>NW_026775577.1:40825000-42310000 GCF_030987335.1 Cornus florida | reverse complement strand
CATAATTAAAGATTTTTCATGGAAACTCCAAGGGGGAAAACCACGGGACGTAGTCCAGTTAGATCAAATCCACTACATGAGAAAGAGATTTACACAACTAGGTAATGATGAATGCAAAACAATAGATGAATGAAGAACAAACCGAAAACTCCATAGATAATCCACACCATATATAAATATTCCAATATGAATTAATGAATGCACAACAAACCCAAAACTCTAGCAGAACATTACTAGATTGCCCTCAATGAGGTCTGGTATGTTAGAGAGACTTATGATGCATGTGCTTGGTTTTCTAAATCCTATATGTCTTTATAGAGCTTAGAATCCTGAAAACTTCAAGGTTTTCAGAGAGTTAATCTGAAAAGGAAACTCAAGGTTTGCATAGCTCAATCGAGCTGAATATTGACCGACCGACAATGGTCAAGTGGCCTTGGACAGATCGATTGATCAAAGTATCCTGTAGAGTTATACTTAGGTTTCTCGAAGTAATAATTTTCCACAAACATAAATATGCATGCATGAGACCTAATTGGTGAGTGCATATGAGAGTGTCAAATTTAGTTTTGTGCCTTTGTACTTGAAGATTACCTTTTTACCCTTGATTGTAGCTTTAATCCAATTATGCTCTTGGACAAGAGGTAACTTACTAACACTACATTCAAAATTCTAAACAATATAAAAACAAGATTACAGAATCAAAATCTTTGACACGAAATTTATGAACCCAAATCCTGTTGACCCAACAGTGGTCATTGGAGATACTTATCAAATCTTCCTCTAGGCTTTGTCTGGTTAGTAAACTAAGAAGGTTGTAGAAAGTGAGGTGAATGAAAGAAAAATAAAATTCTGCATGTATTTGATTAAGATGAAAAATGTTCTTGAAATTTATAAGAAAATTTTGTTATACAGCCTAATTAGCAATCTTTATGCGAGAATCTAAGGCTTTGAAGTCCTAGTTTGACTCATTCAAATTAGTGATTACAAGGTTTTCAATATACTGAAAACTTGACCCTTTGTCTCATTTCATTGGCTTCATACAATTACATTACATGTCAGCTTCATTATCATTTTACTACATTGCACAACATCAATGTCCACTAGCCTATTCAAGCATTCAAGCTGATTCTGATGTTGTTTAAGTTTGACTTGTTGTGCAGTAAGGCTGGTGTTGTTTTAAGAGGAAGCCGTCATACTTTTTACTGTAATAGCATCCTCTTTTAACCCTGCTAAAAATCACCAGATGGATACTCCCTAGTTGCTTCCTCTGTTCTTGAAGAATGCGGCTTACATAAAAAAATCACCTTCCGGTCACTGCTCATAATGAGTGATGACTTTTTCTCACTGCTCATGGTGACATTTTGTTTCTGCTAATATGTATAGGTGCATATGCTTTTGTTTTATAGGTGCATATGTTTTTGTTTTTTCAGTTCTATGCCTCCAAGCCTGGACTTTGGGTACTCGATAACTCTGATAATTTACTGTCAGTCTGTGTTTGAGATCATTTGAATCAACCCATGTTGTAATTTCAATTTGTTTGGGCACTATTGGATCAATTATTGCAAAAATCATAGATTGTTTTCTCAAAATGCTGGTTTGAGCATTATCCTTATATGACCCTTTTTTTTGTGCTTTTGCTTTTTAGTTCTATGAAATAACTCTGATTGAGTTGCATAAAGATGTTAGACTACTAATTTAACGACCCTCTTACTTGGCATCCGTTTGAAATAGGTTCTGCACATGGATAGAAATGATTACTATGGAGGAGAGTCCACCTCACTTAATCTCAACCAGGTAACAGTTGTATGGTATATTAAGATATTGTTTGTAAAAGGCACTTTTATTAATCTCAACTAGTAACTGTTATATTGTTATATTATGATATTGTTTGTTAAAAACACTTTTTTTTTTCTTTATTATTATTTTTTATTTATGTGTGTGTGTTTGTATGACATTGAGTTGTTTCCATTTGGCCTAAAGATCTGGAAGCGATTCAGAGGCGATGACTCACCGCCAGCACAATTGGGCTCAAGTAGAGATTACAATGTAGATATGATCCCTAAGGTATTCACAGTTTCTTAAATTATTATGTTCTTCAATATTCATTGCTAACATTTTATAGGCAATAAAGAAATTGTTTGGTTTCTGGTGATCTCACATCCTATACAACTTTTTTCAGTGTTGTCCTATGTTTTTGTTTTGAACTGTTAATGAACCAAAAGCTTTTTCACTTTTTATACATCTTTTCAAACTTATTCATTTTTAATGAAGGTCTTACATGCGAATTTAAGCTTTGAACCTTGATTTTGCCCAAAAAAATGTGACTGCTGAATCAATCTGAGTTAGGCTCAATTAACCAGGCGAATCCTGTAAATCATCTCATAAGGTTCACGAGTGCATGTTTTCACAACTCTAACTTCAGATCTTACTTTTCTTCTTGGGTGCCTTAATTAACTTTGTTTCAATTTACTTATCAAAAAAAAACTTTGTTTCAATTGATTGTATAGTAAGGCCTTCCTAACTTTCACCATACAGGATTTACATGGACTTTTAACTTCACACTAGAAAATTTTAGGTGTATAAATGAACTCACACACATATATGTTATGGATATTTTATTTTAAATATTTAAGGCTATATACACTTTGTAAAATTGACATTTTCACTTCCTAGCTGAAAGCTGGACTTTCACATTGAGGAAGTATGAAAAAAGAGTATATATATAACATTGCATGGATTGAAGTATAGCATTTTCATTGAAAATTACAATCTTTGCATCGTAAAGTGCCTCGTGAAATTATTACATGCGATGCTTAATAAATGTTATGATAGTAATCCCTCAAACTTCTCTAATCGTTCTCATGATAACTGTCATTATTTATGTGTTCTGGCAGTTCATGATGGCTAATGGCGCCTTGGTTCGTGTTCTTATTCACACTGATGTTACAAAATATCTGAATTTTAAGGCAGTGGATGGTAGTTTTGTGTTCAACAAAGGGAAGGTTTGATTATTCTCTCCACCGAGTATTTAGTCTAACCTTTGGGTACATAGCATATAGATTTTAACCTCTTTTTCTGAAAAAACAACGTGTTTGACCTATTACAGGTTCACAAAGTGCCGGCTACTGATGTGGAAGCACTTAAATCCCCACTAATGGGTTTGTTTGAGAAGCGTCGTGCTCGGAAGTTCTTCATTTATGTGCAGGACTATGAAGAGACTGAACCAAAGTCTCACGAAGGGATGGACCTCAATAAAGTTACAGCAAAAGATCTTATTTCGTATTCTCTCATCCTTGTCCACTTCTATCTTGCCTTGTGCTAGCTTCTTTTATAATTTATTTACATATTATGCATTATTTATATTTTATGAACAGTTGACTTTGTTATATTCACTCATGCTATTGATTTAGCATGGAGCAGAAGTTGGTTCAAATCTAATTGCCTGACAAAAAATATACAAAGAGAAAAGAAAAAAAAAAAAAAGAAAAAAAAAAGAAAAAGAAAAAAGCAAAAATAGGCAGAAATGTATATTTACAAGTGTCTAGCTAATCTCCTTTAATATATGTTTGGTGACAATGGGTATCTGGAATGTAAGAGTACTTTTGATTTAGTGATAGAAGTTGAGGTTTAATGAGTAGAGTGGAGTTTCTAGGAATCAAATCACTTCTTCAGTAAAATATTAAAATAAAAATGAATTGGAAAGAAATAAAAATGAATTGGAAAGCAATGATAAACAAAGATATGGCTGAAGTAATTCACCACTTATATGGAACTTTGAATTGTTACCGGGCACGGATTTGTAAAGGGCTCAGTGGGGGCATGCGCCCCCACTGAAATTTTTTATTTTTATATTTTGTACCTCTAAATTTATACTTTTTTGCATTTATACTCATAAAAATTTGAAATTGCCCCCACTGAAATTATGAAAAAACCCCTCTACATAAATTCCCCCCCCCCCCCATATGAATTCCTAGATCCGTCCCTGATTGTTACACTTAGTGAGAAAATCTAATGAACTCACTTCATCATGATGGATGGTATGACTCAAACTCAATGAGCATAAGGCTTGATGATGTAAGACAGCTTTATGAAACTTAGAATTTTGCTTTCTACGAATGCTTTAATGGTGGGTTGAGGTTGGCAAGTTTGTAGCATCAGGGTTTTAAAAAGTGGAAGAAAAATGTAGGTTTTGATTGACTAAAAGGGATTGGAAGTGGCTTTGTTTTAAAAGTGATTATTTGCAGAAAGTTCAAAAGAAAAAAGAAAGTGCTATAATTTATAGACAGCAAGTATTTTAGGGTTTATGGTGTTAAATTTAAGGCTAAAAAGCAGGGAAAGGTGTTGGGACTAGTTAGCATTTGGTAGGATACTCTGTAGCTGTGAATACTACAGAGGGGTCAAAAAGAAAGAAAAAATAATACAGAAATCCCACCTAGAAGGGGGATTTCCAAAGTTGTACAATTTATTGTTTCAAGAATTACCAAAAAACGAACATGTTCATTACATAGGCTCAATTAGTCACAAAGAGGGAGAAATTGAAAAAGGATGTTAATCAACAAATTAAAGCATGATGTATAAATGGAGGAGGGCTTCTAGCATATCGTGTAATTGATGTATACCTCTAGAATTGAACTGTAAATTCTATAAACAACAATTAGACTAGTCACAGAATGTTAGGCTGGTAAGATGTAACATTTTTTTAGAAATTAATGTTGTCGAAATGCCAGCTTTGCAATGTATTTATGGTCAGACAAGAAATGATAAAATTAAAAATGAGTTGAAATAACACACACTAATTGGAGATAAAATGAGAAGAAATTGATTAAGATAGTTTGACCATAGAAGATCAATAACTGAAATAGTGATGAAGAGTGAAGAGGTCCACATTGAGGGTAATGCTAAGCAAAACAGGAAGACCAAATGCTAACAGTGTGGGACCCGCCACATATGTGAGTAGTCGGTATTTGTCAGTGTTGGGGATTTATTATAGCTCTATGGTATCAGATGGTGTGGAATGGTGAAAAGCAATTCATGTACATAACCTGAAATAGTAGGAAAAAGACTTAATTGATTGAGTATAGTGTAGATTTATTTTACGGAAGGTCCTTTTCTTAAATTTACACTCTTAAAAAACAATTTTGGATGAACCAATTGTCTTAGAGCCCAGAAAGAGAGCGTTTCCTAGTTTTCAAGGTTCACTGTCTGTATTGTTGAGAACTTGAAATAGAAGCAAGTCTAAGTAGAATGTTCTTACATAATTTATCAGTGCAAAATTTAAACTGCCTGCAACTGCTCTCAAAGAGAAACTTGATCAAATAAACCCACTTGTTCAGTAATTTTAACAAAAACACGAAAAGAATTAGGCAGGTAAGAAAACAATTTCATAAAAGATAAAGTTTGACGGCCTTAAAGGGTTACCAATGATCAATTTGTTTGAATGTAGAAATATATACTAGTCAGTCTTATTGACAATTCACTTCTAATTTACATCATTCCCATTTGCAAGGACAAAAATATTTAAAAAGACATGGGAACAGGAGTTTGGGAAGCTAAAAGTGGAGAGCCAAAAAGGCTATCACAAAACAGACACACATAATTGTATTGAACTTATTCGTCTCCATATGTAGTTAAGCAAAAATTCGCCTTTTTATTTCTCTGGAGCAATATGAACTATGGGTTTTTTTTTTTTTTTTTTTTTTTTTTTCTTGTAATGACGCGTAGTGCAATTTAACTATTCAAAAATGTGTTTCTGATATAGGAAGTATGGGCTAGATGACAATACGGTTGATTTTATTGGGCATGCATTGGCACTCCATAAAGATGACAGTTATTTGAATCAGCCTGCTATGGATTTTGTTAAGAGAGTTAAGGTGACAATTTAGCATCCCGATTTTATTTTATTATTTATTTTCAGCAATATTTTCTCAGTGATGATCTTAAAACAATTTTCTAACATTTCTTCACTGAAGTTGTGTTTAATCAATTTCATCACTTCTTTTTGTAAGATTTTGTTTAATATTTTCCTTCTTGAGAAAATTAATTGCCCGAGTTTTCAAATTCTTGTTCAAAAGTATAAAATCAATTACATATAGATGAGTTCCTCTTTTGTTTGGTTAAATTGCATTGTTAGTTAGTAATGCCTCATTGGAAGACAACTGTGGTGTTCTATTTCTTTTCTTCTTCTGTTGATCCCTGGGTAATAGCTCTGGTGGTATCTTCCATGCTCCAACTGCCTTGGTTTTTCCCTTTCTGTCCCCAACGAGTGACTGTTGCCACCATAAAACAAGGAAGGCAAACTGTGTTCAACTTCTACCTTTGTTGAATTGGATAGAAGTACATAGTTTAGAATCTATGGATGCACAACTATCTCTTATGTGCAAAAAGGTAAGGGAAAAATAGAACAACTTGATATAGATCAAGGAAACCTTTATAGAAATCTACTCAAAAAGCCTTTTTCCAACTATTTGCATGTAGTTATTGACCATTGTTGCAATGGACAAACCATCTTGAACTTTTTTCTTTCATTTTATTTTCAATCAGAGGATTCAGGGCTACTTCAACCATCTCATAAATGTGTTTACTTCTAATTTATCCTTTCTTGTCTTACCACACATCATCTCAACAGTCGCAGTTCTGGTATACATATTTTATGAATATATTGTTTCTAAGCTGCTCAACATTTTTTCAGTATAAAGTATGGCTGGTCTAAGACTGGTTTTAAAATATTTATCTTCCAACTTTGAAGGTATACACTGATCACACAATATACCAAGAGTACTGATGCATTTAAATCATCCTGATTTAGTTTACGATAAACATCGTCTCCAATTTCTTGTTGTGCATAATGAGCCTAGGTAATGAAAAGTTTGCCTTTTCATATGTCATGACCCCAATCTTCACTATATCCCTACTTGTATTAATAAATGTAATAAAGTTACATCTCATATATTCAATTTTAGTCCTACTTATCTTAGACCCTCTTGTATATAGAGGTTTTATCCATATATCTAATTTGGCACTTATCTTTGCTATAGTGTCATCATTCAAAACGATATTATCAACAAATAGAATACACCATGGAACCTCATCCTGAATGTGTGTTGTTAGTTTTTCCATAACTGAGGCCAAAAGATATTTGCTTAATGTCGATCCTTGATCTAAAACTACAATAATTGGAAATTCATGTGATCTCCCCCAGTTGTTCTTCCTATTGTCACAGTTTTACTCTTGAAAAAATTACATGAAAGGAAAATCTTCACATCAACAAGTCTTTATTAATTGTAATTTTATGGATTACCAGATGATTTTGTCCCTCAACCCTCGTGCACATCTAGTGCACTTAGCAAGAGGACATCTTATAGGGGTTGCAGCAGTAGAAAAACTCCTTAAGTACTTTCTCTGATGTGATGAACTATCATAGGATACTTAATGGATCTGAATTTATGACTCATGGATTTTAACAGATATTTTTTAGTGGTAAAAGAATCTCTCGTTGGATGGAAATTACTTTGGAGTTTCTTGTTGACAACCTCAAGGGACAATTAAGTGATAATGTGATATGCATCCTAATTATTTCTGTTCTCAGATTTATTTATTTTGAACTTAATGCATTTTATTTTACACTGTCAAATTTAAACACTTTATTTTATGGGAGGCGAAGCGCTTGGCTGGAATTGCCTAACAAAACAATCATAGTGTTGTTGAATGGTTACTAATTTTTATCCTTGAATGAACATTATCGAATAATTGTGCAATAATTTCTTCAGGATATTTATATTACTTGGTTCTTTTTTCTTCCCTAATGAAACTAAGTATCTTGTGTGAAGTTCAATACTAAAATTTGGCAGAGACATTATTTGAATCTACTTTATGAATTATGAGTTGAAATAACATACATAATTTCAATCGTTTGTCACTTAGGCAATAGGGGATTCAGTTTTAGGTTGCTGATCCTGATTCTTTTAGTTTGGTACTTTAATGTGTAACTAGTCCTCTCCTGTTAGGGTGGATAAGGACTGTAATACCTTTTGTATGCATGATACTTTTGTTCAAGATTGTAGAACTTAATTCCTGTCCTTTAACTCATAGAAAGGATGGATGCTGTTATCCCTAATAAGAAACCGTAATAAGAAGGTAACAATGCTCTCTTTTTTTGAGCTAATGTATTAGTACTTTAGTTTTATTAACTATTAGTAGCTTGAGGTATTACTTACCCTATTCTCAAACCCTCTGCTGAGCTCTATCATGCCCTCATTTCTGTTTGAAGGGGCCCAAAGAAATGTCTCCACGCACTCCACCTGCTGCAAACAGTCGTTCTTCAGATTTATACTGAAATGGGTCGATTCTCCCCTCCCATTTTTTTAGCATCTGATACTGTTGTCTGAGGTCTAATGCACACCTGCCCAAAGCTATAAGCAGGGTTTAGTCAAGTAAAGCAGAAGGCAACAGAAAGACAGAAGCGGAAGAGGCAGATTTAGGCAACCAATGTTAGACTCAAGTTCGCACCCCAACCAATAGTTTCTTTTGCTAACCTTGCCTTACCTGAGCTAACACAGAAGGTCACATTCATCTGGATGCTAAAGGAAGAGCTGTCAGACAAGAACTACTAGTTACCGGTTGTCTGTTCTTAATTTGACACTTAGGAAAATGAAAAATCTACCAAAAAATTTAGAAAACTATTTATTATTATTTTTTTTTAACTTACTGCATATCTTTTATGTATATCAAACGTACAGTATAACATGAAAGCAAGCATTACATCTGATTTAATGAAAAAACCAGTTTCTAAACCCACCTCTACTTGAATAAATTGATGTCAATGGTGCATCATTTTCCTTTTTATATATGCTTGTATTATGTGGTTGGTATCGTAGTCAGCTAATTTGTTTCAGCTTTTGTTTCAAAAAGCTATATGCAGAGTCTTTAGCTCGCTTTCAGGGAGGATCCCCTTATATATATCCTCTGTATGGTCTTGGAGAACTGCCTCAGGTATATTTCATCAAAACTGTGAGAATCTGTTAAAAGATTCAATCATAAATCTCTGACTAGTGTCACATATTGGCAGGCATTTGCCCGTCTGAGTGCTGTTTATGGTGGCACCTACATGCTCAGCAAGCCAGAATGCAAGGTAATGTATTAATATAATTCGGGTATTGTTATTTCATATATCTAGCCCTATCCATCACATCATCAGGATAATGTGGTTGGCAAACAGTCAGTTTTCAATGTGTTAGCAGAAATGTACATTACCAAGTTAAGGCTTAAAGGTAGCACCAAAAATTTGAGAAAAATATGATCTGTTCACTTTCCTTATTCTATTTAATTCACTAAATTTGGTAAGATTACTAGTTCCAGTAATGTCGATGCTTGCAATAACTCAAAAGTGGTATTTTTCATTATCTTGGATTGATCATCCTTGGGAGTCTAAGAGAAAAAGGATGCTTCCTATAGAATGAAAACCTGGTGGATCAAGGCAGAACTGCTTCTGTATTGTTATGTGATTACCAAATACTTTATAAATGCAAAGGTTTTTTTTAAGATGACTAGGAAAATATTATAAGATAACTATATGAATGGCATGCTTTATATCCAATATACTGTGAAGTGAGAACATGTTCATCTAATAAGCATACTTGATATGAGGAACTTGAGGCAGATGTGTGGCAATACTAGAAAAGAACGAGAAATGGATGCAATTGTGACAACTTAGAGGCAATGCAGTTGAGGAAGGTTAGGAAGTATTTTTAAAGATGGTATGGTCATATTTACTAAAACCAATGACAGCCCTAGGATAGAGAAGCAGTAATTTTTCTTTATACTTTTTCATGGGTATGGATTAGTTGTTAGTGGACAAAAATGGATAGTGTGATTTGATTCTGGTTGAGAAAGCCATGAGGAAAACAGGAAGCCAATAATAATGCAATTTTAGGCAGTAAGATGATGTGATTTCTGCGTTTTGATTGAGGATGTGGCCCTAATAGATTGAACTGTGAAAGGATTTTATGAGCTGGCATTTAAATAGTAGGTTGAACTGAATGTTATCTACATCTTTTTTAGTCAATCGAGTGGTTAATCGATCTGCTAACAATGTTTTACATTAATTGACACGTGATTGATGATGCTGCAACTGACAGGTAGAATTTGATGAAAATGGGAAGGCCTTTGGGGTGACATCAGAAGGAGAAACTGCAAAATGCAAAAAAGTAGTATGTGATCCTTCATATTTGCCTGACAAGGTAACTTCTAAGAGATCTCCAATTGGTGCCGTAAATCATGTTGCCTTTTACTGGAATTAAATTTCCACCTCCTGTTTATCACAACAGGTAAAGAAAGTTGGCAAAGTGGCTCGTGCTATATGTATAATGAGTCATCCGATCCCAAACACCCATGATGCTCACTCTGTCCAGGTTATTCTGCCTCAGAAACAAGTTGGGCGTAAATCAGATATGTATGTTTGCTGCATTTTTTTTATATCCTTTTCTTTTCTTTTTTTAATATGAAAATATGTGCAAAAGGCAATTTCTATGTGGTATTATAGGCATACATGCAGGCAATTTATATGAATACATATTTGCATGTGGATCTGGTTTTATACACAATTGACTTGGGAATCATTCTGCTGGCTCTGGGCTTATGTTTTGTTCTATTTTTGTTCTTTCAAAATCAGAAAAATGTTAAGGTAAAAAGGAAGTCAATCAAATACCATATGTCCAGTCCACAAACACTTGATTTAACTGTTGGTAATTGCACAAAAGGTTACCTTTCTTTTGTCTCATAAAAGTATTTAATCGACGGAAGGGGATGGTAAATGGGAGTAGTAGACAATATCTGTTTTCGACAATGCATATCCATAGAAAGTAATCTTATTTTCACGCCATCAATGGATATATTTATACACTCTTCTAATAAAGCAGAAAAGTTAAGAAAAAGTTAAATGACTTCTAAGTCATGAATACCAGGAAATATAAGAGTTTTCTAAATTCTTTTCTTCCACAACATTACAGGTACCTGTTCTGCTGCTCCTATTCTCACAATGTAGCTCCTAAAGGCAAATACATTGCTTTTGTTACAACAGAAGCAGAGACTGATAATCCTGAAGTGGAATTAAAGCCTGGCATAGATCTCCTTGGACCTACAGATGAAATATTTTTCGATACTTTTGACAGATATGAACCCAGTAACCAGAATACCGTTGACAACTGTTTCATATCCACTGTAAGTACACATTTTTTCAGTTTTTATCTACATTCATTTTGTAAGTTTGAATTTCAATTTCACTTTGCTACCCTGATAACTCAGATGGCTCAAAGAGGAGCAGAGTACCCATAATTAAAGTATTTAAATGGCATATAAAAATGTGGGTCCGTGATGCTGATTAGGCTAATAGAGCAGTAAATCTGAGCGTGACAGTGAAATCCCAGAGGGAAACGAAACCTAGGTGGGAACCCAGATAAGTTCAGAAGAGACGGTGTAAGTAGAGGTCTAAGAAAGAATCAAGTTGCTCCTGTAAGTGTAATTATGGATTCCTCAGCTTGGTAGGTCTCTTCTCGTTTATGAGAAGAAAAGGCCTCTTGATATAGTAGTGGGATTTGCAGGACCTTTAGGTAAATATCTATGTGTAAGGAGGTTCATTTCTTGGTAGACATGTAACAAGACATTTTTGTAAAGTTTGGGGTTGGGCGTTTTTTCCTAAGACAACATAGATGGCACCAATTCTGGAAAGTTTATTAAATGTCATTTGGTATGATTGAGATGTAGAACCTAGTCGTGATGTGAGACATGCTTGTAGAGAAGGCTGTAAGACTCCTTGGGAGGTGAGGTGCCTGTAGATGAGGCTGTGAGGCTTATTCATGAGTAGAAGGTCCTCGGAGTGAAGTGTGCTCGTAAAGGAGGCTTTTAGGCTTATCAATAGAGATAAGGTCCTTGAGTTGAATTACACCGGCTATGAGGTTTTGTCTTTCAAAGAAATATTTCCTCACTATTATGTGTAAAAAGGCCTGAGGCTAGGGTCCTTTAGAAATGTTTCCCCATATAGGAATTTTATGCTTTTCTCTCGAGATGTTCAGGGGATCTCTTGGGAGTGTGACTTGGAGAAGCTCTATGCCAACTAATATAGAACCCCCTGTTGATGTTGATTCCATGTACCTACGAAAAGCATTTCCACTTTATTGTCACAGCTTCCTTTTAATCGCGTATCAAGCACCAAACTTTATCACATCGTGTTGATTAACAAATAATCTACATATTAGATGGCTAGAATACCCTAGGATGAGACATTTATGATCCTAATTTTGATTTCCTAGTGAGAATCTTGAACTAGCAACGAGTCTCGCACAATCATGATAAGTTTAGCAACATCATTTCAATGTTGGAAAGGCTATAATTCAGCAATTTGTTAGCTGATTTGGAAATATGATGTTATTCTCACACTGGAAGTCTGAGTTGAAGGTGCAGTGGGGGTTGACATGCTGGGGTGTGCCTGAATGCTATCAGAGAGGTAGAAATCTTGTTGCTTTCTTCTTTTTATAACACAAAAAATTAGGAGGTGGCATGCACGGAAGTTCTCAGTAGTCCTAGAATCAATGTTAGTGGCACTAGGATGGTCCCATATCACAAATAACCGGCAGGTTTCCTTTCTTCAGTTCTTTACTTTCTTTTTGAGATTATTGGATCATTGCTTCATGCAATGGTAAAAGCTCATGCTTCTCTTTTTGAGATTAAAGTCATTAATAAACTTTCAAATTGGTCTTGCAGAGTTATGATGCAACGACACACTTTGAGTCCACAGTAGAAGATGTGATTGCCTTGTACAGCCAAATAACTGGAAAGGTAATGTTTCGATTTGATTATGGTAAATATAGACTTCAACATGTAATTGAATACTGCAATTTATTTTTAAATATTAGGAATTAAAATTTGGCTTTATTTTGTATAATTAATGTTATGAATGTTTTTTATATAGTTTTTTCCTTTAAAAATAAACAATATATTTGGTTAAGTAAATTTCTGAGATGTCCTTGATAAAAGTTGATAATAGTCTGTGAGATGCTTGCCATGGCCTATGAATCATAAAATGTCCTAGAAGACTATTTTCCTGATATTGCTGTATGACATATAGATCTGCATAAAGTATTATTATTATTATTAATTTTTTCTTTGAGACAATATCTAAGACTGGCTCACTGCTAATTGTCATACCAACTTCGAGTAACCATTGTCTTTTATCCAGCAGCACTATCAAACGCCTCCAATGGTGTCAAATTTAGTACTAAAAAGATAAAAGAAAAAAAGGAAAAATTATCAGTTAAACAGTCATCGTAGACTGGTCCTTTTCCAGAAGAAACCATGAAAACCAAATGGAAACATTTGTTGCAGTTTATTTTCTATAACAAGTGAAGGCACTTATAATCACTATAACACTAAAATGATTTCTTTATAATTTTCAGAAACATTGGTAATAAAAAATTTGAATCACATCATTTCTTTGAATTTTAATAACAATTTCATCTATGCAACAATGTTAACTTATTTAAATTGCTCATGAGAAACAAAATAGACTCATCAAGTTTGGTAAAATAACAGAATAAATTGACTTCATAACTCTGTAACCAAATCTCGTAAATATTGTTCTTTCTGAACAGCTATGAACTACTTTTTATGTTCCCCGTTGTTCCATTAAATCAACTACGCACTTGTCTTAAGGCAGTGTCCAAGTTTTATGGTAATTCTAATGGAGCAATTTCTCCTTCCTGAGAAGCTTAATCTGCCATGCTAAATTTTGGCTAATACGAGAGATGAAAACGTATCCTACCCTCTTCATCCTAACAATAGTTAAACAGAACCTCGAGAAATTCATATTGAAAAAGTAGAAAGAAATTCATATACACGATGAATATATTCTGACAATTGATCTTAGAGAAGTGTCAATATTCTTGCTGAAGAATTGTAGAGGAATCTGAAGCAGAAGGTTAAAAAATTAGTGAAAGATCACGTTTTATGTATTCTATTCTTATGTGGTTAAACACAAGTTTGTTTTGGCATACGCAACACATTAGGATCCATATAGACTAGAATAGACATTATTAGACGACACATGTTCCTTAGTCTGCAGTTTGGCTTTGTGAACAACTTGGTGTGGCTCAATTGAGAACTGGTTATTAATCAAATTATCTGATTGTGTCCTCCTTCAGACTCTTGACCTAACTGTGGATCTAAGTGCTGCCAGCGCTGCTGCAGAAGAATGAACTTTTCCTGCATGCTAGAAGAACTTGTACTGAAAGAAGAGCGTGAAGAACACCTATGTCAGATTCCTTTCCGTTATTATTATTATTTTTTTTCAATCTCAAATTACAGTAGTCCTTAAACAGATTGTCCATTTTTTTCTTCAACTGACTGATTGTCCTTACATTACTAGTTTTGTTCAAAACCTGCATTGGAATTCAACAGAATATTTGTTTCAACTTGCGGCAAGAGTTTGTTGGTTATACATGATTTGTTTATATATAAACATTAGAATTATTCAATAATACATAAAATTTCATCCTTTCTAACTCAAATCCGTGCATTGAACATATTGTCATGTTAGTAGTTACATAAATATGGGGACTGAAAGGATATCAAGAATCAGAGGTCCTGAATGAGATTAGAACAATTTCGAAGGAATGTAGTGTTCCTCAAATATTATAATTATAGATGGCTAGTAAACACCAATAGAGTCGATTTCATCCCGTTATATGAATGCGGTGTGTTTGAGAGATCATGTGTGTAATTTGGAGATGATATTGTAAATAACCAAGGTTGAAGGCAAGAATCTTTGACGTGTCTTCAATGAGACAGTAAGTGAGAAGTTTCATCCAGCCTCTCCGCATGCGGATAGAAGGCTGCGTATATCTGAGTCCGACCCTCCCCAGACCCCACAATGGAGGGAGCCTTGTGCACTGAGCTAGCCCTTTTATTCATTTCTTTTAAACTGATCGAGAACTCTCCTTATCAGTGCAAAAATAGATTCTGCCAGAAATTTGGTAGAAAATGTCTCTAAGTTTTAACTGATCTTTCATTTCTATGTCTTGATTTCTTCATTCATGTAGCCCTTTGAGCCCTGGCATAAGGCTTCTGATCTTTCTAGCTTTGTATCGGGATATTATCAAATATTTGATTAAATTTCTGCTGGATGAACAAGAAGTTCTCCCAAGTCATGAGTCATGACCATTACCTCCTATATTCAAATTTTCATATCTGTCTCAGCAAACTCAATATGATTTAAGAATGTTGCACATTACCATACTGTATGCTTAAGAGTAATCCCAGAACCTGCCCACTAACCCTACCATATACAAACCGGTTTTATCCAACGAAGCTGGAGCAATCATTTGGTGGATGAATACTAAAAGGCAGTGTGCTGGGTAGGAAAGACCGGAGATAAAACTAACATTTAGCTTAATTTTATACAACCTGATTGTTCTCAAACTTCAACTTGCTTTCCATTCTCACACTTCTTAACCCGAGCTTTTACCATTCCTCCAAGTAATTCATTTTTCTTTTCCTTTTTTCGGTAGGTAGCTATCACATACATCCACATTGTCCATTAGAAACTCGAACACTCATCTTTGCGTTGCATTTTGAGATGGGTATTGTCCAGAAAATATCTGCATTATAGGCAAAAGCCACCAAAGAATCAAATTCTTTCTGAAATTATACTATTCATGTATCAAACTCAACTATGGATCTGAGGCTGAGATGGATATGACAAATTCACTCATAAAGAAGGAAGAGAAAGGAATAGAAATGTATTCTGGAGTGAATGAGGAAAGCTGTCATGGAGTCTCAAATCTTGAAATTGATGACTCTTTTATATGGTGAAGAAGTTCATGCTTCCTGTGTTTGGTACCAAATATTTTGAGAATTGATTTTCCAAAAGGTTTTACATTTGATACAAATTGAAATTTAGGAAATTAGTTTAAGGGCAAAGTTGAATAAGCTAGAAAGTGAATTTAATAAAAATAAAAAAAAATAAAAAAATCATACAATTCAATCTTTTTTCAATAGAGTTCAGAACAATTTATTTTGTCACTTAAAATCCTTCTAAATCCAATTCTATTTCTAACTTTATCCATTTCTAAGACAATAGCCTTCTTTTATCATTGTGAACTTCATATCATTATGCACCCCATTAAATCTTCATCATTAAAGTGTGATTCACTACACTTCAATTATATTCTACATCATAAAACGTGGAAGTGTCTCATAATATTTTGTAGTTTCAACATCATTTCTGTAAAAAATAAAAGAATTGAAAAAGGTTTTTGATGCATATCTACACCACCGGAAATTTGTAAAGACTTTTTTACCCTTCGCATTAAAGGTCGCTATTTAATATTGAGGTATTGTTATAAAATTGGCTAAATAATATGGGACCAGTGTAATAAAAGAGTTACTAAAATTTTGACACCTATACAATCTTATTAGAACAAACTAATGAGATTGGTCAACACAAGTCACCTCCACCACTCTCACCAATTTCTTGACCCAAAAAAATAAATAAATAATAAAAAAATTGGAAAAAAAGAAATTAGAAAAATGTACTATATACAGAGGGAGTGAGAGAGGAGAGAAGAGAGACGCTTAGCATGGTAGACGTCCGCAATGAGTAAAAAGGCATGTTTCAATGCAAGTATTTATGCAATCCGTAATTCTTTATTTATTTTGACTGATCCAATTCATCACCATCCAAAGTTCCAAACCCAATTTCATCACTCTTCTTTTATTTTTCGGTAAATGAACCCAGTTACGGACTTCCAACACTCAAACTTCAAATTTTAAAATTCAATTTTCAATGGTTCACTTCCTAAATGTGGGTACAACTGTGATTCTTGTTGCGGACATGTAAGTCTTGGTGTCGTCTACAGCTCTTTCTCTCCGGTCTCAGCGAATCATTCGTCTGCAAATCAATCAAAAAAATGCGAACTCTCCAATCAGACCGATCGCGTAGCTCTTGAGCGCAAGCCCTAACATTCTCGAAATCAACGAGGACAAGAACGACCTCCACGTCGTCACCCTCTCCACAACGCGGAAAACTAGAATCTTTCTAATCCTAATTGGCAGCAAGCCATGACTGAAGAACTGCAACCACTAAGCAAAAGCCGATGAAATTATGAGGTGCAAATTATGAATCAATCCATATTTTTGGTCTACTTGAAATATTTAGATTGCGTGTATTGTGTATTTGCTGTATTGTCATACTTTTGAATTGACCAAAGCATGACATGCCTTCAAAAAGCATGAAAACTACTTTGAATGGCGTGGTGTCCAAATTGGCAATTGAAGATGCAAGAAATTCATTTCCCTCTTTCTCTCTTTAGAATTCTTACACCTCCACCAAAAAGATCCCCCTCGTTTCCATTCCTTATCCTATTTACAAGATATTTACAAGATATTTACTGATTGCTGGATCTGGGCCTATTCCTCCATAAGTCCTGGTCACCTTTGATGGGCTTACTCGCGTTCGGCCCATATGGCAGTGTCTTTATATGGGCCGACCCAGCTGTACGGACTGAATGTAGTGTTTGCAAGTCGGATCCGGCCCATGTCGTCCGGGGCCTCCTCAACTGCCCCCATAATTGCCCCTTATTTAATAAGGGGTAATTATTGATGGCGTCTCATCATGATGTTGACGGCTCGAGATAACCACGTGGGGGAACGGACGGTCAGATCCAGAATCAATGTTCCGGGGCTCGAGGAATTTCTCGCCTTCCCGACGCTTCGGCCCTCGGGCCCTCTCGCCTTTATAATGCTTTAGAATTCCACTTCACGTCCTTTTACCGTCTCCATCATCAGTCAAGTCTCTCTCTTTCTAGAACAGTGCTAAGCTTTTTCTGGTGAAATCCTTCAAGAGTCATTCTTCCAGCGATCTTGCAGTCCTCCGAGGTTAGTTTCGTTCTTTTTTACTTTCGGCAGGCTTCCATTTACCCCCTTTTAGATTCTTCAAGCACTTCCACCATGGTTGTAGATCTGGATGTTCTTCGTATGAGACTTAGACTTCCTGACAACATCGAAGTTAGGGTTTGCCCCCAGGACGTTAACATTATGACCGGCGCCGGCCTCCTGCCCGGCGAAGTCTTATTCACGAACCTTCAATTGAATGTTGTTAGGTTCCCTCTGCACCCTTTCTTTAGTTATGTCTTCAATAGATTGGGGATATCCCCTCTGCAGGTCAACCCCAACTTCTTTAGAATCATATCTGTTATGCTCTTGTTGATGCGTGACAGAAATCTGGACCTTGACCTCATAGACCTCCTTCTGTGCTATAAGGTCAGTAAGATCCGTACTAACGAACCCTTCTACCACCTCTACCCGTTCGAGAAGATGTCCATATGTACGGACACAATAAAATCTGAGAAGGGTTGGAGGGATAGCATCGTGGGCATTAGTGGGGCTTGGTCTTCGCCGGCTGCAGAGGATTACCCAATCCCGAGCGCCTTTGGTGTCTGTTCTGTCTCCTCCTATAAGAAATTCAAATCTCATAAACATGACTACCCCTGCGAAACATGCGTTCCTCGTTTTTGCACTTTCTTATGCCGTTCCTTAGGAATACCTTGTGATGACTTGAGCTATAGTGTTTGCAGGGATAGGAGTAACTACTTGAAGAAATACGTTCTGAACGATATTCCTTCCTGCTCAGATCTCCTCACTTCAGACAACCTCTTAGCGCTCTCATCACTCGGCTACAACATGAGCAGACTTCAGATTCCTTCTTTTGGCAGGAAGAAAAATACTCCCCCAGCCACTCCTGCTGCTGGGGCGACCTCCTCTCCAGCGTCAGCTTCTTCCTCAGCCACCATCTCTGACACTGTCCCGAGCACAGTGACTATTAACCCTGTTGCCAGCGCCCTTGCTACCAACCAGAGCGTGTCCCCCCAAGCTACCATAGCTCCTGCTGCTGCGGGGGGCGGTCGGGACAAAGAACGAGGCAAAAGGCCTCATCCTGACAGTGAAGTCGATCCTGAGGAGGAGCCTCTCATTAGAAGGACCCGGGTCTTAGGACCGGGTGCTTTCTTGCACCGAGCGATCAGAGCTCCTGCTCCCTCTGGGCCTGCTGCAGCTGGTGGCTCCGCTTCTGCTTCAGGCCCCCCTTCTATCCCCACCTTACCGCCATGGGCCCCTCGGTACACCCGAACGGATGGGACGTTCGTGAAACCGAACGAGACCATGCTGAAGGATGGCCAGACCGCTATGGCCTACTACAGGAGCATGTGGACTCCGAAGGACCTTGAGGCGGCAAAGGGCCTTTACCAGAAGGATGTGTTCAGCCGCTTTCCCCAATCTGCTATGGAGGTGACTTTTATTTTCCAACTCATGAATTATCTCATATTATTTGGTCTTGCCTTCGCCCGACCTGACTATTGGCTTAACCGTTTTTAATGTGCACCTATGCAGACACTGTTCGGAATGATGGCCATGCAGAAGCAGGTGGAGATGGGGAACGCCAGGGCCCGTAAGTTTTCTGACAGCCTGGAGGTGGCTAATAAAGAAAACGACCTTCTCGCCATGAAGAATACCGAGGTACTGGCTCGGCTTGACAAAACCGAACAAGAGAGAGATGTCCTGAAGAAGGAGAATGATTCCCTTCAGGATGAGAAGGACGCCCTCCAGCTTGAAAAGAGCGTCTGGCAGACTGAGCGTGAATCAATTAGAGAAGAAAAGGCAGAACTCCAGCGCCTTCTG
Organism: Cornus florida; assembly: GCF_030987335.1. NCBI lineage: Eukaryota > Viridiplantae > Streptophyta > Magnoliopsida > Cornales > Cornaceae > Cornus > Cornus florida. The sequence continues at coordinate 42,290,281 of NW_026775577.1, read as the reverse complement.
GCTGACGAACAGTCTGCTCGGATGGCTTTCGAGAAAAGAGCTCTGGAGGAGCGTACCGCTCTGATCGATGCGATCAGCAGAGTGGGTGGTGGGATGCTGGCTCTTCACGCTCGGTTCTCAAGGGTCGGTGCTCTTAGGTATGCTCAAGGATTCCGGGAAGGTTTCGCCGACCGGGTTCCGGATGAGGGACAGACCAGCTCCACTCCGGATGAGGTAGACAAGGATCTGGGGATCGAACCTCTGGGGGTCTATGTCGACCCAGAACCCACCGAAGGGGAGCGCATATTCGATGAGTGCCAGGACATTGCTTCCTCAAGGATCATCACAGCTCCTCCTACCGCTCTGCCACTGACCGCTCCTCAATCGTCAACCGTGGTTCCTTCCATAGCCACTGCTGACGCTGAGCCCCAGCCGAACGATTCAGTCATTCACCTTGATTCCCCACCTCGTGAAGGTGAGACGGCTGATGGGGCCGAGGAGGCGAGTCGGCACGACCAGGATGCTGTTGGTACTGAGGCGTCTAGCTAGGGCTCCTTTGGATTCTTCCATTCCATATCTTTTTGTAATGATGGACATCTCTCTTTTGTAAACTCAATGCTCAATATTAATGAAACGACAGAATTCTTTTTCCCTATGTGTTGTGCTCTATTCAACTTATTTTCAATACATACATATCTTTTCTCTCTTTTTCTTTTATATTAGCTTTGCCGTGTGTTTGTTTATGGCAAGTGCCTGGCGCTCGGCTAGAATGCCACTTGCCACTTGGCTTTAAGTTTTTAGCAAGTGTCTGGCGTTCGGCTTATAGTGCCAGCTGCCACTTATCTTGCTTAAGTGCCTGGCGCTCGGCTAGAATGCCACTTGCCACTTGGCTTTAAGTTTTTAGCAAGTGCCTGACGTTCGGCTTATAGTGCCAGCTGCCACTTATCTTGCTTAAGTGCCTGGCGCTCGGCTAGAATGCCACTTGCCACTTGGCTTTAAGTTTTTAGCAAGTGCCTGGCGTTCGGCTTATAGTGCCAGCTGCCACTTATCTTGCTTAAGTGCCTGGCGCTCGGCTAGAATGCCACTTGCCACTTGGCTTTAAGTTTTTAGCAAGTGCCTGGCGTTCGGCTTATAGTGCCAGCTGCCACTTATCTTGCTTAAGTGCTGGCGCTCGGCTAGAATGCCACTTGCCACTTGGCTTTAAGTTTTTAGCAAGTGCCTGGCGTTCGGCTTATAGTGCCAGCTGCCACTTATCTTGCTTAAGTGCCTGACGCTCGGCTAGAATGCCACTTGCCACTTGGCTTTAAGTTTTTAGCAAGTGTCTGGCGTTCGGCTTATAGTGCCAGCTGCCACTTATCTTGCTTAAGTGCCTGGCGCTCGGCTAGAATGCCACTTGCCACTTGGCTTTAAGTTTTTAGCAAGTGCCTGGCGTTCGGCTTATAGTGCCAGCTGCCACTTATCTTGCTTAAGTGCCTGGCGCTCGGCTAGAATGCCACTTGCCACTTGGCTTTAAGTTTTTATAGTAGACCGTTGGAAAAGAAAGTTCTTTTTTGTAAATTTCAGTAACTTGCTCATTCATACGTATTTGATTGACAACAAACAACATCCAATTAAAGCCGGAACTTAGCTTTTATTGGTAGTACCTCTTCAGAGACGTGGCGTTCCAGGGCTTGCTGACCAACCTTCCCGCCATGGTTTCCAACGTATATGCCCCCTTGCCAATGACTTCTGCAATTCTGTATGGGCCTTCCCAGGGTGGCATCATTTTTTTGACCATCCCCACCTTTCTTTTCAAAACCAGATCGCTAGGGGCAAAATCCCTGTGTTTTACTCTCTTGTTGTGACTATTCGCCAACACTTGCTGATACGATGCTAACCTTATAGCCGCTGCGTCCCTCCTTTCGTCTATCATATCGAGGTTCAATCTTAACATCTTGTCGTTCTGATCTCGACTCCATGCTAAGCTTCTGATAGTGGGGACTAAATGCTCAACCGGTATAACTGACTCGGTACCATACGCCATTGCGAACGGGCTCTCCCCAGTCGGCCGCCTTGGGGTGGTTCTGTAAGCTCATAGAACGTTCGGGAGTTCATCCAACCACTTCCCCTTATGATCTTCCAGCTTCTTCTTAATGCAGGCGAAAATGGTTCTGTTTGTGATTTCCGCTTGTCCGTTGGCCTGAGGATGACTTACTGCAGCCAACTTCTGGTTGATTCCATACTCCTCCAGCAGCTTTCTTACTTGCCCGCTGTCGAAGTTTGTGCCATTGTCCATGACTATTGATCTGGGAACACCGAAACGGCAGATAATATTGTTCCAAATAAATCGTCTCACATGAGTCTGAGTCACGCTAGGATATGGTTCTGCTTCCACCCATTTAGTGAAGTAATCCGTGGCCAGTAACACATACTTGTTCTGAGCCCTTGCAGTTGGCAGAGGACCGACCACATCCATCCCCCATTGCGCGAAAGGCCATGGCGAGGCCATTACGTGCAATTCCTCAGGTGGTTGGTGAATCAATGGTCCATATCGTTGGCATTTATCGCACCTTCGAGAGAACTCCTCCGCATCTTTTGACATGTTTGGCCAGAAATACCCTTGTGTCATTGCTTTATGCGCTAACGATCGCCCCCCAGAATGATTGCCACACACACCCTCATGAATAGCTCGCAATACCTGCTGCGATTCCGCGGGGGATGACACATTTCAAGTATGGGCCAGAGTAGGACCTTCTGTACAGCTGGTTACGCACGATGGCGTACTTTGCAGCATTCTTTTTGAGTCTCCTAGCTTCATCCCTTTGCATAGGCAAAACGCCATCTCGAATATAGGTAATGATGGGGTCAATCCAACTCGGTTCATACGGTATGACGTTGACTTGCCAAGGGTCAGAGTCCAACGGTTCTTCGAAAATAGATGGCTGGGTCACTATTCCTACTGGAATCACCCTCGCCAATGTTTCACCGCAACTCGAAGCACTACATGCTAACCGGTCTGCATCTGCATTCTGTTCCCTCGGCAGCTGTATGAATTCAATCTTTGCAAAGTCCTTGGCTTTATGCAGAACGGCAGAGCGATATGCCCCCATCGTGTCATCCTTGGTCGCGTACTCACCATTTACCTGCCGAACAATCAGCTGCGAGTCACTATACACTGTCAAACTTTTGATCTGTAGCTCTCTGGCCAACTTTAATCCATTTAGCAACGCCTCGTATTCCGCTTCATTATTGGTGGCTCGGAACTCAAGTCTGAGTGCTTGGCTCAAGGAAGTACCCTCTGGGGTTTGCAGTTTGATCCCAATTCCAGCCCCCATCTGGTTAGAGGAGCCATCCACAAAAAGTTTCCAAGAGCCGCATCTAAGGTCTTCTTCCGTATCTTCGGCGTCACATTCTAGCAGGAAATCGGCCACCGCTTGCCCTTTAACAGCTGTTCTCGGCTCATACGTTATGTCAAATGAACTCAACTCTATGGCCCACTTTGTCATTCTGCCCGAGAGCTCTGGCTTGTGCATAAGCGTTCTGATTGGGAAAGTTGTTAGAACAGCTATGGGGTGGGATTCGAAATAATGCCTCAACTTTCTTTTTGCATTTACAAGTGCAAGTACCACCCGTTCGGCCTTTGAGTATCTTTTTTCTGCCTCCGTCAGTGTTTTGCTTACATAAAATACCGGGTATTGCACCCCTTCCTTGCAACGAATCAGAACGGCACTCGTCGCGACACCAGATACTCCAAGATATAGAAATAACTTTTCTTCCGGATTTGGGGCTGACAGGACTGGTGGATTCTGCATATATTCCTTCAAATGAGTCAATGCTTGTCGTTGCTCATCCCCCCAGACCTGCCTTCCATGGCTCCGAATCGTGTCAAAGAACGGTTTGCAATGATCTGACAATTTTGAAATAAATCGACTTAATGCAGCTATTCGTCCTGTGAGGGCTTGCACCTCTCTGATCGTCTTTGGCTCGGCATTCTTAATCAAAGCCTCTGCTTGAGCGGGGCTAACTTCGATGCCTCTGCGGTTGACCACGTGTCCCAGAAACTGTCCGGAACTCACACCGAACGAGCACTTGGTTGGATTGAGCCTCATCCCATATCGCTTTAGTACATCAAATACATCTTGCAGATGCTTCAGATGATCATCCTTCTTCCTACTCTTTACCACCATATCATCAATATAGGCTTCCACAATCTTACCCATTTGATTCTTAAAAACTTTGCTAACAAGTCTTTGATAAGTTGCTCCCGCATTCTTTAGTCCAAAAGGCATAACTTTGTAGCAGTATGTTCCTCGCTCGGTGACAAAAGAAGTTTTTTCTTCATCTGCGGGGTCCATAGGAATCTGATTATAACCTGAATAAGCGTCCAGAAAGGTTAAACGCTCATACCCAGTGGTGGCATCCACCATTTGATCAATTTTAGGCAGCGGGAAGCTGTCCTTCGGACAGGCTTTGTTCAAATTGGTGAAATCAATGCATACTCGCCATTTCCCATTCTTCTTCTGCACAACAACGACGTTGGACAACCAATCAAGGTAGTGCACCTCTCTGATAAATCCCGCATCAAGCAGCCTATCGACTTCTTCTGCTATGATCTGATTACGTTCTGGAGCAAATCTTCGCTGCTTCTGTTTCACTGGTTTGAAATTAGGATTGACATTCAGGGAATGACAGGATACGGAGGGACTAATTCCAGGCATGTCTAGGTGACTCCATGCAAATACGTCGGCATTGTGGGACAAGAAATCCATTAGCTCTTGCTGCTATTCTCTGGTCAGTCTTATACCTACTCTGGTAGTTCGTTCTGGCCTGGACTGATCGATCTGCACATCCAGAAGGGGCTCCTCGGTCAAGTCGACTGACTCCTTCACCCTATTCTGCTCGAGCGGAGGTTCCTGTAATTGCTATCTGGGGCTTGCCGAACGGACGGGCGCCTTTCCTTTCCCAGCATGCTTTAGTGTGACGGAATAACACTCTTTGGCTGCAACCTGATCCCCCCGAATGTCTATCACTTTATCTCCATCGGGTCCGAGGCACCTCATGACCTGATACAGAGTTGAGGGTACACCTTGGACTCTGTGAATCCATCCTCTTCCCATCAGGAGATTATACGAGGGGTGAATTTCCACAGCCACAAAAGTTTCCATAAGAGCTCGTTCTGCAGCTTGAACTTCCACTTCCACCATCCCGACGGGCTCCACCCTCTTCCCATCGAATCCTAACAAGGGATTTCCAGTGGGCTTGAGCCTCTCTGGTTTAATCTCGAGCCTGTCAAATGTGTCCCTCGGCATGACATTCGCACTGCTCCCAGGATCGATCAGAACTCTGCGCACCAAGCAATCTGCCACTGTCAAACTGACTACCAACGGGTCGTCATGAGGCAGTTGAACACGCTGCAGGTCTGTCCAGTCGAACTTTATCTGCATCGACGGGCTCTGCTGGTGTAGAGTATTCACACTGCCGACCCTTTTCTTCATCTGCGCCTGCCGCAGGCGCGCCCGGAGCAGCTCATCTGACTCTTCACTAGGCTCGGGTTGACCATGGATAGCATTGATTATACGAACTGGTTGTGAATTGTGGGAGCTTTGTTTATGACTCCTTTTTATTTGTTCCACCGGTCGATTCTGCTCCAGCGCCGAACCTTGAACATAACTCGCGAACTCCCCTCTAGCTATCAACATCTCCACTTGCCTCCTCAGGTTCCTGCATTCGTTAGTCTGATGACCGAAATCAGAATGAAAAGCACAATGTTTAGTTTGATCCCTTTGTTCGAGGGGTTGCCTAATTGGCAGTGGTGGATGAAACTTATCTTTGTTCTCCTGATACAGCCTCGCCAGAGTGACCTTCAGCGGAGTAATCAGCTCTTCCTCCCTGGACCTTTTTTCTGCCTTCCAAGAGGTCTGACGTTGCGGCTGAGCCTGCTTCTGCCTGATCTTTGCCTTGGACTTTTCCTCGGTCGACACAAGCGACGTTGTCCGAGCATTAGCTGCCTCCTCTTCTTCTAGGCGCACAAAGCCATCGGCTCTTTCATTGAGTTCATCCATAGTAGTCGGCGTGTTCACTACCAGACTGGTGTGAAACGGAGTTCCGCGTGTCATGGCTAACTTGAAGGCTTGAACTGCTGTAGAAGGGTGGCATTCGATCACCATACTCTTAGTGAGATTAAACCTGGTAAGAAAGGCCTGGAGACGTTCATCCTTGTGCTGCCTCATCGTGAATAGGCTCGAGATGTCCTTCGGCGGGCGCTTGTTCCCATAGTACTGGCTTATGAACCGATCGCACAGGTTTCTGAAACTACCAACGGAGCTCCAAGGCAAGTTTTTGAACCAGCTGAGCGCCGGTCCGGCTAGGCTTGTAGGGAAACATTTGCACATTAAAGAGTCGTTTTCCGTATTCAGGGCCATTTTCAACTGGATATGATACACATGATCGATCGGATCGGTCGTTCCGTCGAACAGAATAAAGACTGGCATAGCAAACTTCCTTGGATGCAGGGCATTCAAGATCTCGTCGGTGAATGGTGAATCCACTGTCCGAGCTGCGGATCGGAGAGCTTCATTCTCTCTCTGGAGTCCAGCGGTAGCTCTGTGAGTTACGGTTCTGCCCTCCGAACCGTGATGAGTGATAGTAACCATGGAGGGCCGGTAAGACGGATCGAACGACCGTTCCTCTATGAACTCTCTTTGCCAAGGCGACGCTACTCGACGGCGATCAACCTCCATCACTTCCTCTCGGTTGAACCTTTCCCGATGCTGATCAACGTGAGTCGATCCTTCGTGATCTTCAACTCGACGAACATTTGGCGGCAAATTGTCCATCATCCTTTCATCACGGTGGTGAGCTGACTGATTGTTCTCGTCCTGTTCGCCTTGATGCGCGATATTAGATTGAACACCTCCTTCTCCGACCGGAAGTGGATGCGAAACCGCAGGTATTTGCCGATGTTGCATTCCAGCTTTCAATTCTGCATTCTCTTTTTTGAGAGCTTCAATCAAGTTCATCAACTCCTCAAGCTTTGTTTGCTGGACAGCCTCCATCGGATTGGAGCTTTCACCTATCATTATTCCCGAACGGAGTAAAGGCATTAATCTCAAGTTCGCGAGTAGATCCGAGCTTCGTGAGTAGGAATTTTTAGATCTAGCTTCTAATTCTCCGAATTATGCTCACTGTTTACGAGATCTGAATTGTCTGAACTCTAAATCCGTCAGATCCTGCCACAATCGAACAACTCGTTGTTGCGTAGATCTGAAGTCACTTCTGCCAAAGCTTCAAGAATTGTAATTCCTCCAGAGTAGGTCACAATCGCTCAGATCTGGATCCAAATCCCAAAGATCGAGTCTCGATCAACCGAATTGGTTTGAATCCACTCGATATTCCTCATTGATCAACCAAACTTTCATGCGCTTCCCACAGACGGCGCCAATTGAAGATGCAAGAAATTCATTCCCCTCTTTCTCTCTCTAGAATTCTTACACCTCCACCAAAAAGATCCCCCTCGTTTCCATTCCTTATCCTATTTATAGATATTTACAAGATATTTACAAGATATTTACTGATTGCTGGATCTGGGCCTATTCCTCCATAAGTCCTGGTCACCTTTGATGGGCTTACTCGCGTTCGGCCCATATGGCAGTGTCTTTATATGGGCCGACCCAGCTGTACGGACTGAATGTAGTGTTTGCAAGTCGGATCCGGCCCATGTCGTCCGGGGCCTCCTCAGCAATCCATTGTGAAAAGTACAAATAGGGATAAGACCCTCAAACCCCAAAAAAATGTCCTCACGTTCAGCATCCTCTATGAATCTTCTCAAGTACTGTCCGGTACAAGCAGTGACCGATTTCTGCCATTATCATTTTTTTATCCCGCTTCTACGTCATGCTTTCTTAATTTGTCAATTATTTCTTAATTAATTATCTCTCTTATTCTGGTATACTATCTTATTCTGGTAATTAATTTTACGAGTTCTGAATTTGCTATATATGTTTTTGTCTTCTTTATGGTTTTTCCATATATATTTAAATTAAAAACTCTGTCGATTGTGTGCAACTCTTGCAAACCCAAAATCAACCATTTGAACCCATAGATCGGTTACCCTTCTTCAAACGAGCCCACACTCAAACCAAAAGACCAGTGAAAATTCTCATCCAAACAACCAAAGCCTTAACCTCCACAGAACTCTATAGCAACCAAACCTAAATGACTTCCAAGTTCATTCTTATTAAGCCATGAATATTTGTATTGTCAACAAAAAAATGATTAGTGATCTAATGTTAGAACAGTCATGTCTCAAGTGGGTAAAATATAGAATATCTTCAGTTTTTGGATTAAAAAGAAAGCGCCTAACACGTTACAAATGATATTAGAGTCAAATTTAACCCTTAATTCGATGTTACGCCAAGTGCTGATCGGGGTCCGGATCGATCCTCCCATCATCATTAGGAGAATAGGTAGGTAGGATAGTCCGACTGCAATAATGACGTTACGAATTTAGATCGAAAAGAATGTTGGAAAATCTTAATTATCCCACATCCGATCTTAGGGAAGGACTTTGACACATATAGACGAACACTACCCAACATAATTTTACATTTTCTATTGATTTGTTAGTGTATTTTTTATTTTGCTCGTATAAATTAAATGTGAACAGACCCATAGGTGATATGACGTGATCACTCAATTATACTCATTTAGGAGCACCAAATGAGTGTCTTTCTTTAGTTTATCTCATACTTTCAGACTTTATATCTGTAAGATTTCATTAATTAGGGCATTTTTCTTTCATGGTCTAGTTTTTCTTTCTGGCAACAAGGTCGGTACTTACCTTCCTTTGAATTAAGAGTTCAACTGGATCAATTGGCCGGGTTTTGTTTAACTGGCAACTAGGCCATTCTCAATCATCCTTTCAAATGATCTACGGTAGGTAATGCCATCTTTAATTTTTTACTATTTTCTATTTTCATATTTAATTTTGTCACAAATTTCCCAACTATCTCCTTACAAAATTATGTATGCTATATAAATTTCAACAGAAAGTGCAAACCCAAAAGTCCTGACATCAACACAAACACAAAGCCAATAAGGTAGAGATGGTTGATATGGCAAGTGGAGAGCTTTTGAGTTCCCTAGAGATAAGGATTGAAGGAAACAAAGATAATTTTAAGGCTCTCAAGGATTTCAGCACGATGGGGCCGAATGTGTCTGGCATGTACAAGGTACCCACTGTGCTTCGTGAACAAAATGAAGATGCTTATACTGTCTATTAATTGGCCCTCTTCACAGAGGGAAGGAACATCTGCAGGCAATGCAGGAGGACAAATTGAGCAACATGTGCTGCCTATTTGAGCGAACTCAATCCGACCAAACACGTAAAAATTGCGTAGAAGCTATGCTAGAGATGGCACCGATTGTGCGGGAATACTATACAAAAGCAATAATATTCATACCGGATGACAATGTCAGACTTGCAGAAATGATGCTGATTGATGGTTGCTTCATAATTAAACTTTTATACAGGAATTACCTAGAGCAACAAGACCCCATTTTGTGGAGCCCTTCCAAGTACTACGCTGTCCAACATGACTTGCTATTACTCGAGAACCAGATTCCTTTCTGTGTTGTTCCAAAATTGTTCGACATGACAGTGCTATGTATGCCGGGTAGTGGGAACCAAACCTCCCCTGACCTCATTGGATGTGTCTTTTCATTCTTAGGCGATATGATAGGTCCAGGAAATGGTGACGGGCCTGTTTGGAGTTTGTAGTGTGATGTGGTGTAGTGCTCTAACCTAGAACAGAATAAGTGTTTTGTAATGTGGTGTTCTGAAATGAGAACAAAACATGTTTGGTGCGTTACAATTGCTTTGAGAATTTTGGAACAAAAATATGGTAGAACATATTTGACAATGTGTTTCGTTCTAAGAATTATGAGAACAAAACATGTTTTGCAAAGTTAAAGTGTAACTAAAATCAATAAGAAAATATTATTAAATATGTTTGGTAAAGAGTGTTTTTAAATAATGTTTTAATCAATACATTTTTTATAACTTTATTAAATATAAAGTAAAAATTAATTATTGCATTATTTTAATATACAATTAATATAACATTTAATATATATATATATATATATATATATATATATATATATATATTGTTAAAAATTTATCTTAATTTATTATAAAAACCAATAAAATATATTCTAAATTTTAAAACCTATTAATGTTGCATATTATTTTGACAGCATTATTTCAATATCGAACTGAAATAAACTTTCAATATATTACACATTACATGAAATTGTATATATTATAGACATTAGTTTCATAAATATTACATCATTTGCCAACATGCACAATAAAAGTGAGTACAAAATAAAATTAAACTAATATATTACATCATTTATCAACAGCCACAATAATCAACAACAACAACATGAGAAATAACATAAAGAATATAGTTATAGTAAGACAACAACAACAACCATAGATAATGTAATTTTGCCAATTTTGTTGCGCTTGCATAATAGCAACTACATCCTCCAACTCTTCCTCCACATGACCATCCACTTGCAGATGTTGGTGCATGTCATCCACCCATATAAATGCACGAGCATGTGACTAAATCAGAACAAAGACTTGTATATTATTAGAGTGCACTCGTGACACACACATGTAGTAAAAAAAAAAAAAATTTAATTAAAAAAAAAATGTATACCTCCCAAGCTGGACATCTATAGAATGAACGTCCATAATTCTTTGAAGTTGCAGCCGTATAAAGATTCATTCGACCCCTTCCACATGCACATGGTGGCCTGTCACCCTATATCTTATACATGACTGCATATACAAGTTATTAAATTGATCCAAAAAAGTTAAAACAAAAAATTAAAATAAAATAAAAAAGATAATTATATAGTTACCACAACTTTTACATTTATAGAAATTGTAAATTAATGTTAAAATAAAGATTTTATTACAGTTATCCAAATCCATACAAATAGTTAAAATAAAGTAGTTATTACAGTTATCCAAATACTAACAAATGGAACAAGTATAAAGTAGTTCTTACAGTTATCCAAACATGATAAACATGTAAATCCTTGTTCAATGGTGTTGACTTGCATTCTATATAGTATCAGCAATATTATCGCGTAGAATATCCATTGGTTGCGAGCGAGACTGCGATGCATTAGGCGGAACATCAACTTCATCATCTCCAAAAATTTCATCTATCATCGCCTCCACAGTTGCATCATTAAATATTGGATCTACATGCGCCTCCTTTCTTATAAAGTTATGAAGTGTGTAGCAGGCTAACACAAGAGCAACTTGAGCTTCAAACTTATATGGGGGCATTTGCTTCAAGATGGGGAATCTCATCTTAAGCAACTCAAAACAACGCTCAATTATATTTCGTAATGACGAGTGCCTGTGATTATATATTTCCTCTTTACCTTGGGTTGGCAAAAAGCTCTACGGTACTCTTGGAAGTGGTACCGTTGGCCCCTGTAGGGGGCCAAGAAACCCGGTTGATTGGCATACCCGGAGTCCACCAAATAATATTTCCCTGCCATTTTATAAACTATAAGCCACGTTTTTTTACCTTGATATTTTAAATAAGTATTGCAAAATTATAGCAAGTATGACATTTACCATCTGGAGGCATTGGGAAATGCAAATCCTCATTATTAATGGTCTCGTTCAATATCTTAGAATCATTAGTAGACCCCTCCCATTCTGCTATGACGTACGTGAACATCATATTAAAATCACAAACAGCCATTACATTTTGTGTGGTATCTCCCTTCCTACCACGAAATGGTATTTGCTGGTCCACAGGCACGTTCACATGGACATGAGTTCCATCAATTGCCCCTACGCAATGCTTAAAAAAAGGGTGGTACTTTTTGTTCTTCTTTATATGGTTAGGAACTTCGCTAAAATCTAGAGCGACAATAATCTGTTTCCCTAAATCACAGACTTTTTGTAAAACCGCATGGAAGTATTTTGAAATTGTATAGGTGGAGTATTAAAATCTTTCTGCGACCACACGATTTCTTTCATTATGACCTAAAGTTAGCAAAAATATGCCAACTTGTTCATAAACACTTACACCTGTAGAGTCTTTCACCCCTAATGACTTAAGCTCCCTACATAACTTCAAAAAAACAGGGGTGGACATCCTGAAATTTTCAAAACATCTATTTCCATGCCCCTGCAAGATCTCCATTATATATGTTTCCCCAGTTAAAAGAGAATCCCTACAAGGTTGTTTATTGTAATGTTTCCTATAATACTCCAACATACATGCCATTATGATGACACAATCATTCTCCTCATCACCATCGTTATACAAATCAATTATTGTCTTAATATCCATCTGTATAAGTCAAAATTTAATAAACGAGATTAATTACAATCATCCCAAGCGAAATACCAAATAATAAATAAAAGCAAGACAACAAATAAAGTCAAATCAGTTCATGAAATAGTTATATTGTCATGAGCTTCAAACCAAATAACATAAATACGAGTGTACTTAATATTACAATCAATTAAAGTCATAACAACATCAAATAAGAAATAAAAGCAACACACCAATTAAAGTATACTTAATAGTACAGTCATCCAAAACCATAATAAAAGCAACATACCAAATTAAAGTCCATTGATCCAACTAACCCTCTTATCATCAGGACAGTTATTAAGAAAGAAATCCCTCCAAATTTCATCATTACGTAACATCTGGGTAACCTTACCATATTGTTTCATATTAACGCCCTCCAACTTATTCAAAATATAACAACATAACTGCAAATCACTTTTTGTCTTGTCGGGAGAATTGACTTCAACCTCCACATTTCCTTCATTGATTGTAATCATAGTAGATGATGAAGAAGTGACTATGGCCCTTTCAATTCGATCTGCTTTCTCTCTATCTCTCTCTTTTATATAGTGCATGAGCTCGCTCATTGTGGAGGCAAAACTTTCTCTCTTTGGTTTCTTACCATGAGGTTCAGGAGAAGGACTGAACTCATGACCGCCTAACTCAGCAAAATCATCATTAAGGTCAAATGAGGTATGTATGCCTGCATGGTGTGTGGGGGCTTGGTTCATAATGGGTGGACTATACGAAGTATGGACATGTGCACCTGTAGCGTGTGTGCCTCCAAATATGGTGGTGAGCTTGTCAAAATGATTGCATGGCTTCTTTCGATACTTACTATATTGGGCATTCACCTACAAATTATTAAACTACTATTAATATTAAGATAAGTATACTTTTTTATAAAATCAACAGACATTTATTTTAATAACTAACCTTGATCAATCTACTCCATCTTTCTTTTTCAACTATAACCATGCCTATCTCATCATTGAATCACATGCCTGTTTCTCCTAACAGACTCACAAACACTTTGTAGTCTGTTCTCAAGTGGTTGAATTTACTCTTAAGTTGTTTCAGTACAAGATTGCTGCCTATACGGACCGTCATGCCTTTTAGTATATTCTTCCAACCAATTGCACTAAAAGTTGTGTTACTCCGATTACCAGCCTTCACTTCTTCCTCCATACAGATGATGAAAGCTTCAACCTGAGAATCATCCCATACTAGTTTTCCATCATCGATATTGTCTGTAAGGTCCTCTATTTCTTCTCCCACCACATTGTCAGCATTGATATCCATCTAATTACATAGTTTTAATAAAAATGTGTTCAAATGGTCATACATGCTCTAAAACTCTCCATCTTCCCCATTACCAAAATCTTAAATCGCAATACATAAGAGATATATAGATAATAGTGTATTTGTTTTGTTAAAATAAGTAATTAGGGAAGTTTTGACTATTAAAATGATTTGATATATTCAAACTGTATAGTTTTAGGAATTTTAACTTTATAAATTTAGATTTATGGAACACGGAAACAAGTTTGTGATTATTTTCTTTTGCTCTCACCCTTCAAATTTAAGAAAGTTTATAATTTCCTATTTGTGTGATTATTATACTTTTTTTTTTTTTTTCTTTCTTTTTTTTTTTTAACTTTGTCTTTTTGGCTTTCTCTTTTCATATATATCTATATAATTCTCAATAGATAACTTGGTAATTAGAAAAGGCACATTTTTCCAAAAAAATTAGAAACCAAAAGATAGACAGAGTATAGACAAATGCTTAATAATCACTCCATATTTTTAAAAATAGGAAAAATGATGAAAGAAAATAATAATACAATTTAATAATTTTCAAAATAAATTTAATAATGAAGTATATGTTTTATTAATAATTGAGACAATTTAGAACGGGGTGGGGTTTTGTCTCTCCTTCCCAAACTTGTGTTACAAATATTACGAGTAACTCTTTTTTATAGCAATTTCTTTTTATAGCAATTTTTGGTGATTATCAAAAAATTTCCTTTCATTCAAGCACAACTGAATCATATCATCACAAAACCATCTAACATACTTATATAGAGATATAATCTGCTCATATATGTATAAATTATATACAGAGATGTATTTTTCATATTCTTAAACGACTATTTTGACATTTAAAAGTCTATTTTTCATATTCTTTTCCACACCCTCTGAGTTTCACCCATGTTCTTCTATACATAAAATCTGTTCTCTACCTTTTTTTAACCCAACTCCACCTCTATTTATATAGTATTCAAGCCATTTTTTATCAGACAAAGATTATAATACCTTGTATGACAAGAAGGAATCAAAATAATCAAAACTCCAAAATAGATCAAAGTCTAAATGAGACATTATAATGTTCCTCTATATACACACACACACACACACTTCTGCATTCTTTGCTCTGAGAATTTTCTCATCAATATTAACTGAAATAACATAAAAAATTGTAAGAAATCTCAACATACCAAGATGAGAGAGAAGAGGAAATAGAGAGAGAGCTTGGGGTAAACTGAGAGTGCAGAGAGCAGTAACGAAGCTTGGTTTCGCCGAAAAATGCAGAGGTGAGACAGACGGAGGTCAGATCTTCATACACACATGGTCGATTTGAAGCTCGATCTTCAAACAACGGAATCCACGTTAGACAGAGCACAAGGAAAACCAGAAGAAGAAGCAGAGGAACTCACCAAAGAATGAAGAAGACGACCTTCAGATCTGATTCAACCCCACTGCAATGACAAGAAGAGCACTGTGACTCGCCTCTGGAACGGCTTGCTTCGTGAACCCTAGAAAGTGTTCTGCGATTTTTTATAGCTGTGGTCAAAAGTGAGTACAAGTTTTGGTGTTTGTTCTTCCCACTACAGTATTATGTGGCCCGATACAGTTTGGGAACAAGCAAGAACACCTATTTTTTGTTCCAACAATTGGCCCATTTTTGCCAAATGTTCCAGCACTGTTTAAAACAATACAAGCCATGCCAAACACGTTTTGGGCCAGAACAGTAGAATTTTGCACGGTAGGGAAGGGAGTAGAACATGGTAGAACAATGCTCAAACAGGCCCTTAGGAAGTAAGAATTAATTGAATCCATATCACATTCTCCATCTTTTACATATTCTATACGTACGTGCCTGGTTATACCATTAGCACATAGGAGGAATGGGCAAGCAATTGCAAAGAGCGACCTGCATTCGAATATTCTGCAACGAAACTCCAAATAAGAGTCAAATTACAGAGACATAAAACAGGAAACTTATTCAACATGGAATTTACTACTGATAGTACTACTTGTCATCATTTGTTTAAAAGAGGTCATTTTGAAATCACACCTTTCTCGATGTACCAATCCACCGAGCCATTGTTGAGAAACCTCATTGCTTTCGAGCAATGCTGCCCTTGGGTTTATAGTTACTTCACGTCCCATGCTTTCCTCATGTTCATCCTCATTGACTCCCGGAAGGATGTTGAATTGCTTGAGGAAGCAGGAACCATATGCAACCATTTGGGTTCCAGTGAAGCTGTGTCGCAACTCTTTAACAATATTTGCAAGAATGCTACTCCACGGACATCTGAATTCTATTATGGTGTGCGTTACAAACTGGTGACCGAATTCTGCACGCCATGGCGAGTATCAGTAGGAAAATTGAAACAAGATTATTTTGGCAATCCATGGACTGGCATATCAGTTGCTGCCACTATTATACTTTTTGCCCTCACGTTTTTGCAAACCTACTACTCCATGTTTTCATATCACCATCCAAAATAAAGGATCTGTTCATGTGTATGCATGCAATAAAGATTTCTGCTTGAGTAATGTAGTTTTCTTGATTATATGAGCAATAGTAATTATATATGACTGAAAAGCATACAAACAACCCTGATCATGACCAGTTATATAACTCAATTTATATATGATGTTTGTTAATTATGATTTCTGCTTGAGTAATTCAAAATTGAGATGTATTAAGAGATGTTGTAAAACATGATTCCATGTAGTAGCTTGTATTTTAAGCGAAGTAATGGTCTAGCCAAACATGATCCTATGTAGTTGATCTCAAATAAAAAGTTTTGTTGAGATTTTGTTAAGAGACATTGTAAAACATGATTCCATGAACTTCTTCAAAATTCTATGAAATAACATGGTGAATTGCAAACCCTCTCGCCTTATGGTCCACACACACTGTTGTGGTGGATTAGTTTATGTATAATTAATTTTTTTTTAATTTTATATATATATATATAGATATAGATATATATATGGGGTTGAGGCCATTGCACGGTCCTATGCTGCACATGTATACCGTTCTCTCCTAACACAAGCCAAATAAAGCTTATTTTTTGAGTCAAAATTAAAATTAGAAAACCCAATAATATTTCCAGTAGTACGTATTTAATTTGTTAAACACTTTCAGAAACAATATTGTGAAATATTTATTTTGGGAAAATTGTGAAAAATATATATATTATATATTGGCTAATTTCATGGTCAAAACAAAGTCCGATCGAGTTGTAAAAGTTCGGTTTATAATTTTAAGGTTGAAGATCGGATGCGGATTTGAAGAAGTTCAAGTGTTCATGCTTGCTATACTCCGGGTTGATGAGAACAATGCTCTAGGAAGATATGTGAGTGAGTGAGAACACTTAAGGAGTTTAGAAGGCTGAAGAAAACCAATATATTCCATTCTGCCACTTGGGAATTGGTAGGAATATCTTTGAACCGGTAGGAAACATTAGTTCACAAAAGGTTTGGTCACTGCCAATCTTGAACCGGTAGGAGAAATGGGAACCAGTAGCCAAAGATGTCGGAAAGGCTTCTGACCTTCTTGAACCGGTAGCCAATTTGGGAACCGGTAGCAAGAGTCCCGACAACATTAGAACTTTTAGTTTCCTGTTCTAATTATTTCCTTTTTTATTCCAACTTCCTTCCAAGTCCTATGCACGAAATTTTCTATATTTTTAGAGGGATTAGGAGAGTCTAAACTCTATATAAACCTTGTCATACACATAAGTTTATTCACGACTTTTGCATAGAAAATTTAGATCTAATTGAGAGCCTTTTTGAGAGATATTTTTATTTAGAAAATCAATCTAATTTTTCTGATTTTATTTTTGAGAGCACACACATAAACACAAGAGTGATTTTGGAGTGTTGTTCTCTATCTCAATGGAATTGAAGTATAATTGAAGATTCAGAAATTCCGAAAAAGTAGAATTCATTCGTTCTTCGTCAAATTCAGATCTAGAAGAAAAGGGGTGAAGTGATCACACTTTGAAGGGTCAGAGCATTCGTGGAGTGTTGTCTGATCTACCTGCAACTTTTTTACAGAGATCGAGAGTAAGCCTGAGGTTGAGAGCTGTTGGATGGGGGAGTTGCAAAGCCAGGGATTGTCAGTAATTGGTTTTTGGTAGAACGATAGAGTGTGAGACAAAGTCAAAGTTCGGTATACTTTGTTTCAAACATAGTGGATCATTTATCTCAGGACTATGGAGTCCAACGAGGTTTTTCCTGTTACAATTGGTCTATTATACCAATTGGGGTTTCCTCGATAAAATCTTGGTGTCATCTGTGACGACCCTGGATTTTTTTCAGCCCAGTGTCCTGTGATGACCCAAACTGAATCCAAGATGCAGAAGCTAGAAATAATACAATGATCTCCCAAGGCACAATACACCTCTAAGATCCTAAGATGACTTTCCATGAGGTCACGGAACCCAAAGGGATATGTGCGGAAGCAAGAGATCGGAAAGATAACAATTAAGCCCCCAGGGGCAAAATAGTCACTTCTGAGAATAAAGATTTGGGTGCTACCGAGCACACCACTGGAAATACACCAAAAAACTAATCAGGATGGACTCAAGAATCACATGATTCGGAGTCCGGAGGAAGGAGAAACGGCAAGACGAAGAAAAACGAGTACTTAAGGCTAAAAGGGTAAAATGGTAATTCTAAACTGAATTGAATACCCCCGTGTACACCATTGGATAGACAATGAAAAATTAACAAAGATGGACTCAAGAATCGCATGATTCGGAGTCCGGAGGGCAAAGATATCAAGTCCCGAAGTCGTAGGAAGGGAAACCCTATCCCGGTTCGAACCAAAAACTGACACTACCTTACTAAAACTTGAATATCTTCAGTTACAAATAGAATCTAAAGCTCTAATTGGCACCATTGGAAAGCTTATTTCGAAGCAGTCAATTTAAACTTAAGAACGACCAATTCGGAGTTAAAATGAGTGAGATATGGCCCATTGAAGAAAGGTATCTGGAGCAGGAACTATTCCCGCAGGGGCCCGCCAAAAACCTACGGGGGCCAGCCAAACACGGAAGATTCTTGCAGGCGCCCACCAGAACACTGCGGGGGCCTGCCAAGTGAGGCAGTGGGGTGGTCTGGAACCTCAAAAATTGCAGGAACAGTGTTTTTTAGCAAAAAAAATGGGTTTGAAATGTGATTTTGAGGACTTTCTGGGCTCTTTTTAGAAAAAATTTGTGAAGTAACCCCCCTTAAAACCATGTTTTCTGGTCAACCATGTCAAGACCATTATTTATTTTTCAAGTGAAATACCAAAAATGCCCTTGAGGTCTGATTTAGCAAAAATATGAAAATGAATGCTACTCTAAGTATTCATTTCATCAAAAATGGTATTGTGTGTCAAAGTGAACATGCATACATATGTAAAATGAATAAATACACATGTTCCAATAGTCCATGGCCACATAGCATGTCATATACAAAATACGACCTATCAAACCTCGAATTCTTATAATTTCATAAGACAAACTATGGGATTAAACTAGCATTCATGTGATATAAATGTACATGGCACTTGGCCTCATGTTATACATACAAAATAGACATCTTCAAGTGTTCTTAGATATACATTACACATCAAGGAAGCCATCTTAGCTTCTACAATACCATACATCCATGGTATACAAAATTTAACATCCAAAAGGAAGGCATACTAAACAAGTGCATGTCAATATACAAAAATGCTTCAAATAGCTCAAAAGCTTCTAAGGATGATGAGCATCCAAGAATATGGTCTCTTTACCTGAAAAACAACCCAAACCACTAGGGTGAGTAATCAAGTTACTCGTAGGAAGAAGCATATGTGTATACCCTAAAGTTTCAATATCATTGTAAGATCAATATAGACGAATACAAGGGAGCATTCCACTTAACGTCTATGTTCTAGGTGTTCTAAGTGATCATCTTAAGCTAACTTAAATATTTTTTAGCGACACAATATCAAAATGGATATACTTAACACATCAAATCGCATATAACAAAATTTAGAAGTTACAAATAACATTGATTGTGAACTTGGAAATGAATGCGAAGTCAAAAAGTGGAATCCTTGGACACCTAAGCTCGGAATTCTGCCGAGACCTCAACGGTTATTTCGGGCATTAACCCACAGGGAAGACCACCCTAAGTACGCACTATTTCAATTGGGGAGAACTCATACCTCCCGCACTAGAGCTAAACTCTAGTCATGTTACTAGTAACCATATCCCAAGAGAATCCAAAATATATATATCAAGTTCAAAACTTATATATATAAATAATAAGGCTTATCAACCACCTTACAAGCACAAGAACTTCGACCAAACAAACTATGTCTTAGGGTTCCAAGTCTAGAATGGCATGATAGATGATAAGTTCTTAACATGATATAATGCACAAAACAATATCATTAACTTATCAATTTAAGCATGCCTCAACAATAAGCTATATATACTAAACGTTAGCATTTTAGCAAAAATAGCTTCCATAACAATCATGATTATCAATAGTAATCTACTAGAATGTAGGATTAACATCACAATAGCATAGTAACTCAAATCATTAAGAATTCTATACAACTTCAACAATCCTACTCAAGATATATACACAACATACATGCTTGATCAATGAAATCCTAAGTCAATCATAAGGATTTCCTATAGTATGCAATACTACAATTCTAAAAGCATGTATACAATATATATTAAACCCCAAAGGATTTCAAAACACTTAGAATATAAACATACTACCACCCCTACCTCAATAGAGAATCGAATCTCTATAATCCAAGCAACCAAGCTCAAAATGTAAAACAAGTTTAGGGTTATTGAAGAGGAGAGTGAGAGAAATCTTTTCTCTCCCAAGGTTTTTACTCTAAGGTGAATGGAAGTGAGCCAAATTGAAGGGATAAGTTATGAACTAAGCTTTCCTCCAATGGTGGATTGGCTAGGGTTCATGAGAGACAATGAAATGAAAAAGGTAAAGTGTAAAATGGTGAGTGGAAGGGCTAGAAATCCTCCACTCACTATGTACTCTTGCACTACCTCTCTCTCACACACAATGCAAGACTAAATATTGATCCTACACTTATCACTAATCTAATGCTCCACCCTAGGCTTAATCTTAAGCCTACACTTGTCACAAATCAATGGCTACATGTGAACTAATCTAAGGCCAACAAGTGAGTGAATCTCCACCCTCCAAATGTCAAGAAGTCATGGTGCCAAGTCTCTTCACCCAAATACCAACAAATGGCTCCATGAGAGTGTGACACTCGTCGCACTTTTTAAAAATTACAAAATGGTCCTTTTTCAAAATATCTTCCAAAATAAATTGCAAAAGGATCCCTAAAATGAAAAATAATTATTTTACATAATTATACTAAAACCCTAAAAGTTATGAACAATTATACTAAAGTATGCATTCATGCCCTTTATGAATAAAGTTAGCAACTAGCATGCTTTTCAATAAAAGTAAAAATACCAATGTCATGGAAATCAAATATCATGAATGCATGCAAAAACCGAAATCAAATCCATACACTAGAAGTGAGGTTACGCAAGGAAAAACGATAAACGGGAAAAGACAAAAAAAAAAAAAAAGAAAAAAGAAAAAAGAAAAAGAAAATCGCCGAAAATAGAAAAGGAGGAAAAAGACCGGGTCATTACATCATTTCTCAAACTCTATTTACTTTACTTGCGCTTTATTTTTGCTTTGTGATTTGATTTTAGTTTTATTTTTATAAAATTTAAATAAGTATAAATTGGATAAAAGAGCAAGTTAAATAAATTTACCATCTCTCTAGATTATCTATCCATATTATATTCCACAACTATTCCACTGCGCACACTCAATAAGTGGTATCAGAGCCATCCTCTATACAGTGAGTTGTTCCTTGTGGAATTTTTTTTTATCAAAAAAAAAAAAAAAAAAAAAAAAAAAAACCCTCTGTTTTTATTTTTAAAATTTGATATGGATAGCGTTCTTAAGGAAGGTGGATCTATTTAACGTACTCCTTTGTTTGATGGTGATAACTATGCTTTTTGGAAACCTAATATGACAGCTTTTCTTATGACTCAAGGTAAATATGTTTGGCCTGCAATTGAAAAAGCTTATAAAAAAGCTACAGTCACAAAGGATGGTGTTATTATTGAAAAAGAAGAGTCTGAGTGGACTCAAGCTGAGAATAATGCTTAAGAAGGAAACACCAAAGCTTTGTTTTCTTTATTTAAATCTATTGTCCAATCAGAATTAGCTTGTATTGCTCATTGTAAAATTGCAAAGGAGGCATGGGATATACTTCAACTTACCCATGAGGGTATAAATGAAGTCAAATGTTCAAAGATTGAGATGCTTGTGTTTCAATTTGAAAATCTTAAGATAGAAGAAGATGAAACCTTTTCTGAGTTTTACATGAAACTCAACCATATTGTGTCTAGCCTTAGAAACCTTGGAAAGAAAGTGACAGATAAGAGGCCTTTGCCTAAAAGATTCAGAATCAAAGTTGAAACACTGCAAGCAACTCAAAACATCGCTACCATGCAAGTTGATGAGGTTGTAGGTCATATTAAGAACTATGCGATGAAGTACTATGGAAATTCCCTAAAACCTAAATACTTAAACCTGAAAACTTTAAAGTTGGAGTCTTCCAAGTATGAGGTTAGGTATGATAGTGAGTTTGATGAAGAAATTGCTCTCATCACTTGAAAGTTCAGAAATTTGATCAAGTCTGAAAAGATGAATGCATTTAAGAAATGGGGAGAGTCAAGGTTTAGGAATAGAGAGTTTTCATCTAGGAGAAGTAAGAGATAAGATAGAAGGAGAGAAGATGAGTCTAAAAGAACTGAGATTAAATGTTGGACATGTGGTGGTATAGGTCATACATCAACAGTTTGTCCAAGTCCTAAAAATAGCTTTGTTGCTAGGAGAGAGTCTAAAGATAAAAAGAAGGACAAAGTAATAAATGTTTCAGTTTCTAAAGAAAAAGATGCTTCTTTGTCTGATGATTCTTCTAATGATGATGATAATCCTCTTGCTTTTGTTGCTTTTGTGAATAATGATGCTTCTAAACAATTGTCTTTGTCTGACACAGATGACTCAGATTTTGAGGACATAGCAAAGTCTAATGATGAAGATTGTTATAAGGAAGCAGCAAAGGAGAATTATGGTAAAGCCTTCAATGAATTGTATATTACATATGTTCAAACGAAGAAAGGTTTCAATAAGTAAGCTAGAGAATTGAAAGAAGTTGAGAAGCAAAGAGATGCTTTGAAGAAGGAAAGTGAACAAAAAAAGAAGGAGATTGAAAATCTTCATGGAAAGGTAAGATTCCTAGAAGGTGAGGTAAGTCAAGTAAATTCTGCAAATGAATCTCTTGTTTCTAAATTGGAATTTCTTGAAATTGAATTGAAAAAGTCACAAGAGAAATTGATTGGATTTACTTCTGGGCAGATTAAACTTGATGATATGATTAATGTTAGTAAAACTGTGAATGACAAAACTGGCTTAGGTTTTAATAAGGCTTCATGTAGTAAAGAAGGTAAAACTGTTTTTGTGAAACCCAATAACATTAATATGCCTAAAAATAAATCTGAAGTTGTTGATTCATCACATGCTAATATTTCTTATGTGTCTACTATTTTGCATTGCACTTATTGTGGTAGGAATGGACATAGCCAATATTATTGCTTTAGGAAGAGAAGAGAATCTTGTTCTGAATTTCATGATTTTGGTTCTTATGCTAATAATAAGGTTCATGCTAGAAAGCAAAATTTTGTGAATCAACCCAAAAATTCTCATGCTAAGAATTACTCAAATAAGAAAAATGTTGGAATTGAAAAGTCTTTTGAAAAGTTGAATGTAAAGACTGTGTGGATCAAAAAGGAAGACTTGGTTAATTATGTGTCTGTAGATGCTATGAGACTTGTTCCTATTAGGTTTATGGGTGCAAACTCCCCTAACTAAGTCTTAAAGAGTTTTTATGGTCATGGACTATGCTTTGATGAATATCTTGTTTCCATTGGACCATATCTTGTAGTTTAGGATTTAGGTTGTTTTTCTTTCATGAGAAAGTGATGATCATATTTTTCTTGTCAATGCATGAGGGATAATTATTTCTCTTAAATTAATTATTTTTTAATGCAAATTGGGGACACATGATTATTTGATGAAAAGATTCTTGATGTGTAATCTATATGTTAAAAGATAATTTGTTTTGTTTATTTCTTTTTAGAGATGAGTTTCTTGAGTTCATATTTTTCATGTGCACTAGTCCAACTCTGAGAAATTTAATTAGAAATCATTGTGAATTTGACTAGATCATATTGCTCATAAAAGCTATAAAGGTTATTGTTTTAAAAAATATAGAGCATGTGTTTAAGAAAAAAATGAAAAACTTCAGCATAAAAATTAAAAAAAAAAATCAAAAGAATGCTGAAAATATTTGCTAACGAAAAGGCTACCTATTGAGACTAGTTCGAAAGCTCCTACTAGACTTTGAAGAGGAGCAAATTGAGTAAAAAGAAAGGAGGTGACAAGTTGAAATAGGGAATTACTGTCTACTCTTTAGAGTGAAAGCTGCCTTGCTTATAAAAGTTTGCTCAAAACAATCTTATCTTGATGCTTTTCGATCAATATGGTTTAGACAGCTGATCAAAGTCATTTGATTGAAATTTGGTGAGATTGGATTGTACACACACACATGTGAACTTGCTAGGCAAATTTCTAAATCTTCATAAAAAATTGCAAGTTGAATTTCATGTTGTGATTACATGCTTGAGAATTGATTTAATTGAATAATTTGTGGGGTCAAAAAAATTGTGTTTTAAAATTCTCTTGCATTCTTCAGAAATTTTTGGATTTCATAGATGCTTGAAATTCATGAAAATTGCTATTTCATTATTTTTGTTCAAATATCAGAAAAATAAAAAAATAAAAAAATAAAAGTGAAAAATGAAAACAATCTAAAAAGATTTTCCTTTTATTTTTATTAGGAATTTTTTGTTTTTGATTGGATGGAGATATCAGGTGTGTGATTTTAGACTTGATTGGTTCTATTTATCTAGTGAATGCAACTTGTATTTTCTTGGATACTTGTCTTTGATTCTATTGCTACTATATATCATCATATTTTTGTACTTATTGCCATATCTTATGCTTGAATGATAGTTTTTTTTTTTTTTTTTCCTCTTGTTGTTAATTCTCCCACATTAATTCTTTTCCTTCTTTGTTGAGCTTTATTTGTCAATTTGTAATAAAAAGGGGAAGAATATGCATCATTGATCATTGAGGGGGAGAGTTTCTAGAATTGAGGGGGAGATATTTATATATTGATATTCACATATTGATATATGCTGATTGTTTATCTTTCTTACGCTTATTGATATATGCTGATTGTTTATCTTTCTTGATTAAGCTTCACGGGTAGTATTGTTGAGCTAATGTGCAGATTACAGGTTGCTACATGTGTTGAAGCTTCATGAGATTCAAGAAAGATTCCGTTTTATTTCTTTGACAATCATTGTAATTTGCTTTTTCTGCTTGGGTAGATTACATGTTGTTTTTAGGGTTTTGTCACGAAATTGCCAAATGGGGAGATTGTGAAATTTTTATTTTGAGAAAATTGTGAAATATATATATATATATTATATTGGCTAATTTCGTGGTCAAAACAAAGTCCGATCGAGTTGTAAAAGTTCGGTTTAGAATTTTAAGGTTGAAGATCGGATGCGGATTTGAAAAAGTTCAAGTGTTCATGGTTGCTATACTCCGAGTTGATGAGAACAATGCTTTAGGAAGATATGTGACTGAGTGAGAACACTTAAGGAGTTTAGAAAGTTGAAGAAAACCAATATATTCCATTCTGCCACTTGGGAATCGGTAGGAATATCTTTGAATCGGTAGGAAACATTGGTTCACAAAAGGTTTGGTCACTGCCAATCTTGAACCGGTAGGAGAAATGGGAACCAATAGCCAAAGACGTCAGAAAGGCTTCTGGCCTTCTTAAACCAGTAGCCAATTTGGGAACCGGTAGCACTTGAACCGGTAGCCAATTTGGGAACCGGTAGTAAGAGTCCTAACAGCATTAGAACTTTCAGTTTCCTATTCTAATTATTTCCTTTTTTATTCCAACTTCCTTCCAAGTCCTATGCATGAAATTTTTTATATTTTTAGAGGGATTAGGAGAGTCTAAACTCTATATAAACCTTGTCATACACATAAGTTTATTCACGGCTTTTGCATAGAAGTTTCAGATCTAATTGAGAGCCTTTTTGAGAGATATTTTTATTCAGAAAATCAATCTAATTTTTCTGATTTTATTTTTGAGAGCACACACATAAACACAAGAGTGATTTAGGAGTGTTGTTTTTATCTCAACGGAATTGAAGTATAATTGAAGATTCAAAAATTCTGGAAAAGTAGAATTCATTCGTTCTTTGTCAAATTCAGATCTAGAAGAAAAGGGGTGAAGCGATCACACTTTAAAGGGGTCAGAGCATTCGTTGAGTGTTGTCTGATCTACCTGCAACTCTTCTACAGAGATCGAAAGTAAGCCTGAGGTCGAGAGCTGTTTGACGGGGGAGTCGCAAAGCCAGGAATTGTCAGCAATTGGTTTTTGGTAGAACGATAGGGTGTGAGACTGAGTCAAAGTTCGGTATACTTTGCTTCAAACATAGTGAATCGTTTATCTCAGGACTGCGGAGTCCAATGAGGTTTTTCCTATAACAGTTGGTCTATTATACCAATTGGGGTTTCTTCGATAAAATCCTGGTGTCATCTCTCAAACTCTATTTACTTTACTTGCACTTTATTTTTCCTTTGTGATTTGATTTTAGTTTTATTTTGATAAAATTAAAATAAGTATAAATTGGATAAAAGAGCAAGTTAAATATATTTACCATCTCTCTAGATTATCTATCCATATTATATTCCACAACCATTCCGCTGTGCACACTCAACAAGTGGCATCAGAGCCATCCTCTATACAGTGAGTTGTTCCTTATGGATTTTTTTTTTTATATAAAAAAAAACTGTAATATTTTTATTTTTCATCATTTTATTTTTTTTTTTCCAGAATTTTTGTTGTTTCAAGGGTATTTTCGTCTTTTATCGTTTTGTGTATCGGGCACTGTGGAGTGTGCTGACTGTGTTCGAGAATTGTTTGGAGCATTTCATTGAGTCCAGGACTCTTTAACATGCAAGGGTAACCATTTTGGCATTTTTCTATTTTTCGGGCCGGACGGTTCCATGTGGGACCCGCTACCGGGACTTTTGCATATGGGATTTTTAATTGGGTCCATTTGCATCATAATCATTTTATTTAATGTGTTCTATATGGTTGTAATTTAATAGGTGTCTGTATATATATGTGTGTGTGGTGTAAAATGAAAGCAAAAGAAAAAGAGAAAAGAAAAGAAAAATGGTGGGACCCACCTTACCATTCTTTTTAATTGTCTTTAGGCTATTTTGGTAGAATGAAGCTCTCATTCTTTTTCTCTCTGGTCAAACGCTCTCCCTCTGTTTTTGTTTTTCTTTTTTTCTTTTTTTCTTTTTTTGAGTTTCAAATATTCTCCTTCATTTTTCGGCCAAACGGTCAGGTTTCCAGTCATGGCTCCCTGATAGAAAATGTTCATCTCGTCGTTCTCTATCACATAGTCAAAGGATTTAATTTTCTGAGGAGTGGTGATTATTTTATGAATTTTTAAAATTTTTTGATCTAAGGCTTCGGATGGGGTTTTGGGCCACTTGGAGTCGAATTCCGGAGGTGACCTTTTGTAACAATAGAATCACCTCGTCGACGGCTACATTCCCACCGAACAGTTTTCCGTTCCGTCGCCGTTAACTAGCGATGACTTTTGTTGACCGGCATTGACCGCATTGACCGGCGTTGACTTTTTCGGCCGGGATATATTTTGGCTACTTTTGAGGTAGGGGTGCTCTAATTCATTATTTCTTAGGCTCTATATGAATTTTCCTTCTTAAATTGAGTATAAACATGTTTAATTTCAATTATTTTGACTATGTGATTGTGGTAGATTATATGTAAAGTGGTGGATGTATGCTATGTGATAAATGAGTTTATAAATTTAGTTACATCTTTGAAGTGAAGAAGCATGCTTAGAAATGACAATGTGTTTACTTTATGTATTTCACTTGCCATAGAAATTTGAGGTTATGATCGTAGAAATAAATGTTTAAAATATTCTTTTACAAGTTGTGATTATGATATGGGTAAAATGTATGGAATATAGTTGTTGAATTTGGCATTTGGAATCATGAAGCATTTATGCATCCATTGGGAAAGAAAAAGGGGAAAAGTATATTTTTTTAAAACCAATGAAATTGTTTTGGGGAAAAGTTTTTGAAAAGTATTTGTGAAAACCCGGACGCCTAGGAGGTGCCTAGTGGTCCGTGGTGTTAGTGTGGTTTAAGAGGGGACTAGGGAGAGACCCTAGTGTGATTGAGCTGACCAGGCTGAATGCGACGCCTTGGAGGTGCCTTGTGGTCGTGGATGGTTTGCTAATCCCCCTTTCGTGACGCCTTGGAGGTGCCTTGGGTCATATTACACTAACGGTTTGGAAGTTGAAACGGTATGGTTTCGGAAACGGGGAGTGACATTGCATGGCATGGCACATCATTAGCATACGTGGTGCATTTAGTAATGGGTTGAGATATGTATGTTTGTTGATGATACAGTGGTTTTACTTGACTCTCGAGATATGATCCCGTTCTCTTGCTTTCTATTCTCTATGTGGATTCACGGGGTCATAAGAAGTGTGTCTTAGATACTTCCTACTGAGCGTTTAGCTCACCCCATCATTTTAAAAAATTTCAGGACACAGATGGCAAGTGGCGGACGACGCTCCTCCACAGGGTTCGATGGGTTAGTAGACCGTTTTGACATACTTTGTAGCTATAATCTCATTTTATTATTATTATTATTTTTTTATTATTACTTATTTTTTTATAAACCCAGAATGACACGTATAATACATATGGATGTAGGAAAGAATGGTGTTGTCCCTAGTTGATCTCGGGTTCGGTTAAGGACCCGGCTAACGGTTCGGACCTACGGGTTCGGGTCGTCACAAATTTGGTATTAGAGCGATGGTTCGAAAACCATTAGGACGGCGGGTAGAGGCCTACCTAGGGTTGGGTGAAAGTTGAATTGCATTGTTTATGTACCTATGTGTTAAAGTGTTTGTTATTTGAAAACATGCTTATTTGCTTAATTACTTATGTGTTTACAGTTTTAAAAAGGGCATGTTTATTTGCTAAGTGTTGGCATGCTATGTGTTTAATTGCTAAAATGTGTGTTGTATGGCCATGACGATGAAATGTATAAATAATTGAAAACATATTAATTATGATATGATGACAAGTGTGATTTAGGTGGTAATGGTAAGTGGTAGGCACGGTGTGTACAGTTTTATTTTAAATGATAATGTGGCAAGTAGTGAGCACAGTAGGTGCAAGCATGTCTCGTATGATATTGTGATAGTTATTAGGCATGATTATGCAAGTATTTTTTTTTATTTTAAAAATAAATAAATAAATGATGGGACATGATTGTATCATAGTATGGGGTACGGTTATTATGTATGTGTGTTCACATGTGTACATATGGTTAGGTACGGGATGATTGCTAGTACGGTAGAGTACTTGTTGCGGCATTGATGGTTGTGTGAGTTTTAACCTGAGTAGGCGAGGAGTTTGGTTGCTCAAGGGTTGTTTAGGTGTCGGTTCTTATCAAACTAATGCCGTAGGTCTTTAGCTCGTGGATTGAGCTATTCAGTGCATGGTCGCTTCATATTTCTTGTTATTTTTGGGGTGTAGTGCTTGGGGCACTATTTTCGAATGATTGTGTATGGCATAGTGCGACGTCCGGGGTGAGACATGCAAGTTTCAGG
Organism: Cornus florida; assembly: GCF_030987335.1. Classification (NCBI taxonomy): domain Eukaryota; kingdom Viridiplantae; phylum Streptophyta; class Magnoliopsida; order Cornales; family Cornaceae; genus Cornus; species Cornus florida. Next base: position 42,260,694 of record NW_026775577.1, on the reverse strand, counting down.
TGATAGTGTATGGGTTTTATGACTGTGGAGGTCAGGTGTGCACTGTGGGGGAGAGGTATGACCTTAGGGGTTTAGTATTTATGACTTAGGTTACGATTTAGTATTAAAGTTCTATTCGAACTAGTTTGTGGTGGGTGTGATAAAGGTTGCTTGAGTCACGAGTGTAGTCTATGGATTGTAGACATGTATTTCGGGTATTTTGGTACAGTCTAAAGAAGCATGTTGGTTTTGATTGTTAAGGGGACTTGTTAGACTTTGTAGGTCTAGGGTGAAATAGGACCGGTTGCGGGATGTGGATCATTTCGTGGTCATGTAAGAGTATGTCTCAGAGACTTATTAGTCCAGGGTGATTCCTATTTCGGAGAGCTACAAGAGTGACTCTCGGTGAGTTGATTGCATGGCTCAGTGGATGAGCGGAGTTATAGGTTGTCATGGTTGTTGAGATAGTCACGAGGTGAGGTATAGTGGTCAGTTTTAGCTGTGTAGTGTAGGATCATACGATAAGGCAAGTAGTATGGAGTCATTGGTATGTTTGGTTGTTGCAGGTGAAGTGATAGATGGTAGGTACTATGTTACCAAATGAATTGTGTTTTTGAAATTGAAAGCTGTGGAATGGAGTTGAAATTTTATGTTGCGTATGGGGTATGAGAAAGTAGTGCATGTTGTTTAAGAATTCTAAAAAATAGACTGATGATTGGAATGATTGAGATGAGGGTGATCTCATAGGTTTAGCTGGTAACCCCATTTAACTTTTGTTGGGGCCAAGGATGTTTTGAGGAACGGTAAAGAATGAGAGTGATGGTGTTGGCGCTAGGGCGTAAGGCTTCTTTAACTGAGTGTGTAGGGTGTCTTGGGAAGAATGGTCGGAGTATTTGATTAAGTGATGTGATTGATTACATTGTAGATGGTTTTAAGGAGACAGTTAGATGCTGAGCATTCTGGTTTTTGTGCTCATTTTTCCTTGAAGATGTGTCGGTATGGCATTGCCGTATAGAGGTTCTTTTCTAGTAATAAGTAGTGGTTGCCATGGAGAGTATCGAGAGTAATGCTCATTTTCTTGTTATGATGGTGTTATCTTAAGGATATTTGAGGAAGAATTGCTTGGTGGTGGCTTGATGGTCCGGTGAGATGATAGGTTTGAACCGTTGTTTGGGATGAGTGGCAATAAAGGTGTTATAGTGCAATGTTTAGTGCTGATGAGCAGGACGGTTTAAGGTATAATCCGATGATGGCTTAAAGATTGTGAGTTGTTTGTTGTATGTTATCAGGTAGGTGATGGGGGTTATGCATTAGTCGAGGTGATGGTGAACAGCTTAGTCTTTAGAGTTAGTGAGGACGATATTGCCAGATAGGCACCTTTTTCTTTTGACGAGTCAGTGGGTTGTTATGACTGAGGTCACGAGTCGGGTGTACACGGTGATCGAGGTAGTATCTTCTGGGAAGGTAGTGATGGAACGGGTGGTAAAGTGTCATTTTATGGCATAGGGGTTGTTAATTGGGAGTGATAGAATGCGGTGTCCAATGGGTTGTGATCGTTTTTAGTGTTGGTATATTGTGAGCATTGATGCTCTTGTCTGATGGTTGTGTCGTGAGTTGCATCTTAATACTCGACGAATGAGTGGTAGGGATCTGATTGGTTTTGTTTAGCATGGGCGTTGTGGGGTATTGTATGTGAGGTTTCTGTGTTGATAGTGTATAATGATCCGTTAGTGGCAAGGTCGCCTAGAATTGAGTTCGTAGTTCCGTACGAGTATTCGATTGGTTCTTCTCCTTGTGTGTAAGGAGTTCAGTTCATCTCAGGTGAGATTGGGTGTCCACAGTTGGACAATTTGTAAGCAGTGTGTGACAAGGTGTCAGGTGCATTCAGGTGCAAGTCATTAGTCTCTTGTGAGAGTGGGGTTCGTTACCCTTTTCGTTTGTTCTAGTCCTGATAAGGGCGTCGTTTGTCGTAAGTCTTGTTCTCCCTTTAGGAGTTGTGGGCGTCCACGGATGGACAGACCTATGTGTGGTTTGTTGCGCTGTTTAAGTTCATCGGTAAGGTTTGGTTGGTTTAGTCGACTCACTCCCACGGAGGGGAATAAGTCATTGGTTCTTAGTGGTACTTGTTTTAAGAGTGGTTTGACAGCACAAGTTGCCGAATAGGGATTGTGTTTCCGGTGTCTAGTTCTGTCAGTGATGGCTAGGGGTGTGTCCTGAATGGTAAGTTTGAGGATGGTTAGGTGATATGATGTGAGTCAAGTACTTGGGTGTTTTTATTGATGCTTGATTTGAACAGTATCTCGAGGACAAGTGTCGGTATTGTTTAAGTGCTATGCAACTAGGAAGTGAATATGGGATTCCATTTAGGAATAATGGAAAACATTAACTCTGGTTTCGAGATCTCTGGCATGAGATAGTTGTATTGTATGTTTTGACGAGGTAAGAATTAAATTGAATGATGTTATGGAGTTGTCTACCTGGTATGGATGTTATGAAAAGATCAAAGAGCTTGTATGTTGATTGATGATTATGGTATTTGGTGTCGTATTGCTTTTAGCTTGTTATGATTGTGTGATTAAGGCATGATTGGGATTCTTAGAGTATGTATATGACTGTATAGTTGTTGAGGTTATGTGGAATGATGGGTGGATAGTGAGTGGACCTCTTGGTTGTTTTGTGGATTGTGTGTTTGAGGTTTAGACCTGAGGACAGGGACGACATCTGTGTTGAGACCGGATCGATGATGAGAATGGCCTGGCCAACCACTTCTCCTGAATCAGTCCCTCTTGAGCATGATGTCGGGTCAAAGGTCAATTATTGTTTCAATTTATCAAGGATAATAAGGGTACGGTATTACGCATTGTGTCGGCGTGATAATGTGGTTTCAGGTGGTTAGTCTCGAGTGATAAGGTGTGTTAGGTATGACCAAGTGTTCGATAAAGGTTTGTGGTGCGACCACTTGATTATCGAGGATCTTGTTTTGAGGATTCGTGTCTTGAATACAGGATAGTGCGCTTTACAGATTTGGTAACTAATGATTGTATAGTTGTTGGGAGATTTGTTGTATAATTATCTTGAGGTTGTTCAGTGTAATGATTGTCGAATGGTCTGGTTAATGGTGGCTTTTATTGATTTGTGATGGTGTAGTTAAGTGTTAGATAGTGAATATTTGGTTTAACAAGGATGTGTGGATTTGAGTTTGAGCTCGATTGTGTGATAGACAGAGTTCCTAGTCTGGGGTTTTGTGTATCCTTTTATGGATAAGTGGAGTTTGGATGTTGTCATGTTCGGTGGTCTGATGACCGTTCGTCCTTCGGCCCTTGGAGCCTTTCGTAACAGTGTAGAGTGGACCGATGGTAGTAATGAGTGATTACCAATTGACGTCTGGTGTCAAAGGCAATAAGGTTGGCTAGATCATAGCATTATGATCTAGTGAGGTGCTTCTCGAGAAGGTGTGTGGCCATAGGCCTCATTCTTTAAGGAGGGTAGATTTCGAGGACGAAATCTTTTTAAGGAGGGTAAATTGTAATATTTATATTTTTCATTATTTTCTTTTTTTCAGAATTTTTGTTGTTTCAAGGGTATTTTCGTCTTTTATCGTTTTACGTATCGGGCACTGCGGAGTGTGCCGGCTGTGTTCGAGAGTTGTTTGGAGCATTTCATTGAGTCCAGGACTCTTTGACATGCAAGGGTAACCATTTTGGCATTTTTCTATTTTTCGGGCCGGACGGTTCCATGTGGGACCCGTTACCAGGACTGTTGCATACGGGAATTTAAATTGGGTCCATTTGCATCATAATCATTTTATTTAATGTGTTCTATATGGTTGTAATTTAATAGGTGTATGTATATATATGTGTGTGTAGTGTAAAATGGAAGCAAAAGAAAAAGCAAAAAAGAAAAAGAAAAATGTTGGGACCCGCCTTACCATTCTTTTTAATTGTCTTTAGGTTATTTTGGCAGAATGAAGCTCTCATTCTTTTTCTCTTTCGTCAAACGCTCTCCCTCTGTTTTTCTTTTTCTTTTTTTTCTTTTCTTGAGCTTTAAATATTCTCCTTCATTTTTCGGCCAAATGGTCGGGTTTCCGGCCATGGCTCCTTGATAGAAAATGTTTATCTCGTCGTTCTCTATCACATAGTCAAAGGATTTAAATTTCTGAGGAGTGGTGATTATTTTACGAATTTTTTAAATTGTCCGATCTAAGGCTTCAGATGGGGTTTTGGACCACTTGGAGTCCGATTCCGGAGATGACCCTTTGGAACAGTAGAATCACTTCGTCGACGGCTACGTTCCCACCGAACAATTTTCTGTTCCGCCGCCGTTGACTGGCATTGACTTTTGTTGACCGGTGTTGACTTTGTTGACCGTCATTGACCGCGTTACCCGGCATTGACTTTTCCGGCCGGGGATATATTTTGGCTACTTTTGAGGTTGGGGTGCTCTAATTCACAATTTCTTAGGTTCTATGTGAATTTTCCTTCTTAAATTGAGTATAAACATGTTTAATTTCAATTATTTTGACTATGTGATTGTGGTAGATTATATGTAAAGTGGTGGATGTAAGCTATGTGGTAAATGAGTTTGTAAATTTAATTACATCCTTGAAGTGAAGAAGCATGCTTAGAAATGACAAGGTATTTACTTTATGTATTTCACTTGCCATGAAAATTTGATGTCATGATCGTAGAAATAAATATTTAAAATATTCTTTTACAAGTTGTGATTATGATATGGGTAAAATGTATAGAATATAGTTGTTGAATTTGACATTTGGAATCATGAAGAATTTATGCATCCATTGGAAAAGAAAAAGGGGGAAAATACATTTTTTTAAAACCAATGAAATTATTTTGGGGAAAAGTTTTTAAAAAGTATTTGTGAAGACCCAAATGCCTAGGAGATGCCTAGTGGTCCGTGGTGTTAGTATAGTCTAGAGAAGGGACTAGGGAGAGACCATAGTGTGATTGAGCTGACCAGGCCGGATGCGACGCCTTGGAGGTGCCTTGTGGTCGTGGATGGTTAGCCAATCCCCCTTTCGTGACGCCTTGGAGGTGCCTTGGGTTAGATTACACTAACGGTTTGGAAGTTGAAACGGTATGGTTTCGGAAACGGGGAGTGACATTGCATGGCATGGCACATCATTAGCATACGTGGTGCATTTGGTAATTGGTTAAAATATGTATGTTTGTTGATGATACAGTGGTTTTACTTGACTCTCAAGATATGATCCTATTCTCTTGCTTTCTATTCTCTATGTGGATTCACAGGGTCATAAGAAGTGTGTCTTAGACACTTCCTACTGAGCGTTTAGCTCACCCCAACATTTTAAAAAATTTCAGGACACGGATGGCAAGTGGCGGACGACGCTCCTCCACAGGGTTCGATGGGTTAGTAGACCGTTTTGACATACTTTGTAGCTATAATCTCATTTTATTATTATTATCATTTATTTATTATTACTTATTTTTTTATAAACCCGGAATGACACGTATAATATGTATTAATGTAGGAAAGAATGGTCTTGTCCCTAGATGATCTCGGGTTCGATTAAGGACCATGCTAACGGTTCGGACCTACGGGTTCGGGTCGTCACAGAAACTCTGTTTTTATTTTAAAATTTTGATATGGATAGCGTTCTTAAGGAAGGTGGATCTATTCAAAGTACTCATTTGTTTGATGGTGATAACTATGCTTTTTGGAAACCTAATATGACAGCTTTTCTTATGACTCAAGGTAAATATGTTTGGGCTGCAATTGAAAAAGGTTATAAAAAACCTACAGTCATAAAGGATGGTGTTACTATTGAAAAAGAAGAGTCAGAGTGGACTCAAGCTGAGAATAATGCTCAAGAAGGAAACACTAAAGCTTTGTTTTCTTTATTCAAATCTGTTATCCAATCTGAATTAACTAGTATTGCTCATTGTAAAATTGCAAAGTGTAATACCCTTAATTTTAAAAGGATAGTCTCGGTATTTATTTATTTATTTTTATTGTATTTTTTTAATTGTTTAATTGATTATTTGACTAATTGTTTATGTGTTTAATTGAATTAAGTGTTACTTGATTAATTGACTACTTATCTATGTGCTATTTGTATTTTGTCTAAGTGTTATTTGTATTATTTGTTTAATTAGATTGTGTGCTTAAATGATGTATTTGATTAATTGTAATTAATTGTAAATTAAATGATTAAATGTTTTATTTTATTTTATTTTATGGTTATGGTTAATGGTAATGGGCTAACTAATTGGGTTCCATGAACTACTTGGATAGGAGGTTGGATGGGTATGGATAATTATCCATGGATAGTTGTATATGTATATATATAGATATATATATGTATATACATATATATATAAAGGAAAGTATTTTATTAATATTATAGTAACTTTAGTATTAATAAATAATTTGATGTATATATTTTATATATTTATATAATAAGGATATACATATATTTTATACGTAACATGTTTTAAGTTACCTTTGTAATATTATGGTAACTTTAGTATAAATAAATAATCTGATGTATATATTTTATTTATTTAATGAGGATACAGATAAATTATATACGTAACATGTTTTAAGTTACTTTTTAATATTATGGTAACTTTAGTATAAATAAATAATCTAATGTATATATTTTATTTATTTAATGAGGATACAGATAGATTATATACTTAACATGTTTTAAGTTACCTTTTAATATTATGGTAACTTTAGTATTACTAAATAATCTAATGTATATATTTTATTTAATTAATAAGGATATACATAGATTATATACGTAACATATTTTAAGTTACCTTTTTAATATATTTTTTTTTATTTTTCTTTATTAAGTTGACTTGGATTGGGAAAAGGAATATGGTTATTATTTAGCCTATAAATACACAACTATAGGTTGAAAAAGGAGTGAAAATATATCACGTAATATATTCTAGAGAGAGAGAGTTAGAGAGAGAAAGAGAAATAGGAAGGAAGGAGGAGGAAACCCATTAGAGAGAAGATCAAGGAAGAAGAAGTTTAATTTTCAATCCGAAAGTTTAAGGTAAGTTCTTCTTCTATCTCTTTCCCTTTGATTCGTGTTTCTGTACATGCCTAGAAAATTCCAGGATTTATTAAACACATAAAATTAAATAATTATGCATGTTTAATTAGATTAGAATATAGGTTTTATGAATTTTGTTCAAATTTGTTCTTGTGTTATGAATTGATAAATGCATGATTTTGATTTGATTTCCAGTGTGAATTTTTACATGTTTAAATTATGTATTTTTCATATCTGTGGAATAATGGAACGTAGAAACATGCCTAGGATTCCTGAATATTAAATACGAACTAAGTTTGGGTTTAAATAAATTTAAATAGACTTAATCATAATGATGTTTGTTATTTGAATGTTTTAAACAAACGAATGAATTTAATCTTTTAATATGTTTTAGCAATTGAGATTAAATGTGTAGGATGAATTGGATATGGAGAATGCTTATTTGACGGTATAATAAAATATCATCATATGTATAAGACTCAGTTTATGTAGGACATATGATATAGGAAGCTTAAATAAATAATAAGTCATTCCTATTTTGTGATAACTTGATATCATATTATCATAGTTATTTCTGGATTGTTTGATGTATTTCCTTAATCGTTACATTAATTGTTGGATTGTGTGGTTTAATGCACCAGTATGGGACGGTGGCATTCTAGGGATGGATTAACTTATCAGTTAAGTCCTACCTATTTTATATAAGGGAATGGATTAACTAAAATGTTAAGTCCTACTTATATTTAAGTCAGGTCAGCTGAACAAGTTGAATGACTTATGGAGGATTAATTTATTATATAAGGGAATGGATTAACTAAAATGTTAAGTCCTACTTATATTCAAGTCAGGTCAGCTGAACAAGTTGAATGACTTATGGAGGATTAATTTATACTGGATAGGATGGTTACTAGATTATATATATATAAGTATGGTGCCATGATATGAGTTTGAGTCTCAGGATCAATGGTTAGGGCGCGTATATCGCCAGGGATGTGTAGATAGATATAGTGTAGTTATGTACCCTGGTAGGTCTAGGTACTCATGCCCACTATATGTGCGTTTTGCATGTTGCCTACTATTCAGGTTGAGACAACCCTATAGTCTAGTGAGGTTCCTTTAGTGTGTATATATATATATACGGACTACTAGTTACTGTTGGATTGACTAGGATGTATACGTGTATCGGATCTCTGCTTGGACTGTAGTAGAGTAGAACTTGTTTGTGGGCCTGACCCACCATTATTTTTTAGGTGTTCGTCACGAGTAGAGGTTGTTCGTGCTGAGCGGGGATCAGTCTACTTCATTCTTCCGATGCTACATAGGAGTTCCTTTATGATTCAGTTTCCTGTTTTAGATTACTGTCATTTGTTTAGTTTGGTTTTTCTAGGGGTCCACACAGTATGGATTCTCGAGTTGTATTTTGGAGGATCAGTTGTATCAGAAAAGTTTATTAATTAATGGAAATATATTATGAGGTTTATTATTAGATTATCATTTTAGTTTCTTGTTAGTATTTTATTTATTCTTCTTTATTCTTTTGTACTCTGTGTTCGTTTATTATCAATTTGTTTTGATATCCTCGGGTATTCGGGCGTGGGCCTGGCCAACCCGCATTCAGAAACTCGGGGGTATCACACAAATGAGGCATGGGATATACTTCAACTTACCTATGAGGGTACAGATGAAGTCAAATGTTCAAAGATTGAGATACTTGTGTTTCAATTTGAAAATCTTAAGATGGAAGAAGATGAAACATTTTCTAAGTTTTACATGAAACTCAACCATATTGTGTCTGGCCTTAGAAACCTAGGAAAGAAAGTGACAGATAAGAAGATTAACAATAAAATTCTTAGGTCTTTGCCTGAAAGGTTCAGAATCAAAGTTGAAACACTGCAAGCAACTCAAAACATCACTACCAGGCAAGTTGATGAGATTGTAGGTCATATTAAGAACTATGAGATAAAGTACTATGGAAATTCCCTAAAACCTAAAGACTTAGCCCTGAAAACTTCAAAGTTTGAGTCTTCCAAGTCTGAGGTTAGGTATGATAGTGAGTCTGATGAAGAAATTGCTCTCATCACTAGGAAGTTCAGAAATTTGATCAAGTCTGAAAAGATGAATGCATTTAAGTAAGGGGGAGAGTCAAGGTTTAGGAATAGAGAGTTTTCATCTAGGGAAAGTGAGAGACAAGATAGAAGGAGAGAAGATGAGTCTAAAGGAACTGAGATTAAATGTTGGACATGTGGTGGTATAGGTCATACATCAATAGTTTGTCCAAGTCCTAAAAATAGCTTTGTTGCTAAGAGAGAGTCTAAAGATAAAAAAAAAAGGATAAAGCAATGAATGTTTCAGTTTCTAAAGAAAAAGATGCTTCTTCGTCTGATGATTCTTCTAATGATGATGATAATCCTCTTGCTTTTGTTGCTTTTATGAATAATGATGCTTCTAAACAATTGTCTTTGTCTGACACAGATGACTCGGATTTTGAGGACATAGCAAAATGTAATGATGAAGATTGTTACAAGGAAGCAGCAAAGGAGAATTATGATAAAGCCTTCAATGAATTTTATGTTACATATGTTCAAACGAAGAAAGGTTTCAATAAGAAAGCTAAAGAATTGAAAGAAGTTGAGAAGCAAAGAGATGCTCTGAAGAAGAAAAGTGAACAGAAAAAGGAGATTGAAGATCTTCATGGAAAGGTAAGATTCCTAGAAGGTGAGGTAAGTTAAGTTAATTCTGGAAATGAATCTCTTGTTTCTAAATTGAAATTTCTTGAAATTGAATTGAAAAAGTCAAAAGAGAAATTGATTGGATTTACTTCTGGGCAGATTAAACTTGATGAGATGATTAATGTTGGTAAGACTGTGAATGACAAAACTGGCTTAGGTTTTAATAAGGCTTCATGTAGTAAAGAGGGTAAAACTATTTTTGTGAAACCCAATAACATTAATGTGCCTAAAAATAAATCTGAAGTTGTTGATTCATCACATGCTAATATGTCTTATGTGCCTACTATTTTGCATTGCACTTATTGTGGTAGGAATGGACATAGCCAATATTATTGCTTTAGGAAGAGAAGAGAATCTTGTTCTGAATTTCATGCTTTTGGTTCTTATGCTAATAATAAGGTCCATGCTAGAAAGCAAAATTTTGTGAATCAACCCAAAAATTCTCATGCTAAGAATTACTTAAACAAGAAAAATGTTGGAATTGAAAAGTCTTTTGAAAAGTTGAATGTAAAGACTATGTGGATCAAAAAGGAAGACTTAGTTAATTATGTGTCTGTGGATGCTATGGGACTTGTTCCTATTAGTTCTATGGGTGCAAACTCCCCTAACTAAGTCTTAAAGAGTTTTTATGGTCATGGACTATGCTTTGATGAATATCTTGTTTCCATTGGACCATATCTTGTAGTTCTGAATGCAAATTGGGGACACATGATTATTTGATGAAAAGATTATTGATGTGTAATCTATATGTTGAAAGATAATTTGTTTTGTTTATTTATTTTTAGAGATGAGTCTCTTGAGTTCATATTTTTCATGTGCACTAGTCCAATTCTGAGAAATTTAATTGGAAATCATTGTGAAGTTGACTAGATCATATTACTCATAAAAGCTATAAAGGTTATTGTTTTAAAAAATATAGAGCATGTGTTTAAGAAAAAAATGAAAAACTTCAGCATAAAAATAAAAGAAAAATAAAAAAATTTGGAAAATCTTTGCTAAGGAAAAAGGCTACCTATTGAGACTAGTTCGAAAGCTCCTACTACACTTTGAAGAGGAGCTAATTGAGTAAAAAGAAAAGAGGTGACAAGTTGAATTAGTGAATTGCTGTCTACTCTTTAGAGTGAAAGCCGCCTTGCTTAGAAAAGTTTGCTCAAAACAATCTTATCTTAATGTTTTTCGATCAATATGGTTTAGATAGTTAATCAATGTCATTTGATTGAAATTTGGTGAGATTGGATTGCACACGCACACATGTGAACTTGCTAGGCAAATTTTTAAATCTTCATAAAAATTGCAATTTGAATTTCATGTTGTGATTGTATGCTTGGGAATTGATTTAATTGAATAATTTGTGGGGTCAAAAAAATTGTGTTTTAAAATTCTCTTGCATTCTTCAGAAATTTTTGGATCTCATATATGCTTGAAATTCATGAAAATTGCTATTTCATTATTTTTGTTCAAATATCAGAAAAATAAAAAATAAAAATAAAAATAAAAATAAAAATAAAAAGTGAAAAATGAAAACAATGTAAAAAGATTTTCCTTTTAGTTTTTATTAGGAATTTTCTATTTTTGATTGGATGGAGATATCAAGTGTGTGATTTTGAACTTGATTGGTTCTATTTATGTTGTGAATGCAACTTGTATTTTCTTGGATACTTATCTTTGATTCTATTGCTACTATATATCATCATGTTTTTGTGCTTATTGCAATATCTTATGCATGAATGATAGTTTTTTTTTTTTTTTTTTCCCTCTTGTTGTTAATTCTCCCACATTAATTCTTTTTCTTCTTTGTTGAGCTTTATTTGTTAATTTGTAACAAAAAGGGGGAGAATATGCATCATTGATCATTGAGGGGGAGAGTTTCTAGAATTAAGGGGGAGATATTTATATATTGATATTCACATATTGATATATGTTGATTGTTTATCTTTCTTACGCATATTGATATATGCTGATTATTTATCTTTCTTGATTAAGCTTCACGGGTAGTGTTGTTGAGCTAATGTGCAGATTACAGGTTGCTACATGTGTTGAAGCTTCATAAGATTCAAGAAAGATTCCGTTTTATTTCTTTGACAATTATTGTAATTTGCTTTTTCTGCTTGGGTAGATTACATGTTGTTTTTAGGGTTTTGTCACGAAATTGCCAAAGGGGGAGATTGTGAAATATTTATTCTGAGAAAATTATGAAAATATGTATATATTGTATATTGGCTAATTTCATGGTCAAAACAAAGTCCGATCGAGTTGTAAAAGTTCGGTTTAGAATTTTAAGGTTGAAGATCGGATGCGGATTTAAAGAAGTTCAAGTGTTCATGGTTGCTACACTGCGGGTTGATGAGAATAATGCTTTAGGAAGATATGTGAGGGGGTGAGAACACTTAAGGAGTTTAGAAGATTGAAGAAAACCAATATATTCCATTCTGCCACTTGGGAATCGGTAGGAATATCTTTGAACCGGTAGGAAACATTGGTTCACAAAAGGTTTGGTCACAGCTAATCTTGAACCGGTAGGAGAAATGGAAACCAATAGCCAAAGACGTCGGAAAGGCTTCTGACCTTCTTGAACCGGTAGCCAATTTGGGAACCGGTAGCACTTGAACCGGTAGCCAATTTGGGAACCAGTAGCACTTGAACCGGTAGCCAATTTAGGAACCGGTAGCGAGAGTCTTGACAGCATTAGAACTTTCAGTTTCCTGTTCTAATTGTTTCCTTTTTTATTCCAACTTCCTTCCAAGTCCTATGCACGAAATTTTCTATATTTTTAGAGTGATTAGGAGAGTCTAAACTCTATATAAACCTTGTCATCCACATAGGTTTATTCACGGCTTTTGCATAGAAAATTCAGATCTAATTGAGAGCCTTTTTGAGAGATATTTTTATTTAGAAAATCAATCTGATTTTTTTGATTTTATTTTTGAGAGCACACACATAAACACAAGAGTGATTTAGGAGTGTTGTTCTCTATCTCAACGGAATTGAAGTATAATTGAAGATTCAGAAATTTTTGAAAAGTAGAATTCATTCGTTCTACCTGCAACTCTTCTACAGAGATCGAGAGTAAGCCGGAGGTCAAGAGCTGTTGGACGGGGGAGTTCCAAAGTCAGGGATTGTCAGCAATTGGTTTTTGGTAGAACGATAGGGTATGAGACTGAGTCAAAGTTCGGTATACTTTGCTTCAAACATAGTGGATCGTTTATCTCAGGATTGCAGAGTCCAACGAGGTTTTTCCTGTTACAATTGGTCGATTATACCAATTGGGGTTTCCTCGATAAAATCCTGATATCATTTCTCAAACTCTATTTTTGCTTTGTGATTTGATTTTAGTTTTATTTTGATAAAATTAAAATAAGTATAAATTGGATAAAAGAGCAAGTTAAATATATTTACCATCTCTCTAGATTATCTATCCATATTATATTCCATAACCATTCCGCTACATACACTCAACAAGTGATATCAGAGCCATCCTCTATACAGTGAGTTGTTCTATGTGGAATTTTTTTTTATAAAAAAATTAAAATAAAAAACTCTGTTTTTATTTTTTAAATTTGATATGGATAGCGTTCTTAAGGAAGGTGGATCTATTCAACGTACTCCTTTGTTTGATGGTGATAACTATGCTTTTTGGAAACCTAATATGACAGTTTTTCTTATGACTCAAGGTAAATATGTTTGGACTGCAATTGAAAAAGGTTATAAAAAACCTATAGTTACAAAGGATGGTGTTACTATTGAAAAAGAAGAGACTGAGTGGACTCAAACTGAGATTAATGCTCAAGAACGAAACACCAAAGCTTTGTTTTCTTTATTCAAATCTGTTGTCCAATCTGAATTAGCTCGTATTGCTTATTGTAAAATTGCAAAGGAGGCATGGGATATACTTCAACTTACCCATGAGGGTACAGATGAAGTCAAATGTTCAAAGATTGAGATGCTTGTGTTTCAATTTGAAAATCTTAAGATGGAAGAAGATGAATCATTTTCTGAGTTTTACATGAAACTCAACCATATTGTGTCTGGCCTCAAAAACCTAGGAAAGAAAGTGACAGATATGAAGATTAACAAGAAAATTCTTAGGTCTTTGCCTGAATGGTTCAGAATCAAAGTTGAAACACTGTAGACAACTCAAAACATCACTACCATGCAAGTTGATGAGATTGTAGGTCATATTAAGAACTATGAGATGAAGTACTATGGAAATTCCCTAAAACCGAAAGACTTAGCCCTGAAAACTTCCAAGTTTGAGTCTTCCAAGTCTGAGGTTAGGTATGATAGTGAGTTTGATGAAGAAATTGCTCTCATCACTAGGAAGTTCAGAAATTTGATCAAGTCTGAAAAGATGAATGAATTTAAGAAAGGGGGAGAGTCAAGGTTTAGGAATAGAGAGTTTTCATCTAGGGGAAGTGAGAGACAAGATAGAAGGAGAGAAGATGAGTCTAAAGGAACTGAGATTAAATGTTGGACATGTGGTGGTATAGGTCATACATCAACAGTTTGTCCAAGTCCTAAAAATAGCTTTGTTGCTAGGAGAGAGTCTAAAGATAAAAAGAAGGATAAAGCAATGAATGTTTCAGTTTCTAAGGAAAAAGATGCTTCTTTGTCTAATGATTCTTCTAATGATGATGATGATCCTCTTAATTTTTTTGCTTTTGTGAATAATGATGCTTCTAAACAATTGTCTTTGTCTGACACAGATGACTCGGATTTTGAGGACATAGCAAAATGTAATGATGAAGATTGTTACAAGGAAGCTGCAAAGGAGAATTATGATAAAGCCTTCAATGAATTGTATGTTACATATGTTCAAACGAAGAAAGGTTTCAATAAGCAAGCGAGAGAATTGAAAGAAGTTGAGAAGCAAAGAGATGCTCTGAAGAAGGAAAGTGAACAGAGAAAGAAAGAGATTGATGATCTTCATGGAAAGGTAAGATTCCTAGAAGGTGAGGTAAATCAAGTTAATTCTGCAAATGAGTCTCTTGTTTCTAAATTGGAATTTCTTGAAATTGAATTTAAAAAGTCATAAGAGAAATTGATTGGATTTACTTCTGGGCAGATTAAACTTGATGAGATGATTAATGTCGGTAAGATTGTGAATGACAAAACTGGCTTAGGTTTTAATAAGGCTTCATGTAGTAAAGAGGGTAAAACTGTTTTTGTGAAGCCCAATAACATTAATGTGCCTAAAAATAAATCTGAAGTTGTTGATTTATCACATGCTAATATGTCTTATGTGCCTACAATTTTGCATTGCACTTATTGTGGTAGGAATGGACATAGCCAATATTATTGCTTTAGGAAGAGAAGAGAATCTTGTTCTGAATTTCATGCTTTTCGTTCTTATGCTAATAATAAGGTTCATGCTAGAAAACAAAATTTTGTGAATCAACCCAAAAATTCTCATGCTAAGAATTACTCAAACAAGAAAAATGTTGGAATTGAAAAGTCTTTTAAAAAGTTAAATGTAAAAACTATGTGGATCAAAAAGGAAGACTTGGTTAATTATGTGTCTGTAGATGCTATGAGACTTGTTCCTATTAGGGCTATGGGAGCAAACTCCCCTAACTAAGTCTTAAAGAGTTTTTATGGTCATAGACTATGCTTTGATGAATATCTTGTTTCCATTGGACCATATCTTGTAGTTTAGGATTTAGGTTGTTTTTCTTTCATGAGAAAGTGATGATCATATTTTTCTTGTCAATGCATGAGTGATAATTATTTCTCTTGAATTAATTATTTTTGAATGCAAATTGGGGACACATGATTATTTGATAAAAAGATTCTTGATGTGTAATCTATATGTTGAAAAGTAATTTGTTTTGTTTATTTCTTTTTAGAGATGAGTCTCTTGAGTTCATAGTTTTCATGTGCACTAGTCCAACTCTGAGAAATTTAATTGGAAATCATTTTGAAGTTGACTAGATCATATTGCTTATAAAAGGTATAAAGGTTATTGTTTTAAAAAATATAGAGCATGTGTTTAAGAAAAAAATGAAAAATTTCAGCATAAAAATAAAAGAAAAATCAAAAGAATGCTGAAAATCTTTGCTAAGGAAAAGGCTACCTATTGAGACTAGTTCGAAAGCTCTTACTAGACTTTGAAGAGGAGCTAATTGAGTAAAAAGAAAAGAGGTGACAAGTTAAAATAGGGAAATGATGTCTACTCTTTATAGTGAAAGCTGCCTTGCTTAGAAAAGTTTGCTTAAAACAATCTTATCTTGATGCTTTTCGATCAATATGGTTTAGACAGTTGATCAATGTCATTTGATTGAAATTTGGTGAGATTTGATTGCACACACACACATGTGAATTTGCTAGGCAAATTTTTAAATCTTCATAAAAATTGCAAGTTGAATTTCATGTTGTGATTGCATGCTTGAGAATTGATTTAATTGAATAATTTGTGGGGTCAAAAAAATTGTGTTTTAAAATTCTCTTGCATTCTTCAGAAATTTTTGGATCTCATATATGCTTGAAATTCATGAAAATTGCTATTTCATTATTTTTGTTCATTATCAGAAAAATAAAAAAACAATAATAAAAAAATTGAAAAATGAAAACAATCTAAAAAGATTTTCCTTTTAATTTTTATTAGGAATTTTTTGTTTTTGATTGGATGGAGATATCAAGTGTGTGATTTTGAACTTGATTTATTCTATTTATCTAGTGAATGCAACTTGTATTTTCTTGGATACTTGTCTTTGATTCTATTGCAACTATAGATCATCATGTTTTTGTACTTATTGCTATATCTTATGCATGAATAATAGTTTTTTTTTTTTTTTCCTCTTGTTGTTAATTCTCCCACTTTAATTCTTTTCCTTCTTTGTTGAGTTTTATTTGTCAATTTGTAACAAAAAGGGGGAGAATATGAATTATTGATCATTGAGGGGGAGAGTTTCTAGAATTGAGGGGGAGATATTTATATATTGATATTCACATATTGATATATGCTGATTGTTTATCTTTCTTGATTAAGCTTCACGGGTAGTGTTGTTGAGCTAATGTGCAGATTACAGGTTGCTACATGTATTGAAGCTTCATGAGATTCAAGAAAGGTTCCGTTTTATTTCTTTGACAATCATTGTAATATGCTTTTTCTGCTTGGGTAGATTACATATTGTTTTTATTGTCACGAAATTGCCACAGGGGGAGATTATTAAATATTTATTTTGAGAAAATTGTGAAAATATATATATTGTATATTGGCTAATTTCATGGTCAAAACAAAGTCCAATCGAGTTGTAAAAGTTCGGTTTAGAATTTTAAGGTTGAAGATCGGATGCGGATTTGAAGAAGTTCAAGTCTCCATGGTTGCTACACTCCGGGTTGATGAGAACAATGCTTTTGGAAGATATGTGAGTGAGTGAGAACACTTAAGGAGTTTAGAAGGTTAAAGAAAACCAATATATTTCATTCTGCCACTTGGGAATCGGTAGGAATATCTTTGAACCGGTAGGAAACATTGGTTTACAAAAGGTTTGGTCACTGCCAATCTTGAACCGGTAGGAGAAACGGGAACCAATAACCAAAGACGTCGGAAAGGCTTCTGACCTTCTTGAACCGGTAGCCAATTTGGAAACCGGTAGCACTTGAACCGGTAGCCAATTTGGGAACCGGTAGCAAGAGTCCTGACAGCATTAGAACTTTCAGTTTCCTGTTCTAATTGTTTCCTTTTTTATTCCAACTTCCTTCCAAGTCCTATGCACAAAATATTCTATATTTTTAGAGGGATTAGGAGAGTCTAAACTCTATATAAACTTTGTCATACACATAGATTTATTCACGGCTTTTGCATAGAAAATTCAGATCTAATTGAGAGCCTTTTTGAGAGATATTTTTATTCAAAAAATCAATCTAATTTTTCTGATTTTATTTTTGAGAGCACACACATAAACACAAGAGTGATTTAGGAGTGTTGTTCTCTATCTCAACGGAATTTAAGTATAATTGAAGATTAAGAAATTCCGGAAAAGTAGAATTCATTCGTTCTTCGTCAAATTCAGATCTAGAAGAAAATGGGTGAAGCGATCACACTTTGAAGGGGTCAGAGCATTCGTGGAGTATTGTCTGATCTACCTGCAACTCTTCTACAGAGATCGAGAGTAAGCCTGAGTTCGAGAGCTGTTGGACAGGGGAGTCGCAAAGCTAGGGATTGTCAACAATTGGTTTTTGGTAGAATGATAGGGTGTGAAACTGAGTCAAAGTTCAGTATACTTTGCTTCAAACATAGTGGATCGTTTATCTCAGGACTGCGGAGTCCAACGAGGTTTTTTCTGTTACAATTGGTCTATTATACCAATTAGGGTTTCCTCGATAAAATCTTGGTGTCATCTCTCAAACTCTATTTACTTTACTTGCACTTTATTTTTGCTTTGTGATTTGATTTTAGTTTTATTTTGATAAAATTAAAATAAGTGTAAATTGGATAAAAGAGCAAGTTAAATATATTTACCATCTCTCTAGATTATCTATCTATATTATATTCCACAACCATTCCGCTGCGCACACTCAACAAATATCACATTAAATATAAATTAGAAAGTCGGTACACTTGTTAGATTGAGAAAATCTAGAATTGATCACCCAACTACCCCGCTTTAGTGATACCGTAGATTTGATCATGTGATACCCCTGTCAACCAACTTCAAACCTTCACGCATCCGCTTTTCTCCAGCACCTGCAGTCTAGATAAAACTTTCAAACTAAGGATTTGAAATATTGAAGAGATTTAGGAGATACACTGAATCAACTATCTCTAACCCCTGTTCTATACTAGAATCATCCTTTGTGAGTTCCGTTAAGCGGTCCCAAACACTTTCCTCTATCTTAAACTCACTCTGAATTTGATTTGTTGTAGGCCACTTAAACAATGATTTGTGCCTCATCGCCTTATTCTCATCATTAATTGTACCTTGGCTGCTTGAATTCCCGAGTTTTGTACAAAGAATGAATGAGGAATACAAGAAAGACGTACATCATTCATAGTTTTGTTGTGATGAATATTACCGGTGGCGGAGTAAATTAATTGGCCAGAAATTCTTACCTGAAGCTTTGTCATGGATTACAATGGGTTTCTTTGAATTAACAGAGCTGTCAGGTGTAGTGGCCTCCTGTCTTTTTAGCGGAGTTGTTGTTTTGGTGTGGTTCTTGTCGGACATTGCGTTTTACCTATAGCCTTCAACCATCATCATGGGTGGAACATAGCTACTAAATATTTGAAACACGTCGCCAGAATTAGGGTGCCTATTTTCTAACTTTTGTCTCCACGCCATCACGACTTGAACCACCAATATTGGAGGACTACTGCTATATATATATATATATATATATATATATATATATATATATATATATATTTCAGGCCCTGGAAGCTTGGTTTTCCTTTAAAATTAACTCTTCAAATTCTGACGCCTTCCAGGACAAATTATATTTAAAGTTACGAGATTATTCTTTTCTAAGTCGTATTTCACTCCAGATAGGCCAGAAGACCTAAAAGCCCACCAAACTTTTATTTTCTTTTATAAAATGAGGCACAGGCCTTGATAGAAGGGGTTCCTTATTCTCGTATTATTTAAAAGGTTGATACTATGGTGGCAGTTTTTAGGGTTTCCATAACCTTAGATGGTGAAGATTTTGAGAAAAGAAGTGCCGTCTGTGATGATGAAGACGACAACAACACAGATGATATTATGCATTGTCATGAGTTGCTAATTCCTCTCTTAGGGCACTGATGTAACCCATCTGATTACTATGGTTTGATTGTTTTAACTCTAGATATTTTTAATATATATTATATTTCTGATTACATGATTATGAGCAATTGAGACAACTCAATTAGAGTTTAATGTTTAATATTTTTCGAATTGTTATTACCTTATCTTAGATATAACTGTTCGTAAACTATACTCAACCTATTCTTATTGAACGGTATCTAGCAGAGCCCTGCCGGATATAAGAATGGAGATCATGTAATGGTGTTTCAACATTTTTTATAAATGAATGTTTTCACAGTCCATGCCTAGGAAAAATGGATTGTTTACAAAATTAGTTAAAGTAGTTATAGTAGGTAAGTAGATAGTCCATGCTAACCGCTTGATAGGTTATAGTTAACTGCAATTTATAAAATATATTTCTTTAAAAACTGAATTGAACGAATGTTATTGAATTCAATTCATTTGAAATATAAATTGTTAAATCCCCAGATCTGAAATAGTTAACCATAGTATGAAGGTTGTGGTAAAGTCAAAGCCCTAAGACCTTTCTCTCTGATCACTTTAATTTAATTTCAGTTTCATTTTATTTTATGTTCGTTACAACCAAACAATCAATCAATTTAACCAGTTACCTGTTAAACAAGATATTAGTTAAAAACAAAGCAAAGAAAACTTCTCTCCCTGTGGGATCGACACCCTCTATATAGTACTATCCTACAAAGATTCATGCTGTTGTGAGTGGTAATAAACTGACACACAACAGTTGCTACATGTGTTGAAGTTTCATGAGGTTCAAGAAAAATTCCGCAGTTTATTTCCTTTAACAATCATTGTAATTTACTTTCCTACTTGGGTAGATTGCTTAATTATTTTTAGGGTTTTGTCACGAAATTGCCAAAGGGGGAGATTGTGAGATATATATTTTGTAATTGGTAATTTCGTTGTCAAAAAAAGTCTGATTGAGTTGTAATTTTTTGGTTCAAAATTTTAAAGATTGAAAATCGGATGCGAATTTGAAGAAATTCAAGTGTTCATAATATACTACACTCAGAGATGATGAGAACAATGCTTTAAGAAGTTTTGAGAGGTAGTGAGAACATTTAGGAAGGGAGGATTTGGGAAGGTTCGGAAACAAGGTTTTATTTTGATTCAACTTTTACAGAAATTCCAAACTATCCATCTTGAATCGGTTCAAAGGGGCTGAACTGGTTCAAGAACCAAAGTTGGCCACAGCAAAAACTCTCTAGCCTTCTTGAACCGATTTAGCCCCTCTAAACCGATTCAAGGTCTCCTGGCAGCAGTTGGATATTTGTTTCCTTTTTGCTGGTTGATTCCTTTTTTATTCCAACTTCTTTCCAAGTATTGTGTATGAAATTTTTCATATTTTTCGAGGGATTAGGACTTCCTCAACTCTATATAAACCTTGTTAGTCTTCTAGGTTTATTCATAACTTTAAGAAAAATCAATTCTATATTTTGAGAAAGCCTTTTAGAGAGAGAAAGTTTAGAAAATCAAATCTGATTGTTCTGAATTTATTTATGAGAGCACACACATATATTCATGAGTGATTTATTAGTGTTATTCTCTATCTCATCAGAATTAGAACTATATTGAAGATTCAAATATTCCGTATGATGAGCAGGATTTAATTCTTTTACATCGAGTTCAGATCTTGAACAATAGAAGTAAAAGCGATCACACTTTGAAAGGTTTGGAGCATTCGATGAGTGTTGTCTAATCTACCTGCTACTCTTGTATAAATATCAAGCATAAGCCTGAGGTCAAGTTGTTGTTGGATGGGGAGTTGCAAAGCCAGACGATTGTCAACAATTGGTGTTTGCTAGAATGATAGGGTGTGAGCCAGAGTCAAAGTTCGGTGTACTTCGTTTCAAACATAGTGGATCGGTTTACTTTGGACTGAACAGTTCACGAAGTTTTTCCCATGTAAACAGTTAACGTATTTTATTAACTAGAGTTTCTTTGCTAAAAATCCTGGTGCAATATATATCTCTAAACTTTTACATAGTTTACCTTACAATATTTATATTTGTGATTGTGGATATTTAAATTGATCATATAATTTAATCATCATAAATTGAGCAAGTTGACTTAATAATCAGATCTAGGTCGTCAAAAGAGTTAATCACAATTAAAATCAACTAACTGTTTCCGCACCCCGCGTAACTCTATTTTCACACCAAGCACTCTCAATTATCATATCCACTTATCCCACATTAAGACATTAATCATCTTTTGGCAAAACTAATGCCCTAATGTAGCTATGTGTACTGTTAGACCTCAATAAGACCAATGTCCTAAATTTTTATAAATAATAACTTTTATGAGCATGTCACTTTTTGGCAGGCATCACCCACTTTAGCTACCACATTTGAAACAATCACCTTTGTTTAGCTAATCACCTTTGTGCGGCTGTTTTCTTCCTTTTTTTGATTTGTAAACCATTACAGCTCTCTCAGGTGCTTTCTAAGAGCTCCTCTGGCAACCATTGTTATTTTATTTTATTTTATTTTATTTATTGTCAATTCTTTGAGAAATAGAAACAGTGTCAATGTTGTGATATGATTTCTTGAAAAGTGGAAGCAAGTTTGGTTATGCAGATATATTATTTTGAAAATAGGAAGCAGAAAACATGTTTGGTAAGGGGGAAAAAAAATCCTGTTTAAGTGTCCACTTTATTAAAGAAGAAAAAGGTATATATTATGACAGTCACTAAAAAGTGTCTACATGTTATACAATATTGACTACTTGAAATGCATAACCAAAAAAAAAAAAAATTACAACCTTATGTACAGAAATGTATATAAAAATAATTAAGGGTGCGGTCAGAGATTACATAGATCACATATCTAAGTATTCATTGCAGTTCTTGTATACCTTCACAGAATTCCAATAAAAATGTCCACATTTTTTTACTCAAAACATTACGATTTTATACTGCAAAAAGTGCACAGAAATTCCCAATAGGAAAGTGCAACTCCAAATCCCACATATATGATGCAAAGGTAGGGTGGCTAAAGAATATCATAGTGTCTTATGTTACTATTAATATTTTTAAACATTGACCGTACACACACACAATAACCTACACGTATAATTTAGGAGAATTTTTTTTTTTTTTTTTTTTTTTTTTGAATAGCAAAGCAAATTTATTGAGGAAAAAAGAGAATGTACAGTTCTAGGCCCAAGAGAAAACGGCCCAAAGAGGAAATAAAAACATTACAAAGGCATAGCCCAACCCATTCAATGATTAGGCCCAACAACAAAACAATCCTAAACATCATCAGAGGAGTGCTGCTCTGTTTGAACAACCAGAGCAACATTCATCTGAGCCAATGGAGATGGAACTTCAGTGATGATGAACGTGGGAAGGAGATCCCATTCTTGCATTACACAGATGGCTGTGCTTTCCACTTGTCATAGGGCAATTTCCCCCGAACAAGTTCCAAGATTTTCACTTTAATTAATAGTTAGGGTTTTATGTTAAATTTCTCATAGTGTTTTATTATATGCCAAAACTGTCCACCTTGGGGTAACAAATAAAATGTCATCACATTTGGGTAGAGTTTTATATTTCAATTTATCCCCAATTTGCCATCAAATTGCACATAAAACTAGTTGATTATGCTTGAGTTATTGCTAAATATTTCCACTACATTTTGGCAAGAGGTTATTTAGTTCTAATCCAATTATCCATGCACTCTCAATTATCATATTCACTTATCCCACATTAAAACACTAATCACTTTTTGGCACAACTAATGCCCTAATGTAGGTATCTGCAGTGTGAGACCTCAATAAGATACGTCTTAAATTTTTAAAAATGATAACCACCATTAGCATGTCACCTTTTGGTAAATATCAGTTGTATGTAGTATGATATTGTACATGGAAATCTTTTTTTCTTTCTTTATTTATTATTATTTTTTAATTTAAGTTACTTTTTAGCTCGAAGAATCCTAATATCCAAGTACTATAGTCTATATATATATATATATATATATATATATATATTTATAGATGTATTTTTAATTTTTTTGGAACTGAAAACTTCCTTGGGCAGGGCCTATAGACCTACCCCAACTTACAAATCGAGAATGCTACAACCGGCCCCACAATAACAGCACCAGCTAAATCAGGAGTTATAATGGGGGTATTAGGGGTTTGAAACAAGGACATATTAAAACCCAACCCCATACCAAACAACACCACCACCAATTGAATCAGAAGTTATAATAGAAGAAGTGTTGGAATTTGAAACTGGGACATATTAGAACCCAACTCTTTATCTTACCACAATCACCAAGCCAGTAGAGGCTACTAAGTATATATTGAAGGTTATTCTTGGTTTAATAAAGAAAGACGAATTGACTGCTACTATAATATATACGTATAATGATACATCGGATCGAAATTAACACCTTACTAAAGTCACATAGGTACTAATTTAGAAACACTAATAAAAATAGGGATTAAAGTATAACAAATTACACTAACTAATGATTAAAAAATCCCCAACTACTAGTTTATCCACTGAAATCAATGGCTGTAGCAACAAATGACCTTTATGTGAAATAATGGGACTATCAATATGAACCGATTAAAATTGCATGTGCCATGTATGAAATAATAACATTATGGTTGAGATTGATGTAAACCTGTAGGCCAATTGCAAATTCACAAGTGGTAATAATTTATAAACACTAATAAAAATAAGTATTTTTTTTTTTCTTGATAATAAAAATAAGTATTAAAGTATAATAAACCACACTAATAATGTTTACAATATCCCCCAACAACCAGTTCATCATCTTATGACACTGATACCAATAGCTGTAGCAACAATGACATTTATGTGAAATAATGGGTCGGTCAATATGAACTGATTAAAATTGCATGTGCCATGTATGAAATAAAAACATTATGGTTGAGATTGATGGTAAACCTGTTGGCCTATCACAAATTCACAAGTGGTAATAATTTATAAACACTAATAAAAATAAGTATTAAAATATAATAAACTACACTAATACTGATTAAAATATCCCCAAATATAGTTCATCATCTTATGACACTGATATCAATAGCTGTAGCAATAAATGACGTTTATGTGAAATAATGGGACGATCAATATGAACCGATTAAAATTGCATGTGCCATGTATGAAATAATAACATTATGGTTGAGATTGATGGTAAACCTGTTAGTCTATCACAAGTGGTTTTTAGCCGTTGTTACTTATTTACGTTGTCTACCCAAGGGGCAACTATATATAGATATATATATATAGTTGAATGGGTAAACTTGTATAAAAAGAAAAAAATTGTACAAAATCCAATTGTGGACCAAGAGAGGGCCAAATTCGTCATTAGCCAAATTGTTGAATTATTAGATACCCTTAATTTATTATATATCGGCATACAAAGAGTTCAAGACCATTAATGTACCAGACGCCAATAACGATAGATTTTGTTATCGCAATTTCAGCTCTAGCTTCTCCCGTGGTGCATGTTGCCTATAAATACACATGACCTCCAACACTTCCCATTCACCTTCATATCATACACACACATTACACACACAGTAGAAAGAGAAAATGTCGCAGGCAGGTGATGTGGGGGTGAAGCTTCAGGCTGTTGAAGACGCAGTTTCTTTGGTGAACATAAGTGACCCCAAAATAGTAGATTTTGCAAAGCAAGCTGCGAATCAATACAATGTGGAGTACCAGCGAGTGATTACTGGCTTCAAAGTGCTTGTGAGTGAAGGGTATGTTTACTGCATCAATATCAGTTGCATGTCCAACAACATGGAGACAACCTACTTGACTACAATCTGTGTGAGCAATAGTAACAATATCCATAACCCTTACTTTAAACAGGTCGCATAACTATGTATATTATGAGGCTGCAGGTTGGCGGATGAAGCTAGGGTCACATTAAGAGGATTTTGTATTTTCTTAATGGGTTTCGTCTGCCGATCTTGATTATTATTATTAAATAAAAAGAACCCTATTGTTGTTGTGGAAATAAACGGATAGGATCTGTTGTTTCTTGACCCTTTTTAGGGTCAGCCAGACTCTACCCAATGTAATTTTGTCAACCCTAATAAATATATGTTGTAGTGTTGTTTGTTTGTTATATCTTTTTTGGTTCATTAATTAAAGGATATATATATATATATATATATATATATGTATGTATGTATGTATGTATAATACATGTGTTGTTTGAGAAAGAAACAAATAATGGATGTTACAATTAATAAATTATTTCATCATTTAGGAGAAGAGGCCGACCAACAACGAATTGAAGAGCTTCGATCAGCTTTTAGTCTTTAATTGATAAATTATTATTATTTTTCGAAAGTTACAATAAATAAAAATTTTGGCTTTGTCATAATCTTCATATTTATAAAATACTTGCACCAGGTACAACACTAGTGCTCACAACAGGTCACGTGACTAATTTTTTTTTAAAAAATAATAATAAAAATAATTATTTGTGAATTTAGAGATGTCATGGATCAATTTTTATTTATTTATTTATTTTTTCAAAGTTCAAGAAAATACACATTATTCAAAGTTCAAAATTTGGTGGAGGCATATATATATATATATATATATATATATATATATATATATATATATTTATTGATAAATAATGATGAAATTATTGTTATTCACCTTTTAGAACAAATTTGGAAGAAGAACGAAATTTATAGATGATCTAATAGATGAAACATCACAAATATATAGATTTTACTTCCACCTGGTTTGTAAGAAAGCCTCACTAAAGCATCACAAAATCAAACCAAGCACCATATATATTAACTTATATAGAAGGAAAACCAGTTGAAAAGAAGAATGAGGAGAATATTTACTGATCAAGACTTTGGTTTCAATATTAATGGAATCCGGCATTAAATTTTGCCAAGGAAGGAAGCATGAGGACTTGAAGTTGGTCCATTTTTTCCTCACACATATCTGGTATATATTCATTGTAGTTCTTGTATACCTTCACATATATAATTCCAAAAAAAAAGAAAAAAAATGTTCACCTGATTTTAATTTAAAAAATTTATGATTTTATATTGTAAAAAGTGAAAAAAAATTCCCAATAGAGAAATCCAACTTAAAATCACACATGTTATGCAAAGGAAGGGTGGCTAAAAAATATCGCAGTACGTGTCTTATGTATCAGACAGTTGCCAAATGTACAATGCTGTAATTATTAATATTATTTTCAAAATATAACTCTTATACTATTATTAAATGTACAAAGAGTTTCAGTGTTTCAGTATTTTAGTATTTATTTAATATTTATTAATTGATATAAAAAGAATAATTATTTTTTATAAATAATTATCACAATATAACCGGCCCGACCCAGTTATTATTATGTTATTATAAGGAGAGAACGCATGTCATCATTCTATTAATCCAAGAAGTTTATAAATAGAGGTATGAAAAAAGGAGGAAGGGGTACAGAAATTGAGAATTCTAGAAATTCAGAATCGCAGAATAAAATACAGAATCTCTGCCAAAGAGTTTTAGTATTTACTTATTTATATAAAAAATGTTTATTAATTAGTATAAAAAATGTTTTTATCTATATAATTATTAAATGTGCAAAAAGTTTCAGTATTTATTTATTTATATAAAAAAATATTTATTAATTGATATATGAAAAGAGTTTTTATCTATACCATTATTAAATGTACAAAGAGTTTAAGTGTTTCAGTATTTCAGTATTTATTTATTATTTATTAATTGATATAAAAGAATAATTATTTTTATAGATAATTATCACAATATAACTGGCCTGACCTAGTTATGATTATGTCATTATAGGAAAAGGACACATATCATTATCCTATTAATCCAAAAATTCTATAAATAGAGGTATGAAAAAAGGAGGAAGGGGTACAGAAATTAAAAATTCTAGAAATCCAGAATTCCAGAATAAAATACAGAATCTCTGCTAAAGAGTTTTAGTATTTATTTATTTATATAAAAAAATATTTATTAATTGGTATAAAAAATGTTTTTATCTATACAATTATTAAATGTGCAAATAGTTTCAGTACTTATTTATTTATATAAAAAAATTATTTATTAATTGATATATGAAAAGAGTTTTTTTTTTTTAAAAAAAAAACTCTATAAAACTAAAATCTAACTAATAAAATTTAAATTAACCTATTTATCTATTTATTATTATGAATTTTTTAAAAAAAGAAAATCTAATTAGACAAGAATCATTAAAATAAAAAATATTTATTAATTGATATAAAAAATAAAATAATTTTTCTAAAACTCTTCCACAAATTAGCTTTTATTATGAGTTTCTTATTAAAATTAAATCTAATTACACAAAGATATATTTAGAGAAAATAAAATAATTTCTATAACACTTTATCACAAATTACCTATTTTATTTCAATAAAACTATCACACTAGAAAAAGATAAATTTAAAGAGTTTTTATAAAAGTCTCACACAAATTACCTATATATCTATTTATTATAAGTTTTTTAATAAAAGAAAATCTAATTAGATAAGTATTATTAAAAAAAAAAATTATTTATTAATTAATATAAAAAGAAGTTTTAAAAGAGTTTCTATAAAACTCTAACACAAATTACATATTTATCTATTTATTATGAGTTTTTTAATAAAAGGAAATCAATTTATTTATTTATTATTGATGAGCGCTGAAAAGTGTGCATTTAAACCCCTTATGCGATGGTATTTTAGTCCATTCATCTATCTTTAGTTACCCATTTTAGTACTTATTTGTGTTTTTGTCTATTTCAGATCAATAATGTTAAAATGGGCTAAAAATGGTTTCTTAAGGCCTTTTTGGAGTCAAACTAAGTCTTAGTGAGAATCCGGAGCAAAAGGAAGCAAATTTGGAACAAAAGGAGGCTAATGCTGAAAAACTGCCAAGTTGGATCGATACAACTTTTTCTGAGATTGATCGTTTTTTCTGAGATCGATCGAAGTTGGATCGATCGAAAATAAAAGTCTGATCAATCGAAAATAAAAGTTGTCTTATTCCCGCGCGTGCCCAAAACTCCCACCTACCACATAGTACGGGATTAGATATTTTTGGAGCTATATTTCTGACTTAGTGACTAAGAAAATGACCTTCTATATAAAGGGATGTGACCCATTTTGTAAAGAAGCTTTTTATTATTTTACTTTTACATTGTAATTTTAATTTCTCTCTCTAGAAAAGTTAGAAATTAGGGTTAGAAGAAAAGAGGGAAGTGGAGGCACATCTCAAGAACCCATCTCTAGATCCACTCCTCTATATCTCTAGAGCTTCAAAGAAAAAGAAGAAGAAGAGGAAGAAGAAGATGGAGCCATGTTTGGAGCTTGCCCTTAAGGGTTTCATGGCCACATCTACCTCCTCCATGATTGGCTAGATCTACACTTCGGGCTTAGATGAGCTCTAAGTCTTGTGTAATCTAAACTCTTGTATTTCTATTTTTGGGGATATACATATATTGTTATGATTAGTGTTCTAACCTTGTGAATTTAATGAATCTTGGTATATTTCTATGATTTCTATGGTTTAATTCTTCCAATTAATTCTCTAGTTTGTTTACATGTCTATGTGTGATTAAATTAGGAATTATTTCTTACATGATTCATGTGGATTAATTCTTTCTATTGATTCTCTATTTGATTACATGTTGTCTTATGTGTGATTATTTGGGAGTTGATCTCTATACTAGATTCTCTATGTTGATTGCATGTCTATGTGTGATTAATTAAGGATTTAGTGATGGCTAAGCATGGGTTTTCATTGAATGGGTTTGTCAATTAATTTGATGGATTATAATTATGCTTGATGGGTTGTTCTACAATTTAATTCATGTTTGTAGGTAGGTAGACAATCTATACTTGATTTGATATTCCATGGCTTATTATTGTAAATTCCATGATTCTCTAGATTAATGTGTGCTACAACTGTGACTAGTTTGATGGGTCATGCTTAGATTTGATGGGTTGTTCTACACTTAGTTTATTTGTTGGTTAAGTAGACAATTCATACAATGAATTTGATGATCCATGCTTAATATTGCAATTGGTAGTCGCATTTTGTTCACAACAATGTATTCCCCTTTAATGGAAAGCAAGTGGTTAATTACATGAGCTTAGTGGTGATTCCAACACCTTAAGACCTCTCTTCATATCTCTTAAATCCCTATCTCTAACTAGTTTACTTTACTTGCATTTTAATTTCATTGCACCTTAGTTTAATCAAACTAATCCAAACCCTTTCTTTGCAATCTTGTGATCCACTAGAGTCGAAATTAAATTCCAACACTTATAATCCCTTGGGAGGATCCCTACTCACTCTTGCTACGTTAGTAGTAGTGTTGGTAGTGGTTTTTATAAATTTAAATTTAACATAAAAGGCTTTTCTTGAACCACACATTCACTACATTATTTTGGCGTATAGGAACGGCCGTCGTCAAATTTTGGCGCCGTTGCCAAGGATTAACGGTTTTGTTGGAATTAAACTAGACAATAGTGTTCATTTGATTGCTTCTATTTTTATTTTATTTTCCATTGTATATTTTTTTCTCTTGTTCTCATTATTATTTGTTCAATTAGGTACTTGACAACAAGGAAGGCAAATGATGAGCACTGAAAAGTGCGTATTTAAACCCCTTAAGCTTAGGCATTCTAGTACCTTTATCTATCTTACTTTACCGTTTTAGATTGATTTCGTATTATCTCCATTTTCAGGCATTTATCCCGAAAATAAGCTAACTTAGCCAAATAAGAGCTTAATTGAAGCAATTCTGGGATTAATCAAAGAAAAGAGCAAAGTGGAGAAAGAATGAAGCAAATGAAGCCAAAGGTGGTAAGCAGCAAAGTTCGATTGATCCAAGTTCAAGGTTCAATCGATCGAATAATGATCGATCTCAGCACTTCAAGATAAATCCAAGCCTTGACCCAAAAGCATAAAGTTTCAAAAGTTCGATCAATCCAACACCATCCTTCGATCGATCGAACAATTTTTTTCTTATTCAAATGATTGATCCTATCCACAGCTGTACCATCCACTAACCACTTTTGTTCTTTTCCCATAAATATCTCCCATAAATATCTCGGATTTATCTTTTTCCAAAAAGCTCAGCCAGTTAGATCGATCCAGCCTAAGTTCGATCGATCTCACTTACTTTCAATCGATCGAACTTCCTCCAGTGCGAAAAAGTTAAAATTCCATCTCATTGAAAGTTGTCCGTTATCCAATCATTAGGGAATATTGTGTGTACGACCCCAGCTCATTTTGACCTAACTATATAAGGATAAGGATTGCTTTTTCAAGGGGAGGCAATTGAATATTCATATCATCTCTTGGAGAGGAAGTTTGGAGGAGGAGGAGGCTAGAGACACCATTGGAGACTCTTCATCAACAAGGAGCAGATTTCAACCATGGAGTTAGCCCTTGAGGGTTGGAGCATCATCACCATAAGTGGCTAGACATCCTCTTGGGGCTAGAGTTAGCCCCAAGCATGTTTTCTATATCTTAATTTTATGTATTATTGAGGGATTAGTGTTGTAATTGATATTTTGACACTTTGATATATATAAATCTTGTTTATTCAATGATTATGTGGTTTAATGCTTCCAATTGGTCATTTCATTCTATCCATATGTCTATGTATGCTAGAATAGATGTTCATGTGCTTATCTCTAGATTTTGTGTTATTGATGCACGTTTATGTGCATTGATGCTATAGATTTAGAGATTGTCAAAACATTGTGCTTAAAAGAATGCTTTTGTGATTCTCTTGATGGTTCATGCTTATCTCTTGATGGATTGTGCCTCTCCCCTAGTTTATTTTCATGCTAGTGGTGTAGATGTAGTGTAGTTGTAGTGTAGTGTTAAATGGGAGGACAATCTATGCTTGTTGTTTGATGATCCAAGCTTTTGAATGCAATTAGCATATGTCTCTATCCTTGTATTGTATTTGGATTGTGAGTTTAATGAAAGAATTAATGACTTGTTTTGATTTATTGTGCCTTTCACATGTTATTTAGACTATATATGCTTCATAACTTAGATATATTGCGCCTTTCACATGATGTTTAGACAATACATGCTTAAATAGTCATCCTTGCTTGTTGAATCAACCAAATACACACACACCAATATTGCAACCCACTATTTGGCCTCATTAATCACTTGTCAGTGATATAAAATGCATTGCTTGGTGGTGATCTCTAAACCCCAAGATCTCTCTCTCTCTCTCTTACTTACTCTTAATTGCACTCTTTTGTTATTACTTAGTTTAATTTAGTTGCTCTTTAATCAACCAACCAACCAATTGTTTGATCACTCAACTTACTAGCCCTAATTGTGATTCCATGACATTGCTCGATCCTCACAGTCCATTGGGACGATCCCTACTCACTCTTGCTACGTTAGTAGTAGTATTGGTAGTGATTTTTATAAATTTAAATTTGACCCAAAAGGCTTTTCTTGAACTGTACATTCACTACATCAATTTTGGCGTTCACGAACGGCATTAATCGCCAGCAAACTTTGGAACTTGAAGCAATAATTGGACCTTAAAACTAATATTAAAATTTGAAGTTGCTTAAGGACCGTTGTGAGTAATTCTTGGAACTCTTGTATTTTAATTAGTTCACTTCTTTGAATGCTTGTGATAGCCCTTGTTGAGGCTCATTATATTGCTTTATCTTTGTCCAAGCATAGGCCCTTGTTGAGGCCAATATTTTCTTGCATTTGGATTTTAATTGTGAATGGAGGACTTATTTGATCCAAGTTTGGGGGGAATTATATCCCTTCACTTTATGTCCCTCCACCATATTTTGATTCTTATAAGGTTGAGTCTAATTCATTTCAACATGCATAATCTTATTATAGACTTAACTATTCTCATTATTCTCCTTGTGACTATTACCCTCCCCCACCATTTTATGATGAACCAACCCCACCACCTTCTAGGTATTCACCCGGATTTTAAGAAAAAGTGTTAGCTTTACTTGATATGCATATTTCACAAGTTCCACTTATTAATTCTCATTCTTAAACTTTAGCCAATTTAGAAGCTCAAGTTGAGTAAATTGTAAGTTCTCTTTCTCGTCAAGAGGAGGAGGAAGAGGCAAATGAAAAAATGGCAAAAACTTCAATGTATATAGATGAGGATGATGAGAGTGAAGAGGATGATGAGATAAGTGAGCTAATGCCTAGCACTCTATCTTCTATAGAGGAGGAAGTGACAAGTGAGTTAGTGGTTAATCCAATAGAGCATAACATGATTAATGAGGACTTTCCTTGTTTTGATTATGATTTTATCTCTGACATTGCCACTTTAAAGAGTGAGGAGATGCTGACCACACTTAAGGTGAGAGAGGAGGATGAGGAACTTGTTGAAGAGGACCTTTCTTCTATTATTTCCAATGACCCTCTTGAGACATGTCTTTTTGAAATGTATAAAAATTGTGGTTTTGACCTTGAAAGCTCCAAAAATGAAGTGAACTCTTTAATGGACTCCTTAGCTAACTTGGAGGGTGAGGAGATGGTTATTTTTGAGGAAGAGAAGAGGGATGAAGAGAAGATGTTCCTTGATATTCCAAATGAGTCCTTGAAAGACAATGCCTCACCAATTATCAAAGTGAATAATCATTTGAATGTGTTTTAAGAACACAACAGTGAGGCAAGGCCGCCCATCATTGATTTTGTTTTCAAGACCGTGGATGAAAGGAACAATATCATTTCTTTCATTTCTTTTCAAGTCATTCTTTTGGAGGATGATTTCATTGTTGTAAGTGGGACATTAAATGAGAAAAGTGAAAAGAGGATCAATAAGGATGTCTCATATACGGTTTTTGATTCATTCGATTAGTGAGTCGACCCAACGTCTTGCTAGAGACGTTAAATACTAGTATTCGTAAAGTTTCACAACTCTATTTCTCCCTCAAATTTTTTTTTTTTTTTTATTATTTTTTTATTTTTTCATTTTTGTGTACATTCTTCTATCCATTTTCAATCTCTATTTTTGTTACCATCATTGGGGCTTAGCATAGGATTTTCTGCACTTTCATGTTGAAAATTGAGCATTTTGCATAAGTTCGATTGATCTCAAATGAGAGTTCGATCGATCAAACTTCATACCTGCATCAAACCTGCATCCAAATCACTCTCTGTCTCATCGATCCAAGAAAATCTTCAGATCTCAGTTCTTAGTTAGATCGATCAGAAGACCTTCGATCGATCTTAACATCAAGTTCGATCGATCTGTAGTTTCAACATTTAGAAAAATTTTGAGCCTACATCAACCTGCATATTTCAGCTCTCTGTCAGATCGATCGAAAACATTCCTACATCGATCTAAAGTTCTTCGATCGATCCAACAAGTTGGATCGATAGAGATTCCATACTTAGAAAAAATTTCAAAGCACTACAAATTTCATACTTTCTATCCCATCGTGCGAGTATAGATCGATCACAGGTTTGCCCCTTTGACTTTTTGACTTTTTCCTTTTTCTATTTTTATTTTATTTTATTTTTCATTTTCTTTTTTCAAAAAAAAAAAAAAAAAAATGAAAAACAAAAAGTAAGAAAATTTTGTATATACTTGCATTGTACATATTGATTTTTCATTTCTTGCATTGTACATATTCTTTCATTACATTTTACCTTCTTTATTTTTCTTTTTAAATTTTGTTCATGCATTTTATTCTTTATTTTTCTTACATTTTGTATATACTTGTTTTCATAAAAATAAAAATACAAAAATTTGTTTCACCATTGTGCCCCTATGTGTAGTTATGCATACTTTCATGCTTTAGTTAGGGCTTGATCTCATATCTCTCTTTCATCTTGTGCTATATTGCCTTAGAATGCATGATTTAATTATTCTTATCCCATTTGATATTTGATGTGAGTTTACTAGTGTGGTTATTCAAGTAGGTTGTTAATTCCGAGTTTAAGGGAGACGTCTTTCGAATTGGATCGCTAGCGGGCTTCATGTCTATATCACCACGGTATATTCTTTCCATCTTTTCCATTGTTCTCATTGCGCATTGAGGACACTGTGCGGTTTAAGTTTGGGGGTAATGTGACTTTGTTGCATTCTACTTAAAGTTGAACTTTAAATGCATTATTGAGATTTGAGATGCATGTTAGCGATGATTTTGATCTTTTGAGGACTATATTATTTTAAATTTAAAAATTACGTGACTTGAGAGTCCAATACTCCTTGTATGCCTTATGGATGCCATTTGGGAGTAAATTTTTCGAAAGACTGATATCATGTTTGCACTTGTGGTCCACATCATCTTGATTTTGTGATTGTTTTGAGATTCACTCTAGGATTCTACACTAGCACAGACGCACACTAGCATTCATTTGTGGGGTACATGCTTTGTTGATTATTGAATTTGTTATATCTCAATTGGGCTAGTAGTGCATTGAAAGCTTTCATTCTTGATAAAGGTGGATAACAACCCCTTTTCACTAAGTAGCCGGGATTCTAGCCTCATCAAGCACTGAACTTCTCACGCTGAAAGGTGGGGGCCCAAACTCTAGGTTAATAATTAAATACCAAAAAAAAAAAAAAAATGTCGAAAAAGGAAAAAAAAAGTGATGACTTCTCCCAAACAATGAGAAGTAGGAAATGATTAGATGGAGGTTGTCTTGATTTGTAGCCTAGTTGATTTGAGCTTGTAAGTCCGTAGGGGTGTTAGAACACCTAGTGCCCTAAAGCCGTCTGGTTTAGGAGTCATTGACCTAACGCTCGACCTCATAGATCGCTAAAAAGCTTAATAGATCAACACATTGCACCATACTTCCATCTTTGATCCTATAAAAAAAAATAATAATAATAAAATAAAATAAAAAATAAAAAAATCGAGTGAAAAGAATAAGCGCACCTAGAACAATAAAGCTTTAATAAAAGGTCCACTTTTTGTCTTGATGATCGATACTAGATTTGTGTGCTAGTTTGAAGGTAAGGATGTGATTAACTCTTTAGTTGGCTAAGATAGCAATATATTTGATGCCGGTCCACTCAAAAAGGATTTTAGAGTTGTTTTGATTTGCATGATCATTGTCTTGATGTGTAGAGGACCATACTTGCTTGCTTGATGTTGAAATTTTGGGAGATTGCTTGGAAATGGTTGAAACATTGCATACTTGAGGTAGTTTTCTCCCAATGCTTGTTTGCAATATTGGTGCCTCTTTTGTGATGATGAGCTTAATGTTTGTGGATATCATTTCTGGAAACCCTTACGAGACTTCACTCGTCCACTAGGGGTAACCTAGGGGTTTAAAAGGCTTGTTGCATATGCTAAGTGCAATCGTGTTCCCTACGAAAGTGGCGTTATCCATTTATTGTTTTCTAGTTCATAGTTCCATAGTTGTTCATTTCATTCCTTTACTTTATAGTTGATTGCTAGGAACTAGCAATATTTAAGTTTGGGGGTGTGATGAGTGCTGAAAAGTACGCACTTAAACCCCTTAAGCGAGGGTATTTTAGTCCATTCATTTATCTTTATTTACCCATTTTAGTACTTATTTGTGTTTTTGTCTATTTCAGGTCAATAATGTTAAAATGGTTTCTTAAGGCCTTTTTGGAGTCAAACTAAGTCTTTGACAGATTTTTCACCTGATCTTGCAACAATCATAACTCTATCATTCCAGATCCAAATTAGGTCATTGTTTAGTCTAATTTCAAGGATCTTGAGTTAGCTTTCCAATGGTACCAATCCCATTTTTATATTTCATTCCTACTAGAAGTGATACTCATTTTAGTGGGAGAGTGTCACTTAACCAGGAGGGGGTAGTTTTGGGAAACCATAACTAAAGGTCTTAGAACCTCTTGGGATGTTATGAATTGATTAGATCGGATTGAGTACACATCATTTGACTTGTTTTAAGTCAAATTTCTCCACTATTGGGTAAAATAAGCATTTTACCCATAGTTCCACATTTTATCCCTTTTGATTTTAGCTTATGGTTTTGTTGTGATGGCCCAAGTTTTTCAACCCGGTGCGTTAGTGATGAATTGAAAGTTAATCCGTAAACGGATCCGAAATGCGGAAGCAAAAGATGAAACAAGGTCTTAAGATATGGGAATCACTCCTAAGGCACAAATGTGACCTTTCATGGGATCATGGGACCTAAAGAGAATAAAAGCGGAAACAAAGGTCAAAAATGACAAAATCCATTATCAAAGGACAAAACGGTCAATTCACATTTAAAGAGAGAAACTTGACTCTAAACAAGTCAAACAAGATGAAAACAACCTAATCTAATCATTCCAAGAGGTTTTATGAACTTTGGATAAGTGTAATACCCCTGATTTCAAAAGGATAATCCTGGTATTTATTAAATTGTTTAAATTGCATTTATTTTTATTTAATTGTTTATTTGTTTTTATTTATTTAACTGACCTTTTGTTTCTATTTGTATTAATTGTTGACGTGATCATGTGTTAATTGTAATTATTCACTGTGGTGATTTAATGGTCTTTAATTATTTACTTGTTTTAATTGAATTGATTTAATTATAGATAATTATTTGACTGATGTAATTTAGTTGTTTTAATTGAATTAAGTTAATTGAATTTAATTGTTTTTTTACGTGACAGTAGGAAGGCACACATATAGTATATTAGGGTTTTATTTACACGGATGTAGCCGACTTAGGGTTGGTTTTATATTAGATTTAGGGTTGTGTTGAAGCCTATAAATACAGTATTATATGTTGGTTTAGGGTTACAAAACAAAACCCTATTCACTGATACTTATACCGTGAGATAGAGAGATACAGAGAGTGGAAACTAGGACGTTATCGGAGAGGTTCAAGGATACACTAGACGGAGTGCTTCTGGGTTGAACCAAGAGCACCTGAGGTGTAGAACAGGAGTCTCAGACGTGGACAGAAGTTTTAAAGACGGCGGTTTAGAGTTTCAAATCAGAAACTCAAAGGCAAGTCACTATTCTTCTCCTTCCTTTTAATTTGTGATCTGTGCATGTTTAGGATGACTCCAGGGATTAAACCAACGTTAAAATGGATTAAATAAATATCATAATTCATCTTGAAATTATGTTTGTATCAATTTTTAAATTGTTGCATAATTCTGTCGTTGGTTGGAGGTAGTTCTCACTTGAAAATCTGTTTGCGTTAATGTTTAAACCTGAAAATCTTCCATGTATGTGGGATGTGATCATGCTTATAATTAACTCTGGACCATCAATTGAACTCTAGAATAAGTTATAAAAATTGTACAGAGCCTCTGAACTTCACCGGAGGCAAAGAAGATGATCAGATTATGCGCAACGGCTCACAGTGGAGTAGAGCCTGCTCACCCCAAGGGTGGAGCTGCCTCCACAAGAGGTTGAGCCGGCTCCACATGCATTGGAGGCGGCTCCACATGCAGTGGAGGTGGCTCCAATGTGGAAGGAGGTGGCTCCAATCTCTGATGTTGGTTTCTACGTGGTTTTGGGTTCAGTTTGGCTTGTAGGAAGGTTTCTGAGTGGTTCTAAGGACTGTGGATGGTTTATAAAATTATTCTAGAGATGTAAAAGATTGGGAAGCATGTAAGTATTAATTTTTAAAGCATGAAATAACCTACAGTTAATTAATACACTGCATGTGGAAGGTTGTAGTTTATTTTGTTATTGCTTACAGTTTCCATAAAACAACTTGGTTCCTTAGCATGATTGTAAACTGTTATTTGTGCTTTAACTGGTTATAAGCATCTATTATATATTCTAGGAATTAATGTAGGTATGCTTAAATGGAAATTAATTGAAGTATAATTATACAGTAATTTTCATCAGTTATTATACTGTTTTGGAGGAGTTATATGCGTAGTCCTTCTTCATAAATTTGGAGGACTGGAATAGGATTTCTATATCTTATATTGAATGTATAATTGAATCATACACATATTAGATTGGTTGTATGCTGGTTCTGGAGTATAGTTAATAAGTGGTTATTATGCTATTTTGTTAATTGTATTGGATGGAGGACTGTGTGCATCGGTATGGGACGGTGGCATACTAGGTATGAACTAAAGCGAACATGGTGTTCTACCTAATCAGGATTTAGTGGTGGATTAACCAAAAAGGTTAAGTTCATCTCATATTTGTGTCATATCAATAAAACAATTGAATGACCTATGGTGGTTTTAGGATGAATTGGTGATATATATATCAAACCACAATACAGATGGTTGATATTTTGTATTAGGAGTATAAGGATTTATATATTT
Source organism: Cornus florida (assembly GCF_030987335.1). Lineage (NCBI taxonomy): Eukaryota > Viridiplantae > Streptophyta > Magnoliopsida > Cornales > Cornaceae > Cornus > Cornus florida. The sequence continues at coordinate 42,221,927 of NW_026775577.1, read as the reverse complement.
ACCATATGGTACCATGGTATGAGCTTGAGTCTCAGGACCATGGTTAGGGCGCGTATATCGCCTAGGATGGATAACTGGACATAGGTGTTGTTCCCTGGTAGGTCTAGGTACATATGACCACATTATTGTGCGATTTGCACGGTATCTCTACTCAGGCTGAGACAGACCTACTGGACTAGTGAGCGTCCTATAGTGTGTACTATATATATACATATGGACTACTCTAGATATTGTTGAGTCTTCCTAGGATGTATCTGCATATCGGATTACTGTTTGGATCGTAGTAGAATAGGACTTTCATGTGGGCATGACCCACTCGCTTATTTTACAGGTGTTCGTCAGTTCCAGGGTTAGAGTTTGGACGTGCAAAGCAGATATAGACATTCGTTCCTCCGACTACGTAGGAAGCTTTTCTATGTTTACCTTAACTTTCTAATTCAGTTATTTTAGTTTCAATTGGGATTTTTAATAATAAGGGGTCCACTAGATGGATTCCCGAGTTGTAACTTATGGAGTTTTGGAGTTTGGTCTTAACAGATTTCATTGATTATATTTTGAAGATTTCAATTAGTATCCTTCTAGCTTATTGTTATTATTTATTTCATCTTGTATTCTGTGTTCGGTTATATATTAATTGTTTGATATTTCCCTCGGGTTTGGGAGTGGGCCTGATCAACCTGTGTCTCGGATCCGAGGGGTATCACAATAAGAATCCCACAAATTGCCCTTTCCCAGTTGAAGTGAAAACTGACACTACCTCACTAAAACATGAATATCTCTCACTGTGATTAGAATCTGAGAATGACATAGGTACCATTGGAAAACTGACTCAAAATCCTTGAGTTTAGGCTCAAGAATCACCCCATTTGGATAAGGAACGAAGAAGTTATGGCCCTTCGAAGTTGGATCATCAGTGCTGAATTGAAATGTAGAAGTGTTGGTGAATAAGGGCTATTTCGGTCGACCAACTTAGAGTTTCGGTCGACCAAAACTGGTCACGAAAAGAATCGGTCGACCGACTTTGAGTTTCGGTCGACCAGAACTCACAGAATGATTTGTGAAGGTAAAATTTTTACTGTTCATTTGATTTTAATAGGGTTCGGTCGACCGACTTAGAGTTTCGGTCGACCGAAACTCCTTGAACTGCTGCTCTAAGACCTGTTATGAGTCCAAGGTGCTAAGGCTCAACCTATTCTTTGAATCCTATGATGAAATGATTCATAATGAATGTTAAAAACTGATTTTTCAGTGAAATTTGAGTATGTGAACATGTCAACAACTTTGATAAGTATAATTGAATTCAAACAATGGCCCATGGCCTCATACATAATTACAAGATTTTCATATGTCAAACCTCCAAAATTAGTTCAAATACATTTTGAAGCAAAAGTTTGATACCAAAAGGGTACAAGTACAAAAGTACATATACTTTGCCCTTGGCCTCCATACATACATGTTTATAATGTCAAAAGTGAATACTCAAGTGTCATTACATGTCAAGAAAGCTATATAAGCTTCAAAAGTACCATACACCCATGGTATACAAGATATGACATCAAAAGGAAAAGCATGCTAACACTTGCATGTCAATATACAAAAAAAAAAATGTTCCAAATTGCTCATTAGCCTCTAAGGATGATTAGCATCCCAGAACATAGTCTCCTTACCTGAAAACAACCCAAACCACTAGGGTGAGTAATCAAGTTACTCGTAGGAGAAGCATATACGTATACCCTAAAGTTTCAATATCATTGCAAGATCAATATAGACGTATATAAGGGAGCATTCCACTTAATGTCTATGTTCAAGGTGTTCTAAGGGATCATCTTAAGCTAACTTAAATGAATCTAGCAACACAATATCAAAATGGATGTACTTAGCAACATCAAATCGCATGAAACTAAAATTTCAAGTTACAACTTAAACATTGATTGTCAACTTGGAATTGAATGTGAAATCAAAAAGTGGACTCCTTGGACACCTAAGCTCGGAATTCTACCGAGACCTCAATGGTTATTCTGGGCATTAACCCGCATAGAAGACCACCCTAAGTGTGCACTATCTCAATTGGGGAGAACTCATACCTCCCGCACTAGAGCCAAACTCTAGCCACGTTACTTATAAGTGTAATGACCTGGTCATTTACATTCCTTTCCTTTTTCTGAAATTTTACGGATAAATTTTTTTCTATTTAATTTTCTTTTCTGAGTTCAGTTTCTTATCACATAGTGTCATCTCGAGTGTTTGGAATTGGTTTCTGAGAATCTTTCGGGTGGATTGAAAACTTCCTTTGAGGACCGAGTCATTTCCACATTTTCACTTTTCGGACACTATTCACTTTTCGTCCTTTTCCCTATTCTGTTTTTTCCCCATTCGTCACTTTGTTGGCACAACCTCACCTTTCATGCTCGGAGTTGGTTTTTGACTTCACGTGTCTTTATCTTCAGTGGTTTCCTCGAAATACGTATCTTTACTTTTGCAAAAAAGTACCTTAGTTGCTCCCGGTGTCCATAGGGGCATGAATGCATAGTTCTTTGGAATTATTTTCTTTTCCTGGGGTGTTTTTCGTAAATATCTTTTGAAAATATTTTATTTTAGAGTTATCTAAGAAAATATTTTTGGAAGATATTTTTCATTTGGGGCATTAGTGCAGTTTTCACTTTTTAGAGGGGCCATTGTGCAATTAACGAAAGTTATTACAAAAATACCTCGTCTGGAGCCTGGATCCTCGTACAGGATTCATTTTCATATTTTATCGAGTCATGTACTCTTAGAATTCCGTTCTGGTTGTTTCTCTCCAGTTTCAGAGTTTTTGGCCCTAGTTGCCTCCGTACTCGTTCAGGGCATATCTCTCTACTCGGGACTCGGTTTTTGACACCGTTTATTCCGTTGTTCATATTTTCTCATTTTGAATCTTTTTCGTTCACGGAGTTTTGCCGTTGGAGCCCATTTACTCAAATTCCACTTTTCCAGACCCAGCGGGGCCCTTTCGGGGCACTTTTTTAGATTTTCTATAAATAAGGGACTTAAAGAAGAAAAATCAGATTTTCTTCTTCTTCTTCCTCTCTTGGCCGGTAGCCATGGATGCCCATGGGGCTGCCACCTTTTCTTCTTCTCCTCCACTTGATTTCCTAAGTGAAAAGTCTTCGGGCTTAACATTTGTTGTTCGCCTCGTCGTGCTCTACCTTTCATCCTTATTAGAACCCATTTCTAAACAAATTTTGAGTTTGGGTTTGAAGTCAAGTTGTGATTTTCATGGAGCTTCCTTCAAATTCTTATTCACCGTGTTGTCCCCGACAAAACCCTTCGGTATCGTCGGATTCGAAGCACTTTTATTTCGGTGGGCTTTTGAGATTTTCATCTCAAATTGAGGTAGGTGGTGTTATAATTTACTTTCTTGTTATATAGTATGCTATGGATGCTTATACAACTTGTTTACATGCTAGGATATTAAATCTAGAACTTTTGATTATTTATTTTCTAGTATAAGATTTGATTTTCCCGGTTGCTCATAACTTTGTTTAATCATGTGGCATGATAGAATATTACTCATTGATATGTTGATTGACATATATCAAATCTAGATCATTTGGACAAGTAACGAAGATTTTATTTTATATTTATCTTGAATAAAATATTAAATCATGTGGCCTTAACTAGCTTGAAATCAATATGTGTTAGCATATTATATTAGGTCCTGGCATGCTCTTCAACATAGGTAAATTTGAGAGTAATCGGAGTTGTTTTGAAATCTAGTAATATTTAATTAATTTGATTTATTAATTTATTCTGAGTGTACTATTCACTCCATTTGAATTCCGACTTGATATTCTTGATATGCATATCATATAGTTTCACATATATTAAATCTAGAATATTTGATTAAGTTTTGAAACTTTTCATTTATTATTTTTCTAGTATTAAAGTTTAATACTCATGTCCGTACATTGCATGGAAATCACTTGTATCGTGCTAGTAAATCAAGTCTTGACAAGTTGCATAACATATAATAATTGAGATCATTTGGATGAATTTCAAAACTTAGAGATTTTAATTAAAATAATTAATTAAAATTAATTCAATGGCTTCTTGGTCTAGATTAAGTTTCTAACTTGGTATTCATGCTTTCCTTGACAAGTTCCTTCACATGTATGAAATTGAGAATGATCGGATAAGTTTTGAAACTTATATTTAATTATTTTCCTTGTATGGAACTTAATTTACATGGTTGTATCTTGCATAGAATGAGCTTGTGACTTGACATTAGACTTGCCTTGTAATCTTGATGATTTAATCCCTTAAGTAGATTAAATTTCCTTATATGCTTCCATCGCGTTAATCATGCTTTGATATTGAACTCGTGTTAACTTATGAATCGAACTTGTATTTCATGTACCTTCATCTTTTTATTAAGCATCGTGACTCCTTGTATCTTGGCTTCATTAATGTACTTAATGAACATACACATTTGTCATGGAATGATTTAATTACACATGTGTTGTTTAATAAGTAATTGAATCACGTATCTTATACTTGTGGTATATCTACTTCAATGGATTTCTTATGCTATATATCTTGTTTCTACTCTATATAGATGCATACTATGATTTCTTGACATTTCACATGCCATTATAGTTGATGAACTTAGGGCATGACTTGTATGTTCCAAAATCTTGGTTGTGCATAAAACGTGGTTAATGCATTTCTTGTATTTGATATAATCTTGACTTGCACAACTTGTTGATTTTGGGACTTGGGATATCAATCAAGAATTGACATGGCTAGGACTTGGTTCTGGTACGGGGGAATGTCCTCCTACACTATAGTGCACACTAGGGGAAAGGTACCCATGGGTTAGTAGCCCTAAAGTGATCTCAAGAGTAAGATTTTAATCCGGGCGATATCCGAGTTTCCACATTGGTTGATTTCACTTTTTAAATTTCAAGTTGCCGTGTATGTGAAATGCTCCAATCTTGTTTACTTGCATAGATATTATGCCTTATTCTTGATTCATGTATAACTCTTTTCGTGTTTCATGGAATGTTCCATTTTTGTTTAATTGCATAGATACTATGCATTGTTCTTGATTTCGTGTATTGCTTCTATTGCATTAATTGGAATGCTCCAATCATGTTAATTGCATTGATAATGTAATTCGTGTTAACTTGTATTCGAGTATACTTCTTGTCGTGTTAATTGGTATGTTCTAAACCTTGTTCAATTCCATTAATAATTTGATACTTGTATTCTAGTACTTTCTTGTCGTGTTGCACGGACTATTCCAAACCTTGTTTAATCATATTAAAAATGCAATTCATGTTGATATGTACTCGAGCATCATTCTTGTCGTGTTCTTTGGATTATCCCAATCTTGACTTGTTTCATATATGTAGATATATCATGATCCTTGTTACTTTTACTCTATGGTAGTTTAGGATGCTCCCTGAGTCTCATCTTGATATAGACGTTAGGCGGCATGATCCCTTTTGAACTGTATCATGTAAGTCTAAAAATCTGAAAGAAATCGAGTCGATGCATGCTCATTCTCTACGAGTAAACTTGTTTACTCACCCTGAAGTTACCGGGGGAATGTTTCAGGTATGAAGACTTAGTTCGTGATGCTTGTCATTCCTTAGATGACTTATAGCTTCAAGTTTCCATTTCATGCAAGTGTTAGAATGAAATGCCATTTTTGTAGCCTTATGTATCAAACATGTATTCTTTGATTCCATTTATGTAATGTGTACATAAGTACACTCTTTTCATTGTATTCAATATGTATAAGATGAGGCCAGAGGCCAATGACATGTATCTTGTATTCTAGGCACTTTCGTTTCCAATGTTTTATATGAAAATATTGAAAAATTGTGAGTCATTGCTTCATAACTTTTGCATCGGGTGTAGGAATTCCATTCTTTTTCCTTCAGAGGGTTTCTATGACCATGTATGAGGTGTGGCCAAGGGCCAAACACCATTTCATTCTAGGTTTCTCATTGTGGTTTCATTTATAGTGTTTTTAGGCATTTTTGGCCGTTGAGAGGTCATATTTGGCATTCTTGACATTTTGAAGCCGCGGACTATTGGAACAAGTCTTAAATGTCTTTTTACGTTAGCGTGCATGTCCACATTTTGCAAAACACTCAAGTTTTAACTTTTGACCTATTTTTAGGTGATTTTATGAATTTTTATGAAAAATTCATCCATGAGAGTGTCATTTGAGCTTTTCCTTGTTTTGGCTTGTTTTAGATGTTTGAACGGGCCTAAAAAGTGTTTTGAAACATGTCCGGATCATGTAGAAAGCATATAGTGCTTTAGAGATGGACCTAACACCACACACACACATTGCACCAGCTTTTCTGAGCTGCAGCAGAAGTGTCGGTCGACTGATGAGGATCCATCAGCCGGTTGACGATTCCTTCGAGACCATTCCAGTAGGCTTTTCTTGAAAAACCCTGTTTCGGCCAGCTGATGATTGGGGTTCGGCCAACTGACAGTTGAGTTTCAGCCGGCTGATGGTTGCATTTCGGTCGACCGATCCTCCCTGGAACTGCCCATTTCAGTTTTTCCTTGGTCAGCTATGTTGCATTGACTTTAAAAGGTCATAACTCTTTCATTTCAGATCCAAATTTGGTCATTCTTGATTCTAAGTTCAAGAGCTTGAAGTCAGCATTCCAATGGTTCCAACCATTCATCAAAACTCCACCTATAGTAGGAGTTATTCCAATTCTAGTGAGATAGGGTCGTGGTAATTCTTAAACGGAGAAAGCCATTTTGTTTTCATTCATATCTTTTCCGTTCGGACTCAGAATCAGGCGATTCTTGAGTTTAACTTTGTTTATTTTTCGTTGTCTTTCCAATGGTGTGCACGGAAGCACCCATTTTTGTGTGAAATGACCATTTTACCCTTGGTTCATTTCCTTTCGGGTTAGGCATCCTTGCTTCATTTGCTTGGCTCATTTGAGTTCCGTGGGTTAATGGAGAGTCATCTTGATGTCTTAGGGATAACGTACGTCCCTTGAGGCCATTTTTCTTCTTCTGCTTCCGCATCTTGGACCTGTTTTGGGTCATCACAGGTGACATACTGGGTTGAAAAATTCAGGGTCATTACAGTAACCATGTCCCAAGAGAATCCAAAATATATCAAGTTTAAAACTTATACACAATATTAAGGTATATATACCACCTTCCATGCACAAGCATTTTGAAATCACACAAACCATGTCTTAGGGTTCCGAGTCTAGAATGGCATAATATATAACAAGTCTCTAACATGATAAGATATGCAAAACAATGCCACTAACTTATCAATTTAAATCATGCCTCAACAATAAGCTTTATATACTAAATCTTAGCATTTTAGCAATAAGCTTCTAAAACAATCATAATTACCAATAGTAATCTACTAGAATGTAGGATTAACATCACAATAGTATAGTAGTTTGAGTCAATAAGAGTTCTACATGACATCAACAATCTTACTCAAGATACATACACAACATATATGCTTAATCAATGAAATCCTAAGTCAATCATAATGATTTTCTATAGTATACAATACTACAATTCTAAAAGCATGTATACAATAAATATTAAACCCCAAAGGATTTTAAAACACTTAAAATATAAACATACTACCACCCCTACCTTAATAGAGAATTGAATCTCCACAAGCCAAACAACCAAGCTTAAAATGGAAAACAAGTTTTGGGTTAATGAAGAGGTGAGTGAGGGGAAGCTTTTATGTTCCAAGGTTCTAAGTCTAGGGTGAATGGAAGGAAGCCAAAAATGAAGTCAAAGCTATGAACCAAGCTTTTCTCCAATGGTGGCTAGGTTAGGTGTAATACCCCTAATTTAACAAGGATAATTCTGGAATTTATTTAATTATTTAAATTGTATTTTATTGATTTAGTTGTGAATTTGTTGATTGCATTATGAATTATTTAAATGACTTGTTTTTGTCCGATTATTTTATTTAATTGTTTATTTAATTGCGTTTTAATTATTAGATGTAATTGTTTTCTTTAAATAGAATTAATTATTTTTCTTGAAATTGATTTAATTGTTAAATGATTTAATTTAGTATAAATGGATTTTCTATAAATAGAGTTTTATGTTAGTAGGATTAATTAAGGGTTTTGGTTTTAGAAGTCACGTATGTAGCCGACATAATTAAGTATTAATTAGGTTTCATATGGGCCGACTAAGGATTTAGTTTAGGGTTTAAATTAAACTAGGGTTTTGTGTAAACTTATAAACCTATAAATATGTCTGTATAAGGCTGTCAAGGGTTTAGAACCCTAACCACGTTGTGGAGACAGAAGAAACAGAGAGGAGGAAAACCAAAGGGGCGCTGGGAAAACTTAGAAGAAAGACTTTGAGATTTCTGAACCGAGTCTCACAGGCAAGTTTTATTACTAACTCTATCTCTTTGGCCTGTGTTCTTTGCATCTCTAATTCAGTTCCAGGAAGAAATAAAGCTAAATTAATTTGGTTGTAATTATTTGTTTCAAACAGTATGGGTTCTTGTATGTATTTTCCGTTCGTGATGAAACTGTTTGTGCTTGTTCTTGTTTTAATTGAATTTGATTAACAAGTAATAAACTTAAATAACTTTAGAGCACTTTGGGACTTAGTTTTAATCCATAGGAAACTTGGGTTGGTGGAACAAAGTTGCCGAAGTTGGAGAAGAAGTTGAACAACATGTTTTCTTTTAGGTACATGTTAAGCGTTTTTAAATTATTTTGTTTAATTCTTGTTCCCACTGAATGTGATTATTAATCAAGGAAGTTCATTAACTTTTGAACACCCAAGAACTTAATTTTAATCAGCAAGAAATTTGGTTTGGAGGATCAACACAGCCGGAATTGGAAAAACGACGCACAGGGGAAGGAGCCTGCTCTATTTCAAGTAGAGTAGGCTCAATTAAAAAGTGGAGCAGGCTCTACTTTGTAGTAGAGCCAGCTCTACTTGGTGATGGAGGCGGCTCCACTTTGGGTGGAGCTGGCTCCTTTGTGGGTTTTCATTTTTTTTGGTTTTCTACGAGACTGCTAGCTACTGTGCTTGGGTTAATGGGTTTCCAGGGGCAACTGAGAGTTTAATTAGAGGTTCTCAGTGATGTTTAAATTCTACTAAAACTTTAGAAGGCATGAAAATACATATTATACTATAGAAGGTTAGTAGAAGGGACGTTATGAAACTGTTAAGATAGTTTACATGGTTACCCTGTGCGGATGATTCAAGTTGTTTAATTTTAATTTAGCAATTGAATTAGGAGTTTGATATGTAAATCATATAACAGGGGTATGGGATTAAGCCTATTAACTAATATAAATTCAGTTAATACTTAATAAGGAACTGGTTGATGGTTACCAAAACAATTGTTTATGTCAACTTGTGGGATGTTGTGGAGTAATTACAAGTAAGCATGTAGATACTGTTAATGTTATTATTATGCTTATTGTGAGTTACAGGAGGGTTATACTTATTCTCTGCATTTAAAATTTGTTAGAGAATCAGGTACTGGATGTATTGAACAAGCATGCTAGTTAAACATTCTTGTTATGCTTATGGTTGGGTATGTTGATATTGATATGTTATGCTGTCATATATATATTATCAATTCTGGATGGATGTTTTGTATGCACCGGTATGGGACGGTGACATACTGGGGGGATTAGCTTAAAAATGCTAAGTCCTACCTACTCTGGAATAAGGGATGGATTAACTACAAAAGTTAAGTCCTACCTGTCTTCTATGTCAGATCAATAAATAATTGAGTGACACTTTGGTTTGGAATGGAATTTAAATATATTTTTATGATGCCATGATATGAGCCTGAGTCTCAGAGTCGTTGGTTAGGGAGCGTATATGCATTGGGATGCATAGCTGGCTATGATGGTTAGATGTGTACCCTGCTAGGACTAGGTAGTCATGCCCACCTTTGGGTGCGTTTTTGCATGGTGCCTACTAGTCAGGTTGAGACGGGCCTGTAGTCCAGTGAGAGTCCTATAGTGTGATTATATATATATATTTTATCTACGGACTATTACCTATTGTTGGATTGGTTAGGATGTACATACGTATCGGGTCTCTGCTTGGGTAGTAGTAGTATAGAACTTGCATATGGGCCTGACCCACTCATCATTTTTCAGGTATCGAACATTTCCAGTCTAGAGCTTGTTCGTGCTGAACAGAGACGATCTTCCATTCTACCGACGATGTAGGATTTCACTTCATGATTTAGTTTTGGAATATCTATACTTTCAGTTTTTCAGTTTCAGTTGGAGTTTTATTTTGGGGTCCACTAGTTGGATTCCCAAGTTGTAACCTTGGAGGTTTTTGGGCTGGATTATTGAATCTTTTTATTTGAGGATTTTATTTTAGTTTCTATCAGCTTAAAACTTCATTTCTTATTTCGGTTTGTATTCTGTGTTCACTTTAAACTACTTTAATTGTTTGATATTCCCTCGGGTTTGGGCCTGGGCCTGATCAACCCGTGTCTCGGATCCGAGGGGTATCACATTAGGGTTCATGAAGACAAGTGAAAATGAAAAGGCTAAGTGAAAATGGTGGGTGGAGAAATACTAGATTTCCCACTCACTATGTGTTCTTACACTACCTCTCACACACACATAATGCAAGACTAAACCATGAGCCTACACTTGTCATGAATCCAAGGCTCCTTCCTAGGCTTAATCTTAAGCCTACACTTATCAACAATCAAAGCCAACATGTGCACCAATCCTAGGCCAACAAGTGGGTGAATCTCCACCCTCCAAATGTCAAAAGATCATGCAACCAAGTCACTCCCTTTGCCAACAAGTGGCACCATGAGAATATGACACTTGTCCCGTTTTCCAAAATTTACAAAAAGGTCATTTTTCAAAATATCTTGTAAAATAAAATGCAAAAGGGTCCCTAAAATGAAAAATAATTACTTTATTTAATTATACAAAAGCCCCGAAAATAATGAATAATTACACTAAAGTATGCATTCATGCCCTTTATGAAAAAGTAAGCAACTTATATGCTTTTCTAACAAAAGTGAAAATACAAATGTCATGGAAACCAAGTATCATGAATGCATGTAAAACGGAAATCAAATCCGAGCACAACAAGTGAGGTTATGCAAGGAAAATTGAAATTCTGGAAAAAGACGAAATAGGGAAAAGACAAAATAAGAAAAAGAAGAAAAAAGAAAACCACCGAAAAAGGAAAAGGAGGAAAAAGTCCGGGTCATTACAACCTACCCTCCCTAAAAGGATTTCGTCTCCGAAATCGAGTCGTACCTGAAAGAGAGAACAAATGGGGATACCGAGAGCGAAGCTCCTGTTCAAGCTCCCAGGTAGCCTCCTCAATGCCATGATGTCTCCACAAAACCTTAACCAATGGAATGGTCTTGGTCTGCAAAACCTGTTCCCGTGAATCAAGAATCTGGACTGGACCCTCCTCGTAGGTCACATCTTCATCAATAACAACATCAGTCCACCGTAAAAGATGCGATGGATCCGGCTCGTATTTCTTCAACATAGAAACATGAAAAATGTCATGAACCCTATCCAGGTCTGGCGGCAACGCCAAACAATGAGCAACTTCACCGACATACTCCAAAATCTGAAATGGTCCAATGAACCTAGGAGATAACTTGCCCGTCTGCCGAAATCTCAGAAGTCCCTTTTCGTGGAGAAATCTTGAGAAAGACATGGTCTCCTACTTTAAAAGACAAGGATCTCCTCCTCTTATCTGCATAACTCTTCTGTCTGTTCTGAGCTGTAGCCAACCGCTGCTGAATTAACTTAATTTTCTCCGTAGTCTCAAAGACAATATCAGGTGCCAAGGCAACTATATCACCTATTTCGGTCCAACAAACGGGAGATCTACAAGGTTTGCCATACAACGCCTCAAAAGGTCCCATGCCAATACTGGTCTAGTAACTATTATTGTAGGTTAACTCCACCAAAGGTAAGTAGTCTTCCCAACTACCCCCAAAATCCAAAATGCAAGCCCATAGCATATCCTCCAATATCTGAATGGTACGCTCCGACTGATCATCAGTCTGAGGATGGAATGCTGTGCTGAAATGAAGTCCCGTGTCAAGAGCCTCCTAAAAACTCTTCCAAAAGTGAGACATGAAGCTGGGATCCCTATCCAAAATAATGGATACTAGAACCCCGTGAAGCTTGACAATCTGCCCCATGTACAGTCCACTAAGTTTCTCTGCATCGTCTGTCACTGCTATAGGAAAAAAGTGAGCCGTCTTAGTCAACCTATCAACAATGACCCAAATGGCATTATTCCCTTCCTTGGATCTCGGAAGTCCCATCACGAAATCCATAGTGATGTGCTCCCACTTCCATTCTGCTACTGGTAGTGGTTGCAACAACCCTGTCAGTCTTTGATGCTCTGCCTTTACTTGCTGACAAGTAAGGCATTTAGCCACGAACTGAGAAACATCCCGTTTCATACCTTTCCACCAAAACTGTCTTCGCAAATTGTGATACATCTTCGTACCACAAGGATGAACTACGAGTAGAGAATGGTGAAAATCTCGAAGAATAACGTCACGACAAGACAGAAGAATAACCATCTTCCCTCTGTACCTGAGAACGCCGTTTGAATCCAAGGTCCAACCCTCTCCATTCTCACTGCCTGAAATTCGATCGTGGATGGACTTTATCTCCCCATCCTCTTGTTGTGCCTCAATAACTCTACTAACAAGGGCCGATTGAGCCACAAGGCTAAATAAAATGGCAGGTGAAACATCCTCATACAACTGCAAACCAAGATCTGCAAGCTCTTCTAGCATCTTCCATATGTGAGTGGAAATGCTAGCAAGAGTACCCCGTGACTTCCTACTCAATGCATCGGCCACCACATTGGCCTTCCTCAGATGATACTGCAACTCAAAGTCGTAGTCCTCCATGAACTCAACCCATTTGCGCTGTCTCAAGTTTAAATCCTTCTGAGAGAAGAGATACTTGAGACTCTTGTGATCGGTGAAAACCTCGAACTTCTCCCCGTACAAATAATGTCTCCACCCCTTCAGGGCAAAGATAACTACTGCCAACTCCAAGTCATGTGTCAAATAGTTCAACTCGTGAGTCTTCAACTGTCGAGACCCATAAGCAAGACACAACCCAAAAGCGAGACCCGTTCTGTCTGCATCAAGACACAACCCAAACCTTCTCACGAAGCATCACAATAGACCACGTAACCCAAACCACGTTTAGGTATGATCAAAACTGGAGTCGATGTCAATCTGACCTTCAACTCCTGAAAAGCAAAATCATAAGCCTCATTCCATATGAACTTGACTCCCTTGCAAGTAAGTCAAGTCATAGGTGCCGCTAAACGAGAGAAATCCTGAACAAATCTACTGTAATAGCTGGCTAGGCTAAGAAAACTCTGAACCTCAAACACTGTCTTCGGACGCTTCCAATCCATCACAAACTCAATCTTTGATGGATCAACTGCAACATCATTCCTTGACACGACATGTCCAAGGAACTTCACTTCTGGTAGCCAAAATTCGCATTTCTCAAACTTAGCATACAACTGGTTATCCCTAAGGATTTGCAACACTATTCTCAAATGATACTCATGCTCCTCTACCGAAGCCGAGTATACCAAGATGTCATCAACGAACATTACCACAAATCTGTCAAGATAGTCACTGAATACACAGTTCATCAAGTCCATAAAAGCTACTAGAGCATTGGTCAAACCAAATGGCATCACCAGAAACTCATAATGGCCATACCGTGTATGAAAAGTGGTCTTGGATATATCCTCATCCTTAACCCTTAACTGATAGTAACCTGACCTCAAATCAATCTTTGAAAAGCATGTCACTCCCTTCAACTGATCAAATAAGTCATCAATCCTAGGCAAAGGATATTTATTCTTGATCGTAGCATGATTCAACTTACGATAATTGATGCAAAGTCTCAAAGACCCATCCTTCTTCTTCGCAAAAAGAACTGGTGCTCCCCATAGTGAAGCACTAGGATGAACAAAGCCTTTAGCTTTCAAATCATCCAATTGACTTTTCAGCTCATCAAGCTCTACTGGTGCCATACGATATGGTGCCATAAAGATGGGCGCTATACCGAGAATGACATCAATGGCAAAAACAACTTCCCTTAAATGAGGTAACTCTGTCAGTTCCTCTAGAAGACATCAACAAAATCCTCAACAACTGTCGGAAAAACACGACTCAAACTGCTATCCTCGTCAACTAGCAAACTAGCCAAGTAGGATCTGTGGTGACTCCAATCACCAATACTGAAAACCATCACTCAGTGGGAATCACTCCGATCTCCCACAAAATGGAAACAATCTCCCTTGGGAGTGCAAATAGACACCCTCCCACGGAAGCAATCAATCGTAACCCGAAAGAATGACAACCAATCCATCCCCGAGAATGACGTCAAAGCCCGTCATGTCGAGAATAACGAAATCGAACTCTAAGGTCCGCCCAGTTATCTCAATAGCATAACCCAGACAAACACGATCCAAAGACACTGGACCCCCAACTGGTGTGTCAACACAAAGAAGACTATCCCGATGTGTGACCTCCAGACCCAATGAATGTGCAAATGATGTAGAAATGAAAGAATGTGATGCACCCATGTTAACAAGAACTCGTGCCTAAGAACTGAAAATTGGAAAGATACCTCGAATTGAAGAGGTGCCTGCGGAAGCATCCACCTGTGGAAGAGCGTAGGCTCGTCCCTGAGTCCCTGATCCCTGCTGCGAACTGCCCTAATAGCCTGACTGATGTGTAGAAGCAGTAGGTGTAGAACCCCTGGCTAAATAAGTGCCAACTGGCGCCACTGGCTGTGGTGCCTGAGGAACTCTGAAACCAGACTGAACCACTGCAGACTGTGCCGATACCGTTTGTGAATCTGTGCCACTACATAACTTATTCAACAACTTTGGACAATCCTTCCTGGGATGACCTGGCCGTTTGCAATAGAAGCAAGCTCCTTGCCCTATCTTTGTAGAAACTGAAGTCTGACTAGCCTGTGCCCGAAGCTGTGGGCAACGAGGTTTGATGTGCCCCAATTGTTGACAATGGTAACAAACCACTCCCTGGGCTGATCCTGAAGATACGGGAACTGTGGGTACAGAACGAGTCTGTTGCGATTCCCCCTGTGAGTGAGTATTGTTCCCTGCCTTGGTCTTCTTCCACTGACTCCTAGAAGATGATGGGTTATCTCCGCAAGGTTGCTTATGTGAACCTCTGATCCGTAACTGATCCCATTCCTCTACTTCAGCTAGCATAGCTCTCTGGACCACTTCTCTGTAAGTCCTCAAATCAAGAATTGAGACCCATGGCCTGATGTCAAGATGTAGCCCATCCTGAAACTTCATTGCCTTGGCCTCGTCTATTGCTACCATATCCTCAGCATAACGAGATAAAGAAGTAAATCGTGTCTCATACTCAATGACACTCATAGTGCCCTGATAAAGACCTGCGAACTGTGTCCTCATCTCCCACCTCATAGCCCTAAGAAAGAAGCGCTCGAAGAACAAATCTCTGAACTCGTTCCAAGTCATCAACTCAACATTGTGGACATTGGTTATAGACCTCCACCAAATATCTGTATCCCCCATGAACAAAAAAGTAGTCAAGGAAATCCTTAACCTGTCCGTGGGTACCGCCATACTGTTTAACTTGCGAACCATAAGGTCCAACCAAGCTTCTGAGACTAGCGGATCTGAACTCCCCGCAAATGGATCAATCTTGACCCTCTATAGTCGCATGTAGTACTTTAGTGCCTCATTGACTATCGGTGCTGGTGCCGGTGACGGTGCAGGAAACTGTATCCCTGCCACCTGCCTGCGTATCAACTCCTGTAAGGATTCAGCGATCCCCTGATTGATTCCCTGAGCAATCGGTTCTTCGTAAGTTGGTGCCCATGGCAGATTAGCATTTACGCCACAAACTGGAATCCTAGGCCTCCCTGAACCCCTCATAAACTCGGTGTCAGCCATTTGCTCCTCAGTGCCCTGACGTGAAGACTCTCCACGTGTGACAACCATGGTGCTAAACATGCAAAAAAAGGAAGGTCAATAATAACAAAAGTTATTATGACCTAGTGTAACTTACACTATGAATGCATGAAACATGAAGCAAGACATGGTATGCAATATACAGTCATGCTAAAGCAATCAAGGAAAGCTGTGTAAATAGTTAAGCATTTAAGCAAGTAAGAGAGAATAATCAAAGGGCAAAACGATCAATTCACATTTAAAGAGAGAATAATCTAATCATTCCAGGACATTCCAAGAGGTTTTATGAACTTTGGATAAGAATCCCACAAATTGTCCTTTCTCGGTTGAAGTGAAAACTGAAACTACTTCACTAAAACATGAATATCTCTCACTGTGATTGGCATCTAAGAATGACATAGGTACCATTGGAAAGCTGACTCAAAATCCTTGAGTTTAGGCTCAAGAATCGCCCCATTTGGATAAGGAACGAAGAAGTTATGGCCCTTCAAAGTTGGATCATCAGTGCTGAATTGAAATCTAGAAGTGTTGGTGAACAAGGGCTATTTCGCTCGACTGACTTAGAGTTTTTTCAGTCGACTAAAACTGGTTATGAAAAGAATCAGTCGACTGACTTTGAGTTTCGGTTGACCGGAACTCACAGAATGATTTGTAAAGGCAAGATTTTTACTGTTCATTTGATTTCAATAGGGTTCGTTCGACCGACTTAGAGTTTCGGTCGACCGAAACTCCTCGAACTGCTGCTCTAAGACCTGTTATGAGTCCAAGGTGCTAATGCTCAACCTATTCTTTGAATCCCATGATGAAATGATTCATAATGAATTTTAAAAACTGATTTTTCAATGGAATTTGAGTATGTGAACATGTCAACAACTTTGATAAGTATAATTGAATGCAAAACAATGGCCCATGGCCTCATACATAATTACAAGATTTTCATATGTCAAACCTCCAAAATTAGTTCAAATACATTTTGAAGCAAAAGTTTGATACCAAAAGGGTACAAGTACAAAAGTACATATGCTTGGCCCTTGGCCTCCATACATACATGTTTATAATGTCAAAAGTGAATACTCAAGTGTCATTACATGTCAAGAAAGCTATATAAGCTTCAAAAGTACCATACACCAATGGTATACAAGATATGACATCAAAAGGAAAAGCACGCTAACACTTGCATGTCAATATACAAAAAAAAAATGTTCCAAATTGCTCATTAGCCTCTAAGGATGATGAGTATCCAAGAACATAGTCTCCTTACCTGAAAAACAACCCAAACCACTAGGGTGAGTAATCAAGTTATTCGTAGGAGAAGCATATGCGTATACCCTAAAGTTTCAATATCATTGCAAGAAAACGTACACAAGGGAGCATTCCATTTAACGTCTATGTTCAAGGTGTTCTAAGGGATCATCTTAAGCTAACTTAAATGAATCTAGTAACACAATATCAAAATGGATGTACTTAGCAGCATCAAATCGCATGAAACTAAAATTTCAACTTACAACTTAAACATTGATTGTCAACTTGGAATTGAATGCGAAATCAAAAAGTGAAATCCTTGGACACCTAAGCTCGGAATTCTCCCGAGACCTCAACGGTTATTCCGGGCATTAACCCCGCAGGGAAGACCACCTTAAGTGCGCACTATCTCAATTAGGGAGAACTCATACCTCCCGTACTAGAGTCAAACTCTAGCCATGTTACTTGTAACCATGTCCCAAGAGAATCCAAAATATATCAAGTTTAAAACTTATACACAATATTAAGGCATATATACCACCTTCCATGTACAAGCATTTTGAAACCACACAAACCATGTCTTCGGGTTCCGAGTCTAGAATGGCATAATATATAACAAGTCTTTAACATGATAAGATATGCAAAACAATGCCACTAACTTATCAATTTAAATCATGCCTCAACAACAAGCTTTATATATTAAATCTTAGCATTTTAGCAATAAGCTTCTAAAACAATCATAATTACCAATAGTAATCTACTAGAATGTAGGATTAATATCACAATAGTATAGTAGTTCAAGTCAATAAGAGTTCTACATGACATCGACAATCCTATTCAAGATACATACACAATATACATACTTAATCAATAAAATCCTAAGTTAATCATAAGGATTTCCTATAGTATATAATATTACAATTCTAAAAGCATGTATACAATATATATTAAACCCCAAAGGATTTTAAAACACTTAAAATATAAATATACTACCACCCCTACCTCAATAGAGAATTGAATCTATATAAGCGAAGCAACCAAGCTCAAAATGGAAAACAAGTTTAGGGTTAATGAAGAGGAGAGTGAAGGGAAGCTTTTATGTTCCAAGGTTCTAAGTCTAGGGTGAATAGAAGGATGCCAAAAATGAAGTCAAAACTATGAACCAAGCTTTTCTCCAATGGTGGCTAGGTTAGGGTTCATGAAGACAAGTGAAAATGAAAAGGCTAAGTGAAAATGGTGAGTGGAGAAATACTAGATTTTCCACTCACTATGTGTTCTTACACTACCTCTCACACACACACAATGCAAGACTAAACCATGAGCCTACACTTGTCCTGAATCTAAGGCTCCTTCTTAGGCTTAATCCTAAGCCTACACTTGTCAACAATCAAAGCCAACATGTGCACCAATCCTAGGCCAACAGGTGGGTGAATCTCCACCCTCAAATGTCAAAAGATCATACATCCAAGTCACTCCACCCCTTTGTCAACAAGTGGCACCACGAGAATATGACACTTGTCACATTTTCCAAAATTTACAAAAAGGTCATTTTTCAAAATATCTTGCAAAATAAATTGCAAAAGGGTCCCTAAAATGAAAAATAATTACTTTATGTAATTATACAAAAACCCCGAAAATAATGAATAATTACACTAAAGTATGCATTCATACCCTTTATGAAAAAGTAAGCAACTTACATGCTTTTCTGCAAAAGTGAAAATACAAATGTCATGGAAACCAAGTATCATGAATGCAAGCAAAACTAGAATCAAATCCAAGCACAAAAAGTGAGGTTATTCAAGGAAAATTGAAATATGGGAAAAAGACGAAATAGGGAAAAGATAAAATAAGAAAAAGACGAAAAAAGAAAGTCACCGAAAAAGGAAAAGGAGGAAAAATTCCGGGTCATTACATTTGTCTTCGAGTTTTGTCTTGAGACTTCTTATAAGGCTCTCTTGTCTTCCTAGAGGTGATATTTACCTCTAGTGACCTCTTCTTTGTTTTTGCTTCCGCATTTCAGACTTGATATCGGGTCTGATTTAGGGTTACTCGCTAACACTCCGGGTTCTTGAAATTCAGACCATGACAGGATTGATTTCAAAATTTTGGGGACACAAATTTCCATTTTTACCCCTCAAATCCAGTTACAGCAGAAAGTGTTCCTAAGGCTAGAGATTGTTATTTTAAGCTGCATGCCAATCTTATCTTTTGTATATGCTTGAATATTATTGATATTCATTCTTTTATATATATTTGGTGAGCTATCATCGATGTATGATTCTATCACCTGATTAGTTATTTCAGTTTAGACACTTATTTATTCAGTTATGGGATTTTTTTATTAGGGGTCCATATTTAAGGATTCCCGAGTTGTATTTTGGATAATTAATTATGTTTGGGATTTTATTTATTATTCTTCAAAGGTTTATTTATCTTTGGGGATTAATGAATTTTATTCAAAGGAGATTTATTTATTAGTTTTCCTTTCAACGATATTATTTATTCATTATTTATCTTTTTATAATTTGTGTTCGATTTAAAATGTTACAGGGTTGGGTTGGTCTTTTTACTCTTGTTAGGTTGCCTCATATATTCTGCTAACTTTAACTATGTATGAGAAGCACTCTGTTATTTAAATATATATTAAGTGTTAAGTCTTTCATTATGTATGACAACGAGTGTGTTATGACTACTTTCAATACATGAGTTTAGGCAGGTTTTTATATTCTGAATTGCGTGCATCAGAAGATGCTTTTATATGACAAACAATTAATTTAGTAGAATAGGTAATGAATTGGTGTCAGTGTGGTTAAAAAATGAACCGATACCAATTTTTATGGCGGTTACCATTTAAAGGTTGCAAAAAAGATATTTTCTGAAATAAATGCATCAACAAAAGGAATAATACTGTGTACAATTAATTAACTAGAGTGTGTAATGAATTTCCGTCAAGCTACTTCAAAAATGAAGGGATACCATTTATACTAGTGCAAATATATATATATTTTTTTTTCCTAAATGAAGGATTTTATAAAATATTAACAATATAGTACATGGAGAAAAAACAAGGGCATACCCTTACTTTACAAACAAAAACCTGTCAAACACATACCAATGAAACCACAAAGCAAACAAATAAGGTTACAAAATATCCTGAAGGTTAACCCCCATTACATCAAGAACCTCCCAAAGAATACACTTTGCTAATTCCAATGCATCTCTACATAGATCAGTATGCATCCTCTCATTCCTTTCTTTCCAAATAAAATAGAGCACAGCTGTGAAAATAATATGACTCAATTTATACTTCTTTCCATTAAAGCTTTGAGTAAACACATCAACCAACTCCTGCACTTCATACTTCTTCTGAAAATCCCACCCAAGAATTATAAAAAGAATAGACCACACCTCCCAACAATAACTACAACTACAAAACAAATGATCCAAGTTTTCGACACTTTGGTAGCACATATAGCATCTAGAAGGAAGAGAGAGACCTTTATAATTCGAATAGCAGTGAGTGAGTATAGCCTTTTATAAAACAAGCACAGAGTGTGAAGACCATCTCGGCCTCTTTCCACTCCAACACAAACCTGCCCAACCAACAACTTGTCCTGGAGTTCGACAAGCCTCCCAAGCAGCTTTGAAACTAAATATAGTCTTCCAACGAAGCTGATCCTCTCCATAAATAATTCTGTGATTATAGAAAACCTGTCTCAGCTCTTGGGTTGTATTTAGCAGATGCTCATCATCCCAATGACCATCAATAATGAATTCCTGCAACATACATTGTTTGTTTCTACTAAGACACCCTAATATTCTGTGGCTAAAAAGATCACCTAAGCATTTACCATTACACTATGGATCCAATAAAGCTTTAACATTCTGACCAATCCCTATACTGTATCTGCAATTCCCTTTGATCACATCTCGGACTGCTAAAATACTTTTTCATATTGAGGAATCAGCGTCCTTTTGAATAACAGACCAAAAAGATGATTGTTTTAAATGCTTTCTCTGGAACCAAGCTACCCAAATTCTATCTTTCGATAGTAGGAAATCCCATGAAAGGCTGTACTTTGAGGCTTTATCAATATCAACCAGCCGTCTCAGCCCCAAACCTCCTTCCTCCTTAGGAGCAGCCAACTTATACCATCTTAGACCATGCATCTTCTTCTTATCTTCCAAATGGACCCATATATAATTCCTCATTCTTCTCTCTATCAGTGTAATAACCACAGAAGGAAGAGTGTACACAGAAGTCCAATACTGAACTAAGGGAAGGATACAAGCTCTAGCTAATTCCACTCTGCCAGCCATAGAAAGATGAATACCATTCCACTTAGTTGTAAGTGAAATCACTTTATCAATCAAAGCATTGTAGTCTCTGGTACGCAGTATTTTGTCTGAAATAGGTAACCCAAGGTATGTAAAAGGAAATTTACCAACTTTACAACCAAGACTTCTAATAATTCTAGCCCTTCTTCGAACAAAATAAGTGAGGAACACCTCAGATTTCTCCTTACTAACAGCTAAGCCTGAATTTAAACAAAATTAAAGCTTTTTTCAAAGTAAGGACAGTCGCCATATTAGCTCTCACCACTATCAACAAATCATCAGCAAAAAACTGATGAGTGATAGGTATACCAGCTTGTATCGTAGCCTGAGTAGGAATAATCTTACCATACTGCACCTCAGCTGCAATCATTCCAGAAAAATACTCTATAACTAAAGTAAAAAGCAAGGGAAAGAGAGGACAACCCTGTCTTAATCCTCACTGAGATTGAAAAAACCCATAAGGAGAGCTATTAACCATAACTGAAAACCAAACTGAAGAGATACATCTATAAATCCAATCAATCCATTTAAAACCAAAGCCAAACAGATCCATGATTTTCAAGAGGAAAGACCACTGAACCGTATCATATGCCTTCCTCAAATCGATCTTCCAAGCTAACTTAGGTTTAACAAATTTTGAACCACAACCTTTCAAAAGTTCATAAGCCATAATGATGTTGTCTTGAATTCTTCTTCACTGAACAAAAGCTGTCTGTTCTTTACCAACAATTCTACCCAAAACACTTACCAATCTATTGGAAAGAATTTTAGCAATAACCTTGTAGATTGTGTTACATAATGAAATTGGACAATAATCTCCAACCTTTAGAGCCTCTATTTTCTTTTGAATCAACGTAATAAAGGTACTATTAATACCTCTTTCTATATCAGCATGATCAAAGAAAAATATAATGGCATCAGTAAATTGCTCACACACAATATTCCAAAATTTTTGAAAAAATCTGGCAGTAAACCCATCCGGACCAAGTGCACGATCAGGCCCCATTGAAAAAATAACATTTTTCACTTCCTCTCTAGATATAGGTGCTTCAAGACTCTCACCTTCCTCTGTAGTCAAGGTTCTCCTAATAAACTTAGCATTAGGATTACACTGCGCAGGATGGACATTTGCATAAGCAGACTTATAATACTCCACAAACTTATCTTTGATTCTGTTAGTATCAGTAATCACCTCACCCTCATCATATAACACCAAGATAACACCAAGATATTATTATTTGATCTATGCTGCTTTATTTTCTAGAAAAAATACTTAGAACATCTATCTTGATCCTTTGTCCAGCAAATTCTAGATTTCTGAGCAAGTAAAACAGCCTTATTAGAGATAGCTGTCTCTAAATTCATCCTACTCTCCTTCTCAAGCTCAATCAGCACATCATTTATAGGGTCATTAAACAATGACTATTGAATCCCAGCAAGGGAATTCATACACCCAATAACCTGCTCATACACTGGCCCAAATTTCTCTTTGTTCCACTGCTTCACAGCTTGCTTCACCAATTTTAACTTATACAAGAGCTTCTTAATTAGATCACCAGTAGTCCTTACCTTCCACACCTCAGCAATTAAATCTCTAACTACTAGTTTTAAATTCCACACTGATAGAAATCTAAAAGGTTTTGGCCTATCAGCAATCTTCAAAGGACATTTAACCCATAAACCCAATGATCAGAAGTTAATGGAGGAGTGAGTTCAATTTGAGAGTTTGGAAATGCCTGCTCCCAAGCCTCATTCTTCAAGCCTCTGTCTAATCAAGCATAGATTCATTTTGTAGAAAATCTAGTATTGCACCATGTGTAAACCCCATTAATCACTGGGATATCAGATAGGTACAAAGCATCAATAATATTGTTAAAATCTTGAAACACGCTAGCAGAGTGATGTTTACCACCCAATTTCTCAGAACTTAACCTTACTATATTCCAATCCCCAAGTAAAATCCTTGGGTCATTGACAAGCTGCGCACTATCCTCTAGATCCTTTCACAAAGGAAGTCTATCTGTTGTTGTATTTTTGACATAAACAAAAGTAACAAAGAACCTACTAAAAGACCCTTTAGTATCCACTTGGAATAGAATCATTTGAGATGTAACTTTCATGACTGAAACAATCATCTGCATTGGATCCCAGCCACACCATATACGACCTCCAGCATCAGCTGAATAATTATTCACCCAACTCTAATTCCTTTTAATATGATCTGATAACTTCTAAAATTTCAAACTCTGAACTCTAGTTTCCACAAGTCTACACAAAGATAACGAGGAAATACTTAACCAGGCTTTAATTTCTTTTTGCATAGCCCTCCTATTAAGTCCCCTAACATTCCATAAACCAATTATTAAACAATTGGATTAAGAGGTGCAACCACACCCGCAACCATGCCTCTAGTGACTCTTACCATAGATGGATCAATCTCCATTTCCTTCCTCCTATTCCTTTTCTTCTGTTTCTTCGAAGAGTTACTATCTCCAGGATATACAGGATTCCCTTGTAAAGAAACCTTTTCAATTTCTAAACCTTTTGAAGCTAATACACCCATATGATGGTAACGGTGGCCGTTCCTATACGCCAAACTAATGTAGTGAATGTAGGTTCAAGAAAAGCCTTTTGGGTCATGTTTAAATTTATAAAAACCACTACTACCACTACTACTAACGTAGCAAGGGTGAATAGGGATCATCCCAAGTGATTGAGGGACAACTAGTAATGGAAACAATGCTTAGGGTTAGTAGGTAGAGTGATCAAAGGTAGGTTGATTGGTTGATTTAACTACAATTAAGACTAAACAAGATAAAACAAGTAATTAAAGAATAGAGAAAACAAGAGAGAGAGGTCTTGGGACTTAGAGGTCACCACTACGCATCACCTTTCTCTACACTCAATTCACAGTTAATGAGGGGGGAGCATATATTGCAACAATAGTGAGTGTGTGTGATTGTTTCAACAAGCATGGATGACCAATTAAGTATATATTGTCTAAACAACACAATAAATAGCACAATATATCAAACTAAACCATTAATCCTTCTTTAAGCTCATAATCCAAACACATCACATGTAACGACCCAAGTTTTTCAACCCGGTGCGTCAGTGATGAACCGAAAGTTGATCCGATAATGGATCCAAAATGCGGAAGCAAAAGATGAAACCAAAGTCTATAGAGATGAAAATCATCCCCAAGACACCAATGTAACCTTCTATGAAGTTACGGAACTCAAAGAAAGCAAAAGCAGAAACAAAGGTCAAAACGGGCAAAATCTATTAACCAAGGGGCAAAATGGTCAAATGACAAATAAAAGGAGAAACTTGACTCTAAATAAGTCAAACAAGGTGAATACAACCTAATCTAATCATTTCATCACATTCCAAGAGGTTATAAGAACTTTGGACAAGAATCCCATAAAATGCCCATCCCTGGTTTAAGCGAAAACTGACACTACTTTACTAAAACATGAATAACTCCCACTTTGTTTAGAATCTGAGAATGACATTGGTACCATTGGAAATCTAACTCAAAATCCATAAATTTAGGCTCAAGAATCACCCCATTTAGATTAGAAATAAAGGAGATATAACCATTTGAAGTTGGAACAACAGTGCTAAAACAAAACTGAAGAAGCTGGAGTAAAGGGGCTATTTCGGTAGACCGAAATTGAGTTTCAGTCGACCAAAACTCACAGAGACTTGCTGGAATCTTGATTTTTGAAGGCTGCATGGTTTGGTAGGCCAAAATAGGCTATCGGTCGACTGAACTGGAGTTTCGGCCGAAACTCCTAGAAAAGCTACTGGAAGACTTGTTAAATGCCCAAAACATTAAGGCTTAACCCCAAGCCTCAAAACCCATGATGATTTGGTTCAAAAACAAAGGTTTAAAGCTGGTTTTCATAGAGAGGTGAGTGTGTGGACATGTCAACAAGTGTAATATGAATATATGAATGTATTACAACAACTTATGGCTTTATACATGTCAATTACAAAGATTTCACATGCCAAATCCTCAAGTTTGGAAAAAATACATTTTCTAATAGAATGTGGCGCCTAATGAGTACAAGTGCAAAATTAAACATGCTTGGCCCTTGGCCTCTTGTCATACATATCAAATACATAGTAAAGAATGTGCTTATGTACACTTTACACATTTAGAATCAAATATATATACATTTTGACGTACAAAGCTATAAGTGGCATTTCAAGCTAACCTACACAAGAATTGAACCCTTCAAGTCCTCAAATCATCCAACCATAATGTGAATTTCAACCTTGATTCCTATACCTGAAATATGCCCCAGTAACTTTGGGGTGAACAACATAAAGCTACTCGTAGGAAATAAGCATGCATTGACCTAGCATTTTACCAATTTATCACCTTAAGGTGAAACATGTTAAAGGGTTCATGCCACCTAACGTCTATGTCAAGGGTGAGACTCAAGGAGCATCCTAAGCTACCCTAGATCATTTCTAGCATAAATCACATCATCCATGCAATTCAAACCACATAAAAGCATGCTATATAAAAACAACAAGACATAGATTCTCAAAGTTATTTACCTGAAATCTAAAATATAAAAACGACAAAAGTGGGTCATGCCACCTAACGTCTATGTTCCAAATAAATCTATAGGATCATTCCTAAGTTACATTTGAACAATATAACATAGTTGTACTTAACAACATCAAAACCTGCAATGATTCATTAGAAATCATAAAACATAAATGTACCTAACAACATTGAAAGTATGCTATGATTCATTCAAATTCATAATGCATAAATGTACTTAACAACATTAAAATTTACAATGATTCATTAAAAATCATAAAACATAGATGTACTTACAACATCAAAGCCTACAATGATTCATCAAAATCATAAAGCATAGATATACTTAACAACATCAAAATCGCCAAAAGCCAAAACCACAAGTCACAATTAAACATGATTGTCAACTTGGAATTGAATGCAAAATCAAAATAGTGGAAGACTTGGACATCAAATCTTGGATAAAGCCAAGACCTATGGTTATTCCGGGCATTAACCCGCTGGGAATACCACCCTAAGTGCGCAGTATAAATGGGGAGAACTCATATCTCCTGCACTAGAGCCAAACTCTAGCCATGTCACGTGTAACAACAATGTCCCAAGACTCCAAAATAATTCAAACAAGTTCACAACTTATACATAATTATATAATGCACGAAATCACCTTCCATGCACAAGTAGGTTAAAATCACACAATCCATGCCTTAGAGTTTAAATTCTAAAATGGCATATATAATGTCAATTACAAAGTGTGCAATTCATTGCATAAGGTAATAATATATTCCATAAAGAAAACATGTTCTCATGAATATAAATATAACAACAATATTATCCAATGCTCAAAACAAAACAAAGTGAATACACAATAAGTCCAAGTCCATGATTTGAATATAGAAACAACTTTTAAAACATAATTAGATCCATAGAGCCATTAGATAGAATTTAATTAAATAAAAATAATCAAATTCTCTAGATTCCACATCAATTCTAATTAACCTCAAATTAATACATGTTAATGGACATGGCATAGTTATCACATATATTCATTCAAAATCTTAATTAGGCCAATGGAACAACAAGATATAATTTAATTAAAACCATGATAATTAAATCTCTAACTTCTAAAGCAACACCAATTGGTCCCAAATTAATACATGCTAGTGTACAAGTCATACTCATCACAAATATCAAGTTAAAAACTTAATTAAGCCAATGGAACCATTAAATAGATTTTAATTAATCAATTTAATTAAAATCTCTAGATTTTCATACTTATCCAAATGTTCTCAAATAAAGTATGTTAAAGAACATGTCTAGACTTAATTTAAAAGCATATCACAAGTCAATTTCATGCAAGGTACATCCATGATAATTAAACTTTCACAAAAGATAATTATTAAATAAAAAGTGCAATCCTTATTCAAATAATTCTAATTTAATATATGTTAACAAACATATCAAATCATAATTTATCATCATGCCACAATTCAATTCTAAACTATATACATCCTTGTAAATTAAATTTCATACAAAGAAATAAATATTACTAATTTTCTAGATTTAATACAAGGCATGTAAACAAGTTGTATAATCATAGAAAACACTCAATACAACACATACAAATCCTAAAACATCCCTTACCTCCATTTGAGATGAAATCTCAAATCCCTACCGTAATGAAAGTGCTCCGAATTCGTCAAAAGTTCAGGGTTTTATCGGGGACAACACGGTGAACAAGAATCCCAAGGAAGCCCTATCAAAATCACAACTTGACTTCAAACCCAAACTCAAGAAATGTTCAGAAATGGTTTCTAATAAGGGGGAAAGGTGGAGCACGACAAGGCGAACATCAAACGTTAAGGCCGAAGAGTTTTCACCAAGGAAAAGTGGTTCAAAGGAGGAGAGAGAAGGTGGCAGCCATGGCTTCCATGAGATCCAACCAAGAGAGAGAGAAGAGATAGAGAAAATTTGATTTTTCTTCTTTAAGTCCCCTATTTATAGAAAAACCCTAAAAGTGTTCCAAAAGGGCCCCGCGGGGTCCGGAAAAGTGGAATTTGAGTAGATGCGCTCAAACGGCAAAACTCTATGAACAAAAAAGATTCAAAATGAGAAAATATGAACAACGAAAGAAACGACATCAAAAATTAAGTCCCGAGCAGAGAAATGTGCCCCAAACAAGTTCGACGGCAACTAGGGCCAGAAACCCTGAAACTGGAGAAAAATAACCAGAAGGAAATTTTAAGAGTACAGGACTCGACGAAAAGTGAAAATGAATCCCGTACGAGGATCTAGGCTCAAAACGAGGCATTTAACAATAACTTTCACTAATTGCATAATGGCCTCTACAAAAAGCGAAAACTGCAAAATTGCCCTA
Organism: Cornus florida; assembly: GCF_030987335.1. NCBI lineage: Eukaryota > Viridiplantae > Streptophyta > Magnoliopsida > Cornales > Cornaceae > Cornus > Cornus florida. Next base: position 42,193,395 of record NW_026775577.1, on the reverse strand, counting down.
GAATGAGAATATCGTCCAAAAGATATTTTCTTAGATACCCTTGAAATAAAATATCTTTAAAAGATATTTATGAAAAACAACCCAAGAAAAGAAAAAAATTCTGAAGAATTGTGCATCCATACCCCTATGACCACTGGGAGCAACCGGAGTACTTTACTGTAAAAGTAAAGATACGTATTTCATGCAAACCACTTAGAATGAAGATACATGAAGTCAAAAATCAACTCCGAACACAAGAAGTGTGGTTACGAGAACAAAGTGACAAACGGGGAAAGGACGAAATAGAGAAAAGGACGAAAAGTGAATAGTGTCCGAAAAATGAAAATGTGGAAATGACACGGTCCTCAAAGGAAGTTGTCAATCCAAAGAAAAGAGTCTTAAAAACTATTTCTGAGCACCCAAGATGACACTAAGTGATGAGAAACTGAGCTCAGAAAGGAAAAGAACTATGGAAAAAAAATATCGGTGAAAATTTGAGAAAAGGAAAGGAAGGAAAATGACCGGGTCATTACATCACATAATTAGAGAAATATACTACTTGCATTCATAAGTATAGAATATCGAACAACAAGTATAGATTGTCCTCCCATTTAACAACTAAGGTAACTACACTACATCTAAGTTAATGACATGAAAATTAAACTAATTAAACTAAGGGAGAGGCACAATCCATCAAGATACGAGTATGAACCATGAAATAAACCACAAGAGCATTCTATTAAGCACTATGTCTAGACAATCTCTAGATTTATAACATCAACACACATAGACATGCATCAACAATACAAGAAATAGAGATAAACACATGAACATTTATTCTAGCATACATAGACATATGGATAGAATGAAATGACCACTTGGAACAATTAAACCACACAAATCATTGAATAAACAAGATCTATGATGTCAAAACATGTATTATAAGATAAATCCCCTCAAAAATACATAAATCAAGGTAAAGAAAGCATGCTTAGGGCTAACTGTAGCCCCAAGAGGATGTCTAGCCACTCGTGGATGGTGTCCTCCAACCCTCAAGGGCTATCTCCATGGTATAAATGCTCTCCTTCTTGAAGTAGATGGAAAACCTCCCAAGAATGTGTCTCTAGCCTCCTCTTCTCTTTTCTTCCTCTCTAAGACAATATCAAAAATGTTGTCTCTAAGAACTCTTGTGTCTCCTCCATAAAAGTGGCTCATAATCCTTATATAGGTAGCTCAAATGTCACACCCAATGGTCTAGGCTCATACACAAGGGCTCCTTCAATGATTGCACCATGAAACAACTTTTAATGAGCAGGAAATTGGTTTAATTCGCATTTGAGAGGGTTCGATCGATCGAACCTACGCTGAGATCGATCGAACTTGGCTGAGATCTATCAAACTTTGACTCGATCGATCCTCACATGGCGACGCCTTTTTGGATAAGGACAGATCTGAGATATTTTAGGGAAAGAGACAAAAGTGGTAGGTGGGGTGGTACAACATGATAAGATGGAATCTTTTTGATCGATCTGAGAATTGTTACGATCAATCGAACTTTGTGAGATCTTTGGATAAGGACTAAAGAGCTTGGATCCATCTTGACATGTCTAGATCGATGAACTTTCGATCGATCAAAGTATCCTTAAGATCGATTGAACCTGCTGAATTTCCACATGTTGCTTCAATCTGCTTCCACTTTGCTTCTCTCTTCCATCCAGCTTGAGTTAGCTTCTTTTAAGCTCTTATTTGGCTGAATTAGCTTATTTTGGGGATAAGCACCTAAAAAGGACAATAACATAGAATTAGTCTAAAACGGAAAAGTAAGATAGATAAATGTCATACAATACCTAAGCTTAAGGGGTTTAAATGCGCACTTTTCAGCGCTCATCACACCCCCAAACTTAAATATTGCTAGTCCCTAACAATGAACTACAAAGTAAAGGAATGAAATGAACAACTATACAACTATGAATCTAGAAAGCAATAAATGGATAATGCCACTTTCATAGGGAATACGATTACATTTAGCATATGCAACAAGCCTTTTAAACCCCTAGGTTCCCCGTAGTGGACGAGTGAAGTCTCGTGAGGGTTTCCAGAAATGATACCCACAAACATTAAACTTATTCTCATAAAAGAGGCACCAATATTGCAAACAGGCATTGGGAGAAAACTGCCTCAGGTATGCAATTTTTCAACCATTTCCAAGCAATCTCCCAAAATTTCAACATCAAGCAAGCAAGTATGGTCATCCACACATCAAGAAAATGATCATGCAAATCAAAACAACACTAGAATCCTTTTTGAGTGGACCGGTATCAAGTGTGTTGTTATCTAAGCCAACTAAAGAAATAACCACATCCTTACCCTCAAACTAGTACATAAATCTAGTCCCAATCATTATAACAAAGAGTGAACCTTTTATTAAAGCTTTATTGATCAAGGTGCACTTATTCTTTTCACTCGATTTTTTTATTTTATTTTTATTTTTTTTAGACTAAATTAAGGATCAAAGATAGAAGCATGGTGCAATGTGTTGATCTGTTAAGCTTTTTAGCGATCCATGAGGTCGAGCGTTAGGTCAATGACTCCCAAATCAGACGACTTTAGGGCATTAGGTGTTCAAACACCCCTAAGGACTTACAAGCTCAAATCAACTAGGTTACAAATTAAAACAACCTCCAGCTAATCATTCCCCCTTCTCACCTTTTGGGAGAAGTCCTCACTTTTTTATTGCTTTTGCAACTTTTTCTTCTTCTTTTTATTTTTTTATTTTTTTTATTTATTATTTTTTTAAAGCAAGTTCAATTATTAACCTAGAGTTTGGGCCCTCCACCTTTCTGCGCGAGAAATTCAATGCTTGATGAGGCTAGAATCCTGGCTACTCAATGAAAAGGGGTTGTTATCCACCTTTTTCAAGAATGAAAGCTTTCAATGCACTACTAGCCCAATTGGAATATAACCAATTCAATAATCAACTAAGCATGTACCCCATAAATAAATATTAGTGTGCACCTGTGCTAGTGTAGAATCCTAGAGTGAATTTCAAAACAATCACAAAATCAGGATGATGTGGACCACAAGTGCAAGCAAGATATCAATCTTTCGAAAAATTTACTCCTAAATGGCATCCACAAGGCATACAAGAAGTATTGGATTCTCAAGTCAAGCAATTTTTAAATTTTAAGCAATATAGTCCTCAAAAGATCAAAATCATCGCTAACATGGATCTCCAATCTCAATCATGCATCTAAAGCTCAACTTAAATAAAATGCAACAAATCACCTTACCCCCAAACTTAAACAGCACATTGTCCTCAACGTGCAATGAGACAATGGAAAAGATGGAAAGAGTATACCGTGATGGCAAAGACATGAAGCCCGATAGTGATCTAATTCAAAAGACGTCTTCCCCAAACTTGGAATGAACCACCTTCTTGAATAACCATACTAGCAAACTCACATCAAATATCAAATGGGATAAGAATAATCAAGTCATGCATTCTATGACCATGTAGCACAATATACAAGCGAGATATGAGATCAAGCCCTAACTTAAGCATGAAAGTATGCATGAGTACACATAAGGGTACAATGGTGAAACATATATATATATATATATATATTGATGAGCGCTGAAAAGTGCATACTTAAACCCCCCAAGCGAGGGTATTTTAGTCCATTTATCTATCTTTATTTACCGGTTTTAGTACTTATTTGTTTTTTTGTCTATTTCAGGTCAATTATATTAAAACGAGCTAAAAATGGTTTCTTAAGGCCTTTTTGGGAGTCAAACTAAGTCTTAATGAGAATTTAGAGCAAAAGGAGGATGATTTGGAGCAAAAATGAGGTTGATGCTGAAAGCTAAAAAGTGAGATCGATCGAAGAAAAGTGAGATCGATCAAACTCTGATCGATCGAACTTTTCTTTGATCGATCGAACTTTTCTGAGATCGATCGAACTGTTCGCGAAAGTTATTAAAAAGTAGATCTGGATCTCATTTCGAACCAACTCGTGCTGTGCTTCAAAGTGACGATTCTAGGTCCAAGTTCTCACATTTTTGGGTTCTTAAAGCCTTATATATATGAGAGATTAAACCATTTTTGTAGAGAGATTCATATTCTAGATTGTAATTTCTATATTCTCTTTAGTTTCTCTCTCTAGAAAGTTAGAGATTAGGGTTAGAAGAAAAGAGGGAAGTGGAGGCACATCTCAAGATTCGTCTCTAGATCCACTCTCTCTCTCTCTCTCTAGATTTTCAAAGAAGAAGATGGAACCATGTTTGGAGCTTACCCTTGAGCGTTTCATGACCATATCTACCCTTGTATTTCTATTTTTGGGGATTTATTTATATATTGTTGTGATTAGTGCTTAGCCTTGTGATTGTTGATTTAATTCTTCCTATTGATTCTCTATTTTAATTACATGTTGTCCTATGTGTGATTATTTAGGAATTGATCTCTACACTAGATTTTCTATGTTGGTTGCATGTCTATGTGTGCTTAATTAAGGATTTAGTGATGGTTAAGCAAGGGTTTTCATTGAATGTGTTTGTCAATTAATTTGATGGATTATTCTTATGCTTGTTGGGTTGTTCTATAATTTAATTCATGCTTATAGATAGGTAGACAATCTTTACTTACCTTGATATTCTATGGCTTATTATTACAAATTTCATGATTCTCTAGATTGATGTGTGCTACAATTGTGATTAGTTTGATGGGTTGTGTTACACTTAGTTTAAGTAGACAATTCATACTTTAATTTGATGGTCCATGCTTAATATTGCAATTGGTAGTCGCATTTTGTTCACAACAATGTATTCCCTATTAATGGAAAGCAAGTGGTTAATTACATGAGCTTAGTGGTGATTCCAACACCCTAAGACCTCTCTTCATATCTCTTAAATCCCTATCTCTCACTAGTTTACTTTTCTTGCATTTTAATTAATTCCATCTTAGTGTAATCAAACAACCAATCTTTATCTTTTGCAATCAATTGATACATTAGAGTCTAAGTTAAATTTCAACACGTATAATCCCTTGGGACGATCCCTACTCACTCTTGCTACGTTAGTAGTAGTGGTGGTAATGGTTTTTATAAATTTAAACTTGACCTAAAAGGCTTTTCTTGAACTGCACATTCACTACATTATTTTGGCGTTCACAAGCAGCCTCGTCATATATATATATATATATATATATATATATATATATATATATATATATATTAAAGCAAGATTAAACTAAATGCAAGAAAATATGAACAATGATTGCTGAGTTTAACGTCTCTAGCTAGACAGAATGCTGCTTTGAAAGATCGATTTTTTTTTTTTTTTTTTTTAAATGCTTCAGATCGATCGAAGTAAGATCGATCGAATCTTCGATCGATCGAACATGTGGGATTCTATAGACAAGTTTGAACGATGCACATAGAGGCTTTTTTCAGGGATCTCAAATTTTTTTCTAAGTGTGGAGTGAAGATCGATCCACGAAAAAGTTGGATCGATCTAGAGACTTTCAGATCGATCCAAGAGATTGTTCGATCGATACATAGAGAGCTGATTTATGCAGGAAATTTCAGATCGATGGAGCAAAGAGACTATTGGATGCAGGGATGGGTGTTCGATCAATCGAACCTCATTTGAGATTGATCGAACATGCAAAAATATGCAGAAAATTGAGCTTTCTCTTGAGACCAAGGAATGCATCACTATATCTCTTCATAGGTTGGATCTACCAAAAGGGCAGCTTCCATATGTCTTTGAAAAACTTTTCCCTCAATATAGGGTTTCAACCTTTGCCCATTCACCTTGAATGTGTTGCCATTTTTTAAACTTTGAATTTCAACCGTCCCATGAGTTGCAACGGAGATGATCTCATACGGACCTTCCCATTTGGTTCGCAACTTCCTGGGAAAGAGTTTTAACCTAGAGTTGAAAAGTTAAGCTTTTTGACCCTGCTCAAAAGATTTATTCTTAATGTGTTTGTCATGAAAAGCTTTGGTCTTCTCTTTATAGAGTTTGGCATTGTCATAAGCATTGTGCCTCAACTCTTCTAACTTATTTAAGTAATTGGTTCTCTCTAGCTTTGTCAAGGTCAAGATTGAGCTTTTTAATTGCCCACATAGCCTTATGTTCTAGCTCAACCGGAAGATGGCAAGGCTTTCCATAAACAAGTCTATAAGGAGACATGCCAATGGGAGTCTTATATGCCGTTCGGTAAGCCCACAAAGCATTATTCAACTTACGTGACCAATCCTTTTGGGTTGTATTAACCGTTTTCTCAAGGATATGTTTGATTTCCCAGTTTGAAACTTCTACTTGCCCACTTGTTTGAGGATGGTAGGGAATGGCGACTTTATGAGTGACGGAGTACTTAAGGAATAATTGCTTTAGGAATTGATTGTAAAAATGTTTTCCTCTATCACTAATCATGGCTCTTGGCATACCAAAACGAGTGAAGATGTTGGATTTAATGAATTGCACAACCACAGAGTGGTCATTAGTTTTGGTAGAACAAGCCTCCACCCGCTCAGAAATATAGTCAATGGCAAGCAAAATTTATTGATATCCATAAGACATAGGGAAATGACCCATAAAATCAATGCCCCAAATGTCAAAGATTTCAACAACAAGAATATTTGTTAAGGGCATCATATCTCTTCTTGACATTGACCCCATTTTTTGACATCTCTCACACTCCTTGCAAAAATTGTAGGCATCACTATAAATGGTAGGCCAAAATAACCCACTTTGAAGCACCTTCAAGGCTGTCTTCTTTGTACTAAAATGTCCACCGCATGCAAGAGTATGGCAAAACACAAGCACGCTTGGAATTTCACTCTCGGGAATGCACCTCCTCACAATTTGATCTGGATAATATCGAAACAAAATAAGATCTTCCCAATAGTAATTCCGGATATTAGCAAAGAAATGCTTCTTCGCTTGCTTTGACCAATTGGTTGGAAGTTTGCCAATTGCCAGAAAATTCACAATGTCGGCAAACCAAGGCATTTGTCCATTAGAAACTTGGAATAGTTGTTCATCCGGAAATAAATCATGAATGGGTGGACTCGAGGAAGATTCTACCACTAATCTTGAAAGATAATCGGCAACCACATTTTCGGTACCTTTCTTATCTTTGATTTCAAAATCGAATTCTTGAAGAAGCAAAATCCACCTTATTAAACGAGGCTTTATTTCCTTCTTAGTCAGAAGGTGCTTCAAAATAGCATGATCAGAATAGACAATGATTTTTGACCCTAAAAGGTAGGATCGAAATTTGTCAAAAGCATATACTACTGCAAGTAATTCCTTCTCAGTAGTGGAGTAATTCAATTGAGCTCCCGAGAGGGTCCTGCTTGCATAGTATATAGTGCATGGAAGTTTTCCTACCTTTTGCCCCAAAACTACTCCCATAGCATAATCAAAAGCATCATACATGATTTCAAACGGTAATGACCAATTGGGAGGTTGCATAATAGGAACAGATGATAACAAGTCACGCAATTTATGGAAAGCATCAATGCATGCTTGATCAAAGACAAAAGGAGTTTCCTTAGTGAGAAGATTGCACAAAGGTCTAGCAATTTTGCTAAAATCTTTGATGAAACGACGATAGAAGTTGGCATGACCTAGAAATGAGCGAACTTCTCTCACTGTAGAAGGTGGAGGCAATTCATAAATGAGCACAACTTTCGCTCTAACCACCTTAATTCCCCTTTTTGAGATGACGTGACCTAAAACTATACCATCTTGAACCATGAAATGGCTCTTTTCCCAACTAAGAACAAGGTTTGTTTCATGACACCTTTTAAGTACCAAATTTAGATTTTTGAGGCACGCATCAAATGAAGACCCAAAGATAGAAAAATCATCCATAAAGACCTCTAGATACTCTTCCACCATATCCGAGAAAATTGACATCATACACCTTTGAAATGTGGCAGGGGCATTGTACAAACCAAATGGCATACATCTATTAGCAAATGTGCTAAAAGGATAAGTAAAGGTGGTTTTCTCTTGGTCTAAGGGGTCAAGGGCTACTTGATTGTAACCTCAATAGCCATAATGAAAGCAATAGTATTGTTGCTCGGCCAATCTCTCTAGAATTTGATCAATAAATGGTAAAGGAAAGTGATCTTTCCTAGTGGCAGCATTCAATTTTCAGTAGTCAATGCATATTCGCCATGAGTTGGCAGTACATTCCGAAATTACCTCACCTTTTGCATTTTCAACCACCGTAATTTCCAATTTCTTGGGAACTACTTGAGTTGGACTCACCCATTTGCTATCAGAGATTGGATAAATGATACTGCCATCTAAGAGCTTAACTACTTCTTTCTTAACCACTTCTTTTATGTTTGGATTTAATCTCCTTTGGGCATCTCTAAAAGGTTTTGCATCTTCTTCCATAAGAATGCGATATATACAAATGGAAGGGTCAATTCCTTTTAGATCTGCCACACACTAGCCAATAGCTTCCTTATTGTCTTTAACCACATTCAAAAGAGAATTCTCTTGATCTTTTTCAAGATTTGAAGAGATGATGCCCGGAAGAGTCTCCTTCGGGCCTAGGAAGGCATACTTAAGGTCGGGGGGGGGGGGGGGGGGAGAGTTTTAAGCTCAAGAATGGGTGGAGAGACTATAAATGGAACCGGTGGAGTGCTAGAGAGTGGAGGAAGAGGTTCTTTTGAATCCTGCCAAGGTGGAAAATCCAAACTTGCAACGGATTCCATTAGATTATTAACTTCATTCATTGACCCTTCACTATCAAACCCACAATTACCATACATTTCAAGAAGACAAGATGCAAAGGGGTCCTCAGAAATAAGAGATGAGAGATTATCCTCGGTTGGTTATTTCATGACCATGGTGGGAATAGATTCCTCAACAACCTTATCCAAGACATCTATGAGACAACACTCATCTTCATCTATGGGATATCGACTTGCATTGAAAACATTAAGCTTAACCATCATATTACCAAAAGAAAGGTCCATGACACTGGATTTACAATTAATGGTAGCATTTGCAGTAGCAAAAAATGGCCTTCCTAAGATGATAGGGATGTGATTGGTGGGATTTGCAACTGTTTCGGTATCAAGAACTACGAAATCAATCGGGAAGTAAAACTTGTCAACCTTGATGAGTATGTCCTCAATCATGCCCCTAGGTGTTTTAACGGATCTATCGGCCAATTGAAGCACCACTGAGGTTGGCTTCAATTCATTCAAACCTAGTTGGACATACACGGAGTAAGGAATCAAATTAACACTTTCCCCTAAGTCAAGAACAGCTCTACGAACTTCATGGGTTCCAATTACACATGAGATGGTCAGAGCACTGGGATCTTTGAACTTAGGTGGACTATTATGTTGGGTGATGGAGCTCACTTGCTCCGTTAGGAACACTTTTTTAGGGCCTTGTCCCTTGCTCTTCCTCATTTGTGTGCAAAGGTCTTTCAAAATTTTTGCATAAGGCAGAATTTGCCTAATTGCATCCAAGAGAGGAAGATTTATATTAACTTGTTTGAAAACGTCCATCATGTCATGGATTTTTCCCTCTTGCCTCCCAAAAGGCGAAGTTTCTTTCAAAGCATAAGGAAATGGAGTTTTTAGCTCATAAGACCTTGCAACTTGAGGGGATGATGAAGAAGGTTGAGAATTCCCTCTAGGGCCATGCTCATCCAAGGAAGTAGGGATATGATTAGAAACGGGACGGGTGTCAACTTTTGGTTGCACCAGGTCACTATCTTCACTTGGTTATTCAACCCTATTGTCAACTTATGTATCACTTCTCAAAGTAGTAATTGCTTGCACTTGCTCTTGGGAAAGACACCCTGATATGGATTTTACTTCCACAAAATGTTGAGCTTTTGGGTTCCTTTCAGGTTGGCTAGGCAATTTACCAATTTTTCTCGCATTCAATGCATTAGCTATCATCCCGATTTGAGACTCAAGCTTTGATATCGATTGAGAATGAGAATGCAACAAATTGGTGTTCATTTCCAAACTACCCAAAGCTACTAAGACCTTATCTTCAAATGTGGGATTGCTAGAAAGTGCATGAGGGTGATTAGAGCTACTTTGAGAATTATAAGCTTGAGGATGAGAGAAATGGTTCATTCTTTAATGAAAAGAAGAAGATGAGACAAATCCTTTTGAGCCTCTATTTCTTTGGTGAGGAGGAACATATCGGTTTTGAAAATTTTTAGCTTGAAAATGATTTAAATGCTCACTCCACACCGGAACATAAGCATACGAAAGAGGGTGAGCAAATGTGGCATTGACTTGTTCATAGTGTTCATCGAGCACATGTCCATGGGGACAATTAGAAGTAGTATGCAATACACTTGAACAAGTCATGCATGGCTCACAAGAATGATGAAGATGATGATTAAGAAGAAGAGATGATTGTTGTGCCGGTTTTTTACTCAATAAAAATTGATCAAGTTTTTGAGCTAGAGTTTTGACCTCGGTAACAATCTCTATTGGACTTTCAATTTGACATACTTTCTTTTTGTTATTAGAATCATAACTCAACCGAGAAGTTTGACATTTATGCAATGAATTTTCACTCATTTGCTCAAAAAGGTGCCAAACATCATCTTTATGTTTCCCAAAATATGATCTTCCACATGAGGTATCAACTATGTCCTTGTGAGTGTCGGATAGGCTTTCATAGAAATATTGGACAACTTGCCATTTTGGAATACCATGATGTGGACACTTTCTTAGCAAGTCATTCAATTTTTCCCAAGCCTCATGTAAAAATTTCTCATTCCCTTTGAGAAAATTCACGAATAGAAGTTCGCATAACATTGGTCAAACTCACGGGGTAAAATTTCTTTAAAAATTCATTTTGCATTTGTAACCAAGAAGTTATTGAATTTGCCCTTAAGTTGTTGAACCAATGCTTAGCCTCATTTTTAAGAGTGAAAGGGAAGAGAAGTAACCTAAGAACTTCCTACGAGACATTCATATACCTCACGGTGAAGCATATTTCAAGAAATTCATCAAGATGTTTATATGGCTCCACATCATCTAAGCCATAAAAGAGTGGACACATTTGAATGGTCTTGGGCTTAATTTCATATTAATTGGCCTCAAAATTAGGAAGCATGATGCAAGTTGGTGCATGGTATTTATGAAGATTATAATGATCACGAAGGATCATTGGAGGTATTGGAGCTTAAACTCCAGGAGGAAATTGGTTGAAAGGAGGATGCTCCATGAAGTTCGGGTCTAAATAACCAAGATGACCCTCTAGATTTTTCATTAGTTATGAAGATGGGTTGGTTAAGACCGCATAAAATTTAAGAAATACAACAATGAAATCAACTAAGCAAACACTTCGCCCCCGCAAGAAATCAATCAACAAATCTCTATATACAATGATCACATACTCCCATGCTTGAACAATATGCAAAGAAAAGTAAATTGCCTCCACGCGGGCTCACGATTTATCTAAGAATGCAAAAATATGCCTCCACGCAGGTCGACGATTTAACTAGAGATTGAGTTAAAAAGATCTCACAAAGGGTCCTTAAGCAACTTCAGTTCATTTTTAACTTCCTAGCTTTGCTATGCTTTGCAATTTTTTAGATTTTTAGCCTTTTTATGTTTAGCTTAGCTCCTTGCTTCTTAATTCTCCTTTGCTTAACCTCCTTGCTCAATTTCACCTAGCCAAATAAGAACAAACATAATAAGTAACCAAAAATAAAAATAAAGTAAAGACACAATCAAAAGAGTACTAATCACTAAATGTTTCCAAAACACGACGTTGCCAATTAAATCCCCGGCAACGGTGCCAAAATTTGACGGTGGCCGTTCCTATACGCCAAACTAATACAGTGAAAAAAAGCCTTTTGGGTCAAGTTTAAATTTATAAAACCACTACTACCACTACTACTAAGGTAGCAAGGGTGAATAGAGATCCTCCCAAGGGATTAAAGGGCAACTAGTAATGGAAACAATACTTAGGGTTAGTAGGTCGAGTGATCAAAGGTAGGTTGATTGGTTGATTTAACTACAATTAAGACTAAACAAGATCAATATAAAACAAGTAATTAAAAAATAGAGAAAACAAGAGAGAGAGGTCTTGGGACTTAGAGGTCACCACTAAGTAACACCTTTCTCTACACTCAATTCACAATTAATGAGGGAGGGAGCATATGTTGCAACAATACTAAGTGTGTATGATTGTTTCAACAAGCATGGATGACCAATTAAGTATATATTGTCTAAACAACACAATAAATAGCACAATATATCAAACTAAGCCATTAATCCTTCTTTAAGCTCACAATCCAAACACATCACATAATTAGAGAAATATACTACTTGCATTCATAAGTATGGAACATCAAACAACAAGCATATTGTAATGACCCAGTCCTTTTCCTCCTTTTCCATTTTCGGCGATTTTCTTTTTTTTTCATCTTTTTCCTATTTTGTCTTTTCCTTATTTCGTCTTTTTCTCGTTTATCATTTTTCCTTGCATAACCTCACTTGTTATACTCGGATTTGATTCCGGCTTTGCATGCATTCACGCTATTTGATTTCCATGACATTGGTATTCTTACTTTTGTAGAAAAGCATGCTAGTTGCTTACTTTTCTTGTAAAGGGCATGAATGCATACTTTTCTTGTAAAGGGCATGAATGCATACTTTATTATAATTATTCATAACTTTTGGGATTTTAGTGTAATTATGTAAAATAATTATTTTTCGTTTTAGGGACCTTTTTGTAATTTATTTTGGAAGATATTTTTAAAAAGGACCATTTTGTAATTTTTGGAAAGTGTGACAAGTGTCACACTCTCATGGAACTATTTATTGGCATTTGGGTGAAGAGACTTAGCACCATGACTTCTTGACATTTGGAGGGTGGAGATTCACCCACTTGTTGGCCTTAGATTAGTGCACATATAGCCATTGATTTGTGACAAGTGTAGGCTTAAGATTAAGCCTAGGGTGGAGCATTAGATTAGTGACAAGTGTAGGATCAAGAGTTAGTCTTGCATTGTGTGTGTGTGTGAGGTAGTGCAAGAGCACATAGTGAGTGGAGGATTTCTAGCCCTTTCACTCACCATTTTCATTTCATTGTCTCTCATGAACCCTAGCCAATCCACCATTAGAGGAAAGCTTAGTTCATAACTTTTCCCTTCAATTTGGCTCACTTCCATTCATCTTAGAGTAAAAACCTTGGGAGAGAAAAGATTCCTCTCACTCTCATCTTCAATAACCCTAAACTTGTTTTCCATTTAGAGCTTGGTTGCTTGGATTGTAGAGATTCAATTCTCTATTGAGGTAAGGGTGGTAGTATGTTTATATTCTAAGTGTTTTGAAATCCTTTGAGGTTTAATATATATTGTATACATGCTTTTAGAATTGTAGTATTGCGTACTATAGTAAATCCTTATGATTGACTTAGGATTTCATTGATCAAGCATGTATGTTGTGTATATATCTTGAGTAGGATTGTTGAAGTTGTATAGAATTCTTAATGAGTTGAGTTACTATGTTATTGTGATGTTAATCCTACATTATAGTAGGTTACTATTGATAATCATGATTGTTTTAGAAGCTATTTTTGCTAAAATGCTAATATTAGTATATATATGGCTTATTGTTGAGGCATGCTTAAATTGATAAGTTAATGATATTGTTTTGTGCATTATATCATGTTAAGAATTTGTCATCTATCATGCCATTCTAGACTTGGAACCTTAAGACATGGTTTGGGTGGTTTCAAAATGCTTGTGCATGGAAGGTGGTATATATGCCTTAATATTGTGTATAAGTTTTGAACTTGTTATATTTTGAATTCTCTTGGGACATTGTAACAAGTGACATGGATAGAGTTTAGCTCTAGTGCGGGAGGTATGAGTTCTCCCCATATATAGTGCGCACTAGGGTGGTATTCCCAGCGGGTTAATGCCCGGAATAACCGTTTAGGTCTTGGCATTATCCAAGGCATGATGTCCAAGTATTTCCGCTATTTATTTTCGCATTAAATTCCAAGTTGGCAACCAATGTTTAATTGTAACTTGTAATTTTGTTACTTGCGAATTGATGTTGTTGAGTACATTGATACAGAGATTGTGTTGTGATAAAATCATTGCATTAAGTTTAAAATGATCCCTTAGAACACCTTGAACATAGACGTTAAGTGGAATACTCCCTTGTGTTCGTCTATATTGATCTTGCAATGATATTGAAACTTTAGGGTATACGCATATACTTCTTCCTACGAGTAACTTGATTACTCACCCTAGTGGTTTGGGTTGTTTTTCAGGAAAAGAGACCATGTTCTTGGATGCTCATCATCCTTAGAAGCTTTTGAGCTAAATAAAATATTTTTGTATATTGACATGCAAGTGTTTAGCATACCGTTCTTTTGATATCATATTTTAATGCTATGGGTGTATGGTACTTTTGGAGCTTTAGTAGCTTTCTTGATATGTTATAACACTCAAACATTTGCTTTTGACATTATAAACATGCATGTAAAGAGGCCAAGGGCCAAACATATATACTTTTGTACTTAGACACTTTTGGTATCAACCTTTGCATCAAAAATGTATTTAAACCAAAGTTTGAGGTTTGACATATGAAAATCTTGTAAATGATGTGTATGAGGCCATGGGCCATTGTTTTATATTTATTTATTCATACCAAAGATGTTAGCATGTTCACATTCTCAAAACACATGAAAAATCAGTTTTGCACATTCATTTTGAACCAAATCATCATGGGATTCAAAGTAGAGGTTGAACTTTAGAACCTTAGACTCATAACAGGCCTTAGAGTTGCAGTTCGAGGAGTTTCGGTCGACCAAAACTCTAACTCAGTTGACCGATCCCTTTTGTGACCAGCTTCGGTCGACTAAAACACCATGTCGGTCGACCGAACCCTATTGAACCCAAATGAACAGTAAAAGTTTTGCCTTCACAAAACATTCTGTGAGGTTCGGTCGACCGAAACTTTAAGTCGGTGGACCGATTATTTTCATGACTAGTTTCGGTCGACCGAAACTCTAAGTCGGTCGACCGAAATAGCCTTTGTTCACCAACACTTCCAGATTTCAACTCAGCACTTATGGTTCAACTTTGAAGGGCCATAACCTCTTCATCTCTTGTCCAAATAGGGTGATTCTTGAGTCTAAACTCAAGGATTTTGAGTCAACATTCTAATGGTACCTATTCTATTCTCAGATCCCAAACACAGTGAGAGATATTCATGTTTTAGTAAGGTAGTGTCAATTTTCACTTCAACCGGGATAGGGCATTTTGTGGGATTCTTAGCCAATGTTCATGGAACCTCTTGGAATGTTTCAAAATGATTAGATTAGGTTGTATACAACTTTTTGACTTGTTTAGAGTCAAGTTTATCTCTTTATTTGTGAATTGACCTTTTTACCCCTCGGATAACGAAATCTTGTCCTTTTTTACCATTGTTTCTGTCTTTGTTTTCTTTGAGCTTTGTGAACTCATGGAGGGTCACATTTGTGACTTAGGAGTGAATCTTACCTCTTAAGACCTTGGTTTACCTTTTGCTTCCTCATTTTGGATCCGTTATCGAATCAATTTTCGGTTCATCACTAACGCACCGGGTGGAAAAACTTGGGCTGTCACACATATATTGTCCTCCCATTTAACAACTAATGTAACTATACTAAATCTAAGCTAATGACATAAAAATTAAACTAATTAAACTAAGGGAGAGGCATAATCCATCAAGATATGAGTATGAACCATCAAATAAACCACAAGAGCATTCTATTAAGCACTATGTCTAGACAATCTCTAGATCTATAGCATCAACACACATAGACATGCATCAACAACACAAGAAATAGAGATAAACACATGAACATCCATTCTAGCATACAAAGACATATGGATAGAATGAAATGATCACTTGGAAGAATTAAACCACACAAATCATTGAATAAACAAGATCTATGATATCAAAACATGTATTATAACACAAATCCCCTCAAAAATACATAAATCAAGGTAAAGAAAGCATGCTTAGGGCTAACTGTAGCCCCAAGAGGATGTCTAGCCACTCATGGATGGTGTCCTCCAACCCTCAAGGGCTATCTCCATGGTACAAATGTTCTTCTTCTTGAAGTAGATGGAAAACCTCCCAAGAATGTGTTTCTAGCCTCCTCTTCTCTTTTCTTCCTCTCTAAGACAATATCAAAAATGTTGTCTCTAAGAACTCTTGTGTCTCCTCCATAAAAGTGGCTCATAATCCTTATATAGGTAGCTCAAATGTCACACCCAATGGTCTAGGCTCGTACACAAGGGCTCTTCCAATGATTGCACCATGAGATAACTTTTAATGACCTGGAAATTGATTTAATTTGCATTTGAGAGGGTTCGATCGATCGAACCTATGCTGAGATTGATCGTACTTGGCTAAGATCTATCAAACTTTGGCTAGATCGATCCTCCCATTGCGGTGCCTTTTTGGATAAGGACAGATCTAAGGTATTTTGGGAAAAGAGACAAAAGTGGTAGGTGGGGTGGTACAACAGGATAAGATGGAATCTTTTTGATCGATCTGAGAATTGTTGGATCGATCGAACTTTGTTGGATCTTTGGATAAGGACAAAAGAGCTTGGATCCATCTTGACATGTCTAGATCGATGAACTTTAGATCGATCGAAGTATCCTTGAGATCGATCAAACCTACTGAATTTCTATATTTGCTTCAATCTGCTTCCACTTTACTCCTTTCTTCTATCCAGCTTGAGTTAGCTTCTTTTTAGCTCTTATTTGGCTAAATTAGCTTATTTTGGGGATAAGCATCTAAAAAGGGCAATAACATAAAATTAATCTAAAACGGGAAAGTAAGATAGATAAAGGTCCTAGAATACCTAAGCTTAAGGGGTTTAAATGCGCACTTTTTAGCGCTCATCAGATGGAGTCCTTCATTAACTGTTCTTCCTTGATCAATACCTACACAGTCCCCTCATTGAGTTTCTGGAACCTTTTCTTATGAATCATCGACATTGAAAACTTACTCCATATCACCCATTTGAACTGGAGATGAATTGGAACTAATCTCCGCAACTTGATTCGCTGAATCAACATTAACAACCCCAATCTCCATATTCTCTTTCTTTTAACACTTTCCTTGAGCACTTGAAATGCATTTTTAGTTAAAATCTGCTTATGACACTCTAGTTGTCCCACCTTCAATTTCCCCTTTGATTTTTTCTGCACTGTAAACCCCTCCTGTTCATCTGGATTAATCTTAGGCAAAATTGTGTGTAAATTCACCATATCCTTAACTTCAACTGGTTTAGCCTTCTGTGGTTTAGCAGGCTTGGTCTTATTCATAGGACACACAACTTTATTGTGATCCATTTTCTTACAAAGTTTGCAAACTTGAGGCTTCCATTCATACTCCACCTGCACCTTACATGGCAATCCATGAAGTCGAGTACATATTGTTTCTGGAAAAACTCCATCAACCTCCATCTCAGCCAACACAAGGACATAGAGCCCTTTCTCACGACTTTATACCACATCTTCCATATACATCGGCTCAGCAATATTTGATACAATCTTAGATATAGAAGTCCCACTATGAGCATACACTGGCAGATCACAAACTTTCATCCGTATAGGGATTGTAGATAATATATCTCTCTCCATTTGAATACTCTTATGCCATTTCTTCATAATGATAGCAAGCCCCTGAAAAGTATGGAATCTCGCTAACACTTGTAACAAATCCTCTTCAGATGGGAAACGTACCTGGAAAAACCTTTCTTTCATCGATATCACCATAGCATCCTTATGCCACCGCTTCTGAGCGTAAGCTTTAAAGTAGGGAAAGTATGGTTTACTCCCTAACATATAGCAAACAACTGAGTTCTCCCAATATTTCATTTCATCCATAATATCTTCATCCTCAATTATAACAACCTCTTGACCTCGGCTCTCGCTGTAATACTTCAGTGGTGTAAACCCTGTCAAGTTTGAAATAACCAATAAAGAACTCCATGATGGACGGTTAAAAGAAGGTTGGATGGTAACGAGATGACCACCACCCGCCGGAGAGGAAGGTTGCCCCTCCTCTATCAGAACATAGAATCCAAATAACCCTAGGAAACCCTAATCACCTCAGCTAGAGAGAAAAAGGGTAAAATCATCAAAAGCAAGAAAAAAAAATTTTATGCTAGTACAATTAATTGACTAGAGTGTGTAATGAATTTCTGTCAAGTTATTTTAAAAATGAAGGGATACCATTTATGCTGGTTACCATTTAAAGGTTACAAGATGGTGGAAGGGTTACCATTTAAAGGGTTACCTTTGAATGAATATAAGGATTACCTATATAGACGGTTATTTTTAACGTCTATTTAAATCGGAGTCCTCTTAAAAACAAAACTGTGATAGTATTTCAATGGAGATAGAGCTGCAAAATTAGATTGATGGCATGGTTTGGCGAATTGATGCCATATGTTTCAAGTCTTACAACGACATGTATAAATGGTGAGTTATTTGTCAAATATTGCATTTAAAGTTTTCATGCGTTACTGCTTGATTAGGAGATTTAATTTATTTAGAGATATGGTTTTAGGGAGATGGAACAACTTGGGAATGCACCTTGGACCTCTTAATGGGACTATTATGATGTAGCAAAGCAAATACTAGCAACTGAGGGACCATGGCATGTAATCGGAAAGAGGCGTATGTACGTACAACATTGTTTTGAGTCTAGGAATAATGATGCAAGATTTATAAGGGGTGTGGTACGATTTCTACCATTTTAAATTAAATGATAACTTTTATAAATTGTTCCTTTACAAATGTAAATTATAATATATTATTGTATGGACGTAGGTTAAATGGATTATGTAAAACCAAAACAAAGGGTTGGCATTCCTGCGTAGAGGTGGAGTTAAGTGTATAAATGTCATGTGTATTGCGATACTGTTTAGAGACGAAGTACAAAAAAAGGCCAGAATTAATTTATTAAATTTGTTATGAACAAATGAACGACTTAGGGGAATGTTAAAGATTGCGAGAAAAAAAATGCTTACAGTGATTAAAAAGGAGAAATGCTGGAATAATAGATTCTTTGAACATATCCCTCAATGCCACTAAGAAAGCACCACATGAACTGGCAATGCTGGATTCTTTACAAGGAAGTCATTAGTTGCCATCGTTGTTGGTGTGATTTAAATGTGATGTTGTTGCAAGGAAAGCTTTCAAGTAATTATATACAATGATTAAATTCGTAGTAAAAGCCGTTGTATGGTTTCTGTGAAATAAATGTCAAGTATTACATAATATGGTTTGTTATGGTGTTATTAAAATAAATTAGGGTTTGTAAGACTACATATTTCATTTGACTACCTCCTATTGAGTTCTCTTATTGTTTGGTTGTATTTAGTACACATCAATATCTCCTCACTAAATATTGCAACCCCACCTATGTATAGAAATTTATAAATACTATTAAATTGCATAGTTTGACTTATAAATTTTCAAATACAAAACTAGCAAGGGTTACTGTTGGCTTGGGCTGTCTGTGACCGTTTTGATACTGTATTAACGTTAGGAATACAACCCCTATAAATTCAGACTTTCCTACATTACAATTCGTAATATCTCGGGACATCCATATTTATCATTCAACCCTCTTATTCGTCACTGCCCTCAGGTATTGAAAGCTGTAATCATTAAAGTACAATAACTTCCTCAAACAATAGTCGTGCAAATCAAAGAAATTTCAGGCCAACGAATGTGTTCATGATGGTTCAAGAATTAAGAGTTTTGTTTGCATGCGCTTCCTTTAAATATTTTTTCCACTTTATTTTGTACTCGTGTTGACCTTATTTTGTAGCACAAACGCTACTATTAATTTGTTGTCATGTTTTATTTTTTTTGCGTAACTCTTTCAATATATTATATTGGACTTCCAGGTGCCATCTTCCAGTGAACCAACCAACCACCTACACGACATAAGGTATATGAATAAAAGTTGTTGGTGTGGAAATGTACATAATATGGCATACATTAGAATCACAGGGAAAGAAGGCAGAAACAAAGGAAAGCTGTATTATGTATATCCAAAGAAACGACAACAGCATTGCGGCTTATAGGAATGGTGTTACACTATTTCAACCAAAATTGTTCAAACTGCAACTTCAGGCGCAACTAACCCACATGAATCACCATTCGATCAGTCCATGGGAGAAGATATAAATTAGGTGGATGATATGGAGGATCTGAATTCTAAAAGTACAGTGTTTGCTTCAACTATGAGACTTCTCGAAGCCAACAATGCAAATGTGAAGCTGCTAGCATTGCTTGGGTTTTTTATGACAGCCTTATATTTTCTGTTAATTGTAATTATTTTTCTTAAATTGTGATGCGATTACGAATTTCAGGTACTTACGAATTTATTGGGATGTTCTCCATAACTTTGGAACGAAATTTTGTATAAATATATTGGGAAGATTCGTACATATGCATTTAGAAAAGGAAAAAAAAAAAAAAAAAATCAACTTGTAAATGGATTCTATTAATGGTTGAAGTTGGTGAATATGAGTCACCCATTTTCACCAATATCTCACCCATTATATAGGTTAACCCACAGATTTACATCATCTATTTTTACAAACATATTGAGATGAATTTTACATATATATTTGCAAAAGAAAATAATTTAAAGTTGTATTTCATTCTATTACTTTTCCTAGGGCTGGCAAATTAGGGTTGAGTGGTTCAAATATATTGGAACCCGTTTAAGACCCGTTTAACTCAACATGTTATATTGTTTTGTTTAGATAAATATGTCATTAAACGGGTTAACACGTTTATTGGTTTAATAAACGGGTTGAGTTAGTGTTGAGGGTTCACACTACTGTGAAATGGGTTGGGTTTAGGTTTACCTATTTAGTTCTATACCCTTACATCGACACGAGATGATTATGACCCCCTAACACGAATTGGCACCCCTAACTTTGGCCCTGAAAAAATTGAAAAAACTAAAGAAATAATCTTGAATTAAATGTGAAGTAGTGTGAATGCAAATACTCTCGTTTCTATGAATTTATTGGGATGTTCTCTAAAAATTTGGAAGGAAGCTTTGTTTAAATTTATTGGGATGATTGGTACATATGTGTTTGCAAAAACAGTTTTCCTTAAACTTGTATTTCATTTTATTACTTTGGCCCTACAAAAATTGGAAAAACTAAACAAATAATCTTGAATTAAGTGTGAAGTAGTGTGAAAGCAAATACTCTGGTTCCTACGAATTTATTGGGATGTTCTCTAAAAACTTGAAACGAAGATCTATTCAAATATATTGGGATGATTGGTTCATATGTATTTGCAAAAAATATTTTCCCTTAAACTTGTATTTCATTGTATTACTTTGGCCCTACAAAAATTGGAAAAACTAAACAAATAATCTTAAATTAAGTGTGAAGTAGTGTGTGTAATGACCCGGTCATTTCCTTCATTTTCTTTTACCTCGGAATTTCACGGATGAATTTTTTTCGTTGAAATTTCTATTCTAAGTTTAGTTTCTCGTCGCGTAATGTCATCTCGAGTGCTCAGAAATGGTTTCTGAGACTCTTTCCTTTGGATTGACAACTTCCTTTGAGGACCGAGTCATTTCCACATTTTTTCGTTTTTTGACACTATTCACTTTTCGTCCTTTTCCCTGTTTTGTCCTCTTCCCTATTTTGTTTTTTCCCCATTTGTCACTTGGTTGACATAACCTCACTCCTTGTGTTCGGAGTTGGTTTTTGACTTCACGTATCTTCATTCTAAGTGGTTTCCACGAAATACGTATCTTTACTTTTGCAGAAAAGTATTCTGGTTGCTCTCGGTGTCCATAAGGGCATAGATGCACAATTCTTTGGAATCTTTTTCTTTTCTTGGGGTGTTTTTCGTAAATATCTTTTGAAGATATTTTATTTCAGGGGTTTCTAAGAAAATATCTTTTGGAAGATATTTTCACTTGGAGTCACTTGTGCAGTTATCTATTTGTGTAAGGGCCTTTATGCAATTAATGAAAGTTAGTTGCTAAGTGTCTCCTTGGGGCCTGAATCCTCGCACGGGATTCATTTTCACATTTCGTCTAGTCGTGTACTCTTATAATTGTCTTGTGGTCGAACCCTGCAGTTTTTGGGTTTTCGGCCTCGGTTGGCGCCAAACTTGTTTAGTGCATATCTCTCTGTACGGAACTCAGTTTTTGATGCCGTTTCTTTCATTGTTCTTTTTTTTCTCATTTCGGTTCTTTTTCTTTCACGAAGTTTTACCGTTTGAGCGCATTTACTCAAATTTCACTTTTTCAAACCCGGCGGGGCCCGTTCGGGGCACTTTTTGAGTTTTTCTATAAATAGGGGATCTTGAAATGAAAAATCAGATTTTTCTATCTCTCTCCCCTCTCTTGGCTGGCCCTAGCTCCTCCCATGGCTACCATCTTCTCTCTCCTCTTTTGACCCTTCTCCCTTGAATGAAAAGTGGTGAGGCCTTAGTGTTTATTGTTCCCCTTGATGAGGCCTTCAATTCCAACCGATTGGAATTTCGTTTTGGCCATTTTTTGAGTTCAGGTTTGAAGTCAAGTTATGATTTTGGTGGGGCTTCTTATAGGTTCATGTAGATCGTGTTGTCCCTGACAAAACCTAGGAGTTTCGTCGGATTCGGAGGGATTTCAATTCGGTGGGGATTTAAGATTTCATCTCAAAATGATGTAGGGAATGTCTTAGGTTTATCTATGTGTTGTATTGATTGTTTTATGAACTTATACAACTTGTATGCATGCTTAGTATAAATCCTAGAATTTAATTTAATTATTTTCTTGCATAGGATTTAATTCTAAGGGATGTATGTGGCTTGGAATTGAATTGTGGCATGATAGGAAATTAAGCCTTGATCTATTAAGCAACATATATTAAATTTGGGGCATTTGAATAAGAATTGCAAAACTTATTTAATATTTGCTTTTTATGAAAGTTTAATTCACATAGTTGTATCAAACATGAAATCAACTTGTAATGTGAGATTAAAATAGGCCTTGGTGAGTTCTTTAACATATATTAAATTGAGGATATTTGGATATGTTTGAAGATTTAGAAAAAATTAATTAATTAGCTTAATTAATTTTGTTTTAAGTGTGTTAGTCACTTTAATTGATATTGGATGTAATAGGTTGATAATTCCTTGAAATGTAGTCCATTTAATTACCTTATGAGCATACTACTAACTTGTTGTAGATTTAGTACTTGTAGCCTCCTAGGATGGTAATTTGACTTAGCATGATAGGTGATATCATTGTCTTGAATAGCTCGTTCAAATATATCTTGTGTGCGTATATAGCTTGTTAGAATATTACAACTGCTTATCTTGAAAGCTTGTTACTAAATTGTAGCTTATTTAGTACTTGTGGCTTAGGATGGTAATGTGGTTCAATTGTTGTAAAGTATTCTTGCTTTGTGTATAAATTGTATAATGAACATGTGCCATCTAGACTTGAATTCTAAGACATGGTTTGTGTGGATTCAACCTTCCTTGTGCATGTAAATTGATTCCTAGACATTATTTGAAATGTATAAGTTTGGTTTAACTTATTGATTTTGCATAAGTTTTGAACTTATTAATTTTGGAAAGCTTGTAAGGACATATTCCACATGATGGCTAGGGTTTGGCTCTAGTATGGAGAGAAGAGTCTTCTATGACATGAGTGCGCACTAGGTAGTACCTTGTGGGTCGTAATTGCCCGGAATAACTTATGCATGTGCGCACTAGGTAGTGCCTTGTGGGTCGTAATTACCCGGAAACACTTGCTTGGTCTAGTGACCACATGTCCTAGTCTTTCTACTTTGATTTCGTATTCAATTTCAAGTTGTTAATCATGGATTACTTGTAGCTTGAGAATTGATGCTTGCTTTGGATATTTGAATCCTGTTTAGTATACTTGAACCTGTATACTTGCTCCATGTTTCATTTTAGTATGTTTATGCCATGTATACTTGTTTTGTGCATATTTATTTAGCTTAGTATACTTGTACCATGTATACTTGTCTTGTGCGTAATTGTTTAGCTTAGTATACTCATGTTTGTATACTTGATTTATGAGTACTCTTCATGTATATCGAATACTTGTGTATGTATGTTGGATATTATTTTTCTTGTTTAACATGATTTAGTATACTTGTGAGTATGTGTACTTGAATGTCGTGTATCATGTTTTAATATGGTTTAGTGTACTTGAACATGTCTACTTGTATGCCGTAGTTCATTTCAATTACACGAGTAGCTTAGGATGATCCCTGAGTCTCATTTTGACATAGACGTTAGGTGACATGAGCCCTTTTAACATGTTTCACCTTAAGGTGATATAATTGTAAAATGCTAGGTCGATGCATGCTCATCTCCTATGAGTAGTTTTATGTTACTCACCCACGTAGTGGGGACATTTTTCAGGTACAGGGACCTTGATTTGGGATGCACACTATGCCATGGAAGTTTCGTAGACTTGAAGTAATCATTTTCATGACAATGTTAGCATGAAATGCTATTAGTGCCTCATATGTCACAACTTGTATTCTTTGATTTCATATATGTAAATTGTACATAAGTACACTCTTTTCAATGCATTTGACATGTATGAGATGAGGCCGGAGGCCAATGACATTTATATTGCATTTTTATGTAATCCTTGACTTCATGAAATATTATGAAAATATTGAAAAATGTTGAGTTATTGCTACACCATGTTTGCATTAGGTGTGGGAATTCCATTTTGATTCTTCCATAGGGTCTCATTAATCATATATAAAGTGTGGCCAGGGGCCAAATGGTATTTTGAAACCATTCATAGTTTTGAATTCCGTGTTTTCATTCCAAGTTCTATTTTTGTCATTTTGGCCGTTAGGGGGTCGAATTTTGCATTGGCTATATTTTTAAGCCATGGACCATTGTAGTGCATCTAAATAGGTAAATTACATTTGCGTGCATGGTCGTTCTGGGCAAAACCTCTTCCTTGGCAATTTGAGCCTCCTATGGACTCATTTTGTGTTTTTGTTGCATAATCTGATCTAGGGGAATTCTTGACTTTTCACAGCTGTTTTATTTTCTTCTTTTAACATAGTTGAATAGAAAACATGATTTTAGGGGGGGGGGGGTTTCTTCGTGTTTTTCCATAAAATGTCGTCTTGGTACCGGAAATCATTCACGAAGTTCAGCTTTCAGTTTTGCATTTAGTAGCTTTTTGGACCCTCATGACCTGATTTCATGGAGGGACATTTTAGGCATCTTAGATTGAGTATTTTTCGATTCCTTCCACAATATCATGTAGAAAACTTAATTTTGAGGGGGGTTTATTCTTTGTGTTTTTCCAAAAAATGTCATCTTAGCCCTCAAAAACTCATTTTTTTTTTTTTGTCAAAAAACCCCCTGCTACCAGGTTTTTGGGTTGAGCATTCTGGTTTTTGCCATCTAACCGGTTAGATAGGGTCTTCTAAACAGTTAGATGTGCTTGGGAAGTGTTGTGGTCGTGATTTTTGGCCTTCTAACCGGTTAGAAAGGTGTGGTAACCAGTTAGATGTTCTACGGTTGGCTCCTTTTGACCTTTTTGCCCTTCTTTCTTCCGTTAGTCATATCTTCTTCATCCAGACTCCAAATCAAATGAACTTTTTTTTGAACTTGATTATTTTTTTGTTGTCTTTCCAATGGTGTGCTTGGTAGCACCCACTTTTATATTATAAATGACTATTTTGCCCCTAGGTTCATTTTTGTCCGATTTTGAAACGCCGCTTCCGCATTTATTTCATTGGGTTCTGTGACCTCATCGAAGGTCATCTTGGGGTCTTAGAGGTGTGTTATACCTTGAGAGACCATTGTCTTGTTTCTTTTGCTTCCGTATCTGGATCCGTTATCGGGTCAATCTTCAGTTCATCACAGGACACTGGGTTGAAAAATTCAGGGTCGCGACAGTGTGAAAGCAAGTA
Organism: Cornus florida; assembly: GCF_030987335.1. Lineage (NCBI taxonomy): Eukaryota > Viridiplantae > Streptophyta > Magnoliopsida > Cornales > Cornaceae > Cornus > Cornus florida. The sequence continues at coordinate 42,167,418 of NW_026775577.1, read as the reverse complement.
TTCTGGTTCCTACAAATTTATTGGGATGTTCTCTAAAAACTTGGAACAAAGTTTTGTTCAAATATATTGGGATGTTCTCTAAAAATTAGTCAATTGAATAAATATTTTGTACAAGTTAAATTTCCTGCAACCTTAGATACCAATCAACTATACTTCTTCCCTACTAAATAAATTAGGAAGGTAAGTGACAAGACTTTTACACCATATCATCAAATTAGTTACATACCACAAACACTAATGTCAAAGAACTCCAAAGACCACTCTTAAAATTACACCATTTACATCAATCATCTCCTTCTTTAACATTGGCAACCCTGTACAACTCCTCTTGAACTTTATTTATGGGATCATCCAATACTTGCACAAGGAACTCAGAACGCATTGCCTTGGACTCTCCCTGCAATATTTAAAAATATTACAAACAAATAATACTACAATGTGTAACTTATGTACTTTACACATATATAGAAATAATAATAATAACACTACTTGCACAAAATTTCTAACTAAAGTTATTACCATTCCAAAACTCCATGTATCTCATTTCGAACAGACCATGACTATACCTGATATGCAACCATTATTTAACTAATGTACTCAGTAAGGGATAGTATTGGATTTATGATAAAGTGAAAAAAAAATTAATTATATACTTGTATTGAAAGAGATGTTTACACACGCATCATCCTGCAGAGGGATTTTATGGTCCAACTTTGTTTTGTAAGGTGGCCACTTCACTTCCTCCAGAGCAACCTCAACAAACTCTTTCTGTCATACACATCAACCTTCATAGTATGCATTTTTCATAAAACAAACATGAACAAATGGGGTTGATTTCGTTAGATAGATTTGTACCATACAATTGGCAAATGCAGAGTATCTATGCGGTCGTCCAAATGAACATAGGTAGTCCACTTCTTTCTTGGGCTGGTTAACGATGAGTAAAAACCAATGTTTCTCAATGCTTGCAGGGAAGAATAACTACACGATAATGAACATAGCGTTAGGGACAACAAAACAAATTGCTAAAAAATAACAATTACTCGTACGATCCAATCATTCGTACGTTATATATCTTCTACTTTAATGTAATGCACAAGAAATAACTCCAAATTCATTAAACTAACCATCTCAGAATTGTTGAAGACCGTGGAATCTTCAAGCTTACACACTTATTTGTATTGTTCCCAGACTTTTTTAATCACAAGCCTGTGCTTCTTTAGACTTGCATATTTAATGACATTGTGTTCTTTCAGAAACTAAACAGCGTAACTATCAAAATAGTACTTATTCAATTTTCCTCCTTGCTCTTCGTTCAACATCATTCCCAGAATTTTACCACCTAAATTGACAAATGAAATTGTAATAGCTTCATCATATCATAACAGTAAAAATTCATATCAATTAATTTAAATGTGTTGTGTAAATCCACGTACCAAGTTCGAGATCCAGTTCGAGTAAACCAACTCATGTATCTCCGTCCGAGAAAGATACATATCGTACATGGAAACCAATATTTCACTAACAAATATAATTATGAAATAAAAAATTAGTATACGTACAGTACTATAATTGTTTTTACTAACTAATTATAGAGGGAAAATACAATGAACAACAATATATAGACTTAGGAAAATCAGAAATGTGGGTTACACTTACCCTTCATCACGACCTCATACCATTAGCATAACTCAATAATTTTTTCTGTTTTGGAGTCAATTGAATTGTCTCACTATCCTTAGATACCCATGGAGAGTAGTAATATGCTACGGGGTTTCTACTCATCATACCTTTTCTGAGTTGTCCCACCGTGTCCTTCTCTTTACCATGTAAATTTTGTAGGGAAATTTCAGAGACTGAACAACTGGGAGTTGATTCTGCTGCTCCTAGGTTGTCCTCCAAAGCCATGACCAAAGCCTCGTTCAACTCTGTCCTCTCATCGTCATTTAGTAAGTTATTGGTGGTGGGAGTAAAGTAGGCATCAACTCTATCGTCAAATTCTGGTTCCTCACCTGTGTGAACGGGGGAGTAAAATGTTTCCCTCTTAACTTCATGTTCAGAATTCAGTGGCGCATCTTTTTCCTCAACAGACACTCCCTCATCTGCTCTAGAATCAGTTGCTTTTCTTCCAACCCTTTTTGACCTTTTTTCTCACCAAACTCTTCCTTTGCTTGACCTTCCTTTTCAATGTTTTTCTGTTTTCTGATTTTCTTTCCATTTCGTTGGGAATATCTTTAACGAACGCTACATACAAAATTTATCTATAAATAATAAACAACGATACACTCATATATAAATAATTCAGTGACGCATCTTGTAATACCCCTAGTTTTCAAAAGGATAAAATGGGAATTTAATTTTGATTTTTATTGCATTTTATTTTTTATTTTAATTATGTGACTTATGTGTTTTGTTTTCTTAATTGTTATATAGTGAATTGGGTTGTTTATTTGATTAAGTGTGAATTATTTGTTTTAGATTAATTGATTTATTTTAATTGTTTATTGGTTTTAAATTAATTGTTTAATTGAATTGGTGTTTTAAATTAATTATTTATTTATTTTAATTTAATTGGTTTTAACTGACGTGTCTTGTTTATGGCTTATATGGTTTATATTTTAGGGTTATTTTAATTTAACTTAGGGTTTCATTTATTCATGGTGTAGCCGACTTGTAAATTTAATTGAATTAGACATAGGTTAAATAATAGACTATATATATAAAACTGTATGGTCTGCTAGGGTGGGAGAAACAAAAACAAAACCCTATTCACGGAATAGTATTTTGAGAGGAAAACAGAGAGGGTTCTTGAGAGAATCTGTGAGGCTAATGGAGGAAGGATAGAGGACGAGCAGAGGAGTTGCTCGTGGGTAAGTCAAGAAGCAACAGAGGAATAGAAGGTTTATCAAAGGAGGAAAACAATCTGGGGAATTCTGAAACGTAGAGACGGCGTAGAGGTTTTAATTCAAAATCTCATAGGTAAGTTTCAGACTATCTCTTTCCCCATAAACTTGTGTTCTGTGCATCTTATATAGACTCCAGGAACTTAATTAAACTATTAAAAACGGATTTTATGCATGCCAGATGATTTCTGAAATCTGTTCTGTGTTTTTAAAGTTTAAACCCGTTGTTGCTTAAACTGTTCTGTTGTGAGTTTAATTTCTGTCGTTTGATTTACACTGGAGTATAAGAGGTTCTAGGTCTATAAGAAACTTAAATAAAATCCTAAAGATGCTATAAAGAGTTGGGGATAGGATAGGGAGCTTCGCCAGAAACACAGAAGGTAACCGGACGAAGCAACAGAGTAGAGGCGGCTCACAGGGGAGCAGAGACGGCTCTTAGGGGGAAAGAGCCGGCTCCCTAAGTGAGGGAGCCGGCTCCCAAGCATGAAGAGCCGGCTCTCCATGAGGGAGAGCCGGCTTTCGATGATAAAGAGCCGGCTCCCAAGGTGGGGAGCCGGTTCCCTTGAATAGTAACCCCTTCGGGGGTATTTTTTGGTAGTTTTTCTGACTTCAAGGCTTGAATGTAATTTCTGGAGAGTTATGAGAGGTTGTAAATGATTAAAAATTAACCTATTGGACCCTTAAAACAATTAGTATAAGTTGGGGTGATAATTGTAGAAGACATCATGATTAATAGAATATTAATGTGCATGCTGTCAGGAAGGAAGGAAGACGGTATTGCTGGCGGTTTTAGCAAATTTGATGAACTGAGATAAAAGTAGTTGTTGGGATTTTATAAATGATATAAATGACATGTTTCAGATCCAGGAAGGTTGGTTATGCTGTGGTTAGGGTCGTCATTTAATTCTAGCTAAAAAGACTTATGCCGACAGGGGTTTTAGGAGTTTTAGTTGCTAGATTTATTTTAGCGAACTAAATGGACTTGTATGGAAATACTTTTGGGGTTTCATAAGATGTACTCCATGTAGTTTTTAAGTGTCATTATATTAGACACGGGATTTATAGTGAGGATTAAAGGGACGTCGTGTAATTTAAGCATTAATTGACATGCCGTCGGGCATGGTACAGGTTTGTTTACTAGTGTTATTTTAGCAAATTAACTGTACTAGTATGGAGGTATTTTTGGCATTCTAGTATAATGTGCTCAGTTTTGACTCTGTTATAATTATATCATGCTATGGATGTTGATTGATGAACTGTTATATTTTCTGTTCGATCAATTATATGGATGTGGATGTTTTAAATTGTATATCATTAGAATAGCAATTTAAATGGAGTTATTATGATTATAATCATATACTGGATGCATGATAGGATCTTACCAATATCTGCTTTCTATTATGCTGGTTTCTGGATATACTTGATGTTCTTATGGATGTGCATCATTTGTGAATCATTTGCATTATATGTACCGGTATGGGACGGTGACATATCAGGGATGGATTAGATCAAAAAACTAAGTCCGACCCCTTTCATACATATGGAATGGATTAACTCAAACAGTTAACTCCTACATGGATGCATGTCCTGTCAACTAAAACAGTTGAACGACATAATGGATGGTTGCTTTACTTTTCTGTATTAGGAAGAGATTTAAATATATATTTAAGTGCCGTGATATGAGCTTGAGTCTCCTGATCATGGTTAGGGTGCGTATATCGCCTAGGATTGATAACCAGGCCTGATGATGTTTCCTTGGTTGTTCTACTCGGGTTGAGACGGATTATGTGGGCTGGTGAACGTCTTATAGTGTGTACTTATATCTATATGGACTATCTTAGCTATTGTTGAGCTATCTAGGATGTATCTGCGTATCGGGTTTATGTACGGATTGTAGTAGGATGGAACTTGCATGTGGGCCTGACCCACCTTTATTTTTCAGGTGTTCGTGAGTACCAGGCTTAGGGTTTGATCGTGGTGATGCAGATACAGTCACTCACTCTTCTGACTACATAAGATTTTCTTTCTTATTTTGGTTTTGGATTTTAATTCTGTAAATGTTTTACCAGTTAGAATTATTAGGGGTCCACTAGATGGATTCCCGAGTTGTACAGATTTGAAGGATTTAAATGTTATTAATTTATTATTTTAAGTTAAGGATTTTTATTTTAGAATTCTTTCAGTGTTTTGTTATTTTATTCTTAATTCAAATTTTATTCCTATTTGTTTACATATTGATTGTCGGGTATCCTTCGGATCTGTGCCCGGACTTGATCACCCGTGGTTCTAGAATCGAGGGGTATCACACATCTTTCTCCTCAACCAATAAGAAGATCATCTCTGATCAAAACCAAACCTAATAAAGTATTTATCTTTAATAAATAATGATACATTTATATATAAATAATTATATATAATACACTAATCACATCAATTAATAGATTCATTAAATTTCCAAACTCATTAAACAATGATTAAATAATAATCATTCCTAGTCTAATCCACAATTTCATTTAAAGAAAAGTTCCTTTGACCTTAACTCCATCCTAAACAGTTATTTAACCATTTAAACAATAAATTATAATTAACATAAATAATTCCTTTAATCTAAAACTCAATAATTATTTATTTATTTTAATCACAAATCCAATACCTATGCTTTGACAAATCGACCATGTCTCCACCAATATTATTATATTAGTATATATAAAATAATACACTAACCTTTAAATACAAGATTATTCTAATATACGAATATCTATTACCTCCAACTCATACATATAATAACCATAGATGTAATTTTTAATCATCTAATACACATAACAATTTATTTATGCTTTGGCAAATATATCATGCCATTATAAGTATATTTATTTACACATTGGCAATTCAATTATACCTCCACAAGTATATTTATTTATACATTAGCAATTCAACCATGCCTCCTTAAGTATATTTATTTATACATTGGCAATTCAACCATGTCTCCACAAGTATTATATATTTATACTTTTAAACTAGCAACTCATCCATACTTCCTATATATGTATTTTATTCATACAAATATTTAGGCCATCTATTTAAGTATTTGACAATTCATCCATGCCTACAATTCAGCCATGTACCAACTTTGAACTTAACGATGAACTAAATCACACATAGACATCTCATGCATATCATAAGCATAACATTAATTTAATAGCCAGCCTATCCACAGATACCAAATAAGAATAATTAATATTAATTATCTTAAATAATATATACATATATACATATATTATTTAATATATATATATATAACACTTTCCATAATAATCCTTGATTATTTAAAATCATATATATATATATATATATATATATATATATATATATATATATACATTCTTCTATACAACTCATAAATGAATTAAACTATATATACACATATTTAAATAATTATATATATATACACACACTTTCTTCCATAATAAATTATTGATTTATTATATTTACACAAATTAAATGCTACTAAATATGTCAGAAATGGTTTCTCATAAATACTTCATCTCGGTTTAAATAATTTTCCTACACAGTCTCACTAAAACGTAAATATCTCCTAGTATGATAGGAACATGAGAATGAAATTGATACCATTGGAAAGAGGACGAAAAATTCTTAAATTTGAACTCAAGAATGACCCAATTTCGATTTAAGATGACTGAGTTATGACTGTTTAAATTTCGAGTAATAAAACAAGTAGAATAATAGGCTGAGCTCAATCGCTATTGTGAGCGCGACCGCACCAGATTAAAGACTAAGATTCTGACACATGGCGCACTCTGATTCATGGGATGGTGCGTGCCGTACCAGATCTTTTCTCGCAGCTGCATGGTTCTCTATGCGCCTGTGCTGCACCAAATTAAGTTCTCTCTGATCAAACCACATCTATGGCTCAGATATGTGGCACACCGAGTCTCCATGGAACCGCCCACACCGGATCAATTTACTTTCATTAAAATTATCTAATAGTGTAGATCTGTGAGTGTACCATCTTCACTTGCACACAACCACACTGGATAACACTCCCTTTTGAAGCGCCGATAATAATAGGCTCCGGTGTATATAATATATATTGTATATAATATAAACAATATATATAAAAATAATTTTCAAAAATTAGAAAAATCCTAGAAAATTACAGAAAATTCTTAGAAATTCTATAAACCTTAAATAACCCTCTTGGGTAATAGATTAACCTATAACTTGATTTTGAAATATATACAACACTTATATATACAATTAAAATCCGATAATCCACAAATCAAATATAATAATTTATGCTTTTAATTACTCCGATCTAACCATGATTTTAAGCAAATAAAATTAATCTAAATATTGATACTCAAGGTGAAACCCTTATGAGTTTTAAGAAGAAAGTTAGAGAAGAACTCGCCTCAAGGTTTCGAAACGAAACCGATGCTTCAAGCTTTGATTGTTTCTTCCAATCCGACGTCCTCTTTTTCAGATCCGGCCTCCTCCTTGTCAGCCTTATCTTCTTCTCTCTCTACTTCTCTTATTTTCTAATGTGAAAAATTACCCTAATCATATTCATAATACGACTACCAAATAAAAGAAATAATAATTATCTTTAAATAATATATATATAAAAATATATGTTATATATATATATATATATATATATATATATATATACACCTTCCAGAATTAATCATTAGTTAATTAAATCGTATATGCCTATATATATATATATATATATATATATATCCTTCCATAACACTTATTAAATATATTTTTATAATTATACAAAAATGATCATTTAAATAATCACATAACCATGGCCTTTATTAATTAACCCAATAAGGCTTCATCCAAGCCTAAGACCACATCCTTTGGTCCAATTTCCCTTAAGCCCAATCCAATTAATTTAAATACATAAAATAATTAAATTTAATTTAATAATTACCAATAATTAACAATAAAGTCACACAAGTATAAAATTACACATATCAAATAACAATTCAATAATAGCATTCCACAAAACAAAACATCATATCAATTCAACAAGAAAAATGTGAAATACAATTTAATTAAAATCAAAATTTTAATCTAAGCACTCAATTAAATCAAACAAATTATTTAAAAACAAAATAAAAGCAATTAAAGCCAAATAAATCAAACAAAACATTTTAATTAAAAATAAAAATAACTAAATCCCAATAATTAATTCCTGTAAAATATAGGGATATTACACACCTCATGGCATATAGAAGCTGAATTAAATTGCAACGTGTTTAATCAGTCATGATTCATACTAATGACATAAATAATAAAGTATTTTGCAAAATATAAGTAGGTTATGTTATTTACCTGTAGGAAGAGCACGCATCCAGTATACTCATTCTTTATTTTTCCACCTTCTTCACCTTCACCCAAGTGATCCATTAAAGTTTGAAGCACATATGTGCACCAATTGTAAAACGTTATTTCATTCACATTATAAACAGCCTTTAATTCTTTTACATATGCATTGTAACGCCCATTAGGTGTTAGAAAAGCAGCACATGCAAAAAGCATAAAGGCACTTTTGAAATCTTCACCTGGCTCAGATTGTTCTACCCTTTCCATCAAAGCATTTACATGCAAACCATTACAATATCCACCTTCACTTATCTAATCGGCATCAAACTACTAAGATGTAGGCACTATCGTGATTCTAGCAGGTAAGCCGAGGATGTTGTGGACACCAATTGCATTAATTGGGAGATATTGATTATCATCAAGTTTAATGCGCCGTTTCTCTAACTCCAAATGCCCAATGATGTAGTCAAAGAGTAGGGTAAACAAATGCTCACATTGTAGGTTCAACAAATTGTCGAAACTTATATCTGCAATATCCTTCCTCTTTTCCTCTCCAAGTTTGGATACTGTGTTAATGAATTAAGAGATCGAGCATTTGTTCCACCCAGTTTTAATCTTGTATTCAACCTTCAACATCCTAATAAATATAATGTCACGTAGCACAATTTCATATAACTACCAGTAAAGAAGCATCAATTGCATTCTTTTCTACTGCATACTATGTTATCAAAACAATAACAAATCAATTAATAATTTAATCAAAATTCCCAAATTACCTTCTTCTTCTTTTTGTTCACTGCTAATCCTCCACGCTTTTTGAATTCCAAATCGCGCAATCTTTTTTGCTCATAGAATGGACCCTTATCATCCATACTCGTAGCATTCCATGCATCCCTACATTTCGATTCCAATATTCTTCATGAAACCAGGCCTGATACACACGATATCATATGCAATATCACAAAGTCAACATCAAGATTTTAAGTCAATACATATGCTTCACAACTTATTTCACAACTTACTTATACACTTATCAATTGAAAGATAAACAGACAATCCCAATAATTTCCTAAACTTTCATAATTACCAAAGTACCAAATTAATAAAAGAATTTTTCATTTCAAATGCATGTAGAAATTATGTTGTATCATTATAAATAATTCCAAATCCTAAACAATCAATTTCCATGTCAACGTAAATATCAGATAAATGAAAAATATATTTGGTCAACATAAAACCATAATTCATACAAATGCTATTGTGAACATGAATATTAATATAAATGTACACTTACTTAAACAAAAGGTAAACTCTTCCTGCACGATGCAGACTATTCACTGATACGATACTGCTTGGCTGGGGATCATGATCCTTTTAGTCCGCCTCAACATTATAATCCTCATCATCAAGGTCAGATGATTTAAGGGTACAAGTAGATCATTTCAAATGCATGTAGAAATTATGTTGTATCATTATAAATAATTCCAAATCCTAAACAATCAATTTTCATGTCAACGTAAATATCAGATAAATGAAAATTATATTTGGTCAACATAAAACCATAATTCATACAAATGCTATTGTGAACATGAATATTAATATAAATGTACACTTACTTAAACAAAAGGTAAACTCTTCCTGCACGACGCAGACTATTCACTGATACGCTACTACTTAGCTGGGGATCATGATCCTTTTCGTCCGCCTCAACATTATAATCCTCATCATCAAGGTCAGATGATTTAAGGGTACAAGTAGATGATTTGGAGGGGGGCGGAGTGTAAGACCTGCAGAAGAAGAATGATTATGGATGCTTCGCATCATAGATTAGAGAGTAAGAAAAGGAAGTAGATAAACGATATTGTCTGCCATTTTTTTCCATATAGGTATTTTTTTCCGTCGAAAAAGAGATTTCTTTTGAGCTATCGACTTCAGCCGACCCATTTCTAAACCGGTCTTTACACCGCAGCAAACCAAACTTTATTATGCATGAATAACCTTTGGACCAATTGTCAACAAAATTTGAACTACAAATAGATAAAACGAACATAAAATTAGCTATAAATAAAGTACAACAGGAAAATCATACCGTCCAAGAACAGATACAACACACCAATTACCATTAGAAATTGTATAAAACATTGCCTTACAGTAATAGTATGGAATTTTTTTTCTAAGATCTTAAATTGGAAGTTTAAAACTACAACAACCCACTAAATATAGTTACTCAAGTCACACCATCACCATAACTACCACAAACACCACCACTACCCCCACCATCTCAACCATCATCACCGCCATCACCACCACCCACCACTACCAGTAATGTCTAGTGATCCTATGGCTAGTTTACCCCCTCCTTCATAGCCCTCTTATCACTTGACCTGTCCTAGCATTCTCCTTCCCCCCTCTGAGGAGCAGTCACCTGCGAATCTTGTTAACCTTGGCACCAAACCTGGCCTAAGTACTATCCATGAAGGATTAGAAAAAGGTGAATGGGATGCTGCCGCTGAGGAAGCTAAAACATTAGCTGAGGCATAGCTAATGTTAGAATAGGCCCCTGCTAGATCACTTGCTAATGCATGGAGTGAGCTTGCTCATGCCAGAGAGAAAATTATTGAGTTGGAGAAAACCCTAAGCCATAGGGCTGAAATCCAAAGAGGGAAACTACCACTTATCACAGTGGCTGATCTTATATCCACTTCCCATCCTCCAAGTGAGTTAGGGAGTAAGAGCTTTAACCTTTCTTCTTCCGATAGAGACAAAGGTAGAGGTTCAAATGGAAGAGGAAGATGTGGAGGAAAGAGATCCAACACCATTGTATCTCAGCACCAGCACCAGATGAGTATCCACACGCCTCCTTTGGATGTGGGAAATGCTACAAGGTCTAAGTCAAACCTTAGGTCTGACACATCTGCCCAAGCCATACCCATATATTGTAATGACCCGGTCATTTTTCTTCCTTTTCCTTTTTTCGAATTTTTACGGATATTTTTTTCCGTTGTGTTTTCCATTCTGTGTTCTGTTTTTCGTCACTTGATGTCGTCTTGAGTGCTCTGGAATGATTTCTGAGGCTCTTTTCCTTGGATTGACAACTTCCTTTAGGGATTGTGTCATTACACATTTTTTATTTTTCCGAACACTATTCATTTTTGTATTTTTCTCGTTTATTATTTTCCTTGCACAAGTTCACTTTTTGTGTTCGGATTTGATTCCAGTTTTGCATGCATCCACGATATTTAAATTCCATGCTATGTGTATTTTTACTTTCCTAGAAAAGCATGCTCAGTGCTTACTTTTCTTGTAAATGGTATAGATGCATAACCTTTTTATAATTTTCCTAACTTTTGGGGTTTTGTGTAATTACTGTAAAGTGATTATTTTTCATCTTGAGGATCATTTTGTAATTTAATTTGGAAGATATTTTCAAAAAGGACCTTTTTGTAATTTTTTAAAAAGTATGACAAGTGTCATGCTCTCATTAGTCCACTTGTTGACATTTGTGTGGAGACACTTGGAGGCCTTGGATGATGACACATGGAGGGTGAAGATTTACCCACTTGTTGGCCTAGGATTGGTGCACTTGTTGACTTAGATGGTTGACAAGTGTAGGCTTAGGATTAAGCTTACAATGGATGCTTAGATGAGTGACAAGTGTAGGCTCACAATTTATTCTTGCATTAGTGTGTGTGTGTGAGGTAGTGTAAGAGCACATAGTGAGTGGAGGATCTCTATCCCCTCCACTCACATTTCATCTTCATCCTTTTCCATTTCCTCCCTCTCTTGTAAAGAAAACCCTAGCCTCCATGGATGGAGCCTAAAGCCTTAAGCTTTGACCTTAATTTTTGAGAGCCTTCCATTGATTTCAAAGCTTGAACTTGGGAATACATTTTGTTCCCCTCATCTTCCTCTTCATAACCCTAGAAGGGTTTGCTATTTTGTGTTGATTTTGCCTTGGATTCTAGAGAGACTCTTCTCTACTGAGATAGGGGGTGTTATCATTTATCTTCCAAGTAATTTAATTGTTCTTATAGTGATATCCAAGTTATATGCATGTCTTGTATTGAAATAAAAAATAAATGACTAATGGTAACTTGTATGAAATTCACTTTAGACTTGATAAATGGCATGACCATGACTTGATCCTTGTTGTGTATTAATTTGGTATGATTTAAATGAGCTTTTAAATCTAGAGGATTAATTGATTTATGTTGATTTAAATTCAAATTAATCATACCATGCTTGTAATTCATTTGTGACTTGATATAAAGCATGGCCATGAATTACTCCATGTCATATATTAAATTGGAATCATTTGGACAATTCTTGAAATCTAGAGAAATTACCTAATTGGTCTACTTAATTTCTACCATGTTAAACTAATGATTTAGTCATGTAATCTATGGAACTCATTGTGTTTTATCACATGTCATGACTTGTTGCTATACTTGTTGATTTTGGAAACTTGGGATATTATCAAGAACATGACTAGGCTAGGACTTGGTTCTAGTACGGGGGATTGTCCCTCTACAACTATAGTGCACACTAGGGGAAAGTACCCATGGGTTAATAGCCCTAAAGTGATTTCAAGAGTACTGTTTTAATCTGGGCAATATCCAAGTATCCACTTTGGCTTGATTTCGCATTTAAATTCCAAGTTGTTAACTTTGTGACTTCACATCACATTGTGCTATGTTGAAAGTTCTAATGTCACTTTGATAGCATGAATTAAATTGTATTGAATTGCAAACTTGGTATAAAGATAAACCCATGCATTCCCTACGAGTAAACTTGTTTACTCACCCCTAAGTTACTGGGCGTTTTTCAAGTAAAGAAGTCATAATGTGGGATGCACAACAATCTTAGACTTGCTAGACTACTTGGAGTATTTTTTTTTTTTTTTTTGCTATATTAGAATAGGCACATGTTAGCATATCTTGTTCCATTTTGCTTACTATGTCAAACACTTGTGTTTATTGTTCAAGTCATGTAATGTGCACTTAAGTGCACCTTTTGGTACTTATTTTGAATGTGTAATATGTGGCCAAGAGCCAATTTATATTTAGATTCACCTTTATGCATTATTCATGGAAAATTGCTTTTAAAGGGGACAATAGAGAAACCTAAGGTTTTTTAGGTATCATTTTTGCATTGGGAGATATTTTTAGGTTATGAGTTTTCATTTCAGGTCTATTTACTTTATTTGAGGTGTGGCCAAGGGCCAAACACCTTACCAAATTTTGCATATACTCTTAGTCTCCATATTTTATGTTTTTAGACAAATTCTTGTGAAATGGAGGTTTGGATGGTCACTTTTTGCATTGAGTGTTTACGGAGGCCGTGAACCATTGGCACATGTCTAAATAGATATAATATGTTTGCGTGCATATTCGTCTCAGCATAGAAGTGCATTTGGAGTCAAATGTATGTTTGATGCAAATTCACATTTTTTGTCGTTTTAAGCCTAAACTAAGCATAAGGGCATTTTGGGGTTTTCACTTAAAAAATAAAGTTTTCTTTTGGCATGTATGGCTACAAAACATGATTTTGAGGGTCGTTTCTTCTTTGTGTTTTTTTCAAAAAGGCCCAGAAAGTTCTCAAAATCACATTTCAAACTCAGATTTCTGCTAAGCTTTTAGCAGTTCGAGCGCTCTAAAGAAGGTTCAAGCGCTCTAACTTTGGGCAGAACTCTTGGGGCAATTTTAGAGCACTCAAAGCCCTTGCTCTAGCATTCAAGTTACTATTCATGGGTGTATTTGTGTCTTGGTTCAGTACTGCACCTCCGACTTCAAATCGTCATAACTTCTTCGTTTTAATTCCGAATTGGTCCGTTCTTGAGTCTAAATTGACCGCGTTGAAACAAGCTTTCCAATGGTACCAATTATAACTTCATATTTTTCTTTTAGCTCAAGATATTCAAGTTTTAGTAAGGTAGTGTTTGTTTTTGGTTCGAACCGGGATAGGGTTTCCCTTCCTTCAACTTCAGAACTTGATATCTTTGCCGTCTGGACTCCAAATCAAGTGATTCTTGAGTCTATCTTTATTAATTTTTCATTGTCTTTCAAATGGTGTGCACGGTGGCACCCATTTCAGTGTGGAATGACCATTTTGCCCTTAGGTTCATTCTTATCCATTTTTGAAACATTGCTTCCGTATTTTCTTCCTTTGGGTTTCGTGACCTTATTGAGGGTCACATTGGTGTCTTATAGGAGTGTTGTATCTCTAGAGACCATTTTTTTATCTTTTACTTTTGTATTTTGGATCCGTTTTGGGTCATCACAGGACACACTGGGTTGAAAAATCCAGGGTCGTCACATATACAATGACTTTCCTCCATTTCACCAAAATGGAAACACTAGCTTTCCACAGGGTTTAGACACTACCCAGTAACCCATTTCTGAGCATGTTGGTCCTCGAGACACGCACACTAGCTAGTCAAAGGTTGCTACCACTGGTCATAGTTCTGTAGCTGACAAAAACAGGATGAAATTTGAATTTATCCCACCTATTCCAAGCGATGGATCATTTATTGTGGTTGATCTTCCTACTAATCTAGCTGAGGAAGGAGTTCATGAATAGAGGCCAGTTTAGTGGAATATTTTTACCGAAAAAACTTCCATACTCTTTTGTTCATAAGCAGGCCCAGTTATGGGGTTCAATGGGATTTGAGGAGCTACTTGGGGATGATAAAGGGTTTTTCATTTTTAAATTCTCAACTGAGGAAGACTGTAATAATGTCCTTGTGAATGGGCTATGAATGATGATGGGAAGACCAATTATTCTTAAAAAATGGGAAAAGGGCATGGAATTCAACAAAGAAACCTGTAGCACTATACCTTTATGGGTTATTTTTCAATATTCCATATGAATACTAGACTCCTAGAAGCCTAAGTTATATCACTAGTGCTGTGGGGAAGCCATTATTTACTGATGAGCAAACTGAATCCTTGATAAGAATAAGCTATATCAGGGTCTGTATTGAGGTTAATGCTACTAAACCTCTTGTGGAAAGCTTCCAAATCAGAGTGGAGAGTGGTAAACTTATCACCATTGATGCAGAGTACCAGTGGATGCCCATGTGTGTGATATGTGTAAGTGTTTTGGACATTTTACTTCCAATTGCAAGTCCTATGTAGGTGTCACATGTCCTTCTCCTTTAACTACCAATGTTACCCCTACTGTATGCAATCGAGTAAATGCTACATCTGAATGGAATGTGGTCCAGAAGAATAACAAAACTACTCCCTCCACCACTATTGAACATCATGATCTCATCTCTAGCACAGAAACCTACTCAAAGAATACTGTCCATTTCAATGATAGCATTAGTCTTTCCATTTCATTGATGGATGTTAACCAATTTTCCACATTACAACCTAATACTAAGCCCCCCATAACAGGTTTCCATATCTCAATGGAACTTGAGAGTGTCCCTAGTAGCCACAACCAAGGTCAAATGAAAATCCACATAGTGATAATGTTACCTCTAGCACTGAAGTGGCTGAATCATCTCACACCTCTAGTGATACTGCTTTGTCCTCTACAAGTCAGGATAGCAAAGATGTTACAGATGGTGGGATATGCAAGGATAATGATATGGGGAAAAAGAAGAAGAAGAAGGGGGATATTACTCAAGAGATGCCTGTCTTCGGCTTTCCAGGGCTTGTGATACAGTCCACTCAATGATTAATACAGCTACATAGAATATCAGGGATCTCAATTCCCCTAAAAAATATAGAGAATAAGGAAGCTTATTCATGAATCTAAGCTCCAGTTAGTTTTCATTTTGGAACACAAGGTCCAAGAAGGTAATGCTAATTCAGTATGGAGGAATATTGCTCCATCATGGTAGTTACTACACAACTATAACCATTTCACCCTTGGGATGATATGGATTATATATAACCCAAGGTTCATTAAAGTCCAGATGTTAAGTGACAGTACTCAAGCCATCTACTGTTCTATTACTATGGACAGTGACCATACTAACTTCAATCTTTCTATTATCTATGCCCACAGTAATGCAGATCAAAGGAGAAGTTTATGGAATGACATATGTCAACTTGTTGTAATTGCATCCCAGCCATAGCTTCTTTTGGGAGATTTTAATGTTATCAGGCATCCTACAGAGTGCTTTGGAGGATCTTAGAGATGGACCCCTGCCATTGAGGAGTTTAATGATTGCATTCACACCACTGAGTTGTGTGACTTGAGGTATAGTGGAACTCTTTTCACATAGACAAACATGAGCCCAGGTGTTGCCAATATTCTAAAAAGCTTGATAGAGCATTGTCAAATGACAAATGGCTTACTACCTTTCCCCTCTCTAAGTGTGAGTTCTTACCCTATGGGATCTCTGATCACTCCCCAATGGTTGTTAAAGTTGGCAGTCCTATTCCTAGGAGAAATAGCCCTTTCTGATTCTTTAATTTCATTAGGAATCATAAGGACTTCCTGACCATAGTTAGTGTTGTGTGGAGTATTAATGTCAATGGAAATTCTACGTTCCAAGTGACCAGGAAACTCAAGATGTTGAAACAACCACTCAAACTCTTAAATACTAAAAAGCTCAGTGAGATTTCTTTAAAAGTTATTGAGGCAAAGGATGCCCTTAACATTTGCCAAAAGAATGACTCTAAGCCTTCTAATGAGCAATTAAGGACTAGAGAAAAAGAACTGCTCCAAATTTACAATGATATAGCAGCAGCTGAGGAATCTTTCTTCATTTAGAAGTCTAGAGTTAATTGGTTAAAAGAAGGGGATAGTAATACTACTTTCTTCATGAAAGCTTTCAACAACAGATGTAAAATGAAGAAAATTATAAGCTTTCAACAACAAATGTAACATGAAGAAAATTATTAGCTTCCAACTTGCTAATGGCACTACCATTACTAACCCTCAAGTGATTAAGGATGAGGCTCTCAGCTATTTCAAACCTATTTTTGGTGGGGGAACTAGCAGTTACTCAGGTATGGATGCTCTTAAACCTATTTACCTGAAAACTATTCCTAAAAACTTCATTGCAAATCTTAGTTCCATTCCTTCTAATGAGGAGATTATGAAATGTTTATTCTCTCTCAAAAGTAATAACTCCCCAGGGCTTGATGGGAATAATGCATGTTTCTACAAAAAAAAAAAAAAAAAAAAAAGCCTGGCCTGTTATTGGTGATGATGTTATCAAGGCTGTGAAGGATTTTTTCTCAACTGGTCTCTTGCTTAATGAGATAAATGTTACTTATTTAACCCTCATTCCCAAGGTGCAAAACCCTAATTGTATTAGTGATTTCAGACCCATTGCCTGCTGTAATTTTATTTATAAAGTGATATATAAGTTACTTGCAAACAAGCTCAAGCTAGTTCTCCCTTGTTTTGTGGACAAAAGCCAAACCATTTTCAGTAAGGATAGAAGATTAGGGGACAATGTGTTTTTGGCTCAAGAATTGATGAAAGCGTCTCATTCTAGCTCTAACAGCCCTAGATGTACTTTAAAAGTTGACTTAAAGAAGGCTTATGATACTGTAAATTGGTCCTTCTTACTAAAGACCCTTCAGATCTTTAACTTCCCTCCTATTTTTATTAAATGGGTTAAAGCTTGCATTACATGTCCAAGGTTCTCAGTGTCTGTTAATGGTAAGCTCAATAGGTTTTTCAAGGGCTCTAGAGGCTTGAGGCAAGGTTACCCTCTTTACCTTTCCTCTTTGTTATAGTGATGGATGTTTTATCTTCTATTACTCAACAGGCTATTTACAATGACCAGAATTTCATTTACCATTGGATGTGTAAGAAAACCAAATTATCCTATCTAATATTTGTAGATGATCGTATGTTTTACTGCCATGGTGATACACATTCCCTTTCTGTCGTCACCAAATCTCTTACAACCTTTTCAGAGCTATTTGGACTCTTCCCTAATCGCTCTAAGAGCCTTGTATTTACAGCTAATGTGCGGCAGTCTCCCTATTAGATATCTTGGGATGCCCTTAAGCTTTAAAAGACTCAATGCTACTAATTACAGAATTTTGGTTGAGAGAGTCATAGCTAGAATTACTTTTTGAACAACTAGATTCTTATCTTATGTAGGTAAATTGCAGCTCATTAAATCCATTTTACTCAATATGATTGGTTTCTGGTGTGGCCTATCTATCCTCCCTAAGATGGTGATCAACCAACTCAACATTGTCTTTAGAAACTTTCTTTGGATTGGAGTTAATATGAGAGCTTCTGGAGCTCAAGTTGCTTGGTGGAATGTGTGCAAGCCTAAAGATTTTGGGGTTGTAGGATTACCTCAATTAGCTTCTTTAAACTGCATCTCCATGCTCAGACATATCTGGAACCTGTTCAAAGATAGAGTCCAATCCATTTGGTTTGAATCAGCTCATGAGAACCTTATCAAAGATTGCAACTTCTGGACTCTGAAGCCTCCACAGATGTGCTCTTGGAATCAAAGGATGCTCCTCCATCTTAGAGGGCTTGTTATGTTTATCAAGCATATGGTGGGGGATGGGGAGGATATTTCATTGTGGCATGATTACTTGCTTCCCTTAGGGGCTCTTGATACCAGAATTGACCACAACCTTATTACTTGTTCTCAATGGGAAGATTGGGCAAAGGTCCAAAGTTTGATTAGGCATGATCAGTGGAGAGTTCCACGTCTGTTAAGAGATATGGTTCCATCCATTGGGACAGTAGAACACCTTCCTCAGCTGAGAGTTGGAACATATGACTCAGTTGTTTGGACCCTATCCTCTACAGGTAGCTTTCACCTAGCTACTACTTATAGAGCGCGCTATTATCTTTCATTCTCCTTCTATTCTATGGCACTCTGTCATTTGGTTTTTAAAGCATATTCCGCTATATTCATTCATTGTGTGGGTTGCTCTTAGTCACAAGCTCAAAACTAGCATATGTTAACTCAAAGTGGATGTAGTAGCAAGAGTGAGATGCTAAACTAGTTGCATATAGCTGATCGATGAGGGCTTGAAATTATTAAGAACTGATGTAGATGTTCTTTGACATATTAGAGTTACATAATAGATTTTTATTGATGAAGTAGTATGTTGTTCTACAAATAAAGAAGAAAATGATGTGTTTGGTGTTGACATTGAGCATTTTCAACCAATGCAAACTAGTGAAAATCAACAATTTTTTGATCCACTAGATTATGAGTTTGACGATAATGCAAATATACGATTAATATGATAGATATCTTTAACAATGAGACGATATATGAACCTATTTATGATTTCTGTAGTTTGAATGGCTCATCAAAAGAAGATGACGATTGATAACCAGAGCCTAAATCTTTTTTTAGTGTCCATGGGGAAGAAGAAAATCAAATTGGGATTGAAATTTAAATCAGCTACATAGTTTAAGAATGTTCACTAGAAATATATTGGGTAAGGTAACTGTAGTATGGAAGAAGGAATCTTGATGAAGAATACTTGTATCCAAAAACATAGTTGGAAGTTTCTAAATCAAAACACATAATGATGTCCACAGGTGCACTTTAATTTTGTTTAATAAACAGGGATGTTTATCATTCGTAACTGGACTACGGGTCATTAGTTTAGCATTAATTTGGCATGGAGGCACGATGCTTTTAAGGAGGTGGTTGTTAGAGATTTGAGGTTTGATGTATCTTAAAAGGAAGGCAAAAAGAGAGGTATTGAAGTATATTGAGAGGGGTTGTAGGGACCAATATTCCCTTTTAGCAGGATTGCAAAATTAGCTACCAATAAACAGGAGGTTGTTTAAATCATACGATTCTATTATTCTTGGGTTGAAAAAAGGGTTTTTGGGCATATATTGTTGTTAATGGGTTGCATTTTCTTGTCTAAGAATGATTCAATAAAAGCTAGAGAAATGATATGGAGTTCGACTCTTAGGGCCTAATTTTTGTTGTGATGGCCTAATTTTCTCAGCCAGGGTTTCATTCGTAGAAGCACTTCACCTTGGGGATCACCACTGTTGTTTGTAAAAAGAAGGATGGCTCACTTCACCTGAGTATAGATTACAAGGAGTTAAATAAGGTTACTATTCGTAACAAGTATTATTTGCTCAGGATCGACGACTTATTTGACCAGTTGAAGGGAGCTACTTACTTCTCCAAGATTGATTTGCGATCTGGCTATCATTAGTTTTGAGTTAGGGAGCAGGATGTTCCTAAGACAGCATTTTTAACTAGATATGGATCTTATGTATTTCGGGTCATGCCTTTTGGGTTGACTAATGCACCAGTTGTCTTTATGGACAAAATGAACAGGGTCTTCAGGGCTTACTTAGATCAGTTCGTCATTATTTTCATCGATGATATTCTGGTTTATTCTAAGTCTGAGGAAGACCATGCTAGACATCTTTGCATAGTGTTACAGATACTTCATGAGCACCAGTTGTATGCCAAGTTCGAAAAGTGTGACTTTTGACAACAAGAGGTGAAGTTTCTGGGTTACGTGGTGTCAGAGAAGGGGATAACGATGGATCCAGCTAAGTTCTTAGTTGTTTTAGAGTGCAGATAGCCTACCTCACCCACTGAGATTCGTAACTTTCTGAGATTGGCAGGATATTATTATAGATTCATCCAGGGGTTTTCAAAGATAGCGGCCCCATTCACCCATCTGACTAAGAAGGGTGTACCATTTGTAATAGATGAGCATTGTCAGACTACATTTGACACACTGAAGAGCAAGTTGACTTTTGCACCTGTTATAGCTACTCCCCAGAGTGGGATAGAGTATCTTATCTATGCAGATGCTTCTTTACAGGGTTTGGGATGTGTTTTAATGCAGGAAGAGCGACCGGTTTCTTATGGGTCTCATTAGCTTAAGCCTCATGAGCTTAACTATTCGACGCATGATTTGAAGTTATTAGTTGTAGTATTTGCCTTACGCATTTAGAGACATTATCTTTTGGGGGAGTCTTTCAGACTATTTAATGACCACAAGAGTTTGCAGTATCTCTTCAAGGAGAAGAAGCTAAATATGAGATAGCATAGGTGGTTGGAGTTTGTGAAAGATTACCACTTCTCTATATAGTATCACCCAGGGAAAATGAATGTAGTGGCAGATACACTCAGTCGTCGACCCAATACTAGTCTTTCTGTAATGTTTACTATAGAATGGAATGCTTTGAAGACTATAGATGAGTTGTTTGATGCTTTTGTGGCGTGCATAGTAATTACACCTGCTATCATCCATAAATTACTAAAAGCACAACTTATGGACTAGCAGTAGTGATGTCCCTTTTACTCTATTGGGAAAGATAGGCACAACTTATTGTTTGATGCTTTTGAGGTCCAAAGGTCATCTAGTAGTACCTTTTGCTGATGATTCGAGAAAAGAGGTAATGACAGAGGTTCATAAATCTGAGTTCTCTATCTATCCAAGTGGAGATAAAATGTATCAAGACATGAAGCGACAATTTAGGTGGGCAAGTATGAAGAGGGATATAACCATCTTTGTCTCCAAGTATAATACCTGTCAGATGGTCAAGATTGATCATCAAAGACCGCTTCGTTCCTTGCAATCACTTCTTATACCGGAGTGGAAATAGGAGAGTATCTCTATGGATTTTGTGGAGGGATTACCCAATTCCACCAGGAACCACAATTTTATTTGGGTCATTGTTGATAGGTTGACCAAATCAGCATATTCGCACTGATTTCACTTCAGAACAGTTGGTGAGGCTTTACATTTCAAAGATTGTGAAGCTACATGGCATACCGATGTCTATTATGTCAGACAGGGATTTGAGCTTTGTATCAGGATTTTGGGGGAGTTTTCAGCAGGCCTTGGGTACCGAATTACATCTTAGCATTGCTTATCATCCTCAGACTGATGGCCAGATCGAGAGGGTTAATCAGATCATGGAGGATATGTTTCGTGCCTGTGTCCTTGATAATAAAGGTAGTTAGGAGGATTATTTGCCACTTACAGTGTTTGCCTACAATAATAGTTTTCAGATGACTATTGGTATGGCACCATTTGAGGCCTTGTAAGGCCGACCATGTCAATCTCCTGTTTGTTGGTTAGAGGTTGGTGAGAGCAGATTTCTGGGTCCTGCATTTATCAAGGATACCTCTGAGAAGATTGCTCTTATTCGTGACTGCATGCGCACTACCCAGAGTAGGCAGAAGAGTTATGCAGATCATCGTACTCGCAGTTTAGAGTTTCAGGTGGGGGATCAGGTGTTGCTCAAAATGTCTACCATGAAGGGTATAATGCGCTTTGGGAACAAGGGAAAGTTGTCACCACGTTTTGTCGGTCCTTTTATGATTACAGATTGAGTCGAAGCCGTAGCATATCGATTAGCACTTTCGGTTCATCTACATCTGGTCCATAATGTATTCCATGTGTTCATGTTGCGGAAAATTCTGCGAGATGAGGATCGCTATCAGCATATAGATGTTAGCGAGATTGAGTTGCAGCCGGATGCGACGTATATCGAGCCACCGTGTCGTATTCTTGATCGTCGTGAGTAAGTGCTTTGCTACAATACTATCCCTCTTGTGCGTTATCAGTGGAGCCATCATAATAAGGCCGAGTCCACTTGAGAACAGGAAGATGTCATCTGTTCAAAATTTCCAGAATTATTGAAATAAAGAAAAGAGTGAATTCCGAGGACGGAATTCCTTTTGTTAGGGAGAAAGAATGTTATACCCCTAAATTTTTAAAGGCTTTTATTTTTTTATTTTATTTCAATTTATTTATTTACATGGCTATTTGAATTGTTTGTGCATTAGTTTCAAGATTTTATTTGTTTGTCACTAAATGCTAATTATTTAGTATTTATTTTGTTTTAATTATTTACATGACTATGTGAATTCTTTGTACATTTATTTTGGAGTGTTTAATTATTGGTTCTTTTAAATGTTATTTATTTAAATTCTTTATTTGTATGGTTGGGCAGATATATATCTACACACACACACACACACACACACACACACCTACACATATAATATATATATATATATATATATATATATACATACATATATTATATGTATGTATATATATATATTATATGTGTAGGTGTGCACACACACACACACACACACACACACACCTACACATATAATATATATATATATATATATATATATATATATATATATACACATATACATTAATATAGTGTGTGTATATATATATACACGAATATATATATAGACCTTATATATATGAATGGATATATATGATTTTTATATATGGATATATAGAAATATATATATATACCTTATATGTGTAACTTTATATATATGTATAGATATATACAATTTTTATATATATGTATGGTGATTTACGAATATATACATATATATATATATATATATATATATATATATATATATACCTTATATATATTTATATTGATTTAAATGTATGGATTTATATGATTTAAGTTATTTATTTATTAGTTATTGGCTATGACAGAATGAAAGATTAAGGAAAGAAAGGAAGGTATCAAAATGGGTCTGTACATAAGGATTAGCTGTGCATATATATATAAATATACATATATACATATATATTTATATTTATGTGTACATATTATACTGTAGTTATATTATAGCAATGGGTTACTAGTCTTCCTATGTGTTATGGGAGTGGTATTAGAATAGGTTAGTGTTTTGTTATTATTTGTAGGTTGTATATATATATAATTTAGGTTGGGTCTGTAGGGTTGATTTAGAACCAGTATACAAATAAAAGAGAAAAGAAAAACAGAAAGGGGCGGCACAAACCAGAGAGAAAGGAGAGGAAGAAAAAGAGAGGAAGAGAGAAGGAAAAAAAAAAAAGGAGAGAAGGAGGAGGAGAGTAGTAAGGCCGACTGTTGTGAGTGATATTCGGAGTGCAGAGGTAGACTATGGCGACCCAAAAGCCGCCGGCGTCATTGGAAAATTTGAGAAGAATGGTGTAGAGTTTCGACCCGCAGAGGTAGACTATGGCGACCCGAAAGCCACCGGCGTCATTGGAAAATTTGAGAAGAATGGTGTAGAGTTTCGACCCGAAACTCTTGAGACAAGTCTTTGTTCTATTCATTCTCTTTGAATTCGCATTCGCTTCATCTCTAGAAGGATTCTAGGATATAAATTACAAAGAAAGAGATTAGTTTGATTGTATGAATTAATCAGGTCATTATGATATATTTTTCTTTTATTTTATTGCATGAATGTAGTTGTTGTTCTTGTATATTTCTTGAATTTTGTTGTTCTATTCATGGATTGTTCGGGCACTTTGGGATTTAGTTTTGGTCTTAGGGATTTGGCTGTAGGTTTTCAGAAGAGATTGTAGGGCTACAAATGGAAGGATGAGATGTGCGGTAAGAAGTCGGTGTAGTTGAAGGGGCAGTCGGTTCTGCCTGTGTGTCATCAAGGTTTTGTTATATTTTGATTATGTTTGGGTTTTGCAAAGTGTTCATTAGAGACCCATGTTATTCGGGGTCAGTTTGGCATGGTGCAAGCAGTATAGTTTTGTTTCTAGCAAGTGGTTACTTCGAATTATTATTTTAAGTTATAATCTATTTATGATAGTTATTACTTGATTTGGAGTTAGTAGCATGTTGACTATTAGCTCTCACTTGTAAGTAACTACTGTAATTTTATTAAATTAATATAATAGAATTTTTTAAAATTTCAAATTATTAATTTTAATGTCTATTTAAAAAGGCTTACTTTCTTATGAAAAATTATTGTAGAGGATAATGCTATATTAATTGTCTAAGAAACAATAAATGGCTTTGTTTGCATTTTAAGTTATTAGCATGGGACTTTTAATAGTTAGAAATTTTATTTTTATATATTTTGATGGTATTATGATAATTAATCATGCATGTGTTAATGTTAATGATTTTACTTGCATTATAAGTTAATTGCATAATAGGTATAGAAGCCTATACCACCTTATAAAATACTCAGATAAATTCTATTAATAGTGTATGGGAATTTTAAGTATACATAATTGTATATATGTGTATAATCGGAGACCATTGTCAAGATATGGTCTTTGAAGTACCATTGTTAGGATATGGCTTGCTGATACATTTATGGTCTGGCTAAAATGTCAAGACTCATATGTTTTGTCAAACCATTGTCAAGATATGGTTATGACCTTAGATTGTGCCATTGTCAAGATATGGCTATAATTACTTACATATGTATATTTTAATTGGGTACTGTAATACAAGCTTGAGGTCTCAGGATCGATGGTTAGGGTTGGCGAATATTACCAGGTGAGATGAGTAACAGGACATAGGGATGTTTATGCCCTGGTAGAGGAGGTACTCATGACCACCTTGTGTGCGCTTGCATGAGACCTATTATCCGGTTGAGGCTGTCTTATGATCTAGTGAAAGTCTATAGTATGTATAGTTATGTATATTGACCTACGTAGTCATTGCATGAGTCAGACTAGGATGTATCGTTTATCGGGTCTCTTTTTGGGATGTAGTAGAAATGACTTATTCGTGGATTTTGATCCACCTTTGTTATTATCTTTTTAGGTCCTCGTCAGCTCCAGGCGTAGAGTTAGTTCGTGCAGAGTAGAGGCCAGTCTTCTTCCCTCTTCCGGTGTCATCAACGTAGGATTCTATATTATATTATTTCTGAGATAGACATTTAATTATTTCATCTATTAGTTTGGGATTTTTATTAGGGGTCCATGTTGTATGGATTCCCGAGTTATTCTCTGGAGATTTATTATTACTATGGAATTTTATTATAGATTATGTTATCAGAGGTTTTGTTATTTAATTATTAATTTAGTTTTCTATTTCAGCGTTATTTATTTATTTTATTATTTTTCCTCTTATATTTTGTGCTTGCTTATTATTGATTAACTGATATCCCCTGACTTTATCCATGAACCTAATCAACCCGTGTTCCGAAATTAGGGGGTATCATAGTTGGTATCACAGCACTCCATGTTCAAGTGTCTCTAGGGTTTCGTTCGTTATAAGACTTCCGCGTAGCGTATTCTTTTAATTAGAACCTAAGTTTTAGGGTTCATTGTATTCCTTTATAGTCCATTAGATACGTATTGATGTCTATCTTTTGATGTTAACTGAATGGTTAACAGTGGAAGAAGAAAGGAAAGAGAGCAGGTTAGGAGAACAAGGCAACAAAGGTGAGCGAAGCGTAGGCAACAGAATCTCCTACGACGTCAGCAGATTATAGAGGAGCAATGATTCCCTTTCTTGTAAGAGGAGGAGGAACAAGTTCCTATAATTCAAGTGACGGCCCTGGATTTTCAAACCAGTACGTCCTGTGATGACCCATAAGATGACCTGAAACGGATCCAAAATACGGAAGCAAAAATTAAAAACAAGGTATCTAAGAATACACGACATCCCTAAGACACCAAGGTGACCTTCCATTAAGTCACGGAACTCAAAAGAATCAAATGCGGAAGTTAAGATTTATAAAATAGGATTAGTACTTGACCAGGGGTAAAATGGTCTTTCTAAACAAAACTGGATGCAACTGAGCATACCATTAGATAGACAAGGAAAAATTAATAAATCTAAACTCAAGAATTACTTGATTCGAGTCTGGATGAAAAAGATATGAAATGTCAAAGTTACAAAAATTAGACTTTTGGGTTTCAAATCAATGAGGCAAGGGTACTTGACGAGGGGTAAAATGATCATTTCAGATAGAACTGGATGCAACCGTGCATACCATTGGATAGACAAGCAAAACTTAATAAACTTAGACTCAAAAATCACTTGATTTAGAGTTTCGAAGAAGAAGATATGAAGCCTCAAAGTTTCAAAAAAATTAGACTTTTGGGTTTCAAATCAATGCGGCAAGGGTACTTGACAAGGGGTAAAATAGCCTTTTCACCTAGAATTAGATGCAATCGTGCATTCCGTTGGGTAGACAAGCAAAACTTAATAAACTTAGACTCAAAAATAACTTGATTTGGAGTCCTAAAGAAGAAGATATGAAATGTTAAAGTTTCAAAAAAATAGACTTTCCGGGTTTCAAATCTGGGGAGGACCTGCACAGATTTTGGGACTTCAAATGCGGTTTTGAGGGCTTAAACGACATTTTTTGGCAAAAAGTTGTGAAGAAACCCCCCTAAAAAAATCATGTTTTTTACATGACCATGTCAAGAGAAGGTTTTATTTTTCAAGAGAAATACCCGAAATGCCTCTTAGATCAGAACTTTTTCCGGAAAAACCTAAAACGCACCAGATTTCCAGATCTGCGAGTTCTTTTTGGCATCAAAACGATTTTTTTTTTTTTCTTTTGTAAAAACACAAAGAAGAAACCCCTTCTAAAATCATGTTTTCTATCTGGCTATATAGACAGAAACAAAAAAAAAAAAAAATACACTGTAAAATACCCAGAATGCCCCTAGATCAGAAAAAGGCAAAAAGTTGAAAAAGCTATTATACCATAGCAGAAAACTGAACTTTGCACGGGATTTTCGGCACCATGACAACATTTTGTGGAAAAACACGAAGAAGAAACCCTCCCTAAAATCACATTTTCTAAGTGACCATGTCAAGGCCAAATTTATTTCCAGAAGGAAAATCCCAAAATGCCCTTAAACCGGATTATGCAACAAAAATATAAATTGAGTCCATAGGAGGCTCAAATCACAAAGGAAATGGTTTTTCTTGCAAACGATCATGCACGCAGACGTAACTTACTTATTAGGATGCGCTACAATGATCCACGGCATAAAAATACCGCCGATGCAAAATATGACCCCCCGACGGCCAAAATGGCTAAAATAAACTAGAGATGGAATATTTGAAAACCAAAATTATAAAATAGTTTCAAATTACCGTTTGGCCCTTGACCACACTTCATACATGATTAATAAGACCCTATGAAAGAATAATAATGGAATCCCCACACCCGATGCAAAGGTAATGAAGCAATAACTTACCATTTTTCAATGTTTTCATAATATTTCATGAAGTTAAAAGTTACATAGGATACAAGATACATGTCATTGGCCTCCGGTCTTATCTCATACATGTCAAATACATCGTAAAAGGTGTACTTATGTACACATTATATACATGGAATCGAATATACAAGTTTTGACATATAAGGCTAAAAAAAATGACATTTTAAGCGAACATTTGCATGAAATGGAAAACTTTAAAGCTACAAGTCGTCCAAGGAAGGATGTGCATCTCGAACCAAGGTATCCGTACCTGAAAATAATCCGGTAACTTCGGGGTGAGTGACCAAGTTACTCGTAGGGAATAAGCATGCATAGACCTAGCATTTTATAAAATTATCACCTTAAGATGAAACATGTTAAAGGGGCTTATGCCACCTTACGTCTATGTCAAAGTGAGACTCAGGGAGCATCCTAAGCTACCTTAGAGTATTTCTAGCATAAACCACATCATCCATGCAATTTAGGCAACATAGAAGCATGAGATACACACAACAAGATATTTAATATACAAGTATACGTACACAAGTATACAATCAATATTGAAATGCAATTAAGACAAGTATACTAGGTAATCTAGAAAGTAAATCATCAATATGCAAGTGTACATACTAAGTGCACTAAGCAATATTGAAATATAATACAACATATATATTCAAGTATACATTTCTAAGTATACTAAGCAATGTTGACATACATGGCATACAAGTATACAAATCCAAGTATATAAAGCATTTTTGATAAATACAAGGCATACAAGTATACAAACACAAGTATACTAAGCAAGAAATGAAGTATCATGCGTCCAAGCACAAGTTAAAAGTAATCCACAATTACAACTAGGATTTGAATGCGAAATCAACCAATGGTGGAAAGACAAAGGACATATAGTCTCAATGACCAAACAAGTGATCTCGGGTTACTAGCCCGCAAGGAACTACATAGTGCGCACTATATGTTGTAGAGGGAACTCTCATCCCCCGTACTAGAGACATACTTTAGCCTTAACATATTACAATGTCCATACAAGCTTTCCAAAAATCATCAAGTTGTGCAACAAGTATATCACATATACACAATGCACATTGTCAATTACCATGCATAACCAAGTCATGGAATACACACAAGATGTCGTGACCCGGATTTTTATACAACTCGGTAGGTCAGCGATGAACCGAAGATTGACCTGATAACGGATCCAAATGCGCAAGTAAGGAACAAGACAATGGTCTTCCAAGGCATAACACACCTCTAAGACCCTAAGATAACCTTCCATGAGGTCACGGAACTCAATGAGAACTGACGCAGAAGCAAAAGATCAGAAGAATGACAATTAAGCCCCCAGGGGCAAGGTAGTCATTTCTGAAAGTATGGATTCAGGTGTCACCGAGCACACCACTAGAAAGACAATGAAAAACTAATCAAGATGGACTCAAGAATCGCATGATTCGAAATTCGAACGAAGGAGAAACGACAAGGTGAAGGAAAACGAGCAAACTCGTTAATCAAGGGCAAAGTGGTCAATTTGCAAATATGAAGGGAGATTTGACTCTAAATAAGTCAAATAAGGTCCACACAACCTAAACCAATCATTACACAATATTCCAAGAGGTTCCAAGAACATTGGACAAGAATCCTACGAAATGCCCCTTCCCGGTTTAAACAAAAACTGACACCCTCTCACTAAAACATGAATAACTCTCACTAAGATTGGAGTTTTAATGTATGGTTGATGTCATTGGAAATCTGACTTCAAGCTCATGAATTTAGGCTCAAGAATCACCCCATTTGGGTTAGAAACAAAGAAGTTATGGCCATTCAAAGTCGGAGCAGTAGTGCTGAAACTAAACTAAAGCTAGCCTCAGGTTCTAGCTATTTCGGTCGACCGAAATGACCCATCAGACGACTGAAATGGACAAATTTTGTGCTGAAATCATGTTTTCAAGGCTTGGTTGTATCAGTAGACCGAAATGAACCATCGGTCGACCGAAATAAGCCATCGGTCGACCGAAATAGCCCTGAACAGTGAAAATGGCTACTGGAAATGCATGTTTTGAAGTTCAATCAAAAACCAAAAGGCTTCGGTCGACTGAAATGCGATCGACTGAAATGACTCGAGAAAGTGCAAAAATTTAATGTTATGCACTCAAGGTTGAAGGTCTACTTGAAATTCCCCATGGCATGTTCAATTCACAAAATATACAAGTGTGTGATGATGTGAACATGCACGCAAGTGTAAAATGGACATTTAAACATGTTACAATGGCCTACGGCCTCATTGCATATCAAACCTCTAAAGTTGGAAAAATTACGTTTCAAAGGTAAACTTAAAGTTTACAGACATAGACTTGAACTTAAAGGTTTGTGGCCCTTGGCCTCATGTCATACATGTCAAATACATTGAAAATAGTGCATTTATGTGCACTTTACATACATAGAATCAAGAAATACATGTATGATACATAAAGCTACCAAAAATGGCATTTCATGCTAACACTTGTATGAAATGGAAACATAAAAGCTATAAGCCATCCCAATGAATGATAAACATCACGAACCAAGTCTTCGTACCTGTCAAAACCACCAATAACTTTGGGGTGAGTAAACAAGACTAACAAGTTTACTCGTAGAGAATGAGCATGCATCGACTCGATTTCTTTCAGATTTTTAGACTGACATGCAATAGTTCAAAAGGATCATGCCATCCAATGTCTATGTCAAAGGTTAAACTCAGGGAGCATCCTAGGCTACCCTAGAGCAATATCAACAAGAATCATGATATATATACATATATGAAATAAGTCAAGATTTGGGATAATCCAAAGAACACGATAAGATGGATGCTTGAAAATAGATCAACATGAATTATACTTTTAATACAATTAAACAAGGTTTGGGATAATCCACACCACACGACAAGAAGCATACTCAGAAGCAAGAACAAGGCATAATATCTATGCTAATGACAAGATTAGAGCATTCTAATTTACACGATAGGAGTCATACAAGAAATCAAGAACAGGGCATAATATCTATGCGATTAACACGGTTTGTGCATTTCATAAAACACGTCAAGGAGTAACATATGGAATCAGGGACAAGGCATACTATCTATGCGCGTAAACAAGGATGGAATATTCCATATAACACGACAATAAGTACACTTGGATATAATTTAACAAGAATTACATTATCAATGCAATTTATATGATTGGACTACACCAATTAACATGACAAAAAGTATACTTGAAATCACGAATGAAGCATAAGATCTATGCAATTAACAAGATTGGAGCATTTCACATAATACAACAAGTTTTAAATCTTCAAGGAATAACAACTTGAAATTTAAGGAGTGAAATCAACCAATGTGGAAACTTAGATATCGCCCGAATTAAAACCGTACTCTTGAGATCACTTTAGGGCTACTAACCCATTGGTACCTTTCCCCTAGTGCGCACTATAGTTGTAGGAGGACATTCCCCCATACTAGAACCAAGTCCTAGCCATGACAATTCTTGATTGATATCCCAAGTCCCAAAATCAACAAGTTGTGCAAGTCAAGATTATATCAAACACAAGAAATGCATTAACCACGTTTCATGCACAACCAAGATTTTGGAACATACAAGTCATGCCCTAAGTACTCAACTATGATGGCATGTGAAATATCAAGAAATCATACTATGCAACTATATAGACAACAACCATGATATATAGTGATTGGAATTCATTGAAGAAAATATACCACAAGTGTAAGATACATGGTTCAAATACTTACTAAGCAAGACATGTGTAAGTAAACCATTCCAAGACAATGAGCAAGTTTATTAAATATATTAATGAAACCAAGATATAAGGGATCATGATTAAACCGATGGAAGCATAAAAAGGAAACTTAATCTACTCAAGGGATCAAGTTATCAAGATTACAAGGTAAGTCCAAGTGTTCTACAACAAGGCATGTCAAGGATCATGTCAAGGACAAGTCTAAGAGCAAGTTACTAGTTCATTTCATACAAGATTCAACCATGTGAATTAAGTTCCATACAAAGGAAATAATTAAGTATATGTTTCAAAACTTATCCGATTATTCTCGAGTTGATACACGTGAATGAATTTATCAAGGAAAACATGATTACAAGGTTAGAAACTTAACCTAGCTCATGGAACTATAGAATGGATTTTAATTAATTCATTTAATTAAAATCTCTAGATTTTGAAACTCATTCAAATGCTCTCAAATTAATGTATGTTATACAACATGTCAAGACTTGATTTAAGAGCATGCTACAAGTGAATTACATGCAAGATACGGCCATGAGTATTAAACTTTAATACTAGAAAAATAATAATTGAAAGGTTTCAAAATCTAATAAAATATTCTAGATTTAATATATATGAAACTAGATGGCATGTACATCATGAATATCAAGTCGAAAATCAAATGGAGTGAATAGTACACTCGGGGCAAATTAATTAATCAAATTAATTAATGAATACTAGATTTTAAAACATCTCCGATTACTCTCAATTTAATCTATGTTGAAGAGCATGCTAGGGCCTAATATGATATGCTAACACATATTGATTTCAAGCTAGTTAAGGCCATGTGAATTAATCTTTCACCTAAGATAAATATTAAATAAAAGCTTTAATACTTATTTAAATGCTCTAAATTTAATACACGACAATGAGCATATCATGGGGCAATATAATATCATGCTACATGTTTAAACCAAGTCATGAGCAACCGGAAAAATCAGATCCCGTACAAGAAAAATAAATAATAAAATCTCTAGATTTTATATTTAATCATGCAAACAAGTTGTATAAGCATCACAAGCAAGCTATATAACAAGAATCATAAATTATAACACCCCCTACCTCGATTTGAGATGAAATCTCAAAAGCCCACCGAAACAAAAGTGCTCCGAATCCGGCGATACCAAAGGGTTTTGTTAGGGACAACACCGTGAACAAGAATCCACAAGAAGCCCCATGAAAATCCAAACTTGGCTTCAAACCTGAACTCAAGAAATGGTCAGAAATGGTTTCTAATAAGGGCAAAAAGGTGCGCGTCATCAAGGCGAGCATTAAACACTAAGGTACTACTATGTTTTACACGAGGGAAGTGGACGAAAAAGAAGAAAGAAGACCGGTAGCCCCTTGGCAGCCATGGCTGCTGGCCAAGAGAGAGGAGAGAGAAAGAGAAAAATCTGATATTTTCTCTTAAGTGACCTTATTTATAGAAAATCTCAAAAAATGCCCCGAAAGGGCTCCGCCAAGTCTGGAAAAGTGTAATTTGAGCAGACGCACTCAAACGGCAAAACTCCATGAACAAAAAAGATTCCAATGAGAAAAAATGAACAACGGAAGAAACGGCGTCTAAAACTGAGTCCCGAGCAGAGAGATATGCCTCGAACAAGTTCGGCGGCAACCGGGTCCAGAAACTCTGAAACTAGAGAAAAATGACCAGAACGGAATTCTATGAGTACACGACTCGACGAAATGTGAAAATGAATCCCGTACGAGGATCCAGGCACCAGACAAGGTATTTTGCAATAACTTTCGTTAATTGCACAATGACCCCTACAAAAAGGGTTAACTGCAAAACTACCCCATAATGAAAATATCTTCCAAAAGATATTTTCTTAGATACCCCTGAAATAAAATATCTCCAAAAGATGTTTATGAAAAACACCCCAAGAAAAGAAAAAGATTCTTAAGAATTGTGCATCCATGTCCCTATGGACACCGGGAGCAACCAGAGTACTTTCTTGCAAAAGTAAAGATACGTATTTCGAGGAAACCACTGAAGATAAAGGCATGTGAAGTCAAAAACTAACTCCGAACACAAAAAGTGAGGTTGTGCCAAAAACTGACAAACGGGGATAAGACAGAATAGGGAAAAGGACGAAATAACGCATAGTGTCCGAAAAGTGAAAATGCGAAAATGACTTGGTCCTCAAAGAAAGTTGTCAATCCATGAAAAAGAGTCTCGGAAATCATTTCCAAGCACTAGAGATGACACTAAGCGACAAGAAACAGAGTTCAGAAAGGAAAATTAAACGGAAAAAATTTATCCGTAAAATTTCAGGAAAAAAAGAAAGGGAGGAAAATTTCCGAGTCATAACACAAGATATGCTCTAGACCTTCAAGCTACAATGGCATATTAAATGTCATATAAGTATAATGTGTATACAACAAGTTAAAACATAACTTCTACTCATGGAATACCATCTTGTAATCATACACCAAGTTACAAATTATAAGTTAAGCAAGAATATAACATCAATATTTAATTACCTCAATGAAAGCATACAAATGGAACTTAATTAAATTAAATAATTAAATTCTCAAGATTTCAAAGCAACTCCAAAGATTCTAAATATATTATATGTCAAAGGTCATGGCAAAGCCTAATTTAATTTCAAGTTACAAGCCAATTCTACCTTAGTTACAACAAAGTAAATTAAGATCAATGCCAAGAAAATAATTAAATAAATTTCTCAAAACTCATTCAAATATTCTCTATTTAATATATATGAAAGAACATGTCAAGACATTGTTTAAAATCAAGTTACAAGTTAATTCTACACTAGGTACAACTAGGTGAATTAAATTTCATACAAGAAAATAATTAAATAAAGTTTTCCAAATTCATTCAAATATTCTCTATTTAATATATGTTAAAGAATATACCATACTCATTACCTATATCAAGTCAAATGTCAATTTAAATGAATGTAACACTTGAATAGAAATTAATTAAACTAACTAATTAATTTCTCTAGAATTTAAATCAATTTCAAATGACTCCAAGTAATTATATGCCAATGGTACTATCATGGTAATCACATATATCAACTCAAAAACTTAATTAAGTATGTAGAACAATTAAATAGAAATTAATTAATTTTAAATAATTAAATCTCTAGATTCTAAAACAACTCTAAATGACTTTATACTAATACAAGTTATATATCAAGTCATGGCCTTCAAGAATATCATGTCCTAGCTTAATTTCATGCAAGGTATTACTACCTATTAATTTAAAAATTAAATATAAGACATGTAAACAAATTATTGTAAGGTATAAAAATAATTAAAACACTTAAATTAAAAACCTAAATCACCTCCTACCTCACAAGAGGATTGTTCCTCTTGAATCTAAAGCAAACAAAGGAATTTTACAATTTCCTTCAGGGTTATATAAAGGAATGTGAGGCAAGTGTTTTGTGTTCCAAGCTCTTAGGTCTAAGGTGAGTGGAAGGAGATCAAAACCAAGGTTTTAAGCCTAGGTTAATGGTTTCCTTCAATGGTGGCTAGGGTTCTAAGTGATGAAGAAGAAGTTTTATGTGTAAAATGAAATAATTAAAACACTTTAGTGTATTCCTCCACTCACTTGGTCAATGGAAGTCAAACACACCTAGTCTTGCATCATCCCCTCACACACACAAAAGCTAGACTTTAATTAGAAGCCTATACTTGTCATTAATCCAATGGTTCATTCTAGGCTTAATTTAAAGCCTACACTTGTCAACAATCCAAGCCAACAAGTGCACCAATGTTAGGACAACAAGTGGGTGAATCTCCACCCTCCACATGTCATCATTCAAGGCTTCCAAGTGTGAACCAATGAGATGCTTACAAGTGGACCAATGAGAATATGACACTTGTCACACTTTTCGATAATTACAAAAAGGTCATTTTTGAAAATATCTTCCAAAATAAATTACAAAAAAGTCCCTAAGAAATAAAATAATTACTTTCTACAATTACAAAAAAACCCCAAAAATAAATAATGTTTCTTAAGAAACTATGCATCCATGCCCTTTTACGTAAAAGTAAACAACTAGCATACTTTTCTAAAAAAGTAAAAATACATAAAGCATGTAATTTAAATATCATGGATGCATACAAAATCGGAACCAAATCCGAGCACAAAAAGTAAGGTTACGCGAAGAAAATCATTCTCGGGAAAAAGACAAAAGGTGAATAGTGTCAAAAAAATAAAAATATGGAAATGACTCGGTCCTTAAAAGAAGTTGTCAATCCAAAGGAAAGAGTCTCGGAAACCATTTTCGAGCACTTGAGATGACACTAAGTGATGAGTAACCAAACTCAGAAAAGAAAATTCAACAAAAAAAATTTATCCGTAAAATTTTAGAAAAAGGAAAGGAAGGAAAATAACCGGGTCATTACAATTCATGAGGAGGAACAGCAAACTCAGGAGTCTCAGTGTCAGGACCAACATTAGGGCAGAGGTGTAGAGTATCCTCCTCAACTAGTTGACATCATTGTTCAGACTGTAGTAGTAGGCGTGGTAGCTACACTTCAAAATTAGCCACATGTTCAGCAGACACATGTACCAGTACCGGTAGTTCAGGCTAATTCTTGGGAGAAGGTTATGAGTTTTTTTTTTTCACAAAGGGGAGCCAACCTAAGTTCTTAGGCTCCACCGATGTGAGAATGGCTCACCAGGGATAGGCGTTCCTAACTTTACCAGCGCCACGCCACTACAGGGACAAGCACCGTAGCAATTGTATTATGGCAGGGTGTATAACCACATACCACAGGACGTTCAGACTCCTCAGGCTATTGAGGGTATGTTTCCTATAGACGTTAGATTTGGGCGTGTTTTGTTTGATACAGGAGCTACACATTCATTTGTGTTTAGTTCATTTGTTGTATTATTTGGGATGACTATACAGTTATGTGATCAACCCCATAGTATTGGTACACTTATAGGTGTTACTTATATTTTGCGTTAGAGTGATGGGCCTGTGACACTAGATATGGGCAGACTTAGATTTCTAGCCAACGGTCCTGGACATGCACTTTCATGATGTGATACTTAGGATGGATTGGTTATCTCACTTCTATGCTCAGGTTAATTATCACGATAAGTCTATTGTGTTTGCGATATCGGGTCGGTATATGTATATCATCGGTATGCCATATTATAACCGGGGATCGAGCACTCATTTATTGTATATGAAGGAGGAGTCTGAGGAGGAGATTACTGTAGCACTGGACAGTTGTGATACCCCTCGAATCCGAGACACGGGTTGATCAGGCCCAGGCCCAAACCCAAGGGATATCAAACAATTAATATGTTATAATGAACACAGATTACAAAATGAAATAAGAATTAAACTTTTAAGAGCTGAAAGAAACTAAAATATAAAATCCTTTAATATTATATATACTTAAATCCAAATAATCCAAAACTTCCATAAGTTAAACAACTCGAGAATCCATCTCTAGTGGACCCCAAATAAAAATCCCAAACTGAATGAAAGTAAAAATAAAGATAAAATCCAAATCCAACATCTGGAAAGAAATCATACATTGTTGGTAGAATGGAAGATCGTTTCTACTCAGCACGAACAAGGTCAAGCCTGGAACTGACGCAGACCTGAAAAATAGAAGTGGGTCAGGCCCACAAACAAGTTCTATCCTACTACAATCCAAATAGAGACTCGATAAGCATGTACATGCTAAATAGTTCAACAATAGCTACTAATCCATACATAAATATATCCACACTATTGGACACTCGCTAAACCATGAAGAAGGTCTCAACCTGAATAAAAGGCATCACACAAAACGCACCTGAGTGGGCATGAGTGCCTAAACCTAAACAGGGTATACCTCAACCCTCACAGCTAGCTACATATCCAATTGCATATACGCACCCTAACCGTCGACACTGAGACTCAAGCTTATGTCGCGGTATCATAAAAATATATCTAAACTCCGTTCCTAACCATCCACAAGAAATCCAATAAGTCGATCGGCGTATTCAACCGCACCGACTCATCAATATAAGGAGGATTTTATTTAATAACCCGTGCTCTTATTCCAAAATAGGTAGGACTTAGCAATTTCTTTTGAGCTGATCCAAACCTAGTATGACACCGTCCCATACCGGTGCATACAATCCCATCCATCCAACAGTTGATAGAGTACTTACAATTAAATAACAATATCAACAATTCCATAGCAAACGTACTAGAATGTATTAGCAACCATTCTTAAATAATACCAAAAATTAATTAACATTGAAAATATAAATATTAGTATCAACTACTCCATACAAAGCATACTAAAGCAAATTATCAACATACTTAATTAACTTAATAGTCGATAAAATACTGCCCATATAAATGTCAATACCAAGAATTCCAGACTAAGCATGTTAGAGCAGATTAACTAGCATGCCTAATTAAACCAATACAGAAACCATAACTTAATCACACAGAACTGTATCTGTATTATAACTCTATTCCCAGTTTCTATATAATTAACAGAGCCTAAAAAAATATTGTCTCATTCAATTCCATGGCATGCAACATAAATATAAGTAAATTATCATACTTGAAACTTTCTGCTCAACAGATTGATGCACCGCATTCTAGAAATTTAATCACCAATTTATCTTAGGTAAACATAGATTCCTAGCAACTATTTCTATTCTTTGAATATGACAATAGCAGTGAACAACTCTCACAGAAACTTCTAAAATAATTAAGAATTAAACTATCCAAAATCCCACAGGTCTGCCAAGCACATACAAATTTCATACAATTTCAACAGTCAAACTCAGTGTATAAATCTATGTTCTTTTATTCCTTTAGACTTTAATTTTCCTCTGGATAATCTCTAAACATCCATTACAATATCTATTCTTCTCAGAATAACTTAGAAAATCAACTACCAAAGACCTTCCTTACTGAAAATTGAAAAACAAAACCACAGAACGGGAAAAACTGGAAAAACAAAAGATGGAGCAGGCTCCAAAAATACTTGGAGCCGCCTCCAAATGCCTTGGAGCTGCCTCCAAAGGCCTTGGACCCACCTCCAAGTAAAAGGAGCCGGCTCCAATCCAAAAGCAGCCGGCTCCAATCCAAAAGGAGCCAGCTCTCTCCCTTCTCTTCTCCGTGTTCTCTTTTCCAGCATCGTCTACACCCTCGACTCTTCACTGCTTAGGTTCCCAGAACATGTAACTGAGTTCCAGTAGATTACCAACCCTTGTTTAAGTCCTTATTACATTGCTAAGATGGGTGTAAACAAAGAACTATATAGACAAGTTTCAAGTTTATACGATTTAGCAGGTAAAAACACATACTGTCACAATTAAAATTCGAACCATGAAACAGATAACGTTTTTATTTTATTAACACATGTAATCCATCCTGGAACTATTAAGTATGCAAAGAACATGAAGCCTAAGGGAGAGAGTTAAGACAGAACTTGCCTTTGAGACTTTTGTTCAAAATATCTACGCTGTCTTCGAAGGTTCCCGGCAATTCTTACTGAAAAATTCCTCTGTTCCTCCTCTCTGCTTCCAAAGACGTATTAGGTTTATTTTTCTTAAACCCTAAACCACTGTATAAGCCTATTTATAACCTTAAACTATAAACCCTAATCCATGTATAATTCGGCCCATAAGTAATCCTAGGTTAAAATCATGTTGGCTACTTATGTGTATACCAAATATGCAACCAACCCTACTGTAACGTGAAACATAATTAAATTGAATTAAATCAAGGCAATTAAACAATTAAATTTAAATTCAATTAAATAAATTTAAGGAAAATAACTAAATTAAACCACTTAAATAATTAAATCAAGTAAATTAAAACAATTAGCTAATCAATTAAAGAACACTAATGAAAAATTAAATAACTAACCTTAATATCAGCAACAAAATTAACACATATACACTTCAACAATTTAAAAATGTAATTTAAATAGTAAAACAAATAAACTAAAACACCAGGACTAACCTTTTGAAATTAGGGGTATTTCATTCTTCCCCCCTAACAAAAGGAATTCTGTCATCGGAATTCGCTCTTACCTTCTTCCAAAATTTCAGGAAACTGCGAGCGAATGACATCCTCCCGTTCCCAAGTAGACTCAGACTCATTGTGATGACTCCACTGAACATGAACCAAAGGGATAACCTTATTACGAAGGATTTGATCCCGACGGTCGACAATACGACACGGTGGCTCCAGATAAGTTGCATCTGGCTACAACTCAATCTCCCTAACATCGATATGCTGATACCGATCCTCATCTCGCAGAAATTTCCGCAACATGGAAACATGGAACACATTATGGACACGATCCAAATTATCCGGAAGTGCCAACTGATAAGCGACAGTTCCAACTCGATCCGTAATCATAAATGGACCGACAAACCGTGGTGACAACTTCCATTTCTTCCCAAAGCGTATTACACCCTTCATAGGTGACACCTTGAGTAGAACCGGATCCCCAACCTGAAACTCTAAAGCACGAGTGCGACGATCAGCATAGCTCTTCTGCCTACTTTGAGCAGTACGCATGTGATCTTGAATAAGAGCAATCTTCTCAAAAGTATCCTTGATGAACTCAGGACCCAAGAATCTGCTCTCACCAACCTCCATCCAATAAACAGGCGATCGACACGATCGGCCGTATAACGCCTCAAATGGTGCCATCCTAATAGTCTTCTGAAAACTATTGTTATAAGCAAACTCCACAAGCGGTAGGTAATCCTCCCAATAGCCCTTGAAATCAAGAACACACGACCGAAGCATATCCTCCATGATCTAATTCACCCGCTCAGTCTGTCCATCAGTCTGAGGATGATAAGTAGTGCTAAGATGCAACTCTGTACCCAAAGCCTGCTGAAAACTCTTCCAGAATCCTGACACAAAGCTCGAATCCCTGTCCGATATAATAGACAATGGGATGCCGTGCAACTTTACAATCTCGGCAATGTAAAGTCTCGCCAACTGCTCTGAAGTGTAGTTAGTATGAATAGGCAAAAAGTGAGCTGATTTCGTCAGTCTGTCCACGATAACCCAAATAGAGTTGTGATCCTTGAAAGAGTTTGGCAATCCCTCCACAAAATCCATAACAATGCTCTCCCATTTCCACTCTGGTATTGGTAGTGGCTGTAGAGCTCCTGGCGACCTCTGATGGTCAATCTTGACCATCTGAAAAGTACTACATCGTAAGACAAATAAAGTAATGTCCCTCTTTATACCTGCCCACCAAAACTGCCGCTTCATATCCTGATACATCTTATCGACTCCGAGATGAATAGAGAACTCAGAGTGGTGAGTCTCAGTCATCACATCCTTCCTCAAATCATCAGCAGAAGGTACTACTAACCGTCCCTTGTACCTCAAACCTCCATCAGCCCCAACATAGTAGAATGGAACCTCTCCGGAAGCTATCTCTGCAACCTTGTCGATACACTGCTGATCGGTGAGTTGTCCTTGTAAAACCTTGCGAATGATGGAAGGTGTAACCATCTTGAAGCCATAAAACCATCCGACAACTCATCTACATTCTTCAAAGCATTCCACTCAGTGGTGAATAAGGCAGAAGGACTACCAACAGGTCGGCGACTGAGTGCATCCGCCACCACATTCGCTTTCCCTGGATGGTACTGTATAGAGAAATAATAGTCTTTCACAAACTCCAACCATCTACGCTGCCTCATATTCAGCTCCCGGTGAGTGAACAAGTACTGTAGACTCTTGTGATCACTAAATAACTTGAAGGACTCACCCAACAGATAATGCCTCCAAATACGTAAGGCAAAGACCACAGCTGCCAACTCCAAATCACGCGTTGGATAATTAAGCTCATGAGGCTTAAGCTTCCGAGATCCATAAGAAATCGGTCGCTCCTCCTGCATCAAAACACATCCAAGACCCTACAACGAAGCATCCGTGTAGACAAGATACTCTATCCCGCTCTGTGGATTAGCCAGAACTGGTGCAGAAGTTAACTTCCTTTTCAGGTCATCAAAAGCTCGCTGACAGTGCTCATCCTACACGAACTGTACACCCTTCTTGGTCAGATGAGTGAGTGGTCCTGCTATCTTGGAGAACCCCTGGATGAACCAACAGTAATATCCTTCCAAACCCAGAAAACTCCGAATCTCGATAGGTGAAGTAGGCTGTCCCCACTCAACCACCGCTGAAACCTTGGCCGGATCACTGCTATTCCCTTTTTTGACACCACGTGATCCAGAAACTTCACTTCCCACTGCCAAAATTCACACTTCTCAAACTTGGCATATAACTGGGGCTCGCGAAGCGTCTGCAAGACTATGCGAAGATGTCTAGCATGGTCGTCCTCAAACCTAGAATAGATCAAGATATCATCAATAAAGACAATGACAAACTGATCCAAATAAGCCAAAAAAACTCTATTCATTAAATCCATGAACACTACAGGTGCATTAGTCGTCCCAAACGGCATGACACGAAACTCATAAGAACCATATCTCGTGAGAAACACTGTCTTAGGAATATCCTGCTCCCTAACCCTTAGTTGATAATACCTAGAATGCAGATCAATCTTAGAGAAGTATGTGGCTCCCCGTAACTGATCAAACAAATTATCGATCCTGGGTAGAGGGTACTTGTTACGAATAGTAACCTTGTTCAACTCCCTGTAATCTATACACAGGTGAAGCGAACCATCCTTCTTCTTCACAAACAGAACCGGTGCTCCCCAAGGTGATGTACTCCTACGAATAAAGCCCTAGCTGAGTAACTGCTGAATCTGATCCCTCAACTCTCTCATCTCTACTGGTGCCATCCTATAAGGTGCCCTAGCAATAGGCGCAGTTCCTGGAGCTAAGTCTATCAAAAAATTGATCTCGCGACTGGGTGGCAACCCTGGAATCTCCTAAAATATATCCAGGAAATCCTGTACAATCGGTATGTTATCCAATGATACAGTAGTCCCTTCCTCCATTTCCTCCTCCACATGGAACAAATAGGTGCTAATGACTCCGCTAGAATGCGGCATGACGACGACATACATGTCCTGACCAGGTATGGTAAACACAATAGACCTATCAAAATAATTAACTTGGGCATGGTAGTGAGACAACCAATCTATCCCAAGTATCACATCATAAGTGTGCATGTCCAGGACCAATAGATTAGCTAGAAACCTGAGTCTGTCAATATCTAGTGCCACTGGCCCATCACTCTCATGTATAATAGCTGTATCGCCCAATGGTGTAGAAATACCTTGAGGTCTAGTGCATACCCTCATCCTCATCCCAGATAATACAACAAAATTCCTAGCTACAAATGAGTGTGTAGCATCCGTATCAAATAAAACACGTCCATGAAAACCATGTATAGGAAACTTACCCTCAACAGCCTGAGGTGCCTACATATCCTGTGGCTTGGGATTGTATACCCTGCCATAATGTAACTGCTGCGGTACTTGTCCCTGAGGCTACGGCAGTGCCGATAAAGCCAGATATGTCTGTCCCTGAATCCGAGGAACCTATGGAGCTGGTAAAGGCATTGGCGCCTTCTGCACCTGTCTCTGTCCCTGTCTACCTATAGCACACTGCTTGAAAATGTGACCATGCTCTCCACAAGTATAACAACTACCCTAGAAAGTACCAAATGGCCTCCTCTGTCGGTTAGTTTGTGGCTGACCCTGTCCTGCCTGCGGTCCCCATTCTGCTATCGCTGAACAGGTGCCACATCCCTGGGAGCATCTGATCCACCCTTATGCTTCTTCCAAGGCTGTTGTCCATGGAACTTGCTCTTGTCATTCTGTCGATGACCGTTCCTATTCCCTTTCTCAGCTGACTAATTAGTAGAGTTTCTGTCACCCCGCTTTTCACCCTTGGCCTGTCTGATATCCACAGTCAACTGATACTACTGTAGAGCGGCGTCTACCACCTGAGCATAGGTAGTATAGGCTGGACTACCTGTAATAGCTCTCTTGATAAACCACATCAGTCCCTTGACGAAACTGTTGCGCTTCTTCTCCTCTGTATCCACCTCCTCCGGTGCAAAGAGAGACAAGCGTGTGAACTACTGCTCA
This sequence comes from Cornus florida, assembly GCF_030987335.1. Classification (NCBI taxonomy): domain Eukaryota; kingdom Viridiplantae; phylum Streptophyta; class Magnoliopsida; order Cornales; family Cornaceae; genus Cornus; species Cornus florida. The sequence goes on along the minus strand of NW_026775577.1, from coordinate 42,123,362 downwards.
TACTCTGCCACTGTCATATTCCCCTACTGCAGATTAAAAAACTCAGTCTTCATGGCTTCCCTGACTACATAAGGGAAATATTTCTCATCAAAACGCGTACTGAACTGATCATAAGTCAAAGTCATCCTCTCCTCTGTGGTGGTAACTGACTCCCACCACTGTAATGCATCCCCAACTAGCTTGAAGGTAGCAAGCATCTGCTTCTGAACTTCCGTGCACTGAGCCAAGCGAAGATGTCGCTTAATATCCTGTTTCCACTGGTGAACTGCTCTCGCATTGGTGGAGCCTGTGAACTCAAGTGGACTCCCCTTTGTAAAAGAACTCCTAGCCTTCTCCCAAGTATCAGTCTGAACAACAGGTGTTAGTAGAGGTGCCGACTGTACCTGAGGCTGATTCCAAAGTGCAGCTGTTACCCCAACTTCTATAGCCCGAGAAACGAGGTCATTGAGGTGAGGAGGAATCTCTGGTTCTCTGACCTGGTCCAGAGTCTGCTGAACATTCTCCTGTTCCTCCTGAAACTGACCCATGTTATCCTGAAACCCAGGCATTTGCTACTCTTCCTCCATTTGCTGACGCCGTAAGAGATATTGTTGCGTACATACTGCTCTCCTTTCCTTCCTAGTTCCTTGCATGTTTTGTCCATTTCTAGCGTTAACCATCTGTTAACAAGAAGAGACAGACATCAGTACCATTCCTAAACGAACCGTAAGGAATACAATAAATCCTAAACTTAAGCTCTAATCAAGACAAAACACTACGCGGAAGACTTAACCCAAAACATCTTAGAGACACTTGAACCTGGAGTGCTCTGATACCAACTGTGATACCCCTCGGATCCGAGACACTGGTTGATCAGGCCCAGGCCCAAACCCGAGGGATATCAAACAATTAATATGTTATAACGAACACAGATTACAAAATGAAATAATAATTAAACTTTTAAGAGCTAAACGAAACTAAAATATAAAATCCTTTAATATTATATATACCTAAATCCCAATAATCCAAAACCTCCATAAGTTAAACAACTCGAGAATCCATCTCTAGTGGACCCCTAATAAAAATCCCAAACTAAATGAAAGTAAAAATAAAGATAAAATCCAAATCCAACATCTGGAAAGAAATCCTACATTGTCGGTAGAATGGAAGATCGTCTCTACTCAGCACGAACAAGCTAAGCCTGGAACTAACGTAGACCTGAAAAATAGAAGTGGGTCAGGCCCACGAACAAGTTCTATCCTACTACAATCCAAGCAGAGACTCGATACGCATGTACATACTAAATAGTTCAACAATAGCTACTAATCCATACATAAATATATCCACACTACTGGACACTCGCTAAACCATGAAGAGGGTCTCAACTTGAATAGAAGGCATCACACAAAACGCATCTGAGTGGGCATGAGTGCCTAAACCTAAATAGGGTATATCTCAACCCTCACAGCTAGCTACATATCCAATTGCATATACGTACCCTAATCGTCGACACTGAGACTCAAGTTCATGTCGCGATATCATAAAAATATATCTCAACTACGTTCTTAACCATCCACAAGAAATCCAATAAGTTGATCGGCGTATTCAACCGCACCGACTCATTAATATAAGGAGGATTTTATTTAATAACCCGTGCCCTTATTCCAAAATAGGTAGGACTTAGCAATTTCTTTTGAGCTAATCCAAACCTAGTATGACACCGTCCCATACCGGTGCATACAATCCCATCCATCCAACAGTTGATATAGTACTTACAATTAAATAACAATATCAATAGTTCCATACCAAGCGTACTAGAATGTATTAGCAACCATTCTTAAATAATACCAAAAATTAATTAACATTGAAAATATAAATATTAGTATCAACTACTCCATACAAAGCATACCAAAGCAAATTATCAACATGCTTAATTAACTTAACAGTCGATAAAATACTGCCCATATAAATGTCAATACCAAGAATTCTAGACTAAGCATGTTAGAGCAGATTAACTAGCATGCTTAATTAAACCAATATAGAAACCATAACTTGATCACCCAGGACTGTATCTGTATTATAACTCTATTCCCAGTTTCTATATAATTAACAGAGCCTAAAAAAATATTGTCTCATTCAATTCCATGGCATGCAACATAAATATAAGTAAATTATCATACTTGAAACTTTCTGCTCAACAGATTGATGCACCGCATTCTAGAAATTTAATCACCAATTTATCTTAGGTAAACATAGATTCCTAGCAACTATTTCTATTCTTTGAATATGATAATAGCAGTGAACAACTCTCACAGAAACTTCTAAAATAATTAAGAATTAAACTATTCAAAATCCCACAGGTTTGCCAAGCACATACAAATTTCATACAGTTTCAACAGTTAAACTCAGTGTCTAAATCTATGTTCTTCTGTTCCTTTAGACTTTAATTTTCCTCTCGACAATCTCTAAACATCCATTACAATATCTATTTTTCTCAGAATAACTTAGAAAATCAACTACCAAAGACCTTCCTTACTGAAAATTGAAAAACAAAATCACAGAACGGGAAAAACTGGAAAAACAAAAGATGGAGCAGGCTCCAAAAATACTTGGAGCCGCCTCCAAGTGCCTTGGAGTCCCCTCCAAAGGCCTTGGACCCACCTCCAAGTAAAAGGAGCCGGCTCCAATCCAAAAGGAGTCGGTTCTCTCCCTCCTCTTCTCCGTGTTCTCTTTTCCGGCATCGTCTACCCCCCCGGCCCGTCACTGCTTAGGTTCCCAGAACTTGTAACTGAGTTCCAGTAGATTACCACCCCTTGTTTAAGTCCTTATTACATTGCTAAGATGGGTGTAAATAAAGAATTATACAGGCAAGTTTCAAGTTTATACGATTTAGCAGGTAAAAACACATACTGTCACAATTAAAATTCGAACCATGAAACAGATAACGTTTTTATTTTATTAACACATGTAATCCATCCTGGAACTATTAAGTATGCAAAGAACATGAAGCCTAAGGGAGAGAGTTAAGACAGAACTTGCCTTTGAGACTTTTATTCAAAATTTCTACGCCGTCTTCGAAGGTTCCCGGCAATTCTTACTGAAAAATTCCTCTATTCCTCCTCTCTGCTTCCAAAGACATATTAGGTTTATTTTTCTTAAACCCTAAACCACCGTATAACCCTATTTATAACCTTAAACTATAAACCCTAATCCATGTATAATTCGGCCCATAAGTAATCCTAGGTTAAAATCATGTCTGCTACTTATGTGTATACCAAATATGCAACCAACCCTACTGTAATGTGAAACATAATTAAATTGAATTAAATCAAGGCAATTAAACAATTAAATTTAAATTCAATTAAATAAATTTAAGTAAAACAACTAAATTAAACCACTTAAATAATTAAATCAAGTAAATTAAAACAATTAGCTAATCAATTAAAGCACACTAATGAAAAATTAAATAACTAACCACAATATCAGCAACAAAATTAACACATATACACTTCAACAATTTAAAAATGCAATTTAAACAATAAAACAAATAAACTAAAATACCAGGACTATCCTTTTGAAATTAGGGGTATTACAACAGTTTACCGATTGTACAGGAATTTCTGAACGTATTTTAAGAGATTCCAAGGTTGCCACCTAGTTAAGAGATAGACTTCGTGATTGAGCTAGCTCCAGGCACTACACCTATTGCTAAGGCACCATACAAGATGGCATCGATGGAAATGCGAGAGCTGAATGATCAAATTCAGCAACTTCTCTGCCAGGGTTTCATTCATAAAAGCACTTCACCTTGGGGATCACCAGTGTTGTTTGTGAAAAAGAAGGATGGCTCACTTCGCTTGAGTATAGATTATAAGGAGTTGAATAATGATGAGCGCTGAAAAGTGCGCATTTAAACCCCTTAAGCTTAGGTATTCTAGGACCTTTATCTATCTTACTTTCCCGTTTTAGACTAATTTTGTGTTATTACCCTTTTCAGGTACTTATCCCCAAAATAAGCTAACTCAGCTAAATAAAAGCATAATTGAAGCAATCTTGAGATGAATCAAAGAAATGAGCAGAGTGTGAGCAAAAGGAAGCAAGTGATGGAGATTAAGTAAGTTCGATCGATATTAGGAAATATTCGATCGATCCAACTTTGATAGATTTCAGCACTTCAAGATGGATCTGAACTATTTTGCCCTTATCCAAAGATCCCACAAAGTTCGATCGATCCAACCTTCTTCCGATTGATCGAAGAGATTCCATCTTATCCAGTAGTACCACCACACCTACTACTTTTGTCTCTTTCCCAAAAATATCTCCAAAATATCTCAGATTTGTCTTTATCCAAAAAGGCGCCGCCATAGAGGATCGATCTAGCTTAAGTTCAATAGATCTCAGCCATGTTCGATCGATCTCAGAAAATGTTCGATCGATTGATTTCCCCAAGTACGAGAAAATTCAATTTGCAGATCATTAAAAGTTGTCTCATATCCAATCATTAGGGAGGAATATTGGCGTATGAGCCCAGGTCATTGGGGGTGACATTTGACCTACCTATATAAGGAATATAAGCCACTTTTACAAAAAAGACTTTTGACACAATTTCCATATCATATTCTTAGTGGGGAAGAAAAGAAGAAAGGAGGCTAGAGACATAAGCTTGGAGTTCTTCCATCAACCAAGAAGATGAACAATTTCTACCATGGAATTAGCCCTTGAGGGTTAGAAGACACCATCCATGAGTGGCTAGACATCCTCTTGGGGCTAGAGTTAGCCCTAAGCATGCTTTCTACATCTTGATTTATGTATTTTTGAGGGGATTTGTATTGTGATAGATGTTTTGACATTTTTATATATATAGATCTTGTTTATTCAATGATTTGTGTGGTTTAATGCTTCCAATTGATCATTTCATTCTATCCATATGTCTATGTATGCTAGAATAGATGTTCATGTGTTTCTCTCTAGATTTTGTGTTATTGATGTATGTCTATGTGTATTGATGCTATAGATTTAGAGATTGTCAAGACATAGTACTTAATAGATGCTCTTGTGGTTTATTTGATGATTCATACTCATTTCTTGATGGATTGTGTCTCTCCCTTAGTTTAATTAATTTAATTTCATGTCATTAGCTTAATTGTAGTGTAGTTGTAGTTTAGATGTTAAATGGGAGGACAATCCATGCTTGTTGTTTGATGTTCCATACTTATGAATACAAGTAGCATATGTCTCTAACCTTGTGATGTGTTTGGATTGTGAACTTAAAGAAAGGATTAATGGCTTAGTTTGATATATTGTGCTATCAACTATGTTGCTTAGACAATATATACTTAATTAGTCATTCATGCTTATTAAAACAACCACACACACACACTATTGTTGCAATACATATTTTCTCCCTCACTAATCATTCATTAAGGGTGTAGAAAAGCTATACGTAGTGGTGATCTCTAAACCCCAAGATCTCTCTCTCTCTTATCTTCTCTCTATTGCATTTAATTGTTTACTTTAGTTTAAATTGCATGTTAGTATAATTCAATCACCAACCAATCTTTTGATCACTCGATCTACTAACTCTAATCTTGATACCACAACCTAATATGGCCCACCAATCCCTTGGGATGATCCCTACTCGCCCTAACTATATTTTTAGTGAAAGGTAGTAGTAGCAAATTGTAAATGTAAAACTTAGCCACACTCATCTTAGTCCACTTTGCACAAATTTGGCCGCGACTGCGTGGGTGACACCAAATAAGGTTACTATTCGTAACAAGTATTATTTGCCCAGGATCGACGACTTATTTGACCAGTTGAAGGGAGCTACTTACTTCTCCAAGATTGATTTGCGATCTGGCTATCATTAGCTTTGAGTTAGGGAGAAGGATGTTCCTAAGACAGCATTTTTAACTAGATATGGATCTTATGAATTTCGGGTCATGCCTTTTGGGTTGACTAATGCGCCAGCTGTCTTTATGGACATGATGAATAGGGTCTTCAGGGTTTACTTAAATCAGTTCGTCATTGTATTCATCGATGATATTCTGGTTTATTCTAAGTCTAAGGAAGACCATGCTAGACATCTTCGCATAGTGTTGCAGATACTTCGTGAGCACCAGTTGTATGCCAAGTTCGAAAAGTGTGACTTTTGACAACAAAAGGTGAAGTTTCTGGGTCACGTGGTGTCAGAGAAGTGGATAACGGTGGATCCAGCTAAGGCCTCAACTGTTTTAGAGTGGGGACAACCTACCTCACCCATTGAGAGTCATAACTTTCTGAGATTGGTAGGATATTATTGTAAATTCATCCAGGGGTTTTCAAAGATAGCGGCCCCATTCACCCATCTAACTAAGAAGGGTATACCATTTGTATTGGATGAGCATTGTAAGACTACATTTGACACACTGAAGAGCAAGTTGACTTTTGTACCTGTTCTAGCTACTCCCCAGAGCGGGATAGAGTATCTTGTCTACGCAAATGCTTCTTTGCAGGGTTTGGGATGTGTTTTAATGCAGGAAGAACGACCGGTTTCTTATGGGTCTCGTAAGCTTAAGCCTCATGAGGTTAACTATTTGACGCACGATTTGAAGTTAGCAGTTGTAGTATTTGCCTTACGTATTTAAAGGCATTATCTGTTGGGGTAGTCCTTCAGACTATTTAGTGACCACAAGAGTTTGCAGTATCTCTTCAAGCAGAAGAAGCTAAATATGAGGCAGCATAGGTAGTTGGAGTTTATGAAAGATTACCACTTCTCTATATAGTATCACCCAGGGAAAACGAATGTAATGGTAGATACACTTAGTCGTCGACCCAATACTAGTTTTTCTGTAATGTTTACTACAGAATGGAATCCTTTGAAGACTATAGATGAGATGTTTGATGCTTTTGTGGCATGCATAGTAATTACACCTGCTATTATCCACAAAGTACTGAAGGCACAACTTATGGACCAGCAGTAGTGATGTCCCATTTTACTCTATTGGGAAAGATAGGGGCTTGAGGTCCAAAGGTCGTCTAGTAGTACCTTTTGCTGATGATTCGAGAAAAGAGGTAATGACAGAGGTTCACAAATTTGAGTTCTCTATCCATCCAGGTGGAGATAAAATGTATCAAGACATGAAGCGACAGTTTTGGTGGGCAGGTATGAAGAGGGACATAACCATCTTTGTCTCCAAGTGTAGTACCTATCAGATGGTCAAGATTGATCATCAGAGACCATTTCGTTCCTTGCAGTCACTTTTTATACCGGAGTGAAAATAGGAGAGTATCTCTATGGATTTTGTGGAAGGATTACCCAATTCCAACAAGAACCACAATTTTATTTAGGTCATTGTTGATAGGTTGACCAAATCAACTCATATTCACACTGATTTCACTTTAGAACAGTTGGCGAGGCTTTACATTTCAAAGATTGTGAAGCTGCATGGCATATCGATGTCTATTATGTCAGACAGGGATTCGAACTTTGTATCGAGATTTTGGGGGAGTTTTTAGCAGGCCTTGGGTACCAAATTACATCTTAGCGCTGCTTATCATTCTCAGACTGATGGCCAGATCAAGAGGGTTAATCAGATCATGGAGGATATGTTTCGTGCCTGTATGCTTGATAATGAGGGCAGTTGGGAGGATTATTTGCCACTTACAGTGTTTGCCTACAATAATAGTTTTCAGATGACTGTTGGTATGGCACCGTTTGAGGCGTTGTAAGGCCGACCATGTCAATCTCCTATTTGTTGGTTAGAGGTTGGTGAGAGCAGATTTCTGGGTCCAGCATTTATCAAGGATACCTCTAAGAAGATTTCTATTATTCATGACCGCATGCGCACTGCCCAGAGTAGGCAGAAAAGTTATGCAGATAGTCGTACTCGCAGTTTAGAGTTTCAGGTGGGGGATCAGGTGTTGCTCAAAATGTCTACCATGAAGGGTGTAATGCACTTTGGGAAGGAGGGAAAGTTATCACCACGTTTTGTCGGTCCTTTTATGATTACAGATCAAGTCGGAGCCGTAGCTTATCGATTAGCACTTTCAGATCATCTACATCTGGTCCATAATGTCTTCCATGTGTTCATATTGCTGAAAATTCTGCTAGATGAGGATCGCTATCAGCATATAGATGTTGGCGAGATTGAGTTGCAGCCAATGCGACGTATATCGAGCCACCGTGTCATATTCTTTATCGTCGTGAGTAAGTGCTTTACAACAAGACTATCCCTCTTGTGTGTTATCAGTGGAGCCATCATAACGAGGCCGAGTCCACTTGAGAACGGGAAGATGTCATCTGTTCAAAATTTCCAGAATTTTTGAAATAAGGAAAAGGGTGAATTCCTAGGACGGAATTCCTTTTGTTAGGGAAGAAGAATGTTATGCCCCTAAATTTTTAAAGGCTTTTATTTATTTATTTTATTTCAATTTATTTATCTACGTGGCTATTTGAATTGTTTGTGCATTTGTTTTAAGATTTTATTTGTTTGTCACTAAATGCTAATTATTTAGTATTTATTTTGTTTTAATTATTTATGTGACTATGTGAATTGTTTGTACATTTATTTTGGAGTGTTTAATTATTGGTTCTTTTAAGTGTTATTTATTTAATGCGTAATTTTTATTTAAATTCTTTATTTGTATGGTTGGGTAGATATATATATATATATACACGAATATATATATATATAGACCTTATATATAATTATATATATATGGATATATATGATTTTTATATATGGATATAAAGAAATATATATATATATACCTTATATGTGTAACTTTATATATATGTATAGATATATATGATTTATATATATATGTATGGTGATTTATGAATATATATATATACCTTATATATATATTTATATTGATTTAGATGTATGGATTTATATGATTTAAGTTATTTATTTATTAGTTATTGGCTATGACAAAATGAAAGATTAAGGAAAGAAAGGAATGTATCAAATTAGGTCTGTACATAATATATATAAATGGGTCTGTACATAAGGATTAGTTGTGCATATATATATATATATATATATATATATATATATATATATATATATATATATATATTGTAGTTATATTATAGTAATGGGTTACTAGTCTTCCTATGTGTTATGGGAGTGGTATTAGAATAGGTTGGTGTTTTGTTATTAAGTGTGTGTTGTATATATATATAATTTAGGTTGGGTTTGTAGGGTTGATTTAGAACCCGTACACAAACATAAAAGAAAAGAAAAATAGAAAGGGGCAGCACGAACCAGAGAGAAAGGAGAGGAAGAAAGAGAGAGAGGAAAAAAAAAAAAAAGGAGAGAAGGTGGAGGAGAGTGGTAAGGCCGACTATTGTGAGTGATATTCAGAGTGCAGAGGTAGACTATGGCGACCCGAAAGCCGCCGACGTCATTGGAAAATTTGAGAGGAATGGTGTAAAGTTTTGACCCGAAACTCTTGAGGCAAGTCTTTGTTCTATTCATTCTCTTTGACTTCGTATTCGATTCATCTCTAGAAGGATTCTAGGGTATAAATAACAAAGAAAGAAATTAGTTTGATTGTATGAATTAATCGGGTCATTATGATATATTTTTCTTTTATTTTATTCCATGAATTTAGTTGTTGTTCTTGCATATTTCTTGAATTTGGTTGTTCTATTCATGGATTGTTCGGACACTTTGAGATTTAGTTCTGGTCTTAAGGATTTGGCTAAAGGTTTTCAGAAGAGATTGTAGGGCTGCAGATGGAAGGATGAGATGTATGGTAAGAAGTCGGTGTAGTTGAAGGGGCAGTCGGTTCTGCCTATGTGTCATCAAGGTTGTGTTATATTTTGATTATGTTTGGGTTTTGCAAAGTGTTCAGTAGAGACCCATGTTGTCCGGGGTCAGTTTAGCACGGTGCAAGCAGTGTAGTTTTGTTCCTAGCAAGTGTTTACTTCGAATTATTATTTTAAGTTATAATCTATATATGATAGTTATTACTTGATTTGGAGTTATTTGTATGTTGACTATTAGCTCTCACTTGTAAGTAACTATTGTAATTTTATTAAATTAATATAATGGAATTTTTTTAAATTTCAAATTATTAATTTTAATGTCTATTTAAAAAGGCTTACTTTCTTATGAAAAATTATTGTAGAGGATAATGCTATATTAATTGTTTAAGAAACGATAAATGGCTTTGTTTGCATTTTAAGTTATTAGCATGGGACTTTTAATATCTAGAAATTTTATTTTTATATATTTTGATGGTATTTTGATAATTAATCATGCATGTATTAATGTTAATGATTTTACTTGCATTATAAGTTAATTGCATAATAGGTATAGAAGCCTATACTACCCTATAAAATACTCAGATAAATTCTATTAATAGTATATGGGAATTTTAAGTATACAGAATTGTATATATGTGTATAATGGGGGACCATTGTTAGGATATGGTCTTTAAAGTACCATTGTTAGGATATGGCTTGTTGATACATTTATAGTCCAGCTAAAATGTCAAGACTCATACGTTTTGTCATACCATTGTCAGGATATGGTTATGACCTTAGATTGTGCTATTGTCAGGATATGGCTATAATTACGTATATATGTATATTTTAATTAGGTACCACGATACGAGCTTGAGGTCTCGGGATCGATGGTTAGGGTTGGCGTATATTGCCAGGTGCCTGGTAAAGGAGGTACTCATGACCACCTTGTGTGCGCTTGCATGAGACCTACTATCCGGTTGAGGCTGTCTTATGATCCAGTGAGAGTCTATAATGTGTATACTTATGTATATTGACCTACGTAGTTATTATATGAGTCAGACTAGGATGTATCGTTTATCGGGTCTCTGTTTGGGATGTAGTAGAAAGGGCTTATTCGTGGGTTTTGATCCACCTTTGTTATTATCTTTTCAGGTCCTCATTAGCTCCAGGTGTAGAGTCAGTTCGTGCAGAGCAGAGGCCAATCTTCTTCCCTCTTCCGATGTCATCAACGTAGGATTCTATATTATTTTATTTCTAAGATAGACATTTAGTTATTTTATCTATTAGTTTGGGATTTTTATTAGGGGTCCACGTTATATGGATTCCCGAGTTATTTTCTGGAGATTTATTATTAGTATGGAATTTTATTAGAGATTATGTTATCAGAGGTTTTGTTATTTAATTATTAATTTAGTTTTCCCTTTCAGCGTTATTTATTTATTTTATTATTTTTCCTCTTATATTATGTGCTTGCTTATTATTGATTGGCTGATATCCCCTGACTTTGTGCGCAGACCTGATCAACCCGTGTTTCGAAATTAGGGGGTATCACATTTGTCTACTCTTCCTCTTCCTCTCTCTCGTCATCTACTCTCTCTCTCTCTTAGGGCCTAATGATATGTAGGCCAACTCTTAGGGCCTAAGTTTGATTCTACCAATATTCTCGCTCTCTCTATCACGTTATCTTCTCTTCCTCTATCTTCTCTCCATTTTTATCTCTCTCTTTTTCTTCCTGATGTCGCGTCTCTTTTAAACATACAAGCCCTAATCATCTGTTTTAAATCTAAAATTTTAGTTCCCCGCCCATATATGATTTTCTTCATCTTTTTTGAATCTTGTTACCCATTTGTAGTGGTATTAAAGAATATTTGCTCTTGATTCTAGTTACCCATTTGTAGTGGTATTAAAAAATAATTGCTCTCTTTTTATTTTGAATCTGTGCCATGTAATTTGCATTTTTTGAATGTAAAAAATCTATGAAATCTATATATGTTTGCCGAAGGAGAAACGTATAAATTGAAGAAATTCAAGCTTTTTCCAATATATCTTTTAGCTTGTGTATATTGTATTAATTTTTGGGGTTATTTGTTATGTGTTGACAAGATAACAAAAGAAGGTGAATGGATTTTGGTTGAAGATGTTTGAATGAGAATTGCGGAGTTTCTACTGAAGATTAAGATTTTTTCTATATGTTGATAAACATTTTGAATGAGTTTCTATTACATGAGGTTCAATAAACATTTTCATTGGTTTTGGGCTTTAATTAGTGTTTTTAGTGTTGATTTTGAGCTGGGTTTTTGTAATACCCCTAATTTTAAAAGGATAGTCTCGGTATTTATATAATTGATTTAACTGCATTTTTATTAAATTATATGATTATTTGGCTATTTGTTTATATGTTTATTTGAATTACTTGTTTAATTTGAATTGTGTGATTTATGTGACTTAATTATAAATTGGTTTGTTATTATGTGTAGTGAAATGTTTTAATTGTGCATGTTGTTTTATTTTATTTTATTTAAATTAAAGGACGTGGATTTGAACAGTAGTAATGGACTAAATAATTGGGTCACATGTACTACTTGGATAGGAGGTTAATGGGTACGTATATTTACCCATGGATGGATGTACATACATACATATATATATATATATATATATATATATATATATATATGGGTATATATGTATATAAGGATTTTATATTTATTATTATTAAAAATAATATTAATATAACTAGGGTCGAATATATATATATATATATATATATATTTTTGTATATATAGTTATAATGTCAATAATTATGTATATATAGTTATAAGGTTAATGGTTTTATATATATATATATATATAATTATGTTAGTTGGTAGACTTATATATACGTATTATTATTTTATTTTTCCTTATTTCTTTTCTTTTCCATTGAGTTAGCAAAGTTGGATTAGAAGAAAGATTAGGGTTGGATTTATTTAGCCTATATATATGTAAGTATAAGCCTGTAGAGGAGGCTAGGGTTTATATTACATGAGACTATAGAGAAAGAACAGAGAATTACAGAGAGAGTTTTAGAGAGAAACAGAGGAGAGGAAAGAGAAGGTACGGCCAAAAGAGAAGGCTGAACCCAAGGAGGAAGGAAGGAAGGTTGCTCGTGGGTCTAGCACGGAGCAATAGAGAGGTTTGACAGCAATGCAAGAGTCGTCGAAAAATCTAAGAAGAAAAAGGAGTTGGGTTTTATTCAAAAACCGTAAGGTAAGTTTTTCTTCTATCTCATTCCCTTTAGTCTGTGTTCTATACATGCTTAGGACTATTCCAGGACTTTTAAATTATTAAAAATCAGCCATGTATGCATGCTAATAGATGAACTACAGTAGATTATGTGTATATGTATATGTTTGATTTAATTTGAACTTTGAACGCATGAAACTTGATTTAAACTTGTTTAATTTATGCATAAGGATGTTAAATAATGTTTAGGGGTGTTCTGAACTTAAAACAGTAGCCTTAGGACCCTTAATGGAGGAGGACGGAGTCACTGGAGCCGGGGAAGATGAACAGTCAAGTTTCATGTCGACCGGTTTTGGGCACATGTCGACTAGTTTACATAATTCGGTTGACGTCTACACACTTAACGTCGACCGGTTTACATGAACCAGTCGACATCTATGAGAACCAGTCGACATCTTTGAAAACTAGATGACATCTATGATTTTAGGTTGACATCTACGATTTTAGATTGACATCTACGACTTTATGTTAACATCTACAATTTTATGTTGACATCTGCAATTTTAGGTTGACATCTACGATTTTCTGTCGACATCTATGATTTCCCGTAGATGCCTGGGAGAAAATCGTCGACCGGTTTGGCCCAAAGCAGGGATGTTGGGTTTGCACTTAGGACGTGTTTGGGTCTAATTTAATGATGTGAAATTGTATAAATTGAATTAAACAGAGACTGAAATGCATAATATTCAGTAGTATGCTAAGTTTGAAATTTAATTAACCTAAGGGTTAATTTATGGAAGAATATTTGTATTAAACTGTTTTAATCAAATAATTAGATTTAAATAGTTTAATCATATTAAGGAGGTTTAAACAATCTATTTGAGATGCATGTTAATTTCTTATTATGTAAATTAAATGTATGCTACTTAGGATTGTTATTGTTGCTTAATTTTATGCAAGGACTGTATATGATTTTTATCATTTCTTGTCTCTAGATTTATTTGATGCATTACTTTATCTGTTGCATCATTTATGGATTGTATGCATTATATGCACCAGTATAAGATGGTGGCATATTAGGGACGGATTAACTAAAAACGTTAAGTCCTACCTATTCATGCATAACGGAATGGATTAACTAAAATGTTAAATCTTACATATTTTTATGTCAGGTCAACTGAATTAGTTGGATGACATACCGGATATTTTATTTTATGTTTTAGAATGGATTATATATATATATAGTTATGAGCCATGATATGAGCTTGAGTCTTAGGATCTATGGTTAAGGTGCGTATATTGCCAGGGATGTGTAGTTAGATATAGTGTAGTTGTGTGCCCTAGTAAGTCTAGGTACTCATGCTCACTATATGTGCGTTTGCATGTTGCCTACTATTCAGGTTGAGGTAACCCTATAGTCTAGTGAGGTTCCTTTAGTGTGTATTTATATATATACGGATTGCTAGTTATTGTTGGATTGACTAGGATGTATATGTGTATCGGATCTCTATTTGGATTGTAGTAGAGTAAAATTTGTTTGTAGGCCTGACCCACCATTATTTTTTAGGTGTTCTTCATGTGTAAAGGATTGTTCGTGGTGAGCAGGGATCAGTCTACTTCACTCTTCCGAGTTTACTTATGATATTCATTTATGTTTTGTTATTTAGATGTAGATAGTCATTACTGTTACTTATTCAGTTTTATGGATTTTTTAGGCTTCCACATATTATGGATTCCCGAGTTGTATTAATGGAGGATTAATTGTATCAGAATATTTTTATTATTTATGGAAATTTATTCTGAGGTTTAGTTATTAGATTATGGTTTAGTTTTCTTTCAATAAATTATTTATTCCTTTTTATTCTTTTGTACTCTGTGTTCGTTTAGTGCTGATTTATTTTTTATATCATCGGGTATTCAGGAGTGAATCTGGCCAACCCGCATTCAGAAATCCGGAGGTATTACAGTTTTGTTTGTGTAAAGCAATTTATTTCAAAATTAACAAAATAATTCAGTATCGTTTCATGGTATTTTTATGTTTTTTGTAAGTTTTCTGTATGCTAATTTTTCTCAATTATAGTTCCCTGTGCAATAATTAGAAGGGTCTTATCGTTTACCTTCATCATGGGTAATTATAAAGTGGGATTTGACTTTGTATAGTCATGACCTGTCTGCATGCTTTTGGTATAAGCATAGCTGGCACTTTTATATTTTTTGTAACTATATAAGTTGGTAAAATCAGTTGTGGTCTAGACAATTGATGTCTATTGCACTTTCAGACTCTGCACATAGAGAATATTGAAGTTGAAGAAACCATTTCTATTCGTTACATTAATTATATGTGTAAAGTGAATTGACGTTTGTGAAGTAGGGATTATGCCTATCTGAATAGCACATAGAAAATAAATCTAAATTTTATAATCCATGAATTCTAGTAATTCTCACCTAAGGTCTGATCTGGTTAAGGAAAATCGGGATACATCTAATAGTTTGTCACATATTGAAGATTAAGAAACTATATTCTGTTTTTTCCCTTAAGTAACTGTGTGAAGCCTAACAATATTTGATTGAATTTAAAAAATTATGAGTAGTATTTATTTGTTTCAGGCTTTTGTGATGGGGGGAGATGATCAAGGTGACAACTAATGAAGTAGGAGAAAGTTAATGAACAAGAAAGAATCTGACATTGCTCTAAGAGACCTGATTGAGTTCCTTGAGGAGGAGAAGAAAGGGGAAGAGATATTAAAGCTAGTGAAATGGTGGGCTAGGAGAAACCAGATGATTAGAACTGAGAAGATTCAGGAAGCAAACGAGATCAAAGTAAAATGTTGCAGCAGTTTGGAAGAAAAGTTCGTGTCTATCGCGGCAGTTTTTATTATTATTATTATTATTATTATTATTATCACTTTTGTAACTCGTATTTGTTGTAGTGGCTGAAAGTTAATTCATGAAGGCATTTGTGTTTCTCATTTTTATTAAAATGCTATGATTGATTTAATGACGTCTTATATTGTTGTATTATGGTGCCTAAAGATCAATAATGCTATATAACAGGAATGCTTGGGTTTTTGGACTTATTTTGGATTTAGCCATTGTAGTTCGTTCTATCCCAACGAGTATACATGTACCAGAGGAACAATCATCATCCAAGTAACTCTTGAAATTTGAAAGCATCCAATATCTAATTGCTTCAAAACTAATAACCTGTAAGGCTGGAATATTGAATCTGCCCTTTTCTCCCATAAGAAGGTTTTATTGTTGTAGCAAACAAGCAATAAATAAATAAATAAATAACTAGATAAAATATTTAAAGTGTAACTTATGGGCAGTGAAATTTGGATTGAGTTTGGTTGGAAAGAAATTAAATAAATAAATAGAAAAATGGTGAGATATAATTTTGTACTTTTAATAATATTTTGGAAAAAAAAGAAAAGAAAAGGAGGGATACATGATACTTGATGATGAGTTAGTTTTGTTATTCTTCAAAAAATGGGAAGAATAAAAGGAAATGGGAGTAACAAAGGAAAGGAAAGGGAATGGGAACTAACTTTCTCCTTCTAAAAAGAGTCCTCCCTTTTCCATAGGAGCTTTATCTGCTTGTCGGAGTGGATTGATCGGTGGTAGCCTTCTATTTCCTTCTCTTTTCTTGATCAGTTTGGTTTTAGTTGTTCTTTATTATCTCATTCTTTCGTGTTCTGTGTGTGCCTTGTTAGTTTCGGGTAACCATGACCCCTGTGTCTAGTCGAGTACTATCTTGTTATTGGGAACTTTCTTATCTTCTTGCGGATATGGTGGAGTGTTTAACCCTTGTTTGCTCTTTGTTGTCCTGTCCCTTGGCCTATCTACATATTGGGCTTTTCTTAGTTGGTTTGGTTTTGGGGGGTTTTGGTTTGTTTTGTTCTCGTTCTGTTTCTTCAGGTGGTTCACAGATATGGTTGGGTGGCTGTTGGTGGTGCTTCTGGTCAGCCTTTTTTGGTAAGTCTCATTTACAACGTGTTGATGGAGGGTTTCCTGCATGTGGTGCAGTGGCTTCCTATTTCTTTGGTGGGTCGTTTACGGCGTCGTTTCTAGCGGTGGGAGATGATCGGTTTTCTTCTATCAAAGGTCTCCTCTGGTCAACGTGTTTTCGGTCGATGGGGTTGTTCTTTTCTGTTTTTGGTTTGGATGATGTCTAGGGTTCAAGGGCCTACGTCATATTCCTTTGTTGGGATGGGGCTGACGTTATGGATGTGTATTGCCAAAGATTTCTTACGGTCATTGGTGGGCCATGGCTACTTATACCCTCGAGCCCAGTGTCTGACGTTAATCCTTATCCTTATCATGCTTCTTGTTTTTCATTTCTCAAGGGCAGTTTTCAAGGTTTATTTGTTTTGTGTGGTTGCGGTGATGCAGAGTATCCCATACATTTCTGTCAATGATGACATTACTCAATCATTGCCTTGGGTTATGTGGCTCCTTAATTTATCGTCTCTAAGGTCATCTTATATTGACTTATATGTTCCTTAGCCTCTGTTAACTAAGGGCAAGAATAATAAGCTTTGGTGGTCCCAGTGGTTGGTAAGCAAATTGCCCAACTTTTAAGCTTAGGTTTTTATCACGACTTGCGTTGTTGGTGGGATTGGGTCAGCCCAGTGCTTCAGACACCTTTTAAGCTTTAGTTTGTTATCACGACTGTTATCGTGACCTAGTTTAGTGTTGGGTTTGTCTGGGGTTGGTTGTATTGTTAGTTTTTGTGATTCCTTGTGATATGGATGTGTATCTGATATTTGATGTAAGTGCGATTTGGCAGTTCTTTTGCTGGGTTAAAAAAAGAAAAAAGAAAAGGAAATGTGAGTATTTTTAAAAAAAAATTAAATACTAGATATGTCCTCACTTTTATAACAGACAAAAATATATATATATAAAAAGTGTATTATTTTTCATTATGACTACTCTGAGTCAAAAGAATTCACACTATTTTTTGTTTTTTTTTTTTTCACTTAAATAAAGAAATGATTCTTGCACTGAATAGTTGTAGTGAATTTACTTACATTTTTAATTTGTTAATTATGTAACAAATAAAGAAGTGCTCCATTTAATTATACTGGGAAAAGGCATGTGCTATGCACGTAATAAATGTTTTGTAACTTATTTTATTATTTGGTAAATTATTTTATTAAACTCTTACCAATTTTACCTATTTTTTAGTTGTTTTAATAATGATTTGAAATCTTTTATTTTAATTCATTTTATTTATAGAAACTCTTTTATTTTAATTCATTTTATATCAATTAATAAATATTTTTTTATTCATAAATAAATACTAAAATACTAAAAGAAAATAAAATAACTAATTAGTGGTAGAGTTTTATAGACTATTTTTTATATTAATAACTTGTCTAATTAGATTTCCTTTTATTAAAAAAGTCATAATAAAAGGTAATTTGTGGTAGAGTTTTAGAAAAATTATTTAATTTTTTGTATCAATTAATAAATATTTTTTATATTAATAATTCTTATCTAATTAGATTTATTTTTATTAAAAACTCATAATAAATAGATAAATAAGTAATTTGTGTTAGAGTTTTATAGAAACTCTTTTAAAAACTATTTGTATATCAATTAATAAATATTTTTTTATATTAATAATTCTTGTCTAGTTAGATTTGTTTTCTTAAAAAACTCATAATAAATAGATAAATAAGTATTTTGTGTTAGAATTTTATAGAAACTCTTTCAAAAAATTATTTTATTTTCTTTAAATATATTCTTTTATAATTAGATTTCCTTTTATTAAAAAAAACTCATAATAAATAAATATATGTGATAAAGTTTTAAAGAAAATAAAATAGGTAATTTGTGGCCGTGTTTTATATAAATTATCTTATTTTCTTTTAATAATTTTTTTCCCTTGGATAAACTCATAATGAATAGATAATGTGATAGCGTTTTATAGAAAATAAAATAGCTAATTTGTGGTACATTTTTTTGAAATTATTTTATTTTCTTTAAATATATTCTTTTCTAATTTGGTTTCCTTTTATTAAAAAAAAAAAAAAAAAAAAAAAAAAAAAAAAAAAAAAAAAACCTCGATAAATAGATAATATGTGTTAGAGTTTTATAGAAACTCTTTTAAAAACTCTCTTTATATCAATTAATAAATATTTTTTTATATTAATAATTCTGGTCTAATTAGATTTCCTATTATTAAAAACTCATAAATTGATAAATTGGTAATTTGTGTTAGATTTTTATATAAACTCTTTTAAAAATCTATTTTTATATAAATTAATAAATATTTTTTTATATTTATAATTTTTCTTTAAATAGATTTTCTATCATTAAAAAACTAATAATAAATAGATAAATATGTAATTTGTGTTAGAGTTTTATATAAACTCTTTAAATATATCATTGTCTAATGTGAATTATGTGACAGAGTTTTATTGAAAATAAAATAAGTAATTTGTGGTAATGTTTTTTAGAAATTATTTTAATTTCATTATAGAAATTTGTATTCTTAGCTACTACCAATGCATTGATCAATTGTAGAAATGGTAACATGACCTTCACCTTTGGAAATATGAAAGTGAACATCAAGAAAAGGGAAAGAATCTACCAACTTATTTGATTTGAAAATTTGAATTCTCAAATTTAGTTTTTGTTACTAAAAAATAAAAAATAAATAAAAATTGAAAAAAAAAAAAAAACATATAAAAAATTTATAGCAACAAATTCATTTAATAATCAAGTCCAACCGAAAACCCAAAAACATTAAAACCTGTATTAAGAATGAACAAAAAATAAAAAATAAGAAGAAAAAAAATTACAATCCAAAGAAACTTATAAAGAATAAAATAAAAATAAAAACTAAAGAAAAAAGAATATCAAAAAATAAAAAATAAGAAAAAAATTACAATACGAAGTAAACTTATAAAGTATAAAATAAAAATAAAAACTAAAGAAAAAAGAATAATGATACTTCTGAAAAATAAAAAGTAAAGAAAAAAAATAACAACAATGACTCAAAATAATAATAAATTATAAATGAATCAAAAATAAAAAATAAAAAATAAAAAGAAAAAATAACAATCCAAAGTAAAAACTTACCAAAACAACCACTTTCAAACATCAATTAGAAAGCGAAAAATAAAATAAAACAAATCAACTACTTCTAAACATCAATTAAGAAGAGAAAAATAAAAATAAAATAAAAGAAAAAATAATAATAATGCTTCTAAAAAGAAAAAGTAAAGAAAAAAATTTAACAATCCAACAAATTAAGAATAATAAATTTTGAACCATCCAAAGTATGATTACAAAGAGTAAAATAAAAATAAAAACTAAAGAAAAAATAGGAATGATACTTCTGAAAAAGAAAAAAAAAAAAACAATAATGACTCAAAATAATAATAAATTAAGAATGAACCAAAAATAATAAAATGAAGAAAAAAAATCAACCACTTCTAAACATCAATTAGAAAGAGAAAATAAAAATAAAACAAATCAACTACTTCTAAAAATAAACATCAATTAGAAAGAAAAAAATAATAATAACATAATAATAATGCTTATAAAAAGAAAAAGTAAAGAAACCAATTATAAAGAGAAAGGAAAAAATATACACACCACAAACAGGACCTAATATATATATATAGGTCATATGTGATAGAGTTTTATAGAAAATAAAATAAGTAACTGAAATTTTATTAGGTAACTTGTGTTAGAGTTTTATAGAAACTCTTTTTATAATTTTTTTATATTAATTAATAAATATTTTTTTATATTAGTAAATAAATACTGAATTATTAAAGTAATTAATAAA
Organism: Cornus florida; assembly: GCF_030987335.1. Taxonomy (NCBI): domain Eukaryota; kingdom Viridiplantae; phylum Streptophyta; class Magnoliopsida; order Cornales; family Cornaceae; genus Cornus; species Cornus florida. Next base: position 42,102,615 of record NW_026775577.1, on the reverse strand, counting down.
TATTTTTTTATATTATTAAATAAATACTGAACAACTAAAATACTAAAACTCTTTACACATTTAATAATAAATATTTTTTTATATTAATAAATAAATATTAAAATACTGAAACGCTATAAATAACAAATTTAAAATTACAACATTAGGTTAGACGATTCAATATCACTATTAAATAAAAGGCAAATTTCTCAAAACCCCTAAAACTATTAAAAAGTGATCATAAAACCCCAACCAGTTTTTAAAACCCCCAACAATATAGCAACGTTATCATTTTACCCCAACTCTGGCAATTGGCTGTTAAAAGTATGTGAAATGACTAAATTACCCTTATTATATTTCCTTTTGTTTAAAAAATCAAAAAATTATATTTTAAAAATTACAATATTGTCCTTTAGCACAAAACGACAGCGTTTAGTGCCAACATAGTTGGACATCAAAACTCCGTCGTTTCATTCAAGGCAGCAGTTGTATTAGACTTAAAACGCTATCGTTTGATTCATTGAACAAGTGTGTGTGTGTGTGTGTGTGTGTGTGTGTATTGTTACACCGGTATTACGCAGTTTAGCTGGCATGGACCCTTTTCACTGATAAGATCAGCCGACTATCCATCACTGCCTTGTACGTCGTCCCCCATCATACCCCTCCCGACCAGCTCCGCTAGCCCTCATCAGCTGCTCCAGAGTATACATCTCTACTTTGCCGCTACAGAACCCTAAATATCCACTCTTTTCACGGCGTTGTTGAACACCCTGAATCTGAATCTGGGTTGTCTTCTCTTTAACTTATGATTCATTCTCTACAACAATCAATGTGTTGTTGCTTGTAGCATCAGTATTTGCATTCTCAGGACTAGACATTGTTGATTTTGACAATAACATTTGGTGTTGTCGTTTTTTTATCAACACGAAGCAACATAGATTAGCTGCAATGAGGATTAGAATTGCGATGACCAAGAGTATAATCACTCCGATTCTCTTGTGCTTCTTCGGCGACGGCGGCGAGATAACCACTCCTTGTGCGTTCTGGAGAAGAGTCGTAGGCGGCGAGGCGGCGGCGCCGGAGGATGAGTCGAAGAACGAGGAAGTGCTGGAACCGCATGTTTTGTCGATGATCTCCCCGCAGAGGCTAGGGTTCCATGAAAACGAAGTTGTCGTGTTCATCTGTGGAAGCCATGGCCGATCTAAGAAATTACAGGTTTAGTTATCGTGTTCATCTATGGAAGCCATGGCCGATCATCATCTGCACTCTTACGTACTTTCTGAATGCAAGCAATCGCGTGTTTACGCGCGGTTGAATGTTTCTCGGTTCCAATTCGACTTCGAAGAGTCTGTCAAATACTGCAACTTCATTTGGCAGAAGCGACGTGGATCGTAATCCGCCATTGTCGATCTTTCCTTTTCGTTCTTGTTCTTCTTTCAGAGCTTTTTGTGTTACAGAGAAAATGATCAACTGAATAAAAAACTGTATATGCGTATGGTGATCTAGGTCTGCTATATGTAGAGGACGGACTTCAATCTCTCTTTACAAATAATTAATTTCTCTCTCTACTTCTTGAGCCAAGTCGTTTATCTGTTAGTTAGTGGACTTGTAAGTTAGTTAGATAGGGATCGGTCGTTAACATAGAGCAGCTGACGTCGACGACTCTGTTTTCAAGATTTGGCCAATGTTCAAATCCAAGTGAGTTGACTCGCTTCCAACTCGGTAATTCAGGCCATCCGCTGACCCGACCCAATTAGGTTCAAAAAGCAAGAGATCCAAGTTGACAAATTAATTCCTGATTTTCCTTCTCTTTCAATGGTTTATATATATATATATGTGTGTGTGTGTGTGTGTGTGTGTGTGTGTGTGTGTGTGTGTGTGTGTGTGTTTTGCTTTATATAGATGTTTATCTATATATTGGTTTGTATATCTAAACTTCATGATTGTTGTTTAAAGTGAGTATATGTAGTTAAGCCTGTCCGGAAGGGTGAGCGGAGATGGTCGCGAGTAGAGAAAGAATAAAAAGCAAGAGAGAGAAGATGACTAAACTGTGGGTTTTAACTGTAACAAGTTTTGGGGTATTTTCGGAATAACACGTATAAATATATTTCACTTGTTTGGCACATTTTACTCTAGGGGTATTTTGGTCATAAAATTCACTTTGGCAAAGCAATTGTTAATCACACGCTGAGTTAACGGCCCCAATTGACAGAGTTGGGGTAAAATGATAACATTATTATATTGTTGGGGGATTTTTTAAACTGATTGGGGGGTTTTATGATCATTTTTTGATAGTATTAAAGGTTTTGAGAAATTTGTCCTTAAATAAATAATGATATTATTTCTTTTCTTTAAAACTGTTATCAAACATAGCCTTAAAGGGATTATAGAAACCGTAGCCTTTCGGTCAGCCCCAAATTATCAAACCCTAAATCCTACGAGTATCCATCCGCTGTCGTCGAGCTCGATTTGCAGGCAACGGCGGGCGAGATTTCGACTTTGATTTACCAGATTTGGTTGATTTGGCAACTTCTTTTGGACATACGCCATAATGTCGAAGCGAGGAGGAGAAGAAGGGGAAGAACAGACGAAGAAGAAGAGAGAGGATAGAACTGAAAATTCAAAGCAATTACCGAACTACCTTTCGCATGAAATCATCGACCAAATACTCTCCAGACTACCCGTCAAGTCTCTGTTACGATTCAGGTGTGTTTGCAAATCATGGTGCTCTTTGATTTCCGATTCGAATTTCGTTAAAACCCATCTTAGTTGTATGTCAAGATCTGAAGAAGATGATTATAAGCACTACAAAATCATTTCGCATAGTCCTTGTGATGGTTATCTTCTCGAGTCTTGGTCTCTTTATTCTGTATTGTATGAGAAATCCTTTAAGCCCGATCTTGCATTGCATTTGAAGAATATGCATCGTGAGTTCTCGTTCGTGGGTTCTTGTAATGGGTTGCTCTGTATAAAATTTCTAGATGAAGTTTTCATATGGAACCCATCCATTAGAAAATCCAAGAGATTGCCTGATTCAGGCATGAGTGTGGGGACATATGGATTTGGTTATGATGAGTCCATTCTTGATTACAAGGTAGTAGGAGTCTTTTGGCGTACAGGTTTTTTGGTTCCCCAAGTCATGGTTTATACATTAAAGACTGATACTTGGAGAAGGATTCAGGACTTCCCTTGTAAGCAACCACCTTTGGGTTCTGGTAAATTTGCGAACAAAGCTCTCCATTGGCCTGTTTGGGGACCAAATTATTCTTGGGTGATTGTTTCTCTTGATTTAGCAAAGGAGATATACGAGGAGGTGGCGCAACCTAAGTACGAAGATGTTGCAGAATCTGAAGATGGTCAGATTGTTTCTCTTGATTTAGCAAAGGAAACATACAAGGAGGGGGCGCAACCTAAGTATGAAGATGGTGAAGAATCTGAAGATGGTGAAGAATCTGAAGATGAGGATTTCAATTTGTATTTGGGGATTTTAAAAGGATGCTTATGTGTGCAGCGTAACTACCATGGAACTCGTGCTCGTGCTGATCTATGGGTCATGAAGGAATATGGTGTGAGAGATTCTTGGACTAAATTAGTCAGCATCCCCTATCCCTATTTCTATTTCTATTTGACAGATTCGGTGGAGGTTGGGTACTCGCTACCATTGTGCATTTCTAAAAATGGTGAAATTCTGTTGGTATTAGATTCTCTAATTATATATGATTTAAAAAAGAATACATTGAGGTTTCCTTCCTATAGCGGCTCTATTTTCCAATTGGAGACTTATGTTGAGAGCCTTGTTTCACCTAGTGCTGACAATGAGCTTCAGGAGTACCATTAATTAACAATTTTTCAATAGAAAAGGTAAGATCAGATTTTGATTATCTTTTATTATTCTTTCCCTGCTTTTTGTAATGCACTGTATAATTCATTTAATACTGCATTTATGGTATGCAAAATACTTTTATGAAAGCTATATTATGTTTAGTGACTTTTTTTTGCTTGATTATGTGTATGGGTAGATAAAAGTAGCTTATAAAGAAATAAGGATCTCCTAAAACAATTAGCAAATGAAACTTGTGGTGGCTAATGTCTTTCAGTTTTATGCTTAAATTTGGGACTTGAAGTGAATGTTCAAGCAGAATTTTGTGACTCGTTGCTCTTTTTTCCTTTTCCTGAGCTCTTATAATTATTTAATTTTCTTTTAGGTAATGTGGGTAATTAATATTAATTTCAGACTTGTATTGTTAGAGGAATTTCTATTTCTTTCTTAAGGTTTCACAAAATAAGTTGCAAAATTAATCAATTTAAAGTAAATGCAATCATGTTGTATCTACATGTGCTATTGCATTGTATTATCGTGATTGTTTTGCATTTTTCTTGTTTAATTTGCCTATTGCTTCAGTGGCAAATTTGATAACACCTTTAGCAATTATTGTTAATCCTAAGATGAATATAGAAATGGATTAGGAATATGATAGTTTGCAAGGGAGTTAGATCGTCTATGTGGTAATTGAAAAATGTTAAAAAGAACTATTCTGCTTTTGCAAATAACCCTCTTGTTCTTCTAAAAACCTTCTATGCTATAAATTGTCACCTAGCGCCGAGAAGGAAATAAATTGTTTTTATTCTGAAAGTGGTGTTTGATTCCATATATCTATTCTTAGAATTGTGTATATATTGGTATAAATTTCTAAATAATTTATCAATATTTTTCAGTAAATGTATTTTGATTCCATATATCTATTCTTGTAATGGGTTGCTCTGTATAAATATAAAAGATGAAGTTTTCATATGGAACCCATCTCTTATAAAATCCAAGAGATTGGTGGATTCAGGCATGAGGGTAGGGATATATGGGCTTGGTTATGATGAGTTCATTCTTGATTACAAGGTGGTAGGATTCTTTCGTGGCACAAGTCGTTTGGTTCCCCAAGTGAAGGTCTATACATCAAGGACTGATACTTGGAGAAGGATTCAGGACTTCTCCTGGGAGAAACCTCTGGAATCTACTAATAAGACATTCCTCCGCTTTCATTCGGAAAGGCGGAAGTTAAGACGAAAAAGAAGAATCGACCGTTCAAGTATTCGAAATTGCATGGAAAAGTTAAAAGAAAGAGAGACATATATGGGGTATATACCCATCTATATTGAATTGCGGATACAGAAATGATAGAATCATTTTTGATTGGACCAATATAGGTGTCTCCTAGTTTAGGTTTATTCTGTAAAATGAAATTTCAATAAATAAAAAAAAATTAAATATAAATAAGAATAAGGAGTCTTTATGTCGCGTTACCGAGGACCTCGTTTCAAAAAAATACGCCGCCTGGGGGCTTTACCGGGACGAAGCTCTCCATTGGTCTGTTGGAGTCAGTACCGGATCAAATTATTCTTGGGTGATTGTTTCCCTTGATTTAGCGAAGGAGACATACAAGGAGGTGGCACAACCTAAGTTCGGAGATGGTGTTTGCAGTGATGCTAACCATCGTCTTTATGGAGATGGTGATTACATTTTGTGGCTGGAGATTTTGAGAGGATGCCTATGTGTGCTGATGTATAGGTCATGAAAGAATATAGTGTGAAAGATTTTTGGACTAAATTAATCAGCATCCCCTATTTGACAGATCCCGGGTTTTATCAGTACTCAGTACCATTGTGCGTCTCTATGAATGGTGAAATTTTGTTGGAAATCAGATTATCTTTAGAGTTAAATGATTCAAAAGAGAGTACATTTAGGTATCCTTCCATTCCTAATTTACATTCTTTTCTCGAAGTGGATACTTATGTTGAGAGCCTTGTTTCACCTAGTGCCGACAATGAGCTTCAGGAGTCCCATTAATTAACCAAAACAAAAAATGTTGAACCACCACCTCATTTATAACATACAGTTTTTGTTGTAGCAGTTCATCTTTAGCTCTTCTGCACGAGAGCCTTTTGACATTTCTTTTGAAATCATTTGAATTTTTTTATATTTTATTTCATTGTAAGATACCGGATGATTTTTGTTTAAATTATCTCGATAATTTTAGCATTTTTATATATTGTTCTTTTAGTTTTTTTTTTTTTTTTTAAAAAAAAAAAATCACGTTTCAGATGAATGAGTTTCTTGTAGTTTAAAAAGTCTTTGGGCTGTGGTTAGTTTATGATTGCTGCCATAAACTTACAACTCTATCTGGACAATATTTTTGGTTGCGAAGTCGCAACTCTATCTGCCTGCGTAAATATCATTTTTCATATAAACATGTTTATGAAAAATTCGGACAACCCATTGGCATATTTTGCTTTGAAAAATGAAAAAATAAAAAAATTGTTTTTGATTTTTCTGTAATTTCTTTTTAAAATTAAGATTAGAATTTAAATATTAAAAATTAATTTCATCACGTACATCGGAATAGTCATTTATTATTTATAAATAATAATAAATATATGAAATAAAATTGACCCAATCCAAATTAATGTAAGAATAGTGTTTTTGAAATCGTCTCCTACTTTATCTTCTCCATTATTTCCTGGAGATAAATCTAATGGTTACAATTATCATTGACTATTAAATGCTTTTGTTTGATTACGTGATAATGGAATTCAACTAATACTGAAAAATGGAGAATGCCAACCCCATACCCATCCATATGTATCAGCAATTGGGCCTGGCCTACTTGTAGAAGCCCGTCAAGCCCTTTGAGCTCAACATATTCAAAGCCTGTGACCAGATCCTATTAAGCCACTTATATTGGGTCTCTACTTGTGGAGTTCAGTTCAACTCATTTTCCTTGATAGATGATATATATTTTTTATTCGACCCTACCTAATTTTATGTGGCTGGTGTGTTTTTGAGCAATGATAATTAGTTGCGACATCCGACTGTTTGGTATCTCACAGGGGTGGTGGCTCTCACAACAACGGGTGAGAGTCCTACCACTATTGTGAGACACCCGACTTTTAAATATTGATACGAAATTTTCTATTATATAAGAATTTTAAGTGACGTGGAGACTTAAATGGTATAGATAAGGAACAACTTAAATTCAAATGAGAAATAAGATAAAAGTAAGGGATTTATCTTCCCCAAAATCTCTATGGAATCATAAAAAATCTCTGGTTACCATGTGTAACGATAGTTACCATTCCTATAAGAAGGAAACGATATCATTTTGGATCGGAACTACTACCATTAATGCTTTTATAAAAGAAGTGATTGGTCAACCTAAAAAGGTATACCATAAGTCAACCTAAAAAGGTACGTCATAAATTTTATAGGTAATTGTTATCGGATATTGAATCGTCAAGTACTAACTTGACCGTCAGAGTGCACCCAGCCGGCACCACGCCGGTCATCACTTCTCTTGTCTTGCAGGAATCGCCAAGGGCTCCGAAGCGTACAGATTCTTGCATCAACAGTTGGCACCGTCTGTGGAAAACGTGTGTTAGTCGCAACAAATTACGATCTAGAAATTATTGATCTATAACGTTGTTCGTGTTCTTGGCCTTTGTTAGCAACACTGGCCAACTCCAACGTTTCGTTCATTATCAATCACAAAAAAATATATATATCATGAGTTTAGTGACGATCAAATTTCTGTTTCCATTGATATCTACAACTAAGAAAATGGGTACGTACAGTCAACTCTACCCGTGTCTATTACATTTTATCAAATTTATGGTTGATTCAAACTCTATAAATCCAATTCTTTACTCTGTTACGTATCTTGTATAAATATATATCTAGTATATTTTACACAGATGAGCACATACAGATCATTTTTCTTTCTATGAGCATGAGTTAGATTAGATCATAGTTAACAATTTAATCCATCATATATGGGTACAAGCTTGCAATGTCATGACTTCATATATCTGGTTTAACCATGAAGGCAGAGTAGTGGGCACAATGAGGAAACTGGTAAATTAGTTCTATAAGTAAAATTTTCTAGTCCAGGCTCAATTAGAAAGACATATATTTATAAGCAGAAATCTCCATATAGTTTTAGAAATGCCACAAGAATGTGAAAAAGTGGAGAACTTTGAAAGAAGAAGTTATACCTTGTAAGATGTGAGTAAACTATTTGTAATTTGAGTTATCTTTTGTTCGTACTTTATTGCACAACATAAAGGGACAAGGAGAAACTTTTTGAACCCATGTCAAAATAAGTTCCAACCATCTCCCCCTCCCCCAACAAAAATTGAAGGGACCATGTAATAAATAATTAATTGATGCGTTAAATGTGGTCTAAGGACTTATAATGTTTTACTCTGTTATGTATGGAAGAATTGTAAATTATTAAATACAAGCAACATAAATTCCAATTGACACCATACTGTACAAGCATCATGGCCATCCAATTAGGCAGGTTGTGATGGCGCATTTTCTTGTTATCATTGATGTACATCTTATGTCTGTTCTTCCTTCTTTATTCTTTTTGTCATTTTCTTTTCTTTTCCTTTTTTCCCCCCTGAAAGGACTGAACAGTACCATCTTCACTTGTTGGTGAAAATGGTTTTTTCTCATTCTTCATTGAATTATATAGATACTTTAGCAATGATGGAATTTATGCTTTGTTTACTAAATCACATAAAATTTTACCCAATACCACAAATCTAATGGAATGTATGTCTCATTGAAGATCTTTGTACAGAGGCCGAAAAAAATAAATAAAATAAAAATGCTTATTTTATTTGGGTCAATATTAGACTAATTGGAATTTTATTAATGAATTGCACATTTCATGTTGGTGTATTTCGGGGTTTGGAATGGGATCCCAGGTGTTTCATGGCCACGTTTGTAAACGATAACTAATGTGGTAGAAATTCTATCTGTTATATATATATGCAGTCAAGTATTCATACATGGCATGGGATTAGACTTCTCGGCCCTCGAAAGGGAATTCATTATATACTAATTCTTTAACACTGCAAAATTAAAATATCATGATTGAATTGCTTTATAGGAAGAAAATAAATGGAATTCTTATATTTGATTTAATACAGTATATTGTTCTTTGAACTACATTTGAAATAATCTTTAATTCCAAGAGGAAGACAAATAGCATTACAACTCCAGTGATATTTTCTTGGACATGAGCCCCATCATTGCATACTCTTTCAAATATGAAAGTTTTGGTGAAAACCTTCTAATGGGAAACAGGGAATTATTTTGATTTCTAATTGAAATATAAGACCCATAATGTTTTAGTACCTGATCAGTTCATGTCTACCATGAATGACACATTACATACGCTTACCAAATTGTCGCGTCGTGGTTAATGTCAAAACTAGCTCATTTCATTTGTTAAAATTATGTGTTTATCATACTTGTCCCTAAGCTGGCAAAAACTAATATAGCCCCAACAAGGGTAGTTTGTAAATGCTTATAGTGCAGGTAATCAAGGCAAACCACTTTGAACAGTGCCCCTATTTAGGTGTTTGTTCCTTGAGCACCTTTGATTTTACTCTTGACTTTTATCAATCGCTCGTCTCTTGATGTGCAAGCACGGGAATGGAATGGGGGCACCTAATATAGGATTCAAAATCCTATGGAGAGTTAGAGTAACACGAAACTCAGGAAAATTAATCTCCCTTATTAAAAAGAATTCAAAAGGATCAACCTCCCCATATTAAAAGGATAAGTTCATGAAGCTTGGAGAATCTACTTCCCTTGTTAAAGGGTGAGCTGGGTGAAGCTCATAATAATCTACTTCTCTTGTTAAAGGGTGAGCTGAGTGAAGCTCATAGTAATCTACTTCCCTTGTTAAAGGGTGAGCTGAGTGAAACTCGTATTAATTTACTTACCTTATTAAAGGGACGAGAGGCCGACTACACCTTATTAAAGGTTCCCTCATTAAAGGGACAAGAATCTGACTACTCCCTCTACACAGAAGGGTGAGATAATTAAAGCTTATTCATTTACTAAAGAGACGAGGGGTTAACTACTCCCTTATTAAAGGGTGAGCTCATAAAGCTCGAGCAAATCCACTCCCTTATTAAAAGGGGCAAGAAAGTAATCATCAAGCATGCTTAGCTTGGAAGGACTTGGCATTCCCGATACTTGATAAGCAAGATTTCGGGAATGGGGGGCTACTGATACGAAATATTCTACTATATAAGAATTTTAAGTGATATGGAGACTCAAATGGTATAGATAAGGAACAACTCAAATTCAAATGAGAAATAAGATAAGGGTAAGGGATTTATCCTCCCCAAAATCTCTATGGAATCATAAAAAATCTCTGGTTACCATATGTAACGACAGTTACAATTCTTATAAAAAGGAAACGATATCATTTTGGATCGGGGAGAATTTCTCTTCAACAACTACAACCATTAATGCTTCTATAAAAAAAGTGATCGGTCAACCAAAAAAGGTACGCCATAGGTCAACCTAAAAAGGTACGCCATAAATTTCATATGTAATTGTTATCGGATATTGAATCGTCAAGTACTAACTTAACCGTCAGAGTGCACTTGGCCGGCACCACACCGGTCATCACTTCTCTTGTCTTGCAGGAATAGCCAAGGGCTCCAGAGCGTACAGATTCTTGCATCAACAAATATCGCAAAGTTTTGCATTTTAGTTTCGTTAAAATTTATTTTAGATATTAGATAATTCAAAAGATTTTATCCTAAATAAATAAACATTGAGATATTCAATACCCCATTATAGACTATCGCCAAAGTGGTCTTAGCCCTATAACTACAAAAGTGAGAAAACAACACCATCAGATGGCTGACCGCAACAAGGCAGGGAAAAAACAAGTCTTTGGGCCCAATTATCTGTTGTGGGTTCTCCTCTGACTCAAACCACCCATTGGGCCCAGGTTGTTTTGTCTTCATTTGGGCTTTGATATGTTGTTTCATATTAATACACTACCCAAGCTTTAATTACTTCATTGGTCCTGCATAAATTATGCCTTGCTGCTGCCGAGAGTCATCAGCAAGGTGAAAATCACCTCCAGTGAAATAGTGTGCCATTTACTTCATTTTGGAATGAGTGGTTCAGAAATGGCCACGTCACCCATGTTTGGGATGCATAGTAGGAAAATGTTGGGATGCACCTAACAGAAATGTTGGAATGTACTTTTACTTACAAAAATGGAAGAAATGGATTACTATGCAACTGGAGGTGATCATTATTTGTCATCAGCATGCATCTTTTCTTCAAGTGCAAATTTGCTTTAGAGATATGGATGTTCTTCCAACACCTCTGGAGGATCTATGTTGGAGATTTCAATTTATATGAGATTACCAACTAGATTGTGTCTATGTGGAAGGATGGTACCAAGGCTCTGGATGCTTATGTCTTCAAATTATGCCTTACTACTTCAGTTTATTATTTCATTTGGAGAGAGAAGAATAAGCGAAATGCCATGAACCTAATGGCTTCCACTACTTCGGTCACAAAATTGATTTACACCAATGTTACAAATCATCTTATGTCCTGCAAATTGCATGATTCGAAGACTGCGAGGACCATTGCAACTGCGTGGAGTCTTCCTAGTTCAGTGTTCCATAGTGATTAATGAGGGTTTAGAGTTCGTTGTTGCTGCAACTGTGTGTTTTTGCTTTTAGTTGCTGCTGCAACAGCTTTGTTTTTGTGCATGGGCTGGGTTGTTTGTGACCTTTCTAGGTTGCTGCCTTTAGGCTTGGGCTTTTGCCCCTCCTTTGTACAGTTTTTGTTTCTTTTAATTGAAATCATTTACCAAAAAAAAAAAAATTAAAAACTACAACCAACATTGGCATAATGGAATAAAATGAAAAATTTATCCTAACATCTTAAATTGGAAGTGTAAAACATCCATCCCGTATAATAGAGAATACATCAACTATTTTATAGTACTTATCATGAATAAAACACTGCCTTAGGAATAGAATGAAAAATTTATTCTAACATCTTAAATTGGAACTTTAAAACCTAACATAACTTATAATATAGAATATCCCAACTATTTTGTAGTATTTATCATGAATAAAATTTTTAGAATTTTGCATTCATTTTTCCACAATTTAATAACACTTCACGAAAGTAATGAAAAATAATTTCATACGATTCACAAATTCATATGTAAAACACTGAAATAATGAAAAATACAAATCCTAGGTCCTTTATAACAATAAATACCTTAACCTATTTCTTGCATTGAAAAAAGAAGTCATTTATGAATAACAACCCGTAAATAGAGCTCAAACCTTTCTTCAAAAGCTCTTACTCAATGATGAACACTTGGACGAACCACGACTTCACTTTAGGATTTTCAGTGCCCTTACAATTCCTTCAGCGCCCTTCTTCCAATTTCTGTTCTAATTTCTTCAGCGCCCTTCTTCTAATTTCTCTTCCTATGCAGAAAGGGGGATTTCATAAAATATACACTATATCAATGATGTGTTCTACTGCCGTTCCAATTCCTTCAACGCCCTTCTTCCAATTTGTCTTCCAATTCCTTGTGTTCCAACTTCCAATTCCTTCCTTGGCGTTCTTCTTCCAATTCATCTTCCAATTCCTTTTTTTACAATTCCATAACCTAGACAACAATTTGGGAGGGAAATGAAATCAGAAGGGGGGATTTCAGAAAATGTATACACTATATAATATTACCGTATATACACACTATATAATATATAAAGAAAGGGGGATTATAAACTATATACACTACATACATAGTAAATATATAGTAACTCGGAGTTACTTTTTGAACAATTTTTTTTAAATGACGTGGCCCATTGTGGGCCACACCGAGAGAATTTTTGTCCTATTGTAATGAGTTTATGAACTTGATATGACTTGACCTCTGTACCTAATTATAAAAAGTGTCATATGTTGTGTATAGGGATGGCAATTTGACCCGCCCCCGCTGTTACCCGTTTCACCCCGCCCCGTTTCTGGCAGTTTTGGGAGACCGTTTTGCTTATTTGGGCGGGGATGGTTTGATGTAATAAAAATCCGCGCGGATTTGGTGTGAGGACGGGGGGAGGTCGCCCTACACCGCCCCGCCCCGTTTAGATAGGCAAATTACATAAGTACCCTTATTTCATTAGTATATATATTTACCACTATATATTAAGTACCCCATATAACAATATTAAAGTAACAAATGAATTTGATTAAAAGGAAAGTTGCAATGGTGAAGAATTGAAGATGAGGGAAAAAAAAGAAGTAAATCTATTTCAACAATAATTAAATTATAGTCTTAAACGAGGCGGAGCGAAGCGGGTACCTGCGGGAGTAAAAATGTTAAACGGTTACGGGGATGGGTTGGAAAGTTTTCCTCTTTTTGTGGTTTTGGGTGGGGACGGGGGCGGGATTTTTAAATGGTTGTGGGGACGGGGGAGGGTACACCCGCCCAAACCCGCCCCCGTTGCCATCCCTAGTTGTGTACGTGTACACAAGGAACAATCAAAATATGGTCGAAAGAAAAAACGAGTGGAGCTATAAGAAGAAGCAAAATTGAATCCATTTCGGATATGGTATAGCGATTTACTCACTGGACTTTGGAGTTTAGTAAGCCCAAGGTCTCGGGTTCGAGTCCCGCTGGGTGTTCTTTGTGGTTAGCCTCCTCTATCCCTGCAGTGACTTACTCGGCCCGAGTGGGGAGGTGCCCTTCTGAGTTCTCGGGAATTAGTCAGATTGTTGAAAGAGCTCTAAGGGTTCGTGCTATTCCGAATATCTCGGATGAACTAAAAAAAAAAAAAAAAAAAAAAAAACCAAAATTGATGTGGGTCGATCGGTGGGGACAGAGTGGTCCTTCTCCAACATAACACGCGGCATAAAAACTTAGTTAAAACTGACACCTTTTCCTCCCTAATCCCTATGTTAAATTGGAAAAGACCTAACCTCTAGAATCAACTCATTCGAAATTTCATGACAAAAATTGATTTTTTATTTCTTTAAATACCTAACCTTACGGGTTATTTGAGAAGATGAAAATTTCACTGAAATTTCAGCGCGCGCGCGCGCACACACGCATATATATATATATATATATCAGATACAGAAATCACAGAAGTTTTGGAAGTCTGAGTTGAGGAGTTCAGAACTCAAGATCGTGGTCTTTACTCTGGATTGCGCTCTCCTCACCGTTCAATTTCATGACCGACGACCACCACCATCAACACCGCCCTCACCGCCTCTCAGTCCCTCCACGCGCCACCTCCGGTTCGTGGGTTCTGCACTTTGTTATCCGGGAATTACCCAATGATATTTTTCTGCAATCATTAAATTTCAAAGTCCTCTGCTTTTATCTTTGTGTTCCATTATTTCTTGGAATATTAATTTTGATCAGATGTGTTTCTATCAAATGATATTATTATTCTTTTTCTTTCTGGTAGGTATTGGTGTCTATTCTATGTGCACCGAGAAGATGATAGATAAGATAGTAGATGATGTAACTACATCTCCCGGATCTCCTCATTTGATTTCCGAAGGCTTCAATTATATTCATTCAACCGGTAATTTCTTGATTCCTCTTCCCATATTGTCCAATATTTTTCATTGAAACAATTTGATTGGGTAAGCATGTAGTTGCATCCTTTGTGAAAAGGAAATTTTGCCAAATTATGAAGAAAATAATAATAATAATAATAATAATTGCCATGTCTATTCCTTGGAACCAAATATATACCAGAAAACACCCTTCAGCTATTATATTAGACAGATAACCTTCTAATTAAAATGTTGCTTTGGCAATAAATAGATAAAAAAAAAAAAACCCTTTTTGTATTTACTGAAACCTGCAAATTACCCCCTGAAGTTAGTTGACCATTTTTTAAAAAAAGGGACAAAAAAATCCATCACAGGTGTATAAAAGTTATTTCATATGACTTTGATTAGATGTTGAAAAATTCAAATCTCATCAAATTTGTTCAAGCAAATTTTTTTTTTTAACAAGAAGCCTATAAACTACTCAGCTATATGTGTTCCCCAAATGGACTTTTGATTCTAACCATGTTGGAGTATAATATGAGGCTATAAAAAGAGCCATCAAATGTAGGAATGTCGAAATTGTTGAGGAAGTCCCGAGGTTGAATCCTGCTTTGTTATGGGGAATAAGAAAAGTAAACCACATTGATAATTGGTCTCGTAACCGTAAGGAAAAGATTAAGAAAGGATATTCATATTGATAATTGGTCTGGCAACCCTAAGAAAAAGATTAAGAAAGAATACCCATTTCATCTTTCAGAAATATAAGCACGCTCTTATTTTACTTGAAGCACCACCCACATAATTTACAAGTACAAATAGGGATTATTTTAAACATTATAAGAATTATACAAATAGGGATTATAAGAATTTTTTTTTTTTTTTTTTTTTTGAAAAGGTAAGCATTAAGAAATTTTATTTAATTAACAATTGCAAAGCCAAATACACAAGGTCATGGAAACCCCAAGTCTACCCGAAAAACAAAAGCTAGAAAGGACATCACAGCCAAGAAATAGAAGCAACAAACACAAAGGAAACAAACATAATAAATACTTTCACCATGATCATTTATTGCATATTAATTATACCTCACCTTGTGTTGCAGGATCAGGAACATCGGTTATTTGTTTTTTTTGGAACATAGTCATTTGGGTTGTTGAAGAAGGAACATTTTGTTTTCCAGTTGAAGATACCGCGTCCATAAGTAGATGAGACCATGTCAATAAACAGGGGAAATTGCTGTAAAAAGAATAAGGTTAGTGGGAAACTAGCAAGCAAAGTGACTGGAGCTGCCACCCATCTTATTCATCTGGCAAGCACAATAACAAGAGTGGCACCAAAAGCTACCATTATGGTGGCAATAGATAAGAAAAGCATCGCGAGACCAATTATTAGTCCGGAGGGTAATGACTTGAGGAAATCTTCTTTGGTACAGCGTGAAGTGAGAATGCGTAGAAACATTAACAAAGAAGTAATTGAAGAGAAGATGATAGATGATGTAACTACGTCTCCTGGATCCCCTCTTTCCATTTCCGAAGGCTTCAAATATATTTATTCATCGGGTATTTTCTTCATCTCTCTCCTATGTTGTCCAATATTTTACATTGAAACAATTTGATTTGGTAGGCATGTCCTTGCATCCTTTTTGAAGGAAATTTTTTACCATGTGTATCCATTGGACACCCCAAGATCGATAACCAAAACTACATCAAAAAACACCCTTCAGCTATTATATTTATATTTAGACAGGTAACCCCTCTAAATATTGCTTTAGCAAAAAAAAAAAAAAAAAACTTTTTGTATTTAGTGAAAACCTTCAAATTAATTACCCCCTGAGGTTAGTTGACCATTAAAAAACAGGAGCAAAAAATATCACACGTGTATAAAAGTCATTTCCTATTACTTTTGATTCGAAGTCGTTAAAAAATTCAACTCCCATCAAATTTGTTCAAACAACTTTTTTTAGAACAAATTTATAAAATTGTTTTACTATTTAGTTA
The DNA here is from genome assembly GCF_030987335.1 of Cornus florida. NCBI lineage: Eukaryota > Viridiplantae > Streptophyta > Magnoliopsida > Cornales > Cornaceae > Cornus > Cornus florida. Next base: position 42,086,229 of record NW_026775577.1, on the reverse strand, counting down.
TTTATTTATTTATTTTACATTATATATATATATTCATTATACAGTGCTATAAAAGTCATTCATATGACCATTAACAGTCGGTTGAGGGAATGGTCATATTTGCAATATTCGATAGTTTATTCACTAGGGGTATCTAAAGAATTGAGATGGATTTTTTGCAATTTGTCTAACAAAAAATTACTATACCCAGTAGCAATATGCATATAGATGACATAGCTGATGACACCAAGTATGAGAATATATATTTGTGAGCAGTTCAGTCAGTTGATGCAAATTATGACTGAGATTATTTAGGACTATATCCGTTAATGCAGCTCCTTCCTTATTTGTTGGGCCAAATATTTTTTTGTCACCTAAATGCACCTCTATGTTAGTTTTCAAGCATTGTTCTTGTAAAATAAAATTCAATGATGTGGAATGACGTGTAAAGTTTATGCCAGTGTCTTACACGTGGTAACTTAAGGTGAGGGCCAATATATAAAGTAGATGTGTGCGGTGTAGAAAACCAATGTATATTATATATATGTTTTAGGAATTAATATTTAATTATGCTCTCATGAGACAATTCAATTGTTGGCTTTCTTATGTATGTGAGTTCTGTATTCTGAAAGGATTAATGTTATGTCTCCTAATTGTTCTACTTCCTGAAATAATAGGTACGCAGAGTACTACAATTCATAAAGTTACTGCATTCTTTCCCAATACTTTTTTTCTATTTAATTTTTTTTTTCCCTGATATTTCTACTTGGATAAGAATTGCAGTTACTAGGACAATAAAATTGCCTATGAAGATAGAAAACGAGAAGGCCTATGAACTACTCCGCTATATGTGTTCCCCAATATGGACTGTTGATTCAAAACATGTTGGAGCATACTTTGAGGAGATAAAAAGAGCCATCAAATGTGGGAATGTTGAATTTGTTGAATAATCCTGCTTTGATATGGGGCATAAGGGAAGCGGAACAATATTTCACATCGCACGTACTTCCCGTCGGGAGAAAATACTGAACAAAGAAACTAAATTACTTGGATTCTAGTTGAATCGAACAACATGCTACATATAGCTGCATGCCCACTAGTAATGGACGATCAGTACATAGGAGAAGAAGCTTCAAAATAGGCTGAAAGGAGATCAACAGTTCCAGAAGGTATTCAGTAAATGCTCGAGACGCAGCTATGAAAGTGCAGAGAGAACTACAATGGTACATGGTATGTGGAAATCTATTAATCTTAGCTAGCTAGCTTTCAATATATATCATTGGTTCCTAAAACTTCCATGTAATTTTTGGGAAAATTATATAATTTAATTATTATATATCAAACATAGAAGTAAATGGTATATCTGAAATTAAGGAATCTGTCATTATATTGCAATGATTTAGATGAAATTGCACGAGAGCACACTCAAATGCACTAACCAAGTATTTTGCATGAGAATAGTCGTATACGTGCTTATAATGCATTTTACACCTTAAAGATTTTTGCAAATGGATAAATCAATGTTAGCTAGTGAGTAATGTCTTTAAGCCCTTCTATCGACTCATAATTAAATTGTGAAAATTAATAAGCTTCTAGCTAGCTAGATTGAATGTATATAGTACTTATTGGAACTCTCATTGTTAATTTAATTTGTTCTTTCTTATTTACCATGCATGATTGGAGGCAGAGAGGATGGTACCATCTTCATACAAACTTCTTGCTAACAAGAATGGAAAAACTCCTTCAAATTTGTTCTCAAACTATCACTATGAATTGATCAAAGAAGGAGAACGATGGATGAGAGATATAGCAAGATCATTTACAATCGTGGCTGCTCTTATTGTCACTGTTATGTTTGCAGCAGCCTTCACATTACCAGGTGGCACTGATGATCATTCGGGGAACCCCTTATTCCTAAAGCAAAACTCATTTATGGTTTTCATTATATCCGATGCATTCTCTCTATTCTCTTCAGTTATTTCATTGTTAATGTTCGTAAGCATTCTCACTTCACGCTTTACCAAAGAAGATTTCCTCAAGTCATTACCCACCAGACTGATAATTTGTCTTGCAATTCCCTTTTCTTATCTATTGCCACCATGATGGTAGCCTTTTGGTGCCACTCTTGTTATTGTGCTGGCCGAACTGATTAGATGGGTTGCTGCTCCAGTCACTTTGCTTGCTAGTTTCCCAACCTTATTCGTTTTACTGCAATTTCCCCTGTTTATTGACATGGTCTCATCTACTTATGGACGCGGTATCTTCAACCGGAAAACAAAATATTCCTTCTTCAACAACCCGAATGACTATGCTCCTGAGCCTCCAAATCACAATGAGGTATAGTTAATATGCAATTCATGATTGTGGTGAAACACTTATGTCATATGCATATCTATTTCTTGTCATGGTTCAACATACTTACTAATTGTACTTGTAATTATATTAATGATGATGCTTTAAGCAGAATAAGAGCATGGTTATATTTCAGATTGAAAGATGCAATGGGCATTTTTTCTTAAATTTTCTATCTAGGTGAATAATGCCTCTCTCCTGAAAATAAAAGAGAGAACATATATGGTTGGAATCAAACATTTTTTTACTCATTTTTATTGAAACTGTGTTACAAGTCATTGATTCAATTCAAGAACTCCAGTTATATACTGTAATATCCCGTAATTTATTATTAGTGTATATATATATTTATGGACGCATATTGTTATATAGGAATTATCTTTTTTAAAAAATAAAGATAAATAGGTGATTGTGTTTAAAAGGGAATAACAGAGTTATCATTTTGTTATTTTTAAAATTAAAAGAGTTCTTATTGAACCTAACCATTGGATATATATATGGATATATCTAGACCTAGTTGTGTATTCAGTTTTTACCTACGTTGCTATTCTGAGGATTATTATGCGTTCGTTCGTTGTTTTGAAGCGAGCAAAAGCTCAAGTGGTGATTGCATTTCAGGCAAGTTAATGCTTGCTTATATCCTGTATATAATTATGTGATTGATAGTAGGATGATTATCTATGAATTAATTATAGCACTCATGATGTTTTATTTTGGTTAGAGTAGTAGAAATTGTATATATAGGTCTTGAATCTGGAAGTGACTTTTCTTAAATATCAAAGTTGCTATTTCTTTCATCTGCAGTCTAGATCTTATATACAAAAATAGATTGTTTCTTTATTATGGGTTTTCCTGTAAAGAGGGGTGATGTTACTAGTATGATTTATGAAGTATGGTAAGAGGGCTAGTTGGTGGACTGCTTAATGTTATTCATGTTAGGCAAGAATCTGAATGATAAAGCATTATTTTGATGATATGAATTAACGATCTGGTGTAATTATATAATATAGTGATTAATGAAATCTGATCATTGTGTGTGGGTTATAGTTGAAGGTTGACCGGATATATATATATATATATATATATATATATATATATATATATATATATATATATATTAATCACATTACAGATTGTTTACATGGATGAACTCATCATTCTATTCTGGGTACAGATGCAAGTTTTTGTTAAATTTCTGTATATATGTTTACACAGGTCAGTAGGTGTTGAAAAAGGTATAGGTATGTATCTATTTTTACATAGGTCATTGAATAATTTCTGGTAATGATGATGCTGGCCAATAGGAGTCTTTGCAAAAATTTCTTGCACGTAAATGAGGTTGTTGATTGTTAGATAAATGGGAAAGATGGAAATATGGGTAATGATGGTGGCGAAACCACTAGAGGACCATGTGATCAAATTAATTGTGTGCGTCACAGAAGTGTTTATATGAATTCTGTCTTTGGTGTTAGTTTCGTTACAGAGGGTGGATTTGGGGTTTTACTTGTGTGTGTACAGACTACAGACAAAGTTATATATATATTGTATGTTTGGTCAATTGGGTACCAAATGGTAAAGAATCAGTTTTGGCATAATAGGATAAGAATGGGTATTGAGGAAGATGTGTACAGTTAATGGCAGAACAATTTGAATGATATTGAGGTTAAAATTTAGAGTACAGGTTTGCAATTTATTATAATTAGGACTTTTGAGTTGGTATTGGTATGTTAGTATTTAATTAATTATTAATTAAGGTGTTTGATAAACTTATGATATTATGAGTAAGAATTAATTAAGTATATTTAGTGTTTAATTGATGTGATTAAACAAGTTGGAGCTCTGGGACTTATACGATGATGAGTTTGTTGTGTACAGTCAGGGACTGTCTTCGGGAGTGAATTACTCTTTTGTTATGGCCATTGGGCTAAATGTGCCCTTAGTATGTGGACGTGGTCAGGGGCCATCTGGGTGAGTAGACGTACAACCCAGCCACATGTGTGTAGTTGGTAGTCAGGGACTATGCAACTCACACCATTTATTTGGAGTGGAGCCAGGGGCTCATGTGAGGTTTTGGCATTAGAACGCCAACTGGTATGAGGGGAGCCAGGGGCTCATGTGAGATAAGTGGAATTTTAGTAATTTAAATTCTAGATGGGTTACAAGTTCACAGTTTGAATTAATGTTATAGAATGGTGATGATTAGTAGATATGTCATGGTCACTTATATATATGTATATATATGGATTTTAAGTAAGGATTGACTTGCTGAACGATGATAGTGTTTGGCAATTTCTTGCTGAACTTGTGAGTTCATCCCTTTATTTCTTTCAGGTGCACATGGATTTAGCTTGCAAAGGAGGTTTATTGGGAGATGAAGATTTTCCGGATTTTTCACATTTTGGTTTTATTATTGTTTCTTAGCAAACAATTTATAATAAGATTCATTTTATTGGTGGAGTTTTAATTAGTTGGGGATGTAATAAGTTTCCTTTGGATTGATGGATTTTTTTTATAAATAAAATGTATTCTTACTAATTTTATCATGGATTTTGGTGGATGTATGATGTGAGTCACGTACTAGATTTTAGTATAAGACAAGGGTTCTTGTGTTAGAATTTTTGGGGCGTGACATATACCATGCAATCTTTCCTGTAGAATGGTGAAACTAATTAATGTTGGGGTGATAGGAGTTTGTATATAGGAGTTTACCCTAAATCTTTCCTTATAAGTAATATAGGAATTTTATATTCTTGTCACCATTTTCATGTCTAGAATTCATATACTTACACCTTGAACAGTGGATCAAACTTGGTTGATCGTGGTTTTTTTTTTTTTTTTTTTTTTACTTACCTTTTTTTTTTGGGTCTCAAAGTCTAGACCTAAACTTTATTCTATAAGTTCCAAAAATTAAATTCATCAATTACTCTAACAAACAATTTTTGCTACACGGATAGCTTATGATGTTATAGTTTGCACATAAACCACAGCTCTCAAATTCATAGGAAGATTTAGGGTAAACTCTTAATTTGGTAGTACCAAAACGAAAATTTGAAATAAAAAGCAAAAAAATTGACTTACGATTAATATCAAATGTTGCTGAAGCACTACGTATGAAACCAGAGTACTACTACAATTCTATTCATATGGTAACTACTTAATTTCCCAATAGTTGGTATTATTATTTTTAAAATTTTTCTACTTGGATAAGAATTGTTGCAGGTGTTGAGGAAGAAATGAATATGGAGATCAAGCAACATGTGTTCCCCAATATGGACTTTTGATCGTGGTTTTGTCGATGTATACTTTGAGGCGATAAAAATAGCCATCAAATGTGGGAATATTGAATTTGTTGAGGAAGTGCTTAGGTCGAATCCCGCTTTGTTATGGGGGAATAAGAAAAGTGGAACCATATTTCACATTGCACTTGCTTCCCGTCAAGGAAAAATATGGAACCTCATATATGGTTTAACTGCTGAAAAAAGAAACAAAATCACTGGAATGCTTGTAGAATCGAACAGCATGCTACATATAGTTGCATGTCCCTTTGAAACAGATGATCAATGCATAGGAGGAGGACTACTTTCGGATGAAGCTTCAAAAAAGCAGCATCAAGCTCGAGATGCAGCTTTGAAAGTGCAAATAGAACTACAATTGTACAAGGTACGTGGTAATCTATATATTAATCTTAGCTAGCTAGCTTTCTATATACATCATGAATAAATATATAGTAAATATATATAGTAATATGTAAATTAAGAACCCTGTCATTATATTGCAATGACTTAGCTGAAATTGAATGCGTGAGCGCACACAAATTTTGCATGTGGATACATGCTTAGATTTTTGAAAATGGACAATATTTTGCTCCAAATATATAGTATTACATAATTAGCAATTATCAGGTGCTCAACGTAACTTGGGGCCTTAGGCAAAAAAAAAAAAAAAAAAATTGGCCTTTTCATATCATAATATGCAATATATTAATTATTAAATAATAATTAATTAAAAATCATCACTGGTTTAAAAAATATGGGTAAAAATAGTTACAAGACTCACAACTCACAAACAAACAACTCACAAACAAATATACAAATTTATGAAAAATATAGATATATACAAATTTATAATAACAAAAGTTAGTAAAACAAAAAAATAATTAAAGAAAAAGAATCTGATTTAGAAATTTGAAAATTCTTCAATAAAAGAAAAATGCGTTCAAATTGAGATTTGAAACTAATGAATATTGAGTCGAGAAGAAAGAAAATTCTAAAGTTATAATGAGAGAGGATTGAGAAATGAGATGACTTATAATTTGTTGAGTTTGCTGAGGGAGGAGAGAATGAATGTGAGGATTAGGAAGAAGAAAAAATAAAAAAAATAAAATCTAAAAAAAGAGGGAAAGTTTCTTTACTTCCCAATACAACGGCTAAATAATTACTGTGGTACAACTTGCCCAAAAAATATATATATAGTGTTGGTGTAAAAAATAACGTGTATAAAGATAGACAAAGAAAAAATATATTATTTAAGAATATAAATATTTGGGCGCATATTAAGTGTGTGTAATAGTTAAGGTTTGGTTTACTCAACAACCATGAATGAGGAGGAGAGAGAAATTGTGAAAAAAAATGAGATATTTTGGGAGATAAATAAAAAAAATGAGATATTTTGGGAGATAAATAATTTCTCTCTGGAATGAAAAGTCGTGAATGGATAAGGAGAGAGAAAACAAAAAAAGAAGAGTTATTTTAGGAGATAATTTTTTTAGAATTAGTGTTTAATTAGGAAACAATTACAATATATTCTATACAAGGCAACTATAATATTTTTGGGCCTTTTTATTGGTTGGGGCCTTAGGCGACTGTCTAACTCGCCTAAGGCTCGAACCGCCCCCGGCAATTATATGTTAGTTTGCAGGACCATAACATTCTAATTTTAGGATTTAACTCTTTCTATGCCCTCTTGGTCATAAATCGTGACCTTAACTTTTTTCAGGTGGGTCTGTGTCGTTCTCGAGAAATTATTCGTTACAACGGAAGTACTGGTACAACGAACTAATAGAAACATTCCAATAAAGCAAAGTAGTTGGTTTTTTTTATAATTTACTAAACTGTTGTGGAGCCACCTTATTTTAATAGAATGTTTCTACTGGTTGGTTGTACCAATAAGATGCTGTAACCAATAATTTCTCGTCGAACAAAATTTGTCAAAGTTGTATATATGCAATCTGACTTCGAAAGTCGCCAACATTACAACTTTCATTGTTAATTTAATTTATTCTTTCTCATTAACCGTGCATGCATTATAGGAGGTGGAGGGGATGATACCATCTTCATATAGACTTCTTGCTAGCAAGCTATGGAGACACTCCTTCAGATTTGTTCTCAAAGTATCTCTATAACTTAGTGAAAGAAGGAGAACAATGGATGAGAGTTACAGCAGGATCTTTTACAATTGTGGTCGCCATCATTGTCACTGTTATGTTTGCTGCAACCTTCACTTTACCTGCTGGCAATGCAGATGAACCAAAGGATTTAGGGCGCCACAGGTCACTGAAACCAGGGGACCCCAAGTTCCTATGGCATAACTCTTCTATGGTTTTCATTATAGCAGACGCAATATCTCTATTCTCTTCAGTTACTTCATTGTTGATGTTCGTGAGCATTCTCAATTCACGATGTACCAAAGAAGATTTCCTCAAGAACAGACTGGTAATTGGTCTTTTTTACCCTTTTGTTATCTATTGCCGCCATGATGGTAACTTTTAGTACCACTCTTGTTATTGTGCTCGGTGAACGAATTAGATGGGTTACTACTCCAATCACTTTGCCTGCAAGTGTTCCGGTAACCTTATTTGCTTTATCGCAACTTCCCATGTTTGTTGACATCCTCTCTTCCACCTATGGACCTGGTATCTTCAACAAGAAAACAAAATGTTCTTTCTTTGATAATCCAAATAATATTTTCCTACCCGTTAACCTCTAATTATGTGTAGAAGATGCTTCAAGTGTGGTGAATAACTTTACCAATAAATTATGGGATGCTACAAGGAGAGTATGGAATTAAAAAGGGGTCGATTAAAAACATGTTAGGCGTTTGACTCTTTGTAATACAGTAATACTTTTCACAATTAAAATAAGGGAAAAGTGCAAAAAACCCCCCTAAACTATGGGGGTTTTGCAACTAACCCCCCGGAACTACAAGAAACCCCCCTGAACTTTTAATTTTTTGCAATTTGCCCACTCAGGCCATCGGAAAAGAAAAAAGACTAAGTTGCCCTTTTAATAAAACGACGCAGTTTGGTGGATGATATCATTTTCACTTATTGACGTGGCACAGAAAATCTAACCGACCAATAACATTTGGACAACACAACTAGATAGGGATTGTTATCTCTTACATCACCCACACACAGCCAAACCTAATCCACCTTCCTTCATTCGCGGCAGAGACACAGAGAGGAGAAAAGGAAGCCATTGTCGCCCTTCTCTTCAAATCGGCCTTCTCTGCAAACCTAATCAACATAAAACCCTAAAAAATGTTTGCCTTAAAGTCTGGGACTCGCATTCAGTAGCTTTCTTACTCTAATTAACTGATTTTTGTTATACGTGTGTATATCAATTTTGTTTTATATTGACCAAGCTCATGTCTGTGTGTTTGTTACTTTGCTCATGCGTTTTTCTTGCTTTGTACAATGTCTCTGTCAAAATTTTAAAGGATAGGAGTTGATGAGCACTGAAAAGTGCGTATTTAAACCCGTTAAGCTTAGGTATTCTAAAACCTTTATCTATCTTACTTTACCGTTTTAGATTAATTTCGTGTTAATTTCATTTTCAGGCACTTATCCCGAAAATAAGCTAATTCAGCCAAATAAGAGCCTAAAAGGAGCAATTCTGGGATTAAACAAAGAAAGGAGTAAAGTGGAGAAAGAAAGAAGTAAAAAGGAAGAAAGGTGGTCATTCAAGATTCTCGATCGATCCAACATGGATCGATCTCAGCACTTCAAGATAGATCCAAACCTTGACCCAAAACAGAAAGCCCAAAGTTCGATCGATCCAACACTATACTTCAATTGATCGAACATCTTTGTCCTCATCCAAATGATTGATCTAATCCACAACTGTCCACCCACCTACCACTTTTGTCCTTTTCCCCATAAATATCTTCAAAATATCTCGGATTTGTCTTTTCCCAAAAACCTCACCCAGTTGGATTGATCCAGCCTTGTTCGATAGATCTTACCCAAGTTCGATCGATCGAAGTACAAGGTTCGATCGATCGAACTCCCTCCAGTACCAAAAAGTTAAAATCCCAGCTTATTAAAATTGCCCTCTCTCCAATCATTAGAGAATATTGGGTGCAGGACCCCAGCTCATTTGGTGTGTCACTTGACTTACCTATAAAAGGAATATGATGCACTTTTTGAAGAAAAGGAATTCCATTCTAGGGAGGCAACTTTAGAGGCAATTCTTAGTGTAGAAGAAAATGAGGAGAAGGCTAGAGACACCATTGGAGAGTTCTTCATTAACAAGGAGCAGATTTCATCCATGGAGCTTGCCCTTGAGGATTGGAGGAGCATCACCATGAGTGGCTAGACATCCTCTTGGGGCTAGAGTTAGCCCCAAGCATGCTTTCTTTACCTTAATCTTGTGTATTATTAAGGGATTAGTGTTGTAATACTTGTTTTGACACTTTGATTTATATAGATTTTGTTTATTCAATGATTTATATGGTTTAATGCTTCCAATTGTTCATTTCATTCTATCCATATGTCTATGTATGCTATAATAGATGTTCATGTGCTTGTCTCTAGATTTTGTGTTATTGATGCATGTCTATGTGTGTTGATGCTATAGATCTAGAGATTGTCAAAACACAGTGCTTAATGGAATGCTCTTGCTATTTTCTTGATGGCTCATACTTATTTCTTGATGGTTTGTGCCTCTCCCTTAGTTTAATTTCATGATAGTAGTGTAGTTGTAGTGTAGATGATAAATGGGAGGATAATCCATGCTTGTTGTTTGATGTTCCATGCTTTTGAATGCAAGTAACATATATCTCTGACACTTTGGTGTATTTGGATTGTGAGCTTAATGAAAGGATTAATGACTTGTTTTGATCTATTGTACCTTTCACATGTTGTTTAGACAATATATGCTTCATTGATTAGATATATTGTGCCTTTTACATGATGTTTAGACAATACATGCTCAATTGGTCATCCTTGCTTGTTGAATCAACCAATCACACACACACAAATGTTGCAACACACCTTACCCTCATTAGTCACTTATGAATGATATAGAAATGCATTGCTTGGTGGTGACCTCTAAACCCTAAGACCTCTCTCTATCTCTTTTACTTACTCTTATTTGCAATTAATTACTTGGTTTAATTTAGTTGCTCTCTAGCGTAATCAACTAACCAATCATTTGTTTGATCATTCGACCTACTAGCACTAGTTACAATTCCATAACAAAATTCGACCTAGCAAAATCAGCAATCCCTTGGGACAATCCTTACTCACTCTTTCTATATTTTTAGTGAAGGTAGTAGTGGCTCTTATAAATGTGAAACTCGGCTGCACACTCTCCAAACTTGATGGTAGGGCGACGAACCACCAGTTTTTGGCGCCGTTGCTAGGGATTGATTGATTGATTTGATTGACAACGTCGAATTTGTAGAAATCAATTAGGATTAGTACTCTTTTGATCATGTTTTTACTCTATATTTATTTTTATTTTTTATTTGATTACTTATTGTGTTTGTTCATACTTGACAAGGTGCATTGAGTAAGGAGGTAAGTAAAGGAGCATCCAAGCTATAAAGCAAAGCAAAGCAAAAAGGCTAAAAAGTAAAAATCTAAAAATTGCTAAGGTAAGCTATTAATTTGGAATTAAAGAGCTAAAGGACCTTTGTGAGCTTTTCTCAACTCAATCTCCTTAGTTAAATCGTGAGCCCGCGTGGAGGCATTGCATTTCATTTGTAGATAAATCGTGAGCCCGCGTGGAGGCAATTTTTTTTGTTATTACATTATTGTTGTTTCACATATAGGATTTGTGGTTGTGGAAGAAGTCTAATTGCATTGTTGTGAAGGCATAGTATTTGTCATTTGTTGTGTTTAGCATTGTGCATGCATGGTCGTCGTTCATTGAGACCTATTCTTGTCCCTTTAGATTTGCATCTTCAATATACCGTTAGAAACCTTAGGGGAAGAGGAAGTTCAAATAGAACCAATCTATCAATGGATGACCATAATAATAATCATGTTGAGGACCTTGGTCACATAGATCAACAAGGTATCCTCCATCCTAATGTGCATAATGATAACATGCAAGTACCACTATGCATGCCTAAACCATACATTCACCAACCTCAACAACAATAAGGCCAAGTTCCATTGGGAATGCCAAGGCCAATATATGCTCCACAATCTCCCATCATAAATCAAGGAATTCAAAATCAAGGTGTTCGTGTTGCACCTCAAGTTGCTAACCCACCAATTGCTTTAAGAGACCATTATGTGCCAAATGAATATAATGCACCCACATGCATCCAATTGCCACCATTTAGAGCACATCATTATGAAATCAAAGCACAAACCATTCAAATGCTTCCTAACTTTCATGGACTTCCAAGTGAAGAACCTTACAAGCATTTGGATGAGTTTCTTGAAGTTTGTTCTACCGTGAAATACACGGACATGCCGGAAGAAGTCTTAAGGCTTAAAATTTTTCCATTCACCCTTAAAGATAAGGCAAAATATTGGTTTAACAATCTTAGGCCTTTTTCAATCACTTCTTGGGCAGAAATGCAACAAGAGTTCTTGAAGAAGTACTATTCGGTTTCAAAGACCAATGCTATGAGAACTTCAATTAGAGAGTTTACACATGGGGATGGGGAAACTTTCATGAGGCATGGGAACGCTTTAATGAATTGTTTAGGAAGTGTCCACACCATGACATGCCCAAATGGCAATTAGTTCAATATTTCTTTGAGAGCTTATCGGACAATTATAAGGGCATGGTTGATGCTTCCATGGGTGGTTCTTACATTGATAGGCATGAGGATGATGTGTGGCGTCTCTATGAAAGTATGAGTGAAAATTCATTGCATAGAACATTGTCTTCAAAGAATGGTAATAATACACAAGGTAGGAAAAGTGTTGGCTTACATCAAGTCGACAACTCTAATGACATAGCCGCCGAGATGAAATCTTTATCTCAAAGGTTTGATCAATTCTTGATCAACCAAAACTCGGTGAACAAAGTATCTTCCTACCCTAACCATTCTCATCGTCCATCCAGTGAATCTTGTATGACTTGTTCTAATGTTCTTCATTCCACTTCTCATTGTCCTCATGGACAAGTGCAAAATGAACCTAATGAGCAGGTCAATGCAACTGGGAACAATCCTTATGGTACTCATTACAATCCAAGTTGGAGAAATCATCCAAATTTCTCTTGGAAACACCAAGGGAAGGCTTAAACCCTCCCCAAGGCGGTTTTCAAGGGAAATACATTCCACCTTCAATGCAAAACCAAGGATCCAAAGGCTATAGGCCATATCAATCACAAGGGAATCAATTCTCGAATTTTCATTTTCCCAATCAATCATATTCCCAAGGTAATTCTAGAAGTCCCACCTTTGAAGAAAAAGTTTTGAATGCTTTAGGCACTCTTGAGGCAAACACACAATTGCTTTATTCTCACTCTCAGTCTATTGCAAAGCTAGAAACCCAAGTAGGGCAAATAGCTAGCACTCTTAATGCTAGAGAGAAGGGAAAGATGCCCATGAATGCCCCACCAAAGCAACAATGCGTTGTGGAAACCCAATCCTCATGGGAAGGGTGTACCATAGAACATGTCAATGCGGTGACTACCTTGAGAAGTGGTAGGGTTGTGGACAATCAAGTTGAAATGTCCAATAAAGAGAGTGAACCGGTGCGACCACAAGTTGTCACCCATCCTGTTTCACATTTTATTCATCCTTCATTGCACGTACATGACCATATGAATGAGAAAGCTTCAAAATGTGATTTGAAAAGTAATCTTGAAAATGATTCATTGAAAAAAGTCTTGCAAAATGAATTTGGAAAAGATTTTTCTGAAAAATGATGTTGAAAAAGTTTTGTTGAAAAATGATTTGAAACAAGATTTAAAAACTTCTTGTGTTGAAGAGAGTTCAAAAGAAAATTCTGAAAAAGTATTTGAGAAAACTCCATTTCCGGACGCCTTGAAAGGGTCCATTTCAAAAGAAAAGCAAAAGGCTAAAACCAATGAAATCTTGAAAATGTTTCGGTAAGTGAAAGTTAATCTTCCACTTTTGAATGCAATCAAGCAAATACCGGCTTACGCCAAGTTTTTAAAAGATCTTTGCACCCAAAAGTGGAAGAACAAAAGCCAAGCACCAAGGAAAGAGGTTTTGACCGAGCAAGTAAGCTCAATTTTGTAACACAACACTCTTCCAAAGTTTAAGGATCCCGGTTCACCTACTATATCATGCATCATTGGTGAGCATATAATTAATCGGGCGCTTCTTGACCTAGGAGCAAGTGTTAACCTTCTTCCATACTCGGTTTATGTCAAACTAGGCTTAGGAGAATTGAAACCGACGTTGGTAGTTTTGTAACTTGTCGACCGATCCATTAAAAAGCCTAAGGGTGTCATTGAAGATGTTTTGATTAAGATTGACAAATTCTTCTTCCCCGTTGATTTCGTTGTCATTGACACGGAACCGGTTTCCAATCCTAAGAGCCAAATTCCCGTTATCCTTGGCCGTTCCTTCTTGGCAACCTCAAATGCCAACATCAATTGTAGAACGGGAGTAATGAAGATCTCTTTTGGCCACATGAAAGTGAAGTTGAATATATTCAATCCAACCCCTAACTCATTTAACAAGTATGAAGGAGAGGTTAATGTTGTGGAAAAATGTCATGATCTTACTTGTGAAGAAATTGAGCTTTTAGGTAAGGCTAAAATTTCAAAGGGACCATCTTTAACATTGCATTCTAAAACCATTGTTTCAAATTCGTGCTTTGAAAGGGCATGGAAGCCTAAAAATTTAGATTGCATTGACAAAGGAACAAAATCTTCTTTTGAATTTGATCCAACAAGTTCTTCCAAGAACCATTTGTTGGATGGAACTCAAGATATCTACCACCCCAATAAGGAGGGGATGCATAACAAGATCTTTGATCTGGGCTAAAAGAGCCCAAGGTCTTGCTAGAGACGTTAAAGACTAGCAAAAGCATTCGTAGGGTGTCAAAACCCTATTCCTCCCCCATTTATATCTTACATTTTATTTCTTGTGAAGTCTAGATACTTGTTTTTGGTTCATATGCATTAAAAGGAACTTTGGTGAGGATTGCATGACTTTTGTGTTGGAATTGAGCTTTCTGCATAAGTTCGATCGATCTCAAACCTGAGTTCGATTGATCGAACTTCCTTCTGCATCCAACACTTAGAAAAATTTTCGACCTGCATCCACCTGCATCCAAATCACCTCTCTGTTCCATCGATCTAGGAAAACCTGCATATTTCTGCTCTCTGTCTGATCGATTATAAGACCTTCAATCGATCCAACTCTAAGTTCGATCGATCTCGAGTCTTAACACATAGAAAATTTTTGAGCCTGCAGGACCTGCATCCAAAACAACTCTCTGTCCCATCATTCGAGTTTGTTTTCAGATCAATCATAGAACATTCGATCGATCCAACTTCACAGTTCGATCGATCTCAAGTTCCAATACTTAGCCAAATTTTCCGAGCCAAAAACCTGCATATTTTTACTCTTTGTCCAATCGATCGAACTCTTGTTCCGATCGATCTCAGTTCTCCATTTCATTGTTTGACTTTATTTTGACTTTTCAAATTTCAAAATCCAAAAATATTTTTATTTTATTTTCCAAAAATACCAAAAAGATTTTATTTTTATTTTTATTTTTCAAAAAAAAAAATCCAAAAATATTTTCTATTTTTCAATTTCAATTTTAATTTTTAATTTTTAATTTTAGTTTTTAATTTTTCAAAAATCCCAAAAATACTTTGAAGAGAGAAGTTCGATCGATCTCAGTTGAGATCCGATCGATCGAACTAGTCGGGGAATGTTTTTAAAAATAGATCTGAGAGTTGTGAGATCGATTCCAAGGATCGATCTCAACTCTCTCAAACCCTAACCCCCCTTCTCTCTCATTGCCGTCACTGTGTGTCCATCGTCTTCACCATCTCCGTCGAGATTTCCGGCGAGATCCAAGTTGTAAATCTTTCTCTCTCATCTCAGACTTCAACCCTTCGCATCTCATCTTCTCTTTCTTTGTTTTGAGGTGAGATCTGAGATCCACTTTGTGATTTAAGCTTTAATCTCATTCATACATGCTTTATATGTTTAATCCATGCTTTGTATATGATGAATCTACCATTGATGAAGCTTCGAAGCACTGTGTATATATATGTATATATATGTGTGTATATATATATATATATAATATATTTTTGTTCGATTTAGGAGTGTGGGCCATGTTTGGGTGACTATTATTGTTGATTTGATGTGTTGAAAGGCCCACGAACACGTTCGTGTGGGCCCCGTGCTTCCATAGTCACAAATCTGTGACTTTTCAATTTTTCATCATCACACAGTTCGATCGATTGAACTTGTGTCATGATCGATCGAAGTAGTGAGATCGATCTCACTTATCTTCAATCGATCCAACTTTTGTGATCGATCTCACTTCTTTTTCTAATCGATCGAGTTTCACAGATCTCACATATACACTTCATTTATCATATTTTGCATTCATGCTATCTTATATATGCCTAATGCCTGTGATATTCCATATTGGATGCATTTCATACTTATATTGCTTCGCATGATTCATATTCTATCGCCTGCATAGATTCATGTCATATATGTTTTGTCTATCTTATTTGACATACTTGTTTCTATTTCGTACTTTTAATTCTTTATTCTGGCACTAACTTCCATTGCAAGTGTTTCTCTTCCTTTTGCAGACCATGACTAAGATTGCCCATTCTTCTGCTCCACCTACATCTGAGGTTGTTGATCCGATAGCTAGACTTGAAGCACAAATACAGCTTTTGGAAGACACCCTGCTTGCCATTAGAGCTGACCTTGCTCGCTTCCGTGCAGAGATCATGGCTGCAATTGAAGACTTAGCCAGAGATATCCGCGGAGCTCGCTCTGCTAGCCCTGACTCCTCTGCTTGAGACTCCCAGTCTCTTTATCTTTTTATGCTCTTTATCTATGTTGTGTGTTTAATACATTTGTGACGCTACTATTATTTTTGCAGCCGGGTCTGTCGGCTTTGAACACTAGATGTATCGCACTTTATGTCTATTTTTTATTTTTATTTTTTATTTATCTATGATGGATATTGAATGCTTTTATTGATATATCTGTCTGTTTGACTCTATCAGGTACATCATAGTAACTTCAGTGAGAGAGTGCTATCCGATTTTCAGGACCACCCTTATACCTCTCTCACTTCTTTATCTGATTATCCCATTTACACTTGCATGTCTACTGTGCATTGATTTTCCCATTTTGTTTTCTGATGAGTTTATCTAAGTGCCATCTTTTCAGGACCATAGTTTATCCCAAGTTTGGGGGGGCCATGCCACCCACTTCGGATACTTCAGTCCCGATCATTCTTGCTTAGTTGTACTAGTATACTCTTTCCTTTGTTCTCTTTGCACATTGAGGACATTGTGCCATTTAAGCTTGGGGGAATGGTGCTTTGCAGTGTTTGCTTTGGAATTAAAATTTTGAGCATGACTTGTGTATCTGAGGGATATTTCTATGATTGGTTCATGACTAGCTATGATTTTGATCTTTTGAGGACTATATTGCTTAAAATTTAAAAATTGCTTGACTTGAGAGTCCAATACTCCTTGTATGCCTTGTGGATGCCATTTAGGAATAAATTTTTCGAAAGATTGATATCATGCTTGCACTTGTGGTCCACATCATCCTGATTTTGTGATTGTTTTGAGATCCACTCTAGTTTTCTACACTAACACAGGCGCACACTAGAATTCATTTGTGGGGTACATGCTTTGTTGATTATTGAATTGGTTATATCCCAATTGAGCTAGTAGTGCATTGAAAGCTTTCATTCTTGATAAAGGTGGATAACAACCCCTTTTTGCTAAGTAGCCGGGATTCTAGCCTCATCAAGCACTGAACTTCTTGTGCCGAAAGGTGGAGGGCCCAAACTCTAGGTTAATAATTGAACTTGTTTTTTTTTTTTTTAAAAAAAAGAAAAAAAAGAAAAGAAAAAGCAATAAAAAAGTGAGTACTTCTCCCAAAAGGTGAGAAGTGGGAAATGATTAGATGGAGGTTGTCTTGATTTGTAGCCTAGTTGATTTGAGTTTGTAAGTTCGTAGGGGTGTTTGAACACCTAATGCCCTAAAACCGTCTGGTTTGGGAGTCATTGACCTAACGCTCGATCTCATGAATCGCTAGAAAGCTTAAAAGATCAAAACATTGCACTATGCTTCCATCTTTGATCCTATAAAAAAAAAAAAAAAAAAAAAATGAGTGAAAAGAATAAGTGCACCTAGAACAATAAGCTTTAATAAAAGGTCCACTCTTTTGTCTTGATGATCGGTACTAGATTTGTATGCTAGTTTGAGGGTAAGGATGTGATTAATTCTTTAGTTGGTTAAGATAACAACTCATTTGATGCCGGTCCACTCAAAAGGATTCGAGTGTTGTTTTGATTTACATGATCATTTTCTTAATGTGTGGAGGACCATATTTGCTTGCTTAATGTTGAAAATTTGGGAGATTGCTTAGAAATGTTTGAAAAATTGCATACTTGAGGTAGTTTTCTCCCAATGCTTGTTTGCAATATTGGTGCCTTTTTTGAAAGAATGAGCTTAATGTTTGTGGGTATCATTTCTGGAAACCTTTACGAGACTTCACTCATCCACTAGGGGTAACCTAGGGATTTAAAAGGCTTGTTGCATGTGCTAAGTGCAATCGTGTTCCCTACGAAAGTGGCGTTATCCATTTATTACTTTCTAGTTCATAGTTAATTACTTGTTCATTTCATTCCTTTACTTTCTAGTTCATTGCTAGGGACTAGCAATATTTAAGTTTGGGGGTATGATGAGCACTGAAAAGTGCGTATTTAAACCCGTTAAGCTTAGGTATTCTAGAACCTTTATCTATCTTACATTACCATTTTAGATTAATTTCGTGTTAATTCCATTTTCAGGCACTTATCCCGAAAATAAGCTAACTCAGCCAAATAAGAGCCTAAAAACAGCAATTCTGGGATTAAACAAAGAAAGGAGCAAAGTGGAGAAAGAAAGAAGCAAATAGGAAGAAAGGTGGTCATTCAAGATTCTCGATCAATCCAAGATGAAGGTTCAATCGATCCAACATGGATCGATCTCAGCACTTCAAGATAGATCCAAACCTTGACCCAAAACAGAAAGCCCAAAGTTCGATCGATCCAACACTATACTTCGATTGATCGAACATCTTTGTCCTCATCCAAATGATTGATCTTATCCACAACTGTCCACCCACCTACCACTTTTGTCTTTTTCCCCATAAATATCTTCAAAATATCTTGGATTTGTCTTTTCCTAAAAACCTCACCCAGTTGGATAGATCTAGCCTTAGTTCGATAGATCTCAGCCAAGTTCGATCGATCCAAGTACAAGGTTTGATCGATCGAACTCCCTCCAGTGCGAAAAAGTTAAAATCCCAGCTCACTAAAATTGCCCTCCCTCCAATCATTAGAGAATATTGGGTGCACGACCCCAGCTCATTTGGTGTGTCACTTGACCTACCTATAAAAGGAATATGATGCACTTTTTGAAGAAGAGGAATTCCATTCTAGGGAGGCAACTTTAGAGGCAATTCTTAGTGTAGAAGAAAAGGAGGAGAAGGCTAGAGACACCATTGGAGAGTTCTTCATCAATAAGGAGCAGATTTCATCCATGGAGCTTGCCCTTGAGGATTGGAGGAGCATCACCATGAGTGGCTAGACATCCTTTTGGTGCTAGAGTTAGCCCCAAGCATGCTTTCTTTACCTTAATCTTGTGTATTATTGAGGGATTAGTGTTGTAATACTTGTTTTGACACTTTGATTTATATAGATCTTGTTTATTCAATGATTTATATGGTTTAATGCTTCCAATTGTTCATTTCATTCTATCCATGTGTCTATGTATGCTAGAATAGATGTTCATGTGTTTGTCTCTAAATTTTGTGTTATTGATGCATGTCTATGTGTGTTGATGCTATAGATTTAGAGATTGTCAAAATATAGTGCTTAATGGAATGCTTTTGCTATTTTCTTGATGGCTCATACTTATTTCTTGATGGTTTGTGCCTCTCCCTTAGTTTAATTTCATGATAGTAGTGTAGTTGTAGTGTAGATGATAAATGAGAGGAAAATCCATGCTTATTGTTTGATGTTCTATGATTTTGAATGCAAGTAGCATATATCTCTAATCTTGTGGTGTATTTGGATTGTGAGCTTAAGGAAAGGATTAATGACTTGTTTTGATCTATTGTGCCTTTCACATGTTGTTTAGACAATATATGCTTCATTGATTAGATATGTTGTGCCTTTCACATGATGTTTAGACAATACATGCTCAATCGGTCATCCTTGCTTGTTGAATCAACCAATCACACACACACAAATGTTGCAACACACCTTACCCTCATTAGTCACTTGTGAATGGTATAGAAATGTATTGCTTGGTGGTGACCTCTAAACACCAAGACCTCTCTCTATCTCTTTTACTTACTCTTATTTGCAATTAATTACTTAGTTTAATTTAGTTACTCTCTAGCGTAATCAACTAACCAATCATTTGTTTGATCATTCGACCTATTAGCCCTAGTTGCAATTCCACAACAAAATTCGACCTAGCAATATCCGCAATCCCTTAGGACGATCCCTACTCACTCTATCTATATTTTTAGTGAAGGTAGTAGTGGCTTTTATAAATGTAAAACTTAGCTGCGCACTCTCCAAACTTGATGGTAGGGTGACGAACCACCAGTTTTTGGCGCCGTTGCCGGGGATTGATTGATTGATTTGATTGGCAACGTCGAATTTGTGGAAATTAATTAGGATTAGTACTCTTTTGATCATGTTTTTACTCTATTTTTATTTTTATTTTTCATTTGATTACTTATTGTGTTTGTTCATACTTGACAAGGTGCATTGAGTAAGGAGGTAAGTAAAGGAGCATCCAAGCTACAAAGCAAAGCAAAGCAAAAAGGCTAAAAAGTAAAAATCTTAAAATTGCTAAGCTAAGCTAAAGCTAAGTTTGTGATTGATGTTTTTGTGACCTTTTAGATTTCGCTTTTATTCATGCCATTTTCGAACTCTGATGTTGTAGTTGATGTATAATTTTTTTGAAAGGTCCGAGGTACAATTTCTTTGCACTGTTTTTTTTCTTCTTCATGTCGACTAGTCCCTGTCTAAAAACCTACTCTATTGTTATTGTTTGTTTCTATTGTCTGCATAAAATAGTATACAATCTCTTTGTTTCATAACTTTTTGTGACATGGTGGTCCCTCTGTGTTTGTCAAATGACCTGATATGCCTTGTAGTGGTTCTTTTTTTTGTATTTAATTTTGACCCACCATTATTGATTGCATTGTTTATATGATATAGTGGTCCCTTGTGTTAGTAAATATGCAATGTGTATTATGTAATTGTACCCCAATTGCATACTGACATACATAATGATCATGTACTTAAATTATTGAATTGGATATGTTACTTAATGATTGCATTGTCTTTATTATTTATACACTTAGTGAATAATGTGTCTATGCTGTTTTTATTAAGGTTGTCTCTGTCATTGTCTATATTGAGGTTTTCTGTACCCAATTGTTGTAGATGGATGATATGTTTAGCATTGAACTTCATCATGGGGGTATATTTGAGAAATCACACCTTATGACATACTTAAGAGGAAATATAACTGAATTTGAAAAGATAGACCCTGACATGATGTCATATATTGAGGTTCAAAGGATGGCAACTAGATTAGGGTATGGGGTGATCAGTGAAGTGTTCTATAAAGTACCTTATGAGTGGCAACAATTCAGAGAAGTGAAGTGTGATTTAGATGTGTTTAGGATGTTTTATGACCATGATGCTCATGGAAAAATTTCTGTTGTGAAATTATATATTGTTGCACTTTTGTTGAATGGGGCAGAAAATGAGGTCAACTCAGATGCTGATTTAGGGTGGGATTATCTAATGAGTGATACCCAACTCATTACTCCTGTGTCAAGTGAGTATAGTCCTAGTGATGAGTTGATAAGTCTGTGTGAATTTGATGATGAATGTGTTGATAGTGGTTATATGCACCAGGATTACATTCCTTCAAGGGATTTGGGGGAAAAAGAACTGGAATTAGGCATGAAATTTGGGTCAGCTGCTGATTTTAGGTTGGCACTTAGGGAAAGTGCATTGAAAAACAAGTTTGATATAATGTTCACAAGGAATGATGGAGATATGGTAACTGCAGTGTGCAAGGCTGAATGTGGTTGGAGGATACATGCAAGCAAACCTGAAAATGAAGATTGCTTGATTATTAAGACCTATGTGCCAGAACATACTAACTGTTTATGGTTTCATACAAATGGACAGGCCTCATCAACCTTCTTAGCAAACAAATATTGTGAACAAGTGACATTGAACCCTAAGATACCTTTGGGAACACTTAAGAGCACCATTGCATCTGAAATGAACATTGATGTGTCCACACATAAAGTGTATAGGGCAAAAAGAAAGGCATTAGCAATGATAGAGGGGAATGATGTTGAGCAGTATGGTAAAATGAGGGATTACTGTAGCTTGATATTGAGAACCAATCCTGGCAATGTAGTTAAAATACAAACTGAGCCCATTGCTGATGAAAGTGTTAGAAGGTTTCAAAGAGTCTTTATTTGTTATGCTGCAATGATAGCTGGTTTTAAACAAGGTTGTAGGCCACTAATTGGTGTAGATGGATGCTTCCTAAAGGGTCCTTATGGTGGTCATCTACTGAGTGCAGTGTCTATGGATGGGAATGGTCAAATGTTCCCAGTTGTAATTGCAGTGGTAGAGTCTGAGACAAGAGATTCTTGGGAATGGTTCATGGGAGAGTTGATGGATGCTGTAGGGCCATACAATGATATAACCTTCATATCTGATAGGCAGAAGGTAAAATGTATTTTAGTGTGTGGTCACACACTTCCTTCCACACACACTTAATTGCGCACACTTACTTGCACACACTCACATATGCACACACTCACATATACACACACTCACACCTGCACACACTCACACTTGTACACAATCACACCTGCACACACACTCACATATGCACATACTCACACCTGCACACACACTCACACCTATACACAATCACACCTACTCACACACTCACACCTTCACACACTCACACCTGCACACACACTCACACCTGCACACACACTCACACCTGCACACACTCACACCTGCACACACTCACATATGCACAAACGCTCACACAATCACACCTGCACACACACTCACATATGCACACACACACTCACACAATCACATTCACACAATCACACCTGAACATACTCACACCTGTACACACTCACACCTGCACACACACTCACACCTGCACACATACTCACACCTGTACACACTCACCTGCACATAATCACACCTGCACACACTTACACCAGCACACACTTACACCAGCACACACTCACTTACCTGTACACACTCAATTGCACACACACTTACCTACACACACACACTTACATGCACACACACTTACCTACAAACACTTGTCAGCCTTTTGTTTAAGTGAATGGAGTGAAGACATGTTATATTATAATGGCATTTTGTTTATTGTCAGTATGTTATATGATCATGTGGAAGACTAGTATAAAACTAACCTGTTTATTGTCAGCCTTTTTGTTTATTGTCAGTCTATGTATGAAGACTTTATTATGAATGTATGACATGTTCTATCACTCTATTTATCAGTGTTTTAACTACTGCATTTATTTTGGGAACACTTTAATTAACTGAATGTCAGATTACCAAGTGCATTGAATATGAAGTGAATTGCAGTGCACTTAGATCAATTGAGTTACAGTGCATTTTTACTTACAGCTAAGTTGTCATGTTACCTAAGTGTGTCACTTTGACACTTACAGCTCAAGTGTATAACAGGTGCACTGCGAAAAACTGAATTATAATGGCTGTCATTTTTGCTTTAAGTGTATAACAGGTACAGTGCCAAAAACTGAATTATAATGGCTGTCATTTTTGCTTTAAGTGTATAACAGGTACAGTGCCAAAAACTGAATTATAATGGCATTCATTTTTCAAGACAACTGTATAACAAGTGCAGTGCCAAAAACTTACAATTCCAATCAGGAAATTCAACCCCCAAAACCTTGCACTTCCAATCATTATCATAACCTGTACTGCACTATCATTCAGCAAACCAAAATCACCTAATTTTGGTCTCATTGCATGACAAATATAACATATAATCAGAAAATTCATACAACACCACCTTCAACAAAACAGATTGAATTTTCATTCATCTCATACTTTTACAAGATTCTGATTCATACGACATACAATCAAAAAATTCAACCCCCAAAATACATGTTCATTCATACAACAACATACTACTAAATCCCAACATTCACTTCACAAAAAGGCAAACAAATAGCACCACAACTGATAGGCCAAATAAAAACATGCTTCCAACTAACATTGACTTAGCAATTGCAATGAAATCATTGATGGACACAACATGACCTACTCGACCTTCATGTTCCTCTTGTATAGCTTCACCCAAACCAGCTGAAGGAGTCCACCATTCGAAAAAATTACGAACCCTATCCTTGCAATTGAAAAACAACTTCCCAGGATTGTCGTCTGACTCAGAGATCAACACAGCTGCCCTTTTGTCACAACAACATTTCCTATTCTTGAAAGGGCCCCTTCGCACCACACCACGAAACCCACGTCTTGCAGATGATTCATAACTCATTTTCTGCAAATATACGCACGCACATAGAAGGAGAACGAGAAGGAGATGGACATGAAAACTAACAGTATCGTGAAGATGAAAATAGAAGTAAAGATGGATGATAACACTTACTAACACTTGTATCGATTTTCTGACCACGATTATCACCTAAATTAATAGTCGATTGACCACCAAGAACAACAACAGAAAACCCTAGCAGTTGCAGAGTTCGTGATTTGGGGATATTTGGGTAAAAGCCGTGTTTGGCTTTGTTGGTCTATTATAAGGAATTGGATATTGGGGTATAACCGTACAACGGTTGGAAATTAAGGGCACTATTGTCATTTCATGCTTCTAAGGGCAATATCGTCTTTTAAAAAAATTCATTCAAATTTAACGGCTATATCTCACCGGACCTTGGCCAGATGGGGTAATCTACAACTTTTTTGCATAGTTCAGGGGGTTTCTTGCATTTTTTGAAGTTTAGGGGGTTAGTTGCAGGTTTCCTCATAGTTCAGGGGGTTTTTTTGCACTTTTCCCTTAAAATAATTTTAAATTTGTTTACCAACAGTATTGTTTGAAATGCTTCTGTTACTAATCTTCTAACTGTCTTTTAATGGAGTGTTTTTATATTTGGTAATAGTAGCACTTTACAAAAGAGGGAAAAAAAACAAAAGAAAAAGTAGTTACCTAAAACATAAACATCTATTTCGTTTTCTCGAATTGATCTCTCGCGAAAAAAAGAAATATATAATATATACATCTATATAATTTTATTTATTTATTAACTTTGTAAAAAATAAAACTCACACACCCTTTTCTTTTTATTGGGACTTAAACTCTACCTTCCAAATATGACTAGACTATAGTTTTAATTTGGCGATTATACATCTATATAAACTCATTTTTACAAAAACTCTATTAAAAAGTCATTGCTTCTATCTATTAAAAAACAAACGCTTATGCATATGATGCAGTCTCTCCTGGATAAATATTGAAATTAATGTCACGGTGAGTGGCCACTTTTGCGAGGTGATTTATATATATATAGATGGAAAATAGGGATTTTTATCACACTGAATTGTGAGATATAATATTAAAATTGAAAATTTTGGTGTCAAAACAAGTCCGATTAAGTTGTATTTTTTGTTTGAATTTTGAGTCTTGTGTTCGGAAGCGAAATTGAAGAATTGGATCGTGACGATATACACCGATTCGATAAGAACGACATATTAGACAAGTGTATAAGGACACGTAAAAAATTTCAAGGACAATTTGTACAAAAAGTGCACTACGTTTGCGGAACCGGTCGCCCTAAAACGCAACCGGTTGCACTGTTGATTTTAAAATTCATTTTTGAAGTATAAATCATTGCCTTCGAGGAATCGGTTGCGCTTTTCTAGAATCAAGTTGGAAATTGTTCTCCAACTGCAATTTTGTGAGGCCAGGTTTCCATTTTTTCATTTTTCCAAACATTTTTCATTTTTTATGTATTATGTTGATGTGCATGGAACACATTACACGTGGATCCCAAGAGTCATTTAGATATTTTTAGAGTTCCGAACTCTTAAAGTTGCATTTAGGATCGTGCATTTTAAATTTTCGGGCTCAGGAGGTTTGGGCTATGGTTTCCAAAATAGGTTTATGGATAATAATAATACATGCATACAATTTAGTACGAGAAGTGAATTAAGCTTGAAATTTGAGCAAACTCCAAGGTGGGACACTTAGGCTCCGTTTGTTTGGACGTAAAATATTTTTTAAAAAATATATATTTTTTATTTTCTTGTATTTGGTTGTCGTAAAATATTTACGAAGAAAAAATATATTAAAATTTAACAAAAATAACTTATTCATCACTTTTCGACAAGTTATTTTATATGTCTCGCCCGATGGACTCGACCTTAACCTCGACGTAGACCTTTGCCAAACACCAACAAAATAAAATAAAAAAATATATATTTTACCTGAAAAAGAAAAATATTTTTCAAAGAAAATATTTTATGTCGAAACAAACAAAGCCTTAGGTTACATTAATTTCCTTTGATCGGTTGATCATGAATACCACTAATTTTATAACCATAATAATATTGACTACTCTAAAAACGTAAATTGTCAGGGAAAATATCATGATTTTTTTTTTTTGAATGAGTGAGTGAGTATATAAGAAAAAAGATGTACAAATACGTGGGGCATACCTAGAATACAAAACCAAGTAAAAAAACCCCCCCCCCAAAAAAAAGAAAAGTCCAAAAAATAGTTGGACCACAGCCCAAGTAAGGCCCATTCAAATTGTAAATTCCAGCCCAAGTGATTTAAATAATTATATAGTGCTAGCTACGTAATTAATAGAAACAAATTAATTATATACTTATGAAAAGATGATAGGCGAAGCATCAGAATGTCCAAGTTAAAGTAAATTATAGGAAAAAATTAAAGTGAAATCAACATCAAAACTTTACTTTTCTACTAAATTACATTTATGCTTGGAAAGTGAGGCATAATCAATTAAATGTGATTATAATATTAAAGCTACATACTTTTTTGTTTTTTTTTGTTTTTGTTTTATTTAATTGTCTGGTGGGAGAGGAAGAAGAAAAACCAAAGTTAGAGGACTTGTAATGTATCACTTAGAGCATCTAGGGCAGCAAATGATAGAGAAGAATTGTGAAAAGTAGGAGAGAGAGAGAGAGAGAGAGGGGCAGTCTGTGGATAAAATTGAGAGCCCCTTTGTGACCCCTACAAACTCTTCTCTATAGTCTTCTCTACGAGACAAAATTGTTTAGATCATATTTATCATTTTCTTTAATTTTTTATTAGCTGCTTTGTCTCTTTAGTTTGGCAGCTTTGAAACGGCTATATTATCTACTCTATAAATACTAATTCTTATCTTCAATAATTCTCTCTCTCAATATTTTTTTTAACATTTATCTCAATGAATCCTCCACCTCCATTCTTTTGCCCCCATCTCAACCAATATTATAACTCCGAATTACCACCGCAATCCAATTATAATTTGAATTCTTCAAATTTTTTTTCAATCTGAAAATCCATCTCAACTACAATACTCTTATTTTCAATTCCAACCTTCTCAATTCCAACCCCTACCACATCCCCAATTCCAACCTCATTTCCAGTTCCAACCATCTTAATTCCAACCATCTCAGTTCCAACCTTCTCAATCCCAACCTTTTTAGTTCTAACCTTCTCAATCCCAACTATCTCAAACCCAACATAATTCTAGGTATGTACGAAACAAAATTGGTCCATTGAAGAAGATGAAGCATTATGCAAAGCATGGGTTGACATTGGAGAAGATCTAATAATGGGTTCAGATCAGAAGCAAATCACGTATTGGTAACGAGTCCATGAAAATTTTATTCGATAACCAGGGGCACAACGTCCCGAAATGTACATTTAATACATCAGAAAATGAGCCATTTAAGTTGGATCACTGTTGGTGTATTTTAAAGAATTCGTTAAAATGGAATTCCATTTTCAACAACAATGATAAAGGGAAAAACAAAAGAGGAGTGGAGATTGATATGAATGAGCTTGGAAAGTGGCCAGAAACTGTTCAACCTACTTCGTCAACAGTCCAAACCAATCCATCTACTCCGTCAACACCTAGAGTATCAACACCAGGTTCAGTAAACCTTGGCGACGACGATTCGCTTGCAATTAGTGTTGAAAGTTCGTATGGCATTATACGACCCCCCGGACGAAAAACATTCAAGAAGGGTCACAAAAAAACACATATGCGAGTATACATACTACATCAGTCATCTTTTGTATAGGAGTGAACCCCATACGACCGAGGGCATCAGGTTTCTGGATGAACCATTCATCATATGCCACCGTTCAAAATGTGAAGAAACAACTCTCGTCGCATTTGAAACCTTTTACGAAATATGTTTGGTGGATAAATCGGATTTTCAGCAAAGTAATCTCGGAATAAACATTGTGCTGCCTCCTCTCGATCAGGTTTAATATATTTTCTCTTACGAGGTTGAAAGAATGCCCGCAGTACCCTATTAGGCGATTATAATCTCGTCACATCGTTCATCATTTTCGATGGATTTCAAAAATATCTTCTCCATCTGAATCTGACGAATTCAATGGAGAAATAGACTAGGAGATGGGTATATCTCGTGACGATGAAGTCATTGTTGTTTTGTATAAGAAAGATGAAGACTCAAAGAACATAGAGTGGACTTGAGAATGCAAAGAAGTGGACTCGATAATTGAAAGAAGATAGAATAAGTGGTTTATATAGAAATTGAAAGAATAGAGAATGGACTTGATAATGCAAACAAGTGGACTTGATAATTTAAAGAAGATAGAATGAGTGGTTTATGTAGAAATTGAAATATAGCCGTTAGAAAAAAGACAAAAAAAATATAAAATTAAAATTAAAATTTTTTATTTAATTTTTAAATTAAATTAATAAAATAAAAAATAATAAATAGATAATGAGATAATTGAGTTCCACACCATGGAACATATTGGATAACAAAATATAGAGTAGCATATCATCACATTTTAGCTTATGCGGCAATCTACTTTAAAAAAAGTAGATAGATAACCTTTAGCCCCATACCACATGCTCTTATAGTCGGTTTGGTAAGGAAGAGGAGTGGGGGGAAGATAGAAAGGAAGAAATAAATTCATTGGTTTAGTAGAAAGGATGAGTCATCCTTCCTCGTTCGGAAATTTTTATCCCTCTAAATAAGAATGGAAGACACGAAGAAACAAATGCAAGACTAATGCAGAAGTGGACGAAAATGAATTGTACCAGCGTTCAATAGTACTTTTCCTAATGGCCGCGGTTGTGGAGTCAATTACATACGATATTTTTATTGTAGGGCGTGGCCTATATATATATATGTATATATATTTGCTTATATATACATTATTTACAGGTCAGCATTATCAGAAACAAATTGGGATCGTATAACTAGACGTATAAAAGATATATAGGGCCTTGTTGAAGGGCGATTTGGAAGGTGTGAAAAATATCCTGGATGAGCATTCATAATTACTACAAGAAATGATTATCCATATATAATTGTTTGTTTTTTTTAAGTGATGAATAACAGTGCTCCATTTTCTGAAAGGATTAATGTCAAATGTTACTAAAGCATTAGGTACGAAACAGAGTACTACTATTCCATTCATATGGTTATTGATTAATTTTCCCATAGTCTTTTCTTTTTCTTATTTCTTTCTTTATATATATATGTATAATCTACAAAGATTTTTATCCGAGTAGAAATATATATAAAAATCTTTGCAGGTATTGAAGAAGAAATGAATATGAAGAAAAAAAACATCAAACCTCGTGAACTACTCAGCAACATGTGTTCCCCAATATGGACTTATGATTCTAAACATGTTGGAGTACTATATACCTTGAGGCGATAAAAATAGCCATCAAATGTGGGAATGTTGGATTTGTTGTGGAAGTCCGTCCAATCCTACTTTTTTTTTTTACCCTGGTAAGAAAAGCGCTGCCATACGACATCTACAGGCAATTAAGGAGCAAGCTACCCATACAAGAACCACATAGAACAGCAAATAACAAAAGCTAGCAATAACAAAACTAACACCCCTTATAGTCAAGATCATAGTCTTTACAAACCAGGAAAAGGTATTAGTTATAGTAGGAGTACCAGCACCACAAAAGAAAGAAAGATGCACCGCCTTACACAACCTCCCAGATAGAACTTGGTCGACAAACGATGATGTAAAATAGATCGAGAGGGAGCCAAGATATGACCACAAGAGAAAGACGCGTAAGAGCTCCATAAACATGTCCTTCACCTCTAGCCAAGTTGCGCACCATACCACCAATATCCACATGACCTGGCACCAACCCCAGCCAAAGCTGTTGCCAAACTTGATTCATTGCAGGCTGCGAAAATGGGACATAACTCACCAAAGACTTGGGCTCAATAGACTCAACCTAATCAGTCAGTGGGTTAAAATATGCACCAGGGCCCAAGCCCACTATTGGAATAGATAGAAAATTCAAGACTATGCCAATAGTGGAAACCATAAAGCTCAAAGGCCAGAGGCCCAGCAAACCCATACTAGAACCTTCCATGAGTATGTGGACCAAAATGAAAGCATAGATGATACGCCAGTCATGCAACATAAGCAACACCAGAGATGACGTCATATCGACCAGCCTGAATAGTATCCCAAAACATTGATAGGCACGGTGAACCGAATCCGGCGAGCTTGATGAACAAGATAGTAAATCGGCCGGTGATCTTATTCGGTCCCCTTGGATAGCAAAAGAAGAAAACAAACAGAAAACACACACAACATAACAGACATAGAACATTTGATCCAGAAAAGAACCAAGAAAAACGGTAGAAATACTTAGATCAAACGGAAAAATCGGCAAACATAGGTCAGCAGGTATTGCACCGATCCAAATTGGCTATGAAATGAGCATGAACACACAAGAGCCAATCCATCCAACCAACAGAGATAAGCTGTGTCTGGGATGGGTGATGACAACCATCCCCCAAAACACCCTATTGGAAAGAAATCCAAACTCTGATGAAATAGAGAACCTCAATGGGGTGAGGAAAAGACAACTATGATAAACAGAGAATAGAAAACAGGAGCAAAATTAGAAGAAAAGTTGAAAGATCAGAGGGGAGTTGGGGTTTCTCTCTCTAGAACTTTCTCTCTCGAGCACCGCCCCCAGAGAGAGAGACTTCTAGGTTAAATCTTGTCTCATTAATGCGTCCGAAATGATCGTGAAGTTCCCGTCCAATCCTACTTTGTGATGGGGGATTAATTGAAACTTTATGTATGGTTTAACTAGTGAATAAAAAAATCAAATTGCGGGAACTGTAGTAAAATCAAATAGCATGTTACACATAGCTGCATACCTATTCGTAGATGTTCCAGATGAAGAAGGTTTATAAAAAGAAAAAGAAAAAGATGGACAACTACAGTTACACAAGGTATTGAGTAAGGCTCCTGGTGCAGCTATGAAAGTGCAGAGAGAACTACAATGGTACAAGGTACGTACGTAATCTAATTCTTAGCTTTCTATACATTTCATCAAATTTATATATTCTTCGAAGATATACAGGGGGTGATTGACTTGGGAAGTTACAATTTTAGTAGCAAACCTAAATATAAATGACCCTTGGTCATTGATGAGATATTTGGTTGTAGCATTAATCCACTCCCATCCATTTGGAGGGTGGTTTCTTAATTTTTAACTTCAACTACAATTAATTATCCCACAAATCAATGTTAGCCATTCTATTGACTCATATAAATAGTGGAATTAAACAAGCTAGTTTGGAAGTATATACTCAGAACTTAATTTCATCATTAATTTGTTAATTAGTTCTCTCTCTTTAACCAACTATGATATATATAGGAGGTGGGAGAGGATGGTACATTCTTCATTCAAATTTCTTGTAACAAGAATTGAGAAACTCCTCCAGATTTGTTCTCAAAATGGCACTCTGACTTAGTCAAAGACGGAGAAAAATGGATGAGAGATATAGCAACATCATGTACACAATTGTACACTGCTATGTTTGTGGCAGCCTTCACATTACCAGATGACAATGCTGATGAACTAAAGGATTTAGGGCACCACAGGTCACTGAAACCAGGGGACCCCAAGTTCATATGGTATAACTCTTTTATGGTTTTCCTTATATCAGATGTATTATCTATATTCTCTTCGGTTACTACAGTGTTAATTTTTCTAAGCATCCTCACTTTGAGGAATAAGACTTTCTCAAGGCATTGCCCATAAGATTGATAATTGGACTTGCCGCCATGATGGTAACTTTTGGTGCCACTCTTGTTATTGTGATTGGTGAAAAAATAACATGGGTTGTGGCTCCAATTACTTTACTTGCTAGTTTCCCAATAACCTCATTTGTTTTATTGCCATTTTCCCTGTTTATTGGCATCGTCTCCCTACTTTCATACTTTCTCTTGCTAATCTTATTCTGTTGATTCAGTTAAAGCATTCTGTTAAGTGATTCTTATCTTATTGTTCTCTATTTCCTTCCTGTGAGCCCAGATCCAAACAATAAGTCCTAGATCCAAACAGTAAGTCCCAGGTAAGGGCCTGAGCGGTGCGGCATGAGCGGATGAGAGTGTGGATAGGTTGTAGACACCACTTTGAGAGAATCATGGTAATAGTGTGTTTTAACCAGTTAACCTAATAGGAATAGTTTGAGTTAAGCCATCATGAATAGGTTGTTTAGATCTACTTCTTCAATGAGCTTTAGCTCTAGAGCCAGCCTACCCCCTCTAGTTCCTTACATAGTTAATGAAGAAGAATATCGCATTGAAGACAGTAACTTAGATTTTTGTGATTGGAATATTCCAAGAATTCCAAGTAAAGAAATTTATGAAACTAGTTTTCTCAAGTCAACTTTTCTTAGTGATTACACAGTTAAAACAGTTGAACAGATTTATTCCTTGTCAAAAGAACATAAAAAATGTCAATTACTCACAGCCAAAACAATCAAAAAACAAAGAGAAAGATGGTATAATTTTATCCATTTAGGTCTTGTTCAAGTTGCAATCAAACCATTCACCAATAGAGGACTTAGTGCCTCTGTCTTACTAGCCCTTAGAGATGACAGGTTCATTGATTACGACCTTAGTCTCTTAGGAGTCATGGAAACAAGTCTCTTTAATGGCCCAGATCATTTCAATTGTTACCTAGATTTAACGCTAAGTCTAAGTGATCCCCATTTATTAAAGGCTTTAACTCTTAACGTTCTAACTTCAGGTTACCCTATGTTGCTAGGGTTTTAACCTTTAGGTTTGATCTACAGAATCTATTACAAAACAATAAAAACCAATCTTAATGTCAAAACAGTTAAAAAAAGACATAAAAGGCCATACTCTGTTAATTGAAAGCAGCACTCCTGATGTAAACATTCAAATAAAAAAAACAATTGCCTGGAAAGACATTTTGTTGCCTAACGAATTGATTCTCCACAATGAAAACCATCTAGTTAAGATAAAAAATGATATAAGTAACCTTGATAGGGTTCAGGAATTTATTGATGGAACAGTCAGAATAAGTTTTGATGAACAACGTCTTCTGACTCGCTCTTGTCCTTCTACTTCTTAGAACAGATTGGATAATGATCTTTCAGAAAGAGAAAGTGAAGTTCCTCCTCTAGAAAGAAAAAATTCAGAACTGGATCCAAGGTTAAAAGACGTTAAGTTAAAGGGTCTTAAAATCGTAGAACAGGTGAACCATCCCTGCTATACACGTACTCCAAAATCTAAGTCCACAGCAAGTTCTCCTACACCTTTTGATTTTATTGGAAACCTCAACACCATTACCCCACAATTAAATACCATTAGTAAACCTTTCACGTATAACCTCTCCAAATTACATGACGAATATTCATCCCTATACAATAAAGAAAAAAGAAAAACTTTTAGAAAAACTCATACTGAAAAAGAACAAAATAAGCTTCTCCGCCTCTGGCAATAGTTCATGGTTGAACACAAAATAGAAATCCATTTCTTTGAATACCTTGAGAACTACCATAACAAAGTTAATGTTTTAACAAAAGTTAATTGGAAAAAATCAGATACAACAACTATCTCCTCTTCCTATCCTCCATTAGAATTTGTGATTCTTGATCACATGGGAACTGAGGTCACTACTTCTCCACTAAAAGTCAGTACCACCACTGATCTGGATACATGAAAAATAATTGAACAAAATAATTTCACAAATCAATATTTACACACCATTGGTACACAACTTGATAAAATTGAACTTTCTTTAAACAAACCAACAATACCACAAGAAAAACCCATTCCAATAGAAAACCCATAATCTCTATGCCATCACACAGAAAAGAACTTCCGAATACCTTACCTAATTCTTCTGTAAGCCTACAAATTGAAACAATTCTCAAAACTCTTGAGAAAGGAAAAGCTAAAACAAAAGATGAAAAAACTGTCACTGTCATTAACAATAACGATTCTGATAGCTCTTTTTCCTCCTCTGCTTATCCTTCTGACATTCAAGACATTGAAAAAGCCTTCTCCAATTTAGAGCTTAATCGCATTACTAATAAACGAGTTAATCCTACTAGCCTTACAAAAAATTGGTACCCTAGACCAACTCCTCCAGATCTCCAATATGAAGAAAGAAACATCCAAAATCAATTCTCTATCTCTTCTGATAAGCTCTATGAATGGAATATAGATGGTTTATCTGAACAGGAAATTTTAAACAAGCTCAATCATATATCCATGGTGGCTAATAAATATGTTACTTCCTATGATCTTAGTCAACCAAATATTGTTGATTTACTTACTTCAGGATTCATGGGAATGTTAAAATCCTGGTGGGAAAATCATCTCATTGAAGATTCTCGTGAAAAAATAAAAAATGCTGTCCAAAAAGACAATAATGGACTTCCTATCTTTGATGAAACTATAGGAAGAGGTATTCCAGATGGTGTCAATACACTTATCTACACCATAGTTGAACACTTCATAGGAACTCCAAGTAACATTACTGCCCGAATACATTATCAACTCACCAATCTCACTTGTCCGACCATGAGTGATTTTCGGTGGTACAAAGATGTATTCTTATCCAGAGTTATGCTCAGAGATGAAGTAATAAACCATTTTGGAAAGAAAAATTTATTAACGGTTTACCCAATCTTTTTGCCCACAAAATTAGAGAAACTCTAAGTAAAGCCACAGGTGTCATTGATTACGACAACCTAACTTATGGTAATATCATTCGCTTAAACCAGAAAGAAGGATTAAGGATGTGAATTGATATGAAAATAATTAACCAATTAAATGATGATAGGAAAAGAGCCAAATATGAAATGGGCACCTTTTGTGAACAATATGGTCTTTCACCAATTGCCCCTTTTAGACAAAAGGCTAACTCTTATAAGAAAACCTATAAAAGTCACAAAGGATATCGTAGGAACTACAAGAAACGAAAATCAGTATTTCCAAAAATAGAATACTATTCTAAAGAAAAGAGAAAACCAAAAAGAAAATTTGGTAACAAAAATACCAGTAAAAAGGATACCAAAGACACTAGTAAAGATACCAGTAAAGTTAAATGTTTTAAATGTGGTCAACTAGGTCATTTTGCAAAAGATTGCTATGTAAAGAAGAAAATTAACCAGTTACAAAAATCTGATGATATTATGGAATCCCTTTACCAAATATTCCAATTACGGGACACAAATGATAGCAGTAGTAACCCAGAAGTTAGTTCTTCTTCCCAGTCATCTGATGATTCTGACAGTTCTCCTGATATTACTATAGGATGTAAGGATAGCTGTTGTAAGTCTAAGTCGATCAATGTTCTCACAAAAATTGAAGAACAAGAACATCTACTTATTGATTTAATCAGTAAAGTAGAGGACTCTGAATTAAAATCCTCTTATCTTAAAAAACTTAAGACTCTATTAGGTAATAAAGAACCAGAATCCCCAAAAGTAACCAAACCTAATTTTAGTTTATACAAAACCTTAGAAAGATTCAATAACCAATCCAAAGAAGTAACCATTCAAGACCTTCAAGTAGAAATTAACATAATCAAGACAGAAATTAAAAACCTTAGGATAGACAATCAAATTATAAAAAATGATATTGCTAAGTTAAATACAAATCTTGCCTTTTCCTTCAAAGGAAAAGAATCATCTGATGAAGAAGATTCTGACCACTCAATACACTCAGAACCTTCCGAGAAGCTTTAAACTTTAACCAATATATCATTTCAAAAATGATATGCTAAAGTTACTCTTATCATTAACAAAGACTTCAAACTTGAAGTCATTACTTTGATTGATACAGGAGCTGATCTTAATTGCAATCAAGAAGGTCTCATACTAACCAAGTATTATGAGAAAACTTTTGAAAAACTTCGCTCAACCAATGGAAGTAAAATGGATATAAAATATAAATTGTCAAAAGCTCATATTTGTCAAAACAATGTATGTTTAAAAAAATCCTTTGTTTTGGTAAAGAATATGACCGACAAGTTAATTTTAGGAGTCCCGTTCATTTACCTTCTTTATCCATTCACAACTAATAATGAAGGATTAGTCACCCAACCCTTTGGACAAGAAGTCCAATTTAGATTCCTGAGTCCTCCCTCTAAGAAAGAACTCAAGACAGTAATTGATTCTTCTGTCTCCAAAACTATAAATCTACTCCAAAGCAAAACTCAACTCCTACAATTCCTAAAGGAAGAAGTTAATTATAAACGCATAGATGAAAAATTAACTGATCCAGCTTTACAACAAAGAATTCAAGATTTGAACAATAAATTAAAACCCAAGTTTGTTCTGATCTCGCAACTGCTTTTTGGCACCGAAAAATGCATTCAGTTAAATTACCTTACATTGAAGGCTTTAGGAGAAGACACATTCCTACTAAAGCAAGACCAATTCAAATGAGTCCAGAAGTTATGGAATTTTGCAAGAAAGAAATCTTTGATCTTTTACATAAAAAGATTATTAGAAAAAGCAAGTCACCATGCTCTTGTCCAGCTTTTTATGTCCAGAAAAACTCTGAAATAGAAAGAGGTGTTCCTCGTCTAGTTATAAATTACAAACCCTTTAATAAGGTTTTAGAATGGATAAGGTATCCTATTCCCAACAAAAAAGACCTTATTAGTCGCCTAAGTCAAGCAATTATCTTTTCCAAATTTGATATGAAGTTAGGATTTTGGCAAATCCGCCTTAGGAAAAAGGATAGGTATAAAACTGCCTTCACTACTCCCTTTGGTCATTATGAATGGAAAGTCATGCCCTTTGGATTAAAGAATGCTCTAAGTGAATTCCAAAATATCATGAATGATATTTTCAATCCTTACAGTCATATTTCTGTCGTCTACATTGATGACATCCTCCTCTTCTCTAAGTCACTCGATGCACATTAGAAACATTTAAAAACGTTTCTTGCCATTATTCAGAAAAATGGTCTAGTAGTCTCTGCCCCAAAGATCAAGTTATTTCAAACCAAAGTCAGGTTTTTAAGATATCACATTCATCAAGGACAAATTCATCCCATTGATAGGTCCATCCAATTGCTGATAAATTCCCAGATGAAATTCTAGATAAATCTCAACTCCAAAGATTCTTAGGATCTCTTAACTACATTGCTGATTTTTATAAAGATCTCTGTAAGCAATATAAGCCCCTTTTTGACTGACTTCAAAGTAATCCTCCTCCATGGACTTTTGTCCATACTAACATAGTCAAATCCATAAAACAATATGTCAAGTCCTTGCCTTGCCTTGGCATTCCTACTACTAATTCTTTCAAAATTATTGAAATTGATGCCTCCGATATTGGTTATGGTGGCATCCTCAAACAGAGAGTCAGTCCAAATGCACCTGAACAATTAGTTCGCTTCCATTCTGGTGTTTGGACAAAGGCACAAAGTAACTATAGTACTATTAAAAAAGAAATTTTATCTATTGTTTTGTGTATTAGTAAATTTCAAGATGACATTTTAAATCAAAAGTTTTCGGTTCGTGTTGACTGTCAAAGTGCAAAATATGTTTTAGAAAAAGATGTTGAAAATATTGCTTCTAAACAAATTTTTGCCCGATGGCAAGCTATTTTAAGTATATTTGATTTTGACATTGAATATATCAAAGGAAGTAACAATTCTATTCCAAATTTTCTTACCAGAGAATTCTTGCAAAAATCTGATGGCAAACCGGCAGCCTCCCCAGAGGCATCAACAAGTTAAACCATTTGATATTTGTCCAAGTAACCCTCCAAGTGCCTAACCACAGTCCTCTTCTGCTCTCATAGTAGTCAACAGATTCCAACCTCTTACCCAACAATCAACATTCAAGTCAGCCTTGGTTAATCCTACTCCAGACCCCTTTCAGGTCCAAGTTTAACCCCAAACCCGTCCACACCTGCAACTGCTTCCAAAAAAGCCACCCAGTGATTATTTTGAAAAACCCTCTGTTCCTCTTTTTTATATTGAACCACACCTAAGTCACATTAAAGATCCAATCACCTTGATGCGATCTTATTTCCCTAGTAACCTCCACTTTTGCCCAAATTACCCTCAAAAAACACTTGGGTTCTACAGAGACATTCTTTATCATACTGAATCTATCACCACTAGGTCAATCAAAGATCGCAATGATCCCACTAAAGTTATCTATCACTCCCTCTACATCCAGAGGATCATTTCCATGGAAGAATGGGGTAATCATCCTTTTCTACTTCAACCTTTGCCTGATCATGAACTTCATTTTAGTTATTATGACTACATGGCAACTTGGTCAACAATATTGCTATACCAAAATGAGTTATTTACTCATTCTTGGTTTATCAATTTTGACAACAAATTCAAAAGTCAAATCCCAACCTGGTTTCTCCAGTGGTGGTCACAACATGACTCTATTCTAGAAATCATCCCCATAAACCTTGTTGAATAAGTAAAATATTTCCATACAGTTTACAAAGTCAACAAACACAATTCCCAGTTCTCTTACTGGTTCTCCTGCAAATACAAGATTTCATGAATATTCAAATGGCAATATGATATCCAAGGTAACATTGCAGTTCACCGCCATTATGTAAAATAGTGGGACACATTCAACCTCGACAGAATCTTGGGATATATTGAGGAGGAATTTCCAAAACATATCCCACCACAAGTTACTCAAGTTACTCGGCCACAAAAGCAGGCACTTCAACAAAGTAAGCAAGTTACTCCACTACAGAAAGAAGTAATTCAACAAAGAAAGCCCGACCAGCCATCTTCATCTGAACAAACATCCAGAAGAACCCCCAAGTCAGAAATTGCAGAACTCAAAGAAATGGTAGCATACTTTTTAGATCGCATCCAAGATCTCTCAAAAATATGAAGAAGAGGTTGATGATGTATCTTCAACTGCTAAATCAAGTCATCCAAGGAATCCATACAATGATTCCCACTTTCAAGATAGCCAAGACCCATTTGCTTAGTCTGGGCTATCCAAGTTAAAAATCAAGTCAAAAACCCAAGTCAAAATCACTATTTACTAAAGTACAAGTTAAAGCTACTATTTCTACAGGATCTGTCGACAGAATCACTATTTCTACAGTTCTCCCGACAAGGTACTATTCATCTACAGTAACCGTCGGCACAAAACGACATTAACAGTAACTCACTATTCATGAACAGTTGCCAACAGTCTCAAAAGTCAAAAAGTAACTTTTTTAAAGCCGAAATTTGCACTGCAAGTGCCCTTCACAGTGCAGAAGCTCAGCTATAAAAGCAAGTGCCAATCCATTTGCTAAGTAGGCTTCTTCGGAGACTTTCTTTCAGTCTTCCTTCAGTTATTTTCTCTCTATAATATTTTTCATTCTGTTTGTAATACACTTCCAGTGTGCTGTATTCAACAGACCTCTGCCAGTAAACATTTTCAATTTGAAAGTTAAACTTTATTGTAATTTTCTATTGTAATTATAAGTCAATTTTAGTAACTTCTCTTTTATTACTACCTGTACTTATATTATACTTTGGCAGGAAGAGAAGATTTATGAATCGGCTTCTTTCAAGGAAACCAACACATATCTGAGAGAACCATCATCAATTTGCTTCGTCGTGGTCGGCGACGGTGGCAAAACTGTGGAAGAGGACCCATATTTGTAGACCCAAAATTTGTGAGGTAGCAACGATGGTGGCAAAATAGTGGAACCATATTTGCAGACCCAATATTTCTCGCTCTACTCATCTATGGTGCCGTTCGTGAGAATAGAGAGAAAGAGAATAAAGAAAGAGAGGGGGAGACCCAAAAACAGAAAAAAAGTGGTTGGCGAAGGAATGGAGTTCGGCATCGGAGCTATTGAGAGAGAGAGCTTTAATCCGGGAAGATGAGGAAGCCATGGATGGTGCTGTCGGTTAGTATGATTAGAGAAGATGGGAGTCTAGAGAGAGAGTTCTAGAGAGAGGGAGATGGGAGAAGTAGAGAGAGAAAGCGAGGGGGAAGGGAAGACTTAGATAGATGGGTTAAACCCGTAAATAGATGGGTAATGCCCAACTTTATTTTTATTTTTATTTTTGACACTTGTTGAAATTGTACTGGGACACGTAATTGGGGATTTTAGTAATTTATGATGCAACGTGAGGGCATTTTAGTAAATTAGATAGGTCCGTTAGTGCATTTAACAGTCCGTCACTAGGAAGGGAGGTTCATGTAGGATAGTTTCATTTTTAAGGGAGGTCCGAGTAAATTCCCAAACTACAGGGGAGGTCCATGTAATTATGGCAAACTATAGGGGAGGTCTGTGTAATTTACCCATTAAAATATAACCCATTATAACAGTTCGTCATTGTGTACTGGGTTGTAATGACTCACTCCACCACATGGTATGATATTGTCCACTTTGGGCCCGAGCCCACACGGTTTTACTCTTGGGCTTTACCCCAAAAGGCCTCATGCCAATTAGAGTGACACATCAACATATAAGCACTGTGGTGGCCTAAATTTCAAAGAACCTGGTGCATCAGCGAGTAACCCAAAAAATGATCCCGAACGCGAAAGCAATAAAAGAGAAGGTCTTTAGAGATGAATATCATCTCTAAGAAGCCAAAGTGACTTCCCGAGAAGCCACGAGACTCAAAAGAAACAAAAGCATAAGCTAGGGTTTAAAATGGTCAAAGATGTCATTAGAGGTAAAATGGTCATTTCAAATAGAAATGGATGCTACCATGCATACCATTGGATAGACAACGAAAAATTAATAAATTCTGATTGAAAAATCACTTGATTTGGAGTTAGAACGAAGAAGATATGAATTTCTGAAGTTTTTTTTAAAAAAATTGCCATAATGTGCCCAGTATGACCAATTTGGTTGCAAATAGTTTTTTTTTTTCAAAAACAAGTGATTTTCAAGGATAAAATAGGACTTTTTGGAAAAAGTTTTTTGGATCATCCAAGCCTCAAGGAGAAGAGAGGGAAACCATCACATATAAACCACACCATCTTGGAGACATCTCCAAACTCTGATGAACAGAGGACCTTGACTTAGTGAAGAGTATGTTGAAACTCGATTCAGCGTCTCTCACGAAACCTCTCTCTCCCTCACTATATCGCTAAAACTTGATAATGATGAGTGAGAATCGCCGTCGAAACCACACGCTCGAAGTGAGAATCGCCGTCAAAACCACACTCTCGGGTGGGAAATAGGGAAGGCGGCGCTCATAAACCCTAGCAGAGAGGGGAGAGAGAGAAAGGAGAGAAAACAATACTGCAATTTAATCTAAAATCAGACTATCTAATCCCATAGGTTTATTACTAGATGGATGCAGTTTTCTCTTTTCAGTGTGTACCAAACAATTAAAGGAATAAAGTAACTTTAAAATATGATGTTAAAGTCTTGCCATTAGGCTACTCTTGCGGGATTGATAAAAAAATAAATAAATATATCAGGCCCTATTTTTTAGAAAAAAAAATAACTAGACCTTGTTGTTGGATTTTTTTTTATTTATTTATACCCGAGCTGTCCGGGATGGCACGAACCTTTAGGGCCCTTCAACAACCCGACTAATCCTCGAGTACCCGGAAGGGCACCTCCCCACCCGGGCCGGGTGAAGCACTACAGGGGCAGCGAAGGCTAATCACAAAGAACACCCAGCGAAATTCGAACCCCAGACCTTGAGTTTGCTAAATTTCAAAGTCCAGTGAGTAAACCGCCGGGCCATATCCAAAGTGGATATAACTAGACCTTGTTGATTTCATTTTCTTTGTCAAAACCAAGTCACATTACGATCCAGGGAAAGAAAAATTTGAACCACAACTTCACAATCATCATCCTCATTGTCCTAAACCTCAATTTCTATCACATCATCTGCATTGTCATGTTTCATTTACATATATTTACAGTGTATACTTTCATTCCCGAGGGCTACATTATTTTTTCGCATCTTCCTTTTCATGCCCTCAACGGTAATAATGAAAAATGTTGCTAAAGTAATGGGTGGAGTAATACTACTACTTATTCATTCATAATATCATATAAAATTAGCCAAATTAATTAATGAAAATATAAACATAAAATTGGCTGAATTTAAAAGAAAAGTAAATATTGGCTTGGCAATAGGCGAGACACGTATATTGCGTTGTCTCTAAAGAAGAACGTCTTCCCTTTTGTGCAAGGACAACTAGATAACTAGTATTCCAAGATGTCCAAAAATAAACAAGTCTAAAGGTGCAGAAGCTAGGATAAACGAATAAAATAATATTATATATATGGTGTTAATAATCCATATTTATCATTTAATGGAGTGTCTCATAGTTTCGAAAAAATAAAGTTGACCAAAATGCTAACGTGGATATGAAAAAGCACTGTTTACCCTTGTAATACTCCTAATTTTAAAAGGATAGTCTCGGCATTTTTAACTTTTGTTTTATTGCATTTTTGTGTGATTTTTTGCTTATTTGCGTATTGTTTAATTGTTTAATTATTTATTTGATTAAATTGCATTTATTTGATTAATTGTTTTATTAGTTTAATTGCCTTATTTGGTTATTGTTTTATTTAACTGTGTAATTAATTAATTTATTTTATTTGCATTTATGCCTAGGTGAATTTAAGTAATAAATTAGAGTCATTAAATAAATTAGAGTTTAATTTTCTGTTAAAATTCACGTTGAGGCCGACTAGGGTTTAATTAGAGTTTCTGTCTTAGATTAACAATGACTTAGGGTTTATTGTGTGCCTATAAGTATACTGTTATAGTCTGCAACAAGGGTTGGAAAAAACCCTATTTACGTACCAAAGATACAGAGAGAAACAGAGAGCGATTGTGAGAAAAACAGAGCAAGTTCGGTGAGGGTTTCGGCTGGCTTATAAGTCGGACCTAGGAGGAGGGAAGGGTGAATGGTAGGAGGTTGAGTTGACAGTAAACGGACGTCGTCGGAAAGCTTAGGAAGACGGCGACAAGGTTTTGATTCCAAAACCACATAGGCAAGTTCTTTTCTTTCTCTCTCCCGTTGGCCTGTGTTCTGTGCATACCTAGATAATCTTTAAGAGTTTAATTGGACATTAATCTAATCTTGCATGCTTAGTATGTGTTAAATTACTTGTCTGTGTGTGTTGAATTTAATTTGACACAGATCAACTAAGAATTAAATGACATATTCTGGTTTTGGACGGACTTTAAATATATGATTATGGTACCACGATATGAGTTTGAGTCTCAGAGTTGATGGTTAGGGCGCGTATATGCAGTGGATGCGTAGCTGGTAATGATAGGTTGAGATATACTCTGTTAGGCTTAGGTACTCATGTCCACTTCGGTGCGTTTTTGCATGTTGCCTTTTATTCAGGTTGAAACTCCCTATATAGTCCAGTGAATGTCCCTTACTGTGGATATATATATGTATGAACTAGATAGCTATTGTTGAGATATCTAGGGTGTATCTGCGTATCTGGTCACTATATGGATTGCAGTTAGAATAGAACTTGTTCATGGGCCTGACCCACTCTTATATTTTTCAGGTATCGGACGGTTCCAGTCTTAGGGCTTGTTCAGCTGAGCAGAGACGATCATTCAATCTACCGACGACGTAGGATTTCACTCCATGTTTTGGATTTGGATTTTATTTCCAGTTGTTTTTAGTTTCAGTTGGGATTTTATTTAGGGGTCCACTTGATGGATTCCCGAGTTGTACTCTTGGAGGTTTTGGAGAGTTGGATTATTTTGTTCATTGATGATTAAGGATTTTATATTAGTAATTCTTTCAGCTTTGTTTATTTCTTAAATCTTTTATATTATGTATTCATTTATATATTAATTGTTTGATATTCCCTTGGGTTCGGGCTTGATCAACTTATGTCTCGGATTTGAGGGGTATCACAACCCTCACTGAGGTACTACTTTTAGGCAGATAGGTATCACTTTTTGTGCACGGAAGTACAACTTTTTGTGCATCAGGTACCACTTTTTGTGCAACACAAAAAGAAAAGTGGTACCTGCATGTACAAAAAAGTGGTACTTATGTGCCTAAAAGTGGTACCTCAGTGAGGGTAAACAATGTTTTTTCATGTCTTTATTTTTTTCGAAATTATGATACTTTGACTCTATCAAATGGTAAATATGAGTCATTAGCGCCATTTATATATAATAATCATATCAACTATGATACCCCTGAATTTCCAAGTGTAGGTTGACCAGACCCACACCCGAAGACCCGGGGATATAAAAATAATTTAGTATTTAAACGAACACAGAATACAAGAAGAATAAAAAAAATGAATAAATTATTGAACGAAATTCTATTAATAAAATAAAACCTCATTTACAAAAATAA
Source organism: Cornus florida (assembly GCF_030987335.1). Classification (NCBI taxonomy): domain Eukaryota; kingdom Viridiplantae; phylum Streptophyta; class Magnoliopsida; order Cornales; family Cornaceae; genus Cornus; species Cornus florida. The sequence continues at coordinate 42,041,517 of NW_026775577.1, read as the reverse complement.
ATTACATGAATTTAAAATTCTAAAATACAACTTGGGAATCCTATAAGTTAAGAATTCTTAAACCATAAACTATTAATCCACCATTTTAAGCATAACATCTAACAATAAATAACAATACTACTTAAATGTAAACAAGATGAGTAGATGAATGACAGTCTCCTAGCTGCGGCCTCAACCTCGAGATTGGAACTTCTAATAACCTAAAAAATAAATCGCGGGTTAGACCCACGAGCAAGTTCCCTCTATCAAGCCTCTTAAAACTGATAAATAAAGCATCTCTAATAAAATCATCATAATTAAAGTTTTAACCTTTAATACAAGATGATACACATATATATAATAACGAGACTTTGACTTGATTAAATGGATAAACATGGATCATTAATACCATTTATATGTAATAATCCCTTATATAGGGATTTTTACATGTAAAGTAGCGGAAGATGCCCAAAAATATAAATAAATATATAAAAATATGCTACAATATTGGTTGAGGGTGGTATAGATCGAGAAAGGTGTAGAACACAGTAGAGGGTGGAAGAAAAATGTGAAATGGATAATGATTTGAAATTTGAGAGTCGGACAACTCTGATTTTATTTATGCGGGTGAGAATTGACATCATCATGATGTCATTAATATTTTTGACGTTATGATGACACCAGGCTCTATTCATATAATATTAATCGAATTTATCGGACGGTTGAATTCTCAATCATTATGCAAGGAAAATTGATAGTGAAAGATAGAGAGAGAAAGACGTTTGAATACGCATAGGGCAGATTGTCAAAATCTCAGTATTGTTCGATTATAAAATTTGAATCAAAATAAAATTACACCAAAAAGTGAATAATAAATATGACTAAATGAAAATGAAAAAAATAAAATTTGGCCAAAAATACAAGAATCAAAATGGGCCTACGGATGTGTGTGAATCGTGTGTTTCTGATGCCTGGTTGGGCATATATCTCTACAGCGTAATGGAAAGTTGGTCACGAGTTGGCATAAAACATTGCTTGTAATCAGAAAAAAGGTTGATGCCCCTCATTTGTTCCAAATTTCGTGAATAACGTTTTGGATCATCCATATATTTTGAGAATAATTTCAATTTGTTTTTCATGAGATTGTTTGAGATTGATAATATAGTGCTAGCTACTTAATTCTAATAAACAAATTATATATATATATATATATATATATATATAATATGCTTGGAGTGCCTGTGAAGGCTGTGAGAAAAATGACATATATATATATATATATATATATATATATATATATATATATATGTAAAATATGCTTGGAGTGCCTGTGAAGGCTGTGAGAAAAATGACCTACGTAGCTTAATTCATTTGTGTGGTGGAAGAGGAAGGAATAATATATCTGTACTATAATAGGCAAGTGCATTTTAGACATAAACCCACTGTATAGTTATTAATTTAATTCCAGAGGTGGACGGAAGTGACCGAAGAGTACTAGCTGTTCAGTATGAAGGAGACTTTGTAAGATATACTATATATATATATTACTCTGTGTTATAGTTGTTACACTTATTAACTACATGAGATACTAATTAATTCATTCGTGTGTATCTAGCTATATGTTTGTTTACGTACCATTCATTTTATATATATCATTTTGGAACTGATATGTATATATATATATATATATATTTAATGCATGCAGATCAAAACTGAAGGACGCTGTGAAGCCAGTCATGTAAGATACCATATATAATATATTATACTCTCCCTTATTAGCTAGATGAGATCCTAATTAATTAATGGATAGTGCTTCAGTCATGTCTCGACAGAATGTATCCTACACATTAACGTGTCTCCTCTTTTAAACTTAAAAAAGTACAAAATATGGGTTATACCCATTTTTATATTTAAACTGGACAGATCTCATTTTTATGGTTATTATTATTATTATTATTATTTTCATCTATGTATCTCACTCACATGGTCATTCACATCTTTCTTTTTCCTTAGCTCCGACTGCCAAACCCGTTCCAGTGAGAGCTCTAAGGTCTTATATGAGTTTTCAACGGTGACCGACCAAAAGCCCCAAGGAAAGATTCTATTTGAGATGCGCCTTTGATTTAAAAGTTTTAGAATAATAAAAATTCTTTTAATTCTGAAATAGTTTCAGGCAGTTTTTTAGAATCATATAAAAAAAACCAGAAATAGTTTTAAAATTACTTAATTTTCAATGTATCTTCTTTTAATTATATTTCTAGAGAACAACTCATGGAAAATTCTTTCCTACTTTTTTCTGTTATTTTTAATTTTCTTAAGAGAGAAAACTATCCTTAAAAAAGATTAAACTATCCATTTCTATTTCTCCGTTTTCAAAATCTACTTCAACTATTTTTTATGCATGCTATATATGAAAGTTATTATTTTTTTCACTCAATTCTATGGCGGAATGATTGGCGGGTGGAGCTAAGGAAAAAGAAAGATGTAGATGAATGTGTGATTGAAATATACATATGGGAGCAACGAGAGGAAAAAAATAGATCGGTCGGTTTAACCCTAAAAAATAGATATAATGCATGTTTTGTATTTTTTTAAGTTTAAAAGAGGTGTCAATCTTTTATTGGGACACGTTAGTGTTTATCGTGATGGGGGCAAGAGTGAAGTATTATCCTTAACTAATTCCGGTCTAATACTTATCTAGTTAGCTATATGTTTTTTTACCATGCATTTGATCGATATTTATACAATTTTGAGATTGATATATATATATATATATATATATATATATATATGTTAATATGTGCGTATATTAATGCATGCAGATCAGAGGTGGAGGACGCTATCGAGCCAGTCATGTAAGATACTATATATAATACTTGTTAACTTAGTAGCTAGATATGAGATCCTACTAATTAATTCCTGTCTAGCTAGCTATATGTTTGTTTACCATTTATTTCATATATATATATAATTTTGAGATTGACATGAACTATAAATGCATGCAGATCAAGGATGGAGGACGCTATCAATCCAGTCATGTAAGATACTATATATATACTTGCTGATTTATTAGCTAGATAAGATCACTAATTCCTGTCTAGCTAACTATATATTTGCTTATCATTGCATTATATATATATAATTTTGAGAATGATCTAATAATATATATATATATCCATGCAGATCAAAGGTGGAGGATGTTATCGAGCCAGTCATGTAAGATACTACATATTATACTTGTTGACTTATTTTAGCTAGATGATCGAGATCCTAATTAATTAATTTTCCGGATAAAGTGTAAAAACCCCTTGAACTATGTCTGAATTCACAAATAACCCTCTTGAACTATATTTTGTCCACAATACACCATAAACTATCACATTTTGTAGCAAAATGCCCTCAAACTTGGTCTATTTTTTACTTAAATAATCATAATGCCATTTTTTTTATTATTGAATTACACTTAATTAATCAATCTTTCTTATTAAAATAAATTATGAAAAAAAATTATACTAATGTAATGACATATTCTCCATTATTTTTATTTATTTATAAATTTATCTTTAATTCTTGAAATCAATTGTTCAAATAAAGGTCTTAAGTAAAAAATTATAAAATAATTTAAGTAATTTTTTTTTTATAAATATATTGCATGAAAAATAAAGTATTTTTTTTATTTAAGTAATTTATTATTTTTTCATAATTATTTTGTACGAAAAAAGAAGGTTTCTTATTTTTTTTTTTGTATGGTAAAAAAGTTTTTCCCTTTTTTTCCCTATGTTTAAACTAAGTATAATAAATTTTATTATAAATAAAAAATATTTATTAATAAGTTAATCATTTTAGAAAATAGTTACAGCTCTATTTTTGTTTTCCCGTTGCTATGATAAATTGATACTAATAATAAAGTTAAGGTAAATGGTATAATCAATATTTAAATAAGAGAAAAGATAGTTCAAGGGGGGCAATTTGTAGTCTAGGGAGATTAATGAACTTCAAAACTCAAAAGGGCTTTATTACTCCCGGATTAAAATGGTGCATCCTATGGGGCCAGGAGATACACTCTCAGTTTGTAGTATAGGGTGGGTCCAAAGGGCCCTTGCCTAGGAGAGTTCTGAGATACCAAAAAAATAATCAAATATAAAAAAATTCGATTTTCAAATGCGCAATAGTTTAGAAGGGTTTTATGCACTTTACTCTTAATTCTTGTCTAGCTAATCATATGCTTGTCTAGCATGCATTTTGTAGATATAAATTTGAGATTGAAATGAAACATATACATATTAATGCATGCAGATCAAGGGTGGAGGACGCTATCGAGCCAGTGATGTAAGATATTATATATATATATATATATTATACTTCTTAAGACTTATTAGTTAGGTGAGATCCTAATTAACTAATTACTGACTAACTAACTATATGTTGTATAGTTATTTTTGTTTTGGTAAGTAGTATATGTTATATAGTTTACCATGCATTATATGTAATTTTGAGATTAATATATATATATATATGCAGATCAGAGGTGGCCCAGGTGGCGACTGCTATCAAGCCAATCGTGTAAGATACTACATAATATATACTTATTGACTTATTAGCTAAATGAGAATTATGAGATCCTAATTAATTAATTTCTTTATGGCTTGGCTAGTTATATGTTTGTTTAGCATGCATTTTTTATATATATATAATTTTGAGATTAATATGAAAAATATATATACATATTTATTAATTAATGCATGCAGATCAGAGATGGAGCATCGTGCGAAGCCAATCATGTAAGATATTATATAATATACTTGTTGATGATCATCCTAGTTAATTAATTTCATATATTTAATTTCTAATTAATTAATTAAATGCATATATATGCAGGTCTATTCTTTCAGAGACACAATGGGAACATAGAGTTGTGAATATAAAGCTGTACAGGGCATTGGTGAGTGGTGATTTAAGCAGTGTGAAAGAAATCCTGGATAAACATCCATATGCAAGAGTCTCTAGGATTTCTACAAGAAGTGAAACTGCAATTCACATTGCTGCTTCCCACGGGCACGCGGAGTTGGTGGATGAGATTTTGAAGAGGATAGATGTTAGTGACCTTGCATTCATACAAGATGATTATGGTGACACAGCACTTCATGTTGCTTCCAGGGGTGGGAACACAACAATCGCAAAAGCGTTATTTGATAAAGCAAGTAATGCTGGTTTATGGCTGCCAATAAAAAATGATGATCAACATATCCCACTCACCCTAGCTGCAGTTTACAATAACGAGCAGATGTTCCATTTTCTACGTCACTGTCATTCTATTAAGGATGGTGATCATGGGTTAATTCGTGAATTTCTTGGTTCGCTCTTTCTAGGTACGTGCGTACTGCATGCATGCGTACAACTAATTAAACGCATCGAAAATGATTTATTGATTTTTAAATCCATTTTTTTAACCCATGTGGACAGAGAAAAGTGTTTTTTTAACGTGGAATATTTGTTTGTTCGACTTCCAGATAGTGCTGTGAATAAGATTATGGTCACGGAATTTATTAAGAGTGAGAACTATGGTATGTAATACATGCACACACACACACACATATATATATATACTTCAATAAAATCTGCAATAAATATTTCACTCGATCTCTTATATATTGGCATGCACATGCTTCCACAGATTTGGCACTGAAGTTGTGGGAACGCGAAGATGATAATAAAGGAGTGGTTCATGGGTATTTGGAAGGGAACTTGAATAGAATGGCAAAGATGGTCTCTGCATTTTCAAATAAAAATCAACTCGGATACTTTAAAAGCTGGATTTACAAGTGTATGTAAATGCTCATCTACTTTTATATATATAAATTTAATGGATATGTCCTATTGTCGTACTCTCTAACATTACTTTATTACTTTATTCATTACTTTATTAATTTATTAGATGCATAGATATTGTATTAATTAATTGTACATACATCTTAATTTTTTTTTTGGGTAAGTACATACATCTTAATTTTAACAACTGAAAAGGACCGGTAACTTTATTACTTTATTCATTACTTTATTAATTTATTAGATGCATAGATATTGTATTAATTAATTGTACATACATCTTAATTTTTTTTTTTTTTGGGTAAGTACATACATCTTAATTTTAACAACTGAAAAGGACTGGTAGAGACTGCTGGCATGTCCTAATCAGTTCACGACTATATAACTTGGATGAAATATTGTGTTTCTATTTAAATAATGAAAAATGATTTTAAAGCCTGAAGTTTAGAATGACATATACTTATTTATATCTTGTCAATCAAATTGTATTGTGAAGGAATTTTGTTCAACTCCTCCGGCAAAGTAACACTACCTTAAAAATGATATTATCATTCTCTCTCTGATAGGTATTGATGTGCAACCAGTTAGCATTCAGCGGAGTACGAGCGATTTAGAAAATCAATTAGGGGATTCCAGTTCTCCTCCTCTTTCCAGTTCCAAATGCTTCAAAGGTATAGTGTTGGCTGTAGTTTTAACCAACTAAATAATTTCTAAGTGAAGAGAGGAGAAGAATGAAGAAACAAATATTTTTCTGTATTGTATTAAATTCTTCGTTGTGTTGATATATCTTAACAACAAATCCCTTACGCTATATATACTATTCTCTCATTGACCTTTGAACTTTTTAAGACAATTCTCAACCACACACTTGATACATGTACCCACTTAATACATGTACAATAACAGATACATGAATAAACCCAAATGCATAATGAACATGATATTAATCTAATTTTAACACTTCCCCCTTAATGCCATGTTGAGACACCCAACAATTCTCTAAAGTATTCAAACTTATTTTTTGGAAGTGCTTTGGTGAAGATGTCCGCATCTTGGTCTTCGGTCTTGCAATAATTGAGTTGAATCTCATCCTCTTCCTCTTCTTCTTGAATTTCTTCCTTACCACTTCTTTAATTGCATTTTCAAACCTCTTCGGCTCAACAACACAAAAATTGCAACTTGCATACACATCACGAAGACTTTTCATTCTTCTTGGAGTTGAACTTGGAGATGAGGAATTTGAACTTGATGGTGAAGTTGGGGCTAATTGTGAGCTAGCAATTGGAGACATTTCTTGTGGATCTTCAAGAATATCTTCATCTTCATTTTCTTGATTTTTTGATTCTTCATTAAAAGTGATGATTTGATCTTGAACTTTCTTCTCTTTCCAATCCCAAAAAGCTTTTTCCTTAAAGAGAACATCTCTATAAATAATCAATTTATTCTTCTTCGAGTTAAAGAGTCTATAGCCCTTTGATTTTGGGCTATAACCCATATAGATGCATTTTTCACTAGCTTCATCACGTTTGTGCCTCACTTCTCTTGGAACATAAGCAAAACAAATACACTCAAAAACTTTCAAGTAATTCAATGATGGCTTCCTTCCACTCCATGTTTCAAATGGAGTTTTATTCTACACCACTTTTATTGGACTCCTATTCATCAAGTAAACAGCCGTATACACGGCTTCACCCCAAAATGATTTAGGAAGCCCCTTCTCTTGAAGCATTGATTTTCTCATCTCAATAATTGTTCTATTTTTTTCTTTCTGCCACTCCATTTTGTTGTGGAGTGTACCTAACCGTTAATTGCCTCTCCAAGCCAATATCTTCACAAAACTTTTCAAATTCATTTGAGTTGTACTGTCCACCTCTATCACTTCTTAACACTTGGATAAGATGGCCACTTTGCCTTTCAACAAGCTTTTGAAATTTTTTGAAAATAGAGAACATATCTGATTTTTATCTCATGAAATAAATCCATTTCATTCTTGAAAAATCATCAACGAAAATAATAAAATACGTGTTACCCAAATGAGTTGGTGTTGTCATCGGTCCACACACATCGGTATGAACAAGCTCTAGTGGTGCTATAGCCCTCCATGCATTCTCTTTCGAAAATGACTCTCGATAATGTTTGCCAAAAGCACAACCTTCACAAACTTCTTTAACTTCTTGTATTGTTGGCAGCCCATACACCATGCTATTTTGTTGTAAATTCTTTAAGCTTTGGAAATTCAAATGCCCAAGTCTTCTATGCCAAAGCCATGACTCATCAACAACATCCATCTTCAAGGCCATATTTTTTGAATATGAAAAATGAGAGGAAAGCTTCTATTTTTCCCCATCTTGATTTTTGCCACAATATGATTTTGTTTGTCTTCCCTTGTCATAAATTTTGCAAGAGTCCTCATCAAAATGAATTGAATACCCATGCTCTATAAGCTGCCCAACACTTAAACAAATTTTGCTCCAAATCCGGAATAAGTAACACATCCCGAATATGCTTTCTTCCTTTCTTTGTCTCTGTGGCAATAATACCTCTTCCCTTTGCTTGGACCAAGGCACCATTTCCCATCCTCACTTTAGAATTTGATGAAGAATCAATCTCCAAGAATATGTTTTTATCTCCGGTCATGTGGTTACTACACCCACTATTAAGAAACCACACATCATCCTTTTGTTCCGATGCCCATGTGACAAGCATAAAACATGCTCGCTTTATTTTCTTGCTTTTCGGAAAAATTAGCTTGCTGATTTGTTTTCAACCAGCAATCTTTTTGAACGTGTCTAAATTTCTTGCAATTGAAACATTGAGGTTTTCCCCAAAACCAACAATCTTTGTCAACATGGCTACTTCTCTTGCAAATTCCACAATTTTGTTGAGTGGCTTCTATATTTTCACTTCTCTCAAAATTATTTCTTCCTCTTCCTCTTTCATGTCTTCCAACTCTAGAAGATTCACCTTTGGATTGATCAAAACTTGATGGGTATTTTTCTTGATTTTTGGAACTAATATTGAGCTTGGATTGAAAGGCACTTTCAATTATCTTTTCGGAGCGCCTACTCAACCTTTGCTCAAATGTTTTTATGGAACCCATTAATTCTTCAACACTCAAGGTTTCAAGCTCTTTAGTCTTTTCAATAACAGCAACAATGGGGCCATATTTTTGCAGTAAACTAATCATAATTTTTTCAACAATTCTTTGATTAGAAATATTTTCCCCATAGGTCTTCATTTGATTTACCACCTCCATAAGTTTAGAAAAATAATCTTTCAACAACTCCATTTCTTTCATCTTCATATTTTCAAAATCTCTTCTCAAAGATTTTTACAGTTCTTACCTTCGTGCTGCATCTATACTCCTTCTCAAGGATTTCCCATGCCTCCTTTGCTTTAGAAGCATTGATAATTCTGGGAAAGATTGTATTAGTAACTCCTTATTGAATCAAGCCTAAAGCTTTTGCATCTTTCTTCTTATGATCCTTCAATTGTTGTCTTTAGGCATTCGTTAAAGTTGTTGTATCCTCCAGTTCATCCATCATGCTCATCTTCAACATTGTCCCATAAATCATATGAGAGAAAAATGGTCTTCATCTTCACATACCAAAAATCATAATTTTCACCATCAAAAATGGGAAGTGCTGATTGATGGGCACCTTGGTTTTGATTTCTTGTAGTCGCCATCATGATCGATCTTCTTCAGGGTTTGTTTTCCCGTCAATAAGCTTCACACCCAATTTGCCCTTGATCGAAATCAAGCTCTGATACCACTTATGTTGGCTGTAGTTTCAACCAACTAAATAATTTCTAACTGAAGAGAGGAGAAGAATGAAGAAACAAATATTTTTCTGTATTGTATTGAATTCTTTATTGTGTTGATATATCTTAACAACAAATACCTTATACTATATATATTATTCTCTCATAAACCTTTGAACTTTTCAAGACAATTCTCAACCACACACATGAGACATGCCACTTGATACATGTACACAATATATATTGATACATGTACCCACTTGATACATGTACAATAACATATACATGAATAAACCCAAATGCATAATAAACATGGCATTAATCTAATTTTAACATATAGTTCATTCAACGGGTATCTCTAGCTTAGTCGATCTTTCTCCCAATTTTGCATGTCAAATATTTTTCATATACTTGAAATTTTTTTTCATATATATATATATATATATATATATATATATTCTTTTTACCTAATTGAATGCTTTGTTTCTTATGATGTATAACAGTGCTCCATTTTCTACAAGGACTAATGTCAAATGTTGCTAAAGCAATAGGTACGAATTAAAGTAGAGTACTTTTTTTATTATTTTTTTTATTTTATAATATTTCTACTTAATTGTATAAGAATTGCAGGTATTGAGGAAGTATCAAATATGAAGATAAAAAACATGCAAGCCCATGAACTACTTAGCAAGATGTGTTCCCCAATATGGACTTTTGATCCTGATTTTGTTGAAGTTTACTTTGAGGCGATAAAAGTAGCCATCAGATGTGGGAATGCGGAATTTGTTGAGGAAGTGCTGAGGTCGAATCCTGCTTTGTTATGGGGGAATAAGAAAAGCGGAACCATATTTCACATTGCACTTGCTTTCCGTCAAGAGAAAATATGGAACCTCTTATATGGTTTAAATACTGAACAAAGAAACAAAGCCACTGGAACTCTTGTGGACTCGAACAGCATGTTACACATAGCGGCATACCCACTGGTTGTTTCAAATGAAGCTTTTGAAAAACAAGAAGAACAACAGTTAAAAAAACAAGGAGAACAACAGTCGTGGAAGATATTCAGTAAAGCTCCCGGTGCAGCTATGAAAGTGCAGAGAGAACTACAATGGTACAAGGTACGTACATATATGCGTAATCTAATTATTCTTAGCTTTCAATATATTTCATCAATATATATATATATATATATATATATATATATATACACACACACTTTTCAAACTTCTTTTTATCTAGCTAGATTAATGGAAGTACTCGAAACTTAATCTATCTCATTATTAATTTAATTAATACTTCTTTCGATCTCATGATTAATTATACGTGGTAGGAGGTCGAGAGGATGGTACCATCTTCATTCCAAGTTCTTGCTAACAAGGATGACGAAACTCCTCTAGAATTGTTCTCGAAATCACATTCTGAATTAGTCAAAGAAGGAGAAAAATGGATGAGAGAGACGGCAACATCATGCACAATTGTGGCCACTCTTATTGTCACTGTTATGTTTGCTGCAGCGTTCACATTACCAGGTGGTCTTAAAGATAATTCAGGGATGCCCCAATTCCAAGGGAGAAACTCTTTTAAGGTTTTCATTATATCAGATGCATTATCTTTATTCTCTTCTGTCACTGCAGTGTTAATGTTCTTGAGTATCCTCACTTCACGCTTTGAGGAAGAAGACTTCCTCAAGGCATTACCCAAGAGATTGATAATTGGTCTTGCCACTCATTTCTTGTCCATTGCCACCATGATGATTGCTTTTGGTGTCACTCTTTATATTGCGATCGGCGAACAGATAAAAAGCGCAGCAACTCCAATCATTTTGCTTGCTAGTGTCCCAGTAACCTTATTTGCTTTATTGCAATTTCCACTGTTTGTTGACATGATCTCATCTACCTATGGACGTAGCATCTTCAACCGGAGTACAAAATGTTCCTTCTTCAACAATCCAAATGACTATATTCCGAAAGAGAACCCAACAAGTGGTACAAGACTGGCTCGTGGTTCAAGTATATTGAAGAATTTTATGGGTCAAGTTTGGGAGGGTCTGAGTGATATGAAGAAACTTTGGGTGTCACAAAAAGGTGACTATTTGTAGAGTTATCATAAAATTGTTGTCGGTTTAAAAACATGTTTGCTATGTTTGGGAGTATGAATTGGCGGTTTGGATTTAGAATCGGAAGAAATTTAGTTAAAACTTTAAACTAAAATTTTTTCATTTTAAATTCAAAGCATCGATTCGATACTCCCAAACACAATAATTAGGTATTTGGTGATTTTGTGTAAAAGTGATTTTTCTGTAAAGCGGTTTCATGGAGAACGGTGAACTCGACATGTTAGGAAGACCACTTATTCCGGGTAACTGTCATCTTATATTTTGATGATATGGTTAGCATATATCCTCCGAATTTAGAAGAATATGTATGATTTCTCTAGTAAGTCTATATGACAATATCATTGAAGAAGAAAGAAAAAATAATAATAATTAAGCATTAGTGAATAAGACAATTACCAAAACAATTAGTCCATTACCAAGACTGAGATGATGATTTTATATGAAGTATGTTGCCTCAATTGAAACTAGGGTGGGAAACAAATCGATAACTTAAGATACTAAAATAAACAAGATTACGAAAAATAAATAAATAACAATCATACATAAATTAAGTACATAATGATGTTTGTGGTATCATTTAGAAATCTAACGGATGTATTAATTTCGCTATGAAGATATATAGATTAAAAAATGGTTGCTTATTCCTTCACACCCAACCCAAGAACTCAAACTAGCATTTAATTTGAATTTCTTGAGTGCTGCAGTGTTTTTCCAATATCATATATATAATTCATATTTACCCATCACGGGTTGGACAGGGGCCCTGTCATATAACGGTTTCTTGGGCTGAGCCTGCTTTTCAACCTTGGCTGAAACCCACGCTATTTCTTGATTTCTATACAACTTGCTTATACCTTGGGATGTGTGTGTGTGTATATATATATATATATGGATGAATTATACAAACCTCTCTTATGGTTTGCCATAATTACATGAATCTCTTCTATGGTTTGGGAATTTAGTCGGACTTTCCATAAAAATGAAAGGGCAAATTACACAAATCACCCACGAGGTTTCTATATTGTGTATGTAGATAGAAGTTATAGCAATATTACAGAAATGTCCATATTGACAGTTTGACCACAAAAAATCAATGTAAATTTACACTTCTATCCTTCAAATTAAAGTATTTATTTTTAATGAAAAAATAAAAGATACTGTGCATTGGGAAGTTTCATTTTTGCCCCTGGGTACACACATCGCTTCCCTAGTGAGGATTCGGAGCAAAAGGAAGCTGATTTGGAACAAAATGAGGCTAATGCTGAAAAACTACCAAGTTGGATCGATCCAACTTTTTCTGAGATCGATTGTTTTTTCTGAGATCGATCGAAAATAAAAGTTGGATCGATCGAAAATAAAAGTTGGATCGATCGAAGAAAAAGTCTGATCAATCGAACTTTTGCTGATAGCGAGTTGTCTTATTCCCGCGCGCGCCCAAAACTCCCACCTACCACATAGTACGGGATTAGATATTTTTGGAGCTATATTCCTGACTTAGTAACTAAGAAAAGGACCTTCTATATAAAGGGATGTGACCCATTTTGTAAAGAAGCTTTTTATTATTTTACTTTTACATTGTAATTTTAATTTCTCTCTCTAAAAAAGTTAGAGATTAGGGTTAGAAGAAAAAGGGAAGTGGAGGCACATCTTAAGAACCCATCTCTAGATCCACTCTCTCTATATCTCTATAGCTTCAAAGAAGAAGAATAAGAAGAGGAAGAAGAAGATGGAGCCATGTTTGGAGCTTGCCCTTGAGGGTTTCATGACCACATCTACCTCCTCCATGATTGGCTAGATCTAAACTTAGGGCTTGGATGAACCCTAAGTCTTGTGTAATCTTAACCCTTGTATTTCTATTTTTGGGGATTTATATATATTGTTGTGATTAGTGTTCCAGCCTTGTGAATTTACTGAATCTTGGTTTATTTCTATGATTTCTATGGTTTAATTCTTCCTATTAATTCTCTAGTTTGTTTACATGTCTATGTGTGATTAAATTAGGAATTATTTCTTACATGATTCATGTGGATTAATTCTTTCTATTGATTCTCTGTTTGATTATATGTTGTTTTATGTGTGATTATTTGGGAGTTGATCTCTACATTAGATTCTCTATATTGGTTGCATGTCTATGTGTGATTAATTAAAGATTTAGTGATGGCTAAGCATGAGTTTTCATTGAATGGGCTTGTTAATTAATTTGATGGATTATACTTATATTGATGGGTTGTTCTACAATTTAATTCATGTTTGTAGGTAGGTAGACAATCTATGCTTGATTTGATATTCCATAGCTTATTATTGCAAATTCCATGATTCTCTAGATTGATGTGTGCTACAACTGTGACTAGTTTAATGGGTTATGTTTAGATTTGATGGGTTGTTTTACACTTAGTTTATTTGTTGGTTAAGTAGACAATTCATACAATGAATTTGATGGTCCATGCTTAATATTACAATTGGTAGTGGCATTTTGTTCACAATAATGTATTCTCCATTAATAGAAAGCAAGTGATTAATTATATGAGCTTAGTGGTGATTCCAACACCCTAAGACCTCTCTTCATATCTCTTAAATCTCTATCTCTAACTAGTTTACTTTACTTGCATTTTAATTTCATTGCACCTTAGTTTAATCAAACCAATCCAAACCCTTTCTTTGCAATCTTGTGATCCATTAGAGTCGAAATTAAATTCCAACACGTATAATCCCTTGGGACGATCCCTACTCACTCTTGCTACGTTAGTAGTAGTGTTAGTAGTGGTTTTTATAAATTTAAATTTGACATAAAAGGCTTTTCTTGAACCACATATTCACTACATTATTTTAGCGTATAGGAACGGCCGTCGTCAATTATAAGTTTTTTAATAAAAAGAAAAAAAAATTATTAAAGTAAAAATATTTATTAATTGATATCTAAAATAAAATAATTTTTCTAAAACTCTTCCACAATTTAGCTTTTATTATAAGTTTCTTAATAAAATTAAATCTAATTAGACAAGGATATATTTAGAGAAAATAAAATATTTTTTATAAAACTTTATCATAAATTATCTATTTTATTTTCAATAAAACTCTATCACATTAGATAAAGATATATTTAAAGAGTTTCTAAAAAAGTCTAACACAAATTACCTATTTATCTATTTATTATGAGTTTTCTAATAAAATGAAATTTAATTAGACAAGATTATTAATATAAAAAAATATTTATTAATTTATATAAAAAGAGGTTTTAAAAGAGTTTTTATAAAATTCTAACACAAATTACCTATTTATCTATTTATTATGAGTTTTTTAGTAAAAGAAAATATATTTGTCTATTTATTATGAGTTTTTTTTAATAAAAAAGAATTGTTAAAATAAAAAATATTTATTAATTGATATATAAAAAAATAAATTTTCTAAAACTCTTCCACAAATTAGCTTTTATTATGAGCTTCTTAATAAAATTAAATCTAATTAGACAAAAATATATTTAGAGAAAATAAAATAATTTCTATAAAACACTATCACAAATTAACTATTTTATTTTCAATAAAACTCTATTACACTATACAAAGATATATTTAAAGAGTTTCTATAAAACTCTAACACAAATTACCTATTTATCTATTTATTATGAGTTTTTTTAATAAAAGAAAATCTAATTAGACAAGTATTATTAATATAAAAAAATTATTTATGAATTGATAGAAAAAGGGGTTTTAAATGGTTTTCTATAAAACTCTAACACAAATTACCTATTTATCTATTTATTATGAGTTTTTTAATAAATGAAAATCTATTTATGCATAATCTTATGATTTTTTTAATAAAAAATATTTATTAATTGATACGGATATAATTTGATGTTTTATTTAATAAATTGTTGAAAAATTTGAAAAAAAAATGAAAAAGAAAAATTACAAATATAGAGACATTAGGATATGATATGTTATTTTTGTTAAAAATTCGGCACTAAATATGATTGTATATATATCATTTATCATTTTATCAATGAAAAAGGATTAGGAAGATGATAAATTAAATTTTGTCATATTAATAGTTTTTATAAAAATAGTTTCTATAAAACTCTAAAAATTACATAATAAAATCAATCACAATAAAATATTTATTGATTGATATAAAAATAATAGTTATTTTTTATTGGTAATTATCACAATATAAATGGCCCAGCCCAATTATGATTATGTCATTATCAAGAGGACACATGTCGCATCCTATTAATCCAAGAAGCCTATAAGTAGAGGTATGGAGGAAGAAGAAAGGGGTATAGAAATTGAGAATTTTAGAAATTTAGAGTAAAATACAGAAGCTTCAGTATTTATTTATTTATATAAAAAATATTTATTAAATGATATAAAAAGAGTTTTTATCTATATAATTATTAAATGTACAAAGAGTTTCAGTTATTTAAGTATTTATTTATTTATATATAAAAAATATTTATTAATTGATATGAAAAAGTTTTTATAAATAAAAAAAAAAAAACTCTAAAATCTAACTAATAAAATTTAAATTAACATGTTTATCTATTTATTATTATGAATTTTTTAATAAAAGAAAATCTAATTAGACAATAATTTGTAATATAAAAAATATTTATTAATTGATATATAAAATAAAATAATTTTTCTAAAACTCTACCACAAATTAGCTTTTATAATTATGAATTTCTTAATAAAATTAAATCTAAGTAGACAAGGATATATTTAAAGAAAATTAAATAATTTATATAAAACTCTATCACAATAGATAAATATATATTGAAAGACTTTCTATAAAACTTTAACACAAATTACCTACTTATCTATTTATTATGAGTTTTTTAGTAAATGGAAATATAATTAGATAAGTATTATTAATATAAAAAATTATTTATGAATTTATATTAAAAAAGTGGTTTTAAAAGAGTATCTATAAAACTCTAACACGAATTACCATTATTGGAAAAAAAATAAAGAGAGTTTCGATATTTATTTATTTATATAAAAAAATATTTATTAACTGATATAAAAATAGTTTTTATCTATACAATTATTAAATGTGCAAAGAGTTTCAGTATTTATTTATTTATATAAATAAAATAATTTCTCTAAAACTCTACCACAAAATATTTATTAATTCAAAAAAATATTACCTAATAAAATTCATATTACCTAAAAAATTATTTCAAATTACCTAATAAAATTCAAATTACAAATTACCTAATACTTTTATACGAGTTTTCATAAAATTCAAACAAAAATTACCTATTTATTGATTTATTATGAGTTTTTTAAGAAAAAAAAAATCTAATTTGACAAGAATTATTAATATAAAAAATATTTATTAATTGATATAAAAATAGTTTTTAAAAGAGTTTCTATAAAATTCTAACACAAATTACCTATTTATTATGAGTTTTTAATAAAAGGAAATCTAATTAGATAAGAATTATTAATATAAAAAATATTTATTAATTGATATAAAAAATTAAATAATTTTTCTAAAACTCTATCACAAATTAGCTATTTTATTTTCTTTTAGTATTTTAGTATTTACTTATTAATATAAAAAATATTTATTAATTGATATAAAATGAAGTAAAATAAAAGAGTTTCAAATTATTATTAAAACAACTAAAAAATAGGTAATTGTTTAGTAAAATAGTTTACCAAATAATAAAATAAGTTACAAAATATTCATCACGTGCATCGCACGTGTCTTTTCCCAGTCTATATATATATATATATATATATATATATATATATATATATATATATATTCTCAACTAAAAAGCATATTTAGGAGATTATTTATAAATTGAAAGTACTTTATAATCCCTTGAGAATGCAAAGAATAATGGAAATATTGGTTATGTTTAAGTTGTTTTTGACCTTTCTCTCAAAATTTGAGCTTCCAAAACGAAGGTATATGAAAACAAAATAGGGAGATAAAAGAAGAAGTGAAAAACAGTAAGAAAATAAAGGTATATTTTTAGATTTTGAAGGGCCACAAATCAAATATTTTTCATACTTTGAAACGAATTCTACATACAGTACCAAAGGCCCAAATCCATTTCCAACTCTGTTTTTATGTATGTTTTGTTTTGCAAGTATATTCTATGGAATTTACTCTGCTATGGCTAAAAATATATTGCGGCAAACTTCTCGCTTTTCAACCACCCCCACGACAGCCTAAGACGACTCATTGCTCCAGTGATTCAGCTCCAAAGTTCACCCTTTCTGTTCATGCCTAGTCAGGACTCGGGCATTATGAAGTCTGCTTTTCACCTAGATCTTTTTTGGCTGACAACACACTTATTTTATTTTATTGGACCGTTACACCAACGGCTTTTCAAAGTTGAGCCTTTTGGGTTGCTTCTGGCAGTGAATGCTTCTTAGGTTTTTTTTTGGATCTTTTTTTTTTTTTTAGTTTTTTTATATGTATTCTCGTGGTCCTATAACTAAGGCCTTTTCTTTTTCCATTTGTATTGTTCTGGGTCCAGTTCGTTCTTGTTTGCTTGTTCATTTACCCCCCAAAAAATTACTTATTAGGGATTTTTTTTTCCTTTCCCTGATTTTGGGAAGGCCATGGCCCAATAAAAGCCCTTTCTGTACCCACACAAATTACGACAATAAAAAAATTATTACATGATCTAGTGACCTAAGTCACATAAAGCGAGAGCGAGAGCGAATTTGAATGTAGGAGCGTGAGAGTGACAGAATTAAGTCATAAACAGTGAGAATTTGAGCGAGAGCGCGCGCAGAGTATGAGAGCGGGAGCGCACTCTGAGCGTGAGAGCAGCACCTATTGAGAAGAATTGTCTGACTTAGCTCGTGACCAATAAACAAAAGTAATACTCATATGAAAAAGGATAAAGTGCAATAAAATCCCCTCAACTATGCCCCAAGTGTAACTAACCCCCTCCAACTATGCAATTCATTAAGTTTTAGGGCAGAGAAAGTATTTTCGGTCCACTTTCACCACCGGAAATTGGTAAAAACTTTTTTACACGTTGCATAAAAGGTCACTATTTAATATTGAGGTATTGTTATAAAATTGACTAAATAATGTGGGACCAGTGTAATAAAAGAGTCACTAAAATTTTGACACCTATACAATCTTATTACAACAAACTAATGAGATTGGTCAACACAAGTCACCTCCACCACTCTCATCAATTTTTTGACCGAAAAACAAATATAAAAAATAAAAAATTAGAGAAAAAAGAATTCAGAAAAAGGTACTATATACAGAGGGAGGGAGAGAGGAGAGGAAAGGAGAGAGACGCTTAGCATGGTAAACGTCCGCAATGAGTAAAAAGGCATGTTTCAATGCAAGTATGTATGCATTCCATAATTCCTTATTTACTTTGACTGATCTAATTCATCACCATCCAAAGTTCCAAACCTAATTTCATCACTCTTCTATTTTTTTTCTCGATAAATGGACCCAGTGTCAGACTTGATGTGTGTCAATAATAAATAACCACTCGCAATAAAACGAATCCTTGTAGGATAGGGCTATATTGAGGGTGTCGAACCTCAAGGACTGTGGTGGTTTATTAAGTCTTCAATTAATACTATTTTAATTTAGAAAAAGAATTTGATTTTATGCGTTGTGTTGCAATTATATAAGCAGAAAATAAATAAAGTAAAAGAAAAGATCAATGGTAGAGATACTTAGGGATTGACTTCACTACGATCCTCCTACTATGGTCAACTGTTTAACCTTGGGATTTCAAGAATTTATATATCATATGAATTAAACTCAATAACATTCATTTAATTCTATTTTAAAGAAAGATGTTTCATGAACTTCAATTAACTATAACCTATCTGTGGTTAGCATGGACTATTTACCTACCTAGTTCTAACTAATTTTGTAGTATAATCCATCTTTCATAAGTATAACCTATGAAAATATTCATTCCCAAAATACGTTTGAACACCATTACATGATCTCCATTTTTATGTCCGGTAGGGCTTCGCCAGATACCATCCAATAAGAATGGGTTGAGAACAGTTTATAAATAGTTATATCTAAGACAAGGTAATAACTATTCAAAAACTATTAATTCATTAAAACACCAATTAAGTTGACTCAATTGCTCAAAATCATATAATCAAAGTATATAAATTATTAAATTCCCAAAGTATAAACAATCAAACCATAGTAATCGGATCGGGTTACATCAATGCCCTAAGAGAGGAATTAGCCACTCATGACGACGCTAGATATAATCTGTGTTGGTGTAGTCTTTATTGTCAAGGTCTACACTTCTCTCTTGGGGACTTCCCTTCAAAACCCTAAAAGCTGTCGTGAGAGAGAGATATAAGAGATAAGAGATTGGTGATTTTCTGTGGCCTTCTCCTCTTCTTTTATAGTGGAGAACAAGTCTCAATCCCCTTTAGATTGGTTTTACAGCTTTTGGTAACAATTGGGCTGTTACGGAAATACAGAAAGATGATTTTTGGTAATTCCCCCATGTATTTTTGACTTCCAGAATGTCCAGGCTCGAGCTTCAAAGTCCCAGGCTCGAGCTTCAGGTACAAGGCTCGAGCCTCCAAGAACATACCTCGAGCCTAAACGATTTCGACCTATTTAGAGTGTGAATCTCGAGATGGCTATTAGAGGCAAAAATATTGGGCTTCGATTCTTCTTTCTAGAGTCGCTACATTTGCTCAATTTAGAGTTCTGAGTCAAAAGTTATACCCAAAATACTGAAGTGGGTTCAGAGTTTTCAGTTATGCTCGAGCCCGAAGTGGTGGTGCTCGAGCTTTATGATTCGGGCTCGAGCTCTGGGAGCAAAATTTGTCCGGAACGTCTTTTTATTGATGGTGCTCAATCCTCTCTTCATGGTGCTCGATCCGAAGGTGTTGGGCTCGAGCTCTAGGTGTTAATGCTCGATCCCTAAGCCTTGCCACGAGATCCTGGGAACTTGGATAAACTTTTCATATTCCGACGCATCATGTACTCGAGCTTTTAGGCAAAGGCTTGAGCACCTTTAAGTTAGGCTCGAGCTTTAAAGTTCATGCTCGAGCTTTCTTACCTTAGTGGAATTTCTTGTTTTGTGCTCGAGCTTTAAAACTGAGGCTCGAGCTTCTGAACTTAAACTCTTCCAAAATTCACCATTTTGACTCTCGGCTTACTTTAGATGACCGGCAACGACGCGGTAAACTTCATTATCATTCTTTTTATCATAAAAACCAGGTTTTAACTAATCCTTTGGGAAAACACCTAAAAACACGAAAAAAACATAAATCAGTATAAAACAGGATAGATATATCACTTTAGGTTTTAACATATGCGTATTTAGGGACTCGAATATGCAATATTCAGCGCTCATCACACTCCCAAACTTACATATTGCTAGTCCCTTAGGGACTATTTGGAAGGCCAAAATGTTTTTGGTTTTGGTTTTAGGCCCATATCTCGTTTGGTGTGGGCTGATATGTTTCTGAACAGGTCCATATCATTTTGAGATTTGGGGCAAAACCCATATCACCAAAATGGTGATATTGGGTGTTTTCAACACTGTAGCAGCCATACCAAAAGCCCAAACCAAAAACAGCCGGTCCATACCAATATCAAGTTATACTGTAGCGGTATATCATGTATAAGACCTAATTTTAGAAACCCTAGCTCATTGCTGCAGAATATTTCTCTTTCTTCGTCTTTACACTCCGAAGGTGACTGAGGGGCGATTCCTTTGAAACCAAGGTTGGGTGTTGTCGATTTACTTCAAGATTAACAAATCTATGATCGTACAAGGTTTTTCTTTGCAATCTTCGTTGTGTTTGCTACCTAATTTTAGAAACCCTAGCTCATTTTTGTAGAATATTTCTCTCTTTTCGTCTTTACACTCCAGAGGCGACTGAGGGGCGATTCATTTGAAACGAAGGTTGGGTGTTGTCGATTTGCTTCAAGATTGACAAATCCATGATCGTATAAGGTTTTTCTTTGCAATCTCCATTGTATTTACTTTCGTCCGTCTCTGTTCTGTGACCGATTTGTGTGTGAGGCGATTTTACCGAAACCCTAGTTCGTGCTTTGGAGTGTAAATTTTCGAAGGTTTCCCTGTGTTTCTCGAGCAGGCCGATCATGTCTATTATCTCAGGTGTGTGAGTTGATTCTATCTCTTTCACCGAAATCCTAGTTCGTAGTTGTTAGATGGAGGATCTGACGGATTTGTACCATTTTTGTGTTTGATTTCTCAGGTTCAGGTGTGCATCGATTGAAAGGCTTAGAGCTTCTGAATTTACAAGGTATGTATTTCTGTATGTAGAATTTGTATGAAGGTGCTTTATCGGCCTCTGAGACCTGTCTAATTGAGTCCACCTAAGATTTGTATGTATAATGGCCATATAATACATTTAATTTTACATAACAACACACATCACAGCTCATCTATATCTGTATGGTCGTCCACATAGATAGCTTTGGCCCTTCCACTCCATTAACACATCTCAAAAGTTGGACAAATTCTTGTCTTCGCATTAAGTGGGTGGCCACAGCCATTTGCATCAAAAGAAAGACGAGGGAAAAGAAAATTTCAATTACTATGACAGGGAAACAAGTATACTACTAACCACAAAAAGACTATAATTTGGCCTAAATAAGAACAAAACAGTGATTAACTTGAAACACCACATCCTACACAGTATTAGATTTCATGCATCCATTAGCCTAAAAATGTTTTTTCATCACACTATATCTAAACAATAAAAATTTGTTTTTTTAAATCAATTCCGAAAAGTAATTTTATTGAAGACATAGAAATGGCAAAACCCATGTAGAAATGTGTAACAAATATCAAACAATAACAATTCACAAGAGTCCATAAACTCTACGAAGATAGATCCAAACCTAAAGTTCTCCGATATCTGGAATAAAACGCTTCCTATAGTATAACAATGCATGATATTTGATTTTACTTCTTCTTGCACTCATATATGATTTTATTTCATTTTTCTTATTTTGTTTTCTCTTCTTTACATTTATTAATGAGATTCTATTGGACTATTTTGTTTTCTTATTTAGTAATATTGTGAATTATGGGTTCGTTCGCAAGGACTATTGGTTTGATCCAATTCAAATTTAATGAACAAGAAAAGTAGAGCTTAAGTTTTTCATAATTAATCAACTTAAATGAATCTTACCAACATGTCAATAGCCTAGCGGTAACCACAAAAAAAAAAAAAAAAAAAAAAAAAAAAAAAGAAAAAAAAAGAAAAGAAAAGAAAAGAAAAACTTAAATGAATCTTAGTAGAATGCAAGTAAAATCGAGATAACATTGGACAAGAGAAGATAACATGGAGAGGCTTGGGGCATGGAGTCCACCTTTAGTAGTGTAATCGTATCATTACTAAAAATTATGGGGAAGACAAGTGTAAATCAATGAATTGTGGCTATAAGCACACAATTGAAATCAATAAAATACTACAGTTGATATCAACAAGCCTAATCCATCTAAGCTAGGCATGCATTGTCTACTTACCTATTTATCATCTAATGTGTAATACAATTCATCTTCACTAAGTATGGACTATCAAATTGATTACAATTATATCATTAAGCTCCATTACATAACCATCCTCTTCACAATTACAAAAGGTGAAGAGGTTGAGATCAATCCAAATTCATCAATATACAAGACAATATAAGCACTAGAAATTGCTCAATTACATATAAGCACTCGACTTCATTCTTCTATTTATACATTGGCTCTAACGCATGAAAATGGTCAGAACCCGTACATGAGATGGGTTCGATTATGCAAGGTTTTTTTTTCCTTCTTTATATAGAAATATATTAAAAAAAACAAAAGAATTCAATTTATACACTTGTTTTGTGCTTGTGTCTAGGATGCTTATATTTAATATCACAATTGACATATTTGGAGTTCAAGGTTATGTAAGATTTGTCTCTAAAACATTTAACAAGGCATGTTTTGTTTCATTTTTTATTTTTTATTTTAAATTCTTATATAATATAGTAGCATTGAATTACGACTTAAAAATTATAATTATATAAACAATTTACTAAACTGTTAAATTACTTAATAATTATTAGATGGACATGAACAATAACAATGTTGACCAATACCCATCAAAAGACATTCATTCTCTTGATGGTGAGAATGGTGAGGACGCTATAGTTATTGAACAGGCCGATGCCGCTGTTTGGTGTGATGCCCATCAAGAGAAATTCATGCTTTTGATGGAGGAAGATGTTGGAAAAGAAAATCGTACAGGCACGACTTTTAATCCAATTGGGCGGACACATATTGTGGACCTAATGTTGGTGGAAACTGGAAAGAATTATACGAATGACCAATGTAGACAAAAAGTCAATAATATCAGAGCACTATAGAAAGATTGCAAAAAAATATTATCTGAGACTGGTGTAGGGTACAACAGTGAAACTGGGATGATTGACTTGGAAGCTGAAAGATGGGTTCAATTATGCAAGGTTAGTATTTTAATACGTGTCTATTTATCATACATATAGTTAGTAATTAGTGATTTAGTATTAAAAAGGTTTGATGAACAATAATTGTAAGCTAATAACGTGTAGGTTCTTAAGTATGGCAGAAAAATAAAAAAACAGGGGTGTAAGAATTATGAGCAGATGGTAAGGATTTTTAGGGATACACATGCTACTGGTAAGCATGTTCATGCTTCTACAAAAGCACCCAAACCTCACCAAGTGGTAAGAATGTCGCAAGTGGAAACACATGAAGCTGCAATTCATAACATTTAGGGTAATGCGGACATGACTGATGTAGAACGACCTCATGTAGAAGGACCTATTGACCTAAGTCCTACTCCCAAACTTGTAGCTAAGAAACCTAAGAAAGAAAGTTTTTCCTCCACAATGTCTCAAGTGATGGCATGTTTAACTGATATTGGGAATGCGAAAGCTGATAATATTGCCAAAGCCATAGCAGAATCATCTTCTAGTTGTTAACCATCTCGTGTTAAAGAAATACCTGAAGTTAAATCTCCCAGTAAAAAAGAAAAAGATAAAGAAATGGATCCCCAGCTTGAGGAGTGCCTTAAGATTGTCAACACGTTAGTGGGGATTGATGATACCCATTATGCTAAGATTATAAGGATGTTTGGTGAGGACAAGGTGTGGAGGGACATATTTCTTCGCATTCTTGATAAAAGGAAGGTTGGGTGGGTAATGAATCAGCCTCTGTGATATGTTCGCCATCTTACTTTTATGTGCTTTTGGATGACTGTTTTATAACTCCTTTTACATTACTGTTGGATGACTGTATTTAATTTTCCTTATCTATTGCTTTTACATTACTGTTGGAAGACTGTATTTAATTCCTCTATCTACTATTTTTAAGTTAATGCTGGATGACTAGATATGTTCTATAGCTATTGCTTTTACATTATTGCTAAATAATTGTATGATTTGGTTTGTCTTTTATTATGAAGTTTATTAATTTTTATTGCAATAACTACTTCTGTTTATTCTAAAATATGATAGTAGATATAGATATAAGGACAATATTAACCATGTATGATAATGATGATGAGGAAGAAATTCTTGTATTGATCGCAGCCATATATGACTACTATCATAAACATTTTGATAAGCAACGTTGTAGGGATTCCATGTTACAAGGGGAATATTATGTATTTGAGATTTTAAATGGACATGAAGATAGGTGTTATGAAAAATTTTGGATGTACCCCAATACCTTTAAGGCTTTGTGTCATGAGTTGAAATTGTTCGGATTGAAAGATTCAACATTTGTAACAGTAGAAGAACAAGTTACAATTTTCCTACTTACAGTGTCTCATAATGAAAGGAATCATGTCATTACTGAAAGATTCCAACACTCTACATCCACAATTTCATATCACTTTAATGCTGTCTTAAAGTTAATTTGTGAGTTATGGACTAAGATTATTGTTCCCCTAGATTTGAATGAAATTCCTAACCAGATAAAGAACAATCCAAAGTTTTACCTATATTTTAAGAATTGTGTAAGAGCCATAGATGGTACTCATATCCATGCTGTAGTGCCAGTTAGATAACAAATACCCTTTCGTGGTAGAAAGGGTGATACGACCCAAAATGTCATAGCCGTGTGTTCTTTTGATATGAAATTCACATACATTCTAGCAGGGTGGGAAGGGTCTGCTAATGATTTGAAGATTTTAAATGAGTGCATTCAGAATGAGGATTTGAATTTTCTATCACCACCCGAAAGTAAGAAAATTACCTTTCCATATTTATGCATTTAACATTAAAAATACACTAATTTTACTACTTAACATGACAGGTAAGTTTTATTTAGTGGACTCTGGGTATGCCAATCAACCAGGGTTTTGGGCCCCTTTCCGGGGTCAACGTTACCACATGCAGGAATATCGTAGACATACTAGAGGACCACGTGGTAGAGAAGTGGTGTACAATTTTAGGCACTCGTCGTTGAGGAATATCATAAAGCGATGTTTTAGGTTGGTAAAGATGAGATTCGCTATATTGAAGCAAATGCCCCCTTATCACTTTGACATTTAAGTTCTTATTGTCATTGCATGTTGTACATTGTATAATTTCATAAGATCCCAAAGTGAATCTGATCAAATTTTTGATTGTGAAAGCCCTGAATCTTCTAATTCACAAAATGAACTTGATGTGGATGACATTGTTGAGGTCGTTAGTGCTACTAATACATAGGTGCGATAGATGGATATTTATCATGATCGTATTGCTAACCTAATTTGGGTGGACTGTAATCACTAATTATAATAGTATGTAATAGTGTGTAGGATTTTAATATGGATAACTGTAATAACTAATTATATTACATAAATTAAAGTCACATGCATACAATATGGATAACTGTAATAACTAATTATAGTAGGACATCAAATATTACATGCTTTAGTACTTGTAAGTGGACTTATGTATAGGCTTGAAGGTGAGCGACCACAATGTGCATGTGGTAAAGGTCCTGTGCATCTGTATAGGGCTCGAACTCCAAAAAATGATGGTTGACAATTCTATAGGTGTCCAGCTCGGGAGGTATGGCTTTAATCTTTTAGGTGTTATTTCTGTTACTCTTTCCTAATTGTATAATTTATATTTCTTGTAGTCACAAATGAATGCATTTATGTGGGTGGATGAGTTACATCAAAGTGCACAAGGTGAAGAACAGGTTCAATCTGACTTGGACAGAGTCATTGCAATAATTCAAAATGAACAATGTAAACAGAAGTACATGTTCTTCCTAGGTTGTGGATGTCTTACTATCACAATCATGTTTATTGTGATTGTCTTGTTCTTACTCATTATCGTTGTTATTGAAAGATGAAGTTATATAAACTTCCATCTTTTGTAATATATGACATGTAATAGATATGTAGTTAATTTCCTGTGTTTCATTTGGTATGTAATGTAAACTTAATTTTCTATATTTGGATGACCTTGTTGGTGAGAACTATAAATGCTATATTTTTAACTGTGTATTAAATGGTATAAATGTGTTTAGTTTTGCATGAGGTCATTTACACTCCAAATTTGCAACTTAGCCTAAAAAAAGGATAGATATATCTTACTTAGTACTTCTAATTACTTCATTCCTATCATGTGTTGTTTTGTTTTTCTCTAATGTTGTTCATATGTTTAGTTTTGCATGAGGTCATTTACACTCCAAATTTACAACTTAGTCTGAAAAAAGGTTAGATATATCTTGCTTAGTACTTCTAATTACTTCATTCTTACCATGTGTTATTTTGTTTGTTTCTAATGTTGTTCATGTGTTTGGGTTTGCATAAGGTCATTTACACTCTAAATTTGCAACTTAGTCTGAAAAAAGGTTAGATATATCTTGCTTAGTACTTCTAATTACTTCATTCCTACTATGTGTTATTTTGTTTTTCTCTAATCTTGTTCATATGTTTGATTTTACATGAGGTCATTTACACTCCGAATTTGCAACTTAGCTTGAAAAAAGGTTAGATATATCTTGCTTTGTACTTCTAATTACTTCATTCTTACTATGTGTTATTTTGTTTTTCTCTAATCTTGTTCATGTGTTTGGGTTTGCATGAGGTCATTTACACTCTAAATTTGCAACTTAGCCTGAAAAAAGGTTAGATATATCTTGCTTAGTACTTCTAATTACTTCATTTCCTACCATGTTTTATTTTATTTATCTCTAATTTTGTTCACGTGTTTGGTTTTGCATGAGGTCATTTACACTCCAAATTTACAACTTAGCCTGAAAAAAGGTTAGATATATCTTCTGCTTGTTGGAGTAGTTTAGATGGAGAACGGGCAATTTTACTTGGATTTGTGGATTAATTTTGTGGGCGGTGTCCCTTGTTGAATTAATTTTGATTATTTTTGTGGGTGGTGTCCTTTATTGAATTGATTGAATTAATTTTGTGGGCGGTGTCCCTTGTGTTTATTTTGTTAGGTTCAATTTTGTAAATGTCAATTTTTAAGGGGAAACTATGCCGGATTTTCGAAAAAAAAAAAAAAAAAACTTTGATTCCAAAAAGGCATGTGGTTGATTTTTGAAACTTGAAATGGATTTTTGTTGTTTCAAGGCTTAGTAGAATGCTGCCGTTCCATGGGAAAACCTAACTTTGCTTTATATTTTGCTACTATAGGTAATGCCTTGCTTTGGAGTGTAAATTCATTTTTTTTTTCTTTTTTCTTAACGCTTCCTTATATCCTTTTTTGCAAAATTATAAACTATTATCAACCCAGTACCATGTAATCCGTAAATACTCTTGGAAGAACTGGTACTTCATTGAAGGACATGGCAGTAAGTTGTGGGCAATGGCACCAGTGGGATTTATAGGAAGCATTCTCCAGTTTCTACAATTCTAAGAAGCTAGTGATCTCTAAGTTAATCAAATGGAGGCCTATGCAAGTATAAAGAAGTGTGTGTACATTTTGTGGAATGAATTTTAGTGATCTCTAGTTGTATGTACATTTTATGTAGTATAATGAAGTGTGTGTGTACACACATACTATTTTAAAGGAATTTCTAGCTCCCTATATGTGCAAGTATATATGTGAATGGTGTAACAACAATTTATTAAGTTTGTGATGTACAAAAAAAACTTGTGGTTTGGTGTGTTATTTATGATTGATTAAAATCTTACAAAATATTTTTAAGTACTTGTTTGGATGGCAAAAATTTTTCTACCAGGTTGTTTGGTTATCAAAATAAATACTCAAGAAAAAGGGAAAATGGTCTCATGAGTTAACAATAAAAATATTAGCACTTTGAAGGATCTCCAGTAGAAAATTTCAAACTAATCTCACTGAAGTAAACCCATTCACAAGCTTCAATGACCACCAAACCTCAACTTTGACCAATTCAAGAAGATCAACATTTTGGCTTTGCTTCTTATTAGTTTCAACTACAAGGATTTCTCTCTCTCATTCATAATTAGTTTATAATATATATATATCAAACAAAACAAAGTTAAATGAAGTGCAAGCCAAAACAAAAAGATAATGGAGTGTAAAGATCTCCTCATTGAAAGATTATTACAAAGTTAGATTTGTAGCTTGGTTGCCACTAATCATGTTTATGCCTTATAAACATCCCACATGATCTTATTTATACATGTAAATTTACTCATAGTTTTTTTCCCAACTCTTTTTAATGTTTTGATATTTATTTATTTATTTTAACAAACTATCTCAAATCATAAAGAAAAATAGACTATTATACATATAAACTTTATAATTGTATTCATATATATAATTATTCAAAACAAAAACAAAATAGTCTTTACCAAATAGGTATCCTGTTATTGATTCAGAATTTTTAACAACAAAACTAACTTCCTAAACGTGTTTGGTTTCCAGATTCCGTAAAACGCATAACATTACCAATCGCGTTTTCATATTTTTGATATACAATTATCAAAAACAAAACAGTCGTTACCAAACATGGTTCCGATTTCTACTAAAAACATACCAATACCAAAACGGTTATTTTCATATCATACCAAACCATAACATATAGCGTTATCGCGATCCAAATGGGCCCTTAGCAATACAGAAAAGTCGCTTTCGTGGAAATCACGGTTGCATTTAGCTTATGCAACAAGCCTTTAAACCCCTAAGTTATCCCTAGCGGACGAGTTGTAGTCTCGTGAGGGTTTCCAGTGAAGATACGCACAAACTTCTCAAATCAGTGCCTTAATTGCACGGTAAGCTCATTCAAACCTGTTTTCATGTCATAATGTCCCATCAATGCATCAATCAGTCAACTACAACAAGTATAAGGAACTATATTAAATAGGAAAAATCTCCAACTTTCAATATCATATTAGCAGCCATGGTCCCCATATGTCAGTTTAATCACATGTTTAACAATCTCGATCTCCAAAATCCTTTTTATTAATGAACTTACAATTTTAAATATGTGGCTTACTATCCATACTCATATCTAACTCATGCTATCCCTCAATTTACAAGTAAACCTTTCAAATTCTGATCTCCAAGGTATTTTTCCTAATTTTCTACTGGTTTGCATTTTTCATTCATCACTCAAATTTTTATAACTTTTTTTTTTTTTTTTTTTTTTTTTTTTTTTTTTTTTTTTTTTTTTTTTCGAAAGGGTACTATGCAATGCTCAGGTCTATTAAGCTTTCTAAATCACTCTTGTAACGAGTTTTCAGCCAATGACTCCCAAACCAGATAGCTTTAGGGCATTAGGTGTTAAAACACCCCTACGGACCTAATTGCTCAAGTAATCTAGGCAACCTAAACTTCTTATGTAATGAACTTTCAGCCAATGACTCCCAAACTAGTTGGTTTTAGGGTATTAGGTGTTAAAACACCTCTGCGGACCTAATTGTTCAAGCAATCTAGGAACAAACCCAAACTTGACCATTTTTCTCTCTTTTCATTTGTTTATTTTACATCGGTGAAGAACTTATTTATTTATTTATTGCATACATACCATTTTATTTCTTTTTTTTTTTTTTTTTTTAATACCTTGGTTCTCAAAATTATCAAATTCACCTGCTCATCTTAGTTTAACACAAATCAGAATAAGACTTCAAGTTTATACCCCACATAATTCATGCAAGTGTGAGCATGTACAAAGTGAAGTATTTTAGGAATCAAAATCATCAAATTGTAACTATCCTGACAAAATGGACCACAGGCCACCAACTAATATAAAAAATTTTCAAAAATCCCTATTTAGCTTGAATTTGGCATATAAACCGTCTTAAACCAATATCAGATTGCATATGGACATCACAACAATCAATAGACTCAAAATCATGCTTAAATAGTTAAATTGCGTCCTCTTGTGCACAATAAATCAGCAACAAAATTTTAAAAGGCACTGCCTTACCCCTAAACTTAAGATATACATTGTCCTCAATGTGTGAAAACAGATGTAGAGTTAGAAAGATATTACCAAATACGTAGAACCAACAAGGATCAAGAATTGATAGCTCAAAGGAATGGAATCGTCACCTCACCCCCAAACTTAGTCCATTGTATCTGACAAAATAATCACACTCCAAAACACACTTCAGAGTATCAAGTATATGGAGTAAAACAGATATATATCATTGTGCATAAGCCAATCAATTTTTATTTTTTTATTATTATTTTTTAAACAAAACAAAACAAAACCAAACTAAGATAATCTAAAAATAAAAGAAAAATACACAAAGAAACTAACCTCTTTTTTTAAAAAAAAAAAATTAAAAAAAAATAACCCTAAACTAACCTAATCGAAAATTAAAATGAAAAATACAAAAATGAACTAAAAACCTAGAAAAACTAAAAAGAATAAAAAGAAAAATAAAATAAATCAAATCAAACTAAAGTACAAACCTACAAGTGTTAAGTTTAACGTCAATAGTTCGACAGCATGCAAAGTTTAACGTCGCTAGTTCGACTATACATTACTCCTTAGCTTGTATCCAACAACTCAACTACCTCCCTCATCCCAAAATCAGTCCTATGGGTGATTACAAAATTTAAGTTTGTGAGAAGACTCACAAGAAGGACAAGCAAGATTCGAAATCAAAGGAGGAGGATCTTTTGTTGGAAAGATAGTAACTGAATCCTCATCAATGACATCAATAAAGAATTACTCATCTTTCCCTGAGGAATATGGAGTGGCATTAAAGATATTTAATTTGAGCTTCATGTTCCCAAAAGAAATATCCATAGCCCCAGTCCTACAGTTAATGTTGGCATTCGCTGTAGCTAAGAATTGACGACCAAGGATCACAAGAGTACATCAATTGGGATCATGGACAGGTTCTGTATCCAGAATAAGAAAGTCAACTGGAAAATAGAACTTATCCACTTTAATGAGAACATCTTCAATGATCCCACGTGGTTATTTCATAGATCGATCAGCAAGTTGCAACACCATTAACGTAGGTTTAAGCTCTCCCAAGCCTAATTGCTCATACACTGAGTAAGGAAGAAGATTAACACGTGCTCCAAGATCAAGAAGTGCGCGGTCTATCACATTGTTTCCAATGTTGCAAGATATGGTTGGAGCAGTAGGATCTTTGAACTTACGAGGAGTGCTGTGCTGAATGATTGCACTGACTTGCTCAGTGAGATAGATTTTCTTAGAGGCTTGACTTTTTGATTTTCTCTTTTGGGTGCATGTAATGCCCCGAATTTTTCTAAATAAATTCCTCGATTTATTCAAATCAAAATACATCAGTATTACAACCAGGATCTCAAAAGAAATATCATTTTATCTCTTAATTGATACAAATCAATTTCCTCAATATTAAAATACAACATCTCTAAAATAAATAAATATAATCCAAAAGTGAAGCGTGTCTCATACTCAATGACACTCATCATGCCCTGATAGAGACTTGTGAACTGCACTCTCATATCCTGCCGCATAGCCCTTGGAAAGAAGTAGTCGAAGAACAATGTCCTGAACTCCTCCCAAGTCATCACCTCCACATCGTGGATATTGGTCATAGATCTCCACCAGATATCGGCATCTCCCATGAACGTAGAGGCAGTTAAGGAGATCCTCAATCGGTCTGTAGGTACTACCATGCTATTGAGCTTGCATACCATGAGATCTAGCCATGCCTTTGAAGCAAGCGGATCCATACTCCCTGCAAACTGGTCGATCTTAACCCGCTGTAACTTCATGAAGTAGTCCAATGCCTCATTAGCAACTGGTGCCAGTGCTGGTGACGGTACTGGAATCTGTATCACTACAATATGCTAACAAAACATCTGCTGAATGGACTCTGACATCCCCAGGGCCACTCCCTATACGATCTACTCCTCATAGGTCGGCGCTCGTGGTGGATTAGGACCTATGCCACGAACTAGAATCCTAGGCCTTCCTGAACCACTCATAAACTCAGTGTCATCCACCTGCTCCACAACACCCTGACATGAAGACTCTCCACGCATGACAACCATGATGTTAAACGTGCGTAAAGAAAGGGGTCAACAATAACATAAGCTATTATGACCGAATATAACTCACGCTATAAAAGCATGAAACACGAAGCAAGACGAGGTATGCAATATACGGTTATGCTAAAGCAATGAAAGAAAGCTCTTTAAACAACTAAGCACTTAAGCAAATAAGCATACATGTCAAACCAGGATGTTTTTTAAACACATAAGCATATAAGCACAAAGGCATGTCATAATACCAAACGTGTTGCCAAGAAACACATAAACATGTTACAATGCAAAAACATGTTACCAAAAGCATATAAATATATCAAAGTACATTAACAAAAGCATGATATGCACCCAAAACCCATTGTCCTAAGGTTTTCAAACCTAGGAGCGCTAATACCACCTGTGACGGCCCTGGATTTCTGAACCCAGTACGTCCTGTGATTACTCGAAGATGATCCGTTAATGGATCTAAAATACGGAAGTGAAAGATCAAACCAAGATTTATATCATCCCTAAGACACAAAAGTGACTTCTCGAGGAGCCTTGAGACTTAACGGAAGCAAGAAGAAAATTAGGATTTTAAAACCTCATAAGAAATGGACCAAGGGTAAAATGGCCATTTCATAGAGAAATGGATGCTACCAAGCATACCATTGGAAGGACAACAAAAAATTAATGAATTTAGACTCAAGAATCACCTGATTCGGAGTCCGGACGGAAAAGATATGAAAATAAGAATAAAGCAGCATTCTCCGATTTAGAGATACCATGACCCTATCTCACTAAAACTGATATAACTCTCACTACAGTTGAAGTTTTTGAGTGTGGTTGATATCATTGGAAATCTAACTTCAAGCTTTTGAGTTTAAACTTAAGAACGACCTGATTTAGACTAGAAATGAAGAAGTTATGGCTCTCTGAAGTTGACCCAAGAAATCTATCCAAGAAGCTAAAAGGAAACCAAGCTCCAAGGAGGATCAGCCAACTGATGTATAGTACCAGCTGGCTGAAACTCAATCATCAGCCAGCTGGTGAACAGTACCAGCGGACCGAAATGCCACTTTTCACTTGCGAACCTACTAGAATTAGTCTCGAACAGTCATTAGTCGGCTGATGACTGCTATCAGTCGACCAATGGACCTGGTAGCAGCAGAAAAAGCCACTGCAATCCATAGGGAAGGTGCTTGGCTCAATTCTAAAGCTATGCATGCTTCCTATTTGATCCGAACAAGTTTCAGAATACCTTTAAACCTTAAATGAACATCCATAATATGCTAAATCGAAAGAAAACTTTAAATGATGCCCAATGCATGATTTTTTTATGAAAATTCATAAAATCACCTAAAAATAGTTCAAAAGTTGGGATCAATGTGTTTTGTAAGATGTGATCATGCACGCATGTGTAAAATGATGGATTAGACGTGCTACAATGGCCTATGGCCTCATGGTATACCTTATGCAAAATATGACCCTTCAACACATGAATTTTTCATGAGTTCCATAAGCAAGTATGAAAATATAAAGCGTACAAGTCATATAAAATGTCTTTGGCCCTTGGCCTGATTACATATACCTCCATAGGGTAACAAAAGGTACACTTAAGCGCACATTACATAGCTTGAGCAATAATTACAAGTTTGGATACATTAAACCAAAAAGGATCATGATATGCTAACAAGTGCATATTCAATATCACCAAAAATACTCTAAGAAATCTAGCAAGTCTAAGAGTGTTGTGCATCCCACAATAATGCTTCTTTACTTGAAAAACACCTGGTAACTTTAGGGTGAGTAAACAAGTTTACTCGTAGGGAATAAGCATACATAAGTTCAATCTATTACAAAGTTTACAATTCAATATAACTTAATCCATGCGATTAAAATGACATCAAAACTTTTAACAAGGCATAATGAGATATAATTTCATAAGGTTATCAACTTAGAATTTAAAGAGTGAAATCAAACCAAAGTGGACACTTGGATATCACCCAGACTAAGACCGTACTCTTGAGATTACTTTAGGGCTATTAACCCACAGGTACCTTCCCCTAGTGTGCACTATAGTATAAGGAGCTCTCTATCTCCCATACTAGAACCAAGTCCTAGCCATGTCAAGTTCTTGAAGATATCCCAAGTTCCCAAAATCAACAAGTAGAGCAACAAGTTATGACATGTGATAAAACACAATAATTTCTATAAATTACATGACTAAATCATTAGATCAACATGATAGAAATTAACTAGACCAACTAAGTAATTTCTCTAGATTTCAAGAGTTGTCCAAATGATTCCAATTTAATATATAACAATGAGTAATTCATGACCATGCCATATATCAAGTCAAAAATGAAATACAAGCATGGCACAAATAATTAGCATTTAAATCAACTTAAATTAATTAATCCTCTAGATTTAAAAGTTCATTTAAATCATGCCAAATTAATACACAACAAAGATCAAGTCATGGTCATGCCATATATCAAATCTAAAATAAGTTATATACAAGCTACAATTAATTCTTTAATTTCTCAATTTAGAATAAGACATGCATATAATTTTTACATCAATATAAAGGCAATTAATTCACTTATATAATAAACTAGAACACCCCCTACCTCAATAGAGAATTGAATCTCTATTATCCAAGGCAACCAAGCTTAAAATAAAATATCAAACTAGGGTTTTGTAAAAGAGAGTGAGAGGAAGATAAAGTATTCCAAGCTTATAGGTCTAAGGTGAGTGGAAGGAGGCCAAAATGAAATCTAAAACTTTAAACCAAGCTTAGTCTTCAATGGTGGCTAGGTTAGGGTTCTTGAGAGGAAAGAGCTGAATGTAATAAAATGTGGAAACCCTAAGTTAAATGTGGTGGGATTCTCCACTCACTAGGTGCTCTTGCACTACGTCTCAAATGCACACTTGCAAGATTAAAGGTGAGACCTACACTTGTCTGAATTTAAGTAAACTTCCAAGATTTAATATCAAGCCTACACTTGTCAACCATCTATGCCAACAAGTGCTCCTATCCTAGGCCAACAAATGGGTGAATCTCCACCCTCCATGTGTCATCAAACAAGGCTTCCAAGTGGTTCCACCACAAGATCAATAAGTGGTACCACGAGAGTGTGACACTTGTCACATTTTTTTAAAATTACAAAAAGGTCCTTTTTTGAAAATATCTTCCAAATTAAATTGTAAAATGGTCCCTAAAACGAAAAATAATTACTTTGCATAATTACACTAAAACCCCAAAAGTTAAAAAAATACTAAAAAGTTATGCATCCATACTCTTTACAAGAAAAGTAAATATTTAACATACTTTTCTACAAAAGTAAAAATGTAGATATCATAAAATTTAAATATCATAGATGTATGCAAAGCCGAAATCAAATCGGAGTGCAAAAAATGAGGTTACGCAAATTAAAATGAAAAACGAGAAAATGACAAAACAATGAAAAAGAAGAAAAACGAAATTACCGAAAAATAAAGGAAGGAAAATGACCGGGTCATTACAATAAGTAGGATTTAACGTTTTTAGTTAATCCATTCCCTTATACAAAATAGGTAGGACTTAGCTTATTTGGTTAATCCGTCCCTAAAATGTCACTGTCCCATACTGGTGTGTTACATCCATACAATCCACTTATTGATGAAAGAAATAAAACAATACATCAATAAATTCCAAAATTAAGTATAATAAAAATCAGATATTAACATGATCATATTATACTGTCGGTCCATGATTAGAACCATCTAATGCCTATGCTAATTGTTAAGTTAAATTTAAGCAATTACATCTTCCATTACTAGCATACAAATTCCATTATAATTTCATACTGATTAAATCCTTTAGCATAATAAAATCAGAGATAACACATGATTACAATATACTTCCAACATAGGATTACCGTCATCCAATATCCATTTACATTACTAAAGTAATATTAAGCAAAATAAATCATTCAATTAACAATATGCTAATTTAATTAAAAATTCCATATTGTTTAAGATATTAACATAAGAATATAAATTATGCTTTTAAGGATTTCAACAAGTCCATTATAATCATTTAAAACCCCCATGATCCTCCAAAACAATCCTGAAACCCCAAAATCCAACAACAGTATCAAAAATAGCCATCCCGTAGAAGTCCCAGCATGAGAGCATGCTCTCAAAATATGAGAGCAGGCTCTACCCTCTTGGGAGCCGGCTCCCACTTGTGTGGAGCCGGCTCTATAACTCTAGGAGCTGACTCCCTCCAAGTGGGAGCCGGCACTGTCCATGAGGGAGCCAACTCCCTCCATTAGGGAGCCGGCTCTCTCCCTTGAAAGCCGTCTCAAATCCTTAGGGAACCGGCTCCATGCTCCTAGGAGCCGGCTCTCAGCCTGTTCTACGCCTTCTTTTTCGATTTCGGCATTCTCTGATCATTCCGATCATCCCCGTTTAGGTTCCTAACCTTCTGTTCTAAGTTCCAGACGATCCCCATTAGTTATTAAGAGTCCTTATCCATCTTTTACACAAATCAAAACAAGTTCATATGTTAGAACATTCAAGATCAAGCAACTTTAAATAAGAATGTAAAATTCAATTCTACATACAATTAAACATGTATAAAAGATCTAATTAATATCTGGTTAATCCTGGAATCAACCTAGGTATGTACAGAACATGAATCTAAGGGAAAGAGTAGAAGTAAAACTTACCTCTTAAGGTTTCGGTTTGAAACCTTTAACCGTCTTCTTCCTAGGCTTTTCGGCGACGTTGGTTGTCGTCGAGCCCTCTCTGCTGCTTCTGGTTTTACCCACGAACAACCCTCCTCCTTCCTCCTTGGTTCGGCCTTCCATCATTGGCCAAAACCCTAACTTCCTCTCTCTGTTTCTCTTTTTTCCTCACTGCCTCTATATTTCGTGAATAGGGTTCTAAACCCTTCAGCAGACTATTATTATGTATATATATATATACTTATACAACATAACCTAATCCCACCTAATATATAAGTCTGCTAAATAAAATAAAAGCAAATATTAATAATAGTAATAATAATAATAAAGTAAAAAGGTAACTAACTTTATTACGTAAATACATATATATAACTATAATACAATTTTTAATTATATAAAATATTAACCATCCCAATATTATTATTATTACCATTAATAATAAATAATTAATAATAATAGTATTACTCTATCCTTATATACATATATACTCAAATATATATATGTATATACCACCTCCGTATATGGGTAGATATCCGTACCCATAACAACTCATATCCAAGTAGTCCATACAACCCAATTGGTTGGTCTATTACTACTATCCATAACTATTCTTTAAAATAAAATAAACTAAATAAATAACATAGACAATTAAACATTTAGGGAAGCACATAATTTCAAATAAAACACAATTAATCACATCAAACAAATACACACCAATTAATACACACAAAACACATGAAACAATTAAATCAATTAAGGACACATTGTAAACACATATAGCCACATAAGCACATAATAAAATAAAATAAAATAATTAATTAAATTACCTTTATATCCTGTTGAAAACTAGGGATATTACATTCTTCCCCCCTAACAAAATGAATTCTGTCCTCGGAATTCACGAAAACTCTGAATTATGGTCTTTTAAATTCATTTCCGTTTTCATGTGAACTCAGCCTCTATGTATGGCTCCACCAAATTCCAATGCATCTAATCATATACATGGTTCCTCTATTTAAGAAACAATAAATGTACAACTCCTAGGTTGTATCTAACAACGACTCAATCTTAGCCAAGATTTAGTGAAGGGTAACGATCCCTATTCCTTCAAGTTCCATAGGATAAACGCACAAAATTCCTATACATCCAACACTAACTAGTTGGTAACGCTATTCTATAGGCTACGACCTTAATTAATAAACACAATTCCATGAAAAGTCAATTTAATATATAAAACTGACCTTCTTCCAAAAAGCACATTGCTTCCTATATGGAAGACATCCCAAGCAACCGTTTCCTGATAGAAAACTCTAGTACACGAGTTCGACTATTTGCAACATCCTACTGCCACCACCGAGCGCAATCCATTACAAAGGAGAGTATTTCTCTCTGACAGATCCTTAAATGAACTCAAGGTCTTATTGGATAACCCTCGCTTCCATTTCAGACCAATAGGTGGGAGGTCTGCACTATGGAATATACAAAACCTCAAACGTTGTCACACGAACCTCCTTATGCCAATAATATCATAGACAAAAGTCAAAAAGCAAAGTAAATACTTCCAATTATCCATGAAAGCCTAGTATCTATGTCCCAAGCATATCCTCTATGATCAAATAAAATTTCTCGATCAAATCCTCCATCTAAATAATGGAGCAAAACTACTACTCCAAAATCCTCATAAAGCCCCTTCTAAATAGCACTTTTCATCCATTTTAATGGACATCCACATGCTATAACACTATAGTCAGTGCGATGTAGAACGGATATGAAGCTCCAAAGTGAACATTACTCTAATTAATGTCGAACGTACCCAATCCATTACTCTTAAATAATATGGAATTTAAAATTCCAATAAATGTTGATAAAGTTCTACCAATCATCCACTCCTGATTAGTCCTACTCCCATTTTGATATAGGATGTGGCAAAAATCTCCAATAATATCCGGTTATCAATCTTCCACCTTTCCAATAGGTATTCCACTGAGAGACAGTTATATACATGTCTTTAACCGTACCGACTCACCAAAACTAACATTTGATGTCTTGATGTACCTTATAACCATTTGAGTGCACCGTAAAATTTGAATTTTACCTTTCATTCACTTCAACCTTCGTAACGTCAGTTACAGAATCGACTAAACCTTTTCAAGTACCTTAAACTCTATCTGAGTAAGGTAATACCTCCTCCAGGGTCATATCCGATATTTAAAGTTGACCTCCTTAAATACCTAGGTAATAACAAGTGTTATTATTACACATGCTAAAAACTTCAACTGATAACTCAATAACTAACCGAAAGATTTTAATTATCCCATCGGTTGTTGAGAGCATCCATTTCCATATTTATTTCCACCAGACGAAACTTAATGTAAAGTGTGAATCACCACTTCTATCCATCTAAGCTATCTCGTGATCCGTCCTATTCGTATGAACTGATATCCTACCAGTTCAAAATAGACAAAATTAAGCTGATTTAATTTATCAGTCAACCAATATCCCAACCAGAATTCTGACCCCTTTTTTTTTTTAAAGTTTGCAATCCCCCAACTAAATCTGTGGAAAATGCTCTATCATTTCCACTTCAGTATAGGAAATGGCTGCAATGATCTAGTGATCTCTGATGGTCCATCTCGACTATCTAATAAATATTAGACTTGGAGACAAAATCACTGTATCACTCCTCCTGCCTGTCCTCCAAACATCTGCTGCATACCGTGAAGCATCATGTTTCCACTAGGATAAATAAAGGACTAAAAGTTATGAACCTCAGTCCTTACATCCTTCTTCCAATTTATCTACAGAAAGTACTATTAGTCTGGTACCACCAGCTTTCGTCTGCACCTATTGTTTAAATTGGAGCATTTTCAAAAACAAATTCTACAATTGAATCCATGCACCACTTATCTGTGATAAACTTACCTATAAAGAAAATCAACCTGTAATTCTATTCATCAAAAGTCAACTAGTTACAACTTTTCCACACACATGTGCACCGCTTCCTTATGATAGGTGATTAGTGTCATTAACTTATCTCTGACACCTCCTGCTTCTTTAACAAAATTAAGTGTCAATTAGACTTCTTGTCTAACTTCAAAAGGATATGGAACCTTTTCGTCCTTCAAATAGGTCATCAATTTCCTAGCAACAACTAATTATTGCGAATTGTGACCTTAAAAAAAAAAATCCATATTATTTATGCAATGAAGAGATTTAGCTTCCTCCTCCATATGCAACACCAGTGACTCCTCCTAATGACACGCCCTTGTGAATAAATTATTGATTAAGAATAGACTAATGAAGATTTATTCAATCTACTATCCTTACTTGATGTCATTTCAATAAGTACCTAATCCAATACTAAATCTTTCTTCCGTCTGATTGGGAATAACTTTTAAAATTTCCACGAAGATGTTCTGCAACTCTGACACCTCTGACAAACCATCATGGCATTGCAGTGGTCTTTATTTACCACAACCTCACGAATACCAAACTATTAACAACTACGATTATTCTGGCATTGTAATATGATATGAATCCAGACCTAGCGTAAAGCACATCAAACTAATCTTACTAGATCATTTGACTCATAGTGATTGTTTAACTATCCAATCCCAAAAACATATCTGATGAGTGCTGAAAAGTGCTGAAAAGTGCGCATTTAACCCCCTTAAGCTTAGGTATTCTAGGACCTTTATCTAATTTTTTTGTCTTCGACTAATTTCATGTTATTACCCTTTTCAGGCACTTATCCCAAAAATAAGTTAATTCAGCCAAATAAGAGCTTAAAAGAAGCAATCTCAAATTGAATAGAAGAAAGGAGCAAAGTGGAAGCAAAGTGTGGAAAAACAGCAAGTTCGATTGATCTCAACATTCCTTCGATCGATTAGAGCAAGATCTATCTGGCCTCATCAAGATGGATCCAAGCAATTGTCCTTATCCAAAAGATCTCACCATCTTCAATCAATCCAACCTTTCTCAAACAGATCGAAATTATTCGATCTTATCCACTCCTACCACCCCACCTACCACTTTTGTCTTTTTCCCAAAATATCCCAAAATATCTAGAGATTTGTCTTTATTCAAAAAGGCGCCACCAAGGATAATTAATCTCTGCAGCATTCGATGGATCTCACCTAAGTATGATCGATCTCACCACAGTTCGATCGATCAAATCTTCTCAAGTCCAAATTAAAACAAATTCTAACTCATTAAAAGTTGGCTCATGGTGTAATCATTGCAAGGGCCCTAGTGCACGAGTCCAGACCATGGGTGTGACACTTGAGCCTTCTATATAAGGATTTCGAGCCATTTTAAGAGCATTATTCAATATTCAACATTCATTATACGCACATCTCATATCTCGTATCTTGGAGAGGAAGATAGAGACTAGAGAGCTTTTACGCATCTTTGGGTGTTCTTCCATTCTTCTAGGGTTTCTATCAAGAAGGAGGTCATTCCTACCATGGAGATAGCCCTTGAGGGTTGGATGACTACTTCAATGGTGGCTAGACATCTACTTGGGGCTAGAGTAGCCCCTAAGTTTGCTTCCTAGACCAACTGTTTTGTATATTTTTGGGGATTTACTTGTAACAAATGTTTTGATCTTGGATTTATATATATATCTTATGGTTTCTACTTAATGTGTATGGACTAATACTTTCAATTGATTGTCTATTTCTAATCATTTGTCTATGTATGCTAGAATGGATGATTCATGTGCTTTTCTTTAGATTTAGTGGAGTTTATGCATGTCTATGTGTATGGATGAAGTCAATCTAGTGATGATCAAAATATAGTGCTTAATTGAACACTCTTGTAATTTATTTGATGGTTCACACTTGTTTCTTGATGGATTGTGCCACACCTTTAGCTTACTTAGTTTAATTTCTCTGCCTTTAGTGTAGATGTAGTGTAGTTACTTTAGATTCATAGATAGGTGGACAATCTATTCTTGTTCCTTGGTGTTCCACACTTATGAATGCAAAGGGTGTATGTTTCTAGATAATTGTGTGAGCATATATTATGGTTTCATTGAATGGATTTTGGTCTCATTTGATAGGTTGTGTTTTCAATTTAATTGGCTAGACAATCTATACTTATTTGCCATCCATATCTAGTTTCAATTAATGTCACACACACACACAAGTTATAATTCAATTTCCCCATTGATATACAATTGCTAGTGTCTAGTGAAGTCAAGCTTAGTGGTGAACTCTAGTACCCCAAGTTCTCTCCTCTATATCTTTTTCCTTACTTTCTAAATT
This sequence comes from Cornus florida, assembly GCF_030987335.1. NCBI lineage: Eukaryota > Viridiplantae > Streptophyta > Magnoliopsida > Cornales > Cornaceae > Cornus > Cornus florida. The sequence continues at coordinate 41,998,429 of NW_026775577.1, read as the reverse complement.
GTTACCTTTTACTTGCTTTAATTTCAATTGCATTGTAGTTTAATCAACCAAACAAACCATCTTTTGATCACTTGACCTACTAACCCTATATATTGTTTCCATTGCAAGCATGCCCATAATCACTTGGGACGATCCCTACTCACCCTAGCTATATTTTTAGTTAGAGGTAGTAGTGACTTATAAATTTAAAACTTGGCCGCACTGCACACTCACATTCTTAGCACATTTTTAGACGTTGGTGCCACGTCAACACCAAGTTTTTGGCGCCGTTGCCGGGGATTGAATTGGCAACGCTGTGTTTTGGAAACAATTAGGAATTAGTACTCTTTTGATTGTGTCTTTACTTTGCTTTATTTTTGTTATTTATTGTGTTTGTACTTGATTGGCTAGGTGCATTGAGCTAAGAGAGTCAAGCAAAGGGAATTAAAGAGCAAAGAAAGCAAGGAAGCCAAGTAAAGCTAAGCAAAAGCATAAATGGATAAAATCTAAAATTTGCAAAGTATAGCAAGGCTTGGAAATCCAAAGTTAAATTGAAGTTGCTTAAGGACCCTTTGTGAGATCTTTCTAACTCAATCTCTAGTTAAATCGTCAGCCCGCGTGATGGCAAGTTTCTTAATTCTTAGATAAATCGTGAGCCCGTGTGGAGGCAATTTAATTTTCTTTGCATATTGTTCAAGCATGGGAGTATGGAATCATTGTATGTGGAGATTTGCTGATTGATTTGTTGTGGGGGTGAAGTGATTGTTATTTGATTAATTGCTTGTTATTTGTTTTGCTAATGCATGCATGGTCGTAGGTCATTGAATCCTATTCTTGTCCCTCTTAATTTGTATCTTGAATCGGTTATTCGTAATCCTAGGGGAAGAGCTAGTTCGCATCACTCCATTTCATCAATAGAGGAGCAACATGACGACCATGTGGAGGACCTTTATCACATAGAACAACAAGGCATCCTCCACCCTGATGTGCATTATGAAAATATTCAAGTACCATTAGGCATGCCAAGACCATTCATCCCACCACAACAACAACGCCAAATTTCATTGGGAATGCCTCTGCCAATTTTTGCTCCACAACCTCCCATTATGCAAGGTGTCACAGGGCTAAATTACACCACGAATTTTTGCCTCTGCAATGGCACTTGGGGCCACCAAGTCTCAGCCAACACAACAACACAATACACACAATATAGAAATATAAAGAAGGCACACACAGTTTACAGGGACAAGCCCCAACCTTTGCTCATATTAAACATATTACAAAGGAACATGAGTTCGTACAAGGAACAACCAAGGCTCACACCCTCTTCTCTGTCCCCTCTACAAATCCCACCTTAGCATTATATAGGCCACTCTCAAAACCGCCCATAACTGCCCACTAAGATGATGGATGACACCCCCATCCACCTAGGGTCGTGCTGGCACCCTCTAAATGAGCCAGCACTATAATGCAGTTGACAAGCCCAACTGCTAGACTTGTTGGCATGTTCTGCTCATGCCACATAACCACAAGAAGTTAGATTCTGCATGGTGGAGGAAACCACCCTTAACCGCCTGTGTGTTGATCCTCTCAGAATTGTGCCACATGTTTGGGAGGTTACTCAGCACTCCCCCACTTCCCATGATGAGTGGGAAGTGCTAGTAACTTCCCCCAACCAACCGAGCCCACTAAGCCACCACCTCTTGTAACCGCAAGCCATGACTTTGTGTTATCCATGCTCTAGCCACATCTGAGTCAACCTTGTGAACCTAGCCCAAGTCCACCAATCTGCACCCACATATATATGTCTCTGAGTGCACGGCGTGCCAAGCCATGCACGCCCGTGCGCACGCTCGGGTGCACACCAAAGTGCACGCCGGCGCACACACTAGTGCCTTTCTTTGCGCGCCATGTTTGTACCCTCATGCGCCCGTGGCTGCACACCCACCTGGATGCCCATGTGCACGCCGAGCTAGACGCTCGCGCACACTAGATTGGACGCCTACCCGCGCGCCAACCTGCACGCCCGCACGCACGCCGCTGCACTCCAGCGCGCGTGTCGGTGCACACTTATTTGCCCTTCAATATCTTGGATGCTCCCCACTTGTGCAACCATCTTGGAGTGGTGCAACACGTGCCCATGCACGTTGGCTAAGCCCTCTAAGCAAGCCATGCCATAGCCCAACCGATGCGCTCAACAGACCCCCCCCTAATATAGTCTTAAGGAAATCCAGCACTCTGACAGGAGTAAACATTACCCATGCTTGAGGAGTCATAATGGCCTTTCAGACCTTTCCCGACATCCAAATTAAGTGCCGTCTGCGCCAACCAGCTTCTATGGACTCAAGGTATCTCCCATAAAGATCCCGAGTCAAAACTCCAAGTTTCACTTTTCGCCATATTTACGAAAGTGCCACTGGGCACCCCCAGTGCACGCCGAGCATCCTTTTAAGCATCTTGTGTGCACGCTGAGCATCTTGTGCACGCTGACAACCCACTGAGCACCCTCATGGCTGTCTAATCAAAGCCAAAGTATTCCTAAGACATGGCATGGCCTTGAAATGCCCATGTCTTCCCTTGGACAACCGTCAAGGGGCTAACAAACCACCCCCACCAGAAGAAGTCGACGCCCTCGTCGACTTGTCCAAGTACTCCTTTACCTGTTTCTCAAACTGTCATAATGTCACATCTCTTTCCCAACTAGCCTCTGCTTCGCTGCATCCTTTCCATTGCACCAAGTAGTCAGTTCTGCGATTTTTCTTACTCTGACCCTGGGTCCGGTGAGACAAAATCTTCTCCACCTCCTTGTTAAACTGCAACCGAATAACAGGTGGGGCTCTCTTAGCCTACTGTCTTGATGTATCTGCAGTGTCCTCATGAAAAGGCTTGAGGAAACTCACATGAAAAGTAGGATGGACCTTCAGTCTCTCAGGTAACTGTAATCTGTAAGCAACATTCCCAACTTTCTTCACAACTTCAAATGGACCATCATACTTCTGAATCAGCCCTCTGTGAACAGTCTTGCTGCTTATCTTCTTCTAAATCTGTGGAGTCAACTTCAACAGAACCTTGTCTCCCACTTGGAAGTCTAATGGCCTTCTCCCTTTATCTGCATACTTTTTCATCCTTCTCGCAGCCTTGGCAAGGCTGTCCTGTGCCTCCTCCACCATCTCTTGCATGGAACGGGCATATCGATATGCTGCAGGGCATCTTCCACCTGTCCTCTGCACTGCCACCTCCTGTGGTGTGCGAGGTTGTTGCCCTGTTGCTAACTCAAAGGGACTCATTCCAGTTGCTGAAGACCTGTGCAAATTATAAGAGAATTGTGCAGTGTCTAGCAACTCCAGCCAATTTTTCTGACTTGCAGTGACATAGTGTCTCAGATATTCTTCCAATAACTGGTTCATCCTCTCAGTCTGTCCGTCAGTCTGAGGATGGTTTGCTGTGGAGAACTTTAGTTCAGAACCCATCAAGCCAAATAGCACTGTCCAGAACCTTCCCGTAAATCTGGTGTCGCGATCACTAACAATATCTTCGGGCAAGCCAAAATATTTCACCATAAACTTATGAAATAAACCAGCAGCAACTTCCGCTGGGCATGCATATGGTGCAGCAATAAAAATTGCATACTTAGAGAATCTATCTACAACCACAAAAATAGATCTCATACCTTCCACCTTGGGAAAACCAGAAATGAAGTCCATTGAAACTGACTGCCATGGACGCTCTGGTATAGGCAAAGGTTGCAGTAGCGCTGCCTCCTTCTTCCTTTCATGCTTGTCTTTCTGACAGACCAAGCAAGTCTTGACATATAACTCTATGTCATCCTCCATCTTGGGCCAGTAATATGATCTGGATATCAACGCCAGCATTCTATCCACCCCTGGATGTCCAGCCCACTGAGGATCATGCATTTCCCGCATTAGTTCCCGTCTCAAACCTCCAACAGGAACATATAATCTACCTCCTCTGGCATAGAGTAGATTATCTTCAATCCAGTACTTTCTGACTTCACCATCAGTAACCTGTTGCTTTAGTTTCTGATAGGCATTGTCGGACTGAGATTGCTCTTTGATTCTGTCAAGGAAATCAGTATACACCGTTGTCAACGACGCCACATACTCCTGCACTTCTTTCCTACTCAAGGCATCAGCAACCTGATTCTGCTTTCCAGGTCTGTGAACCCACACAAAATTGAACTCCCCAAGAAACTCTTGCCAACGAGCTTGCTTTGGAGTAAGCTTTTTCTGTGTCTTGAAGTAGGTATTGGCCACATTATCAGTCACCACTGTAAACTTAGTACCCAACAGATAGTGCTTCCATGCGTCAAGACAATGTATCACTGCAGTCATCTCCTTCTCGTGAGTTGTATACCTCTGTTCAGCATCCTTAAGCTTCCTGCTTTCAAAGGCACATGGGTGTCCTTCTTGGACTAGAACCCCACCAATTGCTCTATCAGAGGCATCAGTATGCACTTCAAATGGCAAACCAAAGTCAGGCAGTCTCAAGACCGGTTCTGTAGACACTGCCTGCTTAAGCATCTCAAAAGCATTCTGGCACTCCTCAGACCAAACCCACTGTTTGTCTTTCTTCAGTAAGTCCGTTAAAGGACTAACCTTCTTGGAATACCCCTTTATAAACTTTCTGTAGTAATTTGCCAACCCTAGAAAAGATCTCAACTCTGTCACTTTGGTAGGTGCAGACCAATCAAGGATGGCTTTCACCTTTCTCTCATCCATTCTGACATGGCCCTTACTGATCCAATGCCCCAAAAACATCACTTCTTGGCGACAAAACTCACACTTCTCCTTTTTGACAAATAACTGAAACTCCTTCAGTTTTGAGAAAATCAATCTCAAGTGTTTTAAGTGATCTTTCAATGACTCACTATAGACTACAATGTCATCCAAATAAACAACAACAAAGCGATCGATGTAGTCATAAAACACATTATTCATTAAGTTGCAGAAGGTTGCCGGGGCATTAGTTAGCCCAAACGGCATTACAAGAAATTCATAAGACCCATAACGAGTTACACATGCAGTTTTGGGTTCATCTCCTTCTGCTATATGCACCTGCCAGTAGCCTGCACGTAAATCCAGCTTAGTAAAATAGGATGCCCTTGACAACCTGTCAAATAAGTCTGCGGCATTGGGCACTGGGTACTTGTTCTTCACAGTCACCTTATTCAGAGCCCTATAATCCACACACATCCGCATTGAGCCATCCTGCTTCTTCTGGAACAACACTGGCGCGCCATACGGTGCCTTGGATGGTTGAATATAGCCAGACTCCAGCAACTCATCCAACTGTCTACGCAGTTCAGCCAGTTCTGAAGGCGTCATCCGATATGGGGCCTGAGCAGGAGCCCTTGCACCCGGCTCCAACTCTATCTTATGATCAACAGCACGTCGAGGGGGCAATTGCTTGGGTAGCTCTGGTGGCATCACTTCTGCAAATTCCTCTAGAATTTCAGCAACAGAATTCGGAACTTCAACAAGCTGGTCCGGTTTGATCTCTATCATAGCTGCAAGAAAGGTAGAGTCTCCTCTCTTCAAACCTGTTTTCACTTGCAATGCAGAGATTATTTCGATGCAACCATATTTACGATCTTCCTTCTTTTGGTGCCCATAAAGAGCCACTGATGGAATAAAACATGGACAACTCCTGTCCCAAATAAAAACTCCTCCCAAATATGGTACAACTACCACTCTGGCTTTCGTAAGGAACTCAATTCCAAGAATTAGATCAAAATCATCTAAGGGAACAGCCATAAGACTAACTACGCCCTCCCAACAACCAACTTTCATAGAAGTGGTGGCCATGCCTAAAACAGGCTTGGCTTCAGAATTCACAGCTTTCATGTTATTAGCATGTGGAATTAACTTTAAATTAAAGTTACTTACTTCCCTCTGCGCAATGAAGTTATGAGTGGCCCCCGTGTCCACCATTGCCAAAACTTCCTTGCCGTTCAGTGTCACCTGAATGAACATGAGCCCTTTCAACTCCATGGACTGTTCTTCAGTAAGAGCATTCAGCATTTGCAGAGGATTAACTCGGGTTGGACCAGATTCCGAGTCTGAGTCTCCTTTTGATTCAGCGACAATAGCACTCAGCTTCTCCCTCTTGGGACAGTCCCTAACACGATGGGGACCATTGCAGATGAAACAACCGTAGTTGGGCTTAGTCCCACTACTACTCCCTTTGTTGTTGTAATCTGCCTTGGCCTTGACAAAGCCACTCCCTTTATCCTTCTTTTGATTCTTGTCCTTCTTTTTGTCCTTGAACCTGAAGGACTGGCCTTTGTCTTTCTTCCCCTCCTTGGACTTCTTCTTGTCTTGTGTAGTAGACCCAGTCATTTTGAAATCTACAAGACAATCTGCCGCTGTCATGGCAGTAGGAAGGTCCCTCACACCTTGCCTACGGAGTTCTGCCTGAGCCCATGGTTGCAATCCGGACATGAAATTGAACAGCTTGTCCTCCTCTGACATATTTCGAATGTCCAGCATCAAGGAACTAAAGTCCTTCACATAGTCACGAACGGTACCTGTGTGCTTCAATTTCTTCAGAGATTCCCTTGCAATCCATGCAGTGTTCTGAGGCAAGAACTGGTCCTTCAATTCCTTCTTGAGGGTCTCCCAAACTTCAATCCGAGGCCTACCCGCAGAAGCATCGTCCTCTGTCCGTGTGCGCCACCATAGCTTTGCATCACCAGATAGATACATGCTTGTAATGGTCACCTTCTCGCCATCAGGGATCCGAGCAGCCTTAAAGTACTGCTCCATGTCCCATAGGAAATTCTCCAACTCTTTGGCATTTCGGGTACCACTGAAAGACTTGGGATCCGGCACCTTGATCTTCTGCGAAAGAGGATCACCACCGCCTCTGGAACTCCCATGAATGGCCCTCTTCACCAAGGACACTTCATCTTCAAGGTCTTTCAGGTTCTTCTTGAAGACGTCAGTCAGTGACTCAACATCTTCAGAGATACGGGACAATTGCTCTTTGGTGGCCTGCATGAAGTCACCAAACCCATCAGGATCAGTCTTCAAGATCTCTTATTCAGAAGCCAAGTTTTCAATTCGAACAACAAGGCTCTCTGCACCATCTTGTACCTCTGTTTCTGTAGGAAAACCCACGAACTCTTCCAAATGGGAAACTCTTTCACGAGTATTACCTCCAGCCATTGTAGAACAGGGCTCTGATACCAATTGTCACAGGGCTAAATTATACCACGAATTTTTGCCTCTGCAATGGCACTTGGGGCCACCAAGTCTCAGCCAACACAACAACACAATACACACAATATAGAAATATAAAGAAGGCACACACAGTTTACAGGGACAAGCCCCAACCTTTGCTCATATTAAACATATTACAAAGGAACATGAGTTCGTACAAGGAACAACCAAGGCTCACACCCTCTTCTCTGTCCCCTCTACAAATCCCACCTTAGCATTATATAGGCCACTCTCAAAACCGCCCATAACTGCCCACTAAGATGATGGATGACACCCCCATCCACCTAGGGTCGTGCTGGCACCCTCTAAATGAGCCAGCACTATAATGCAGTTGACAAGCCCAACTGCCAGACTTGTTGGCATGTTCTGCTCATGCCACATAACCACAAGAAGTTAGATTCTGCATGGTGGAGGAAACCATCCTTAACCGCCTGTGTGTTGATCCTCTCAGAATTGTGCCACATGTTTGGGAGGTTACTCAGCACTCCCCCACTTCCCATGATGAGTGGGAAGTGCTAGTAACTTCCCCCAACCAACCGAGCCCACTAAGCCACCACCTCTTGTAACCGCAAGCCATGACTTTGTGTTATCCATGCTCTAGCCACATCTGAGTCAACCTTGTGAACCTAGCCCAAGTCCACCAATCTGCACCCACATATATATGTCTCTGAGTGCACGGCGTGCCAAGCCATGCATGCCCGTGCGCACGCTCGGGTGCACACCAAAGTGCACGCCGGCGCACACACTACTGCCCTTCTTTGCGCGCCATGTTTGTACCTTCATGCGCCCGTGGCTGCACACCCACCTGGACGCCCATGTGCACGCCGAGCTAGACGCTCGCGCACACTAGGTCGGACGCCTACCCGTGTGCCAACCTGCACGCCCGCACGCACACCGCTGCACTCCAGCGCGCGTGTCGGTGCACACTTATTTGCCCTTCAATATCTTGGATGCTCCCCACTTGTGCAACCATCTTGGAGTGGTGCAACACGTGCCCATGCACGTTGGCTAAGCCCTCTAAGCAAGCCATGCCATAGCCCAACCGATGCGCTCAACAGACCCCCCCCTAATATAGTCTTAAGGAAATCTAGCACTCTGACAGGAGTAAACATTACCCATGCTTGAGGAGTCATAATGGCCTTTCAGACCTTTCCCGACATCCAAATTAAGTGCCGTCTGCGCCAACCAGCTTCTATGGACTCAAGGTATCTCCCATAAAGATCCCGAGTCAAAACTCCAAGTTTCACTTTTCGCCATATTTACGAAAGTGCCACTGGGCACCCCTAGTGCACGCCGAGCATCCTTTTAAGCATCTTGTGTGCACGCTGAGCATCTTGTGCACGCTGACAACCCACTGAGCACCCTCATGGCTGTCTAATCAAAGCCAAAGTATTCCTAAGACATGGCATGGCCTTGAAATGCCCATGTCTTCCCTTGGACAACCGTCAAGGGGCTAACACAAGGTAACTATGGTGTTTGAGTAGCACCACCGGTTATGAATTCTCCCATTGCTTTGCGTGATCATTATGTGCCTAATGGATACAATGCACCTACATGGATTCAATTGCCCCCATTTAAAGCATATTACTATGAGATTAAACCTCAAACCATTCAAATGCTTCCCAACTATCATGGACTTCCAAGTGAAGAACCTTATAAGCATTTGGATGAATTTCTTAAAGTGTGTTCCACCGTGAAATACATGGACATGCCAGAAGAAGTGTTAAGATTTAAACTTTTTTCTTTTACCCTTAAAGACAAGGCAAAATATTGGTTCAACAATCTTAGACCTTTTTCGATAACTTCTTGGGCAGAAATGCAACAAGAGTTCTTGAAGAAGTACTATCCGGTTTCAAAGACCAATGCTATGAGAACTTTGATTCATGAATTTTCTCAAAGGGATGGGGAAATGTTTTATGAGGCATGGGAAAGGTTTAATGACTTGCTTAGGAAGTGCCCACATCATGACATACCTAAGTGGCAACTAGTTCAATATTTCTTTAAAAGTTTACCGGATAATTACAAGGGTATTGTTGATGCATCTATAGGTGGTTCTTATCTTGACAAGCATGAAAATGATGTTTGGTAATTGTATGAAAGCATGAGTGAGAATTCAATGCATAGATCTTTATCATCCAAAAATGGTAGAAATTTAGGTGGAAGGAAGAATGTTGGCTTATATCAAGTTGACAGTTCCAATGACATAGCCGCAGAGATGAAATCTTTATCTCAAAAGTTTGATCAATTCTTGATCAACCAAAATTCGGCGAATTAAGTATCTTCCTCCCCTAATCATGTTCATCATCATGCATCTAATGAATCTTGTATGACTTGTTCAAGTGTCTTGCATTCTACTTCCAATTGTCTCCATGGACATGTGCAAAGTGAGAACCATGAACAAGCCAATGCTGTCTTTGCTAACCAAGGGAATAATCCCTATGGCTCACACTATAATCCAGGGTGGAGGAACCATCCAAACTTCTCTTGGAAAAGCTAAAGGGTAGGCTCAAACCCTCTCCAAGGTGGTTTTCAAAACAAGTATGTTCCACCTCCAATGCAAAGCCAAGGTTCCCAAGGTTTTAGATCATCTTTTCAATCGCATGGTAATCAATTCTCTAATTCTCATTTTCCTAACCAATCATCGTATTCTCAAGGAAATCCTAGGAGTCCCGCTTTTGAGGAGAAAGTGTTGGCAGCTCTAAGCACTCTAGAGGCGAACACTCAATTGTTTCATTCTCATTCTCAATCTGTTGTTAAGCTAAAAACCCAAGTCAGGCAAATAGCTAGTACTTTGAATGCTAGAGAGAAAGGAAAGATGCCTTTAAATGACCCACCAAAGCAACAATGTGATGTGGAGACTCATTCCTCATCGAAAGGTCACATAATTGAGCATGTCAATGCGGTGACAACCTTGAGAAGTGGGAGAGTGAACCGGTGCAACCAAAAGTTAACACCCGTCCCGTTTCGCATTTTATTCCTCCTTCATTGCATGTGCATGATCATTTTGTTGAGAAAATTGTCAAAAATGATTTGAAAGATGAATTGAACAATGATTTGAAAAAGGATTTGAAAAATTCTTGCTTTGAAAGTGATTTAGAGAAAATTTTGAAAAAGCTTTTGAGCCTAAAGCTCCATTTCTGGATGCCTTGAAATGATCCATTTTGCTTGAAAAACAAAAGACAAAGACTAATGAAATTATTGATGTGTTTAGGCAAGTGAAGATAAATCTTCCGCTTTTAGATGCAATCAAACAAATTTCAGCTTATGCCAAATTTTTGAAAGATCTTTGCACCCAAAAGAGGATGAATAAGAGCCAAGCACCAAGAAAAGTAGTCTTGACCGAGCAAGTGAGCTCTATTTTGCAACACAACACTCTCCCAAAGTTTTAGGACCCCGGTTCACCTACTACTTCTTGCATCATCGGTGACCATGTCATCAATCGGGCTTTTCTAAACTTAGGAGCAAGTGTTAACCTTCTTCCATATTCAGTGTATGTCAAATTGAGCTTAGGAGACTTGAAACCGACGTCGGTGGTTTTACAACCTGCCGACCGATCCATCAAAAAGCCCCGGGGTATCATTGAGGATGTTTGATTAAGATTGATAAGTTCTTTTTCCCCTTTGATTTCATTGTCATAGACAAGGAACCGGTTCCGAATCCCAAGAGCCAAATTCCAGTTATCCTTGGCCGTCCCTTCTTAGCAACCACAAATGCTAACATCAATTGTAGGACGGGGATAATGAAAATCTCATTTGGCTACGTGAAGGTGAAGTTGAACATCTTTAATCCAACCTCGAATTCAATGGACAAACATGAAGAAGTGTGTGTTGTAGAAGAGTGTTTAGACAATGAATTTGATAAAGTCGAGTCTTTGCTTGAACATAAAACTTCAAAAGATCAATCTTTAAACTTGAAAACAAAGAATGTTGTTTCAAAAACAAAGTTTGAAAGGGCATGGAAGCCTAAGAGTTGCATAGACCAAGGACCATTGATAAGCGCCGAATATTGTATATTCAAGCGCCCTAAATTGCATTAGTAAAGTCCGTTGTATGTTAATTTATGTAGATTATCTTCATTTCTATGTTTTTATGCATTTTCAGGTTCATTGACCAAAATGGAACAAGAATAAGGCCTTGTGGAATCTTGAGCAACAAAAGGTGCCAATGCTGAATTCTGGCAGCAGTAGAACCTGGACTTTACTCGCCATTTTGACCTTCCAAACTCGAGAACTGGACTTCCCTCATAACATGAAAGATTTAGAGCTCTGAATTAGCTTTCCAAATCTTCAAACAGTTTGTCATTCGGAGCTTGGAGCAGAGAGTTATGGCCTTATTACCAGAGGTACGTAGAACTGCCTGGCAGCAATGAAATTCTGTCTTGATCTTCATTTTAGACCAACCATCCTTGAGAATTGGATCTCCACCAAAACATGAAATATTTAGAGCTCTGAATTAGCCTTCTAAATCTTCAAACGGTTCATCATTCGGAGTTCGGAGCGCAAAGTTATGGCTGTTTAACCAAAGTAGGTCTGGGCGGAGCAAGTGAAGCATGGAGCTTTTTACACTAAATTCGAGTGCTCGAAGCCTTGCTTAGAGTACTCGAATTTTGGGCAGAATGCCCTTCGGAAATGGCTCATTTCAGCCCACTTGCACCTTGGTTTCTTCATTTTGTTTTCCTCTTTAATGAAGTGGTTGGAGATGTTGGTTGGTGGCCTTTTGGGTGGTAGATAAGAGGGATAAGAGCCACACAATAGAGGGAGCTTCATTCTACAAGATTAGAGGAGAGAGAAGAGAGCAAAGGAAGGAGAGTTCTTGGAGCAAGAAAGGGGAGCTCGAAAATGGAAGGAGGATCCATGGTTCTTCTTCATTCTAAGGCTCCCATGTGTAACTAACTCCTCCTCTAGGGAGGTAATGGAACCCCTCATTGTAAGCATGCTTTACTTTTGATTCTAGTTTGGGAAAAATAATGTATTTTTGTGGTGATTCCATAATCTAGAACTCTTACTTGATGTAATGAATTGATTTTGATTTAATGATCATGTTGGACCTACTTTCTTGTCTTAGAATGTATGTTTTCATGGTTGTATGGTTTACATTTTCATGGTGACAATGAAGATGAGATTTTTGGAATGGTTTTAATGGCATGTTGTTGAGAGATTTGATAGGCCATAGCTTAGGTTCTTCCTTTGATGGCTTATTCTTAATTCTTAGCTTCATGTGCTCTTATCATGTGATGGATGGTTTGACAATTTCTAGCTTAGTGAACATGTCTTAAGTTACACTTTAGTTTAGGTAATTGAGCATGTAAAATCTTTGATAAATTGTTCTTGCCTATTGATTCCATGAATCCTTTGAAGGTAATGTAGTAACCATGAGTAACTACTTATCATAGCCACATATTTATGTTGTTTTTCCCCGAATGAATCATATTCTAGCATGTTTATATTGTAGGTGGTGAAGTTACTTCCCTAGTCTCTTTTACCGACATTTTATCTCTTTTAAATTCTTGCAAGTTCTATTTTATGCATCTTAATTTCATAGCTTTAGTGATAAACCAAGCAAACACCCTATTCCCCCTTATCATTCTAAAACGATTCTAGACGCTTAGGTTGCCTTAAACTAGCGCAGTACCCGACCAATAGCCCTATTTTACAATGATTCGTGCTATTGCGAAGGTTGATGTTTAATTGACCAACCGATCAATTTTTGGCGCCGTTGCTGGGGAACTGCAAACGGTTTAGCGACCAAAGTTCTAGGGTTAAATTTAGTTTGATTGTGAATACTATGTTTTGTGAATATTTCTTGTGTGGTTTAACCATTTTTGTGTTGTAAGTGAGATTCTAGAAACTCAAGGCTTGCCGAGGAAAATTGCTAGCAAATTGTAAGTCTAGAGGACCCCAGGTAAGTCTCGTGACTTCTAGTTTCAAATTATGAATATCGTGCATGTGTTAAGCTTAGAAGTAGATAAATTGCAAGCCCTTGTCGAGGCTTTTTCAATTGTGTATTTTCAATTCCAAGCATCGGTCCTTGTCGTGACCATTTATTTCCTATCTTGTTGATAATTGAGGAGAAAGGGATCATTGTATGTGGAGTTGATGATAAAGAATTGTTGTGTTGATTATGTTGTGTGTTGTTGATATTTAAGTCCTAGATGGAGGGTAGTTATCTTCCAACTCAATTCTACACACCACATGCGTTTTGTGCTTTTTGCTCTAGTAATACACATCATACAAGAGATTGTCTTCCAACGAGACAATTCTCGGACTTCTATCTAGAGCAACCAAATGAAAATTTCCTTGAACCGGGTAGTGATCCATACTTCAACGGTTATAACTCGGGTTGGGGAGACCAACAAAACTTCTTGTGGCATGACATAGGAAATTCAACCCCACAATCTCATATGCAACCTTTTCAACCCAATGATCATCCTTTCCCGCCCTCTTCTCCTTTTCCACCGTCTCCATTGGATGAGCTAATTGCTGCCAATGAACAAATGATGGAGTCTTTCCACACGCAAATGATGGAGTCCAACAAGCAAATGTTGGATGACATTGTTGGCATACAATCCACTACTCATTCTCATTCCCAAGTTAGTGCAATGATAGATGACCAAATATCTCAAATTCAACAAAGGATTAATGCTAAAAATCATGAAGAGGAGGAAACATTTTCATTTGAATTTATGGCCAATCCAAAAGAAAATTCTATGAATGATGAGATTACTCCTAGTAACTTTCATCATGAGAATGATCAAGTGGTCATCATATATGAAAATGATGAAATAGTGGTTGAAGATCAAATTGTTGCCACTCATAAAATGGAAGAATTTGTGGTTAAAAATGAGGAAAAAGATGATGAGATTGCATCCTTTAAAACTCCAGAACAACCCCTAAATAATCCTTTGCTTGATGCACCTCCTTCAATGGAGGATCCTCTAAAAGCTTGTTTGGCTCATTTCAATTGTGAGGATTTTAATGTTGATAATTCCATTTCGGAGGTGAATTATTTGCTTAATATTCATCCACCTATTCATTCTCTTCCTTGGTCAACATCAAATGTATCTCTTTCTTGGGAGCTTGCATCTCATCTCATTCCTTCTCCTGAGTTATCTCAAGCTATTGAGCCCGAACCGCCGGATAAGTGTGAGGAGGATGTTGAAAGTCTAAAGGATAACTTGTTGAGCATTCCCGTGCTCAATATGACCCTTCATAAGTCGTTGCTTGGTGCACCTTCACCTAATCCATCTTCCTATAATCCAAATCAGCCCCATAGTCCAAAGTTCTTCATTGAGGATGAAGAGTGGATTGAGGTCTTTCCATTACCTCTTTCCAACTTTTGTCTTCAAGCTCTTTTTCTTCCGCTTCCAAACGAACTTTCTTACTTAGGGAAGCTTGAATCTCTAGAGAGACATGGTATAGGGTAAGGAGGACTAACCTGATCTCGGTGTGTCTAGCTATCGAGATTTTTGAGGATTAGTGCCTGCTCTAACTTCGTCTAGCTATCGACATTAAATTTAGCAAAGCAAGGGAAGAAATTCTTTCGATGTTCAAGTTTCCCTCTCCCAATAAAATTACCTGAGCCTTGAGTTTTCTGGAAATTCGCTAAGGAAAGCCAAAAATTTGACCTCCTTCGGAAGTGTCTCTAATTGCGTTCCAAACATCACATTAGGCTTTCCTAGACCTTCTGAAACTTTTTCTTTCACTCCTGGAAATTTTCAGCTCTATCTGGCAATTTCATTGGCTTTGGAATGCTACTCATGTGCATAAACTCTCAAATTTATTGCATTCTTAAAAAAATAATAATAATAAAAAATAAATTCTCAAAAATTTTCAATGAATCGTGTGAGGTTGCAAAAGCTTAAAGTAATGTGGAATGGTTTGAAAATTTTCCCAAATTGTTGCAAAGTTTGAAAATTTCCATGCATTGGAGATGTTGAGAAGAAGGAAGAAGCTCCATCCATGCATTGGATTGAGGTTGACAAGTTTTTTTTTTTTAAAAAAAAAAAATTCCATGCATTAGAGAAAAGTTGCCAAGTTTAAAAATTTTCTACATTCATCCAAGCATTGGTGCACAATTGCAAAGTTTGAAGAATTTTCAAAAAAATTAATCCATGCATTGGATTGACATTGCAAGTTTTAAAAATTTTCCATGAATTGTGTGATGTTGCATTGAAGAGATATTCAAAAATTCCAAAATTTTCAAATTCATTCAAAGTCTGGAAATTTTCCAAAGATGATGCAATTTGAAAATTTTCTTCAGTTCATTCAAGCATTATGAGACAATTTGAAAATTTTCAGAAATTCTTCCATTCCATGGGAATGACATGCAAAATTTTTTGTTTCCAAGTCGCCAACTTGCAAAATTCCTGGAATGATGTTGCAAATGCATCAAAATGCATGAAAGTGCATGCAATAGTGCTCACTGTCTCCCATGGAATGAGATTGCAAATGCAAATGCATGGAATTTCCATGCATGGACTCCATTTTGAACAGCTTCCATTTCCATGTTGCTCACATTCCATATTCCATTGCAACAAATTCAACTTCCATGGTGCTCACTGTCTTGCATGTTTTCCCTTTCACTCCTTGTTTCAGTCCTCACAGCCGAGCTCACCCCCTAGCCTACTGAGCCAATTTCGTGCCCTCCAAATCCCATTCAGATTGCTCCAAATTACCACACCAATTTTGCATGCTCACTGCCCAAGTTTGGAGCGCTCTAGCTTCCATTTGGATTGCTCCAAACTTTTCCACCATCATTCCGAGGCTGCTTGTATTTAGAGCACTCTAATTCCATTTTAGAGTGCTCTAAATGTGAACCAATCTCATCCCAAGCTACTGCCTTCATTTAGAGCACTCTAGCTCCTATTTGGAGCACTCTAAATGTGAACCATCAATCCCAAGCTCACTGCCTTCATTTAGAGCACTCTAGCTTCCATTTAGAGTGCTCTAAATTTTCAGCCCAACATCCCGCAACCACTGTCTCCAATTCGAGCACTCGAAGGCCAAGCTTCGAGTGCTCGCAGCTGCTATCCCACTGTAACCCAACATACCGAACTCTCTGTCTTCAAATCGAGCACTCGAAATCCCATTTCGAGTGCTCGAAATCTCTTTCTCACCCAAGGCATCCAACTATGAAACCAATCACCATCGGCACCATCCAAACATGCATGCCAACCTTCCTAAACCACCTCACACAACACCAACCCCACCCTCTTGGCATCTTGCATGCACCATCAACTTCTACCACCTCAACCCACAAACTAACCTCTCGGCAACCCCTCATCATCCTCAACCATGCATGCCTTCCACGGCCACCCTCCCAACACAATCCCAACCATTCACATCAACACCATGCACACACCAACCAAACCGACCACCACCCCAAACTTCACCCCTCTCTCATTCACCAACCAACCCTCACACAAGCCTTCTTTCTCTCGGCATCTACACACACCAACACCATGCAACCCCCATGCATGCCCCTCTCGGCATCCTTTTTTTTCCCAACCATCCAACCAACCTCACCAAACTTCCTCACCTCACCCCACCATGCATGCCACCATCTCTCTATCGGCACCTTCACTCCCTAACCACCCACCACCCTTCACACTCAATCAACCCCATCCTCAATTCCTCCACAACACCCTCATGCATGCCATTCAAAAAAAAAAAAAAAAAAAAAAATGGCACACTTTTGGCATTCTTTTGCTATCCATTTTACACTTGTGGCTAATGTCTGCATTTGTGTTTTGTTTGAATTTTTATCTTGCACTACAATTCAGGTTAGTGTTTTTAATTCTGTTTTGCTTTTCCTTAAGAGCCTATGCTTTTACATTTGTATATTAGTTGTGTTTTGCTAGGTCTTCATGTCCAAGTTTGGGGGAAGCACTTGCACATTCACATAGATGGAAACCTTTGCCTTCCTCACTCCGCTTGGTATTATTGTTCTTTAACCCTCTCTGTTCTTATTTTCATTTACTTGTCTTCTCCCATTGAGGACAATGTGACATTCAAGTTTGGGGGTGCATTTATGCATTTTTGGTTTTGCATTTTTGCTAAGCAATGATATTGTAATTTGAAACCTGTTGGAGATGAAGCATATGTTTAATACCTTGTGTATAGAAGCAATTGTGACATTTTTGAAAATAAAGAAAAATTTGAGTTGAAATGATCATGTAGATTCAAATTAGTCTATATAAATGTCTCAATTAGATTCTCGCCGGATTTGACACTCTTTTAAGCTTCACAATGCACAGATGCACATTGGAAACTTAACTGTGAGGCATGCAACTTGATTGACCTTGATCTTGGCCTAGTTAATCTGATTTGATGAACCTAATGGATGAATACTTTTGGCATGAATCTAACAAAAAAAAAAAAAAAAAACTGAGAAGGAAAGAAAATAATGACTAGTTGACGTTCGTAGCCTTTCCAACTCGAGCTATTAAGCCCTAGGAGTGTCTCTACACTTAGCACCCTAAAGCCGTCTGGTTTGGGAGTTGTTGGCCTAACGCTTGCTACAAGGGTTGGTTAGAAAGCTTAAGGGACTTAAACATTGCACGGTCATTCAAAAAATAAACTGGTAATAAACATGGTTTGCTAGAGTTCGTAGCCTTTCCAACTTGAGCTATTAAGCCCTTTGGAGTGTCTCTACACTTAACACCCTAAAGCCATCTGGTTTGGGAGTTGTTGGCCTAATGCTTGCTACATAAGTTGGTTAGAAAGCTTAAGGGACTTCAGCATTGCACAACCATTCTATGTTTCGCTTATGAGTTACAATAAATTGTCAATAAGCAACAAAAGTTGTCTTGTAAATAAAATCATGCCTTAGGGACCTCATTTAAAGGGGAATTCAATGATTTGAAAACTTGTGCTTTGGAATTGGAAAAGAAAGTAAAAGCCGCATGTTGAGAATCCAATTCACTTTCACTGAAGCTAGAGTTGATTTCCATTCAAGAGATGATAATTGAGTTATTTATATAGACTTTGATGTTGATGCATGTATGTGGAAATGTATTTAGCCAATTTTTGTATCAATGCTTCATATATGCAAGGTAGTCTTCCCAATGACTCCATCTCCAGCTCTTTTTCTATTTCAAGTTATTTTTGAGCAATGTATATATCTTATTTTACCATGGACGATATTTTTGTAGTAGCAAGCCCATGGTTGTCTTTTCATTAAGTTTTTCATTGTAGTTTTGCTAAGGGACTAGCAAAATGTAAGTTTGGGGGTGTGATAAGCGCCGAATATTGTATTTTCAAGCACCCTAAATTGCATTAGTAAAGTCCGTTGTATGTTAATTTATGTAGATTATCTTCATTTCTATGTTTTAATGCATTTTCAGGTTCATTGACCAAAATGGAACAAGAATAAGGCCTTGTGGAATCTTGAGCAACAAAAGGTGCCAATGCTGAATTCTGGCAGCAGTAGAACCTGGACTTTGCTCACCATTTTGACCTTCCAAACTCGAGAACTGGACTTCCCTCATAACATAAAAGATTTAGAGCTCTGAATTATCTTTCTAAATCTTCAAACGGTTTGTCATTCGGAGCTTGGAGCAGAGAGTTATGGCCTTGTTACCAGAGGTGCGCAGAACTGCCTGGCAGCAATGAAATTCTGTCTTGATCTTCATTTTCGACCAACCATCCTTGAGAATTGGATCTCCACCAAAACATGAAATATTTAGAGCTCTGAATTAGATTTATAAATCTTCAAACAGTTCATCATTCGGAGTTCGGAGCGCAAAGTTATGGCTGTTTAACCAAAGTAGGTCTGGGCGGAGCAAGTGAAGCATGGAGCTTTTTACACTAAATTCGAGTGCTCGAAGCCTTGCTTAGAGTGCTCGAATTTTGGGCAGAATGCCCTTCGGAAATGGCTCATTTCAGCCCACTTGCACCTTGGTTTCTTCATTTTGTTTTCCTCTTTAATGAAGTGGTTGGAGATGTTGGTTGGTGGCCTTTTGGGTGGTAGATAAGAGGGATAAGAGCCACACAATAGAGGGAGCTTCATTCTACAAGATTAGAGGAGAGAGAAGAGAGCAAAGGAAGGAGAGTTCTTGGAGCAAGAAAGGGGAGCTCGAAAATGGAAGGAGGATCCATGGTTCTTCTTCATTCTAAGGCTCGCATGTGTAACTAACTCCTCCTCTAGGGAGGTAATGGAACCCCTCATTGTAAGCATGCTTTACTTTTGATTCTAGTTTGGGAAAAATAATGTATTTTTGTGGTGATTCCATAATCTAGAACTCTTACTTGATGTAATGAATTGATTTTGATTTAATGATCATGTTGGACCTACTTTCTTGTCTTAGAATGTATGTTTTCATGGTTGTATGGTTTACATTTTCATGGTGACAATGAAGATGAGATTTTTGGAATGGTTTTAATGGCATGTTGTTGAGAGATTTGATAGGCCATAGCTTAGGTTCTTCCTTTGATGGCTTATTCTTAATTCTTAGCTTCATGTGCTCTTATCATGTGATGGATGGTTTGACAATTTCTAGCTTAGTGAACATGTCTTAAGTTACACTTTAGTTTAGGTAATTGAGCATGTAAAATCTTTGATAAATTGTTCTTGCCTATTGATTCCATGAATTCTTTGAAGGTAATGTAGTAACCATGAGTAACTACTTATCATAGCCATATATTTATGTTGTTTTTCCCCGAATGAATCATATTCTAGCATGTTTATATTGTAGGTGGTGAAGTTACTTCCCTAGTCTCTTTTACCGACATTTTATCTCTTTTAAATTCTTGCAAGTTCTATTTTATGCATCTTAATTTCATAGCTTTAGTGATAAACCAAGCAAACACCCTATTCCCCCTTATCATTCTAAAACGATTCTAGACGCTTAGGTTGCCTTAAACTAGCGCAGTACCCGACCAATAGCCCTATTTTACAATGATTCGTGCTATTGCGAAGGTTGATGTTTAATTGACCAACCGATCAACCATCAACATCTTTTGAATCAAATCCAACAAGTTCTCTAGAGAACCATATGTTGGGTGGGATTCAAAGTGTTTTTCACCCCGTCAAGGAAGGATGCATAACAAGATATTTGATCCGGACTAAAAGAGCCCAACGTCTTGCTAGAGACTTTAAAGACTAGTAAATTCGTAGGGTTTACAACCCTATTCCTCCCTCATTTCTATTTCACCTTTCAGTTTTTGCGTCGTTTAGATATATTCTGGGTTTATACACATGGCTATGAATTGTGATTGAGAATGCATGCACTTCCCTTCTGAAAATAGGCAATTTGCACTTGTTCGATCGATCTCAAAAGAGGTTCGATCGATCGAACATCCATCTTTGCGTCCAATCATCTTTCTGTCCCATCGATCGACAATTCTCTGCATATTTCAGCTCTCTATGTATTAAGTGAACTTTAGTTCAGAACGATCTGAGTGTTCCAAGATCGATTGAGATTTTCCTCAAATTGATCTTCATTCGATACTTAGAAATTTTTTTTGGAACCCATGAAAAAGGCCTCTCTGTGTATCGATCGAACTTGTCTGCAGGTTTTCACCTGTTCGATTGATCAAAGTCTCTTCCATATCGATCTTGGATTGATCGATCTATGTTCCTTTGTTGACTTTGACTTTGACTGCCCTTTTTGAATTTTGAATTTATTTTTTTTAAAAAAAAAACAAAAATATTTTCAAATTTTATTTTATTCTCAAAAATTTCAAAAATATTTTTAATGTTAAGGAATTTTTCAAAAATACAAAAATATTTTTCGTTTATTTTATTTTTATTTTTATTTAAAAAAAATATTTTCAAAAACTCTAAAAAGATTTTTATTTGATTTGATTTGATTTTTCTAAAAAAAAAATCAAAAACATTTTATTTTTATTTTTATATTTATTTTCAAATATCCAAAAATATTTTTAAAATTCAAAAATTCAAAAATTTTCAAAAAATACTGTGTCGTTTTGAAGCTCAGATCGAACTACGTTCCTTCAAGATCGATCGATGTTCGATTGATCTGAGATTTTCCAGATTGATCGAACATGTCAGAAACTGTTTTTAAAAATAGAAGCTAAGGGTCATTTTGATCCATTTACACATCGATCTCAAACCCTAGCTCCCTTTCGCCGTTGCCCACCTTCTTCCCAACCTCCGGCAAGCTTCCAGAGCTTCGAATCTCTCGTCTTCGCTTCAGATCTCATCATCTCTCCCTCGTCTTCCCTTCTCTTCTTGGATTAGGTTAGTTTTGAGTTTTATTTTTGATTTCGAGCTTCAATCTTGTGTTTTTCGTGCTTTCTATGCTAGATCTGAGCTTCCATGATAGATTTGTTGCCATTTTTGATCTTTAAAGTATGTGTATACATATGTATGTATATGTGTATATATATTTTTATATATTTTGATTTTAATATAGATTTTAGGGGTCATGTGCCTATTCAAGTGACCATTCTTGTGTTGTTGAGGTGTAGAGGGACCCACAAGCTTGCTTGGGTGCCTCCCGTGTCATCCACGTCACAGATCTGTAACTTTTCAAATTCTTCATAGCAGTTCGATTGATCGAATTTTTCTCTGATCGATCTGAGAGAGATCGATCTCACTCAAGTCATGATCGATCGAACTTCACAAATTTGCATATGCACACTTCACATACCATCTTTTGTGTTCCATGCTACCTTATTTATGCCCAATGCCTGTGTTTTCCACATTGGATGCATTCCATACTTATCATGTTTAGCATGTTTCACTTACTCATTGTCTATACCTGGCTACATGATCACGTGCATAAATTCATGTCGATTATTCTAAGTTGTATATCTTACTTGACATACATGTTTCTATATACTGTACTTTATTTCTCTATTATCTGTTATTGACTTCTATTACAAGTGTTTCTTTTCTATTTTGCAGGCCATGGCACGGGTTAAGATAGTCGTCTGTCGACAGTATGAGCGGAGAGTACGATAGAGAGTAGAGGATCCAACAGAGCCTTCTTATGCTCAAGATCCAGCTCTAGAGCAGGTTAAGCAGGCTCAGCAGCCTGAACAGCTAGAGGAGTATGAGGAGCCAGCTCCGGCTCAGTCTGACTGCTCTGCCTTTGCATCTTTATCCTATTCTGATGAGGCTGAGCATATATCTTCTCATTCTCCTTCTCCACCACCGGCACAGCCTGGCTAGGTCAGAGATAGAATTATCTGAAAGTTCAGACACCTTTCAGTGGCATATGAGTCAGTCTTCGACATTGCTTTCTTCTCTCGGTCGATTCTGACCCGGTCAGCTTTTGATGATATTAAGCTGCGAGGCATTTCAGCCATTCTGGCGCCAGTTACTTATCCTATTTACCCGCGGCTTGTTCGGTTGTTCTTTCAGAACCTCCAGCCGGCCAACCCCGAGTAACCTATTAGAGCTATAGACTACTATTAATGGCCATATCATCCGCATTACGGTTGAGTCATTGGTCACTTCTTCTCGATGGCAACATATCTGCCCTTCAGGTCTTAATTATCCTATTCTGAGGAGGCCTTCTGATGCAGACATAGTCGTTGCCCTGACTGGCCATTACGCAAATCGCAAGACTTTCACCACCAGGACTTATCTACCCGATGATCTCTAGTTCTTTGATTCGGTCCTATACCGAAATGTATTTATGGCAGGTCATAAGACCCAAAGATGTTCAGACTTTCTGGCAGCTCTTTATGCTTTCTACACCGGGCACTGGTTCTACACCGGGCACTGGTTCTCCATTCCTGCACTTTACTGAAGTGGCATGATGAAGTTGTATACAGATTATATTAGCAAGGCCAAGCCCAAGTGGGCTAAGTATTTCCCCTTCGCTCATCTTATTACTCAGATCCTCAGGGACCAGTGCTACCCTTTCCATCTACAGGAGCGTACTGAGTCTGGAGCTTTCCATTACAGCAAGAAAGACTAGATCAAGAGCTACAATGCTCTTATCAAAAGCTTAGAGGAAGAGGCTATTTTAGTAGTAGAAGAGGTTGCAGAGGCTGAGGAAGCAGAGATGGTAGTAGCAGTAGCGGACGATCCAGCAGACGCATCGGTGGCTGCAGCACATATGGATATAGACCTGGAGCAGCAGCCTCCAGAGCCGCTATGCACCGGAGATGGTAGCTGCCGATGAGCTCAGGGCAAGGAAATTTCAGGATAGGTTGTATCTTGATATTAGGCCATGGATTTCAGTGTTGGACTTGAGGACCTACAGAGAAGTGGTCCAGAGGGCTATGACGGTTGAGGCAGATGATAAGCGCTGAATATTGCATATTCAAGCACCCTTATTTGCATTAGTTAAGCCCATTAGTTGATCATAATGTATAGTTTAGTTGTATTTGTTTATTTTCTTTTACTTTCAGGTTGGTTCCCCCGAATAGGGTTTAAGGAACGGTTTTGACAAACTCTTGAAGAATCAAAGTATGCCATTGTTGGGGACCGTCTTTTGGGCCAAGCTTCTTGAGTCATCATATGTGCGAAGTTTGCGGTATAGTGCTCAGGATGACAACCGCGTCAGCAGACCGGCTCAAAGTGGCTCAAGAGAGGAATGAAGGTTTTACAACCAAGCTCTACGGGTGCCCGCAGCATCCCCGCAGGCGCCCTCCAAAACCTCCAGTAGCACCTTGTTCCCGTGGGCCCTCGCCACAACCCCACGGGCCCCCGCCGCAGCACCGCGGGTGCCCGCCATCGCCCCGTGGGCCCCCGCCGATCTCCAGAAAGCAGATCACCTGCTCCTGATTTTAATCTGCATTTTGTCCCCTAAGAAATTTATATGGTCCTTATGGCTTCTAGGGTAGTTAGAGCTCAAAATTGAGTGGTTGGAGGGAGGATTTTACCTAGATAAGAGGTTGAAAGCTTGTATTTTAGATAGATCTCATTTTGTGCTAAGTTAGAGAGAGAAATAATGAGTTTGGAGGGTTTGGTGTGTTCTTGAAGCCCTTGGTGCGAAAATGGAGATGGAGGCTTCTTCTTCTTCTTCATTCCTTGTATCCATGGGTAACTAACTCCCTATCTAGGGTGGTGATGAAGCCCTATTTTGTAAGCACTGCTTAGTTTTGATTTAATTTTGGGGTATAATGTATATATATGATTTTTCCATGAGCTAGAGTACCTTACATGATGTAATGAATTTCAATGTCTAAAAATGATCATTTTGAGTTAAATATCTTGTCTTAGATTGTTTTCTCTTATGATTATATTGCTACATTTCGATAGTGACAATGGAGATGAGTTCATGGAAGTGTTTTTATTGGCATGATATTTAGGAAGTTTGATAATCTATTGTTTAGGGCCTTCCTTTGATAGATTATTCTTGATTTCTATTTCATGTGCTTTTATTACGAGATTAAGGGCTTAATAATCTTTGGCTTAGTGAGCATGTCTAAGGTTGCATCCTAGTTTAGGTAACCAAAACATGTAATGCTTTGATAGGTTATTCTAGCCTATTGATTTCATAAATTTCTTGAAGGTAATGTAGCAATTTTGTGTTGTTGCATTCCATGGTCATATATATATGATATTTCCCCAAGTAAATCATATCCTAGCATGCTTATTGATAGGTAGTGGATTCACTTCCCTAGTCCATTCTTTATTGTCTTTATCTCTTTACTTCCTAGCACATTATTGTTTTATGCATTTTTCAATTCCTAATTCTGGTGACAAACCCAATCAAAACTTTGTACCACCTTCATCAAACTAAAAGTGAATTTACAAACCTTAGTTGCCATAAACTAGCAATCCCAGTGGTTCGACTTACCCGACCAATAGCCCTATTTTATAATGATTTGTGCTATTGCAAAGGGTTCATTTATTATTGATCATTGCAAAGGCACATCAGCAGAGGACCGAGACCAGCACAGGATCAAGGGTTCGTATAAACAGCCACGTGGAGAGGTTCCATCAGTATCCGTTGGGGGTCAATGGAAGAAGGCTAAGGCCGTGGACAATTCACGCACTCAGGGACAGTCACAGTAGGCTCGATCTGCATCTGCAATCCCAGTATCTTCGGGGTTAGCCCGAGGAGTGATTTGTCACCATTGTTAGTAGCCGAGGCATATCAAGCCTCGCTACCCACAATTACAACCATAGACCAGTCAATAATAGGCTCGTATGCCTACAACTTCGATGAAGGGGTTTCAGGGGACTTACAAGTACTACAAGCAACCCGGTCACATGAGGAAGGATTGCCCTCATCCACGGAGCAGGGCACAAAGTGGCACAGGTCTACAGGCCATATCGGCACAGTCGGCAGTTACACAGTCAGATTTCAAGGTGCCTCAGGCACCACAGCCAGTAATGTTGTCAGTTGGTTCTTATCCAGGTAGAGGTTCTACGCCTACTGCTTCCGGACATCAGTCGGGCCACCAGGGCAATTCTCAGTAGTCCCAAGGACGAGTTTACGCATTGCCATAGGCCAATGCGTTCGCTGGGACTTCTACCGTTCAAGGTGTCTTTCCAGTTTTCAGTTCTTAGACTAGAGTTCTTGTTGACACGGGTGCATCGCATTCATTCATATCTGTATCATTTGCACATTCTTTGGGTCTGGAGGTCATGCAGTAGGATATTTTCCTTTGTATTGATACACCAGTTGGTGGTCTAGTGTCTTTGGACCATGTTTGTCAAGGTTGTGCTATCGAGATAGCTCGGCGGACTTTAGAGTTCGATTTCGTCGTTTTTGACATGACGGGCTTTTACGTCATCCTCGGGATGGACTGGTTGTCCTTCTTTCGTGCCACGATTGATTGCTTCTGCAGGCGAGTGTCTGTTTGCACTCCTACGGGAGATTGTTTTCACTTCGTGGGAGATCGGAGCGATTCCCACTTGACGATGATTTTCAGTATTGGTGACCGGAGTCGCCACAGGTATTATTTGGCTAGCCTATTGGCTGAGGAGGACAGCAGCTTGGGCCGTGTTTTTCCAGCAGTTGTTGTGGAGTTTCTGGATGTTTTCCCAGAGGAGTTAACAGAGCTTCCTTTTCTTTGAGAAATTATCTTTGCCATCGACGTCATTCCCGGTACTGCGTTGATCTCTATGGCAAAGTACCGTATGGCACTGGTGGAGTTGGATGAGTTGAAAGCTCAATTGGATGATTTAAATGCTAAAGGCTTTATTTATCTTAGTGCTTTACCCTGGGGAGCACCGGTTCTTTTTGTAAAGAAGAATGATGGATCTTTAAGACTTTACATTGATTATCACAAGCTGAACCACGCTATGATCAAGAATAGGTATCCTTTGCCTAAGATTGATGACTTGTTTGATCAGTTGAAAGGAGCCACTTGTTTTTCAAAGATTGATCTGAGATCAGGTTACTATCAGTTCAAGGTTAAGGATGAGGATATATCCAAGACCGCTTTCTGCACACGGTATGGCCATTATGAGTTTCTAGTGATGCCATTTGGTTTGACCAATGCTCTAGTAGCTTTTATGGACTTGATGAACCGTGTATTCAGTGACCATCTTGACTAGTTCGTAGTGGTTTTCATCGACGACATTCTTGTATACTTTACTTTGGTAGAAGAACAGGAGTATCATTCAAGGACAGTATTGCAGATCCTTAGGGATAATCAGTTGTACGCCAAGTTCGAGAAATGCGAATTTTGGCTATCGGAAGTGAAGTTCCTTAGACATGTTGTGTCAGGGAGTGGAGTTGTAATGGATATGTCAAAGATTGAATCGGTAATGGATTGAGAGTGTCCGAAGATAGTGTTTGAGATTCAAAGTTTTCTTCCCCTAGCTGGCTACTACCGGAGATTTTTTTGGGATTTCTCTTGTTTAGCGGCACCTATGACTCGACTTACCCGCAAGGGTGTCATGTTTGTATGGAACGAGGCATGTGAGTTTGCTTTTCAGGAGTTGAAGGTCAGGTTGACATCGATTCCACTTTTGATCATTCCTGAATGTGGTTTGGGTTATGTGATCTTTTGTGATGCTTCACAAGAAGGTTTGGGTTGTGTCCTGATGTAGACAGAGCGGGTGGTTACTTACAAGTCTCGACAGCTGAAGACTCATGAGTTAAACTATCTGACACATGATTTGGAGTTGGCAGCAGTTGTCTTTGCCTTGAAGGGGTGGAGACACTATTTGTAAGGGGAAAAGTTTGAGGTTTTCTCTAATCACAAGAGTCTTAAATATCTCTTCTCTCGGAAGGATTTAAACTTGAGACAGTGCAGATGGGTTGAGTTCATGGAGGACTATGACTTTGAGTTACAGTACCACCCGGGTAAGGCTAATGTAGTGGCCAATGCATTGAGTAGGAAGTCACGGGGAACTCTTGTTAGCATTTCCGTTCACAGATGGAGGATGCTAGAAGAGCTTACAGATCTTGGTTTACAGTCTTATAACGATGTTTCATCGGCTATTTTGTTTAGCCTTGTGGCTCAACCGACTCTTGTTAGCAGAGTTATTGAGGTACGGTTGGAGGATGGGGAGATGAAGGCCATCCATGTTTGAATTTCAGGCGGCGAGGATGTAGAGGGTCGTACCTTACATTCAGACAGTGGTATCAGGTACAAGGGGATGATGTTTGCTCCCTTATCTTGTCGTGAAGACGTTCTTCAGGAGGACTTTCACCACTCTCGGCTCACAGTTTATCTTAGTGGTACGAAGATGTATCACAATCTGCGACGACAGTTTTGGTGGCAGGGCATGAAATGGGATGTTTCACTGTTTGTGGCTCGATGCCTTACTTGTAAGCAAGTGAAGGTAGAGCATCAGCGGCCAGTAGGATTGTTGCAACCATTACCAGTAGCTGAGTGAAAATGGAAGCATATTACTATGGATTTTGTGACGAGACTTCCGAGGTCTCAAGTAGGGAATGATGTCGTTTGGGTCATAGTTGACAGGTTAAATAAGATGGCTCACTTCTTACCCATGGCAGTGATAGATAGTGCAAAGAGACTGAATGGACTATATATGAGGTAGATTGTTAGGCTTCATTAGGTTCTAGTATCCATTGTTTCGAATAGGGATCCGCGGTTCATGTCCCACTTTTGGCAGAGTTTTTAGGAGGCTCTTGACACAGGACTTCATTTTAGCACGGCATTCCATCCTCAGACTGATGGTCAATCCGAACGTACCATTTAGATATTAGAGGATATGTTACGGGCTTGTATCTTGGATTTCGGTGGTAGTTGGGAGGACTACTTGCCTTTGGTTGAGTTTACTTACAACAACAGTTACCAGACCAGTATTGGAATGGCACCTTTTGAGGCGTTATATGGCAGGCCTTGCAGATCTCCAGTTTGTTGGACTGAGGTTGGTGATACCGTTGTCTTGGGTCCCGACATTGTCATTGAGACTATAGAGAAAATCAAGTTAATTCGAGAGCGGTTGGTTATCTCACAGAGCAGACAGAAGAGTTACGCTGATAGGAGGAGATGATCCTTGTCTTTTGAGGTAGGGACTATGTCTTTCTTAAGATCTCTCCGCACAAGGGGCTTCTGAGATTTCGACAAACTGGCAAGTTGTCTCCTAGGTTCATTAGACCATTTGAGATTTTGGAGCGCGTTGGTGAGGTTGCTTATTGTTTGGTGTTACCGCCAGACTTGGATAGGGTTCACAACATCTTTTATGTCTTTATGCTGAGGATGTACGAACCGAACACATCGCATGTTCCGCGGTGGACTGATGTAGTTGTTGATGAGGACATAACCTACGAGGAAGGTCCGGTCCAGATTCTTGACTCACGGGAACAGGTTTTGCAAACTAAAACCATTCCATTGGTCAAGGTCTTGTGGAGACACTATAGCATTGAGGAGGCTACCTGGGAGCTTGAACAGGAGGTATGCTCTCGGTATCCCCATTTATTCTCTCTTTCAGGTACGATTCGATTTTGGGGATGAAATCCATTTAAGGAGGGTAGGTTGTAATGACCTGGTCATTTTCCTTCCTTTCTTTTTTGGTAATTTTCTTTTTTCTTCTTTTTCCCTGTTTTATCTTTTTCTTGTTTTTCATTTTAAGTTGTATAACCTCACTTTTTGTCCTCGGATTTGACTCTGGCTTTGCATACATCCATGATATTTAAATTCTATGATATCTACATTTATACTTTTGTAGAAAAGCATGTTAAATGTTTACTTTTCTTGTAAAGGGCATGGATGCATAACTTTTTGGTAATTTTCTTAACTTTTGGGGTTTTAGTGTAATTATGCAAAGTAATTATTTTTCGTCTTAAGGACCATTTTACAATTTAATTTGGAAGATATTTTCAAAAAATGACCTTTTTGCAATTTTCAAAAAATGTGACAAGTGTGATACTCTCGTGGTGCCACTTGTTGATCTTGTGGTGGAACCACTTGGAAGCCTTGTTTGATGACACATGGAGAGTGGAGATTCACCCATTTAGATTCATGACAAGTGTAGGTCTCACCTTTAGATTCATGACAAGTGTAAGTCTCACCTTTAATCTTGCAAGTGTGTGTGTGAGAAGTAATACAAGAGCACCTAGTGAGTGGAGAATCCCACCACATTTAACTAAGGGTTTTCATATTTTATTTCATTCATCTTTTTCCTCTCAAGAACCCTAACCTAGCCACCATTGAAGACTAAGCTTGGTTTAAAGCTTTAGACTTCATTTTGGCCTCCTTCCACTCAGCTTAGACCTATAAGCTTGGAATAATTTATCTTCCTCTTACTCTCCTTTACAAAATCCTAGTTTGATCTTCCATTTTAAGCCTGGGTGCCTTAGATAATAGAGATTCAATTCTCTATTGAGGTAGGGGGTGTTCTAGTTTATTATTTAAGTGAATTAATTGCCTTTATATTGATGTATAAATTGTATGCATGTCTTATTCTAAATTGAGAATTAATGAATTAATTGTAGCTTGTATATAACTTATCTTAGACTTGATATATGGCATGGCTATGACTTGATCTTTATTGTGTATTAATTTGGCATGATTTAAATGAGCTTTTAAATCTAGAGGATTCATTAATTTAAGTTGATTTAAATTATAATTATTTGTGCCATGTTTGTATTTCATTTTTAACTTGATATATAGTATGGTCATGAATTACTCCTTGTTATATATTCAATTGAAATCATTTGGACAACTCTTGAAATCTAGAGAAATTACTTAGTTGATCTATTTAATTTCTATCATGTTGATCTACTGAGTTAGTCATGTAATTCATAGAACTTATTTTGTTTTATCACATATCATAACTTGTTGCTCTACTTGTTGATTTTGGAAACTTGGGATATCATCAAGTACTTGACATGGCTAGGACTTGGTTCTAGTATGGGAGATAGAGAGCTATACTATAATGCGCACTAGGGGAATGTACCCGTGGGTTAATAGCCCTAAAGTGATCTCAAGAGTACGGTTTAATCCGGGCGATATCCAAGTGTCCACTTTGGTTTAATTTCACACTATAAATTCTAAGTTGATAACCTTGTGAAATTGTATCTCATTATGCCTTGTTGAAAGTTTTGATATCATTTTAATCGCATGGATTAAGTTATATTGAATTGTAAACTTCGTAATAAATTGAACTTATACATGCTCATTCCCTACGAGTAAACTTGTTTACTCACCCCAAAGTTACCGGGTGTTTTTCAGGTAAAGAAACATTACTGTGGGATGCACAACACTCTTAGACTTGCTAGATTTCTTGGAGTATTTTTGGTGATATTGAATATGCACTTGTTAGCATATCATGATCCTTTTTGGTTTAATGTATCTAAACTTGCAATTATTGTTCTAGCTATGTAACGTGCGCTTAAGTGTACCTTTTGTTACCCTATGGAGGTGTATGTAATGAGGCCAAGGGCCAAAGACATTTTATATGACTTGTATGCTTCATATTTTCATAGTTGCTTATGGAACTAATGAAAAAATCATGCGTTGAAGGGTCATATTTTGCATAAGGTATGCTATGAGGCCGTAGGCCATTGTAGTGCGTCTAATCCATCATTTTACACATGCGTGCATGATCATATCTTGCAAAACACATTGATCCCAACTTTTGAACTATTTTTAGGTGATTTTATGAATTTTCATGAAAAATTTATGAATTGGGCATCATTTAAAGTTTTCTTTCAATTTAGCATATTATGGATGTTCATTTATGGTTTAAAGGTGTTTTGAAACTTGTCTAGATCAAATAGAAAGCATGCATAGCTTTAGAATTGAGCCAAGCACCTTCCCCATGGATTGCAGCAGTTTAGTCTGCTGCTACCAGGTCCATGGGTCGGCTGATAACAGTCATCAGCTGACTGATGACTGTTCGAGACCAATTCTAGTAGGTTCACAAGTGAAAAGTGGCATTTCGGTTGGTTGGTACTATTCATCAGCAGGCTGATGATTGAGTTTCAGCAGGCTAGTACTATACATCAGTTGGCTGATCCTCCCTGGAACTTGGTTTCCTTCCAGCTTCTTAGACAAATTTCTTAGGTCAACTTAAAAGAGCTATAACTCCTTCATTTCTAGTCCAAATCAGCTCATTCTTGAGTCTAAACTCAAGATCTTGAAGTTAGCTTTCCAATGATACCAACTCCACTCAAAAAATCCAACTATAGTGAGAGTTATACTAGTTTTAGTGAGATAGGGTCGTGGTATCTCTAAATCGGAGAATGTTGTTTTATTCTTATTTCTATCTTTTCCGTTCGGACTCCAAATCAGGTGATTCTTGAGTCCAAATTCATTAATTTTTCATTTTCCTTCAAATGGTATGCTTGGTAGCATCCATTTCTCTATGAAATGACCATTTTACCCTTAGTCCATTTCTTATATGGTTTCAAAATCCTAATTTCCTTCTTACTTCCGTTAAGTCTCGGGGCTCCTCGAGAAGTCACTTTTGTGTCTTAGGGATGACATACATCTCTATAGACCTTGGTTTCATCTTTCGCTTCCGCATTTCAGATCCATTAATGGATCATCTTTAGGTAATCATAGGACGCACTGGGTTTAGAAATCCAGGGCAATCATACTTATATTTATGTCTGATCAACTGAACAAGTTGAATGACCTATCTAGATTTCTTATTCTATGTAAGGGAATAGATTAACTAAAAATGTTAAGTTTTACTTATATTTAAGTCAAATCAACTGAACACGTTGAATGATTATCTGGATTACTTATGGATGGATAGGATGGATTATATATATATAACTATAATGCCATGATATGAGCTTGTCTCAGGAATAATAGTTAGGGAGCATATATGCAGTGGAATGCATAACTAGCTATGATGGTAGTGGTGTACCCTGTTAGGTTTAGGTACTCATACCCACTTCAGGTGCATTTTGCGTGTTGCCTACTAGTTAGGTTGAGACCGCCTTGTAGTCCAGTGAGAGTCCCTTACCATTTATATATATGTTTCTGAACTATTTAGTTATTGTTGAGTTGACTAGAATGTATTTATGTATCGGGTCTCTGCTTGGACTATAGTAAAGTATAACTTGTTTGTGGGCCTGACCCACCCTTATTTTTCAGGTATTCATCAGGAGTAGGGATTGTTCGTGCTGAGCAAGGATCATCTACTTCACTCTTCTAGATTATCCACATAGGAGTTCCTTTATGATTCAGTTTTCTGATGTAGACAGTTTTGTTGTCATTTGTTCAATTGGGGTTTTCTAAGGGTCCACATAGTATGGATTCCTGAGGTGTATCATTTTGGAGGATTAATTGTATCAGAATAACTTATTATTTAATGAAATTTTATTCTGAGGTTTCAATTAATGGTTTTTTAGTTTTCTTTCCAAAATTTACTTATTCTTGTTTATCTATTTTGTACTCTGTTTCGATTATTACCATTTATTTTTGATATCCTCGGGTATTCGGGCATGGGCCTGGCCAACCCACATCCGGAAATTCGGGGGTATCACACACCACCCACCACAAGTTCATATTGTGGATCCTCAAGGTGTGCATCCACCCTTGGGAATGCCACCACCAATCAATCCTGTTGTACAATAACCTAATCTAAGGATGCCAAGGCCAAATGTTGTTCTCCAATTGGTGAGCAACAACATCAATATGTTCAAATGGCTTATCCTTATCAAGGTCAAATGGCATACCCACTTCATCAAGAAGTATATCCACCTTTCAATCCTCTGAATCTTCCAATGGTCCTTAGGGACTATTACACTCCAAATCAATATAATGCACCCACTTACTTTCAATTGCCAAATTTTCATGCTCATCATTATGAGATTAAGGCTTCTACCATTAACATGTGCCCCATTTTCTATGGGTTGAGCAATGAAGAGCCTTATAAACATTTAGATGAGTTCTTGGAAGTGTGTTCCACCGTGAAAATCACGGATGTGCCGGAAGAAGTCCTTAAAATGAAGCTTTTCCCTTTCACACTTCGGGATAAAGCTAAATATTGGTTTAACAACTTGGGGCCAAATACAATCACCTCTTAGGCACAATTGAAACAAGAGTTCCTAAAGAAGTATTACCCCACTAGTTGAACTGATTCTATAAGAACTTCCATTCGTGAATTTGCACAAGAAGAAGGAGAACCCCTTTATGAAGCATGGGAGCGTTTGAATGACTTGCTATGGAAGTTTCCACATCATGACATTCCTACGTGGCAATTAGTTCAATATTTCTTTTCAAGTTTATCCGATGCCAATAAAATCATTGTTGATGCTTCATATGGAGGTAGCTACATAGAAAGAAATGAAGATTAAATTTGGCATCTTTTCGAAAAAAATGAGTGAAAAATCAATGCATAGATTTTTATCTTCTAGGGGGGTCACCTAGCAAATGTGGGAGGAAAGAAAGCTCTAAATCAAATAAACTATTCCATGGAAATTGCCACCGAGGTCAAAAATTTTACTCAAATGTTTGATAAATTCTTTTAAATCAAGGTCTAGCAATTCAATCTTATCCTCATCATTCCAATGAAATATGCATGACTTGTTCTAGTTACACTCACCATACTTTAAATTGTCCTCTTGGACAAATCATACCAAGTGAGTCTCAAGAACAAGCCAATGCCGCTTTCATTTATCAAGGGAACAACCCTTATTCCAATACTTACAATCCGGGGTGGAAGAATCATCCAAACTTTGCATAGAAAAATCAAGGAGATGGTGCAAACCCTCCTCAAACTCAAGGTTACCAAGCAAAGTATGTTCCCCCACATCTCCAAAATCAAAATTAGAATTCTCAAGGTTACCGTCCTTCATTCTATCCTCAAAATGTGAATCAATATTCTCATCCTCAAGTATCAAATTCTCA
Source organism: Cornus florida (assembly GCF_030987335.1). Taxonomy (NCBI): domain Eukaryota; kingdom Viridiplantae; phylum Streptophyta; class Magnoliopsida; order Cornales; family Cornaceae; genus Cornus; species Cornus florida. The sequence goes on along the minus strand of NW_026775577.1, from coordinate 41,964,052 downwards.
ATCTTACTCTAATCCAAACCAAGCGCCTCCTAAGAGTCCCACTTTTGAAGACAAGGTCTTGGAAGCCTTAGGTGATCTTAGGAAGGATAATCAATTGTTTCATTCTCACTCTCAATCAATTGCAAAGCTTGAAGCTCAAATTAGGCAATTAGCAAATTCTTTAAATGTAAGAGAGAAAGGTAAGTTGCCTAGTCAAACTGAGACCAATCCTAAGGGCAATTTATGGCGCAAGCAAATCCTTCATCGGGATTTTCTGGAAATGAGCAAGTTCAAGCAATTATTACCTTAAAGAGTGGTAGGAAAGTGGACAATAAGGTAGAGGTACCTAAGGAGGATAGTGAAGTGACACAACCAAGTGGTTGCATTCATCCCATTCCAAATTCTATTCTTACTTCCTTGGATTCTAGTGGATACAAAAAGGACATTCCATCATCTTTATCATCATCTCCTCAATTAGAGAAGCCTTATTAGCCAAAAGCTCCATTTCCTCAAGCTTTGAGAGAGACTTTATCATTTGGGAGACAAGAAGAAAAAATTCATGACATAATGGAAGTGTTTAAACAAGTGAAAATTAATCTTCCTCTTTTAGATGCAATTAGGAAAATTCCACCATATGCAAAGTTCTTGAAGGACTTGTGCACTCAAAAGAGGAAAAACAAAGGAAAGGACCTTAAGAAAGTGTTTCTAACGGAACAAGTGAGTTTCATTATTCTTCATAATATGCCTCCTAAGTTCAAAGATCCGGGTGCTTCGACCATTTCTTGTGTCATTAGAAACCAAGAGGTTCGTAGAGCTCTCCTTAATTTAGGTGCAAGTATCAATCTCATTCCATACTCTGCTTACTTGAAATTAGGATTAGGGGACTTGAAGGCAACATCAGTAGTGATCCAACTAGCCGATAGATCAATTAAGAAATCGAGGGAAATTGCTGAGGATATCTTAATTAAGGTTGATAAATTTTATTTCTCGGTTAATTTTGTGGTACTTGATACTGAGCCAGTCCTTAATCTTACCAATCATATTCCAGTCATCCTAGGAAGACCATTCCTTACCACTACCAATGCCACCATTAATTGTAGATCCGACATTATGGACATCTCTTTTGGCAACATGATGCTTAAGCTTAATATATTCAATGCAAGTCAACATCCCATAAATGAAGACGAGTGCTTCCTAGTGGATGTTTTGGATGAAATCATAGAGGAGACTCTTCCCTCTATTCTATCTAAGGACCCACTTGAGGCGTACCTTTGTGAAATATTTGAAAGTTGTGGTTTTAACACAAAATGATCCATAAGTGAGGTGTATACTTTGATGGACTCTATGGCCACTTTGGATTTCCCACCTTGGAAAAGCAAGAAAAAACCTTTTCCTTCACTCTCTAGTATTCCACCAGTTCCTTCTCTCATTTCTCCTCCTACTCTTGAGCTTAAGCCTCTTCCATCCAATCTCAAATACGTCTTCTTCGGCCCAAAAGAGACTCTTTCGGTCATCATTGCTTCAAATCTTGAAAATGACCAAGAGAATGATCTTTTGGAAGTGCTTAAAGCTAACAAAGAAGCTATTGGATGGAGTATGGTTGACCTAAAAGGCATTGACCCTTCTATTTGTATGCATCGCATACACATGGAAGAGGATAAAAGGCCATTTAGGGATGCTTAAAGGAGATTGAACCCAAATATGAAGGAAGTTGTCAAGAAGGAAGTTATGAAACTTCTAGATGTGGGAATCATTTATCCTATCTCTGATTCGAAGTAGGTTAGTCCAACTCAAATGGTTCCTAAAAAGTCAGGAATCACAGTTGTTGAAAATGCTAAGGGTGATCTTATCTTGAAACGCACCGCCACTTTGTGGTGTGTTTGTATAGATTACCGAAAGCTAAATTCCGCCACTAGGAAAGACCATTTTTCATTGCGTTTCATTAATCAAATCTTGAAAAGATTGGCCGGGCAACAATATTATTGTTTCCTAAATGGTTACTCAGGCCACAATCAAATGGCTTTAGACCCATTGGACCAAGAAAATACCAACTTCACATGTCCCTTCGGTACATTTGCTTATCAACGGATGCCTTTTGAATTGTGCAATGCTCCTGTCATTTTCCAAAGGTGTATGATGTCAATTTTTTCGGATATGGTGGAAAAATATTTAGAAGTCTTCATAGATGACTTCTCAATTTTTGGGTCTCCTTTAATTCGTGCCTCCAAAATCTCATTAAAGTGCTTCAAAGATGTCGTGAGTCTAATCTTGTGTTAAGTTGGGAAAAGAACCATTTTATGGTTCAAGAAGGAATCGTGCTTGGACATGTCATTTTAAAAAGAGGAATAAAAGTTGACAAAGCAAAAGTTGAGCTAATTTCAGAATTGTCTCCACCTACAACAGTGAGAGAATTCTGCTCCTTTCTAGGTCATGCCGGTTTTTATCGCCGATTCATCAAAGACTTTAGCAAAATTGCTAGACCTTTGTACAATCTTCTTGCCAAGGAGACACCATTTGTCTTTGATAAAGCATGCCTAAATGCTTTTCATTAACTTCGCACTCTTCTATCGTTCGGTCCCATTATGCAACCTCCAAATTAGTCCTTATCATTTGAGATTATGTGTGATGCTTCTGACTTCGCAATGGGTGTTGTTTTGGGGCAAAGGGTAGGTAAGCTACCATGTGCTATATACTATGCGAGTAAGACTTTCTCAGGTGCCCAATTGAACTATTCTACCCCCAAGAAAGAATTACTTACCATAGTATATGCCCTTGATAAATTTCGGTCATATCTCTTAGGATCCAAGATCATTGTGTTTTCCGATCATGTCGCTCTTATGCATCTTTTAATGAAAAAGGAAACCAAATCTCTCTTAATAAGATGGATCCTACTTCTTTAAGAATTTAACTTTGAAATCAAGGACAAAAAGGGCTTCGACAATGTCGTTGCCGATCATCTTTCTAGATTAATGGTTGAATCTCTCAAAATCTTCCAATTCATGAATCATTTATGGATAAACAACTCTTTCAAATCTCAAATGCGACATTGCCTTGGTTAGCCGACATTGTTAACTATCTTACGACCGGCAAACTTCCTATTAATTGGTCAAAACAAGAAAATGACCGATTCTTTGCTAACATCCAGAAATATTATTGGGAAGATCCCATTTTGTTTCGTTATTGCCCGGATCAAATCATAAGAAGATGTGTGCCTGAAAGTGAAGTTTCGAGCGTCCTTGTGTTTTGTCACACACTTGCTTATAGTGGGCACTTTAGTGGAAAAAAGACCGTTTTGAAGGTTCTTCAAAGTGGGCTCTTCTGCTTACTATCCACTAAGATGCCTATAATTTTTGCAAGGTGTATGTTCGGTGCCAAAAGTTGGGATTAATGTTAAAGAAAGACATGATGCCTTTAACTTCAGTCTTCATGGTTGAAATCTTTGATGTATGGGGTATAGATTTTATGGGACCATTCCCAATGTCTTATGGCTTTGAATACATCCTCGTTGCTGTTGATTATGTTTCAAAGTGGATTGAGGCTTGTGCTACCAAAACAAATGACCACTTCGTGGTAATTGTATTCGTCAAATCAAACATCTTTGCTTGTTTAAGTATGCCAAGAGCCATGATAAGTGATGGAGGGAAACATTTCTGTAATCAATTTTTGAAGCAACTCTTCTTAAAATACTCCATCACACATAAAGTGGCCACTCCCTACCATCCCCAAACAAGTGGGCAAGTTGAAGTATCTAATAGGGAAATAAAGCATATTCTTGAGAAAATTGTTAATCCAACCCGAAAAGATTGGTCAAGGAAACTGAATAATGCTTTGTGGGCTTATCGGACGGCTTACAAGACTCCAATAGGCATGTCTCCATATAGACTTGTTTATGGGAAACCTTGTCACCTTCTGGTTGAGCTAGAACACAAAGCACTTTGGGTAATAAAAAGGCTCAACTTTGATCTTGATAGGGCTAGAAAAGACCGTTTGCTCCAAATAAATGAGCTAGAGGAATTAAGAAATGATGCCTATGAAAGTTCAAAAATTTAGAAGGCAAAGACTAAAGCATTTTATGATAAACATATTGTAAAAAAGTCCTTTAAGGCCGGGCAAAAGGCTTGGTTCTTCAACTTTAGGCTCAAATTCTTCCCTGGAAAGCTTCGAACCAAATGGGAAGGCCCTTATCTAATCATCTCCATCTCACCTCATGGAGCGGTTGAACTTCAAAATTTAAAAGATGAAGGGACCTTCAAAGTTAATGGTCAAAGGCTTAAATCATACATTAATGGACAAGCTCTTCAAAGAAATGTGGAATCCGCTCTCTTGGTGGATCCCATTTACTTTGAAGATTGAGAGCATTCCATGTCTTTCTAGCGACGTTAAACACTAATTGTGTCGAGTTCTTCCTTCGTTGCATGTTAATTTGCATTTTATTATTATTTTCTTTTCTTTTCCTTTTGTATATTTATGCATTCATAAATTCAAAATAAAAACAAAAAAACAAAAAAACAAAAAACAAATTTTCTCAAAATAGTTTTTCGTCTTACTAGAGACGTTAAACTTAGCCCATTTTTTATTTTGTAGGTTGTATATACATTTTTTTTTCTTTGTTTATTTAAAAAAGAAAAGAAACCAAAAAATTCAAAAATATGTGTTACCGTTATGCCCTTCTGCTTGGTTATGCATGTTTTCATCTTTTACCAGGAGCTTGATCTCATATCTCTTTACATCGTGTTTTATATTGATTTGGAATGTTTAATTTTTCTCCCATGTTGATATTTGATGTGAGTTGCTAGTGTGGCTATTCCAGTAGGTGTTTGTATCCAAGTTTAGGGGAGACATTAGATTATTGCCAGACTTCATAAACTTTTTCCATCACAGTATACTCTTTCCATCTTTTTCTTTGTTCTCATTGCATATTAAGGACAATGTGCAGTTTAAGTTTGGGGGTAAGGTAATCTTGTTACATTCGTTAAGCTTTTAAATGTGATGGCTTCATATGTCGTCGCACTACCACCATCAAGCTTGAGAGTGAGTGTGTGGATTTTAAGGTAAGGGCCAAGTGTTTTACATTTATAAAAGCCACTACTACCTTTCACTATAAATATAGCTAGGGCGAGTAGGGATCGTCCCAAGGGATTGTGACAATTGAAAAAGGTCGTGGAATCGTTATTAGGGCTAATAGGTCGAGTAATCAAACAATTGGTTGGTTGGTTGATTAGAGAGCAACTAAATTAAACTAAATAATTGAATGCAACATAGAGTAAGTAAGAGAAAGAGAGTCTTGGGGTTTAGAGGTCACCACCAAGCAATGCATTTCTATACCATTGACAAGTGATTAATGAGGGTAAATGGTGTGTTGCAATATTGGTGTGTGTGTGTGTGTTTGGTTGATTCAACAAGCAATGATGACTAGTTAAGCATGTATTGTCTAAACATCATGTGAAAGTCACAATATATCTAAGCAATGAAGCATATATTGTCTAAACAACATGTGAAACGCACAATAGATCAAAACAAGTCATTAATCCTTTCATTAAGCTCACAATCCAAATACAACACAAGGTTATAGACATATGCTTCTTGTATTCAAAAGCTTGGATCATCAAATAACAAACATGGATTATTCTCCCATTTAACACTACACTACAACTACACTATATCTACACTACTAACATGAAAATAAACTAGGGGAGTGGCACAATCCATCAAGGAATAAGTATAAACCATCAAGAAAATCACAAGAGCATTCCTTTAAGCACTATGTTTTGACAATCTCCAAATTTATAGCATCAATACACATGGACATGCATCAATAATACAAGAAATAGAGGCAAACACATGAACATCTATTCTAGCATACATAGACATATGGATAGAATGAAATGATCAATTGGAAGCATTAAACCACATAAATCATTGAATAAACAAGATCTATATACATATAAGTGTCAAAACATATATTACAACACTAATCCCTCAATAATACACAAGATTAAGATATAGAGAGCATGTTTGGGGCTAACTCTAGCCCCAAGAGGATGTCTAGCCACTCATGGTGATGTTGCTCCAACCCTCAAGGGCTAACTCTATGGAAGAGATTTACTCCTTGGTTGATAAAGAGTCTCTAATGGTGTCTCTAGCCTCCTCCTCCTCTAAGCTTGCTCTCTAAGAAAATAAACCCTAGAATTGTATATATCTCCAAAAAGTGCATCATATTCCTTTTATAGGTAGGTCAAGTGACATACAAAATGAGCTTAGGTTGTGCAAAGAATATTCTCTAATAATTGGATAGAGGACGGATTCGTAAGCTGGAAATTTAACTTTTTTGCACTGAAGGAAGTTTGATCGATCGAACCTTAGACTTGGATTGATCGAACTTTGGACTTGGATCGATCGAACTTGCTGAGATCCATCGAACTCAGGCTGAATCGATCCAACTGGTTAAGCTTTTTGGGAAAAGACAAATCCGAGATATTTTGGGAGATATTTTTAGGAAAAGGACAAAAGTGGTTAGTGGGTGATACAGCTATGGATAGGATCAATCATTTGAATAAGGACAAAAGTGTTTGATCGATCGAAGGGTGGTGTTAGATCGATCGAACTTTGAACTTTTTGCTTTGGGTCAAGGCTTGGATCTATCTTGAAGTGCTATGATCGATCATTGTTCGATCAATCGAACCTTGAAGTTGGATTGATCGAACTTTGCTGCTTCTCACCTTTAGCTTCATTTGCTTCTTTCTTTCTCCACTTTGCTCATTTCTTTGTTTAATCCCAGAATTGCTTCAATTAAGCTCTTATTTGGCTAAGTTAGCTTATTTTTGGGATATGTGCCTGAAAATGAAAATAATAGGAAATCAATCTAAAACGGTAAAGTAAGATAGATAAAAGTACTAGAATGCTTAAGCTTAAGGGGTTTAAATACGCACTTTTCAGCGCTCATCACACCCCCAAACTTAAATATTGCTAGTCCCTAGCAATGAACTAGAAAGTAAAAGAATGAAATGAACAAATATACAATTATGAACTAGAAAACAATAAATGGATGTCACCACTTTCGTAGGGAACACGATTGCATTTAGCATATGCAACAAGCCTTTTAAACCCCTAGGTTACCCCTAGTGGACGAGTGAAATCTCGTGAAGGTTTCCAGAAATGGTACCCACAAACATTAAGCTCATTTTTTCAAAAGAGGTACCAATATTGCAAACAAGCATTGGGAGAAAACTACCTCAAGTATGCAATTTTTCAAACATTTCTAAGCAATCTCCCAAAATCTCAACATCAAGCAAACAAGTATGGTCATCCACACATCAAGAAAATAATCATGCAAATCAAAACAACTCTAGAATTCTTTTGAGTGGACTGGCATCCAATATGTTGCTATCTTAGCTAACTAAATAATTAATCACATCCTTACCCTCAAACTAGCATACAAATTTAGTACCGATCATCAAGACATAAAGTGGACCTTTTATTAAAGCTTTATTGTTCTAGGTGCGCTTATTCTTTTCACTTGATTTTTTTTTTTTTTAGGATCAAAGATGGAAGCATGGTGCAATGTGTTGATCTATTAAGCTTTCTAGTGATTCATGAGGTCGAGCGTTAGGTCAATGACTCCCAAACCAGACAGCTTTAGGTCATTAGGCATTCAAATACTCCTACGGACTTACAAGCTCAAATCAACTAGGCTATAAATCAAGACAACAACCATCTAATCATTTCTCACTTCTCACCTTTTGGGAGAAGTCCTCACTTTTTATTGCTTTTGCTTTTGCTCTTTTTTTTTTTTTTTTTTTTTTTTTTGTAAACAAGTTCAATTATTAACCTAGAGTTTGGGCCCTCCACCTTTCGGCGTGAGAAATTCAGTGCTTGATGAGGTTAGAATTCCGGCTACTTAGTGAAAAGGGGATGTTATCCACCTTTATCAAGAATGAAAGCTTTCAATCCACTACTAGTCCAATTGGGATATAACCAATTCAATAGTCAACAAAGCATGTACCCCACAAATAAATGCTAGTGTGCGCCTGTGCTAGTGTAGAATCCTAGTGTGAATCTCAAAACAATCACAAAATTAAAATGATGTAGACCACAAGTGCAAGCAAAATATCAATCTTTCGAAAAATTTACTCCTAAATGGCATCCCTAAGGCGTACAAGGAGTATTGGACTCTCAAGTCAAGCAATTTTTAAATTTTAAGCAATATGGTCTTCAAAAGATCAAAATCATAGCTAGATATGGACCAATCATAGAAATATCCCTCAATTACACAAGTCATGCTCAAAATTTTGAATTTAAAACTAACGCTGTAAAGCACCATTCCCCTCAAACTTAAATGGCATAATGTCCTCAATGTGCAAAAAGAATAAAGGAAAGAGTATACCAGTGCAACTAAGGCATAGAATGATCGGGACTAAAGTATCCGAAGTGGGTGGCATGGCCCCCCCAAACTTGGGATGAACTGTGGTCCTAAAAATTAGCACTTGGATAAACTCATCAGATAACAAAATGGGATAATTAATGCACAGTGGACATGCAAATGTAAATAGGATAAACAGATAAAGAAATGAGAGAGGTATAAGGGTGGTCTTGAAAATCGGGTAGCACTCTCTCACTGAAGTCACTGTGATGCACCTGATGGAGTCAAACATACAGATATGAGAATCTAATCATATGACATCTATAGTAAAAATAGATATATAAAATAGATAAAGTGCAGGTACAACAAAAATATCAAAGTAGATAGGCCGACTGGAAAAATAATAGTACTGTACAGTGACAAAAATAAAGTATCAATAGGAGAGAGGGATCATGAGATAAAAGGAACTGAGAACTCAGGAGGATGAGGTAGGACGGGCTCCGCGGATATCTCTGGATAGATCTCGGAACATAGTCGTGAAATCAGTGTAGAAGGCAACAAAATCAGCTTTATGGCGTCTGCAGGGTGCTCTAAGTCAATATCTATATGCTCGGTAGCTGGATCGACTGGTGCGTCGTCCGCTGCGGGATCTGCTGCTGCTACTTGAGCTGCTGCCTGTGCCTCATCCTCTGCTTCTAGCTCTTCTGCAGCCACTACCGCGTAGTCCTACAGTATAGTAATAATGGCATTGTAGCTCTTGGTCCAGTTCTTCTTCAGAAAGTGACAGGAACCTCTCTCGGGGTGCTCCCCGAGGATGAATAGGTCTATAAGAATCTGGGTGATGAGGTGGCTGAATGGAAGAGACTTAGCCCGTCCAGGCGGCTCCTTGCTGATGTACTCATCATATAACTTCCTTATCACGCTCTAGATGAGCGTGGGAATGGACACCCAATGCCCGATGTAGAAGGCGTAGAGGGCTGTCAGATAATCGCCCCTCCTCTAAATCTTGTGCTCGGTCATGTAAATGTCCCGGAAGAGCACAGAATCAGTGAGCCATAGGTCATCTGGAAGGAATGTCCGGGTGGCAAAGGTTTCGCCAGCGGCATGGTAACCTGTAAGAAAAACCACCATGTCGGCGTAAAAAGGCCGGTATAGCCTCGGATATGTCTCCTGAAGCTCTGGAGGACAGCGGTGTGGGCAGTGGCAAGAACGGGCTAGTGTGTCCACTGTGATAGTGATCTGATGGCCATTTACAAAAGTGACCAGCTCTACTGTGGTACGCGAGGATGGTCGGAGGTTCTGGTAGAACAACCGTACCAGCCGCGGGTAGACTGGCTCTGTGACTAGGGCAAGAATAGCTGTCAGGCCCCTCTGAATGATATCATGGTAAGCTGATCAGGTCAGCATCTATCTAGAGAAAAAGGCCGTGTCGAACACTGACTCATGGTCGACTGCTATATGCGCATATCTAAGCACGGGCCTATCACGCTCCTGAGCTGGCTGAACTGGCTGAGCTGGTACTGGTGAATGCTCAGCTCCAGCATGCGGTGGAGATGGTGATGGAGTAAATGCAGGATGAGCCGCAGAGGTGGATGGCATATGGTCATCCTCAGCCTTATGAGATGGTGACTAAGGTGGGGTAGCCGGTGCTGGCTCCTCCTATGCATGAGAGGGCTCTGTTGGCTCCTCTGTCTGTGGTCTGATGTGTCGGTAGGGCCCGTGTTGCCTGTTGGCAATGGTTTTCCTCTTAACCATGGCCTGCAAAAAGAAAAAGAAAAACTTGCAATGGGAGTTAGTGCCAGAATAAGAAATTTTAAGCACAATATAGAAACATATATGTCAAGTAAAAATAGACAAAACAGATATGACATGAATCTATGCAAGTGGCAGGATATGAAACATGCTAAACAATGTAAGTATGAAATGCACCCAATGTGGAATATCATAGGCATTAGGCATATATGAGATAGCATGAACATAAGATATGAAGAATGAAGTGTGTGTGTGAGATCTGTGAAGTTCGATTGATCACAAAAAGAAATGAGATCGATCACAAAAGTTGGATCGATCGAAAATAAGTGAGATCGATCTCACAACTTCGATCGATCTCACAACTTCGATCGATCTGAGACATGAGTCCAATCGATCTCTTAAGATCGATCTAAGGTACAAGTTCAATCGATTGAACTGTACGATGAATATAAACAGTCACAAATTTGTGACTTTGGAAGCATGGGGCCCACACGAACATGTTCGTAGGCCCATCAACACGACAAAACAACAAATATCATCACCCAATCATGGCCCATCCTCCCAAAATAGATCAAACACATACATATATATACGAAGCATATACGTATATATATACACATGGAAACTCAATGCTTCGAAGCTTCAAAAATGGAGATTCAATCATGTATAAAGTAAGAATGCAACATATAAAGCATCTAATCATCATATTAAAGCTTAAATCATAAGTGAGATCTCGGATCTTACCCAAATCGAAGGGAGAGAAGTGGATGCAAAGAGTGGGTGAGAAATCCGAGATGATAGAGGTAGATGCGAGCTTGGATCTTGTCGGAGAACTCGCCGGAGATGACGAAGATGAGAGTGGATGTGGCGGCGGTGAGGGGAGTAAGGGTTTGGAGGGTTGGATCGATCTAAATGATCGATCTTGAGACCCTCCAAGTCTATTTTAAAAACATTTCCCGACAGAGTTCGATCGATCGAACTTCAACTGAGATCGATTAAACTTTGATGAACTCTCTTCAAAGTATTTTTGGATTTTTGAAATTTTTGAAAAATCCAAAACTAAAATTAAAAATTAGAATTAAAATTAAAATTAAAAATTGTAAAATAAAATGGAATAAAATATTTTTGGTTTTTTTTAAAAAAAATTGAATAATCAATAATAATTTACTAATTAAAATATTTTTGAAAACTTTTTAAAAAATAAAATAAAATGAAAATAAAAGAAAATAAAAATGAAAATGAAAATATTTTGGATTTTTAAAATTTGAAAAGTCAAAACAAAGTCAAAATAATGAAATGGAGAACTGAGATCGATCGAAACAAGAGATCGATCGAAACAAGAGTTCGATCGATCAGACAGAGAGCAAAAATATGCAGGTTTTGGGCTCAAAAAATTGGCTAAGTGTTGGAACTTGAAGATCGATCAAACTTGGAAATTGGATCGATCGAAGAACTTCAGATCAATCTTGGAATGTTTCAATCGATGAGACAGAGAGGTGAAATATGCAGGTTTATACAGGCTCAAAATTTCTCTAAGTATTGAATCATGAGATCAATCAAACTTTGGAGTTGGATCGATTGAAGGTCTCTTGATCGATCTAAGAGTTAGTTCGAACGATGGGACAGAAAGGTGATTTGGATGCAGGTTTCTGCAGGTCGAAAAAATTTCTAAGTGTTGGATGCAGAATGGAGTTCGATCGATCGAACTCAGGTTTGAGATCGATCAAACTATGTAGAATGCTCAATAATGACATGAAAGGTCATGCAATCCTCACCAAAGTTCCTTTCAATGCATATGAGAACCAAAAACAAGTATCTAGACTTCGCAAGAAATGAAATTTAAGATAGAAATGGGGGAGGAATAGGGTTTTGACACCCTACGAATGCTTTTTGCTAGTCTTTAACGTCTCTAGCAAGACATTGGACTCTTTTAGCCCAGATCAAAGATCTTATAATGCATTCACTCCTTGTTGGGGTGATATATGCTTTGAACTCCACCCCACAAATAGTTCTTTGAAGAACTTGTTGGATTAAGCTCAAAATAAACTTTTGATCCTTTGTCTATGCAATTACAACCTTTGGGCTTCCATGCCCTTTCAAAGCAAGAATTTGAAACAAAACTTTTAGAATGCAAGGTTGAAGATGATCCTTTGGGAGTTTTGGTCTTACACAAAAGCTCATTTCCTTGACAATGAAGATCATGACATTTATCTACAAAATTAACCTCTCCTTCATATTTGTCAAATGAATTAGGTGTGGGATTAAAGATATTCAACTTCACCTTCATGTGGCCAAATGAGATCTTCATTATTCCCATCCTACAATTGATGTTGGCATTAGCGGTTGCCAAGAAAGGATAGCCAAGGATAACAGGAATTTGGCTCTTAGTATTGGGGACCGGTTCCGTGTCAATGACAACGAAATCAACGGGAAAGAAGAATTTGTTAATCTTTATCAAAACATCCTCAATTATACCCCTAGGCTTCTTAATGGATCGGTCGCCAAGTTACAAAACTACCGACGTCAGTTTTAATTCACCTAGGCCCAATTTAACATAAACCGAGTATGGAAGAAGGTTAACACTTGCTCCTAAGTCAAGAAGTCCCCGATTAATGATATGATCACCAATAATGCATGATGTAGTGGGTGAACCGGGGTCCTTAAACTTTGGCAGAGTGTTATGTTACAAAATTGAGCTTACTTGCTCGGTCAAAACCACTTTTCTTGGTGCTTGGCTCTTGTTCTTCTACTTTTGGGTGCACAAGTCTTTCAAGAATTTGGCATAAGCCAGAATTTGCTTAATTGCATCCAATAGTGGAAGATTAACTTTCACTTGCCTAAACATTTCCATAATTTCATTGGTTTTTGCCTTTTGCTTGTCTTTTGAAATGGATCATTTTAAGGCATTCAGAAATGGAACTTTTGGTTTAAACACTTTTTTAGAATTTTCTTTTGAACTCTCTTCAATACAAGAAGTTTTTAAATCACTTTGTTTCAAATCATTTTTCAACAAAACTTTTTCAACATCATTTTTTAAAACTTCTTTTTCAAACACATTTTCAAGACTTTCTCATTCATAAGATCATGTATATGCAATGAAGGAGGAATGGGATGTGAAACGGGATGGGTGACAACTTGAGGTTGCACCGGTTCACTCTCTTCATTGGACATTTCAACTTGATTGTCCACAACCCTACCACTCCGTAAGGTAGTCACCGCATTAACATGTTCAATGGTGTGGCCTTCCGATGAGGAATGGGTTTCCACAACACATTGTTGCTTAGGTGGGGCATTAATAGGAATCTTTCCCTTCTCTCTTGCATTGAGAGTGCTTGCTATCTGCCCTACTTGGGTTCTAGCTTCGCAATAGATTGAGAGTGAGAATAAAGCAATTGTGTGTTAGCCTCTAAAGTGCCCAAAGTATTCAAAACTTTTTCTTCAAAGTCGGGACTTCTAGTATTACCTTGGGAATAAGATTGGTTGGGGCAATGAGAATGAGCAAATTGATTCCCTTATGATTGATAAGGTCTAAAACCTTGGGATCCTTGGTTTTGAAGTGGAGGTGGAATATACTTCCCTTGAAAACCACCTTAGGAAGGGTTTGAGCCCTCTCCTTGGTTTTTCCAAGAGAAATTCGGATGATTCCTTCAACTTGGATTATAGTGAGTACCATAAGGATTGTTCCCTTGGTTCACAAAAGCTGCATTGACTTGTTCATTAGGTTCATTTTGCACTTGTCTATGAGGACAATGAGAAGTAGAATGAAGAACACTAGAACAAGTCATACATGTTTCATTTGATGCACGATGAGAATGGTTAGAGAAGGAAGATACTTGGTTCGCCGAGTTTTGGTTAATCAAAAATTGATCAAACCTTTGAGCTAAAGGCTTCATTTCGGCGGCTATTTTATTTGAATGGTCGACTTGATGTAAGCAAACACTCTTCCTACCTTGTGAATTTCTACCATTCTTGGATGATAGTGTTCTATGTAGAGAATTTTCACCCATGCTCTCAAAAAGATGCCACACATCATCCTCATGCCTATCAATGTATGAGCCACCCATGGAAGCATCAACCATACCCTTATAGTTGTCTGATAAGCTCTCAAAGAAGTATTGAACTAATTACCATTTGGGCATGTCATGATGTGGACACTTCCTAAGCAATTCATTGAAGCATTCCCATGCCTCATGAAACGTTTCTCCATCCCCATGTGAAAATTCTCGAATTGAGGTTCTCATGGCATTGGTCTTTGAAACCGGATAGTACTTCTTCAAGAACTCTTGTTGCATTTCTGCCTAAGAAGTGATTGAAAAAGGCCTAAGATTGTTAAACCAATACTTTGCCTTGTCTTTTAAGGTGAATGGAAAAAGTTTAAGTCTTAAGAACTCTTCTGGCATATCCGTATATTTTATGGTGGAACATACTTCAAGAAACTCATCTAAATTCTTGTAAGGTTCTTCACTTGGAAGTCCATGATAGTGAGGAAGCATTTGAATGGTTTGTGGCTTAATTTCATAATGATGTGCTCTAAATGGAGGCAATTGGATGCATGTAGGTGCATTATACTCATTAGGCACATAATGGTCTCTTAAAGCAAGAGGTGGATTTGCTACTTGAGGTGCAACATAAACACCTTGGTTTTGAATTCCTTGATTGATGATGGGAGGTTGTGGAGCATACATTGGCCTTGGCATTCCATATGGAACTTGGCCTTGTTGTTGTGGTGGTTGGTGAATGAATGGCCTAGGCATGCCTAATGGTACTTGTATGTTCTCATTGTGCACATTAGGATGAAGGATACGTTGTTGGTCTATGTGACCAAGGTCCTCAACATGATCATCATTATGGTCATCCATTGATAGATTGGTTCTACTTGAACTTCCTCTTCCCCTAGGATTTCTAACAATGGATTCAAGATACAAATCAAGAGGGATAAGAGTTGGTCTCAATGAACAACGTCCATGCATACACAATGCAAAACACAATAAGCACAAAGAATAACAAACACTATGCCTTCACAACAATGAAATTAGACTTCTTCCATAAACATTTAACCCATACTCCTATGCTTTAACAACAATGATGCAAGAACAATTAAAAACAAGCCTCCAAGCGGGCCAACGATTTAACTAAGGGATTGAGTAAAGAAAGTCTCACAAAGGTCCTTTAGCACTTCAACTCCAAATTTAAAGCTTAGCTTAGCTTAGTAATTTTTTTAAAAAATTTTAGCTTTTTACTTTCTTTGCTTGCTTGAATGCTCCTTTGCTTGCTTCTTCTTCAACAATACACCTAGTCGTAAGAACAACACAATAAGTGACCAAAAAAAAAAAGTAAAGATATGATCAAAAGAGTACTAATCCTAATTGATTCCACAAATCCGACGTTGCCCAATCAAATCAATTAATCCCAGGCAACGGTGCCAAAAATTGATGGCTTCATGTGTCGTTGCACTGCCACCATCAAGCTTGAGAGTGAGTGTGTGGATTTTAAGGCGAGGGCCAAGAGTTTTACATTTATAAAAGCCACTACTACCTTTCACTATAAATATAGCTAGGGCGAGTAAGGATCGTCCCAAGGGATTGTGACGATCGAACAAGGTCGTGGAATCGTTATTAAGGCTAGTAGGTCGAGTGATCAAATAATTGGTTGGTTGGTTGATTAGAGAGCAACTAAATTAAACTAAATAATTGAATGCAACAAAGAGTAAGTAAGAGAAAGAGAGTCTTGGGGTTTAGAGGTCACCACCAAGGAATACATTTCTATACCATTGACAAGTGATTAATGAGGGTAAATGGTGTGTTGCAATATTGGTGTGTGTGGGTGTTTGGTTGATTCAACAAGTAGGGATGACTAATTAAGCATGTATTATCTAAACATCATGTGAAAGGCACAATATATCTAAGCAATGAAGCATATATTGTCTAAACAACATGTGAAAGGCACAATAGATCAAAACAAGTCATTAATCCTTTCATTAAGCTCACAATCCAAATACAACACAAGGTTAGAGACATATGTTTCTTGTATTCAAAAGCTTGGATCATCAAATAACAAGCATGGATTGTCCTCCCATTTAACACTACACTATATCTACACTACTAGCATGAAAATAAACTAGGGGAGAGGCACAATCCATCAAGGAATAAGTATGAACCATCAAGAAAATCGCAAGAGCATTCCTTTAAGCAATATGTTTTGACAATCTCCAAATCTATAGCATCAATACACATAGACATGCATCAATAATACAAGAAATAGAGGCAAACACATGAACATCTATTCTAGCATACATAGACATATGGATAGAATAAAATGATCAATTGGAAGCATTAAACCACATAAATCATAGAATAAACAAGATCTATATATATAAAAGTGTCAAAACATGTACTACAACACTAATCCCTCAATAATACACAAGATTAAGATATAGAAAGCAGCTTGGGGCTAACTCTAGCCCTAAGAGGATGTCTAGCCACTCATGGTGATGTTGTTCCAACCCTCAAGGGCTAACTCCATAGAAGATATTTGCTCCTTGGTTGATGAAGAGTCTCCAATGGTTTCTCTAGCCTCCTCCTCCTCTAAGCTTGCTCTCTAAAAGAATAAACCCTAGAATTGTATATATCTCCAAAAAGTGCATCATATTCCTTTTATAGGTAAGTCAAGTGACACACAAAATGAGCTGGGGTCGTACAAAGAATATTCTCTAATGATTGGATAGAGAACGGATTACACAAGCTAGAAATTTAACTTTTTCGCACTGGAAGAAGTTCGATCAATCGAACCTTGGACTTGGATCGATCGAACTTGCTAAGATCCATCGAACTTAGGCTGGATCAATCCAACTGGTTGAGCTTTTTGGGAAAAGATAAATCCAAGATATTTTGGGAGATATTTTTGGGAAAAGGACAAAAGTGGTTAGTAGGTAGTACAGCTATAGATATGATCAATCATTTGAATAAGGACAAAAGTGTTTGATCGATTGAAGGGTGATGTTGGATCGATCGAACTTTGGACTTTTTGCTTTGGGTCAAGGCTTGGATCTATCTTGAAGTGCTGAGATCGATCATTATTCGATCGATCGAACCTTAAAGTTGGATCAATTGAACTTTGCTACTTCCCACCTTTGGCTTCATTTGCTTCTTTCTTTCTCCACTTTGCTCCTTTCTTTGTTTAATCACAAAATTGCTTCAATTAAGCTCTTATTTGGCTTAGTTAGCTTATTTTTGGGATAAGTGCCTGAAAATGGAAATAATACGAAATCAATCTAAAACGGTAAAGTAAGATAGATAAAGGTACTAGAATGCTTAAGCTTAAGGGGTTTAAATACGTACTTTTCAGCGCTCATCAAAATGCATGATTGAGATTTGAGAAATATTTGGCAATGATTTCGAACTTTTGAAGCATAGTGCCTTTGAAAAGTAAGTTGTTCGAGTCTAATACTTCCTGTATACTCTATGATGCCATTTAGGGGTAAATTTCAATTTTTGACATCATGTTTGCTTTTGTGGTGCACATCATCTTGTTAGTTGAAAATGATTTGAGAGTTGATTCTAGAATCCTACACTTACACTTGTGCACACTAGCATTCAATTTGTGGGATACATGCTTAGTGGATTATTGTCTTGGTATATCCTAATTGAGCTAGTATGCTTTGAAAGGTTTCATTTTGGATAAAAATGACCTTGCAAAGAAAAGAAATAAAAGCACTCACCAAAGGTGAGAAAAAAATCACTCACCAAAGTTGAGAAAAGAAAAATAAAAATAAATAAAAAATAAAAAAAAGAAAGAAAAAGGAAAATGAAATCAATTAAAAAAAAAAAATAATGTTTAATTGAATAACAAGGTTCATTCAATGTCTTGAGGATTGATACTATATCTGTATGCTAGTTTGAGGACTATACCATGATTTTGATTTGCTAGGATATCAACACATTTTGATGCTGGTTCACTCAAAAAGGATAATAGAATAAATTCAATTTGCATGATTAACTTGCTTAGTGTGTGGAGGACTATTTTTGCTTACATAATGTTGAAATGTTAATAATAGCTTAGAAATGGCAGAAATCTGCATACTTGAAGTAGTCTACTTTCAACACTTGTTTGATATGTGTCATTGCTTCTCAAGTAAGAAAGAACTGTTGATATTTGTGGGTACCATTTTTGGAAAGCCTCATGAGACTTCACTCGTCCACTAGGGGTAACCTAGGGGTTTAAAAGGCTCGTTGCATATGTTAAATGTAACCGTAATCCCTATGAAAGTGGTGTTATCATTATTTGCTTTATTAGTTCATAGTTGTGTATATGTTTGTTTCATTTTCATATTGTAGTTCATTGCTAGGGACTAGCAATATCTAAGTTTGGGACGTGATAAGTGCTTAAATGTTGCATATTTTAGCACCTAAGTTAGGGTGTTTTAGTCTTTCTATTTATTTTATTTTTATGTTTTAGTCCTAATTTATGTTTATGTGTATTTCAGGACAATATAATTCAAATGGGTTTAAATCGGTCCATTACCGCATTTTTGGAGTCAAGCTAAAGCATCAGGACAAAATTCCAGAAGATAACAGAAAAATGCAGCAAGAATGCATTGTGTTTTTGGCGCCCGGACGCGAGTCTCCAGCACACTGCATCCGGATGCCATCCTCCACGTCCGGACACCAAGATTCTGGCAGCAATTTAAGTTATGGGTTTGACCTATTTTGATGGCTACGG
The DNA here is from genome assembly GCF_030987335.1 of Cornus florida. Lineage (NCBI taxonomy): Eukaryota > Viridiplantae > Streptophyta > Magnoliopsida > Cornales > Cornaceae > Cornus > Cornus florida. The sequence continues at coordinate 41,945,244 of NW_026775577.1, read as the reverse complement.
AATTTGGTCTTTTAAGTTTATTTTTGTAACATATGGACTCCAATAGGATTTTGGACTTAGGGGAAACAAACCCATTATTTTTAGGGTTGGTTTTTCATTATTTTAATAGTTAGTTTTTATTATTTTAAAAAAAAAAAGTTTTTCTGTATCGAAAAATATTACGCTCTCTGAAAAAACGCGAAAGAGGGGAAATAGAAGAATGGGCTAGGGTTTGGAAGAAGAAGCTCAGAGATGATGAAGCAGATGATGGAGATTATTCTGTCTTCGAATCCATCAACCATGAGTGGCTGATTCTTTTACTTAGGGTTGGATAAACCCTAAGCATGTAACATATTCTCTCTTCCTTCTTTACTTTTTGGGGATTAATTTATGTAATTTGTGTATAGTCTTGAATTTTATGAAATAAATTCTTCTAATTGATTATCAATGTTAATATCATGTTGTCTTATGTGTGTTTGCTTTATAATCAACCTCTACAGTTGATTTCTTGGTGAATTGAATCTTGTAATGGCTATGCATTATGTTAATTAGATGTAATTGTGTATTAATTTGATAGAAAATACTTATACTTGACGGATGACACTACACCATTAGGTTATTTGGCTAAAACTATTATGTGGGAGGTTCTGTCTTACTTGTCCCTTAGTTTAGATGATTTGAGTTTTGTATTTTAATCATCCACATTTTTGTAATCTTTTTTTATTATTTTATCCAGTTTACTTGATTTGGTCTTTTTTAAGACTTATTTTGTAAAAGGAGGTATGCCTCCTTATACACTTGTACAGTTCTTTTTTACTTTATATATATATAAAATACCCCATTCAGGAAAAAAAAAATTAGGTTAGTTCATTGTCTAATTAGTTTTAATTTCATATTTAATTAGTTTAATTTAAGTTTAATTGCAATTTAATCATTAGGTAAATAAACCATCCATACTTGTGTTTGAATTCCATGCTCTTTATCACAAATGCATTACCCTCTTGATTGATGTATGTTAATATTGTAACTTGAATTGATGAGTCATGCTTTAGATTGATGAATTATACTACACCTTGTTTAATTGTCATTAAGTAGGTAATTCAAGCTTGAAATTGATGATTCATACTTTTCTTTGCAAATGTTAGCTACATCAGAATTACATAGTATTATTTTCCCAATTAGTTGAAAGTAGTGAGTTAGGGAATGTGCTTAGTGGTGAATCCTACACCCTAAGAGACGGTCTCTTTCCAATCTTTTAAATTCTATTATTTTATTGCAATCATTTAGCTTAAAATTAGTTCAATCGGCAAAACAAAACCCTTTTTAGCAATCACATAAGCACTAAAGTAGAATTCAAGTTCGAAAACCAATAATTGTTTAGATCTCTTGGGACGATCCCTTCTCGCTTCATACTCCATAGTATAAGTGTTTAGTGATTTTATAAATTATAAAATATGATGCCTACTTGACATTATTTCAAAACCTAAAGTGTTGTGCATTATTTTTTGCACACGCTCAGTCGCATCAACACACATATATTCATGAGTGATTTATTAGTATTGTTCTCTATCTCATCGGAATTGGAGCTATATTGAAGATTCAGATATTCCGTATGAAGAGCATGATTTAATTCTTCTACATCGAGTTCAGATCTTAAAGAATAGAAGTAAAAACAATCACACTTTGAAAGGGTTGGAGCATTCAAGGAGTGTTGTCTGATCTACCTGCTACTCTTCTACAAATATCAAGCATAAGCCTGAGGTCAAGTTACTATTGGACGGGGAGTCGCAAAGCCAGAGAATTGTCAGCAATTAGTGTTTGGTAGAATGATAGGGTGTGAGCTATAGTTAAAGTTCGGTGTACTTTGTTTCAAACATAGTGGATCGGTTTACTTTGGACTGAACAGTCCACGAGGTTTTTCCCATGCAAACAGTTAACGTATTTAATTAACTAGGATTTTCTCGTTAAAAATCTTGGTGCAATCTCTCTAAACTTTTACTTACTTTACTTTACAGTATTTATATTTGTGATTGTGGATGTTTAAATTGATCATATAATTTAATCAATCATAAATTAAGCAAGTTGACCTAATAATCAGATCTAGGTCGTTAAAGGGGTTAATCACAATTAAAATCAATTAACTGTTTATGCACCCTGCGTAACTCTGTTTTTACACCAAGCACTCTCAATTATCATATTCACTTATCCCACATTAAGACACTAAGCACCTTTTAGTAGAACTAATGCCCTAATATAGCTATGTGTACTGTTAGACCTCAATAAGACCAATGTCCTAAATTTTTATAAATAATAACTTTCATGAGCATGACACTTTTTGGCAGGCATCACCCACCTAAGCTATCACATTTGAAACGATCACCTTTGTTTTGCTAATTACCTTTGTGCGACTGTTTTCTTCCTCTCTTTTTTTTTTTATTTTTAAATCATTGCAGCTCTCTCAGCTGCTTTCTAAGAGCTCCTTTGGCAACCATTGTTATTTTTTTTTATTTTTTTATTGTCAATTCTCTCAGAAATAGAAACAGTGTTTATGTTGTGATATAATTTCTTGAAAAGTGGAAGCAAGTTTGGTTATGCAGATATGTTATTTTGAAAATAGCAAGCAGAAAACATGTTTGGTAAGGAGAAAAAAATCTTGTTTAAGTGTCCACCTTATTGAAGAAGAAAAAGGTATATGTCATGACAGTCACTAAAAAGTGTCTACATGTCATACAATATTGACTACTTGAAACAAAGCAAAACAAAACAAAAAATACTTAAGTACAGAAATATATATAAAAATAATTAAGGATGTAGTCATCGATTACATATCTAGTATTCATTGCAGTTCTTGTATACCTTCACAGAATTCCAATAAAAATGTCCACATTATTTTTTTACTCAAAACATTACGATTTTATACTGTAAAAAGTGCACAGAAATTCCCAATAGAAAAGTGCAACTTCAAATCCCACATATATGCAAAGGTAGGGTGGCTAAAGAATATCATAGTGTCTTATGTTACTATTAATGTTTTTAAACATTGACCGTACACATTCATAATCACCTACACGTATATTTAAGAGATTTTTTTTTTTTTTTTTTTCTTTTGAATAGCAAAGCAAATTTATTGAGGAAAAGAGAGAATGTACAGTTCTAGGCCGAAGAGAAAACGGCCCAAAGATGGAAATAAAAACATTACAAAGGCTTAGCCCAACCCATTCAATAATTAGGCCCAACAACAAACAATCCTAAGCATCATCAGAGGAGTGCTGCTCTGTTTGAACAACCAGAGCAACATTCATCTGAGCCAATGGAGATGGAACTTCAGACTTAAGTGATGATGAACGTGGGAGGGAGATCCCATTCTTGCATTTACACGGATGGCTGTGCTTTCCACTTCTCACAGAGCAATTTCCCTCGAACAAGTTCCAAGATTTTCACTTTAATTAATAGTTAGGTTTTATGTTGAATTTCTCAAAGTGTTTTATTATGTGCCAAAATCGTCCACCTTAGGGTAACAGATAAAATGTCATCACAGTTCGGTAGAGTTTTATATTTCAGTTTATCCCCAACTTGCGATCAAATTGCACATAAAACTAGTTGATTATGCTTGAGTTATTGCTAAATATTTCCACTGCCTTTTGGCAAGAGGTTATTTAGTTCTAATCCAATTATCTATGCACTCTCAATTATCATATTCTCTTATCCCACATTAAAACACTAATCACCTTTTGGCGGAACTAATGTCCTAATGTAGGTATGTGCAGTGTGAGACCTCAATAAAACCCATGTCTTAAATTTTTAAAAATAATAACCTCCATTAGCATATCACCTTTTGGTACATATCAGTTGTATGTAGTATAATATTATACATGGAAATCTTTTTTTCTTTATTTATTTATTATTATTTTTTAATTTAAGTTATTTTTTAGCTCAAAGCATCCAAATATCCTAGTACTATATATATATATATATATATATATATATTTTTAATTTTTTTAGAACTTAAAACTTCCTTGGACAAGGCCCTTTAGACCTACCCTAAGTTACAAATCGAAGGTGCTGCACTGGCCTCACAACAATAGCACCAGCTAAATCAGGAGTTAGAATGGGGGTGTTGGGGGTTTGAAACAAGGACATATTAGAACCCAACTCCTTACCAAACAACAACACCACCAATTGAATCAGAAGTTATAATAAAAGTGTTGGGATTTGAAACTGGGACATATTAGAACCAAATTCCTTACCTTACCACAATTGCCAAGCCAGTGGAGGCTACTAAGTATTTATTGAAGGTTATTCTTGGTTTAATAAAGAAAGACGAATTGACTATTACTCTATAATATAAATGTATAATGATACATCGGATCGAAATTAATACCTTACTAAAGTACGTAGATACTAATTTATAAACACTAAAAAAAAATTGGTATTAAAGTATAATAAATTACACTAACTAATGATTAAAATATCCTCAACTACTAGTTCATCCACTGATATCAATGGCTGTAGCAACAAATGACCTTAATGTGAAATAATGGGACTATCAATATGAACCGATTAAAATTGCATGTGCCATGTATGAAATAAAAACATTATAGTTGAGATCTATGAAGCACGGACACTCCTTCCAAGGGTCCCGTACCCGTGTCAGATACTTTTTGGACACCGACACCCATGTCCGAGGCTCGGACACGTGTCCGACACTTCTGTAAAGTGTCCAAATATTATTTTTTATTGGACACGCGTGTCCGAGACTCGGACACACGGTCCGACACTTCTGTGAGACAAAATTTATTTTCTCTCACTCCTCTCAGTCTTTCCTCTTCTTCAATTATCTCTCTTTATGAACAAGATATATATATACACTACAAGAAATGGTGCTATTAGGGACAAAAAAAACTGTCCCTATAGGTGCCCAAACTGTCCCCAATACCTTTTTGGGACGGATGATACAACTGTCTCTATATGCAGCGTCCTAAAAGGGTTTTAGGGACGGACTAATTGGGACGGAATAAAACTCCGTCCCAATTGAGCATTAGGGACTGAATTTGTTTATCCGTCTCAATTGAGCATTAGGGACGGAATTAAATTCCGTCCCAATTGAGCATTAGGGACGGACTTAAATTCTGTCCCAATTGATCATTAGGGACAGAGTTTTATTCTGTCCCAATTAAGCATTAGGGACGAACTTAAATTCTGTCCCAATTGAGCATTAAGGACAGAGCTTTATTCTGTCCCAATTGAGCATTAGGGACAAAGTTTTATTCTGTCCCAATTGAGCATTAGGGACGGAATTAAATTGATGTATTTTTTTTTTTTTTTTTTGGCGCCTCGGACTCTTTCACATCTGTTCTTATTTCCCATCCGCTGTTGACAACCTGAAACTCCTCTAACTTTGATCAGTGATTTGGTTCATATCTTCATCCATTCATAATCTGCATTCATAATCTGCCTGCTATATATATCCATAATCTGCATTCATAATCTGCCTGCTATATATATTCATAATCTGCATTCATAATCTGCCTGCTATATATATTCATAATCTGCCTGCTATATATATTCATAATCTGCTTCTACACAAACTAAAGTTAATGTCAATATATAATTAAAATATATATAGGTTGTTTAAATTACACTTCTAGCAATTCTAAAAACTGTACTAAAAAAACATCATATGTAATCCCAAAAAATTAGTTTCTAGTCAAAAACTTTCTTAGCCTTACACTTGACTTTCTTATACTGCCTTTGGAAGAGGTTGCAGCAGATGCCACCTATTTGTGTGCCTAGCTATTAGGAAATGCTATCAAAAACTTAGTTTCTAAACTTCAATGTCTGAAATCATTGATCATGTATTGCAGGCTCGGATTGAAATGGTTGGTACGGATGACCAAATGCCCCAAACATTGGTGGCTGAGGACTATTCAATAGACAGCCAAATGGTCCATAAGTTGAAGGCTGTTGCTGCTGCTGTGGGCTACCAAACGAAGGTCGATGCGTGCCAAATTGTGTGAACATAAGTTGAGAAGACATTCTGTTTTGATTCTCTGCAAGACTAGCCACAGTTGCCTTCAAATCATTTATGGAATCTTCAGCTCTATCAGCCCTCCTCCTCTCAGCTTCTAATTCTGCCACCAATTCTGCAATATTGGCATTCCTTTTACGTCCTCGTGGAGCCTTCTTTCCATGACCAAACCCGCGGAAATAAGTACCTTTTCCTTTTCCAAGACAATTCTCTAATATCTGCTCATCCACTGGAATTGGACTACTAGCATCCACATTAATAAATTCCTTTGATTGGGCAACCATATTATCCTGTATTTTGAAATGTCAATGAAGTAATTTAATAGAGAAATTGATGCAACCTAGATAAGTAATAATTTATATTGCTTTCATCAGGAAAACCAATTTTATTTAAGGCAAAACTGAAGCACTCTTAACTTTAAGGATGATGAGAATTTTAGTTCAAATAATTGAAAAGAGTGATAAGTTTGCTATGCAATGGTAAAAATTCCTCCAGTAACAACATCACTAACACAAAAACAGAGTTACACAAACACAAAGAGGTCAATCATGGCAAAAAAATTAAAGGCCTAAGTCACTGTTTATTTGATTCATGGGTTGTGTCTTTACTAAATATAATATGCAAGGTTCTGCCAAACTGCAGGCTACATCTATACCCACTAGTAAACAAATTTAAGAGAAAAAAGACCTAAATAAATCAAATAGGTAAGCATACCATTATTTGAGAAAATAAAGAATACCATATTCAATTACTTAAATGTTATAAAAAAGAGAATTACAAATAGCAGGACCTAAAGATAAATGGACATAGGACGACATTTTTCATATCTATACAACAAGATGAGAAGAAGACTTTAGAGCATCAAAATTTAAAGCATTATCTCTGAAAGTGAATCAATATTTTTCAATATAATTCCCTCCACATTTTCCAAGTCAGAAATCATTTAGTAATAGCAATTTTCAACTACAACAACTGCAAAAGAAAAAACCTTTTGTTAAGTCTTCCATACAGTTATTAGGCAAGTAAAACCATTGGTTTCACTTTGACATGAACATGAACTTTGACTCGCCAACTCAAACCCATCTTTCCTTGCTCTAATTTTCTCGCCAGTAAACCAGCCGCCGTTGGTCTCACCGATAAATTTCGTGGTTGCAGTTTAGACCCATTGGGTGTTCTGGGTTTATTGATGTGAGGGCACCATTGTCCTTTTGAGTTTATAAGTCAAGGATAGTATTGTAAATTTGAAGTGATTATTGAGGTTAAAAATTTCATTTCAGGTATTAGAAGGGTAAAATTGTTTTTGTACTGGTTTTTTCTAACGGACGTAAGCATAAACTGTTAGTTGTTTAACAGCAAGGGAGGTTTGTATTATCAGTATATAAACTTTGAGGGAGGTCAGTCTTATTTGACAAATAAGGGGGGAGGTCAGTATAATTATCTCTAAAAAGTAAAAGAAGTTATGTGGTGGTAGGTTTCTATACCTAGATAAGTCACAAATGATAACTAATTCTTGATTCTTAGACAAATCACAAATGAGAATTGTTTCCTAGACTAATAGGATAAGTGATGTGGTTAGCAAAGCTCATAGGACATTGTTACAGATTTTTAATCTATAAGTCCAGAAAACAAGAAAAAAAGAAAAAAGAAAAAAAATGGATGATGGATCATCAAGCTTTAATATCCTACGTTGACGATCCTTACTTAGCTGACTATGACCACCAACAAGAATTCTTCACCATTTTGGATGAATTATATATAGAAGAATTACATTATGACATGATAGAGGACGAATTTGATGATTTCTACTTCTCCTCAGCTGTCTGTCAACAAGAAGAAATCTTCCCAATTTCGGACGAAACATATGCAGAGGAATTGCAGCTTGAAGAGGCTCTCATGTCCTCATCTATCATTTCAACCAGGAAATGGGAGAAATCAGAAGTGGAAAATAATTGGATGGAAAAGGAGAAGGAAAAGGTATCAAAGAGAAGTGAAACTGGTGAATATTCTCAAAGCTTCTGTTTGATTTGCATGGATACAAAACCAGCAGGAGAGATGTTCAGAAACAACACTTGTGTACATATATTTTGTGCAGACTGCATACGCAAATATATAGCTTCAAAGATAAAGGAAAATATTCGTATGGTCAAGTGTTCACACTTGAATTGCAAAGGGGTTTTAGACCCTCAGGTTTGTCGTTCCATTGTTACGGGAGAAGTGTTTGATAGATGGGAAAATGCGCTGTGCGAGTCTATGATTCTCGTGGCACAAAAATTTTACTGTCCTTTCAAGGATTGTTCAGCTATGTTGGTTGATGATGGCAGGGATGTTGTGACTGTATCTGAGTGCCCGAATTGCAGGAGGCTGTTCTGCGCAATGCAAGGTTTCGTGGCATGCCGGGATGGAGTGCAGGGAGTTCCAGAGGTTGAAAAAGGGTAAGAGAGAAAGGGACGGAGACAATGTGTTGAAGGAGCTTGCCAAGAAACATAAATGGAGGAGATGTCCCAAATGCAAGTTCTATGTCGAAAACATTGATGGTTGTTTACACATTACCTGCAGGTTAGTTTTTGCTATGTTGAAACTGGACGTGTTCATTAAAATAGACCATGTTAAATTTATGTACAAATTACTACGAATGCAAAAATTATTGTAATTCTTTAATTTATTGGTTTTGACAGGTGTAAATATCAATTTTGCTACAGTTATGGATCAAAATGGACTGAAAGTCACATATGTAGAACAGCCTAGAGAGAGAAGTAAATTTATCCTATGATATAATGTGTGTGTGTATGTGTGTTTCCTATCTTTACCTTTTCACTCATTTAATTGCTGTTAAAGAACAGATTTTGGGATCAGTTTATTAATGGATTCTGTTCAAAGTTGATGTTGTGAATCATATATACAATTTGGAGATTATAAGTGATGGTTCTTTCTAATTATAATTAAAGATAAAAACAATATTAGAATCTTTTTATATCAAACATTGCCAAAGCCCCACATTCAAAACAACCTTGACAATTTCCAAAAGAGCTAAGATCTCAGCCTAAATAGCAATTTGGTGTCATCCAGCATAGAGAACCCAAGTATCTAATTTATCAAAGTGAAAGCTAATTAACAATCTTGCATTATCCTGAGCTAGAGTATACAGTATATACATATTTGTTGTAAAATGTGAGTGCACTAGAAGACAAGAATGTGTGATGTGTCAATGGGTATTGAGGTCCCTCTATATGCTGGAAAATGTCAGGATAATACTTTCTCTAATGCTATTGGTGGATCTAGCCATCCTTATCCGCTATACTAGGGTTTTTCAGTGTGACAAAAAGTTGGTATAAAGCATCCTTATAGTAGCCTGCAAAAAAGAGAGCCAAGAGAGGAATATTGAGCTAAAATAGGCTGCATTGCAAAAGGGGCTCGAAGCTGAATATAGTGAGTGTTTAATGGGTGATTTCAGGTTTACCAAGTCTATTTTATTCACTGAAATCCTCATAAAGAAGCTGTAGATGTGTTGAACAGAAAGGAGGGCTTGTGTTGCTGATTTTCTGGTGTAAAAGAGTGATTCAGAGCCTCAACATCTATGAAGGACAGTTCAGAGGTTTGTACAGGTTAAGGCAAGTATATTCTATCTATTTAAAGCTGCAAAAAACCTGTTCTTAAGCATATAAGTGCTGTAGCTAAATTTGAGGTCCCATTCTTCTTTATTGTTACTGATTTTTGGTTTAAGTAACAGAACTGAGTTATATATATACAAATCATGGTGTGAGTTGATTGTGTACCCTTGGAACATGATTGTGTTAATGATTATAAGCTGTTGAAGTTGGTTTATTTCCTAAAAAGTGGTCAGTGCTTGTTTTGACATCTTAAACCTCATAAGCAAGGGTTTTAAGCTTAATACACTGAGATCACAAAACTAAAATTAAAGTGTTATGCCTCAGTTAGTGTGTTCTACATCAGAGCATATGTGTAATGATGGTTCTAGTTTGTGAGAACTCAATTCAGGCCTGAGATTATATGAAATTCCAGAAATACACTTCAGTCAAGCAATTCTGCAGAAACTGTAGCTGAGGACAGTTTGTGAGCTATTTCTTGAATATTAATTGCTGTGTTCGTGTGGTGGTTAATCTGAGCAAGTGTAAGGTGAGGAAACAGAGCCGTGGACCTAAGCTTTCAGAGGTGTCTAGGCAAAATACCAGTTTTACCCCTTCATATTAATGTTAATTCAATGCTGTTGTTTTGAGCCTGCTGTGAGTTTTTCAGTTCTGTTTGTGAGCTGCAAATTGATTTACCTTGCTGCTTTAAGAATTTTTTATGCACCAGCAAGTGTATTTTATGAAGACAAAGCTGTGACAACTGTTGGTGGTACAGGACTGAAATTGAATTAGTGCTATACGCACACAAAACCCTAAAAGCTAGGGTTAGTTGAGTTCAAGCCATTTGAGTGCTGTGATTTACATAAAATTGTTTCTCCCTATGTTGATTTTGTTTTCCCAAGCCCTCTATAATTTTGGGACTGAGACTTAAAAGGCTAACAAAGAGTCTGCAACTTTGACCCTTAAAGTTTAAATAATATTAGTGTCAACAATGCTCTGAAAAATGTGTGCAAGAGAGAGAGAGAGAGAGAGAAAGAGTTTTTTACTGGACCCCTTCAACAGGAGGGTATATTCTTCCCAGAGAGTTGGTGTATAAAATGATTAGATATGAATTTTTGACACTTGGACTTAATGGTTTCTATATTTATCTGAAGTGGGCCCTTTTCAAGGGAAGAGACTAAAAAGGCACTAAAATAGCTTGGAAAGTGAGGGATAGGGTAGAGGGATGAGGCTATGAATAGACTGATGGAATGAGGGCTTTTCACTTTGATTAAATGAAAGAGGCTTTTACATATTCTCCCTTGCAAGTTGAGAAAGTATTTTATTAAAAGACGCAACACACAACTAGCCAAGCTTGAAACAATAATTCAGAAAAGCTATACACAAAATCAATTAATTTATAATTAATTAAATTTAAGTCAAGTCAAATTTAAAAGTATAGAGAATCAAATAGGAACAAATAATACAAAACATTAACAGAATCAAAACAGATTCACAACTACTTGTATTCATAAAGTTTGCCAGCAAAGCAAGTGGAAGCAAATTTACCGACAAGGGCAGTTAATTCAAACCAATACTAGATATTGTGTATGCCCAAATGCATTACCGACAAGCAAATTTACAGTTAATCTCCACATCTAAACGCAAATAATCTATGTCCAGTACACTGAAAAAGTAACACATGATATAACTTGCTATCTAGTTAACTCTTTCAGTTATCATTTATGACTGAAGATGGTCAAATTAATTCTCAAAATAGTACAAATTAGGTACAAAGAAATATGCAGTCATAACATAACCACAGTATGTTCTTTGGGGAAAAAGTCAATGCAATTTTTATCTAAGCCAATGTTCAAATTATATAACTAGTCTAGTGATTCTATACACAACTTCAAAGTTGTACACTAAACACCTACTAAGCCAATGTTCAAATTATATAACCAGACCAATGCTTTTCAAATGAAGCAAGTACCCTTGTTTGTTGATCATATTGGATCACTTACCCAAAAAAAAAATATTTATAGAAAAACAAAAATCATTCCCATATTTCCCAGCCACTTCTAAGTTTTAACAACAGAGAAGATTTCTAGGGATAAGGGGTGACACGGAGATTAATATTAAAATGTCACACCTAGATTTATGAAAAAAAAATCAAAACTCCTAATCATTATTATATATATGTGTATGCAGAGAGATAGAGACATAGAGAAGACCATGAAAATTGGCGAATCTTCATGTTAAGTTAGATGATTTAACTTCTATGAAAAAAAAAAAAAAAAAGATTTCATAACTTACATATGCTTTGCGAGCATCATCATTAGCCCATCCAGTCCCTTCCTTGAAATGTGCATTCTTGTACATTTTGATGGCAGGTCCTACGATACGATCCTCATTCTCTTCATCACTATCTTCATCATTTAAAGTAGCTTCCTTTTGTTTCTTCATTAATTATTTTTATATATTATAAGGTATGGTTGTTGAAAGAAAAAAAAATAAAGAAATCTAAGTATAGTGTTAGATATTACATACCTCTTCATAATGCATTTTGGCAAACGACTTTGACCCAGCATAATGTATCACATCATTCTTTGACCTATTTTCTTTGTTCTGGGCACTAATTTCCTACAAAATAATTGAAAAATGATACAACAAATGAAGGAAAGAATGAAACGTTGAAATCTTTGGAAAACGATATAAATAGAAAAAAATGTAGTAAACTTAACTTGAAATTTTTTTGACATCCACCTATTGCACAAGATCTGCCAGTCCTCGTAAGTTACTTCAGGATGTGTGTTGCGGCGTGCACTTTCTTCTGTTTCGAATTGGTTAAAATGTTCTTTCAAACGGTACCTATACTTCCTATGAGCAATGGCTAATGCGTTATCTGCGCATTCCTTAGCTTTTGAATCCTTTTCACAATCAACTCCGAATTCTTCCTGTAGTTTTTCACATGAATAAGCCATAAATAAATATCATTTTAAAGAAGGAAAAATAACAGAATCCTGATTTTGGAAAGCTAAAAAAGGAAAAATTACAAATTATTTTTCATATCATCTAAATATACAAAGAAATCCCACACAAAGATATGCATTAATTAAGGCAAACCTTTATTTTACAATATAAGAACTGTTTATGAGATTTCGGAATCTTCAGCCAATTGTTATAGCATAGTGGAATGTAATCACGAGCAATGATCCCAAGCTCTCTCTCCCATAAATCTGAATGTTCCTCCACCGGTTTTGAATAATCGTCGTTAAACTTAATCGGAATGATACCCCCATTGTAATTTTTGATTTTATATTTTTTTTTGTTTACAGCTTTTCCACGCTTCGGGAATTCTCTTGAAGAACCTGAAAAATAAAAGACATGAAAGTAACTTGTAAAAGTATTTTGAGACCTACTTTTAGTAAATTCAAAGACCAAGTGTAGTAAATGTAAAGATTAGAAAATATCACCTTCCACTATTGGTTGTGGCTGGGACGATGCAGGAGCATTTTGGGTGAGTTCATTGTTAGATCTCAAAGAGCGACGAGGTTCATTGGATGCCATGGTATATTACAGCAAAAGGCGAATAAAATCTTTATAACGAATCAAAAAATCGATAGATTAGAGAGTAACAATTAAGTAAGAGGGAGAAGTATTAAAATAACAAGACAACAGAAAATTAATATAAAGAAAAATAATAGATAATGTGAATGTAAAAAAAGAAGTAATAATAAGACAAAAAGATAAAAACAATACATATTCTAAAACTTAATGTTCAAGTACTGAAGACAATTTAACTTCAAATTTGCATGTGTTCAAAAAAAAATGAATAAAAATAAAACTCATCACATGTCATCCAAATCAGTATCATCTTCACTAAGCAATTCTTCTTCCTCGTCTGAATTGTCTTCAATGGAGATTTCATCATTGTCTTCAAGAAAGTCAAATTCATAACGTGATTCTTGACTAGTTTTAAGAATTATTTCAGCATCAATACTTTCAACCTCCGAGCCATCCCTATTCAAAGGGAGTGGATCCATGTCAAAGTTTGCCGCCTCAATAACCCTATCCACAATACATGGTTCATCCTCTTGATATTCTGCAGTACACATTTCAGCTGTAAGTTTGCTATCATCCTCCATTTCAGGAACATCATAGGAGCTTCTATGTGTTATATCTTGAATGACCTCCCACGTCCCTCGTAATTTGTTGTCTTTGACGAAGAAGGCTTGTTTAGCTTGATTAGCCAACACAAAAGGCTCATCTTTGTACCATTTACGGGCTATGTTTATGCTCCTAAAATAAGTATCACTCTTAATACCAGTCTTTGTGTTGAACCAATCGCATTTAAATAGGACAACCCGCCTTTTCAAAGGGTATTGTAACTCAATGATATCTGTCAAGACGCCATAGTAATCAAGGTCCTCTGTTTTGACTAACACACCACTATTTTGTGTTCTTCGATTTCTCTCCCTTTCCTTTGTATGGAACCTAACTCCGTTTACAATGCAACCAGAATATCGATGTATCCGAGATTCAGGTCCACACGCTAATGAATAAAGGTCATCATTAATTGTTGACTTGTTATGATAACGCTCTTCCTTTATCTATGAAAAATTTGTAGAGTGTTAAACTAATGCACAAGGACACAACATCTAAAAGAAATGGTAGGTATGTCAAGCACATTATAGACTTACCAGTGTTTCCAACCATCTGGGAAATTCTTTTGCGTGTCTGGATTGTACATTAACCGTATTTTCTTGCTCAAGTGTAGCCTTGTGTGCACTAAATAATTATGTGATATTAATATATGCATTTTATAATTTACAAGTAGATAATTTAAAAAAAAAAAAAAAAATACAATATATAACTTACAGTGCGTATGACTCAATTTCTGGACAATTATTTAACACGTAGAATCAAGCCTTTTGTATGCTTGCAATGTCAAGTATTTCTAAACTTCCAGACCCTAAAGGACGAACCACTTGCCTTAGCTGTGAAAAAGTGGACCAATTGGTACGATAGTCGCCCTCGTGATTTCTTTCTTCTCGATTAAATCGTGTCTCAATCCTTGAAGAAACCTTGAGCAAAATGTAACACATTCATTGTCCACATAAGCTTCGGCAATAGACCCTTCAGGACGTGCCTTATTACGCACATAAGACTTAAGAGTATGTAAAAACCTGCATACACATCAAAATACTTATACATAATTAAATATCATGTAATGCCCCCAAAACATTTTATTTATTAGAAATATACATCACCTTTCAATGGGATACATCCAGTCCCTTCCTTGAAATGTGTTATAAACATATATATATGTAAGGAACAACTTTATTTTGAACACATTATGTACAAGTATGTTCAGGACAAAAAATGTTATAGCCTCCCAAACAACCAAAAAATGAAGGAACATAATAATTATTATTTTTCCTAAATATAATATCTACCCGGATTAAATTCAAACATATTTATAAGAGAACCTTTCATTTAAACAAATTAAATTGAAGAAAACAATGAAGCTTAAAAATAACATCAATCAAAACATGAACAAACAATTCCGTATAAAATACAAAACAGAATCATATAGTTCTGTCCACAGATTCAACTATATATCACAATGTTAAGACGAAGCCAAAACCTAAGAGATCAAAAACAAAAGCCTCATTTCCTAGCACTTCATTATCTAGATGTGAACTAATTTCTAATGAAAAATCACTAAATCTGAACCAAAAGGAGGATAAAACAACACTATTTAGTTCAAATCCAAAGCCAAACAAAACCACATGTATATAGAAACAAGATATTCAAAAAAAAAAAAGAAGTAGACTTAAAATCTAATCAAAACACATGGAGACAAATTTACCGAAACAAATAGAACAGGAAATTAAGAAATCACAAGACATTGAAAATTGGACTGTTTAATTACAAAATCACAAGATCACCTAATTTACATCCCATGTGGGACAGAACACATCTACGCAACATAAAAAATGGTGTCTTTGGGTTTGCTTTTTTACTTCTAAATTTTGGTATGAATTCTGATCAGTATACTCGTAGTCTTGTATAAAAGTAAAATTTGGAAATTGAGCAAAAGTGATCTATGTACCCGCTCTAGGTCAATTTCATATTGGAGAATCCAATTATGTATAAAGCCTTGAAACTTCCAATAGTTGAAAGAATTAACATGACTACAATTGTGTCTAGGAATATAAAAATAAAAATAAAAAAATCTGTTATAGCCTCCCAAACAACCAGAAAATGAAGGAACATAATAATTATTTTTTTTCCTAAAGATAATTTTTTTCCAGATTTAATTCAAACAAGTTTTTATTTTTGGGCAACACATGAACAGATCTGTATAGAATACAAAACAAAATCATAGAGTTTTGTCCATAACTTCAACTATATATCACAATGTTAGACGAAACCAAAACCTAAGAGATCAAAAACAAAAGCCCCATTTCCTAGTACTTCATTATCTAGATGTGAACTAATACAAATACTCACACACACACACACACATATATGTATATATAAGGCCATAAAAAACATGTGTGTTAAATCTATTGAACTGGTTTCTTTTACTTTTTGAACAAAGCACATTGAGTTAGATATAAAAATACTCAACAAATTACACCATACACACAAAACAATAAATAAAGAGATAACTCTAGCCTCACCAAGCAAAAAAGCAAATATACAAATTTAAAAGCAACGGGAAAAAAAAATTAAAAATAGAAAATAAAATACACTTACAACACCCGTAGAAGAGTAAGTAGTGACACTGAACTTCTAGTCGCTCTGGTAATCCTTATAGAGAAGATCTACAGCACGAAGCAAAGAAGCAAATGATAGAAAACATTCCAAGCTATCAATCCAATCAACTGAGACAAATGGATGGGGTATTCCAAAAATATAAAGGATGGGCACTTTATGCGTTCAACTAAACATTTTGAGCTAATGCAAAATTTACAAATCCATTGAATTGATAACATTTTTGGCTGCTCAAGTGGATCAGTAATGCTGGGGATTAGAGATTTTCTTAAATACACAATACACAAGTGTTGCATTCTAAACAATTGGTTACCAAAAAATTGTTAAAATAGCTCAGTAATCTTTTGAAAAATAAAGCTTGAATTTGGTATTTTTAAAATTGTAAGATTAGCAATACAAAATAATAGGGATCATCGAGTCACTTGTTGAATTTAAAGTATTATAGGAAAAAAAATCCCCAAGAAACAATTTAGTGACAAATAACAATTTAATAAATAGCTAGTGAGTCAAGCATAATTAGGGAAAAAGTCCCAGATATTGGATCAATTTGCGGTGACCTGGGAGGCACTCTCCTAGTTGGTGTGACTTTCAGCACCACTCTAAGCAATTCGTGCGCACCAAGACAGGGCGTGACACCTTCTCCTTGTCAGATAAATATATATATATATACATATATTTTTTATATAATACTAACTAAAAAATGAAAGAAGAAAAAAAAAAACAAAAACAAACAAACAAAACAAAACCCTCTCTTAAACATCTTGTGAAGCTAGAACCAAGTCTGCAGAACTGGAAAAGGCAAAGTGATGGATTAAGCTGTACAGTTTCAAAATAACATTTGTCCTTGGACACATACTTTGCACTTCTTCTTATCTACATGATACACTCTAGTTATCAAAAAAAAAAAAATTGTTTTGTTTTGTTGGCTATAGTTATCAATTAATTAGCTTTACAGCTAACTTGCACTCTACTTGTGGATAAGAAGATCAATGGGATATAAAGTCTTGTTTATACATTCTGTTTTCTTGTCCAATAAAACTTTTTAAAAATTTAGTTCCAAAAGAAGATGGATACAACTCAGGCCAATAATTTATAATACTACTAAATTTAGTTTGTTATGATTTTTTTTTTGGAAGATTTTTTTTTTTTCCAAAAAAAAAAAAAAAAACGTTAAAACCCATCAGTACCATTTAGGTTAATGCAAAATTAAAATATTTCCAAAGCCATAAGAAGAATATTAAAAAATGAAAAAGTTGGGTTTGTGAGAAGATGACGGACCTGTTGCAGGGAGTGTCTAGAGTAGGAAAGTGGGTGAGATCAGAATACAAAGAAGGAAGAAGAAGCTTTGTCCACCATTGATGGAAGGACTTTGCTGCCTCCCAATTAAAATGAATTAGATGTTCACCCAATTAGACAAAGAAGAAGCCAATAAACTGCAAATTATATATTACTAAGATCAATCAACAAAACCCACAAAAAAGGATCGACTTTCCAGCAAGAAAATTAAATTAATGAAGTAGCTTAGTTTATAGATTGTGCAAAGAATCTACTCTTATACGAATTATGAAATTTTATATTATTCTCAAAATACGCGAGATATCAGGTTCCTCAATGGATTAAAAAGAAAAAGAAGTGAAGACAATTGTCTATTTTACTTCATAATAGCAATATATAGCATAACTCCTTCAAAATATATATATATAAGAAAATTTATTCTATTTTATTTTATTTAATAATTTTTTTTAATAGAAACTCACTCTTACATTCTACTTTTTCTTTTAAGGGATTTAAACCTAGATCTTCTATTTTGAAAGGTAAAAAAGTGCCACTATTTTAAAAGTAAAGTTTATGTTTTGCATTACAATCATATGTTTGAGAAAATTTAGAAAACTTAACTGCAGAAGGAATATATATTTTTAGCCTGGCAATTGGTTAAAGTTTGATTAGAAGTTAGAGGGTAAGTAGGCGACTCCAACAGAAGCTCACACACCAACTGTAGGGCTTCCCACCAACTGGGACATAAAGCACGTCTACCATAAGGAAATTCCTAATGTAATACCATAAGAAAATTGAAAATTGAAGTCCAAATTAATGCGCTTAATGTACAATTTGGAAGGATGAGCGCGACAAGAACTTATCTTCTGATTTCAAGTTTTAAAAATCTTCTCCAGCATTCCACAATTCTAAATCAAAATAAAAATTCAAAGAAGACCTTTACAATTCTTCTTTTTTAATTTTTCTGTCTCATTTTCACCAAAAATTTAATATTCAAAGTTAATCATAACTTGATCCTAATCCAAATACAGAGTTCCATACATGACTACTTACCAAATTAAATATTGATCTTTGAACCCACCCCCCGTTTTCCTTTTTGTTACATTTTTTTTTTCCTTAATTTCGTTTTCAGTACAAATATGGTTGTTAAGCAGTGAACAATAAAGCGAACACTCAAGTTTTGTGCATCTAAAACATTTATGTTAATTATATGCATGTGTATATATGTGTATATAGTGAATGTATACGCAGTAGGGTTCATTAATTGGGAAATAAGGGAATTGAGGAGTGAAAATTACCGGCGGTGGGATTGATGTTGAAGACGGCAGAGAGTGTTAGAGGACTCGTCGATAGGAGAGCAGAGGATATCAAGAAAGATCGTTTCCGGCTGCTGTTGTTGTTGGGCTCTTCAAGACCTCCATGTTGATACCCACTTTTGCGAAAGAGAAAATTAGTTCGCAATGACTTGAATTGAAAAGAAAGAGATCGATATTGGGGAAGACCATACAAGTTTTTCAGCACTAGATGTCATGTAAAGGCAGAGGGATCATCATCGTCTGAGATAGAAGACGGAAGGAGAAGAGCTAGCTAGGGCAATCCTTCAGAAAGAGGGCAGAACAAGTTTAATATAATTGAGAGGGTTCTGCGCAAGTGTCTCCCTTGTGGGCAAAATATATATATGCTAATTGACCGAAACTACGTCGTTTTAGAAGGATAGTTTTGTAAAATTACCTGGTAAGTAATCAAGGACGGTACGTTTACCGTCCCAAAAGGCCATTTTCATAATTTTTTTTATTAAAAAAAATATAAATATGGCGCTAAATTTTCGCGCTAACAAATTGGAGACGGGGGAATTTTTTTTTTTTTTTGGTATTTTAGGCTTTTTTGGGTAATTTGTGACAAACTGCCCCTTCCGTCCCAAATAAACTACCTTTTTGGGACAAATTTGAAACTGTCCCTAATTGTCCGTCCCTGTTGCCCAGAATTCTTGTAGTGATATATATATATATATTTAAGATACATGAACAAAACTTTGTGAAAGACTAAAAGTATATATGTTTATTCATATACATATTTAGTTCATTATAGTTATGTCTCTTCTGCACATCTATTTTGGAATTTGGGTCAACTTTATTTTTCGTTTATTTTCTGTTTTGTCTTGTCTATATTTCTCTTATAACAGAGATGAAATTATTGAAATTGATTCTGTTCTTTGTTGTTATTTTATTTTTCTGTACAAGATTCTAGTAATTATATTTTGAATATATAATTTTATATATATATATATATATATATATATATATATATATATATAATTTTATAGGCGTATCCCCGCCGTGTCCGTGTCCTATTTTTTTAAAATTTGCCGTATCGCCGTATCCGTCTCATGTCGTACCCGTGTCCCGTATCCGTGTCCGTGCTTCATAGGTTGAGATTGATGGTAAACCTGTAGGCCTATCGCAAATTCACAAGTGGTAATAATTTATAAACACTAATAAAAATACGTATTTTTTTTTCTTGATAATAAAAATAAGTATTAAAGTATAATAAACTACACTAATAATGATTACAATATCCCCCAACTACCAGTTCATCATCTTATGACACTGATACCAATAGCTGTAGCAACAAATGACATTTATGTGAAATAATGGGACGATCAATATGAACTGATTAAAACTGCATGTGCCATGTATGAAATAATCAACATTATGGTTGAGATTGATGGTAAACCTGTTGGTCTATCACAAATTTCCAAGTGGTAATAATTTATAAACACTACTAAAAATAAGTATTAAAATATAATAAATTACACTAATAATGATTAAAATATCCCCAAATATAGTTCATCATCTTATGACACTGATATCAATTGCTGTAGCAACAAATGACGTTTATGTGAAATAATGGGACGATTAATATGAACCGATTAAAATTGCATGTGCCATGTATGAAATAATGACATTATGGTTGAGATAGATAGTAAACCTGTTAGCCTATAACAAGTGGTTTTTAGCCGTTGTTACTTATTTACGTTGTCTACCTAAGGGGCAACAAAATTTTTAAGAGTGGAAGATAGCCAAACTAGGACTTGTTCACTGATCACCATTTCCTAAATAAGAATTTTCTCTCTATTTTTCTCATTGTTAGGCGGCCAACCTCCGAAGAGAAATTGCATGAGAGGTTAAGGATAAAGATAGACTTCTATAAATAAGAGAAAAAGCAAAAATGTAAAGAATTCAATTGATGTGTAACAGATTTACTTTTCGAATATAAAGAATAATTTATTGCAACAAATATATATAAATATATATATATATATATATATATTAGTTGAATGGGTAAACTTGTATAAAAAGAAAAAATTTGTACAAAGTCCAATTGTGGACCAAGAGAGGGCCAAAGTCTTCATTAGCCAAATTGTTGAATTGTTAGATACCCTTAATTTATTAATCTTTCTTACATGTTTCACGTGTGAACTATATATTATATATCGGCATACAAAAAGTTCAAGACCATTAATGTACTAGACGCCAATAACGATAGATTTTGTTATCGCAATTTCAGCTCTAGCTAGCTTTCCCGAGGTGCATGGTGCCTATAATAAATACACATGGCCTCCAACACGTCCCCATTTACCTTCATACCATACACGCACACATTGCACACACATGGTAGAAAGAGAAAATGTCGCGTATGAGATCTCAATAAGACTCATGTCTTAAATTTTTAAAAATAATAACCTTCATTAACATGTCACCTTTTGGTACATATCAGTTGTACGTAGTGTAATATTGTACATGAAATTTTTTTTTTCTTTATTTATATCTTACTATTTTTTAATTAAAGTTACTTTTTAGCTCAAAGTATCCTAATATCCAAGTACTATAGTGTGTGTATATATATATATATATATTTATTTATTTATGTATGTATTTTTAATTTTTTTGGAACTGAAAACTTCCTTGGGCAAGGCCCTGTAGACCCACCTCAAGTTACAAATCGAGGGTACTACAATCGGCCCGACAACAACAGCACCAGCTAAATCAGGAGTTATAATGGGAGTGTTAGGGGTTTGAAATAAGGACATATTAGAACCCAGTTCCTTACCAAACAACACCACCACCAATTGAATCAGAAGTTATAATAGAAGTGTTGGAATTTGAAATTGGGACATATTAGAACCCAACTCTTTACCTTACCACAATCACCAAGCCAATGGAGGCTACTAAGTATATATTGAAGGTTATTCTTGGTTTAATAAAGAAAGTCGAATTGACTGCCACCCAATAGTATATACGTATAATGATACATCTGATCGAAATTAATACCTTATTAAAGTACATAGGTACTAATTTAGAAACACTAATAAAAATAGGGATTAAAATATAATAAATTACACTAACTAATGATTAAAATACAAGTAGATTGAAACTTGTGTTTTGTTGATAATCATGTCTTGCCTTTGATTCAGTTAGTCACTAGTTACGGTTCGCTACTCTCTTAAGGACTGTTTGGACAAACCTACTTTTTCTCATTACTGTATATGTCCTCATGGGCTCCTCCTATTTTTTTTTTTCGTTTTCGGTAGCCTTATGGTTTTGGGCCTTTCATGTAGGGCTTGGGATATGCCCATGTCTGTAAATCCTTTTTTCATTTATGTCCTTACTCTTATTTATTGAAAAAAAAAAATTGGGATTACTCTTATCATTACTCTTATGTCATTACTCTTTTCCTCAACTACTAGTTCATCCACTGAAATCAATGGCTGTAGCAACAAATGACCTTTATGTGAAATAATGGGACTATTAATATGAACCGATTAAAATTGCATGTGCCATGTATGAAATAATAACATTATGGTTGAGATTGATGTAAACCTGTAGGCCAATCGCAAATTCACAAGTGGTAATAATTTATAAACACTAATAAAAATACGTATTTTTTTTTTCTTGATAATAAAAATAAGTATTAAAGTATAATAAACCACACTAATAATGTTTACAATATCCCCCAACAACCAGTTCATCATCTTATGACACTGATACCAATAGCTGTAGCAACAAATGACATTTATGTGAAATAATGGGTCGGTCTAAAATTGCATGTGCCATGCATGAAATAAAAACATTATGGTTGAGATTGATGGTAAACCTGTTGGCCTATCGCAAATTCACAAGTGGTAATAATTTATAAACACTAATAAAAATAAGTATTAAAATATAATAAACCATACTAATACTGATTAAAATATCCCCAAATATAGTTCATCATCTTATGACACTGATATCAATAGCTGTAGCAATAAATGACATTTATGTGAAATAATGGGACGATCAATATGAACCGATTAAAATTGCATGTGCCATGTATGAAATAATAACATTATGGTTGAGATTGATGGTAAACCTGTTAGTCTATCACAAGTGGTTTTTAGCCGTTGTTACTTATTTACGTTGTCTACCTAAGGGGCAACAAAATTTTCACTGATCACCATTTCCTAAATAAGAATTTTCTCTCTATTTTTCTCATTGTTCGGCCACCAACGTCCAAAGAGAAATTGCTTGAGAGGGTTAAAGGTAAATATAGACTTCTATAAATAGCAGAAAGAACAAAAATATAAAGAATTCCATTGATATGTAACATATTTACTTTCTGAATATATAGAGCAATTTATTGTGTGTGTGTGTATATATATATATATATATATATATAGTTGAATGGGTAAACTTGTATAAAAAGAAAAAATTTGTACAAAATCCAATTGTGGACCAAGAGAGGGCCAAATTCGTCATTAGCCAAATTGTTGAATTATTAGATACCCTTAATTTACTATATATCGGCATACAAAGAGTTCAAGACCATTAATGTACCAGACGCCAATAACGATAGATTTTGTTATCGCAATTTCAGCTCTAGCTTCTCCCGTGGTGCATGTTGCCTATAAATACACATGACCTCCAACACTTCCCATTCACCTTCATATCATACACACACATTACACACACAGTAGAAAGAGAAAATGTCGCAGGCAGGTGATGTGGGGGTGAAGCTTCAGGCTGTTCAAGACGCAGTTTCTTTGGTGAACATAAGTGACCCCAAAATAGTAGATTTTGCAAAGCAAGCTGCGAATCAATACAATGTGGAGTACCAGCGAGTGATTACTGGCTTCAAAGTGCTTGTGAGTGAAGGGTATGTTTACTGCATCAATATCAGTTGCATGTCCAACAACATGGAGACAACATACTTGACTACAATCTGTGTGAGCAACAGTAACAATATCCATATCCCTTACTTTAAACAGGTCGCATAATTATGTATATTATGAGGCTGCAGGTTGGCGGATGAAGCTAGGGTCACATTAAGAGGATTTGTATTTTCTTAATGGGTTTCGTCTGCCGATCTTGATTATTATTATTAAATAAAAAGGACCCTATTGTTGTTGTGGAAATAAACGGATAGGATCTGTTGTTTCTTGACCCTTTTTAGGGTCAGCCAGACTCTACCCAATGTAATTTTGTCAACCCTAATAAATATATGTTGTAGTGTTGTTTGTTTGTTATATCTTTTTTGGTCCATTAATTAAAGGATATTTTTATAATATATATATATATATATACATATATGTATATATATATATATATGTATATTACATGTGTTGTTTGAGAAAGAAACAAATAATGGATGTTACAATTAATAAATTATTTCATCATTTAGGAGAAGAGGCCGACCAACAACGAATTGAAGTGCTTCGATCACCTTTTAGTCTTTAATTGATAAATTATTATTATTTTTCGAAAGTTACAATAAATAAAAATTTTGGCTTTGTCATAATCTTCATATTTATAAAATACTTGCACCAGGTACAACACTAGTGCTCACAACAGGTCACGTGACTAAATTTTTTTAAAAAATAATAATAAAAATAATTATTTGTGAATTCAGAGATGGCATGGATCAATTTTTATTTATTTATTTATTTTTTCGAAGTTCAAGGAAATACACATTATTGAAAGTTCAAAATTTGGTGGAGGCATATATATATATATATATATTGATAAATAATGATGAAATTATTGTTACGTCTATTCATACTTGATATTCACCTTTTAGAACAAAATTGGAAGAAGAATGAAATTTATAGATGATCTAATAGATGAAACATCACAAATATATAGATTTTACTTCCACCTGGTTTCTAAGAAAGCCTTACTAAAGCATCACAAAATCAAACCAAGCACCATATATATTAACTTATATAGAAGGAAAACCAGTTGAAAAGAAGAATGAGGAGAATATTTACTGATCAAGACTTTGGTTTCAATATTAATGGAATCCGGCATTAAATTTTGCCAAGGAAGGAAGCATGAGGACTTGAAGTTGGTCCATTTTTTCCTCACACATCTCTGGTATATATTCATTGTAGTTCTTGTATACCTTCACATATATAATTCCAAAAAAAAAAAAAAAAAAAAAGATCACCTGATTTTATACTTAAAAATTTATGATTTTATACTGTAAAAAGTGAACAAAAATTCCCAATAGAGAAATCCAACTTAAAATCACACATGTTATGCAAAGGAAGGGTGGCTAAAAAATATCGTAGTACGTGTCTTATGTATCAGACAGTTGCCAAAAGTACAATGCTGTAATTATTAATATTATTTTCAAAATATAACTCTTATACTATTATTAAATGTACAAAGTGTTTCAATATTTCAGTATTTATTTAGTATTTATTAATTGATATAAAAAGAATAATTATTTTTTATGAATAATTATAACAATATAACCGGCCCGACCCAGTTAATATTATGTCATTATAAGGAGAGGACATATGTCATCATCCTATTAATTCAAGAAGTCTATAAATAGAGGTATGGAAAAAGTTGGAAGGGGTACAAAAATTGAGAATTCTACAAATCCAGAATCCCAGAGTAAAATACAGAATCTCTGCCAAAGAGTTTTAGTATTTATTTATTTATATAAAAAAATATTTATTAATTGGTATGAAAAATGTTTTTATCTATACAATTATTAAATGTACAAAAAGTTTTAGTATTTATTTATTTATATAAAAAAATATTTATTAATTGATATATGAAAAGAGTTTTTATCTATACTATTATTAAACGTATAAAGAGTTTTAGTGCTTCAGTATTTCAGTATTTATTTATTATTTATTAATTGATATAAAAAGAATAATTATTTTTTATGGATAATTATCACAATATAACTGGCCCGACCTAGTTATGATTATGTCATTATAGGGAAATGACACATATCATCATCCTATTAATCCAAAAAGTCTATAAATAGAGGCATGAAAAAAGGATAAAAGGGTACAGAAATTGAAAATTTTAGAAATCCAGAATTCCAGAGTAAAATACAGAATCTCTGCCAAAGAGTTTTAGTATTTATTTATTTATATAAAAAATATTTATTAATTGGTATAAAAAATGTTTTTATCTATACAATTATTAAATGTGCAAATAGTTTCAGTATTTATTTATTTATATAAAAAAATATTTATTAATTGATATATGAAAAGAGTTTTTTTTTTTTTAAAAAAAAAAAAAACTCTATGAAACTAAAATCTAACTAATAAAATTTAAATTAACCTATTTATCTATTTATTATTATGAATTTTTTTAAAAAAAGAAAATCTAATTAGACAAGAATCATTAAAATAAAAAATATTTATTAATTGATATAAAAAATAAAATCATTTTTCTAAAACTCTTCCACAAATTAGCTTTTATTATGACTTTCTTATTAAAATTAAATGTAATTACACAAAGATATATTTAGAGAAAATAAAATAATTTCTATAAAACTTTATCACAAATTACCTATTTACTTTTAATAAAACTATCACACTAGACAAAGATAAATTTAAAGAGTTTTTATAAAAGTCTCGCACAAATTACCTATATATCTATTTATTATAAGTTTTTTAATAAAAGAAAATCTAATTAGATAAGTATTATTAATAAAAAAATTATTTATTAATTAATATAAAAAGAAGTTTTAAAAAAGTTTCTATAAAACTCTAACACAAATTACATATTTATCTATTTATTATAAGTTTTTTAATAAAAGGAAATCAATTTATCTATTTATTATTGATGAGCGCTGAAAAGTGCGCATTTAAACCCCTTAATAAAAAAATTATTTATTAATTATTAATTAATAAAAAAAATTAATAAAAAAATTATTTATTAATTAATATAAAAAGAAGTTTTTAAAAAGTTTCTATAAAACTCTAACACAAATTACATATTTATCTATTTATTATAAGTTTTTTAATAAAAGGAAATCAATTTATCTATTTATTATTGATGAGCACTGAAAAGTGCGCATTTAAACCCCTTAAGCGAGGGTATTTTAGTCCATTCATCTATCTTTATTTACCAATTTTAGTACTTATTTGTATTTTTGTCTATTTCAGGTCAATAATGTTAAAATGTGCTAAAAATGGTTTCTTAAGGCCTTTTTGGAGTCAAACTAAATCTTAGTGAGGATCCGGAGCAAAAGGAAGCTGATTTGGAGCAAAAGGAGACTAATGCTGAAAAACTGCCAAGTTGGATCGATCCAACTTTTCTGAGATCGATCACTTTTTCTGAGATTGATCGAAGTTGGATCGATCGAACTTTTCTCTGATCGATCGAAGAAAAAGTATGATCGATCGAACTTTTGCTGGCAACGAGCTGTCTTATTCCCGCGCGCACCCAAAACTCCCACCTACCACATAGTACGGGATTAGATAGTTTTGGAGCTATATTCCTGACTTAGTGACTAAGAAAATGACCTTTTACATAAAGGGAAGTGACCCATTTTGTAAAGAAGCTTTTTATTATTTTACTTTTACATTGTAATTTTAATTTCTCTCTCTAGAAAAGTTAGAGATTAGGGTTAGAAGAAAGAAGGAAGTGGAGGAACATCTCAAGAACCCATCTCTAGATCCACTCTCTCTCTATCTCTAGAGTTTCAAAGAAGAAGAAGAAGAAGAGAAAGAAGAAGATGGAACCATGTTTGGAGCTTGCCCTTGAAGGTTTCATAACCACATCTACCTCCTCCATGATTGGCTAGATCTACACTTAGGGCTTGGATAAGCCCTAAGTCTTGTGTAATCTAAACCCTTATATTTCTATTTTTGGGGATTTATATATATTGTTGTGATTAGTATTCTAGCCTTGTAAATTTAATGAATTTTGGTATATTTCTATGATTTCTATGGTTTAATTCTTCCTATTAATTCTCTAGTTTGTTTACATGTCTATGTGTGATTAAATTAGGAATTATTTCTTACATGATTCATGTGGATTAATTCTTTCTATTGATTCTCTATTTGATTACATGTTGTCTTATGTGTGATTATTTGGGAGTTGATCTCTACACTAGATTATCTATATTGGTTGTATGTCTATATATGATTAATTAAGGATTTAGTGATGGCTAAGCATTGGTTTTCATTGAATGGGTTTGTCAATTAATTTGATGGATTATACTTATACTTGATGGGTTGTTCTATAATTTAATTCATGTTTGTAGGTAGGTAGACAATCTATACTTGATTTGATGTTCCATGACTTATTATTGTAAATTCCATGATTCTCTAGATTGATGTGTGCTACAATTGTGACTAGTTTGATGGGTCATGCTTAGATTTGATGGGTTGTTCTACACTTAGTTTATTTATTGGTTAAGTAGACAATTCATACAATGAATTTGATGGTCCGTGCCTAATATTGTAATTGGTAGTCGCATTTTGTTCACAACAATGTATTTCCCATTAATGGAAAGCAAGTGGTTAATTACATGAGCTTAGTGGTGATTCCAACACCCTAAGACCTCTCTTCATATCTCTTAAATCCCTATCTCTAACTAGTTTACTTTACTTGCTTTTTAATTTCATTGCATCTTAGTTTAATCAAACCAATCCAAACCTTCTCTTTGCAATCTTGTGATCCACTAGAGTCGAAATTAAATTCCAGCATGTATAATCCCTTGGGACAATCCCTACTCACTTTTGCTACGTTAGTAGTAAAAATAGATTCATTAAAGATTGGAATGCATGATTTAAATTTACATACTAAGTATGGAATTTAATTAATTTTAAAAGGATAAATTAATTAAATATTGTGGGATTAAATTATTTTAATCAATTGTTAGATTTAAATTAATTTAATCAGAACATGGAGATGTACAATTTAGTTTAAATGCATGTTAATGTCATGTGATGTAAATTAAATGCATGCTACTTAGAATTGATATTTTTGTTCAAGTAAATGCAAAGGATGTGTATAAGATTTATATCATATTTATTTAGTTTATTAGATGTAACAAAATATTTACATTATCCTTGGATTGGAAACTGTTATTTGGATATGTTATGGATTAATGCACCATTATGGGATGGGGGCATATTAGGGACGGATTAACTTACGAGTTAAGTCCTACATATTTTTAATAAGGGAACGGATTAACCACAGTGTTAAGTCCTACTTATTCGTGTCAGGTCAATGAAATAGTTGGATGACATTTTATTAAAATAATAATTGGATAGTTTATTTTTGATGGTTAGATTAAGACGAATTTTTACATATATAATTATGCGCCATGATATGAGCTTGAGTCTCAGGATCAGTGGTTAGGGTGCGTATATTTTCCAGGGATGTGTAGCTAGATATAGTGTAGTTGTGTACCCTAGTAGGTCTAGGTACTCATGCCCACTATATGTGCGTTTTTGCATGTTGCCAACTATTCAGGTTGAGACAACTCTATAGTCTAGTGAGGTTCCTTTAATGTGTATATATCTATATATGGACTATTTTGTTATTGTTGAATTAATTAGGATGTGTATGTGTATCGGGTCTTTGTTTGGGATGTAGTAGATTAGAACTTGTATGTGGGCCTGACCCACCATTATTTTTCAGGTGTTCGTCAGTTCCAGTCTTAGAGATTGTTCGTGCCGATCAGAGACAGTCATTCACTCTTCCGACTCTACGTAGGACTCTTCTACATGGTTTAGTTATTAGTTTTTTTTTTCAGTTCAGTTATGTCAGTTGGGATATTATTAGGGGTCCACATTATTGATTCCCGAGTTATAGCTTAATTAACTATTGGTATCAGAGGATTGAAGGGTTCGATTATGGGATTTTTAATTATTATTTATTTGACGATATATAAAATAGGGATTTATTATTTAGTTTCATTCAGCTTATTATTTATTTATTTCTTTATTATTCTTTTTGTATTCAAATGCTTATTTAAATATTAATTGTTTGATATCCCTTGTATTCTGTGCTCGAACTTGATCACCCGAGGCTCTAGAATCGAGGGGTATCACAGTTGGTATCAGAGCACTCTAGGTTTAAGTGTCTCTAGGGATCTATCGTTTTAAGACTTCCGCGTAGCGTATTATTTTATTTAGAGCCTAAGATTAGGATTCATTGTATTCTTTGTGGTTCGGTTAAATCGTACTAATGTCTGTCTTTCTATGTTAACAGAATGGTTAACGCTAGAAGAAGACGGGACAATCAGAGAAACAGGCAACGAAGGGAGGCGGCTCGTAGGCAGCGTCAGGAGGATGAGGGTCAGTTCTATGAGGAGCATGAGGAAGTTCAGCAGACTCGGGATCAGGGAGGAGATCCAGAGTTTCCTCCTCACATCAATGACCTTATTGCTCGGGCTATAGAAGCAGGGGTAACCGCTGCACTTCGGAATCAGCCTCAAGTACAGCCGGCACCGTTACCAGCACCGGAAGTTCGGATTGATACTTGGGAGAAGGCTAGGAGTTCTTTCACAAAGGGAAGCCCACCTGAGTTCACAGGCTCCACCGATGCGAGAGCAGCTCATCAGTGGAAACAGGACATCGAGCGACATCTTCGCTTGGTTCAGTGCACGGAGGTTCAGAAGCAGATGCTTGCTACCTTCAAGCTAGTTGGGGATGCACTACAGTGGTGGGAGTCAGTTACCACCGCAGAGGAGAGGATAGCATTGACTTACGATCAGTTCAGTGCACGCTTTAATGAAAAGTATTTCCCTTATGCAATCAGGGCAGCCATGAAGACTGAGTTTCTTAATCTGCAGTAGGGGAACATGACAGTAACGGAGTATGAGCAGTAGTTCACACGCTTGTCTCTCTTTGCACCGGAGGAGGTGGATACAGAGGAGAAGAAGCGCAACAGTTTCGTCAAGGGACTGATGTGGTTTATCAAGAGAGCTATTACGGGTTGTTTAGCCTATACTACCTATGCTCAGGTGGTAGACGCAGCTCTACAGCAGTATCAGTTGACCGTGGATTTCAGACAGGCTAAGGGTGAGAAGCGGGGTGACAGAGACTCTGCTAATCAGTCAGCTGATAAAGGGAATGGGAACGAACACCGACAGAATGACAAGGGCAAGTTCCAAGGACAGTAGCCTTGGAAGAAGCATAAGGGTGGTTCAGATGCTCCCAGGGATGTGGCACCTGTTCAGCGACAGAAGAATGGGGGACCACAGGCAGGACAGGGTCAGCCACAGGCTAACCGACAGAGGAGGCCATTTGGTACTTTCTAGGGTAGTTGCTATACTTATGGAGAGTATGGTCACACTTCCAGGCAGTGTCCTACAGTAAGACAGGGACAGAGACAGGGACAACAGGTGCAACAGGGGCAGAGGGCACCAGTGCCTTTACCAGCTCCACAGGTTCCACGGATTCAAAGACAGACATATCCGGTTTTACCAGCGCCGCCGCAGCCTCAGGGACAGGCACTGCAGCAGTTGCACTATGGCAGGGTGTACAACCCCATGCCACAGGATGTTCGGGCACCTTAAGCTGTTGAGGGTAAGTTTCCTATTTATGGTTTACTTGGACGTGTTTTATTTGATATAGGTGCTACATACTCATTTGTAGCTAGGTCATTTGTTGCTTTGTCTGGGATGATGACTCGGGTATGCAGTAGACCACATGGAATTTCAACACCGTTAGGCAATACAGCCATTCTTCATGAGAGTGATGGGCCTGTGACATTAGATATTGGTAGACTCAGATTTCTAACCAATCTTTTGGTCCTGGACATGCACACTTATGATGTGATACTTGGGATGGATTGGTTATCGCATTACCATGCCCAAGTTGATTGTTATGTGACCGGTCCTTTACAAGGGTCGCGATACCAAGTCAAGCTTGAAGAGTTGTGAATTTAGGAGGTGGCCAAGTTTTACATTTATAGAAAGCCACTACTACCTTTCTCTATATAAAATATAGATAGGGCGAGTAGGGATCGTCCCAAGGGATTAGATGGTGTATCGAATTGTGAAACTATGGTAATTAGGGTTAGTAGGTCGAGTGATCACACAATTGATTGGTTGGTTGATTAAGCTAAATTGAATTCAACTAAATAAAATAATATGAAGTAAACAAGAGAGAGAGAGGTCTTGGGGTGTAGAGATCACCACCAAGCAATACTTTTCTATACTACTAACAAGTGATCAATTAAGGGTAATGGATGTGTTGCAATATGATAAGGGTGTGTGTGCATTAGGTTGATTCAATTGGCAAGGATGACAAATCAAGCAAGTATTGTCTAAACATCATGTGAAGAGCATAATATATCTAAACAATAGAGCATATATTGTCTAGACAACATGGGGATAGCACAATAGATCAAAACAAGTCATTAATCATTCATTAAGCTCACAATCCACATACAACACAATATTAGAGGAATATGCCATTTGGACTCACAAGCATGGAACATCAAATATCAAGAGTAAATTGTCCTCCCATCTAACATTACACTACCACTACACTACTAGCATGAAAATAAAACTATCTAGACTAGGGGAGAGGCACAAATCATCAAGAATAGGCATAAACCATCAAATGAACTAAAATAGCATTCATTAAGCATATCATCTTGATAATCTCTAGATCTATAGCATCAATACACATAGACATGCATCAAAAACACTAAATCTAGGGATAAACACATGAATATCCTACTCTAACATACATAGACATATGGATAGAATAGAATAGTCAATTGGAAGCATTAAACCATACAAACCATGAAATAATCAAGATTTATATATACATGAATATCAAGATGTATCATACAACACTAATCCCTCAATAATACACAAGATTAGAGTATAGAAAGCATGCTTGGGGCTAACTCTAGCCCCAAGAGGATGTCTAGCCACTTATGGTAGTGATGATCCAACCCTTAAGGGCTAACTCCATGGCTGCTCCTTGTTGGTGAAGATCTCCTCCAATGGTGCTCTAGTTTCCCTCCTTCCTCCTCTCCAAGAATAGCCTCTAAGATCAATTTTCAATGTGTGACAAGAGACTCCCTCAAAAATTGTATCATATTCCTTATATAGGTAGGTCAAATACACCCTATGATGAGCTGTGGTCGTGCAAGGCATATTCTCCAATGATTGGATGAAGGACGGAATAAATGAGCTGGACTTTAACTTTTTCTCGCTGGAGGAAGTTCGATCGATCGAACATTAACTTTGATCGATCGAACCTTAACTTTGATCGATCGAAAATGGGTTCGATCGATCGAACTGCATCTTGGATCGATCGAAGTGGTCTGACTCCTCTGGATAATGACAAGGCTGGGATATTTTCAAGATATTTATGGGGAAAAAGATAAAAGTGGTTGGTAGGCATACAGCTGTGGATAAGATCAATCATTTGAATAGGACAAAATAGGGTTCGATCGATCGAAGGTGATGTTCGATCGATCGAACTTGGAATTTCGACAAAGGCCAAGGTTGGATCTATCGAGAAGTACTGTGACCGATCATAGACGTTTGATCGATCGAACTCTAAGTTAGATCGATCGAACTTTTCAGCTGCACAACTTGATTCCTTTTTGCTCCTTTGTTTCTCCACTTTGTTCCCTCCTTTGGTTTATCTCAGGATTGCTTCAATTAAGCTCTTATTTGGCTGAGTTAGCTAAATTTTGGGATTAGTGCCTGAAAATATAAATAACACATAATAAATCTAAAACGGCAAAGTAAGATAGATAAAGGTACTAGAATGCTTAAGCTTAACGGGTTTAAATGCGCACTTTTCAGTGCTCATCACACCCCCAAACTTAAATATTGCTAGTCCCTAGCAATGAACTAAGAAGTAAATGAATGAAATAAACAACTATACAAGTATGAACTGGAAAGCAAGTAAAATGATAACACCATTTTCGTAGGGAACACGATTGCATTTAGCATATGCAACAAGCCTTTTAAACCCCTAGGTTACCCCTAGTGGACGAGTAAAGTCTCGTGAGGGTTTCCAGAAATGGTACCCACAAACATTAAGCTCATTCTTTCAAAAGAGGCACCAATATTGCAAACAAGCATTGGGAGAAAACCACCTCAAGTATGTAATTTTTCAACCGTTTCTAAGCAATCTCCCAAAATTTCAATATCAAGCAAGCAAGTATGGTCCTCCACATATCAAGAAAATGATCATGAAAATCGAAACAAGTCTAGAATCCATATGAGAGGTCCGGCATCAAGTGTGTTGCTATCTTAGCCAACTAGAGAAGTAATCACATCCTTACCCTCAAACTAGCACACAAATCTAGTA
Organism: Cornus florida; assembly: GCF_030987335.1. Classification (NCBI taxonomy): domain Eukaryota; kingdom Viridiplantae; phylum Streptophyta; class Magnoliopsida; order Cornales; family Cornaceae; genus Cornus; species Cornus florida. Next base: position 41,911,022 of record NW_026775577.1, on the reverse strand, counting down.
CCGATCATCAAGATAAGAGAGTGGACCTTTTATTAAAGCTTTATTGTTCTAGGTGCGCTTATTCTTTGCACTCATTTTCTTCTCTTTTTTTTTTAATTTTTTTTATTGAGGATCAAAGATGAAAATATTGTGCAATGTGTTGATCTCTTAAGCTTTCTAGAAGATTCATGTAGTGAGCTTTAGGTCAATGACTCCCAAACCAGATGACTTTAGGGCATTAGGTGTTAAGACACCCCAACGGACTTACAAACTCAAATCAACTAGGTTACAAATCAAGACAACAACCATCTAATCATTTCCCACTTCTCGCCTTTTGGGAGAAGTCCTCACTTTTATTGCTTTTGCAACTTTTTTTTTTTTCAATTATTAACCTAGAGTTTGGGCCCTCCACCTTTTGGCGCGAGAAATTCACTGCTTAATGAGACAAGAATCCCGGCTACTCAATGAAAAGGGGTTGTTATCCACCTTTATCAAGATTGAAAGCTTTCAATGCACTACTAGCCCAATTGGGATATAACCAATTCAATAATCAACAAAGCATGTACCCCACAATTGAATGCTAGCGTGCGCCGGTACTAATGTAGAATCCTAGAATGAATCTCAAAATAATCACAGAATCAAGATGATGTGGACCACAAGTGCAAGCATGATATTAATTTTTTTTTTTTTTTTTTTTTTGAAAAATTTACTCCTAAATGGCATTCAAAAGGTATATAAGGAGTATTGGACTCTCAAGTCAAGCAATTTTTAAATTTTAAGCAATATAGTCCTCAAAAAATCAAAATCATAGCTAGAAATGGACCAAGTACAGAAATATCCCTCAAATACACAAGACATGCTCAAAATTTGAATTTTAAAGTAACACTGAAACATACACCAATACCCCCAAACTTAAACTGCACATTGTCCTCAATGTGTGAAGAGAACAAAGGAAAGAGTATACCAGTGCTTTAGACATGAATGATCGGGATAGAAGTATCCAAAGTGGGTGGCATGGCCCCCCCAAACTTGGGATAAACTGTGGTCCTGAAAATTTTGCACTCGGATAAACTCATTAGATAACAAGATAGGATAATCAGTACACAGTGGACATGCAAGTGTAAAATGGGATAAATAGAGAATAGAGAGAGGTGTAAGAGTGGTTCTGAAAAATTGGGCAGCACTCTCTCACTGAAGTCACTACGGTATACCTGATGGAGTCAAACATACAAATATGAGATACTAAGAGACATCCATAATCAAAAAGCAATATATAGAGAATATAAAGTGCAGGTACATCAATAAAATAATAAAGCCGACAAACCGGCCGCAAAGTATAATACAGTAACAGTGACAGTATAATACAGATCCAGAATAAAAGAAATGAAAGCATAGAACAACTGGAAGTGGTGTCTCTGGAGGCCTGATCGTGAGGATCTGCAGTGGCTGGAGGTGCAGGTGCGGGTGTAGGTGCAGGGAGTCGGCTCGAGAGATCGGCAAAACAAGCCATGACATCCGCCCTGAAAGAGGTGAACTCAGCTCGGTGGGCAGTGATGTCGGCTCGCATGGCTGCTACGTCCTCCTCCAGTGTCTGCAAGCGTGCTCCGAATCCGGGAGTGGGAACTGGAGACTCAGGCAGAGATGCCTCTGAAGAAGACTCCCGAACTCGCTCCTGAGCAGCGGCTCGATCACTGGTATCATCGGCATCAGTATCATCTGCAGCATCGGCATACTCCTCCGCAGGTCGCTCCAGGTCAATGTCCATGCGATCGGCAGCCGGACCTACTGGTGCGTCGTTCGCTGCGATATCTGCTGCTGCTGGAGGTGCCGGCTGTGCCTGGGCTGCCTCCTCCTCCTCTAGTTCAACTGCTGCCTCTACAGCTGGCTCCTGAAGACTCCGAATAAGAGCATTGTAGCTCTTCTTCCAGTCGCTCCTCCCATAGAAGCTGGACCGTGCAAGGGGCTCCTCATCTGGGGGCACTCTGTAGCGCTGGTCAAAAAGGATTTGTGTGATGAGGTGTCCGAAGGGCAGGACCTTGGACCGCTTAGGGTCCTCCCTGGAAATGAAAGAATCATACAGCAACCTCATCACGCTCCAGATGAGGACTGGGATAGATACCCAGCAGCCCGTGTAAAAAGCGTAAAGAGCTGTCAAGTAGTCATGACGCCTCTGGATCTTGTGGCCCGCCATGTAAATGTTTTGGAAGAGAACTGTGTCGATGAACCAGAGGTCGTCAGGCAAGAAGGTCCTGGTGGCGAATGTCTAACCACCGGCATGATGGCCTGTCAAGGAGACAGCCATGTCAGAAAATGAAGGCCTATGCAGCCTCGGGTATGTCTCTGCAAGCTCAGGTGGACACCGGTGCGGGCACCGGCAAGCACGGGCCAGATTGTCAACTGTGATGACAATCTCGTGGCCGTCCACTGTAGTAATCATCTCCGCGGTAGATCGTGGCGAGGGCCAGAGATGCTGAAAGAATAGCCGCACCAGTCGCGGGTATACAAGGCCGGTGACTGGGGCAAGAATAGCTGAGAGGCCCCGCTGCATGATATCCTGATAGCCAGACCGGGTCAGGATAGACTCGGAGAAGTACTCAGTATTGAAGTACGACTCCTGAGCCACGGTCATGGCTGCATATCTCGGCAGCAACTGGTCACGGCGCTGAGCCGGTAGAGGTGGCTGCGGTGATGGCATGGCGGCTGCATCTGCCTGATGGCGCGTGAGAAAAGGTGATGGTGTGAAGGCTGGAGGAGCCTGGGATGTAGATGGCACGTGGTCAGCTCCCTCCTCAGTCTCGTGGGATGGGGACTGAGGGGGAGTAGCCTGTGCGGGCTCCTCCTGAGCATGAGATGGCTCTGCAACCATCTATATCCTGGGCCGTATATATCTGCGGGGTCGCTGTGGCCCCGAAGATCGCCTGGCTACTGTCTTGAACCGCGGAGGCATGATCTGTAAAAAGACAAGAAAATTTCAATATATAAGTCAGTGCCAGATATATAAGAATTTAAATGCATAATAGAAACATGTATGTCAAATAAGATAAACAAAATATGGATGACATGAATCTATGATAATGATGAAATGTGAGTCATGCTAAGCAATGTAGGTATGAAATGCATCCAATGTGGAATATCACAGGCATTGTGCATATAAAGATAGCATGAAGACGACACAAGATTGGATCGATCGAAGGTAGTGAAATGAAGTTCACTACTTCGATCGATCGAAGCACAAGTTCGATCGATCGAACTGTGCGAATGCCGAATTTAAAAAGTCGCAGATCTGTGAGATCTAGAGTACGGGGCCCACACAAACGTGTTTGTGGGCCCATCTACACACCATTCATACAATCAACAACACCCAAACACTCCCCAACTTCAAATCAAATAAAAAACCCCCAATTTTGGTTTGTCCGAATGCATGTGTGTATGTATAGCATGTAATCATGAAATTAAAGCTTCGACAATGAATGATTCATACATATTGAACAGGATTTAACATAAACAATCAATAACATGCATCAATTTAAGCTTGGAATCAAGAAAATTGCATTCGGTTTACCTCTAAATCGAGAGAGATGAGATGAGAGAGAAGGGGCAAAGCCGCGATGAAAATGGAGCTTATCCTTGGCGGAATTGGCTCACCGGAGATGGGGAAGATGATTGGGATGGAGGTTGGCCGGATTGAGCTTGAGATTGAGAGAAAGGGAGACTTAGGGTTAGGGTTTGTTTTGAGGTTGGATCGATCCAAATGTATCGATCCAACTCGGTTTTATTTTAAAAACACGATATGCAGAGTTCGATCGATCGAACATTAAGTTCGATCGATCGAACCTAGGTCTCCACTTTAATTTTTTTTTTTTTGAATTTGAATTTTGAATTTTGAAAAATCAAAGGAAATTAAATTAATGAGATGCAAATTTCGATCGATCGAAGAGGATAAAGAATGTACAAGTTTAAGGGCTCAAGAGTTGACACGTGTTGGAACCTTGGATCGATCGAACTTGGAATTCGATCGACCGAACATGAAAAATTTTGAAAAGTCCCGAGAGCATACATTTTTGAAAAATGGATGAGGTCTGAAAATTTTTCTAAGTGTTGGGACTCATGATCGATCGAACCACATGTTGGATCGATCGAAAGGTAGTTCAATCGATCGAAATGGTTTACGATCGATCGAACTTTTGCAAATTTGGAGATCCCGAGAGCATGCATTTTGGAATTTGGATGCAGGTCCAAAATTTTTCTAAGTGTTGGGTGCAAAATGAGAGCTGGATCGATCGAGTCCATAGTTGGATCGATCGAACCAATGTTCGATCGATCGAACCAAAACTTGGATCGATCGAAATTATGCCTAATTGCTCAAAATGACTTGAATGCTCATGCAATCCCTTACTCAGTTCCTTCCAATGTATATGAACCACAAAAACAGTATCTAGACTTCGCAAGAATCAAAATGCAAGATAGAAATGAGGGAGGAATAGAGTTTTGACATCCAACGAATTTCGGTGCTAGTCTTTAACGTCTCTAGCAAGACCTAGGGTTCTTTTAACCCGGATCAAAGATCTTGCAATGCATCCCCTCCTTTTTGGGATGAGAGATGTTTCGAGTCACTCCCAACAAATGGTTCTTGGAAGAACTTGTTGGGGTAAACTCAAAAAACGTCTTGAGTTCCCTGTCAAAACTTTCCTTGGGTTTCCACGCCCTTTCACAACAAGAGTTCGAAATCACTTTTCTTGCATACAATGCTGAAGATAAAGATGAAGGCTTTGAAACATTGTTCATACATAAAAGCTCATTCCTTTCACAAGCAAGATCATGATATTCCTCTACCACATTAACCTCTTCCTCATATTTGTCAAATGGATTGGATGTGGGGTTAAAGATGTTCAACTTCACTCTCATGTGCCCAAAAGAAATCTTTATTATCCCCGTCCTACAATTTATGTTGGCATTTGAGGTTGCCAAGAAAGGACGGCCAAGGATAACCGGAATTTGGTTCTTTGGATTGGGCACCGGTTCCGTGTCAATGACGACAAAGTCAACCGGGAAGAAAAACTTATCAATCTTAATCAACACATCCTCAATTATCCCCCTAGGCTTCTTAATGGATCGGTCGGCAAGTTGTAAAACCACCGACGTCGGTTTCAATTCACTTAGGCCCAATTTGACATAAACCGAATAGGGAAGAAGGTTAACACTAGCCCCTAAGTCAAGAAGTGCCCGGTTGATGACATGTTCACCAATGATACAAGATGTTGTAAGTGCACCGGGGTCCTTAAACTTTGGCAAAGTGTTGTGTTGTAGAATGGAACTCACTTGTTCGGTTAAGACCACTTTCTTTGATGTTTGGCCCTTGTTCTTCCGCTTTTGGGTGCATAAATCCTTCAAGAATTTGGCATAAGCCAGAATTTGCTTAATTGCATTCAAAAGTGGAAGATTGACTTTGACTTGCCTAAACATATCCAATATCTCATTGTTCTTGGTCTTTTGCCTTTATTTTGAAATGGACCCTTTCAAGGCGTCCGGAAATGGAGCTTTTTCAAAAACTCTTTCAGCATTTTCTTTCAAAGAATTCTCAGCATTGGACTTGTTCAATTCATTGGATTTCAAATCACTTTTCAAAGAAGAATCATAAATAACATTTTTCAAAGAACTTTTCTCAAACACATTTTTCAACACTGTTTTCAATGAATCTCTTTGGAAATCATCTTTCAACTCACAATTTGAGGACTTCTCATTCTCAAGATCATGCACATGCAATGAAGGAGGAATAGTGTGTGGAACGGGACGGGTGACAACTTGAGGTTGTACTTGTTCACTCTCTTCATTAGGCATTCTAACTTGATTGTCTACTACCCTACCACTTCTCAAGGTTGTTACCGCATTGACATGCTCAACATTATACCCTTCCAATGAGGATTTGGGAAGAGTTTGAGCCCTCCCCTTGGTTTTTCCAAGAAAAATTAGGATGATTCCTCCAACCGGGATTGTAATGGTTACCATAAGGATTGTTCCCTTGGTTCACAAATGTTACATTAACTTACTCAATGGGTTTATTTTGAATTTGTCCATAAGGACAATTAGAAGTAGAATGGAGAACACTAGAACAAGTCATACATGATTCATTTTGAGCTCTAGGAGAATGGTTAGGAAAGGAAGACACTTGATTCGCCAAGTTTTGATTGATCAATTGATCAAACTTTTGAGATAAAGACTTCATCTCGGCGGTTATATCATTTGAGTGGTTAGCTTGATGCAAGCCAACACTCTTCCTACCTTGAGAATTTCTACCATTCCTAGATGACAATGTTCTATGCAAAGAGTTTTCACTCATGCTCTCATAAAGACGCCACACGTCTTCCTCTTGCCGGTCTATATAAGAACCTCCCATTGAAGCATCAACCATGCCTTTATAATTGTCCAATAAGCTTTCAAAGAAGAATTGGACCAATTGCCATTTAGGCATGTCATGGTGAGGACACTTCCTAAGCAATTCATTGAAGCGTTTCCATGCCTCGTGGAAAGTTTCTCCCTCCCCATGTGTGAATTCTCTAATGGCGGTTCTCATAGCATTGGTCTTAGAAACTGAATAGTACTTTTTCAAAAATTCTTGTTGCATTTCTGCCCAAGAAGTTATAGAAAAAGGCCTAAGGTTGTTAAACCAATACTTCGCCTTATCTTTAAGGGTGAATGGAAAAAGTTTCAGCCTTAAAACTTCTTCCGGCATGTCCGTGTATCGAACGGTAGAACAAACTTCAAGAAACTCATCCAAATGCTTGTAAGGTTCTTCACTAGGAAGTCCATGAAAGTTAGGTAGCATTTGGATAGTTTGTGCTTTAATCTCATAATGGTGTGCTCTAAATGGTGGCAATTGAATGCATGTGGGTGCATTATACTCATTAGGCACATAGTGATCTCTTAATGCGAGTGGTGGATTAGCAACTTGAGGTGCAACATGGACACCTTGGTTATATTGAGCTTGATTAATGATGGGGGGTTGTGGTGCATACATTGGCCTTGGAATTCCCATTGGAATTTGGCGTTGTTGTTGAGGAGGTTGATGAATGTATGGCCTAGGCATGCTATTATCATTTTGCACATTAGGATGAAGGATGCTTTGTTGGTCTATGTGACCAAGGTCTTCAACATGATCATCACTGAGAGCGTCCATTGGTAGATTGGTTCTATGTGAACTTCCTCTTCCCCTTGGATTCCTAATAGTGGATTCTAAATGCAAATCAAGAGGGACAAGAGTAGGTCTCAATGAACGACAACCATGCATGCACAATGCAACACGAATAAGCAACTTTCTCAACAATGCAATTAAACTTCACAACCACAATTTTCAAATGCAATGTATGTCAAATAAATGCCTCCACGTGGGCCCCCGATTTAACTAAGGAGATTGAGTAAGAAGGTCTCACAATAGTCCTTTAGCACTTCAACTCCAAAATTAAAAGCTTAGCTTAGCAATTTTACTTAACAATTTTTCATTTTAAGCATTTTTCCTTTGCTTTGCTTTGCTCCTTAGTTTGGAATTACTTTGTTAGCTCCTTGCTCAATGCACCTAGTCAATGGAGAACAAATTCAATAAGCAATCAAAAATAGAAAATAAAAAAAAAGTAAAGACACGATCAAAAGAGTACTAATCCTAATTGAATTTCACAATTCGACGTTGCCAATTTAAAATCCTCGGCAACGGCGCCAAAAACTGACCGGTCCTTTACAAGGGTCGCGATACCAAGTCAAGTTTGAAGAGTTGTGAATTTAGGAGGTGGCCAAGTTTTACATTTATAGAAAGCCACTACTACCTTTCTCTATATAAAATATAGATAGGGCGAGTAGGGATCGTCCCAAGGGATTAGATGGTGTATCGAATTGTGAAACTATGGTAATTAGGGTTAGTAGGTCGAGTGATCACACAATTGATTGGTTGGTTGATTAAGCTAAATTGAATTCAACTAAATAAAATAATATGAAGTAAACAAGAGAGAAAGAGGTCTTGGGGTGTAGAGATCACCACCAAGCAATACTTTTCTATACTACTAACAAGTGATCAATTGAGGGTAATGGATGTGTTGCAATATGATAAGGGTGTGTGTGCATTAGGTTGATTCAATTAGCAAGGATGACAAATAAAGCAAGTATTGTCTAAACATCATGTGAAGAGCACAATATATCTAAACAATAGAGCATATATTGTCTAGACAACATGGGGATAGCACAATAGATCAAAACAAGTCATTAATCATTCATTAAGCTCACAATCCACATACAACACAATATTAGAGGAATATGCCATTTGGACTCACAAGCATGAAACATCAAACATCAAGAGTAGATTGTCCTCCCATCTAACATTACACTACCACTACACTAAATCTACACTACTAGCATGAAAATAAAGCTATCTAGACTAGGGGAGAGGCACAAACCATCAAGAATAGGCATAAACCATCAAATGAACCAAAATAGCATTCATTAAGCATATCATCTTGATAATCTCTAGATCTATAGCATCAATACACATAGACATACATCAGAAACACTAAATCTAGGGATAAACACATGAATATCCTACTCTATCATACATAGACATATGGATAGAATAGAATAGTCAATTGGAAGCATTAAACCATACAAACCATGAAATAATCAAGATTTATATATACATGAATATCAAGATATATCATACAACACTAATCCCTCAATAATACACAAGATTAGAGTATAGAAAGCATGCTTGGGGCTAACTCTAGCCCCAAGAGGATGTCTAGCCACTCATGGTAGTGATGATCCAACCCTCAAGGGCTAACTCCATGGCTACTCCTTGTTGGTGAAGATCTCCTCCAATGGTGCTCTAGCTTCCCTCCTTCCTCCTCTCCAAGAATAGCCTCTAAGATCAATTTTCAATGTGTGACAAGAGACTCCCTCAAAAAGTGTATCATATTCCTTATATAGGTAAGTCAAATACACCCCATGATGAGCTGTGGTCGTGCAAGGCATATTCTCCAATGATTGGATGAAGGACGGAATAAATGAGCTGGACTTTAACTTTTTCTCACTGGAGGAAGTTCGATCGATCGAAAATGGGTTCGATCGATCGAACTGCATCTTGAATCGATCGAAGTGGTCTGACTCCTCCGGATAATGACAAGGCTGGGATATTTTCAAGATATTTATGGGGAAAAAGACAAAAGTGGTTGGTAGGCGTACAGCTGTAGATAAGATCAATCATTTGAATAGGACAAAATAGGGTTTGATCGATCGAAGGTGATGTTCGATCGATCGAACTTGGAATTTCGATAAAGACCAAGGTTGGATCTATCGAGAAGTACTGTGATCGATCATAGATGTTCGATCGATCGAACTCTAAGTTGGATCGATCGAACTTTTCAGCTGCACAACTTGATTCCTTTTTGCTCCTTTCTTTCTCCACTTTGCTCCCTCCTTTGGTTTATCTCAGGATTGCTTCAATTAAGCTCTTATTTGGCTGAGTTAGCTAAATTTTGGGATTAGTGCCTGAAAATATAAATAACACGTAATAAGTCCAAAACGGCCAAGTAAGATAGATAAAGGTACTAGAATGCTTAAGCTTAACGGGTTTAAATGCGCACTTTTCAGTACTCATCATTATGATAGGTCAGTTGTTTTCACCATACCTGATCAGGGCATGTACGTCGTTGCTATATCGCGTTCTAAAGGGGTCACTAGCACCTATTTATTTCATATGGAGGAGGAAACGGAGGAGGGGACTACTGTATTATTGGATAACATACCAATTGTACAGGATTACCCGGATGTATTTCAAAAGATTCCAGGGTTGCCGCCTAATCGTGATATCGACTTTGTGATAGACTTAGCTCCGGGCACTATGTCTATTGCTAGGGCACCGTATAGGATGGCACCAGTGGAGATGCGCGAGCTGAGGGATCAGATTCAGCAGCTACTCAGCCAGGGTTTCATTCGCAGGAGTACTTCACCCTGGGGAGCACCGGTTTTATTTTTGAAGAAGAATGATGGTTCGCTCCGCTTGTGTATAGATTACAGGGAGTTAAATAAGGTTACTATTCGTAACAAGTATCCTTTGCCCAGGATTGATGACTTGTTTGATCAGTTGAAGGGAGTTACTTATTTTTCTAAGATTAATCTGCGGTCTGGATATCATCAACTTCGGGTTCGGGAGCAGGATGTTCTGAGGACAGCGTTTCTCAGTAGATATGGATCTTATGAGTTTCGGGTGATGCCATTCGGGTTGACTAATGCACTAGCGGTTTTAATAGATTTAATGAACAGAGTCTTCAGGGCTTACTTGGATCAATTTGTCATTGTCTTCATAGATGACATTTTGATTTACTCGAGGTCAGAGGACGATCATGCTAGACATCTTCAGATAGTCTTACAGACGCTTCGTGAGCACCAGTTGTATGCCAAGTTTGAGAAATGTGAATTTTGGCAGCGGGAAGTGAAATTTCTGGGTCACGTGGTGTCAGAAAGGGGAATAGCGGTGGATCCAGCTAATGTTTCAGCAGTGGTTGAGTGGGGACAGCCTACATCACCTACCGAGATTCGGAGTTTTCTCGGTTTAGCCAGATATTACAGGAGGTTCATCTAGGGGTTTTCAAAGATAGCGGGACCACTCACTCATTTAACTAAAAAGGGTGTACGGTTCGTGTGGGATGAACATTGTCAGAAAGCTTTTGATAAGCTGAAGACTAAGTTGACTTCTACACCAGTTTTGTCTACCCCACAAAGTGGGATAGAGTATCTTGTGTACACAGATGCTTCGTTGCAGGGTCTTAGATGTGTTTTGATGCAGGAGGAGCGACCGATTTTGTATGGATCTCGGAAGCTTAAGCCGGAGCTGGTAGCTGTGGTTTTTGCTTTACGTATTTGGAGGCATTATCTGTTGGGTGAGTCCTTCAGATTATTCAGCGATCACAAGAGTCTACAGTATTTGTTCACTCAGCGGGAGCTGAATATGAGACAGCGCAGATGGTTGGAGCTTGTGAAAGACTATCATTTTTCTATACAGTATCATCCAGGGAAAACGAATGTGGTGGCGGATGCACTCAGTCGTCGACCTGTTGGTAGTCTTTCCGCTCTATTCACTACTGAGTGGAATGCGTTGAAGAGGGTGGATGAATTGTCGGATGCTTTCCTGGCTTGCATGGTAGTTACACCTTCTATCATTTACAAAGTTTTGAAGGCACAACTCACGGATTAGCAGTGCATTGATAAAGTTGCAGAGATAGCTTCCGAAAAGGTTCCATTTTACTATGTTGGGGCTGATGGAGGTTTGAGGTACAAGGGATGGTTAGTGGTACCTTCTGCTGATGAGTTGAGGAAGGATGTGATGACTGAGACTCACCACTCTGAGTTTTCGATTCATCAAGGAGGTGACAAAATGTATCAGGATATGAAGCGGCAGTTTTGGTGGGCAGGTATGAAGAAGGACATTACTTTATTTGTCTTACGATGTAGTACTTGTCAGATGGTCAAGATTGATCATCAGAGGCCGCCAGGAGCTCTACAACCACTGCCGATACCGGAGTAGAAATGGGAGAGCATTTCTATGGATTTTGTGGAGGGATTACCTAATTCGTTCAAGTATCACAATTCCATTTGGGTCATCGTTGATAGGTTGACCAAATCAGCTCATTTCTTGCCTATTCGCACTGATTACACTTCGGAACGGTTGGCGAGACTTTACATTACAGAGATTGTGAAGTTGCATGGCATTCCGTTATCTATTATATCGGATAGGGATTCGAGCTTTGTATCAGGGTTTTGGAAGAGTTTTCAGCAGACTTTGGGTACAGAGTTGTATCTTAGCATTGCTTATCATCCTCAGACTGATGGACAGACCGAGAGGGTTAATCAGATAATGGAAGATATGCTTCGTTCTTGTGTCCTTGACTTTAAGGACCATTGGGAGGCGTATTTGCCACTTATGGAGTTCGCATATAACAATAGCTTTCAGACGACTATTGGTATGGCACCGTTTGAGGCATTATATGGCCAACCATGTAGATCTCCTGTTTGTTGGATGGAGATTGGTGAGAGCAGATTTTTGGGTCCTGAGTTCATTAAGGATATTTCTGAGAAGATTACTCTTATTAGAGATCGCATGCGCACTGCCCAGAGTAGGCAGAAGAGTTATGCGGATCGTCGTACTCGTGCATTGGAGTTTCAGGTTGGGGATCAGGTTCTACTCAAAGTGTTTCCTATGAAAAGTGTAATGCGCTTTGGGAAGAAAGGGAAGTTATCACCACGGTTTGTGGGTTCATTCAAGATTACCGATCGCGTTGGAGCTGTAGCTTATCGGTTGGCACTTCCAGATCATTTGGATCGAGTGCACAATGTGTTTCATGTTTCCATGTTGCAAAAATTTCTGCGAGATGAAGATCGGTATCAGCATATCGATGTGGGAGAGATTGAGTTGCAGCCGGATGCAACATATGTGGAGCCACCGTGTCGCATTATTGACCGTAAGGATCATGTTCTTCGCAATAAAGTCATATCGTTAATACGTGTCCAGTGGAATCACCATAATGAGGCTGAGTCTACTTGGGAACAAGAGGATGTCATTCGCTCACAGTTTCCAGATATAATTGAAGAAGGTAAGGGCGAATTCCGAGGACGGAATTCCTTTTATTAGGGTGGAAGAATGTAAAACCCCTAATTTAAAAAGGATAGTCTCGATATTATTTTAATAGTTTTAATTGCATTTAATTATTTAGTTGTTTTCTTGGCTAATTGTTTACTTGTTTAATTGATTTAATTATTTGTTTAAATTGAATTGAATGTGATGATGTATATTTATTTAGGAATTTAATTATTTTATTTTTATTTTTATTTTATTTATTTTATTTTTATATTTTTAAGGAATTGGATATGGATAGTAGTAATTGACCAATCAATTGGACTGACATGGACTACTTGGATAAGGGGTTTAATGGGTACGGATAATTATCCATGTATATGTATATTTAATAAATAAATAAATATATATATATATATATATATATATATATATATATATATATAAGGAAAATCCTTTAATAATAATCTGATATATATTTATATATTATATATAAAAAGAAGTACAAATAGATTATACATAATATATATTTAAGTTACCTTTTTAGTATTAAAATTTTATTTTATTTTATTTTTATTTTATTTTAGTTTGTCTTGGAATGGGAAAAGGATTAGGGTTATTTTAGTTGCCTATAAATATATAACTATAGAGTTGTGAAAGAGGTTAGATAATATATCACGTACTATATTTTAGAGAGAGAAAGAAGGAAGAGGAAGGAAGAAGGAGGTTAGGGTTTTTATCAAATCCGTAAAGGCAAGTTTTAATTCTTCTCTTCTCCTTTGATTCATACCCTATGCATGCTAAATTAATTCTAGATTCTTTAAATAAATTAATCAGATTTAATTACATGAATTAATTTAGAAATTAAAGTTCATGTGTTTTAATAATGGGTTCGTGATTTTATATTTTAATAAATTAAGTTTTTTTTTTCTTTTTTTTTTAATGTGTTTTAATGTGTTAGGTGTTTTAATAATTGTGTTTAATTATTTTTTTTAAGTCAAAACTGTTTGGTGGCTTGCTTATTTTTTTAAGTCAAAACTATTTAGTGGCTTGCATATTATTATATATTGTTTTAAGCATACTTTTACATGATACAGTTTGTGATATAACTTATACGAAGTTTGTGATTTGTTTTGCTTACACGCTGAACGAGGAAAAAGAAAGAAAAAAAAAACAAATAATGGCTTATTGAAACAATCAGATCATCAATATTGCAACAGTACGTTTTGACCATGGAAACTAATGGCTCAAAGAAATTTAAATAGCACGTTTTTTTTTTATACATTATGCACGTTGAACGAAAAGAAATCCAATGGATTTAATAGGATAGGATTGATTATTTAAATCATTCTTTAAATTGTTCTATATATGGTTGTTGTTCTGTTTTGATTGGATAGTATTTTTTTGCATTAAATATTTTTAATAGTAATCTATTTAATGCTGGAATATTAAATTAATATTTATTTTATAATTATTTTTTTTCTTGATGGATCTGTATTAAATATTTATCTAATTTAAATAGATTCATTAAAGATTGGAATGCATGATTTAAATTTACATGCTAAGTATGGAATTTAATTAATTTTAAAAGGATAAATTAATTAAATATTGTTGGATTAAATTATTTTAATCAATTGTTAGATTTAAATTAATTTAATCAGAACATGGAGGTGTACAATTTAGTTTAGATGCATGTTAATGTCTTGTGATGTAAATTAAATGCATGCTACTTAGAATTGATATTTTTGCTCAAGTAAATACAAATGATGTGTATAAGATTTATATCATATTTATTTGGTTTATTAGACGTAAAAAAATATTTACATTATCCTTGGATTGGAAACTGTTATTTAGATATGTTATGGATTAATGCACCATTATGGGATGGGGGTATATTAGGGACGGATTAACTTATGAGTTAAGTCCTACCTATTTTTAATAAGGGAATGGATTAATCACAGTGTTAAGTCCTATTTATTCGTGTCAGGTCAACGGAATAGTTGGATGACATTTTATTAAAATAATAATTGGATAGTTTATGTTTGATGGTTGGATTAGGACGAATTTTTACATATATAATTATGCGCCACGATATGAGCTAAGTCTCAAGATCAGTGGTTAGGGTGCGTATATTGCTAGAGATGTGTAACTAGATATAGTGTAGTTTTGTACCCTAGTAGGTACTCATGCCCACTATATGTGCATTTTTGCATGTTACCTACTATTCAGGTTGAGACAACTCTATAGTCTAGTGAGATTCTTTTAGTGTGTATATATCTATATATGGACTATTTAGTTATTGTTGAATTAATTAGGATGTGTATGTGTATCGGGTCTCTGTTTGTGATGTAGTAGATTAGAACTTGTATGTGGGCCTGACCCACCATTATTTTTCAGGTGTTCGTCAGTTTCAGTCTTAGAGATTGTTCGTGCCGATCAGAGATAGTCATTCACTCTTCCAACTCTACGTAGGACTCTTCTACATGGTTTAGTTATTAGTTTTTTTTTTCAGTTCAGTTATGTCAGTTGGGATATTATTAGGGGTCCACATTATGGATTCCCGAGTTGTAGTTTAATTAACTATTGGTATCAAAGGATTGAAGGATTCTATTATGGGATTTTTAATTATCATTTATTTGAGGATATTTAAAATAGGGATTTATTATTTAGTTTCCTTCAGCTTATTATTTATTTATTTATTTATTATTCTTTTTGTATTCAAATGCTTATTTAAATATTAATTGTTTGATATCCCTTATATTCTGTGCTCGGACTTGATCACCCGTGGCTCTAGAATGGAGGGGTATCACACTTTGAGAAGCCAAAAACAATAATAAAAAAAAAACCCCAAAAAGAAATATGCAATCCACATTCCCATGCTTTGCTAGGGACTCAACTTCGTCATGCAATCGTCCAATTCCAGATAGAACAAAAACGTCAAAAAAAGGGTAAACACCCCGCAAGTGCAAGTTCCACATCTACAACTTGATTACCACGAATGTCAACTGCTAATAAATGTTTAAACATAGAATGTAAGAAACATAACTGTTATGTTCTTTAAATCTCTAAGGCATATTGATAGTTTGACATCAAAGAAAAAATAACTTTAAGATGGAACAAATATAGTTAATAGTTGTAAAACAACAACAAAGCTAAGCTCATGCTAATAATTAGTTCAAGAGGATATATTAAAGAACTCATTGGCTTCAACATAATATACTATAAGAAAAACATATTGGAGAAATTATTAGAATCATATCAACAAGTGAAAATAAAGAGAGATTTCACAAACACATATATATACACACACTGGAATTTCTGTGTGAACATTATTGCATACATGGGCTAGCTTATGATTGGCAGAGCTAGGGGAGCTTCAGAACTATTTTTATCTGTTTTTGTTATTGGTTATAGTGCTTGGTTGTGGTTTCCAATGGCTCCGCAGATGAGTATTGATTGCTAGAGTGTAAGCTAGCACAAAGGACTCTTTTCTATTGTCAGCAGGGAGGGGAGACATAGAGTGAGAGTGGACTCTTTGATCACTTGTGCACCAATCCCACTTCCTGAAGTACCTGAAGCACACCAATACAACCAGTGCTTTTGGTTCTAGATGTGTATAGTTGATAATGGTGAGTTAGGTTGTATTGATTTTCATTAATGATAGGTTGGTTTAATTGATTTTCTTTGTTGCGTTTTAGAAAATGTGTATATATTTTAATTGGTTTAAAATTTTAAGCATTTTGTGGTAGTAGTACTCTTTGGTTTGCTAATCTGGCAATATACCTTGAATGTGCTGTTCATGAATTTGCATACAAAGGATTGGCTCATTAAATTCTTCCTTTTATGTTTAAAAAATCTAAATCTCTAATTGCCATTAGGTCAATTTTGGCATATAATCTTTAATGTATATTGAGTATCAAGAAACATTAAGATTGAAATTTGTTGAATTTAATTATTAAATAAAAGGAAATTAATTTATTTGAAGGTTTTTGGGCAGGATTGGAGTGATTTTACCTTCTAAAGGGGATGTGTTCTTTCTTTGACGACATAAATCTTCATAGTTAAGGTGAGTGCTTAATCTAAATTTCTAACACACATATATATATACTGAACTTACAGGAAAAGGGACAGTCTTTGATATTCAACTAAGCTTGTCTAATTTTCAAAAATGGTTCTAAGCACATGATTTTACAATATATCAGTTCTAATTAATAATCTGTTCTAAATTCTTTGTATGTAATATTTCTCAGAACTGGACAATTCCAGGTCTTTGATATTCAACTAAGCTTGTTTGACTTTCAAAATTGGTTCTAAGCACATGATTTTACAATCTATAAGTTCTGATTAATAATCTATTCTAAATTCTTTGTACGTACTGTTTCTCATAACTGGACAATTCATGGTCTTTACTGGGGAAGCTATAAAATACATCAACCACGTGTACTAGAGAATCTTGGAATGAATTGCTACCTGGTTGACAGAGGGCTTAATCACCATCCACATTTCTCATACTTACAACCTGTCAGAGGTTAGCGGCTCCTACTTGTGCTTGTTTTTTTTTATTATTGAAGAGAGCTCTTTGTCAAATGAGATTTTGCAGTAGCAATAATTCCTATAACCTCTGTTATTTGCATTCTTTACTTTACCCTACATTATAAGTGTTGACATGACATGACATGACATGAGTTCTAAAATGGGATTTGAAATGCTGATTGATGATCTTTGGGAAATAAATGAACCTGAAACCTAACACTAACTTGACTTGTCATTTCTAGCGGAGTTCATTTAAGATAGACAATAATCCATTAGAATGAACTATGAATTCACAGGATTCTAGAACTGTGTTTCTTTCTTGGTCTTCCACTGTAAAGATTCACCTTAGCTACCTTATTCAGTATCCCGGCATATGGTTGTCGGGGCAGGCAGGTTTAAATATATATGTGTGTTTCTTTTTAAGTACCAGAATTTCATTTATTTTGGATCTTTTCTGCTATTACTAGCTGTTTAATTCGTTGTTGTGTTACTGATCTCATTCTTCCAACTCATTATCCCAAATGGCCACTTGTTTTACTGATAAAAGCAGTGCAGTATGCACAAGGTTTATCAGATACTAAGGCAAATGATCTATTATTTCTTCACAAGAAAGAAGACAAAAAATCCTGTGGACACTAGTGAATAGACCTTCCTCTTTTCCTTGTGGACTATTATTTTCTTCACAAAAAGGAAGACAAAAAATCCTTTGCAAGTAATACCTAACCTTTTTAGTAAACCCATAGGTTGCTCTATAATACCTAACTTTCTACCTCACATACACAACAACAACCAACAACTTCACAACAATCAACAACAAATACCAATCAACCACAACCTCCACATATGATGTTCCCATACTCCCATCTTATATCAATGCAATAAAGTAAGGGCCACGACAAGGACCCATGCTTTCAACATTAAAGTAATGGCCACGACAAGGACCCATGACTTCACATAGTGCTAATTGATAAATGAACTGCATTAGCTAGTAGAATTCAAAACAAACCTGCCAGAGATGAAGATTGAGAACCAGAACTATACTCCTAATCTTACTTCAAAAGTAATGGTTTTGTTATGCTCCTACTAAGCTGGTTAAAATAGATCATGTGAGGAAAAAAATTAAAAATGTAATGCCAACATATATAAAAAAAAATAAAAGAAAATAAAATCAGATCATATGTTAATTACTACTTTCCGAAAAAAAAAAAAAAAAAAAAAAAAAGAGAAGAAGTTAATGAATGACTAATTGACCTCTAGAACTTTTACATATTTGGTAGGCCATAAAACCATACTTGTGCGAGCATCACGAAGATAAAAAATTCCAGATTGGTTTGCTCGATACAAAGGACAATCCTTGTCGATGACATCATTAATCCAAACGTTCCAAACAATCTGGACCGACTGGAACATAATCATCTGATAGTGCATCGAGATCTGTTGATGCAATCTCAGCCTTGGCAACAACTACGCCTGATCCATTAAAGTGTAAAAGCTCACACATGTAACCTTGTAGATTAGTTGGAATAGGATTTGGAGTAGCATTGGACTGAGAAGCAACACAAGCATTTTGGGACTACAATTCAACCAAAACATAGATTAAACATAATTAGTTCTTCATATTCAAATGACATATTGACAGGGAATTATATGTATATAATTATGTTTAACTTCACTATAAATTGTAATACTAGTTATAAGATTTACCAACAAAGCTTTCATCTCAACCATCATTTCAGCTTTGATTTCATTCCTCATTTCATCTTTCATGTCATTCATCATTTCTTCCATTCTCTTTGTTTGCTCCTTCTGATAACCAATTGCTTGCATTTTTAAAATTGTAGCTTCAAAACCGAGGCCTCTAACCCGTCCTCGACGTTCGGCACCAAATACGTGAGTGACTCCATCATCTTGAAGAGAGCTTGTGCCTTCAGGTTGGGTTTGGGTGTAATCTCTCATTTTTTGCTGAAATTCCATAATTTATCAATGTTTGTAAACAAAATACATGAAAATAACAAAATACAGATGCGTAAGATGTATTACCACTGCCACTCCTATTACATCATTCAAAGGTTCCTTATTCTTCCTCAAGTGACCTGCAGTCCACATATTGACTCTTGATATAGAGTCGGGCGCATTACTTTATTTTTTCTACACAAGACAATAAATAATGCAAAAGACATGAGTTTATAACATCATAGCTATAGTTATTTGAAATAGCATAAATACTTATCAAAAAATTAAAGGGCTGAAAAACTATTCAAGATGCTCATTTGTTGATGAAACAAGTCTGTAAGTATCTCGAGCATGTCCAATCTCAAAAAAAATTACCAAGTTACCCCTCTGTCACAAGGTATACAGACTGTGTAAAAAGGGTTCTGCAGAAGCATTGCTAAAGTTGAGTTTTGAACTGATTTGTGTAATAAACTTGTTGTGCACTGTGTGTTGATGTTATGGGCAAGTTTAACATGCTGATACTATGCTGTTAGAACCTATCTTGAATCTCTA
This sequence comes from Cornus florida, assembly GCF_030987335.1. Lineage (NCBI taxonomy): Eukaryota > Viridiplantae > Streptophyta > Magnoliopsida > Cornales > Cornaceae > Cornus > Cornus florida. The sequence goes on along the minus strand of NW_026775577.1, from coordinate 41,891,398 downwards.
TTTGACCTACATTGCTAAGTGAACTCTCAAACCTCACTCCTTTTTACTGAATACTAAGCTGAAGATTATAATTGAGTCTATAAATATAAGTTTTAGGACCATATGCTTTCTTAAGGCTGCTATTCTAATACATCAAAGCATAGGTGAAAAAAAATGAGAGAGCATAAATCAACCACAATAAACAATAAGAGTAAGTACCACTTACCATTTTATGCTCTAGACGAGCATACCCCCTACGACTTGTTGTGTGTGGTAACTTTTGCATACTTCGCAAGTCTTGAAATTTTTGTCTCTTTGCCTATAAATAAATAATATAATTAATATTTTTTAAAGAATAAAGTTACAAGAGAACATAATTCGATCAATATTGTACTTACTTTGTGGTTATCAGAGAGTCAATCACTGACGAACTATTGCCACTCTTCAATTGATTTTATATTGCCAGGTCTCAATGAGTTAATGACTTCTGTGTTACCTTCCGCTTCAATTATATCGTTGGTAAGGCATGATTTGTAATCACTCCAACTCTTTCCCATGCTTTGAAAAGTTGATTTTCTATGACAATCAAGCACTTCAAATAGTTTCTGCGTTGAGTGTAAGAATCAAACTATCAATAACAATATCATATACTTTTGAGTATATTTATGTTTTATTTTCTTTAAACTATAATCTGCAAACTCAACAATCAATAACAGTATTGTATACTTTTGGTGATTAGATGTTGAAAATAACATACCTTTATAGCTACCCATGGGAGACGTTGTTTATCTTTTAAAGCTTTTTTCTAGTCTTGACATGAGATTGGTACATTCTCTCATGCTAGTACTCCACAACTACTAGAAAAATTTTCGCTATTCGGACCAACTAGCTGCCCTCTTTCATTGAATTGAATAGGAAGTGGTGAATCAATGACTATTAATTTTGCCTGACCTCTACCTTTATGAGTACCCTTTGCCAGTAGAGGTATTTGTTGTAGCCTCATTTGTAGAGGAACTTCCACTATCATGATCGAGTGGAAGTCCAGGAGAACCTCCAGATTGTCCACCAGGAGAACCTCCAGATTGTCCACCCAACTGTGTGTGGGGAGAGTTTGAATCTCGCTCTGATATACTAATCCCCTCATTTCCTTGATTCCTTAATGTAATCACAGTAGCATTTTGCTCCCTTCCTCCTTTTTTTGGAGCCATTTTGGAGGACTTTATGGACAACACATGCAAAATAAGAAAAGAAAACAAACCATTACAAGTTAATATAAGGCATAAAAAAAAATTAAATAAATGTGTATTTTACTTACTTTTGTGGGACCACGCATGCTGAAATTTAGCTATCGTTTTCCCTCTTCAATTTCCTCCTCCCCTACTCTTATAATGAGAATGACCTATTTATAAAAACAAAAAGATAGTTATAAGAGATACACAAGATGCAATGAATCAATTAACATCATTATATATATATATATATATATATATATATATATATATATATATAAACAGACACATAATAAAGATGACAAATAAACAACTCATGTCCAATAGCTAAACAATCTGAATTGTGTCAACATACAAATCCAAACCTACAAAAATTAGAAAACCATGTTTAAATTGTTCAGATATGAAAAAAAAAATATATATATAGTTCTTTTGTTCAGAAAACCTAAATATTTGATAGGCAGGTTGAGGTCCGAAAAGCAGCTCTTTTGGGTATGCATCAATATGCATAGAAAAGCTAGGAAAAAGAGACAAACAAAAGAAACTGCAGACACTACCTGTGAATTACACGGTCATGCCTTCACAATCCAACAGCACATAATGTTCATCCCCATCATCATTGTTTGAGTCCAATCTTGATACATCTAATGGCATAGAAGATGTATAACTATTTTCTTCAAAAGACTCCAACTCATTAAAACCTTTTGGTGGTGCTTTAAGTACAACATACCAATTGGATGTTTCTTTGTCCCTTGAATAAAAAACTTGCTTAGCCTGTGAAGCAAGAATAAAGGGATCTTTTTGAAACTGACTTTGACCTTTATGAAGGTTAACCAATACAAATCCATCTTCAACTTTGAGGCCATTTCTAATGTTGCCCATTCACAATCAAATATTGGAACTTTAAATGTGTAGTAATCTAATAAAAGAATATCTTTTAAAACACCATAGTAAGATACTTTTCCAACAACTTGATTTGTGTCTCTTGCACTGAATTGACATATTGTTTCCGCTTCAATCGAAACACCACTGTCTTGTGTGCTTCTCTCCATATTCTTAGTGTGAAATCGTTGTCCATTAACAATATATCCAGAATGTGAAGTGACTTCTCTTCTAGGCGCATTTGCAAGACACATAATTGTATCAGACACATCATTACCAGCTGCATCAATTACTTTTGCAAACTATGAACAGAAAGTCTCCATATGTTTCTTTTGTAACGCACTTTCATTCTTTATGAGACGCCTGTCCATATGCTTAAGCTCTTCCAAATGTTTTCTGTAAGACAAATACTATAACTAAGTTTTTTTTATATATTAATATAATAAAATAAATTAATTAGTCGTGACATTATCCCACTTACTCTATATACGGCTCCACCTCGGCATAATTGAACAAGACATAACGGTGAGCAATCTCTAACATGTCATTTGACATCATTTTCGGGATCCCTTTCAAAATTGGATGGCCATCTACTGTTGTTTCGCCTTCAAAATCCTCATTTCGTGAATATCTCACCCCTATTTCAGAAGCTTGTTTGATGTGTTCACTACAAAACCGCACACACTCTTCAGCCAAATAGCCCTCAGCTATGCATCCTTCAACTCTCGCTTTATTTCTAACATATCCTTTATAAACCTTCATCATCCTAAAGCATGTAAATACAATAGACATATGTTATCAAATTACATATGTAACTACGTAAAAGAAAGAAAATTTGATAGAAGTACCTCTCAAATTGATACATCTAACGAAATTGTACTGGTCCACAAATACGAGCTTCGCGTGCAATATGAATAGTCAAATGAATCATAATGTCAAAAAAGGATGGAGGAAAATATCTTTCAAGCATACACAGAGTCTCAGCAATTTCCTTTTTCCTGTTTTTCCAATGAGTTCTTATCAATCACCCTTTGACATACTTTATTAAAATATGCACATAGTCGAAATATGGCATTCCTTGGACCCTTTGGTAGAATATCTCGTAACGCTACCGGTAGTAGTTGTTGCATTATGACATGATAATCATGAGACTTCAAGCCAGTAAACTTGCATTCATCCAATGATACATGTGTCCCAATATTTGAACTATAGCCATCCGGTAGTTTTAATTGTTGTAATCGCTTACAAAAAAGCTATTTTTCTTCCTTCTTTAGTGTATGAGGTGCTGGTGGCAAGTAATGTTTCCCTTTTGACTCTTGTGGGTGTAAATCTCCCCTGATGCCCATTTCCTTCAAATCCATTCGAGACTTGAGTCCATCCTTTGATTTTCCTTTTATGTTCAATAAGGTCCCAATAATACTCTCACAAACATTTTTTTCAATATGCATTACATCTAAATTATGACGAATGAGTAATACCTAAAAACAAATAAAGATAAATAAGTTTTTTTTAGGACATATTATGAACTGCAATATAAATTAAAATAATGAAACAAAGTACTATTACAATTACTTACCTCCCAATAAGGTAAGTAAAAAAATATAGATTTTTTCTTCCATGCCACAGTTCCCGTTTTTTTCTTTTGTTTTCTCTTTCCACCTATTTGCTTGACACCTAGTTTTATCTTTCTTTTTTGCCCCAATCATTTTAAATATTTTTCACAACATGAAAAATTTCAGTCCCAGACAATCTTTTAGGCCTCCACCTGTGTTCTTCACTCCCATCAAACTAACTCCTCTTTTTCCGAAACTGGTGAGTAGGAGATAGAAATCGGCAATGACCCAAGTAAACAGTCTTAGTACAACAATTCAATCTATTTCAGCATGTGTCATCACTACATATTGGACAAGCTTTTTTACCTTTTGTTACATGACTAGAAAGGTTACTATAAGCTGGAAGGTTACTTATTGTCCACATCAAGATTACCTTCAAATTAAATTTTGACTTTGCAAATGCATCATAAATTTCTACACCTTTATCCCATAGCTCTTTCAAATCATCTATAAGTGGCTCCAAATATACATCTATATCATTCCCCGGTTGCTTCGGCCCTGGGATTTGTAATGTCAACATCATATTTTCTTTAGACATGAGTACTAATGGTGGAAAATTATAAACCACCAACATCACTGGCCAACAACTATATGCTGAACTAAGGTTACCAAATGGATTAAATCCATCGGTTGAAAGGCCAAGTCTCAAATTTCGTGAATCTGATGCAAAAGAAGGCCATGCTTTATCTATCTCATGCCATGCAGGAGTGTCAACCAGATGTCGCATCTTCCTATCTCGACTTCTATGTGTTGAATGCCACATTACTTGTTCTACTATTTCAGGGGACCGAAACATTCTTCTAAATCTTGGTAATATTGGAAAGTACCGTAACACCTTAGTTGGGACACCATCTTGAACTTTCTTAGTGCGTTCATTCTCCTTCCACCGCGAAACACCACATTTTGGGCATTCATTAATGTGTTTATTCTCTTTTGTAAACAAAAAACAGTGGTTCTTACAGGCATCTATTTTCTCATATCCTAAATCAAATGTCTTCAAAATTTTCTTGGTTTCATAAAAGCTCTCAGGAAGTTTGTTATTATCAGGAAGCATATCCCCAAAAAATTTAAGAAGCCCGTCAAAACATGTATCCGATAAATTATGCGCTGCTTTGTGCTTATATAAGGCAACAATTGCAAACATAATTGTATACTTTGTGCATTCAGGATATAAAGGGGTCTCAGCATTTTCCAATGCCTTCTGAAACTCAGCCTCTCTTGTTTCATAGTTAAGATCCGAAACACCATCATTGTCATCCTCAAAGAAAACATCTCTATACATCTCATATGTCTCTGGCATTTCAACATCATTTCCATCATTTCCATGTTGGGGAGATTCACTCGGATATTCCCCATGAAAGTACCAAGTCATGTATGTTGGATCCATTCCATGTTCCACTACATGACCATATTCTGTGTCAAGGTGTTGGTGTACTGAATTTCGACATTTATTACAAGGGCATAGAATCTTATCTGGATGCCTCGCATTCTCTTGAGCCCAATTGGCAAACCTTCGTGCTCCTTCTATATACTTTGGATCAACTCTATAAAATTAAAGCTTTAACTTTTAATTAAATATAAAATTAGTGTAAAAGATTTAAGTTTTATAAAAACATTCCACTACATATAATAACCTGTAAGAGATGTGCATCCATTCTTTATCCATCACTATTTTCCTAATTATTCAATAGGAACCTGTCACAAAAAGTAAATTATGAAATATATGATTATTCCATGGTGTGTGTGTATATATATATATACGAACAATAAACACAATTTGTAAAGGTGCTAATTCCATGAATCATGTTTAAGCTAAATGGGTTTCATAAGCAATTTGTAATATTTTCAGTTTATTGGAAACTTCAAATTTCTCTATTAAGAAAAAACATAGAGATGGGAGCAAATTATTGGTCAATTCAATCTGCCTCGCTAGTTCAGCTTGCTAGTAAATTTAGGGATTAATTTTTTAAGTTCATGGATATGAGGATTTCTAATTCAAGAACCATACTCCTAAAACTATTTAGGCATTTGATGAATAAAGAAAACCATGGTAATTGTAGCAACAAGATCATGAGCTTAGTTTTTGTATTTGTAATTTGTCTTGGCATAATTGATCTAATAATGAAAATCTCTGCTTGCATCTCAAAAAAAAAAAAAAAAAAATTTGCAAAGGAAGAAAGAGATAAAGAAAAAAAAATAATAGAAAACTGCATACATCTAGTTCAGCAGATGGACATTAAGTTAAGATTATGAGAAATTACATTCTGGTAACAAGTAAATACAGGAGGATGAATGCATATAGACGCAACACCCAAATTGAATAGATAAAAATATGAAATTAAAAGAACTTACCAGCATAAAATCTTTGAGTCAGATACTTAATGGCGTTCGCAGCATGTTCTTCCTCTATAAACTGAAAATAAACAGTACCTATTTTTCATTAAAGCAAAAGTGATATTATACAACAAATCAAACAAGAAGCACAAGAAATTTTTGAACACCACCAAGCAAGCTGGGAGTGGGTACATAAAAGGGAGGTTTGGGGCTGATGTAATATTCTTCCAAATGTCACACGAGGTCTATAATTATGGGTAAAAGTGGCAAGAAACCACACATTTTTTACTGTTTTGTTGTGATTAAAAGTTGAACAACTTTTCATATTGTAAAAAGAAATTCAATATTATTGTGATTAAAAGTTTAACAACTATAGCAAGAAATTCAAATTGTAAAAAAAAAAAATTCATATGAAACTAAAACACTACATAGTAGAAGCTAATACAGAAACATTCCTGTCAAAACATAAATAAATAAATAAATTATAGAACATTCAAAACAAAAAAGGGTGGTTCTATTTATTTTCTTGCAATTGTAACTAATTAAATAGCATACCATCAATCCATATCGATATATATATATATATATATATATATATATATATAGAGATCAAATAGTATGTGTGTTTGCGAATGAACAAGTGAATAGAACACTCGATCATATTTCTTTCTAGTGGAGCCGAGACTTTTGACTTTATGCCAACCTAACTAATCCATGAGGATAAGTTCATATGTTCTGATTCTTATCTAAAATAAGTGTCAACTTCAAAAAAAAAATAAAAAATTCAACAGTTTATCTCTACTAAAAATAAAAATATTGTACAAAAATATAATTGATTAAAATGACTTTTTGAGTGACAAATCAAACCGATGGTTTAAATTGTTTTCTTCTCTCTAATTCTTCTAAACTGGGTGGATTTTATCCTTTTCTTTATCCTATGCAATAAGTGAATTATTAATATATTCTCTCTAATTCTTCTGAACTGGGTGGATTTTATCCTTTTCTCTATCCTATGCAATAAGTGAATTATATATATATATATATATAACAATGGTGTGGTAATTCGTGCAGCCATTGCTCGGTTGGAGCATGTATGTGAGGCATCGCTACTAGAGGTGAAAACATTGTTTTGGATTATGAACCTTCTTCGGCAGTGGTCTTCAATGGGCTGTGGAAATTGAATATGATGCTTAAGTGATTGTATCAATTTAATCCATGATATTGGTCTCTATCTTATTGGTGGTTTTTGTTGATTGTAATGCTCTTGTTTAATTTTAAGTAATATATTCTCTTTCCCAGGAAAAAAACAAAAGGGCAATATTTACTAAATATTAATTAACCTATATCAGTTACAAATTGAAACAATAATATCAGTCTTTTTCTATAAAAAAAAAATATTTTTGTAAATTATTATTTAAATTGGATAGTATTTTTTATACAAACATTTTATAAGCTTAAATTCAACTTGTAGGGGGACAAAAGTCAATATTGGTTTACCATGGAGGTGTTGGATTGCATCTCATAATTTATATTGTTCTATTTGTCATGCATAGGGAGTCATTTCGTTTTATTCTTGTTAGCATTTGAGCCTGAGCTTCTAGTGTCTAAAACGGAGTTCTCATTCAAACTGCAACTAGTGGCATATGTTGATTTGGAATAATTCGATCTAGTAGTACTATTTCTCATTATTTGCTCATTCGATACTTTCCAGTAATTTGTCAGAACATTTCAGAACACAAGATTTCTGTTTTAGGTCTTGTAAGAGTTTTGAGGTGCTTTTAGATATTCATTGTTGCATTTTTTTTTTTTTTTTTGTTTGTTTGTTCATTATACTTGTGGAATAGGCCTATATTTAGAGGCCTTAAAAGGTTTATGATGAAGGGTGGCAAACTTGAAGGTTAGTTTTACAAGGAACTGGGAATACGAGCTGATTTTATCCATATGTATTTGTACTATTTCTCTCAATCCTCCCAGTGAACCTTGGTTGTATTAGGCCTTGTTGTTTAGCCAAATTTATGATTTTAATTTTGTATAGATGGATAATCTGATCTCTTTTTTTTCAGCACTTTCTTGTAGGGATGTTTTGACATTGTCTCACTACATGGGTCATTCACCCCCACAGAGGTTGAGGGATCCAGATTTAGTAGGGCTGGTTCCTTGACCATATCTTTGGCAGGCCCTGACGGCCGTCTCTTAACGGGTGTACTTAGAGGACTACTTGTAGTTGCCAGTCCTGTCCAGGTAAGTTCTTTTTTCTTTCTAGAAAGGGAAAAGACAAGGCTACAAACCTGGCTGCTTCTCCCTCTTTCTATTTTTATAAATATAGATGTAGATATATTTTCTTTTTTCTTTTCCATTGGGGAGTTAGAATGGAGGGGTTGACTTTATTCTATTCAGATTATTTGGTTAATGAACGTGGCTATGGATTATATTCCTAACCAAATATTAGATAGCTGGATGTCTTCAAAATCATCTTTGGCGGCTGAATGATTTTACTCTCTTTAAGTACTCTCGAGTGACATTGGATGGAAATTCCTTACTTGTGTAATGAACCATGGTTCATCGCTTTACTGACCCTTTTCTTTTTATTTCAGTTGATCCTCTAATTCAGAAACTTACGCGCCTCTCTATGGGCAGTTTTTTGAAGTAAAATAATCTGGAGATAATGCATCCTTTTTCGCTATAGCTCCACCACAGAACCTTTTATTTCTACTTTCATTTTCGTTTTCAGATACGATGACAATTCAGCTCACATATATGGAAGAGGAGGGAAAAATAGTGCAGATGGTGGGAAATGGGGAACCATAATATAATCCACAATCCATAAACAATGGAACTCAATGATGTCCCCAAGGCCTTTTTGACAACTTGCACAAAAGTGCTTACTAAGAAAACATCTGAAACTGAAATGCAACAATTGTAGAAGGAAAAGTGAACATAATCATTTTCAATTGTTATGGTTTGGGAACAAAGACACAGCCAAAATCCACCAGGCCATTAGCCTAGGTGGTATAAGCATACCCTCTCCTCCCTAATATGGGGGTGTTTGACATGTGAGTTCTTACCTAACCAAAAGAAAAAAGAAAAAGAAAAAGTGCCACACATGCTTTATCAGATCTCAACAGGAAAAGGAGAAACATATAATTCAACCATTGTGCCTTGGCTCAAGTGGCGAAAGCATGGGTTACTAGTATAGATTAAGATACGCCCTAAGTTCAAAGATTGCTTAACCAAAGCCAACATAAAGAACATAAATTAGACGAAAAACACAAGAACAAATGTTTACTACTGAATAGCAAAATCATAAAGAAAACACCAGTTGTCAGTACATACTGTGAAGGAATTGCAAGTGCAACTAGAATTACTAGAGGGGGCGACTTCAAACAAATTCCAAGAGAGTTCTTCCACACCACAAGTATTTTTCCAATTATTTTTTAACATTTAGGTGTGTATGATTTAAATCAAGCAAAACTCCTCTAATTCAGAAACTTACGCGCCTCTTTATTGAAGCACACCTAGTGGGCTTTTTCTTAGGAAGCTAAGGGTTGAAATGTGTATAAAAAGGTGAGTATGCAGCACTCCAGTCAAATTTTCATCTGGGCGATCGAATTGGACCAGGTATTTTACTGATTTTATTTGTTACACATAGTGGGCAAAATTGTGGACATGTGGCCGACTACAAGACTGTCATGTGGATAACTAAGTTGCTATATTAGTGGAGTCAACCCTAACTCTAATGTGGAAGTTGGTTCAAGTGGGTTGTAAGTGATGGACTGTTACAAGGGACATATTTAAAACCCACCACTCCTAATGGTTCGGAAACTTGATCATCTAGGTAAGAGCCACATATATAAAACCCCAACATTCAATTTGCAGAACAAATGTATACGATATGAAACTTAAAAAAAAAAATTGAATATTCATTTTTCATTTTAATATGATGTTAAAGCTACATATAAAGTTATTAATATGATGTTAAAGCTACATATATAGTTGCTACAACCACCATAGTTTTACTTCAAAGAACAATTACATGTAGTAATTCACAATTAATTGCAGAAGCCTTACATCTCTTTCTATTCACTGTGGAGATAAGACTTCTCACAGTACTCAACAGCAGAATAAAGTTGAGGCCTTAAGTTCTTCAGTCCTGGAAGTTAAAAATTATGGTTCAGATTGGAATTAGTGCAACAATTCACCATCAAACTGCATACTTCTCATACAAGAGAAATATTAAGGAAAATGCAGGGCAACAAAACATATGTGAGCGCGAGCATTGTACAATCAAGAATAAGAATAGATTCCAACAACTTAATTGGTCAAATTGCAAAGGGTAGAGTTACATTGCATTGGAATAAAATACTGAAATTTGAAGATGCAAAATGATTTTTTTTTTCTTGCCATATATTTCAAAAAGATGCTTCATAATATTAATAATATCCAACTTTATAGATTGCACTAAAATTAGCAGCTTGTTATAGTACCTATCATGTGGTTTTGCTATTGTAACCTTTTCTCCTGGTTTATGCAAAAAAAGAGTGACAAACTCATTTTTTTTAAGTTAAAAGTTGGTGAATTTAACAAATATTATCATCCATGCAACATTAATATCTTAGAACCAAAATATCCAATTAACTATAGCTTTGTAAAGGAACTTGGGAATTGATAGCTAAAGGTCCAAAAAACCTAAGAACTTTTTTGTTCTCTTTGTGTCTATTTTTAAGCTCTAAGTTGGTTCAAGTGGTTGTAAGTGATGGACTGTTATAAAGGACACATGACCGACGACAGAATTGTCAGGTGCAGGAAATTTTCTGTTCTCTTTGAGTCTATTTTTAAGCTCTAAATCGGTCAATCAATGGAAAACAAAAAAAAAAAAAAAAAACCCAAATCTAGTCACAACCAAAACAAATCTAGCAAATAAAATCAACAATAAACCATAGAAAACAAAATATGCATGTGTTAGCCCTAAAAATTGTTTAAGAAATAGGAATTGAAGAAAACCCTTAAAATGTTTGAGAAAGAGGGATTGTAGATTACCTGAAGAATGAAGGTAACTCCGGATCCTCGGTTCTAGAGAGTAAAGAGAGGATTGAACAAATAGCTGTGTTGGTCTAGGTAAAAATTCAAGCGAACCAGAACTTTCCTTTCACTGTCAAACCAGAACTTCAAGCGGAGATGGAGATAGATAGGAGAGAGAACTTCAAGCGAGGCAAAGAACTTCAAGCGAGGCAGAGATTTGAGATAGAACTTCAAGCGAGGCAGAGATTCGAGATAGAACTTCAAGCGAGGCAGAGAAAGGAGAGAGAACTTTAAGCGAGGCAGAGATAGGAGAGAGAACTTCAAGCGGAGATAGGGTAAATGATCCGGCCTCCTCAACAGAAATAACGGAAGAAAGAAAACTAGGGCAAAGATGGAGCTGGGTGTTGTCGGCAGAGTAAGCAACAAAGTGGACTCGTGGGAAAGAAAGAAGGGCTTGTGGGAAATAAAGAAGGGATTGGCTTATGGTTGGTGACGTGGAAAAAAAAGGGTGGGCTATTCACTGTAGCTATTTTGTGCGCGCGGGAGACGAAAAGAGGGGGCGGGATTTTTATTTTTTATTTTTATTTTCATATTCACGGGAGGAAAATTGTCCCTTAAAAATATATTTATCTACGAGAGGCCTTTTTCCCCGTTAAGTGAGGGCGGGATTTTTTTTTTTTTAATTTTTATTTTCATATTCACGGGTGGAAATTACTCTCTTAAAAATATTTATCTACGAGAGGCTTTTTCCCCGTTAAGTGAGGGCGGGATTTATATTTTTTATTTTTATTTTCATATTCACGGGAGGAAAATACTCCCTTAAAAATATTTATCTAGGAGTGGCTTTTTCCCCGTTAAGTGAGGACGGGATTTTTATTTTTTATTTTTATTTTCATATTCACGGGAGAAAAATACTCCCTTAAAAAATACTTATTTACGAGTGGCTTTTTTCCCGTTAAGTGAGAGCGGGATTTTTATTTATTATTTTTATTTTCATATTCACGGGAGGAAAATACTCCCTTAAAAATATTTATCTACGAGAGGCTTTTTCCTCGTTAAGTGAGGCCGGGATTTGTATTTTTTATTTTTATTTTCATATTCACAGGAGGAAAATACTCCCTTAAAATATATTTAATCTACGAGTTGCTTTTTCATTCGTAAATATATGTAAACATTAACGGGCCTCTTTAAACTCCCGTGAAAACGGTTTTTAATGAGGATTTTATTAACATCCCGTGAAAACATGACCCTTTATGTGTAAAAAGGGGCTTCTACGAGAGAAAATAAAAGATCCCGTAAATACTACGTCGTAAAAGCCCATTTTTCTTGTAGTGCTTGCTTGCTTGATGTTGAAATTTTGGAAGATTGCTTGGAAATGGTTGAAACATTGCATACTTGAGGTAGTTTTCTCCCAATGCTTGTTTGCAATATTGGTATCTCTTTTGTGATAATGAGCTTAATGTTTGTGGGTATCATTTCTAGAAACGCTCACGAAACTTCACTCGTCCACTAGGGGTAACCTAGGGGTTTAAAAGGCTTGTTGCATATGCTAAGTGCAATCGTGTTCCCTACGAAAGTGGCGTTATCCATTTTTTACTTTCTAGTTCATAATTGTATAGTTATTCATTTCATTTCTTTACTTTATAGTTCATTGCTAAGGTCTGGATCCAGGCTTCTTCGATAACATATAATCTCCAGCAACAAGATCCCAAAGCTAAACACATCTACTTTCACCGTTACAGGCAAATTCATGTGCCATTCAGGCGCGACATAACCCCTCGTTCCTCTCACTCCAGTATTAGTCCTGGTTTGGTTGAGGTTCATCAGCTTTGACAACCTAAAATCCGCAATTTTTGCACAATGCCTTTCATCCAGTAGGATGTTTTGAGGTTTTCTATCGCAGTGGATGATCTGAGTCTCGCACTCCTCGTGCAGATACAGAATGCCCCTAGCCACATTCACCGCAATTCTAACTCTTTCCTCCCATCTTGGCTTTGTTTCAGACTTGAAAAGGACATCTGCAAGTGACCCATTGCTCATGAACTCATACACCAGAAGCCTATTAGTTCCATCGTTACAATAACCAAGCAACTTTTCTAGGTTCTTGTGATGGGTTCTTCCAATTACTTTCATCTCATTTCGGAATTCTCTTTCGCCTTCAGCCACCACTGTCTCTAGTCTCTTAACGGCAACAACTCTCTTGCCGTTTGATATAAGCCCTTTAAACACTGTCCCTGTAGCTCCTTTCCCCAATTCTTCCGCAAAGCCATTGGTTGCTTGCTCAAGCTCACCATAAGTAAAAGACCGAAGAATAACGTCCTCAATCAATTCTTCATTCCCACGATTCAATTACTTTTTGTATCCCTTGACACGGTATTTGTAAATCAGAACGCCAGATATCGCTAGCACAGTAAAAGCAACAATTAGTACCGCAACACTAGCAATAAGAACTTTGAATTGCTTTTCTTTTTTGAATTCTCTGCCTCCTACTTTGACTAGTGTAATTACTGGATCATTCTGCAGTCTTCCGAATTTTAGTGGAAGCCTTTGTTTCATGCACTGGTCATCTTTATGGAGCACAACTTCACAGTCGTCATCTTTCAAACACTCGTCTTCGCAAGCAGTTCTGCTCGTGTTGCTAAGTATGGAATACGAATCATTGAACCAAACAACATTGTCTAACTGATAAAAATGAGGTGAAACATTCCCATTCCTAACATAATTTCTGTTGCAGCCCGAGTCCTTCTGGCTCTCGTCGATCAAAACATAACCAGGAGGACATGTACAAACAGCTTCTTGATTCATCAAGGTACAATATTGATTCTGGCAACACACCCCTTTAGGATCACACTTGTCGACGGAATTAGGTGACCACTCAACTTTCCAATCATCATCACTCCGATTCAAGCCGTATGAGTAAACCTTGAATATTCCATCTACGTCGAGTGTCATGCGGTACATCAGTTTATCAGAGACATTTCCTCCATCATACAGATTCTTCATATTGCCACTGGTGTTGAGCAAGTATAATTGGCCATTGTCATCAAGATTTAGTGTCAAATTGTTTTCGGCTATGTATATTCCAAAATCCCAGTAACCATATTTTACTGAATTCGGGCTATCTGCTGGATATTGCGCTAGGTATCCGTCCTCCTGCATTAAGATCCGAAACTTCCCAGTGGAGTGATAGTCCTTAGAGACGCTAGAGAACAACTCTTTCGGTTCTTCAAATTGGCGAAGCTTCTGACTGGGTAAAAGGGTGTCTGTTGGAGCGTCAAAGCTTTGCCATATGATCTCTGAATGTGAATTATAGAGAACAAAGTTGCCGGTGTCCAGCATGGAAGCTTATGAACCAATCTGGGACCCACCGGCAATTGTTTTCTCAGGGTCCTCCCCCTGTTGCAATATAAACCTTCCATTATTACTCAGAAGCAATTTACTATCTCTGTGAAATGGTGGATCATCTCGGTTCGCTGTCCATATGACTGTTTTCGGGGCAATTGTTGCGTAGCAGATGCCTATGGAGAAGCCATCACCATTTGGGTAGAACCCAAATGCAAATTGGAGAAGCCATCACCATTTCGGGGCAATTGTTTCTAGTTCATAGTTATATAGTTGTTGCTGGAGATCATATGGAAATAAATATATGTTTTAGTGTTGTTTGTTTGTTTTATCTTTTTTGGTCCATTAATTAAAGGATATTTTTACGGACAATGCTGGTGAGTAGCTTCAACTTACTCATCTCTTATGTATCCAATAACAATATAACACATATTCTTTAATAACAAAGTTAGCAAAATAATAAAAAAGAAAAAAAAATCAACCCGTTTTAATTGGGTAACTCTTTTCTCTCTCCTCTTTCATCATTTTCAGAAAAAAAAAAAAAAAAAAAAAAAAAAAAAAAAAACTCTTTTCTCTCTCCATCGTTCTTCTTCATCACCCTTCCTCTTTTATTTCTCTTTTTCATCCCTTCCGAAACCCACGTCCTCACCACTCTTCTTCTTCTTCTCACCTGTATGGGACATCATCAATCAATGAGCAAACATATTTGATTCATGTTTGGGTTATTTTTTCTTTTTCCTCTCGTGCTCCATTGAACATCATCACTCAACAGGCAAGCAAGAATTGTGG
The DNA here is from genome assembly GCF_030987335.1 of Cornus florida. Taxonomy (NCBI): domain Eukaryota; kingdom Viridiplantae; phylum Streptophyta; class Magnoliopsida; order Cornales; family Cornaceae; genus Cornus; species Cornus florida. The sequence goes on along the minus strand of NW_026775577.1, from coordinate 41,876,211 downwards.
GTTTTACTAGGTCTTGTAGTGTAGGTATGATTTAATTCTTTGTTTTGCACATTTATGATTTATTTTTTAGAAAGGGGCTTTCAATCATCAGTCAATAAATATTCCTAAATTTTTCACTTTCTTCATTTTTTTTTTTTTTTTTTTTTTTTTTGGGTTTTTAATTTCTGTTCTTAATGCCCAGGTTGAGTTTTGTAAGGCATGCCCTTGCGGCTTTCTGTACTATAATGTTCATATCAATATATTTAATTTCTACTTTACCTAAGAGAAAAAAAAAAAAAAAAAAAAAAAAAAATGAATTTTCTTTTAATTCAAGTACGGACAATGCTAATTGCCATTCATCTTATAAAACCACAAGGGCGTTGTTTTTTTATTGAGTCCTAAAATTTTTGTGAATATTGAGTACAACGTACATAGCAAAGGAGGGGTACCCCCTGTGAATACTCCGCCAGTATGAAAAGTTATTAATGTTAATTGAATACCCGGTTCTCCAATAGATTGACCCCCAATAATACCTACAGCTTCCCCCAATTCGACCAGGTCGCATCTAGAGGGAAGTACGTTCGGTGGAATAATTTCTTAGATGTATTACTGCATCCCCAAGGGTTAGAATCACTTTTTACAAGTCAGTGGAATCTTTATGCGCAAAACCCCGATTCAAGTAGTCATTTATTTGGTACCTCCCAAGGAGTAGGAACTGCCATTCTAACCCTTCTTGGGGGATTCCGTAAATGTACCAGAGCAGTTAGGAAATTGGGTAGATCAAGAAAACAGCAGTAGCAGCTGCAAGAGGAGCTGAATATGCAACAGCAATCCACGGGCGCATACCTAGACGGAAACTAAGTTCCCACTCACGAACTCATCTTCTTTCTTTTATCACTTAGGAGCCGTGTGAGATGAAAGTCTCATGCATGGTTTTGAATGAGAGAAAGAAGTGAGGAATCCTCTTTTCGACTCTAACTCTCCCACTCCAGTCATTGCTTTTCTTTCTGAATATTGAGTCCTAAAATTTTTGTGATCTTATCAATGCTCTGACAAATTGGTTATATGGAAACTCCACCTCCTTTAGACATATGGTTCTGGGAATCATAGTATAATACAATTCAGAGGTACCCATTGTTAGAAAATTTAAATTTTTAAGTCACACTCGATTTAATAGTTTAGACTTGTATAGTAATAGAATATAACATGGACAATATCCAATTTATCAAAAAATAAGTAAAAACATGGACAATATCCATTGTCCTTTGGAGAAAATGATACAGTGAGGTATACCGGTATGTTAAAAAAAAATTTAAAAAAAATGAGTAACCATCTTTAACGCTCAAACAAAATAACGGTGTCAATAATCTTTTTTCGGAGTGCCACTTTTAATTGAAAAAAAAAAAAAAAAAAAAAAAAAACACATATCTTTACAAGGAAGAGGAATCTCTCGATTTCAAGAGTTTTGGAAGGGATGAAAAAGAGAAATAAAACAGAAAGGGTGAAGAAGAAGAAGAACGGTGGAGAGAGAAAAGAGTTTTTTTTTTTTTTTTTTTTTTGGAGAAAAGAGTTACCCAATCGATGAAAAAGGAGAGAGAAAAGAGTTACCCAATTAAAACGGGTCGATCCTATTTTTTTTTTTTTTTCCTTTTTTATTATTTTGCTAATTTTGTTATTAAAGAGTACATGTTATATTGTTACTGGATACATAAGAAGTGAGTAGATTAAAGCTATTCACTACTGAGTAGCTAAGTATTATCCTATTTTTATAATATATATATATATATATATATATATATATATATATATATACATGTGTTGTTTGGAAAAGAAACAAATAATGGATGTTACAATTAATAAATTATTTCATCATTTAGGAGAAGAGGCCGACCAACAACGAATTGAAGAGCTTAGATCAGCTTTTACTCTTTAATTAATAAATTATTATTATTTTTCGAAAGTTACAATAAATTAAAATTTTGGCTTTGTCATAATCTTCATATTTATAAAATACTTGCACCAGGTACAACACTAGTGCTCACAACAGGTCACGTGACTAAATTTTTTTAAAAAATAGTAATAAAAATAATTATTGGTGAATACAGAGATGGCATGGATCAATTTTTATTTATTTATTTATTTTTTCGAAGTTCAAGCAAACACATTATTGAAAGTTCAAAATTTGGTGGAGGCATATATATATATATATATATATATATATATATATATATATATATATATATTGATAAATAATGATGAAATTATTGTTACGTCTATTCATACTTGATATTCACCTTTTAGAACAAAATTGGAAGTAGAATGAAATTTATAGATGATCTAATAGATGAAACATCACAAATATATAGATTTTACTTCCACCTGGCTTCTAAAAAAGCCTCACTAAAGCATCAGAAAATCAAACCAAGCACCATATTAACTTATATAGAAGGAAACTAAGGGTGAGCAAATAATCCGTCAATTCGGTCCAAACTAATCCGATCCGTGTGATTCGGTTCAGTTTTCAGATTTCATGATTTAGTGATGGTTTAAAAAATCTGTAATCCGGTATCCATGGTTAGGTTAACGGATTGGGCCTTGAAAAATTCGATCCGAACCGGTAACAAATCCGAACCGAACCGTTAGACAAACCGAACCGAACCGTTGCCAATCCGAACCGTTAGACAAACCGAACCGAACCGTTATTGAATAATATATTAATATTATATATATATATATATATATATATATATATATATATACACACACACACACACACACACAATATAATGGTATATCGTATTTCTTTTTTTTTCTCTTTATTCATTATTCTTTTTTACTCAACCTAACCCTAACTCCGCCTCTTCATTACGACATTTCTCCAATCTCATTTCAGCTGCGCCTCTCCCTCACTAACTCAGCCTCTTCTCTTTACCCTCTTCGCCTTTAATCTTCTCATCTCGCCTCTATGAGTCTATGACACTCTTCGCCTCTCCCAATCTCTCGTCTCTTAATCCAACACCTCTCAACCATTGTTCACCAGATTTGAAGCAACAGCCACCTCTTCGACTGGATCTACCTCTTTTCCGGTGAGTTCACAAGATTTTTGAATGGATCTTCTAATTCTCATCTTATCTGAAATCTTGCAAATCTCCATCACTCATCATAAGGTACACAATCTCTCTATACTTTCTCTCTCCACCACTCATCCCTTCCTAGGCCCCAATCTCTCTCTACTTTCTCTCTCTCTTCAAAATTCCAGCTTAAGAATCGCAAACCTTATAACTAGAAATTACTAGAAGCAGAGGAAAGGGTTTTGCAGATAAAAAAATGAAGACTCTCTGATACATATTTTATGTATTTTTCTTGTTTCTCCAGAATCTTCTGAGTTAATAAAGGTTTGGATTTTTTGCTTATTTATTTTTTCAATATTGTAATTTGTTGTAATCTGATCTGAATTCTATGATTCAAATAAATGAGCTTTAATTGTGTTTCTGTTGTATATGTATATCTGTTGTAATTTGCAGTGGATGGGAGGGGCAAAATGGAAAGAATGTTTGGGATTTGTTTCTGATCTGAAATGTGATGCGATGACCATTCATTTGGCTTTTGTAGTTGAATGCTTAGATCTGATTTACTTCTATTGAATGTTCGAATTGGTGTGTATAACCAATTTCTATGTTTTTTTTGTATTTTGTTCTTTGTTGTTCTTGTTCGCTTCATGATGCATTGTGTGACTGTTTTTTATTAGCCCAATTCGTGAAACTGAACCGAATCAATCCATTATTCCACGGATCGGTTTGGTTCGAATTGAGAGCTACTACGGATCGGTTCGGTTTCAAATTTAACCAATCCGTGAGGACCAGATTGGTTTGAATTTTACCCCCAAACCGAACTGATCCAAACCGTGATCAGCCTTAAGGAAAACCAGTTGAAAAGAAGAATGAGGAGAATATTTACTAATCAAGACTTTGGTTTCAATATTAATGGAATCCAGCATTAAATTTTGCCAAGGAAGGAAGCACGAGGACTTGAAGTTAATCCATTTTTTCCTCACACGTATCTCGTATTTTTTCCTCACACATATTTCAATTTATAATTCCAAAAAAAAAAAAAAGTTCACATGATTTTATACTAAAAAATTTATGATTTTATACTGAAAAAAGTGAACAAAAACTCCCAATAGAGAAATCCAACTTAAAATCACACATGTTATGCAAAGGAAGGGTGGCTAAAAAATATCATAGTACGTGTCTTATGTATCAGACAGTTGCCAAATGTACAATGTTGTAATTATTAATATTATTTTTAAAATATAACTCTCAATGAGCACGCGCGCACACACACACACACACACACACACACACACATATATATATATATATATATATATATATATATATATATATATTCTCAACTAAAAAGCATATTTTAGAGATTATTTATAAATCGAAAGTACTTTATCATCCTTTGAGAATGCGAAGAATAATGGAAATATTGGTTTTGTTTAAGTTTTTTTTGACATTTCTCTCAAAATTTGAGCTTCCAAAATGAAGGTATATGAAAACAAAATAGGGAGATAAAAGAAGAAGTGAAAAGCAGTAAAAAAAATAAAGGTATATTTGTAGATTTTGAAGGGGCACAAATAAAATATTTTTCATACTTTGAAACGAATTCTACATACAGTACCAAAGGCCCAAATCCATTTCCAACTATGTTTTTATGTATGTTTTGTTTTGCAAGTACATTCTATGGAATCTTCTTTGCTATGGCTAAAAAAATATTGCGGCCAAACTTATCGCTTTTCAACCAACCCCACGACAGCCTAAGACGACTCATAGCTCCGGCGAATCAGCTCCAAAGTTCACCCTTTCTGTTCATGCCTAGTCAGGCATTATGAAGTCTGCTCTTAACCTAGATCTCTTCTGGTTGACAACACACTTATTTTATTTTATTGGACCGTTACACCAACAGTTTTTCAAAGTTAAGCCTTGACTGAGTCCTTTACAAGGGTCGCGATACCAAGTCAAGCTTGAAGAGTTGTGAATTTAGGAGGTGGCCAAGTTTTACATTTATAGAAAGCCACTACTACCTTTCTCTATATAAAATATAGATAGGGCGAGTAGGGATCGTCCCAAGGGATTTGATGGTGTATCGAATTGTGAAACTATGGTAATTAGGGTTAGTAGGTCGAGTGATCACACAATTGATTGGTTGGTTGATTATACTAAATGAACTAAACTATAATAAAGCAATACAATAAGATAAAGAGTAAGTAAGAAGGAAAGGTCTTGGGGTGTAGAGATCACCACCAAACAATACTATTCCAAACCATAATCAAGTGACTAATGAGGGAAATGAATGTGTAGCAACAATGTTGTGTGTGTAAAAGACATTCAATTGGTAAGGGTGACTCAACAAGTGCAAATTGTCTCAATCAACACGTGTGAGGCCACAATACATCTATTGGTAGAGGAATATATTGTCTAAACATAATACACATAGACATGCATCAATAACATTAAATCTAGAGGTGAGCATCTACTCTAGCATACATAGACATATAGATAGAGAAAATGATCAATTAGAAGCATTAATCCATAGAACTCAATGAATAATCAAGATCTTCATAAGTTCAAGAGTCAAAATATGCAATACAACACAAATCCCTCAAAATTACACAAGATTAGGTAAAGAAAGCATGTTTGGGGCTAACTCTAGCCCCAAAAGGATGTCTAGTCACTCATGATGATGAAGCTCCAACCCTCAAGGGCTAAATCCATGGTGAAAATCTGCTCCTTGATGATGAAGGTCTCCTCCAAAGGTTGCTCTAGCTTCCTCCCTTCTTCCTCTCCAAGAATAGCCTCCAAGATGATTTTCAATGTGTGACAAGAGACTCCCTTAAAAAGTGTATCATATTCCTTATATAGGTAGGTCAAATACACCCCATGATGAGCTGTGGTCGTGCAAGGCATATTCTCTAATCATTGGATGAAGGACGGAATAGATGAGCTGGACTTTAACTTTTTCTTGTTGGAGGAAGTTCGATCGATCGAACCTTAACTTGGATCGATTGAAAATGGGTTCGATCGATCGAACTGCATCTTGGATCGATCGAAGTGGTCTGACTCCTCCGGATAATGACAAGGCTGGGATATTTTCAAGATATTTATGGGGAAAAAGACAAAAGTGGTTGGTAGGCGTACAGCTGTGGATAAGATCAATCATTTGAATAGGACAAAATAGGGTTCGATCGATCGAAGGTGATGTTCGATAGATCGAACTTGGAATTTCAGCAAAGGCCAAGGTTGGATCTATCGAGAAGTACTGTGATCGATCATAGATGTTCGATCGATCAAACTCTAAGTTGGATCGATCGAACTTTTCAGCTGCACAACTTGATTCCTTTTTACTCCTTTCTTTCTCCACTTGCTCCCTCCTTTGGTTTATCTCATGATTGCTTCAATTAAGCTCTTATTTGGCTGAGTTAGCTCAATTTTGGGATTAGTGCCTGAAAATATAAATAACACGTAATAAGTCTAAAATGGCAAAGTAAGATAGATAAAGGTACTAGAATGCTTAAACTTAACGGGTTTAAATGCGCACTTTTCAGTGCTCATCAAGCCTTTTGGGCTGCTTCTGGCTGTGAGTGCTTCTTAGGTTTTTTTTTGGATCTTTTGTTTTAGTTTTTTTATATGTATTCTTGTGGGTTTATAACTAAGGCCTTTTTCTTTTCCATTTGTATTGTTCTGGGTCCAGTTCGTTCTTGTTTAATTGTTCATTTACCCCCAAAAAATTACTTATTAGGGATTATTTTTTTTTATTTTTTATTTTTCTTCCTTCCCTGATTTTGGGAAGGCCATGGCCAAGTAAAAGCCCTTTGTGTACCCACACAAATTATGAAAATAAATAAATTATTACATGATCTCATGACCTAAGTCACATAAAGCGGGAGTGAGAGCGAGAGCGAGAGCGAATTCGAAAGCAGGAACGTGAGAGCAATAGAATTAAGTCATAAACAGTGAGAATTTGAGCGAGAGCAAGCATGGAGCATAAGAGTGGGAGCGTGCTCGGAGCGTGAGAGCAACACATATTGAGAAGAATTATCTGACTTAGCTCATGTAAACAAAAGTAATACTCATATAAAAAAGGATAAAGTGCAATAAAATCCCCTCAACTATGCCCCAAGTGTAACTAACCCCCTCCAACTATGCAATTCGTTAAGTTTTAGGACATAAGGTATTTTCAGTCCACTTTCACCACCGAAAATTAGTAAAGACTTTTTTACCCTTTGCATAAAAGGTCACTATTTAATATTGAGGTATTGTTATAAAATTGACTAAATAATGTGGGACTAGTGTAATAAAAAAGTCACTAAAATTTTGACACCTATACAACCTTATTACAACAAACTAATGAGATTGGTCAACACAAGTCACCTCCACCACTCTCATCAATTTCTTGACCAAAAAAAAAAAGTAAAAAAATAAATGAAAAAAAAAAAAAAATTGGAGAAAAAAGAATTCAGAAAAATGTACTATATATAGAGGGAGGGAGAGAGGTGTAATACCCCTAATTTTAAAAGGATAGTCTCGGTATTTTATTAATTGTTTTAATTGTGCTCTTAATTTTTATTTAATTTCTTGGTTATTTGAATTAATTATGTGTTTAATTGAAACACGTATTTAGTTGATTATGTGTTTATTTAAATTACTTGTTTAGTTGAATTTTGTATTAGGTTTTCTTGTTATTAATAGTTAGGAATTAAATGTGTTAAATGGTTGTTTTATTTTATTTTATTTCATTTCATTTTTTTTAATGGTTATGGATAGTAGTCATGGGCCAACCACTTGGGTTCCATGGACTATTTGGATAAGGTGTTTAATAGGTACGGATAATTACTTATGAATAGGTACAGATATATATATATATAAGGAAAGTCCTTTGGAAATAATCTAATGAATTTATTTTATTTAGATAAAAAAATAATATGCATAGATTATACGTAACTTATATTTTTAGTTACCTTTTTAGTATTTTAATTTTATTATTATTTTCTTTAATAATTGGATGTAGATTGGGAAAAAAAAAAGGGTTAATATGTAGTTTATAAATATATCTCTATAGGGTTGGAAAAATGGGTTAGAAAATATATCACGTATTATTTTAGAGAGAGAAAGAGAAAGAAGGAGGAACGAGGAAGATGAAGAAGAAGAAGGAGGCTAAGGTTTTATCAAATCCTAAAGACAAGTTTTTTGTTCTACGCTTCTCTCTTAGACCTGTAATCTATATATCTCTAGTATAGCTTTAGGGATGTTTAGAGGATAATTAAAATTGGAATCCATGTTTTAATTAATCTAGAACTAGGTTTTATAAATTATTTTATTCATGTTTGTTCTTGTATATAAATTAATAAATTTATGATTTGATTGGATTACTTTATGTTTTGTTACATGTTGTACATAATGTATTTTCATATCTGTATACTTTGATTAAACGTAGAAACATGCCTAGGACATCTGAAACAAATAAAGAATGAATACACAGTGAAATTCTGGGTTGATTCGCGTAACAATGCTCAGACCGCTGTTACAGTGGGAGCAAAGCTCGAGCCTTAGATGAAAAGCTTGAGCTTGTAAGGAAAAGCTCAAGCAATTAGTTATAAAGCTCGAGCTTGAGAAGGAAAGCTAGAGCAATTGGGTGAAAAGCTCGAGGCTGAAGTAGGATGCTCGAGCCTGAAGCAAGGTGCTCGAGCAATTAGGACAAAAGCTCGAGCCTTACCTGATGAAGTTTCGGAAACAATGTTGTATTACTTGTTATTGAAATTGAGGAGTCCTAAACATCAAATAAGGACTAGAAATGAGATTAAATAAATGTTAAACAAATTTAAATCTATTAACACATGCTATTTGATTCTTTGAGGAATAAATGGACTTAATCTTTAATTGGTTTTAACAATTAAGATTAAATGTATAGCATGAATGGTATATGGAGAATGCTTAAGTGATTATGTAGTAAAATATCAATATATTTAAGATTCAGTATGTGTAGGATGTGTGATGTAGAAAGCTTAAATAAATCATAAGCTGTTCGTATTTTGTGATAGCATGATATAATATTATTATGTTTAACTTTGGATTATTTGATGTACCTTTGAAATTGTTACATCAATTGTTAGATTGTGTGGATTTAGTGTAACAGTATGAGATAGTGGCACTCTAGGGATGAATTAACTTATCAATTAAGTCCTACCTATTTTATAAGGGAACGGATTAACTAAAATGTTAAGTCCTACTTATATTTGTGTCAGGTCAACTGAATCAGTTGAATGATACATAGTGGATTAATTTAGATTGGATATATATATAGACATATGCAATGATATGAGCTTGAGTCTTATGATCATAATTAGGGTGCGTATATTGCCAAGGATGTGTAGCTAAATATAGTGTAGTTGTTTCCTTAGTAGGTCTAGGTACTCATACCCATTATATGTGCATTTTGCATATTGCCTACTATTCAGGTTGAGACAACCTTATAGTCTAGTGAGGTTCCTTAAGTGTGTATCTATATATTTATACGGATTACTTAGCTATTGCATGGGTTAGCTATAGATATATAGTTTATCTGGTCTCTGTTTGGGTTGTCATAGAAAGAACTTGTTCGTGGGCCTGACCTACTATTATTATTTTTCAGGTGCTTGTCAGTTCCAGACATAGAGTTTATTCGTGCTGAGCAGAGACAATCCACATCATTCTTCCGGTTCTATGTAGGACTCTCTTTATGTTTTAGATTCGGATTATATTGTTTTTTGGTTATTTTAGTTGGATTATCATTAGGGGTCCACTAGATGGATTCCCGAGTTGTAATGATATTAAATGTTTTTGATGTTTCATTTGGAGGATTAATTATTAAGTTAAGGATTTAATATTTAGTTTCTTTTCAACGGTATTATTTATTTCTTATTATGTTTTTTGTATTCTGTGTTCATTTACATACTTAATTGTTTGGTATCACTCGGATCTGTACTCGGACTTGATCACCCATGGCTCTTGAATCGAGGGGTTTCATAGTTGGTATCAGAGCACTCCATGTTCAAGTGTCTCTAGGGATCTATTGTTTTAAGACTTCCGCGTAGCGTATTCTCTTGTGCAGAGCTGAAGTTTAAGATTCGTTGTATTCCTTTACGATCCGCTTAAATTGTGCTGATGTCTGCCTTCTGTATTAGTAGAATGGTTAACACTAGAAGAAGACGGGACAATCAGAGAACAGACAGCGAGGAGGAGCAGCACGTAGGCAGCAGGATTTCCTACGGCGTCAGCAAATGGAGGAAGAACAACAACTGCCTGGGTTTCAGGAGGAAGATGGTTAGTTGCACAATGAGCATGAGGAAGTACAACAGACTACTCAAGAGTCTCAGGATCGGGGTTACAATCAGGGCAAGGATCCAGAGTTTCCTCCCCATGTAAATGACCTCATTGCTTGGGCTATAGAAGTAGGAGTAATAGCTGCACTTCAGAATCAGCCATAAGTTCAACAGGCACGTATACCAGCACCAGTGGTTCAGACTGATCCTTAGGAAAAGGCTAGGAGTTTTTTCATAAAGGGGAGCCCACCTGAGTTTACAGGCTCCACTGATGCAAAAGTAGCTCACTAGTGGAAGAAGGACATTGAGCGACATCTTCGCATGGTTAAGTGCACAGAGGTTCAGAAGTAGATGCTTGCTGATAAGTGCACAAAACTTGTTTATTTTATACGTAATAATAAATGATTAATTAATATTTTTCATTAAATAAATATGCTTATATTTGCTTTTCATGTTTTGTAGGGGCTGATTTCAGAATAAGAAGAAAAGAGACAAAAATAGCAGAAATGTGGGATTATACGATCAATCAAAGCCAAATTGAAAATATATCAAGACAGATTGGAAAGCACGTCAAGTCAAAGATATCAAGCCAAATTGGAAAGCAGCAAAATTTTAGGAAGATTTTATTTTATTTCACTTCTGTAATTAGAATTTTTTCCTCCCGATCGTTGCATTCTAAACTCTATAAATATGGACATATGTAGAGGAGGAGAGATGTACATTGTGAGTGATAGAAAATAATAAAAGTTAGAGAATTTTCGTGTTCAATTTATTTCTTATAATTTTTGTTATGAAGATTATTTTTATTTCTTTATTTTGTTTTCTTATTATGCTAACTTAAACACCCCTTCTCAAGAGAGTGATGAAGCCACCATGGCTGAAATATAAGTAAATTTAGTTTAATTCTTTTATGAAATTTTCTCTTTAGAGCATTATTTTACTCTTCTATTATGTGTTCTTATTTTGATAAAAAAAAATTGGAAAGAGGATTCTTCGTGTTTGCCAATTAATGGTAATTCGGAGAATGCCTATTTCTATTTACCAGAGATATATCAGATTAAGTAAAATATGTTCTCAAGCAATTATTATTTCATGCTATTATTTTCCTTCATCTTTCCAAGTTGTAATTGAACTGGTGGAGTGATTTGCTTAGAGCCTATTTGGGGGATGCTCCATCTTGTTCTATGCCCTTCCCTACAGTGCAAATGGACACTATTGAGGACACCAACTTGTTTGGTATGGGCTATATTGTGTCCAACAGTGCTAGAACAAATTCTGTTTTTGGGCCAATTTCTGAAACAAAAAAATCATGTTCCAAAGTGTTCCCAAATTTTACAAGGCCCACTATTCACTATAGAATGGAGAACAACAACCCAGAAACAAGGAATTCTGAGAACACAATTTAAAGAATCGGTCCATCTTGTTCTAGGGTTCTCTCTAGACAACTGAGGTGATTCACAGTGGTCTTCTTGTCACTATAGTGGGGTTGAAATCGACGACACTAAACCAGAACTGAAGGTCGTCTTCTTGGAACGAAAGAGTTCCTCTGCTTCTTCTTCTTATTTTCGTCGTGCTCTGTCTAACATTTTTGACGTTGTTTGAAGATCAGGCTTCAAATCGACCATGTTTGTATGAAGATCTGACCTCCCTCTGTCTCACCTCTGCATTTTCCGACGAACCCAAGCTTCGTCGCTTCTCTCTGCACTCTCGGTTTACCCCAAGCTCTCTCTCTATTTCCTCATCTCTCTCATCTCGGTATGTTAAGATTTCTTACAAATCTTTTAACCCCTCGTTCTCCAAAATCTATCCCCACTTCATTCGTGCTAATATTTACTGGTAGGTGCCCCAACACTTTAAAAGTTTCTCCAACAATTTTCTGGATAAGCTCTAGTTTGATTGTTGACTATCTATCAGAATCCCTCTATTCTGATTTTGGATGAAACAACTTCTGCTTTAGACAGCAGGTTCGAGTTTTTGGTGAGACAAGCATGATACAATATTAATTAATTGAAAAAAACTGAAAAAAAAAAAAAAAAATCATTCACTGCAAAAGAGTTCTTGAAGAAAAATATTTAATAAAAAGAATGAACCAGAGGATTTATGATAGAATTTAAATATCAAAATGTCAATTCACGCAAAAACATACATAAAATTTACTAATAAGAGAAATAAAATTGTACTAAGATAAATTTTACAATTTAGAATTTATGATTTATTTTATTGGTTTTTATAGTAGCCTAAGATAAAATTTTAAAACTATATATATATATATATATAAAGTTATATCAATTGTATATTAAAATTATACAATAATTAATTTTAACTTTATACTTAATAAAGTTAGAAAAAATGTATTCAAGAAAACATTATTTAAAAACATTCTAAATCCAACATATTTAATTATTTTATTTTTCTACATCTGCGTTTTTTTAACTGAATTTTTGTTTGATCCAAATTCTCAAATCTCTTACAATTTTTTCACCTGCTATATATATATATATATTATCTGAAATTTTAAAAAAATTGTTAGATAATATAATATATGACTTATTATTATATAATATAATATATGATAAAATTTGTTTTTCTATATATATATATATATATATATATATATCAAAATAGCTTGAATCCTCATTTTTTATATTTGTCTATCTGAAATTTAAAAAATTTAAATTTAAATGGAGAAAGAAAATAATTGTGACTTATTATTTAGATAATATAATATATGATTAAATTTGTTTTTCTATTTTTAGTAAAAAAGTACTGAAGAAGCAAATTTTTTATTTACAGGTTTTTATTGGTAATTTTTTAATAAAAAAACCCAACACTCGTACTAATTTCATGCAATGAAATTTATTAGTAATATTTACAAGTTTTTATTGGTAATTTTTTAACAAAGGAAACCCAACAATTTTTTTTGGTAACTTATAGTTTTGGAATTTGTCACTTAAAAAAATATATATAATGATTTTGGTTACACTTTTATTCTTCCAAACATGTTTTGTTCTCATATTTCTTATAGCAATATACATTACCAAACATGTTCTACCATATTTTTGTTCTAAAATTCTCAGAGCAAATTTGGAACACCAAACATGTTTTCTTCTCATTTCAGAACATCACACTACAAAACACTTGTTCCGTTCTAGACTAGAGCAGTACACTACATCATACTACACTTCCTAAACGGGCCCTTATAATAGGAAAATTTACATACAGAGAAATAAGCAAATTTATTTATAGTAAGTTGTGGTGGTAGATTCTTTTCTTGAGATTTTTCTTATTATTTGATCAGAATTTATTTTGTCTTATTTATTTATTTTGTTTTTAGTTTATTAGTAATAAATCAATAAATTGTTTTAAAAGTTATTCTTCCTTAAATTTTGGTTTTAATTTTGATTCACGAGTTTAAATCTTGTATGGTTCAACCCTGCTTATTCTATACCATATTTAATTTAGTTTTTGTAGTTTTTTCTTATTTTTGCATGAAGTGTAGAAAAACAACAACAGAATCCATAATTCTATTTGTCAAATGGCGCCGTTGCCGCATCAAGATTGAGAATTCTAAGATCAATTCAGAATTGAAATTTTTGGAAACCCACCCAAATTTTCTATCCACCCTTTCATTCTTTTTAATTCTTATTTTTATTTTTCTTTCCTTTAGGTTTGTTGGCTTTTTGATTTAAAAAAATATATATATAATAATAATAATAAAAACTTGCTTCATTTATTAATCCGTTCACCAGTTTACTGGTATTTGATTTTTTATTTGTTTTATTTTTTCTTTCCTTAATTTTCTTTTACTTTTCTTCCTCTTTCTAGATATTGACCTTTTGCAAAAAATAAAATAAAATAAAATAAAAAATTATTACAAAGTCAAACTGCCTTATACAAATTCAAACTGCCTTGTTCTTCATTTTTTGCTTATTGCTTAGTATTTTATTCTAAATATTGAAGCTTCCCTCGTGATGAAGCCTTTTTTCTCAGTGGGTGTTGCAGCTAAGCCTTTTTTACGATGGCTGAACGAAAAACGAAGAAGAAGAGAACGGGGCCTGTTTGTACTCCATTGCAGTCCCATATTTGTCGCCGGAATCACTCCGCAAGCATCGCCGTTCAGCCATCGTAGCTTCCTCGTCGTCCGAATCCTCTTTGGTTGCCAATCTAATCACGGCCATTACCGTCTTGAAGCTTTCTTCCTCGCCGACGTGGAGGCGCCTCTGTCATCGCAAGGAGTTTCTCTGGTCATTGCTGGGTATTTAGCGGCAATTTGTGTTGCTATAATTGGGTATATATATATATATATCTATATATATATATATATATATAGTACCATATTTGGCTTGTTTGCTTACGGACACAGCACTATCCCAATTCTGGAATCCGTACAGAACTAACCCAGTTGTGCATAACCTGGTTCATTCAATAAACTAGTTTGAAAAAAGAAAAAAAATAATTAAAGAATAATAAATAAAAAAAAATACAGATTGTTGATTCAGAGGACTAATTTGGGAGCATTCAACACTTGGATATTCTTATTGGAGCGCGTGGAAACAGGACAAACCATTGCTTTGTCTTCCAAGTAAGTATCTCATGCAACTCCATTGCTTTGTCTTCCAGGTAAGTATCTCATGCAACTTCTGTAAGCGGTTTCTTTTATTTCTTTTAATTTTTTATTTTTTAGATTAGGAAAATATAGTTTTTTTTAGGTTATTAATTTTTGCATGCGAACTCTAGGATATAATAACTTAGAAATAACCCTAATTTCACATTTTCTTCCATTTAATTTTTTATTTTTACTTTTATTTTATTTATTTATTTTTTATCTTAAAAAAAAAAAAGGAAGAAACTTCACACACTCCACTCCCTTTTTCTTTTTATTGGTTGTTTTGCCTATGCATATTTTATTTAGCATTTGCATAAGCTACTTAAGGGCAGAACCCCAACAAGATACGGTCGGGATTTTATCTCCCGTTTCCGTGGCCCACAAATCACATAATCTGAGCATTTGTCATACCTTGAGCTGAATTTAATTAAAATTCATTTAGATATCAGCCATTTCTAGGGTTACGAGCTCATAGGCCCTCTGGGAAGGATGCGGTTGTTAGTAACTCCAGTGAGTAATTATCAAATTGATAAACGGTAGGCGAGTTCTGACTAGGAGTGTGGACGAACCGTCATTAAGCAGGCCAAGAGCCTCTCCACTCTTTCTTGAGAACTACTCTGTTGTTAGTTTGATGGTCTTTAACTGGTGATCTCTCAACTTAAATCTGGAAAGGAGTAGGAGCTCTCTAATTAGGGAGAATTAATTTGGATACCATCCTATTAATTCTTTTTACGATTAGATTAAAAAATTCATCATCAAGATAAACATACAATTTTTTTTTTTTTTGTGTGCTTCGTGTGTTCTGTCCCGTGTTTAGCCTTCTTTTAGGATTTAACTTACTTGACTCATTCTCTAATATATATATATATAACTGAATTGTCTATGTGTTTATGCCCAAGTGGTTGAGGGCTAACAAACGTTTAATCCGTTATTCTAGTGACCATTTACTCTTTGAGTTAGAGAAATCCTCTTGCTCTCTTCAACCACTCATCAATTTCTAATGGCTGAATCTAAGACTTTGAATGATTACTTTGCACCCATCACAACCAACCCACCTAATTGCATAGTTCTCCTTGCAGCTGAAGCACCCCAATTTGAGATTAGACTTGCTACGATCCACCTTTTACCCAAATTTCATGGCTTTGAAAATGAGTAACCCTATATCCATTTAGGAAAGTTCTTAACTGTTTGCAATACTTTCAAAAACTAGCATTTGAATGAAGAGGGTGTCAAATTACGTCTCTTTCCTCTATCCCTAGAAGATAAGGCTACCTCATGGTTAAACTCCATTTCTCCAAATTCTATTAGTTCATGGGATGAACTTGCAAAGAAATTCATGAACAAATTTTACCCCATGCAAATGACAGAGTTAATGAGAGATTCCATAAGCAATTTTAGAGGAAAAAATGAGGAACAATTTCACCAAACTTGGGAGCGTTTTCATAATTTAATTCTTAAATGCCCATACCATGGCTTTGATAAAGCCCAGCTAGTTTAATTTTTCTATAAAGGGCTTTCACCCATGAACCGAACCATGATCGAGTCTATACACCAAGGTAAATTCAAGGCCCAAACCCCTAACCAAGCCTACACATTCTTAGAGGAACTAGCTGAGAATGCCCAAAATTGGAATTTGAATACTGATGAATTTTCTAGGAATGACCAAACCAATAAAACATCTTCTTGGTATGAGATCAAACCTGAAAATGAATTAAAATATGTGATGCACAGTCTAACTGAAGGAGTAAAAGACTTGACCAAAAAATTCGATGCTTTTGCACTCATGTCCACAAATGTGTAATGCAATGTGTGTTCTAGTTCATCTTATCCTACTGAAGCATGTCCTGTCTATTCTACCTCTGAACCTTCCGATGCTTTGGTGTGTGCCTTTAATACCTATAGGAGACCGACGGCTAATACCTTTAGCCAAGCTTACCATCCTGATACTAGAAACCATCCTAATTTTTCTTGGCGATAAAATTTGCCTCCCCAAAACTTAGGTGGTCAACCCAGTTTCCAAGGTAATTCCAATAGGTAACCTCAATCTCAAGGGTTGCTCGTTCCTCAAAGTTAGTTCCCATCGAACACCCATTTGAGTAACAATCGTGATCTCGCACTTGATCCAATGACCAACTATGTTCCTCCTGTCCTACAGAACCAACATATTTCCAATTATAAGGATTCTCTGAAGATGTTTACCCTTAATCTCGACCATTCAAATAAGCAATCTAATCAGAGAATTCAAAAGATAGAAAGTCACTTTGACATTTTGACTCAGAACCAACTGCAATTCCAACAGTCCATGCAAAATCAGTTAAGTCAACTCACTTCAGTTTTGTCTGAACGACAAAGAGTTACCTTGCCTAGCCAACCTAAAATCAACCCTCAAGCCAAAGGGGTTCATCACATTAAAACTTCCTCTCCCACTGACCAATCAAATGGCCATATGAATTCCATCATCACGCTTAGGTCAGGGAAACAAATTGATAATAAGGTTGAGCTACCCACTTAATATGAACCTGAACCATCAGAGTCTCGTCCATCAAACCCTCCAAAAGCCAAAAAGAACCAAGATTCTTAAATTGATAATCCTACTTTTCTGCCATATATTCCATCTGCACCTTTCCCTTCCAGACTGGTTAACAATAAAAAAGATTCACAATACAGTGAGATCTCAGAAATTTTTCAAAATCTTCAGATTAATAATCCATTTCTCACTGCTATTAAGCAAATTCCTTCTTATGTAAAGTTCATCAAAGACTTAGTTAAGTGAAAAACCAACTTTCTGAATGAAGCCTTCATAGCCTAACATTGTTCCTCATTCCTCCAAAACCAAGCTGTGGTCAAACATAAAGACCCTGGTAGTCCGACTATCACTTGTAGGGTTGGCGAAACTTTTGCTGACCAGGCCCTGTTAGATTTAGGTGTTAGTGTGAACTTGTTACCTTATTCTGTGTACCAAGAGTTAGGATTAAATAATTTGAGGAAAACCGATGTTAGAATCTAATTAGCTGATCGATCAGTTAAGATTCCAAGGGGTATCGTTGAGGATGTGATTGTCAAAGTGGCAGATTTTTAGTATCCAGTTGACTTCATTATTCTATACACCCAACCTACTCAAGGTAAACAGATTCCCATCATTTTAGGTCGACCATTCTTAGCTACCACCAATGCATTGATCAATTGTAGAAATGGGAACATGACCTTAACCTTTGGAAATATGAAAGTGGAAGTGAATGTGTTTAGTTTGATGAAATAACCCCCCGACTCAGATTCTATTGAAAAAGTTTGTCTCGTTGAGTCGTTAACAACTAAAACCTTTAAACAATCCTACCCTGAGGATCCACTCCACCAGTGTCTAGCACATTTTGGTACTGATTTTGATGAGGATAATTATATTGGCGAGGTTAATGCCGTATCAGATTCCACTCCAATCTTTGACACACCCAAGTACTGAGTCTACTTTGAATCATTGTCTTCACCAAATAACCCTAAATCTAAAATAGTGAAAGGGTCCCCTAAGGTCGAATTAAAGCCTCTCCCTAAGACTTTAAAATACTCTTACCTAGGTGAATCTGATACTTTTCCTGTGGTGATAGCCTCTGACCTAACCCATAACCAGGAGACCCAGCTACTTGAGGTGCTTAGGGCGAATGAAGAAGCCATAGGTTGGTCTATTGATGATATCAAAGGCATTAGTCCTTTAGTGGTGCAACATCGTATTCATTTGGAGAACGATACTAAAACCTGTAGGCAACCCAAGAAGAGACTGAATCCTAACTTGAAGTAAGTTGTCCGTACAGAAGTTATTAAACTCTTTGATGCCAGTATCATATATCCAATCTCTGATAGTCGGTGGGTAAGTCCAGTCCAAGTGGTTCCTAAGAAGTCTGGCATTACTGTCGTTCCCAATGATTGTAATGAGTTAGTTCCTACTCATGTCCAAACAGGGTGGCGAGTTTGCATTGACTATCGCAAGCTCAATAGTGTAACTAGGAAGGATCATTTTCCTCTACCATTTATTGACCAAATATTGGAAAAATTGGCCGGTCAGTCATTTTATTGCTTCTTAGATGGTTATTCTGGCTATAATCAAATCCCTGTCCACCCTGATGACCAACACAAGACCACTTTCACTTGCCCATTTGGTACATTTGCTTATCGTTGTATGCCATTTGGTTTATGCAATGCACCCGCTACATTCTAGTGATGCATGAAGAGTATCTTTAGTGACATGGTTGATAAGTTTTTAGAAATTTTCATAGATGATTTCACTGTCTTTGGCTCGTCATTTGAACAATGTCTGCACCATCTTACTCTCGTGCTTTAGTGTTGTTGTGATATTAACCTTGTTCTTAATTGAGAAAAATGTCATTTCATGGTCCCAAAAGGAATTGTCCAAGGTCATACCGTCTTTAGTGCCGGAATCGAGGTAGATAAAGCAAAAATTGATCTTATCTCCAATTTACCCATTCCTAAAACTGTCCACGACATTCGAGCTTTCCTAGGTCATGCTGGTTTTTATAGGCGTTTCATCAAAGACTTAGTTAAATCGGACAATCTTTGACCCATCTTCTAGCTAATGATGCCCTATTTGAGTTTACCGATGCTTGTCACTCTGCTTTTGAGCAATTAAAATCCGCCCTCACTACTGCACCTATAATCTGGTCACCTGATTGGAACCTACCTTTTGAGATCATGTGTGATGCGTCAGATTATGCAGTCGGGGCTGTTTTAGGGCAAAGAGTTGATAAAGCACCCTATGTCATCTACTATGCTAGTAAGACCCTGAATGATGCCCAATTCAACTACTCAACCACCGAGAAAGAATTGTTGGCGGTAGTGTTCTCCTTTGACAAATTTCGCTCTTATTTGATAGGATCTAAGGTCATCATTTATACCGATCATACTGCGTTGAGACATCTTCTCTCCAAGAAAGATGCCAAACCTAGGTTGATCCGATAGATCTTACTCCTTCAGGAATTTGACCTTGAAATCTATGATAAGAAAGGCTCTACGAATGTAGTCACTGATCATTTGTCTCATTTAGTTATTGATTCGATTAGCAATTCTCTTCCCATCTCTGATTATTTCCCTAATGAGCAACTTTTTGCGGTATCTCCTGCACCATGGTATGCCGATATTGTCAATTATATTGTCACAAGTCAAACCCCTTCTACTTGGTCCAAGCAAGAGAGAGATAAATTTCTAGCTAAGGTTAAGGAATATTTTTGGGATGACCCCTACCTATTTAAGTATTGTCAAGATCAAATCATCCGTAGGTGTGTCCCTGAGGTAGACCATGAGCCCATCATTTCATTCTGTCATGATCAGGCCTGTGGTGGCCATTTTAGCTCTAAATGGACCTCTGCAAAAATCTTATAATCAGGCTTTCATTGGCCCACCCTTTTTAAGGATACCCATACCTACTGTGTCGCATGTCCTAGATGCCAACTCTTAGGTAAGATTACCAAAAGGAATGAATGGTCCCAACAATCCATACTAGTGGTTAAAATCTTTGATGTTTGGGGTATTGACTTCATGGGACCCTTTATCTCTTCAAATGGGTATACCTACATCCTTCTAGCCATTGAATATGTGTCCTGATGAACACTAAAAAGTGCGTATTTAAACCCCTTAAGCTTAGGCATTCTAGTACCTTTATCTATCTTACTTTACCGTTTTAGATTGATTTCTTATTATTTTCATTTTCAGGCACTTATCCCGAAAATAAGCTAACTCAGCCAAATACGAGCTTAATTGAAGCAACTCTGGGATTAATCAAAGAAAAGAGCAAAGTGGAGAAAGAAGGAAGCAAATGAAGCCAAAGGTGGCAAACAGCAAAGTTCGATCGATCCAAGTTCAAGGTTCGATCGATCGAACAATGATCGATCTCAGCACTTCAAGATAGATCCAAGCCTTGACCCAAAAGCATAAAGTTCTAAAAGTTTGATCGATCCAACACCATCCTTCGATCGATCGAATACTTTTGTCCTTATTCAAATAATTGATCCTATCCACAGCTGTACCACCCACTAACTACTTTTGTCCTTTTCTTATAAATATCTCGGATTTGTCTTTTTCCAAAAAGCTCAGCCAGTTGGATCGATCTAGCTTAAGTTCGATCGATCTTATTTACTTTCGATCGATCGAACTTCCTTCAGTGTGAAAAAGTTAAAATTCCATCTCATTGAAAGTTATCTTTTATCCAATTATTAGGGAATATTGTGTGCACGACCCCAGCTCATTTTGGGTGTCATTTTGACCTACCTATATAAGGATAAGGATTGCTTTTTCAAGGGGAGCCAACATTATTTTCATATCATTTCTTGGAGAGGAAGCTTAGAGGAGGAGGAGGCTAGGACACCATTGAAGACTCTTCATCAACAAGGAGCATATTTCAACTATGGAGTTAGCCCTTGAGGGTTGGAGCATCATCACCATGAGTGGCTAGACATCCTATTGGGGCTAGAGTTAGCCCCAAGCATGCTTTCTATATCTTAATCTTGTGTATTATTGAGGGATTACTGTTGTAATTAATGTTTTGACACTTTTATATATATAGATCTTGTTTATTCAATGATTTATGTGGTTTAATGCTTCCAATCAATCATTTCATTCTATCCATATGTCTATGTATGCTAGAATAGATGTCTATGTGTTTACCTCTATTTCTTGTGTAATTGATGTATGTTTATGTGTACCAATGTTATGGATTTAGGGATTGTCAAAACATTGTGCTTAAAAGAATGCTCTTGTGATTTTCTAGATGGTCCATGCTCACTTCTTGATGGATTATGCCTCTCCCTTAGCTTAGTTAGTTTAATTTCATGCCACTAGTTTAATTGTAGTGTAGTGACAGCATAATTGTTAGATGAGAGGACAATCCATGCTAGTTGTTTGATATTTCATACTTTTGAATGCAAGTAGCATATGTCTCTAACCTTGTGGTGTGTTTGGCTTGTGAACTTAATGAAATGATTAATGACTTGCTAGATATGTTGTGCTTCTCACATGCTATTTAGATAATATATACTTAATTGTTAGATATATTGTGCTTTTCACATGTTGATTAGACAATGTATGCTTAAATTGGTCACCCTTGCTAATTGAATCAACCAAGCACATATACACAAATATTGCAACACACTTTACCCTCATTAGTCACTAGTTGGAAGTGTAGAAAAATATTGCTTGGTGGTAACCTTTAAACCCCAAGATCTCTCTCTCTCTCTTGCTTACTCTTGTTACATTCAATCACTTAGTTTGATTTAGTTGCTCTCTAGTTTACTTAACCAACCAACCATTTGTTGATCACTCGACCTACTGACCCTAGTTGCATTTTCACATTCAAGTACGACTCAAATACCTTGGGACGACCCCTTCTCACTCATACTACATAGTATAGCTGTTAAGTGATTTATAAATTTAACTATGATGCCTACTTGACACTAATTTCCAAACTCAAGGTGTTGTGCGTTATTTTGTGCACACCTAGGGGAGAGCATCACTATGTCCAAATGGGTAGAAGCTTTAGCCACCAAGATAGCTGACCATAGGGTTGTGGTGAACTTCTTGAAAGAATTAATTTTGTCTTGCTTCGGTACACCTCGAGCCATAATCAATGATAATGGTTCACATTTCTGCAACAAAGTCTTTGCTAGCCTAATGTCCACATATGGGATCACCCATAAGGTAGCCCTATCTTACCACCCACAAACCAATGGTCAGGCTGAGGTATCCAATAAGGAGATTAAGCATATCTTAGAGAAAATGATTAAACCCATAAGAAAGGACTGGAGTCTCCACCTTCATGATGCTTTATGGGCTTATCGTACTGCTTATAAGACCCCTATAGGAATGTCTCCATACCGATTGGTCTATGGTAAAACATATCACTTGCCTGTCGAACTGGAACATCGTGTTTATGGGGCCATCAAGGCCATGAACTTTGATTATGATCAAGCCGGTGAGCGTAGGACACTTCAACTCAATGAGTTGGAAGAAATCCGAAATGATGCCTATGAGAATTCAAGGATTTATAAAGCTAAGACTAAATTGGAACATGACAAACAAATTTTAAGAAAGGAGTTTTTCCAAGGCCAAAAGGTTCTTTTATATAACTCCCATCTTGTATTATATCCTGGGAAGTTGAGGTTACGATGGTCTGGTCCAAATTATGTACACCATGTTACTAGTTATAGTGCCATTGAAGTACAAGATCCTAAAACTGGAAAGCTGTTTAAAGTCAATGCTTATCGTTTAAAACCTTTCCTTGAGTTTGAGGCTCATGTCATTGAGGAAATTTTCCTCGTCGATCCGGTCTATTCGGACTAATCTCTTTTGGGTGAACTTCACCCATTGCATCTGGCTGAAGATGTTAAACTTAGTGCTCCTGGGAGGTAACCCAGTCGGTTGTGTCTATTCAGTTACCTTAGATTGATTTTTGAGTCTTAACTAGTTGTATCTCACTCCTACTCATTAGCTTCGTAACTGTTTAGTATTTGAATATGGTTATATTTTCTTTGGAGGTGCTATATTTATCTGATATGGTTTTCGATTGTTTTCCATAACCTCTTTTGCAGAAATTGCACTCCACATCAAAACCAGTGAGGTAATATGTTCCAATGTTTCCCTATATGTCTCCACCTATACTTGTCCATTTAATTTCCATATTCTTTGGTGCCAACACTAGGGACAGTGTTGTATTTTGTTTGGGGGTGGGGCAATGCTCTTATTTCTATGGAAATTATAAGTTGAATTGCATATCATGTCCAATTTGGGTGAATTATTGTTCATGTATGATTGGGAATTGGTATTTTAGGGCAATTTTGAATCTTTAATTCATGTTTTGGTATATGTGGTCTACATCATTGTCCAGTTTGACTATTGTAATGACCCGGTTAATTTCCTTCCATTCCCTTTTCCTTAAATTTTACGGATATTTTTTTTTTTCCGTTATCTTTTCTTTTTTGAGTTCGATTTTTTGTTTCTTGGTGTCGTCTCGAGTGCTCGAGAATGGTTTCTGAGACTTTTTCCTTTGGATTGACAACTTTCTTGTGAGGACCAAGTCATTTCCTCATTTTCATTTTTTGGCACTATTCACTTTTCGTCTTTTTCCCGTATGTCACTTTGTTGGCACAACCTCATCTTTCATGTTCGGATTTGATTTCGGTTTTGCATGCATCCACGATATTTAAATTCCATGCTATGTGTATTTTTACTTTTGTAGAAAAGCATGCTAGTTGTGTATTTTCTTCCTTAGGGGTGTGGATGCACACTTCTTTGGAATTTCTCTTTCTTTTGGGGTCATTTGTGTAATTACTGTAAAGTAATTATTTTTCGTCTTTGGGACCATTTTGCAATTTAATTTGGATGACATTTTCATAAAAGACCTTTTTGTAATTTTTAGAAAGTGTGACAAGTGTCACACTCTCATTGGTCCACTTGTTGACATTTGTGTGTAAACACTTTGATGCCTTGGATAATGACATGTGGAGGTTGGAGATTCACCTACTTGTTGACCTAGGATAGGTGCACTTGTTGGCTTGGATGGTTGACAAGTGTAGGCTTAGGATTAAGCCTATAATGGATGCTTAGATGAGTGACAAGTGTATGCTCCAAATTAAGTCTTGTAATTATTTTTGGGTCACTTTGGGATTATAGTTTTAAAGAGGGGTTTTTGTGCAATTGACCATAGATATGTGTGTTGAACATGGTGTAGGATCACATAGTGAATGGAGGATTTCTATTTCCTTCACTCACCCATTTTCACATTATGTCATTTTATTCCTTACAAGGAAACCCTAGCCTCCATGGATGGAGCTTGAAGCCTTAAGCCTTGACTTTGATTTTTAAGAGCCTTCTATTGATTTCCAAGCTAAACCTTGGGAATACTTTTTGTTCCTCTCACTCTCCTCTACATAAACCTTGAAGGTTTTGCCATTTTGGGTTGGTTTGCCTTGGATTCTAGAGAGACTTTTCTCTAGTGAGGTAGGGGGTGTTATAATTTATTTTCCAAGTGATTTTACTTACTTTTGTATGAGATATAAGTTATATGCATGTCTTATGTTAATTTGAGAAGTTAATGATGTATTATAGTATATTTATAAGTTATTTTAGACTTGATATATGGCATGGCCATGACTTGATCTTTGTTGTGTATTAAATTAGGATGATTTAAATGAGTTTTCAAATCTAGAGATTATATGGATTTAATTTGATTTAAATTCTAGTTAATTGTGTTTTGCTTGTATTCCATTTTAGACTTGAGATATGGTATGACCATGACTTATTGCTTGCTATATATTAAATTGGGATCATTTGAACAACTTTTGTAAGTTAGAGATTTAATTAATTTAAATTATTTAAATTCTACATGATGATGTCTTACTCATTTTGCTTTTTTGATTTACTATATGTAATGAGCATGCTATGTTGTTTAACATATAATAATTTGGGGTTATTTGAAAGTGATTTGAAATATAAATTATTTTAATTATTTTGTTTAATGAAATTCTATCTAATGGCTTCATGGATCTAATTGTGTTTTAGAAGTCGTTTCTATATTCAAATTATAGACTTGGACTTGTTGTATATTCATTTGGTTATGTTTTGAGCATAGAATAACATTGTTGTTATAATTATATTCATGAGAGCATGTTTTCTATATGGGATATATTATTGCCTTGTGTAATGAGTAGCACACCTTGCATTTGACATCTTTCATGCCATAGTAGTTGTGGACTTAGAGCATGTATTGTATGTGTTTCCAAATTCGGTTGTGCATGGTAGATAGTTGATATATTGTATATACATGTCGATATATATGTGTTTGCATAACTTGTTGATTTTGGAAACTTAGGAATGTCGTTGTTTGGCTACAGCTAGGACTTGGTTCTAGTACGGGGGATTGTCCCTCTATAGTCTGGTTGGCACATAGGAAGGTTACCCATGGGCTAGTAACCCTAAAGTAACTATGGTGTCAGTTTGATCTGGTGTGATGTCCAAGTATCCACCTTGTTTGATTTCGCATTTCATTTCAAGTTGATAACTATATGATGTTGAAATTTGTTATTCCTTATTTGATTTCCAATTTTAAGTTACAAGATGTTAACTTTGAGAATTCATACTATATGCATTGTATTGGAAGTTCCAATGTTGGTTAAATTGCATGATATTGTGAATTATGCTAGAAATGAACTAAGGTAGCTTAGGATGCTCCCTGAGTCTCACCATTGACATAGACGTTAGGTGGCATGATCCTTTTGAATTGTTTCAAGTTAATGTAAAAATCTTTAAAGAAATTGAATCTACGCATGCTCATTCTCTACGAGTAAACTTGTTTACTCACCCCGAAGTTACTGGGGATTTTGTTCAGGTACGAAGACTTGGTTCGTGATGTTCATCATTGCTTGGATGATTGTAGACCTGAAAGTTTTAATTCTAGTAAAGGTTGGCTTGGAATGCCACTTGTAGCCTTTTATGTCAAAATGTGTATATTTGATTCCATATATGTAATGTGTATATAAGAACGCCTTTGTATTGTATTTGACATGTATGAGATGAGGCCGGAGGCCAATGACCTGTATTTTGTATCCAAATGTAAAATTTGACTTCATGAAATAATATGAGAATATTGAAAAATGTTAAGTTATTGTTTCACCATAGGTGCATCGGGTGTGGGAATTTCATTTTTATTCTTTCATAAGGTCTCATTAATCATGTATGAAGTGTGGCCAAGGGCCAAACAGTCATTTGACTCCATTTTATAATTTTGGTTTTCAAAATTTCCATTTCAAGCTCATTTTAGCCTTTTTGGCTGTCGGGGGGTCAGATTTTGAATCGGCCATTTCGGGGAGTCGCAAGCCATTCCCACGCGCTTAAAATCACCATTTACGTTTGTGTGCATGATCATTTTCATGAAATACCCTTTCGTTTGTATTTTGAGCTTCCTATGGACTTATTTCACCTTTTTGTTGAAAAATTCGACTTAAGGACATTTTGGGATTTTCACATGAAAAATAAAGTTTTCTTTTGGCATGGTTAGCTCGAAAACATGATTTTGGGGGGGAAGGGGGGGGGGGGGTTTCTTCTTTGTTTTTTTTTTCAAAAAGGCCTAGAAAGTCCTCAAAATCACATTTCAAACTCAGAAATCTACTAAGCTTGTTGCAGAACGAGCGCTTAAACATGGGGCACGAGTGCTCGTAAGTGGGGCAGTGGGTTTTAGCCCTAGGCGTGCTCATCTACAAGCACTCATAGCCCTTGCACGAGCACTCGTCCGTACTGTTCATGTGTGTGTGGATGTGTGTGTCTTGGTTTAGCAATGCACTTCCAACTTCGGGTCATCGTATCTTCCTTGTTTTAACTCCAAATTGGTCCGTTCTTGAGTCTAAACTGACCACGTCGAAATAATATTTCCAATGGTACCAACTAGATCTTTAGATTCCATTTGTATCTTGAGATATTCAAGTTTTAGTAGAGTAGTGTTAGGATTTGGTTCGAACCGGGATAAGGTTTCCCTTCCTTCGACTTTAGGACTTGTTATATTTGTCATCCGGACTCCGAATCAAGTGATTCTTGAGTCCATCTTTGTTAATTTTTTGTTTTCTATCCAATGGTGTACACGGGGGTACCCATTTCAGTTTGAAATTACCATTTTACCCTTTTAGCCTTAAATGCTCATTTTTCTTCGTCTTGCCATTTCTCCTTCGTCCGGACTCCAAATCGTGCGATTCTTGAGTCCATCTTAATTAGTTTTTTGTTGTCTTTCTAGCAGTGTACTCAGTGGCCACCCAAATCCATATTTTTAGAAATAACTAATTTACCCCTAGGGGCTTAATTGTTATTTTTTCGATTTCTTGCCTCTGCACTTATTCCTTTGGGTTCTATGACCTCATAGATGGTTATCTTAGGGTCTTAGAGGTGTTGTGCTCTCGGAGACCGTTGTCTTGTCTTTACTTCCGCATTCTGGATCCGCTTCGGGTCATCATAGGACACACTAGGTTGAAAAATCCAGGGTCGTCACAACTATTGTTAATGATAATTAGTCCTTAGTGTACTTCACTTCTCACAGATGCACACTAGTATCTTTTTATGGGGTATAGGCCTAACCTTATATGATATAGTACATGTGTTGGATACGAGTTAGTAAACCTTAAAAAAATAGATGTCCTTGGCATGATGATAGAGAAATATGCATGATTAGTTAATACCTTTCACGAAGTAACCGGGCCTCTTACCTCAATAAGTAGTGAGTGTTCGCGCCAAAAAGTGAAGGGTTAGGAAAAAATGAATGTGTTGGTTTAGGTTCGAAGCCTAGTTGACTTGAGTTAATAAGCTCTTTGGGGTGTCTTTACACCTAATACCCTAAAACCGTCTAGTTGGGAGTCATTAGCCTAAAGCTCGTTACATGGGTCATCTAGAAAGCTTAAGGAACTTAAACATTGCACAGCTTGCCATCTTCAAAAAAAAAAAAAAAAAAAAAAAAAAAAAAAATGAAAAAAAAGAAAAAAAAAATGGAAGAAAGAAAGATGAAAAATTCGCATGCATAAGTAAAGTCATGAATTCATGCCTTGGGTACTCTAACTTGGAAGGGAATATTAATAAGTTGAAGCTATTGTGATGTGTTATATAAGGACAAAAGGGTAAAACACATAATTGGATGCTAGTTCACTTCAAAAGGAAACTAGGGATTGATTGCTATTAGAAATATGTTGAATTAAACTTTGTGTGGGGAATAAAGTATTATTGCATGTAATTAGAGGTTTGTGATTGCTTGAGAATATTAATCTTTTTTATACTTGACATATTAGCTACCTTGATGATGATTTGTATGCAATCATTTCTGATTCCATGGAAGTAATTGAGCTAAGTGCAAAGTGTGCACAATTTTGGATGTTTGTGGGTATCATCTTTGGAAACCCTCATGAGGTTATAACTTATCCACTTGGGTAACCTAGGGGTTTAAAGCCTTATTGCATATGGTAAATGCAATCGAAAGTAACCTGCGAAAGTGGCACATTTTTAGTTAGGAGTCAGTTGAAGTAATAATTTTGTAAACTTGTCTATTTTTGCCTTTAATTGCTAGAGGACTAGCAAAAGCTTGTTTGGGGGTAATTTGATAAGTGCACAAAACTTGTTATTTTATACGTAATAATAAATGATTAATTAATATTTTTCATTAAATAAATATGCTTATATCTGCTTTTCATGTTTTGTAGGGGCTGATTTCGAAATAAGAAGAAAAGAGACAAAAATAGCAAAAATATGGGATTATTTGATCAATCAAAGCCAAATTGAAAATATATCAAGACAGATTGGAAGGCACGTCAAGTCAAAGATATCAAGCCAAATTGGAAAGCAACAAGATTTTAGGAAGATTTTATTTTATTTTATTTTATTTTCACTTCTGTAATTAGAATTTTTTCCTCCTGATCATTGCATTCTAAACTCTATAAATAGGGACATATGTAGAGGAGGAGAGATGTACATTGTGAGTGATAAAAAATAATAAAAGTTAGAAAATTTTCGTGTTCACTTTATTTCTTATAATTTTTGTTATGAAGATTATTTTTATTTATTTATTTTGTTTTCTTATTATGCTAGCTTAAACACCCCTTCTCAAGGGAGTGATGAAGCCACCATGGCTGAAATATAAGTAAATTTAGTTTAATTTTTTTATGAAATTTTCACTTTAGAGCATTATTTTACTCTTCTATTATGTGTTCTTATTTTGATAAAAAAAAAATTAGAAAGAGCATTCTTCGTGTTTGACAATTAATGGTAATTCGGAGAATGCCTATTTCTATTTACCAAAGATATATCAAATTAAGTAAAATATGTTCTCAAGCAATTATTATTTCACGCTATTACTGTCCTTCATCTTTCTAAGTTATAATTGGACTGGTGGAGTGATTTGCTTATAATAGAAAAATTTACATACAGAGAAATAAACAAATTTATTTAAAGTAAGCTGTGGTGGTGGATTCTTTCCTTGAGATTTTTCTTATTATTTGATTAGAATTTATTTTGTCTTAGTTATTTATTTTATTTTTAGTTTATTAGTAATAAATTAATAAATTGTTTTAAAAGTTATTCTTCCTTAAATTTTGGTTTTAATTTTGATTCACGAGTTTAAATCTTGTATAGCTAGACCCTGCTTATTCTATACCATCTTTAATTTAGTTTTTCCAGGTTTTTCTTATTTTTGCACGAAGTGTAGAAAAACAACGACATAATTCATAATTCTACACTCGTCACTTGCTACTTTTAAGCTTGTCGAAGATGCACTCCAGTGGTGGGAGTCAGTTACCACCGCAGAGGAGAGGACTTCATTGACTTATGATCAGTTCAGTGCTCGCTTCGATGATAAATACTTTCCATATGCAGTCAGGACAGCTATGAAAACAGAGTTCCTTAACCTAGAGTAGGGGCAGGGGAACATGACAGCGGCAGAGTATGAGCAGCAGTTCACGCGTTTATTTCTTTTTTCTCTAGGGGAGATGGATATAGAGGAGAAAAAACGTAATAGTTTTGTTAAGGGACTTATGTGGTTTATTAAGAGATCTATTGCAGGTAGTCCGGCCTACACTACTTATACTCAAGTGGTAAATGCTGCTCTACAGCAGTATCAATTGACTGCGGACTTCAGATAGGTTAGGGGTGAGAAGCGGGGTGACAGCGACTCTACTAATCAGCCAGTTGAGAAAGGGAATGGCAATGGAAACCGACACAATGATAAGGGCAAATTCCAAGGATAGCAGTCTTGGAAGAATCACAAGGGTGGTTTAGATGCTTACAGAGATGGGGCATCGATTCAGAAGCAGCAGAGTGGGAGACCACAGGCAGGACAGGGTCAACCACAGGCTAACCAACAGAGGAGGAAATTTGGCACTTTTCAGGGGAGTTGCTACACTTGTGTAGAGTTTGGTCATACTTCCAGGCAGTATCCTAGAGTAGGACAGGGATAGGCACAACATATGTAGCAGGGACAGAGGGCACCATTACCTTTACCCTCTCCACAAATTCCACGAATTCAGGCACAGACGTATCCGGTTTTACCAGCATTGCCACAGCCTCAGGGACAGGCACCGCAGCAGTTGCATTATGGCAGGGTGTATAAACCCATGCCACAGGATGTTCAGGCGCCTCAGGCTGTTAAGGGTATGTTTCTTATTTATGGTAGATCTGGTTATATTTTATTTGATATGGGTGTTACGCATTCATTTGCGTCTAGTACTTTTATTGCATTATCTAGGATGACGACGCGAGTATGTGATAGACCTCATGGTATTTCTACATGTATGGGCGATACAACTATTTTACATGAAAGTGATGGGCCTGTGACACTAGATATTGGTAGACTTCAATTTCTAGCCAATCTATTGGTCCTGGACATGCACACTTATAATGTGATACTCGGGATGGATTGGTTATCTCATTACCATGCCCAAGTTAATTGTTATGATAGGTCTATTATTTTCACTATACCTGGTCAGGATATGTATGTCGCTGCTATGCCACGTTCTAATGGGTTTTCTAGCACTTATTTGTTTCATATGGAGGAGGAGACCGAGGAGGAGATTACTGTGTCACTAGATAGCATACTAGTTGTGCAGGAATTTCCAGATTTTTTCAAGAGATTCTAGGGTTGCCACCTAGTCAAGAGATAAACTTTGTTATTGATTTTGCTCCAGGCACTAGTGGAGATGCGTGAACTGAGAGATCAGATTTAGCAATTGCTCAGTCAGGGTTTTATTCATCGGAGTACTTCACCTTGGGGAGCTTCAGTTTTGTTTGTGAAGAAGAAGGATGGTTCACTTCACCTGTGTATAGATTACAGGTAGTTGAACAAGGTTACTATTCATAACAAGTATCCTTTGCCCAGGATCGATGATCTTTTCAATCAATTGAAGGGAGCTACATATTTCTCTAAAATTGATTTGCGTTCTAGATATCATCAACTTCGGGTTAGGGAGCAGGATGTTCCTAGGACACCGTTTTTCACTAGATATGGTTCTTATGAATTTCATGTCATGCCTTTCGGATTGACTAATGCACCAACAGTCTTCATAGATCTAATGAACAGAGTCTTCAGGGCTTACTTAGATCAGCTTATCATCGTGTTCATTGATAATATTTTGGTCTATTCTAAGATAGAGGATGATCATGCTAGACATCTTTGTATAGTGTTGCAGATGCTTTATGAACACCAGTTATATGCCAAATTCGAGAAGTGTGAATTTTGGCAGTGAGAAGTGAAATTTTTGGGTCATGTAGTGTCAGAGAAGGGGATAGTGGTGGATCCGGCCAAGGTTTCAGCAGTGGTGGAGTGGGGACAACCTACCTCACCTACAGAGATTCGGAGTTTTCTAGGATTGGCAGGATACTATCGTCGATTCATTCAGGGGTTCTTGAAGATAGCGGGACCACTCACTCATTTGACTAAGAAGGGTGTACGGTTCGTATGGGATGAACACTATCAGAAAGCTTTTGATGAGCTAAAGAATAAGTTGACTTCTGCACCAATTCTGTCTACTCCACAGAGCGGGATATAGTATCTTGTCTACACAGATGCTTCTTTGCAAGGTCTTGGGTGTGTTTTGATGCAGGAGGAGTGACCAATTTTGTTTGGATCTCTTAAGCTTAGGCCTCATGAGCTTAATTATCCAACACATGATTTGGAGTTGGCAGGGGTGGTCTTTACCTTAGGTATTTGGAGGCATTATCTGTTGGGAGAATCTTTCAGATTATTTAGTGATCACAAGAGTTTGCAGTATTTATTCACGCAACAGGAGCTGAATATGAAACAGCGCTGATGGTTAGAGTTTGTGAAAGACTATCATTTCTCTATACAGTACCATCGAGGGAAAGTAAATGTGGTGGCAGATGCACTCAGTCACCGACCTTTTGGGAGTCTTTCTGCATTATTCGCTACTGAATGGAATAATTTGAAGACCGTTGATGAGTTGTCCGATGCCTTTATGGCGTGTATAGTTGTAACACCTTCGATTATTCATAAGGTATTGAAGGCATAACTCATGGATCAGTAGTGCATTGATAAGGTTGCAGAGATAGCTTCTGAGAATGTTCTATTCTATCACGTTGGGATTAATGGAGGCTTGAGGTACAAGGGGTGGTTGGTAGTACCTTATGCTGATGAGTTGCAGAAGAATGTGATGATTGAGACTCACAGTTCTGAGTTTTCTGTTCATTCAGGATGAGACAAGATGTATCAAGATATGAAGCGGCAGTTTTGGTGAGCAGGTATGAAGAAAGGCATTGCTATTTTTATCTTTTAGTATAGTATATGTCAGATGATCAAGATTGATCATCAGCGGCCACTAGGTTCTCTACAACCACTACCTATACCAGAGTGGAAATGGGAGAGCATTTCTATGAATTTTGTTGAGGGATTGCCTAATTCATTTAAGGATCTTAATTTCATTTGGGTCATCGTTGATAGGTTGACCAAATCAGCTCATTTCTTGCCTATTGAAGTGTTGTTGTGGTCTTCATCGTCACGGACAGCACTTCTCTTCTCAGGATCTTCACTTCTAAGGTTGTAGGAACCTTAAAAGCCACCACACTTTTCAACCTTCTGAATAACACCGTCAAAAGAGATTAAAATTTTTGACCTCTTCTATCAAGGCTTACGCTTTCCTTTATAAAAGAAAATAAGTATTTGGTGGGCTTTTAGGTCTTCTAGCCAAACTTGGATGAGATACGGCTGGTAAATAGAGTAATCCTGTAACTTTTAATTTGACATGTCATGGAAGGCTTGAGCTTTAGGGTTCATGCTCGAGCATAAGGAACAAGGCTCGAGCCTCTCTAGATGGATGCTCGAGCTTCCATAAATGGTGCTCGATCTTCACATTGACACTTAACCAATTTTCTTTAACTATTTTCCGAAGCATCATTTTCTTATTTTTAGGGTTGAACTCTTTTAACATTGTTCGATCTAAGCTTCATGGGCTTGAGCACTAAGTACCAGGCTTGAGCATTTGAGGCTCAAGGCTCGAGCATCAATGGATAATGCTCGATCCTTAGTGGATGGTGTTCGATCCTGGAGGTGAGGCATGAGACCTGGGAGCATAGCCTTTCAATTAAATCAACTCTTTAATTTTCGACGCCTCATGTTCGAGCTTGAGGGTCAAGGCTCGAGCACCCTTGGTTAAGGCTTGAGCATCCTATGGTAAAGCTCGAGCACCAAGGTACAAGGCTCGAGCATTTGGGCCTTGTTGATTTTTCTTCTCTTCTTTGTTGTGATTCTTGAGCCTCAACACTTAGGCTCAAGCTCGGGGGTAAATTACTTTAAACTTCACCATTTAAGCCTCGGCTTGCTATGAATGACTGACAATGACTCTGTAAGCTTCGATATTATCATAAAGTCTTGGTTTTAACCATTTATTTGGGAAAGTACCTACAAACTCGAAATACATAGAAATCAGTCTAACAATGGAAAGAAGTATCACTTTAGGTCTTAACATACGTATATTTAGGGGCTCGAATATGCAATATTCAGCGCTCATCACACCCCCAAACTTACATATTGCTAGTCCCCTAGCAATACAGAACTAAAAAGCTACTTTCGTGTGAATTACGGTTGCATTGAGCTTATGCAACAAGCTTTTAAACCCTTAAGTTACCCCTAGTGGATGAGCTGTAGTCTGGTGAGGGTTTCCAGTGAAGATACCCATAAACTTCTCAAATCAGTGCCTTAATTGCACAGTAAGCTCATTCAAACCTGTTTTCATATCCTAATGTCCCAGCAATGCATCAATCAGTCAACTACAATAAGAATAAGGAACTATATTAAATAGGAAAAATCTCCATCTCTCAATATCATATCAGTAGCCATGGTCCCCATATGTCAGTTTAATCACATGTTTAATAATCTCGATCCTCAAAATCCTTTTTAATAGTGAACTTACAATTTTAAACATGTGGCTTACTATCTATACTTATATCTAACTCATGTTATCCCTCAATTCACAAGTAAACCTTTCAAATTCTGATCCCCAAGGTATTTTTCCTAATTTTCTACAGGTATGCATTTATTTCATTCATCACTCAATTTTTTTCAACTCTTTTTTATTTTTTTCCAAAAGGGTACTGTGCAATGCTCAGGCCTATTAAGCTTTCTAAATCACTTTTGTAACAAACTTTCGGCCAATGACTCTGGACCCAAACTTGACCCTTTTTCTCTTTTTTTTTTTTTTTTTTTTTCATTTTTTTTCTTTTACATTGGTGAATTTTTTTTTCTTTTATTGCATACATACCATTTTATTCCATTTTTTTTTTTTTAATACCTTGGTTCTAAAAATCATCAAATTCACCTGCTCATTTTAGTTTAACACAAATCAGAATAAGACTTCAAGTTTATACCCCACAGAATTCATGCAAGTGTGAACCTATGCAAAGTGAAGTATTCTGGGAATCAAAATCATCAAATAGTAATCATCCTGACAAAGTGGACCACAGGCCACCAACTGATATCAAAAAATTTCAAAAATCCCTATTTAGCATGAATTCGGTATACAAGCCATCTTTAACCAATATCAGACTACATATGGACATCACAACAATCAATAGACTCATGCTTAAAGTCATGCTTAAACAATTAAATTGCATCCTCTTGTGCACAATATATTAACAACAAAATTTTAAAAGGCACTGCCTTACCCCCAAACTTAAGATGCACATTGTCCTCAATGTGTAAAAATAGATGTAGAGTTAGAAAGATATTACCAAATACGCAGAACCAGTAAGGATCAAGAATTTATAGCTCAGAGGAATGAAATCGTCACCTCACCCCCAAACTTAGTCATTTGTACCTGACAAAATAATCACACTCCACAGTACACATCAGAGTATTAAGTATATGAAGTAAAATAAATATACATCATTATACACAAGTCAAATATATATATATATATATATATATATATATATATATATTGCAAAACTAACCTAAACTAACCTAATCTAAAAATAAAAGAAAAGTACACAAATAAACTAAAAACCTAGAAAAACTAAAAAGAATAAAAATAAAAAGAAAATAAATCGAATCAAACTAAAGTACAAACCTACAAGTGCTAAGTTTAATGTCGCTAGCTCGACAACATGCTAAGTTTAATGTCGATAGCTCGACATTAGGCCACTCCTTAGCCTGTATCCAACAACTCAACTACCTCCCTCATCCCAAAACAAGTCCTGTGGGTGATTATGAAATTCGAAACAAGATGAACTAGTGTGGTTCCATCAAGACCCATGAAAGAATAATCAAGCTTATTCAGTGGTGGCTTAGGCTCAAGTTTATGAGAGGACTCATAAGAAGGACAATGAGGACTGGAAATCAAAGGAGGAGGATCTTTTGTTGGAAAGATGGTGACTGAATCCTCATCCATGACATCAATAAAGAAGCACCCATCTTTCTCTGAGGAATATGGAGAGGCATTGAAGATGTTTAATTTGAGTTTCATGTTTCCAAAAGAAATATCTTTAGCCCCAATCCTACAGTTAATGTTGGCATTCGCTGTAGCTAAGAATGGACGACCAAGGATCACAGGAGTACAGCGATTGGGATCATGGACAGGTTCTGTATCCAGGACAAGAAAATTAACCAGAAAATAGAACTTATCCACTTTAATGAGAACATCTTCAATGATCCCACGTGGTTGTTTCATAAATCGATCAGCAAGTTGTAACACCATTAAAGTGGGTTTAAGCTCTTTCAAGCCTAATTGCTCATACATCGAGTAAGAAGGAAGATTAACACTCGTTCCAAGATCAAGAAGTGTTCTGTCTATCACATTGTTTCCAATGATGCAAGATATGGTAGGAGCACTAGGATATTTGAACTTAGGAGGAGTGCTGTGCTGAATGATTGCACTGACTTGCTCAGTGAGATAGATTTTCTTAGAGACTTGGCTTTTTGATTTTCTCTTTTGAGTGCACAAGTCTTTCAGAAATTTAGCATAGTCAGGGATTTGATTGATAACATCTATGAAAGGAATAATGACTTTTACCTATTTGAAGACATCCATCATGTCTTGGATTTTCTCTCCTTGCTTACCAAAGTAAGAGGGTCCCTTGAAAAGTTCAAGAAAAAGCGCTCTTGGCTCATAAGCTATCTTAAGGTTGGGAGTAGATGAAGAAGGGACTTCACCTTTAACTCCTTTAGAGCTTGATGGAGTAAGATGTGAGGGAACATCTGTGGGATGTGGAATTGGAAGAATGGGATTGATAGGAATCCTACGCCTCTCTTTTTCTACCTCTTTTTCCTCAACTTGATTATCAATGATCTTTCCACTCCTCAAAGTAGTGATGGCATTAACTTGTTTATGACGAGAACATGAAGGAGTAGTCTCATCAATCATGTAAGTTTGCCTTTTTGGATTTGCAATTGGCTGACCTGGCATTGTGCCTTCATCTCTTTGAGTCAACACTTTAACTATTTGCCCAACTTGAATCTTTATTTTGGCCATAGATTGGGAATGGGAATGTACCAATTGAGTGGTGGAATTAAAATCATTAATTGCAGCCAAAACCTTCTCTTCAAATTCAGACGAGTACCTAGGAGGATGAGGATCAGGATTAGCGTGGTTCCTAAATTGAGGAAGACAGTAGATGGAAGATTGATTGAAAGAATTATTTAGTAAAGGATTAGATGAATTGTGGTACTGTCCCTAAGATTGGGGAACAATATTGCCTTAGCTTTGATTTTGCCATGATATATTGGACTGATCTCTCCAACTAGGGTTATAAGTATTTGAATTTGGATTGTAACCCAAATTGGAGAATGCAACATTGGTTTGTGCTTGTGGATTTTCAAAAGAGTGACCCAAGAGAGGACAACTGGCAGCATAATGAGATGGATTAACATAAATAGAACACACCTCCTTTGGCAAAGAGAAGTGCTTAGAAGAATTAAGATTACTGACAGCTGATAAAACTTGGTTAAATTTTCGATTTAACACTTCCATTTGAGTGGCTAGCTCTCTAGATTTTTCTGCTTCATGGATACTAGGAATGGACCTAGACCTAGAGGAAGAAACATGTTGGACAAAATTTTCACTTAGGGCCTCAAACAGTTCCTAAGGGTCATTTGGGCTTTTATGCAGAAAACCACCATTACTAGAAGCATCTACTATATTCCTATGTGGATCATGTAATCCATCATAGAAGATTTGCACCAAATGCCATTTAAGAATATCATGGTGTGGACACTTTCTCAGAAGATCATTGTATCTTTCCCAAGTATCATGAAGTTGTTCACCCAGGATTTGGGAGAATGCCATGATCTCTTTTCTCATTTGTATGATTTTACCCACAGTGTAGTATTTTTTCAAGAACTCTTGTTGCAACTTATCCCATGTGCTTATAGAATTATGAGATAGGGAGTGCAACCAAGTTCTAACTTTGTCCTTGAGAGAAAATTGAAAAAGTCTCATCCTAAAAGCATCATTAGAAAGAGTGGAAAACTTGGTAGTTGAACATAATACTAGAAATTCATCTATGTGCTTATAGGGATCTTTAGTAGCAAACCCATGGAAAGTTGGAAGCATTTGGATCACAGCTGGCTTGATCTCAAAATAGGTTGCATTAAATTATGGAAATTGAAAGCAACAAGGGGATGTATATAAGGTGGGAATGAAATGATCCCTCAATTATGGTCCATTTGGATTATCACCATTATTAGCCATGTCTGATTTAAAGAATTCTCCTAACAATTTAAGTAATTTCAATGGTAACAAGTAGTAACAAAAAGAAAAATTTCAAGTGAAGAAAAACAAAAAAAACTCACAAAAGGTCCTGAAACCGAAGCTTCTATTCCTTAGGCATCTTGATCCTCGCTACTAGATTCCTGCACTTGAAAAGAAAAATAAATAAGGTGAGATATCAGAAAGTCCTAAAACTATAAATTAAAATAAAACTAATCTCAAACTCAATAAAACTGTGACACAGTCCCTGGCAACGATGCCAAAAATTAATGTGTTGTTGTGGTCTTCATCATCACGGACGATATTTCTCTTCTCAGGATCTTCACTTCTAAGGTTATAGGAACCCTAAAAGCCACCACACCTTCTGCCTTTTGAATAACACCGTCAAAAGAGATTAAAATTTTTGACCTCTTCTATCAAGGCTTATGCCTTTCTTTACAGAAGAAAATAAGTATTTGGTGGGCTTTTAGGTCTTCTAGCCCAACTGGGATGAGATACGGCTGGTAAACAAAGTAATCCTGCAACTTTTAATCTAACATGTCATGGAAGGCTTGAGCTTCAGGAACAGAAGCTCGAGCTTTAGGGTTCATGCTCAAGCATAAGGAATAAGGCTCGAGCCTCTTTGAATGGATACTCGAGCTTCCATAAATGGTGCTCGAGCTTCATATTGACACTTAGCCAATTTTCTTCAACTATTTTCCAAAGCGGTTTTTTCTTATTTTTGGGGTTGAACTCTTTTAACATTACTCGATCCAAGCTTCATAGGCTCAAGCATTTGGGGCTCAAGGCTCGAGCATCAGTGGATAATGCTCGATCCTTAGTGGATGGTGCTCGATCCTGGAGGTGAAGCACAAGACCTGGGAGCATAGCCTTTCAATTAAATCAACTCTTTAATTTCTGACGCCTCATACTCGAGCTTGAGGGTCAAGGCTCGAGCACCATTGGTTAAGGCTCGAGTATCCTATGGTAAGGCTTGAGCACCAAGGTACAAGGCTCAAGTATTTGGGCCTTGTTGACTTTTCTTCTCTTCTTTGTTGTGATGCTCGAGCCTCAACACTTGGGCTCGAGCTCGGGGGCTTCAATTGCTTCAAACTTTACCATTTAAACTTTTGACTTGCTCTGAATGACCGGCAACGACTCTGTAAGCTTCGATATCATCATAAAGTCTCAGTTTTAACCATTTATCTGGGAAAGTACCTACAAACACAAAATACATAGAAATTAGTTTAACAATGGATATAATTATTACTTTATGTCTTAACATATGTATATTTAGGGGCTTAAATATGTAATATTCAGCGCTCATCACCTATTCGCATTGATTACACTTCAAAACAGTTGGCGAGACTTTATATAACAGAGATTGTGAAGTTGCATGGCACACCGTTATCTATTATATTGGATAGGGATTCAAGCTTTGTATTGGGATTCTGGAAGAGTTTTTAGCAGGTTTTGGGTACCGAATTGTATCCTAGTACTACTTATCGTCCTCAGATTGATGGACAGACCGAGGAGGTTAATCAGATCATGGAGGATATGCTTCATTCTTGTGTCCTTGACTTTAAGAGTCATTGGGAGGACTATTTGCCACTTGTGGAGTTTGCATATAACAATAACTTTTAGAAGACTATTTGAATAGCACTGTTTGAGGCTTTATATGGCCGGCTTTGTAGATCTCCTATTTATTGGATGGAGGTTGGTGAGAACAGATTTTTGGGTCCTGAGTTCATTAAGGATACCTCTAAAAATATTGCTCTTATTAACGATCATATGCGCATTGCCCAGAATAGGCAAAAGTGTTATGTAGACCGTCGTACTTGTGCATTAGAGTTGCAGGTGGGAGATCATGTTTTACTCAAGGTGTCTCATATGAAAGGGGTAATGCGCTTTGGGAAGAAAGGGAAGTCGTCACCACATTTTGTCGATCATTTTATGATTACGGATCGAATTGGAACGATGGCTTATTGCTTCGCACTTCCGGATCATTTAGATCGTGTTTACAATGTGTTCCATGTTTCCATGTTGAGGAAATTTCTTTGCGATAAAATTCGTTATCAGCATATTGATGTTGGTGAAATTGAGTTGCAACCGGATGCAACCTATGTGGAACAACCGTGTCGTATTATTGACTGTAGGGATCAAATTATTTGTAATAAGGTCATTCCTTTGATACGTGTCCAATGGACTTATCACAATGAGGCTAAATCTACTTGGGAACAGGAAGACGTCATTCGCTCAACCTTTCCAGACATAATGGATGAAGGTAAAGGCGAATTCCGAGAAGGGAATTCCTTTCGTTAGGGGGAAAGAATGTAATACCAAATGATAGTCTCGGTATTTTATTAATTGTTTCAATTGTGTTCTTAATTTTTATTTAATTTCTTGGTTATTTGAATTAATTATGTGTTTAATTGAAATACTTGTTTAGTTGATTATGTGTTTATTTGAATTACTTATTTAGTTGAATTTTGTGTTAGGTTTTCTTGCAATTAATAGTTAGGAATTAAATGTGTTAAATGGTTGTTTTATTTTTTATTTTTTATTTTTTTAATGGTTATGGATAGTAGTCATGGGCCAACCACTTGGGTTCCATGGACTACTTAGATAAGGAGTTTAATGGGTATGGATAATTACTCATGGATAGTGTATATGTATATATATATATAATTAAATAATATATATTTAAGGAAAGTCCTTTAGAGATAATCTAATGAATTTATTTTATTTAGTTAAAAAAATAATATGCATAGATTATACGTAACTTATATTTTTAGTTACCTTTTTAGTGTTTTAATTTTATTATTATTTTCTTTATTAATTGGATGTGGATTGGGAAAAGGAATAGGGTTAATATCTAGTCTATAAATATATCTCTATAGGGTTGGAAAAAGGGGTTAGAAAATATATCACGTATAATTTTAAAGAGAGAGAGAGAAAGAAGGAGGGAGGAGAGGAAGAAGAAGAAGGAGGCTAAGGTTTTATCAAATCCTAAAGGCAAGTTCTTTATTCTACACTTCTCTCTTAGATCTATAATCTATATATCTCTAGCATAGCTTTAGGGATGTTTAAAGGATAATTAAAATTGGAATCCATGTTTTAATTAATCTAGAACTAGGTTTTATAAATTATTTTGTTTATGTTTATTCTTGTGTATAAATTGATAAATTTATGATTTGATTGGATTACTTTATGTTTTGTTACATATTGTACATAATGTATTTTCATATCTATATACTTTGATGGAACGTAGAAACATACCTAGAATTTCTGAAACAAATAAAGAATGAATTCATAGTGAAATTCTGGGTTGATTCGCGTAACAGTGTTCGGACCGCTGTTACAGTGCTCGAGCCTTGGGGGCAAAGCTTGAGCCTTGGATGAAAAGCTCAAGTTTGTAAGGAAAAGCTCAAGCAATTGGTTGTAAAGCTCAAGCCTGAGAAAGAAAGCTCGAGCAATTGGGTGAAAAGCTCAAGCCTAAAGTAGGATGCTCGAGCCTGAAGTAGGGTGCTCGAGCAATTAGGACAAAAGCTCAAGCCTTACTTGATGAAGTTTCGGAAACAGCATTATATTACTTGTTATTGAAATTGAGGAGTCCTAAACATCAAATAAGGACTAGGAATGAGATTAAATAAATGTTAAACAAACTTAAATTTATTAACACATGCTATTTGATTCTTTGAGGAATGAATGGACTTAATCTTTAATTGGTTTTAACAATTAAGATTAATTGTATAGCATGAATGGTATATCGAGAATGCTTGAGTGATTGTGTAGTAAAATATCAATCTATTTAAGATTTAGTATATGTAGGATGTGTGATGTAGAAAACTTAAATAAATTATAAGCTGTACCTATTTTGTAATAGCATGATATAATATTATTATGTTTAACTTTGGATTATTTGATGTACTTCTGAAATTGTTACATCAATTGTTGGATTGTGTGGATTTAGTGCACCAGTATGGGATGGTGGTAGTCTAGGGATGGATTAACTTATCAGTTAAGTCCTACATATTTTATAAGGAAACGGCTTTGCTAAAATGGTAAGTCCTAATTATATTTGTATCAGGTCAACTGAACCAGTTGGATGATACATAGTGGATTAATTTAGATTGGATATATATATAGACATTTGCCATGATATGAGCTTGAGTCTCAGGATCATGGTTATGGTGCGTATATTGCTAGAGATGTGTAGCTAGATATAATGTAGTTATTTCCCTGATAGGTTTAGGTACTCATGCCCACTATATGTGCATTTTGCATGTTGCCTACTATTCAGGTTGAAACAACCTTATAGTCTAGTGAGGTTCCTTTAGTGTGTATCTATATATTTATACGGATTACTTAGCTATTGCATGGGTTAACTATAGATATATAATTTATCTGATCTCTGTTTGGGTTGTCGTAGAAAAAACTTATTCGTGGGCCTCACCCACTATTATTATTTTTCAAGTGTTCGTCAGTTCCAGATATAGAGTTTGTTCGTGTTGAGCAGAGACAGTCCACATCATTCTTCCGGTTCTATGTAAGACTCTTTTTATGTTTTAG
Source organism: Cornus florida (assembly GCF_030987335.1). Lineage (NCBI taxonomy): Eukaryota > Viridiplantae > Streptophyta > Magnoliopsida > Cornales > Cornaceae > Cornus > Cornus florida. The sequence goes on along the minus strand of NW_026775577.1, from coordinate 41,832,986 downwards.
ATTCGGATTATGTTGTTTTTCGATTTTTTCAGTTGGATTATCATTAGGGGTCCACTAGAGGGATTCCCGAGTTGTAATGATATTAAAGGTTTTTGATGTTTCATTTGGAGGATTAATTATTAAGTTAAGGATTTAATATTTAATTTCTTTTCAGCGGTATTATTTATTTCTTATTATGTTTTTATGTATTCTGTGTTCATTTACATACTTAATTGTTTGGTATCTTTCATATCTGTGCTCGGACTTGATTACCCGTGGCTCTAAAATTGAGGGGTATCACAAGAGGAAAGGAGAGGAGAGAGACGCTTAGTATGGTAGACGTCCGCAATGAGTAAAAAGGCATGTTTCAATGCAAGTATTTATGCAATCCATAATTCCTTATTTACTTTGACTGATTCAATTCATCACCATCCAAAGTTCCAAACCCAATTTCATCACCCTTTTTTTTTTTTTGGTAAATGAACCCAGTTTCAGACTTCCAACACTCAAACTTCAATTTTTAAAATTCAATTTTCAATGGTTCACTTCCTGAATGTGGGTACATGCTGTGATTCTTGTTGCGGACATATAAGTCTTGGTGTTGTCTACAGCTCAGTCTCTCTGGTCTCTAGCGAATCATTCGTCTGCAAATCAATCAAAAAACGCGAACTCTCCAATCAGACCTATCTCGCAGCTCATGAGCGCAAGCCCTAACATTCTTCAAATCAATGTGGACAAGAATACCTCCACGTCGTCACCCTCTCCACCATGAGAAAAACTAGAATCTTTCTAATCCTAATTGGCAGCCAGCCATGACTAAAGAATTGCAACCAGTAAGCAAATGCCGATGAAATTATGAGGTGTAAATTATGAATCAATCAATATTTTTGGTCTACTTGAAATATTTAGAATTCATGTATTTTGTATTTGTTGTATTGTCATACTTTTGAATTGACCCAAGCATGACATGCCTTAAAAAAGCATGGACACTACTTTGAATGGCGTGGTGTCCAAATTGGCAGCCCATTGTGATAAGTACAAATAGGGATAAGACCCTCAAACCCCAAAAAAAAATTACTCACGTTCATCATCCTCTTTGAATCTTCTCAAGTACTGTCTGTAACAAGCAGGTGACCGATTTCTGCCATTATCATTTTTTTATCGCGCTTCTCTTAATTAATTACCTCTCTTATTCTGGTATACTGTCTTATTTTGGTAATTAATTTAAGGAGTTCTGAATTTGCTATATATGTTTTTGTCTTCTTTACGATTTTTCCATATATATTTACATTAAAAATTTTGTCGATTGTGTGTAAGTCTTGCAAACCCTGAATCAACCATTTGAAGCCATAGATCGGCTACCCTTCTTCAAACGAGCCCACGCTCAAACCAAAAGACCAGTGAAGATTCTCACCCAAACAACCAAAGCCTTAACCTTCACAGCACTCTGTAGCAACCAAGCCTAAATGACTTCCAAGTTCATTCTTATTAAGCCATGAATATTTGTATTGTTAACAAAAAAATGATTAGTGACCTAATGTTAGAAGAGTCATTTCTCGAGTGGGTAAAATATAGAATATCTTCAGTTTTGGGTGAAAAAGAAAATGCCTAATACGTTACTAATGATATTATAGTCAAATTTAACCTTTAATTCGATGTTATGTAAAGTGCTGATCCAGGTCTGGATCAATCCTCCCATCATCATTAGGAGAATAGGATGGTCCGACTGCAATAATGACGTTACGAATTTAGATCGAAGAGAATGTTAGAGAATCTTAATTATCCCATATCCGATCTTAGAGAAGGGCTTTGACACATATAGACGAGTTCGGTTAAAAGCAATGCCCAACATAATTTTACATGTTCTATTGATTTGTTAGTGTATTTTTTATTTTGCTCATATGAATTAAATGTAAACAGACCCATAGGTGATATGACGTGATCACTCTATTATACTCATTTAGGAGCACCAAATGAGTGCCTTTCTTTAGTTTATCTCATAGTTTCAGACTTCATATCTTTGACATTTTATTGATTGGGGCATTTTTCTTTCATGGTTTAGATTTTATTTTATTTTTTATTATTATTATTTTTTTCTGGCAACTAGGTCGATACTTGCCTTCCTGTTTGAATTAAGAGTTCAACTGGACCAATTGGCTGGGTTTTATTTAACTGGCCAACTAGGCCATTCCCAATCATCTTTTCAAATGTTCTATGGTAGGTAATGCCATCTTTAATTTTTTACCATTTTCTATTTTCATATTTAATTTTGTCACAAATTTCACAACTATCTCCTTACAAAATTATGTATGCTATATAAATTTCAATAGAAAGTGCAAACCCAAAAGTCCTGATATCAACACAATCACAAAGCCAATAAGGTAGCGATGGTTGATATGGCAAGTGTAGAGCTTTTAAGTTCCCTATAGATAAGGATTGAAGGAAACAAAGATAATTTAAAGGCTCTCAAGGATTTCAGCCCGATGGGGCCAAATGTGTCTGGCATTACAAGGTGTCCACTGTTCTTTGTGCATAAAATGAAGATGCTTATACACCGCGCATGGTGTCTATTGGTCCTCTTCACAGAGGGAAGGAACATCTGCAGGCAATGCAGGAGGACAAATTGAGCTACATGTGCTGCCTATTTGAGCGAACTCAATCCGACCAAACACGTAAAAATTACGTAGAAACTATGCTAGAGATGGCACCCATTGTGCGAGAATGCTATACAAAAGCAATAGTAGTCATACCGGATGACAATATCATACTTGCAAAAATGATGCTGATTGATGGTTGCTTCATAATTGAACTTTTATATAGGAATTACTTAGAGCAACAAGACCCCATTTTGTGGAGCCCTGCCAAGTACTACGCTGTCCAACATAACTTGCTATTACTCAAGAACCAGATTCCTTCCCATGTTGTTCAAAAATTGTTCGACCTGACAATGTTATGTATACCGGGTAGTGGAAACCAAACCTCCCCTGACCTCATTGGATGTGTCCTTTCATTCTTAGGCGATATGATAGGTCCAGGAAATAGTAACTTAAGAAATAAGAATTACTTGAATCCATATCACATTCTCCATCTTTTACATATTCTATACATGCCTGGTTATACCATTAGTACAGAAGAGGAATGGGCAAACAACTGCAAAGAGCGATCTGCATTCGAATATTCTGCAACAAAACTCAAAATGACAAGAGTCAAATTACAGAGACATAAAACACGAAACTTATTCGACATGAAATTTACTATTGATAGTACTACTTGTCATCGTTTATTCAACAGTGGTGATGAGAGCTAAAAAGTATGCATTTAAATCCCTTAAGCTTGAGTATTCTAGGACCTTTATCTATCTTATTTCCCCGTTTTATACTAATTTCATGTTATTGCCTTTTTAGGTGCTTATCTAAAAAATAAGAGCATTAAAGAAGTTAACTCAACCTGAATGGAAGAAAGAAGCAAAGTGGAAGCAAATTGAAGCAAAGTATGGAAATTCAGCATGTTCGATCGATCTCAGCAATTCTCAGATCGATCGAAAGTTCATCGATCTAAACAATTCAAGATGGATCCAAACCTTTGTCCTTATCCAAAAGAATCCAACAAGTTTGATCGATCGAACATTTCCCATATCGATCGAAATGATTTGATCTTATCCATACCTACCACCCACCTACCACTTTTGTCTTTTTCCCAAAAATATCTCAGAGATTTGTCTTTATTCAAAAAGGCGCAGCCAAAGATGATCGATCTCTGCAGCATTCGATGGATCTCAGCCATGTTCGATTGATCTCAACACAGTTCGATCGATCAAACTTCCTCAAGTCCAAAAAAAAAAAATAGATTCCAGCTTATTAAAAGTTGGCTCATGGTGCAATCATTGGAGGGACATTGGTGTACGAGCCCAGACCATTGGGTGACATTTTGACCTACCTATATAAGGATTGAGAGCCACTTTTAGAGCATAGTTGTTATTCATAACTTGTAATTTTCTTATCTTGGAGAGGAGGCTAAAGATTATAGAGCTTTTACACATTTTGGGAGTTCTTCCATTCTTCTAGGGTTTCCATCAAGAAGGAGGTCATTCCTACCATGGAGATAACCCTTGAGGGTTGGATGACTACTTTAATGAGTGGCTAGACATCTACTTAGGCCTAGAGTAGCCCTTAAGTTTGCTTCCTAGACTTAGTTCTTTGATCTTAGATTTATATGTATATCTTGCGGTTTCTACTTGATGTGTATGGATTAATGCTTTCAATTGATTATCTACTTCTAACCATATGTCTATGTATGCTAGAATGGATGATTTATGTGCTTTTCTCTAGATTTAGTGGAATTTATGCATGTCTATGTGTATGGATGAAGTTAATCTAGAGTTACAATTTATTTAATGGTTCACACCGGTTTCTTGATGGATTGTACCACAATTTTAACTTACTTAGTTAAATTTCGTGTCTTTAGTGTAGATGTAGTGTAGTTGTTTTAAATTCATAGATAAGTGGACAATCTACTCTTGTTCCTTGGTGTTCCATACTTATGAATGCATTGGATGTATGTTTCTATATAGTTGTGTGTGCATAAATTGTGGTTTCATTGAATGGATTTTAGTCTCATTTGATAGGTTGTGCTTTCCATTTGATTTGGCTTGACAATCTATACTTATCTGCCATCCATGCCTAGTATTAGTTAATGTCACACACACACAAACAAGTTACAAGTCAATTTCCCCATTAATATACAATTACTGGTGAGGTATAGTACCCTATGTCCTCCCCTCTATATCTTTCTCTACGTTATTAATCATTGAATTTTGTTTACTTTAATCTCATTTGCATAATAGCTTAACCAACCAATCTTTGATCACTCGACCTACTAACCCTATTTATTGTTTCCATTACAAAGGCACCCACAAATCCCTTGGGACAATCCCTACTCACCCTAGCTATATTTTTAGTTAGAGGTAGTGGTGGCTTTTACAAATTTAAAACTTGGCCACATTGCACACTCACACTCTTAGTTCATATCATTTTGCAAACTTTTGGTGCATTGGTACGACACACACCAAGTTTTTGGCGCCGTTGCCAGGGATTGAATTGGCAATGTCGTGTTTTGAAAATAAATAGGAATTAGTACTCTTTTGATCGTGTCTTTTCTTTATTTTCTTCTTCGTTACTTATTGTGTTTGTTCTTGATTGACTAGGTGCATTGAGTGAAGGAAGTTGAGAAAAGGAGAATTCAAAGAAATGAGCTAAGTTAAGCACAAAAAGGACTAAAAATCTAAAAAAATTGCAAAGCAAAGCCAGGCTAGAAAGTTGAAAGTTAAATTGAAGTTGCTTAAGGACCCTTTGTGAGATCTTTCTAACTCAAGCTCTAGTTAAATCATCGGCCCGCGTGGAGGCTTGTTTTTCATTTCTTAGATAAATCGTGAGCCCGCGATGAGGCAATTTACTTTTCCTTGCATGTTGTTCAAGCATGGGAGTATAAGATCAATGTATGTGGAGATTTGTTGATTGATTTGTTGTGGGGGCGAAGTGTTTGTTACTTGCTTATTTCTTGTTATTTGTTTTGCTAGTGCATGCATGGTCGTAGGTCATTGAATCCTACTCTTGTCCCTCTTAATTTTCATCTTGAATTGGTTATTCGTAATCCTAAGGGAAGAGGTAGTTCTCATCACTCCATTTTATCAATGGATGAGCAAAATAATGACCTTGTGCAGGACCTTGGTTACATAGACCAACAAGGCATCCTCCACCCTAATGTGCATCATGAAAACATCCAATTACCATTAGGCATGCCTAGACCATTTATTCCACCACAACAACAAGGCTAAATTCCATTGGGAATGCCTCAACCAATCTTTGCTCCATAACCTCCTATGGTTCAAGCTAACCACAATGTTTGAGTAGGACCACTGGTTGTAAATTCCCCTCTTGCTTTAAGAGACCATTATGTGCCTAATGAATATAATGCACCCACTTGCATTCAATTGCCTCTATTTAGAGTACATCACTATAAAATTAAACCACAAACCATTCAAATGCTTCCTAACTATCATGGACTTTCAAGTGAAGAACCCTATAAGTATTTGGATGAGTTTCTTAAAGTGTGTTCCACCGTGAAATACATGGACATGCCAGAAGAAGTGTTAAGACTCAAACTTTTTCCTTTTACACTCAAAGACAAGGCAAAATATTGGTTTAACAATCTTAGGCCTTTTTCGATAACTTCTTGGCCAGAAATGCAACAAGAGTTCTTGAAAAAGTACCCAGTATCAAAAACCAATGCCATGAGAACTTGAATTCGTGAATTTTCTCAAGGGGATGGAAAAATGTTTCATGAGGCATGGGAAAGATTCAATGACTTGCTTAGGAAGTGCCCACATCATCACATACCTAAGTGGTAACTAATTCAATATTCTTTGAAAGTTTACTAGATAATCACAAGGGTATGGTTGATGCATCTATGGGTGGTTTTTATCTTGATAAGCATGAAAATGATGTGTGACAATTGTATGAAAGTATGAGTGACAATTCCATGCATAGGTCCTTATCTTCTAAAAATGGTAGAAATCTAGGTGGAATGAAGAATGTTGGCTTATATCAAGTTGACAACTCCAATGATATAGCCGCCGAGATGAAATCCTTATCTCAAAGATTTGATCAGTTTTTAATCAACCAAACTTCGGTGAATCAAATGTCTTCCTTCCCTAATCATGTTCATCATCGTGCATCTAATGAATCATATATGACTTGTTCTAGTGTGTTACATTATACTTCCAATTGTCCCTATGGACATGTACAAAATGACAACCATGAGCAAGCAAATGCCATTTTTGCTAACCAAGGGAATAATCCCTATGGCAATCATTATAATTCAAGTTGGAGGAACCATCCGAACTTTTCTTGAAAAATCCAAGCGGAAGGCTCAAACCTTCCCCAAGGTGGTTTTCAAGGGAAGTATATCCCACCTCCAATGCAAAGCCAAGGTTCCCAAGGTTTTAGATCATCATCATTTCAATCACATGGAAACCAATTCTCTAATTCTAATTTTCCTAATCAACCATCTTACATCTTATTCTCAAGGAAGCTCTAGGAGTCCCACTTTAGAAGAAAAAGTTTTGACCGCTTTAGGCACTATAAAGGCGAACACTCAATTGCTTCATTCTCACTCTCAATCCATTGCTAAGCTAGAAACCCAAGTAGGGCAAATAACTAGTACTTTAAATGCTAGAGATAAAAGAAAAATGCCTTTGAATGCCCCACCAAAGAAATAATGTGTTGTGGAGATTCATTCCTCATTGGAAGGTCCCACAATTGAGCATGTCAATGCGGTGACAACCTTGAGGAGTGGGAAGATTGTGGACAACAAAATAGGTATGTTCAATGAAGAGAGTTAACCGATGCAACCAAAAGTTGACACCTGTCCCGTTTCACATGTTATTTTTCCATCATTGCATGTGCATGATCATCATGTTGAGAAAGCATTGAAAAATGATTTGAAAAATGAATCAAAGCATGATTTGAAAAAGGACTTGAAAAATTCTTATGTTGATGATGTTTCAAAGATAAATTTTGAAAAAGTTTTTGAGCCAAGAGCTCTATTTCCGGATGCCTTGAAAGAATCCATTTATCTTGATAAACAAAAGACCAAGACCAATGAAATCATTGAAATGTTTAGGCAAGTGAAGATTAATCTCTCTCTTTTGGATGCAATTAAGCAAATTCCAGCTTATGCCAAGTTCTAGAAAGATCTTTACACCCCCAAAGAGGAAGAACAAAAGCTAAGCACCAAGAAAAATGGTTTTGACCGAGCAAGTGAGCTCTATTTTGCAACATAACACCCTCCCAAAGTTCAAAAACCCTGGTTCACCTACTACTTCTTGCATTATTGGTGACCACGTCATCAATTGGGCTCTCTTAGACTTAGGAGCAAGTGTTAACCTTCGTCCATACTCGATATATGTCAAATTAGGCTTAGGAGACTTGAATCGACGTTGGTAGTTTTACAACTTACCGACCGATCAATCAAAAAGCCTAGGGGTATCATTAAGGATGTTTTAATTAAAATTGATAAGTTCTTCTTCCCGGTCGATTTTATTGTCATTAACACGGAACCGGTTCGAAATCCTAAGAGCCAAATTCCCGTTATCCTTGGCCGTCCTTTCTTGGCAACTTCAAATGCCAACATCAATTGTAGGATGGGGATAATGAAAATCTCATTTGGGCATATGAAAGTGAAGTTAAACATTTTTAACCCAACCCCGAATTTAATGGACCAACATGAAGAAGTGTGTGTTGTAGAGGAGTGTGTAAACCATGAATTTGATGAAGTTAAGTCTTTACTTGATGTTGAACATTTCCATGGTTTGTCTACCAACTTGAAAGCATAGAAAGTTGCATTGAAGTTAAGTGTTCCAAGGGCATGGAAGCCCAAGAGTTATTTTGACCAAGGAACGTCAATGTCGTTTGAATTAAGTCCAATGAGTTCCTTAGGGAGCAATTTGTTAGGTGGGATTCAAAAATCCATTCACCCTGTCAAGGAGGGGTTGCATAACAAGATATTTGATCCGGGCTAAAAGAGCCCAACATTTTGCTAGAGACGTTAAAGACTAGTACATGCTTCGTAGGGTTTACAACCCTATTCCTCCTTCATTTCTATTTTACCTTTCATATCTTGCGTTGTCTAGATATGTTTTGGGGTTTATACACATTGATAGGAACTATGATTGAGGATGCATGCCCTTTCATTCTGAAAATAGGCATTTTGTTCTTGTTCGATCGATCTCAAAAGAAATTCGATCGATCGAACATCCTTGCCTACATCCAATCATCCCTCTGTTCCATCGATCGAAATTTTCCTGCATAAATCAACACTTTGTGTATCGATCGAAAATTTTCTTGGATCGATCTGAAAGTTCCTAGATTGATCCAACTTTTTCTTAGATCGATCTTCACTCCACACTTAGAAAATTTTTAAGATTCATGAAAAAGGCCTCTCTGTACATCGTTCGAACTTGTCTATAGGTTTTCACCTGTTCGATCGATCGAAGTATCTTTTAGATCGATCTTGCATTGATCGATCTGTACCCACCTTTGTTGACTTTGATTTGACTTTTAAACTTTAATTTAGTAAAAATCCAAAAATATTTTGAATTTTTAGTTTATTTCATTTTATTCTCAAAAATTTCAAAAATATTTTTAATTTTAGGAAATTTTTCAAAAATCTAAAAATATTTTCATTTTATCTTATTTTATTTTTATTTTATTTTATTTTATTATTATTATTATTATTATTATTATTATTATTTTAAAAAAATTTCAAAAATACTTTGTCATTTGAAGTAGAGATCGATCTGTGTTCTTTCAAGATCGATTTATGTTCGATCGATCTGAGATTTTTTCTAGATCGATCGAACTTGTCAGGGCCAGTTTTTAAAATAAAACCCTAGGGTCATTTTGATCGATTTGTAAATCGATCTCAGACCCTCAACCCTCGCCGCTGCAATACCCATCCCTCTCAGCTCCGCAAACCCTCCAGCAAGCTTCCCAAGGCCTCGAATCTCTCTCCCTCATCTCAGATCTCATCTCTCTCTCCTTTGATCCACTTCTCTCGCTAGTTTGGGTAAGTTGTGTTTCATTTCCATTTTTAAGTTTCAATCATATATTTTTGATGCTTTCATGTTAGATCTGAGCTTCCCATGTCTGATTCTTGCCATTTTTGACTTGATGAAGCATGTATATATATATATGTATATAGATTTATGTATATATTTGATTCCGAATGTGATTTTGAGTTGACAAGTGACCCAAATTGTGTTGTTGTTGTGTGGGAGGGCCCCACAAGCTTGCTTGAGTGCCCCCGTGCCATCCACGTCACAGATTTATGACTGTTTGCATTCGTTGCAGAGTTCGATCGATCTCTGTTTTTCTCAGATCGATCTGCTCACTTAAGTCCAGATCGATCCAACTTGAATCGATCTCATTTTTTTTCCAGATCGATCAAATCTCACAGATTTACCTATATACTTCACAACACCATCTTTTATGTTCCATGCTATCTTATTTATGTCCAATGCCTATGTTTTCCACATTGGATGCATTCTATACTTATCCTGTTTAACATGTTTCACTTGGTCACTGTTTATTCGGCTGCATCATCACTTGCATAGATTCATGATTATTATTCTGAGTTGTCTATCTTATTTGACATACATGTTTTTATATATTGTGTTTCACTTCTTTATGCTGATACTAACTTATATTGCAAGTGTTTTTCTTTCTGTTTTGCAGGCTATGGCTAGGGTAAAGACTGTTGCTCGTAGGCATTATCCACGCTGAGTGAGGCAGTGAGTAGAGGAGCAGGCAGGACCATCTCATGTTCAAGTCCCCATTCCAGAGCCAGCTCCAGAGCAGGTTGATGAGGCTGAGCAGTTAGAGCAACTGGAGGTAGATCCATCTCAGTCCCCATCAGCCGACTCTAGACTATAGTCTTCAGCCTCTGCATTATCTTCTGCAACTAAGATTGCGCATATATCTTCTCCCCCACCACCACCGGCACAGCCAGGCCAGGTCCGCGACAGACTTACCAAGAGATACTCAAGCCTTGAGGTGGCGTATGAGTCAGTATTTGACATTGTCTTTTTCTCCCAGTATTTCCTGACCCAGTCCGCCTACGATGATATTAACCGGAGGGGCATTTCAACTATTTTGGCCCCAGTCACATATCCAGTTTACCCGCGGCTTGTTCGGTTGTTCTACCAGAACCTCCGGCCGGCCTCAAGTAACCTGTCAGAGCTACACACTACATTGATGGCCACCCCATCCGAATCACAGTTGATATTCTTGCCAGATCTTCTCGATGCCCGCATGTCTGCCCTCTTGATGTTTATTATCCTATCTTAGAGTGGAGGCCTTTTTACGCAGACATAGCTATGGTACTAACTGGCTACATGCAGATGGTAAGACTTTCACCACCCGGACTTATCTGCCCGATGACCTTTGGTTCTACGATTCGGTACTCTTCCGAAACGTATTTATGGTGGGCCATAACATCTAGAGGCATTCAGACTTTCTGGTTACTTTATATTCATTCTATACGGGCCACTGGGTATCCATGTCAGCACTCTACTAGAGTGTCATGATGAGATTGTACTCGACCTACATTAGCAAGGCTAAGCCCAGGCGGGCCACTTTTCTTCCATTTGGCCATCTTATCACTTAGATCCTCCGAGATCAACGCTATTCGTTCCACCCAGATGAGCATCCAGAGACAGGAGCTTGCCATTATGGCAAGAAGGAGTGGAATAAGAGCTATAATGCTCTTATCAAGAGTTTGGTGGAGGACGCTATTCTAGCAGCTGAGGAGCTTGAGGAGGAGGAGGAGATGGCAGCAGCAGCCGCAGCAGCAGCAGACGATCCAGCAGTCGCACCGGCGGTTGTAGTACATATGGACATTGACTTGGAGTAGGAGCCTCCAGCAGAGGAGATCCCACATCACTCTCCAGCGGGGTCACCGTTACATTTCCTGGAGCAGGCTCAGGATGCACATCATTTTCCTAATCCAGTGGTACCTAAGGCTTTAACACCAACACTCGGCTTTGGAGAGCGTATCTAGGCCTTATTGTCTCTCTTCGGTTAGATGTGGCATCTCTTCACTCCGATGTCTTAGCTACACTGCAGGGCATATCCAGAGATATCAGGGGATCACGCCCCACTCGCCCTACCTCATCTTCCTGATCTTTATTCCTCTCTTTTATCATGTTATATATCTGTGATACATTCCTGCTCTTTTGATATAGTTAAATTATTTTTGCGGCCAGTCTATCGGCCCTATTACTGTGATGTACCATGTACTGTTCTTATTTTCCTATTTTATGCATGATCTTTTGGATGTCATATTCTACTATTGATATATCTGTCTGTGACTGACTCCAGTATCAAGTGCATCCTAGTGACTTCAATGAGAGAGTGCTGCCCGAAATTTTTAGGACCACCATTTTCCTCTCTCATTAATTTATTTATTATCCCATTTACGCTTATATGTCCACTGTGCACCATCATTATCCCCTTTGTTATTTAATCAGCTTTTCTCCCAATGCCATCTTTTTAAGATCACAATTAATCCAAAGTTTGGAAGGGTTATACCACCCATTTTGGATACTTCTGTCCCAGCCATTCTTTGCCATAGCCACACTGGTATACTCTTTCCTTTATTCTCTTTGCACATTGAGGACACTGTACCATTTAAGTTTGGGGGTAATGGGTGTTGTTTACAATATTTGCTTTCAATTCAAAATTTTAAGCATGACTTATATATTTGAGGGATTTCTATGATTGGTCCATGACTAGCTATGATTTTGATCTTTTGAGGACTATATTGCTTAAAATTTAAAAATTACTTGACTTGAGTATTCAATACTCCTTGTATGCTTTGTGGATGCAATTTAGGAATAAATTTTTTGAAAGATTGATATCTTGATTACATTTGTGGTCCACATCATCCTGATTTTGTGATTGTTTTGAGATTCACTCTAGGATTCTACACTAGCATAGGCGCACACTGGCATTCATTTGTGGGGTACATGCTTTGTTGATTATTGAATTCGTTATATCCCAATTGGGCTAGTAGTGCATTGAAAGCTTTTATCTTGATAAAAGTGGATAACAAACCCTTTTCATTGAGTAGCCGGGATTCTAGCCTCATCAAGCACTGAATTTCTCACACCGAAAGGTGGAGGGCCCAAACTTTAAGTTAATAATTGGATTTTAAAAAAAAAAAAGTGAGGACTTCTCCCAAAAGGTGAGAAGTGGGAAATGATTAGATGGAGGTTATTTTGATTTGTAGCCTAGTTGATTTGAGCTTGTAAGTCCTTAGGGGTGTTTGAACGCCTAATGCCCTAAAGCCATCTGGTTTGGGAGTCATTGACCTAACGCTTGACCTCATGGATCGCTAGAAAGTTTAATAGATCAACACATTGCACCATGCTTCCATCTTTGATCCTTAAAAAAAAAAAAAAAAAAAAAAAAAAAAAAAAAAAAAAAAAAAAAAAAAATTGAAAAAATATCGAGTGAAAAGAATAAGCGCACCTAGATGAATAAAGCTTTAATAAAAGGTCCACTCTTTATCTTGATGATCGGTAGTAGATTTGTGTACTAATTTGAGGGTAAGGATGTAATCATTTATTTCGTTGCCTTAAATATCAACATATTTGATGCCGGTCCACTCAAAAAGGATTCTAGAGTTGTTTTAACTTGCATGATCATTTTCTTGATGTGTGGGACCATACTTGCTTGCTTGATGTTGATATTTTGGGAGATTGCTTAGAAAGGGTTAAAAAATTGCATACTTGAGGTAGTTTTCTCCCAATGCTTGTTTGCAATATTGGTGCCTCTTTGGTGAGAATGAGCTTAATGTTTGTGGGTATCATTTCTGAAAACCCTTACGAGACTTCACTCATCCACTAGGGGAAACCTAAGGGTTTAAAAGGCTTGTTGCATATGCTAAATGCAATCATGTTCCTTATGAAAGTGGCATTATCCATTTATTGCTTTCTAGATTAATAGTTGTATAGTTGTTCATTTCATTCCTTTACTTTGTAGTTCATTGCTAGAGACTAGCAATATTTAAGTTTAGGGGTGTGATGAGCGCTAAAAAGTGCGCATTTAAACCTCTTAAGCTTGAGTATTCTAAGACCTTTATCTATCTTATTTCCCCGTTTTATACTAATTTCATGTTATTGCCCTTTTTAGGTGCTTATCCCAAAAATAAGTCAATTCAGCTAATAAGAGAATTAAAGAAGTTAACTCAAGCTGAATGGAAGAAAGGAGCAAAGTGGAAGCAGATTGAAGCAAAGTATGGAAATTCAGTATGTTCGATCGATCTCAGCAATTCTCAGATCGATTGAAAGTTCATCGATCTAAACAATTCAAGATGGATCCAAGCCTTTGTCCTTATCCAAAAGAATCCAACAAGTTCGATCGATCTAACATTTCCCAGATAGCTCGAAATGATTTGATCTTATCCACACCTACCGCCCACCTACCACTTTTGTCTTCTTCCCAAAAATATCTAAGAGATTTGTCTTTATTCAAAAAGGCGCCGCCAAGGATGATTGATCTCTGCAACATTCGATGGATCTCAGCCATGTTCGATCAATCTCAACACAGTTCGATCGATCGAACTTCCTCAAGTCCGAAAAAAAATGATTCCAGCTCATTAAAAATTGGCTTATGGTGCAATCATTGGAGGAACCTTGGTGTATGAGCCCAGACCATGGGTGACATTTTGACCTACCTATATAAGGATTGAGAGCCACTTTTAGAGCATAGTTGTTATTCATAACTTGTAATTTTCTTATCTTGGAGAGGAGGCTAGAGATTAGAGAGCTTCTACACATTTTCGGAGTTCTTCCATTCTTCTAGGGTTTCCATCAAGAAGGAGGTCATTCCTACCATGGAGATAGCCCTTGAGGGTTGGATGACTACTTCAATGAGTGGCTAGACATCTACTTGGGGCTAGAGTAGCCCCTAAGTTTGCTTTATAGACTTAGTTCTTTGAATATTTTTGGGGATTTATTTGTAACAATGTTTTGATCTTGGATTTATATATATATCTTGTGGTTTCTACTTGATGTGTATGGATTAATGCTTTCAATTGATTATCTATTTCTAATCATATGTCTTTGTATGCTAGAATGGATGATTCATGTGCTTTTTTATAGATTTAGTGGAATTTATGCATGTCTATGTGTATGGATGAAGTTAATCTAGAGATGGTCAAAATGGTTCACACTTGTTTCTTGATGGATTGTACCATAACTTTAGTTTACTTAGTTAAATTTCATGTCTTTAGTGTAGATGTAGTATAGTTGCTTTAAATTCATAGATAGATGGACAATCTACTCTTGTTCCTTGGTGTTCCATACTTATGAATGCATTAGGTGTATGTTTCTAGATAGTTGTGTGTGCATAAATTGTGGTTTTATTGAATAGATTTTGGTCTCATTTGATAGGTTATGCTTTCCATTTGATTTGGCTTGACAATCTATACTTATTTGCCATCCATGCCTAGTTTCAATTAATGTCACACACACACACACACAAGTTACAAGTCAATTTCCCCATTAATATACAATTGTTAGTGTCTAGTGAAGTTAAACTTAGTGATGAGTTCTAGTACCCCAAGTCCTCCCCTCTATATATTTCTCTACTTTATTAATCATTGAATTTTGTTTACTTTAATTTCATTTGTATAATAGCTTAACTAACCAATCTTTGATCACTCGACCTACTAACCCTATTTATTGTTTCCATTACAAAGGCACCTACAAATCCCTTGGAACGATCCCTACTCACCCTAGCTATATTTTTAGTTAGAGGTAGTGGTGGCTTTTACAAATTTAAAACTTGGCCACATTGGACACTCACACTCTTAGTTCGTATCATTTTGCAAACTTTTGGTGCATCGGGACGGCACACACCAAGTGGTCATTTTGAAATCACACCTTTCTCGATTTACCAATCCACCGGGACGGCACACACCAAGTGGTCATTTTGAAATCACACCTTTCTCGATTTACCAATCCACCGAGCCATTGTTTAGAAACCTCATTGTTTTCGAGCAATGTTGCCCTTGTGTTTATGGTTACTTCACGTCCCATGCTTTTCATATGTTCATCCTCATTGACTCCTGGAAGGATTTTGAATTACTCGAGGAAGTAGGAATCATGTGCAACCATTTGGGTTAGCTGTGTCGCAACTCTTCAATAATATTTGCAAGAATGCTACTCCACGGACATATGAATTCTACTATGGTGTATGATACAAACTGGTGACCAAATTCTACACGCCATGGCGAGTATCAGTAGGAAAATTGAAACAAGATTATTTTCGTAATCCATGGACTGGCATATCAGTTGCTGCCACTATTATACTTTTTGCCCTCATATTTTTGCAGACCTACTACTCCAAGTTTTCGTATCACTATCCAAAATAAAGGATCTGTTGATGTGTATGCAAGCAATAAAGATTTTTGCTTGAGTAATGTAATTTTCTTGATTATATGAGCAACAACAATTATATATGACTGAAAAACATACAAACAATCCTGATCATAACCAGTTATATAAGTTAATTTATATTTGATGTTTGTTAATTATGATTTCTACTTGAGTAATCCAAAATTGAGATGTATTAAGAGATGTTGTAAAACATGATTCTACGTAGTAGCTTATATTTTAAGCGAAGTAATGGTCTAGCCAAACATGATCCTATGTAGTTGATCTCAAATAGAAAGTTTTGTTGAGATTTTGTTAAGAGACGTTGTAAAACATTATTTCATGAACTTCTTTAAAATTCTATGAAATAACATGGTGAATTGCAAACCCTCTTGCCTTATGGTCCAGACACAGTGCTGTGGTGGATTGGTTTATATATAGAATTGGAGGCTAGGTGCAGAATTTCGCTCAACCAATAATGATTGAGAAAAATAAAACAACTCACTCAACAAACAATGAAAATAAACAAGAACAGTATATCGAGAAGCGTAGAATTGCTTGATCCTTTTATTGGAGGTCTTAGCCTCTATTTATATACAAAAGATTGTAAAATTATGGTAGGACTCGCGTTGCTTGCCCTCCAATTCTTTCTATATAAACATTCTTTACTAATAGAGTTCTTTCCATTGTCGAATTTTCCATACATAGAACTTGCCTTGTACAGAACTTCCAATCTCAGAATTTTCCTTCTACAGTAAATCCTTCAACTGGTAGGACTTGTGCATTCTTGAATAACTGGGCTGAACATATTTTGATCCGGCTGGGCTTGAGTAACAGGCCGGATGTTAAATATTAACAAGCTGGGCTGATGACTTCTTGATTCGGCCTTGATGGAGGTTGGAGGACAAATAACAATGGTCTTGGGCTGTAAATACCCTCAATTTGGGCTTGAGCATGATGGGCCTTATATGTCCTTAGAATGTAGATATGGGTAGTGGTGACGTGTGCGCTTTTTATTGGAGGGAGTTTTTTTCCCTCCACACTTTGCCCCAAATTTCATTTTTAATTGAGCAACGGCTCCTATTAAAGAGGGAATTGAAACCGGTTTTTTACTTTGCTTCAGAAATGGTTCGAGGTCTTTCATTATTACTCCGTCATACAAGATTTTGCAATAGTTACATTTGCCCTTGCTGCACTTCTGCGTTCTTCATTCCATCGCTTTGTCAGGTTAGTTTCGCATCTTTCTTTTCAATCTTTCATTATGAGTACTTCATCTACTCCCGAACGTATAGACCTTGGGGATTCTGAATCCACACCTTCATCTTCCCCCGTTCGCATTAGGGCTCCCCCTCCTAGGGTTTCTACAGATCGCCTTTTGTTGAATCCATTAGGTACTTCCCCTCTTCCAACCGAGACATCCACCTCAGGCTCTGATTATGTTCTTACTCATGAAGAGAAGAAAGCAATCATCTCTATTCGCCGTATCAAGTTCTCTATTGCTTCGGTAATGGAAGAATTTGATATTCCTAAGGGAGTAGAAATTACAGAATATCCCGAGGGTGCCGATTTTACCTCCGGCGAGGGAATTGAGGAGGATGAGTTGCTTCTTTCGGTAGGGCATCTTAACGCCCTCCGATTCCCTCTTCATCCCTTCTATCATTCAGTTTTCAATAAGCTGGGTCTTGCCCCCCTTCAGGTAAATCCTAATTTCTTTCGCATCCTTTCGGCACTGTTAGTGCGCCGGAAATTAGAGGCTCTGGATTTGACCCTTGCCGACCTTCTACTTACTTACAATATATCTAAGCATGGGACCGAGCCTGGTCGCTTCTTTTTTACCTCTCCCCTTCATCAGAGGATATGCACGAACCTTCCTTCATCCGAAAAGAAGTGGAAAGAAAGGATGGTTATAGTTAAAGGAAAATGGTTCGTGCCCCAATCAATTACGCTCCCCATCCCGCGCAAGTTCGGGAAATTAGGTATAGAATACTTAACCTCCCTTCATACCAAGTGTTCTGGCTATTTTCCTTGCCAAGTCTTAATGTTTCGCCGTACTTATGAGTTTCTTGGTGTTTTTTCAGCTACATTCCCATCCTCCGCAGCAAGGAACAGACTTTCTTTTCTTGAGGAACGAGTCTGGAGTGACCCCTCGCCTATCGAGGACCTGCTAACTTCTTCAAACCTCAAGGATATTGCCTCCAGTGCTGTTGCTGCAGACCTCATGGATCTGTCTCTACCATCCTTTGACAGTTTCCCCATGACTGAGGAGGAGATACGGAGGGCTGAGGCTTTAAAAAAGAAAGCCGAAGATGCCCAACCTTTGGTTGTTATTAGATCAACTGAGGATGAGGTGGAACCACCAATGAAGCGAGGAACCACCAATGAAGAAATCTCACCTCAACCCCTCATCCTCTGGCAAGGGCAAAGTCCCTTCTAAGAGCAGAGGGAAAAAGGCTGGAGAGGCCGAACCTGAAGATGAAGTCAGGGCCTTTGTTCTGGCTGAGACTGGGGCTCCTTGGACTCCTTCCTTCACCAGGGCTGACAGGTCAGTTCTACACTCAGGGGATTCTGTGATTACAGACCCTTCAGCTGCACTGGCGGTGGCTCGAGGAATGTGGCTCCCAAAGGACGAGGAAGCCATCAGCCAAATGGGGTTGGAACAACTACTCCCCTCTGCCCCGGTCTGGGCCATAGAGGTTTGCATTGCTCCTTCAGAATTATGTTACTCTTGCTTGCTTATGTTTCTACTTATGCTTATATTTGCTCCCCTGTTAAACAGAGTCTATACCACACCATGGCCCTCTGCGCCACTGCTGAAGCTCAATCCCTCTCCATCAAAAAGCTGGAAAAGGATCTTGACAATGCAGAGAAGAGAGCCACTACTGCCTCTACCAATCTGAAGATAGCTTCTGAAGCCAAGGATGCGTATAAGAGGCAGTTGTCAGCCTCTGAGGCTAAGGTGGATTCTCTTTAGGCCGAAGTTCAACGCCTGACCGAGGCTCTTACTACTTACTTCAAGGCGGGGAAGCAAATGCAGGGGCGCTACTCCTGTCTGGCACACCTGGCTAGTGCTAAAGCGTTTTGGTCTGGCTATAATCAGGGCTCAGGCCCTAAGACAATGGATCTGGACGCTTTTGACAAGCAGGAGGGGGTGCACTTCCCATACGATTAAGGGCCAGAGGCTTTGAAAGCTGAAATTCGCTTTACCGAGATGGTGAAGGCACACCTGAAGGGTACTCCTAGCTCTTCTGCTCCTGTGGCTTCAATTCCTCCTACCCCAAGTCCTACTGTAGTGGATGCTTTTGAATCTACTCCCTTCGATCCGAAGAGGAAGTAGAATCATGTATTTTGTTTTTATGGACAGCTTGTTTGGGATAATGAATATAATTTTTTGTTTTAGGCTTACCTGACTTGTTTTTGCTGTATGCTTTTGATACTATTCATATTTCTCTGACTGGTAATGTGTTTAAACAATAAACATTGTCTTTATGCTTCGGATTTATGCTATCCGCGAAAAAGCAAGGATGGTGGGAAGAAGGAGATCCTTTTAACAGTTTAGTTGATATCTCAGGATGATTCATATGGACAATGATTTAACTGTTAAATGAACCCTCCTTGCCTTTTACTTGCCTGCAGTAGACGTATACATACTCTTTCCTTCTCGTGTGTTCCTGATGTGGGGTGGATCATGATGAACTTATGATATATCCACATCCACAGGGTATTAAACACTTGGAGTCCGGAGGAAAGAGTTCTGATCCGGGCACCAGAGGTCTGAAGCAAATTATTCCTCGGCACTGAGTGTGGAGGAATATTGCTGAATAGGACACTTAGGGTCCAAATCTGTCTCGGACACTTAGTATTCGAGGCAAATTGTCCCTCGGCACTGAGTCGTTGAGGACTAGTGCTGAATAGGACACTTAGGGTCCGGAGCTGTCTCGGACACTTAGGATCTGAGGCGAATTATACACTCCCTGGCGTGGAGCCGGAGGGGAGGTTTTGCCGAGCTGGACACTTAGGGTCCGAGGCGAGATTTTCGCCGAGCCGAACACTTAGGGTCCAAGGCGAGATTTTTGCCGAGCCAGACACCTAGGGTCTGAGGCGAGATTTTTGCCGAGCCAGACACCTAGGCTCTGAGGTGAATGACCTACTCCCCGGCGCTGAGCCTGAGGGGAGGTTAAATGAATTACTCCCCGGCGCTGAGCCTGAGGGGAGGTTTTGCCGAGCCGGACACTTAGGGTCCAAGGCGAGATTTTCGCCGAGCCGAACACTTAGGGTCCGAGCCGAGATTTTTGCCGAGCCAGACACCTAGGGTCTGAGGCGAGATTTTTGCCGAGCCAGACACCTAGGGTCTGAGGCGAATGACCTACTCCCCGGCGCTGAGCCTGAGGGGAGGTTAAATGAATTACTCCCCGGCGCTGAGCCTGAGGGGAGGTTTTGCCGAACCGGACACTCAAGGTCCGAGGCGAATGAACTACTCCCCGGTGCTGAGCCTGAGGGGAAGTTTTGCCGAGCCGGACACTCAAGGTCCGAGGCGAATGAACTACTCCCCGGTGCTGAGCCTGAGGGGAGGTTAAATGAATTACTCCCCGGTGCTGAGCCTGAGGGGAGGTTAAATGAATTACTCCCCAGCGCTGAGCCTGAGGGGAGGTTTTGCCGAACCAGACACTCAAGGTCTGAGGCGAATGAACTACTCCCCGGCGCTGAGCCTGAGGGGAAGTTTGTTTTATATTTTTCCTCAAACCACTTATCATGAGGCTGAGGATTCAAAAATGATAAGAGGCCAAGAAAGCGAGTAACAGTGGCTGTGAAGTTTTCCATTTGTTGACTTTGGAGACCTGCCTCCTCCACTGATACTCCCTTCTTGGCAACCAAATGTTATGGACCACGCATATATGAACCGCATTTCTTTTCTATTTCTATCCAATGTAGGACATAGACTAAATTTTGTCAAAATGGTCGGTGTAAGGAATGCCTCTGGTATTGAGCTTGACAGCCTTAAATACCAGTGGGCCCTCCTTACACCGTAATTAACTATTTGAATATTTCCATATATAACAGAATGTAGCACATACTTTTTTGTCGATGTGGGATAGAAAGTTTTAAGCACAGGCCATAACTCATGTTTTGTTTTGTTTTTTTTTTTTATTCGAGAAAAAATTATCGTGACGAATGCCATGCATGCATAAAAATCGCATAATCATAGAGTAGTATGGCCCCCCATTTTTATAAAAAGAAATAAAAATAGAGGAAAGTTGTACTGAATGTAGAAGCAAAATAAAGAAAAGTTTGGCTGACTGTGGACATACGCAGCTTTATTTGTGAAGAAGTTGTAGCAAAATTGACAAACTTAACTAATGGAAATACCTTTTCAGGTGTATTGCATTCCAAGGACGCGCAATGGGACGTCCGCCAGCTTCGGCCAAACGATATGCTCCTTTCCCTACTACTTCGGTAACCCTGTAGGGTCCGGTCCAATTAGGTTCCAGTTTCTTTACATAAGCTGTCTCCTGCTTCAAAACCCAATCGCCTACCACAAAGCTCCTGAATCTAACGCGTTTGTTATAACTGTTACACACCTGCTGTTGGTATGCCGCGAGACGAATTGCTGCTGCATCTCTCCTTTCGTCCACAAGATCAAGGCTATGTTCGAGTTGTTGCTCATTGTTCCCCTTCAGTACCAAGGATGTCCGAAGGGTTGGGATTATGGACTCGGTAGGAATGATAGCTTCGGATCCATATGCCATAGCAAATGGGCTTTCTCCCGTGGGTCGTCTTGGAGTGGTTCGATAAGCCCAGAGCACTTGAGGGAGATTCTCGTAGCACTTTGTCTTCAATTTCTCCAATTTTTTCTTTAAGCACCCGAATATCGTGCGATTAGTTATTTCAGCTTGCCCATTGCCTTGTGGATGACTAACTGCAGCCAATTTTTGCAGGATTCCATGTTCTCTAAAGAACTTCCTTGTACTTCTGTTATTGAGGTTCTTACCATTGTCCATTACGATGACTTTTGGTACCCCAAACCGGCAAATAATGTTGCTCCAAATGAAATGCTTTACTTCTTCGTGGGTGACGCTAGAGAAGGCTTCAGCTTCCACCCACTTGGTGAAGTAATCTGTAGCCAGAAGCACATGCTCCTTTTTTTCCATGGTTTTGGGTAATGGTCCTACTATATCAATCCCCCATTGGGCAAACGACCATGGATTAGCCATAGCGTTCAAACTTTCGGCAGGTTGGTGCTTTATTGGACCATGGCGCTGACACTTGTCACATCTTCTTGATTATTCCTCGGCATTCCGAGCCAAGTATGGCCAAAAATAACCTTGGGTTAGAATTTTGTGTGCAAGGGATCTTCCTCCGGAGTGGTTTCCACAATCTCCTTCATGAACTTGTTTTAGAATTGTGAGAGCCTCAGTAGGGGTTAAACACTTGAGATAAGGACCGGAGAATGACCTTCGGTACAACTGGTTATTGATGATTGCGTACTTAGCCGCGGTAAGCTTAAGCTTCCTTGCCTCAGCTTTCTGATTCAGGAGAACTCCTTCCTTGAGGTAGGCCTCCATTGGATCAATCCAGGAGGGCTCGCGTGGTACTTCCGGGATCACCATCACCTCTTGCCGGGGATTAATGCTGGGTTCTTCGAGAACATCGATTGGAACAAGCCGAATCAACTCTTCATCTGAAGATGATGCGGCTGCGGCCAATCGATCTGCTTCGGCATTTTCATCTCGTGGTACCTGATGGAACTCGATTTGATCGAACTCCCGGATAGCACTCTCTACAGCATCTTTGTATGACTTCATACATTCCTCCTTGGGAGAATATTGCCCTGTCACTTGATTGATCACAAGCTGTGAGTCACTAAAAACTTTTAAACACCGTACCTGTAGCTGTTTAGCTAGCCGAAGTCCGGCGAGCAACGCCTCATACTCGGCCTCGTTATTAGTAGATGGGAAATCTAGCAAAATTGACTGCTACAGCTTGGTAGCCTCGGGTGTTGTGATGTCAATCCCAGCCCCTGCCCTTTTCTGGTTGGAAGAGCCATCAACCCGTAACTCCCAGTATGGCTCTTGAAGTGTCGGTTCCTCAGGTTGATCTTCGTACTCTAGTAGGAAATCCGCTACTGACTACCCCTTGTGAGATACCTTCGGTGCATAGGTAATGTCAAAAGAGCTAAGTTCAATAGCCCATTTTGTAATTCAACCAGACAGGTCTGGTTTAGCTAGGATAGCTCGTATAGGGTGATTTGTAAGTACCACTATGCTGTGAGACTCGAAGTAATGTCGAAGTTTCCTCTTGGCATAAATTAATGCCAGGATTTCCTTTTCCGTCTTGCTGTACCGTGTCTCGGCATCCGTCATCGTTTTGCTTGTGTAAAAGATTGGGTGCTGAAACTTGCCTCCTTCTTTGATCAACACTGCGCTCGTTGCTACAGCTGATACTGCTAAGTACAGGATGAGAGTGTCTCCGGGCGTTGGAGCAGAAAGGATCGGGGGTTTTGTCATGTAGCTTTTCAATTGATTGAGAGCTTCCTGCTGCTGAGGTCCCCACATATTTTTGCTTTTGGATCGAATAGCATCAAAGAAAGATTTATACTTATCAGATAATCGGGATATGAACCGGCTGAGAGCCGCAATTCGGCCGGTTAGAACTTGCACTTCCCTGCGGGTTTTTGGCTCCTGGTTCTGTATGAGTGCCTTTGCCTGAGCTGGGCTTACTTCTATTCCTCTTTTATTTACGACGTGCCCGAGGAACTGTCCTGATGAGACGGTGAAGGAGCACTTGGTGGGGTTCAGCTTCATATTGTACCTCTTAAGAGTATCAAAGACCTCCTGGAGGTGCTTCGGGTGGTCCTCTTTCCGTATACTCTTGACCGCCATATCATCGATATAGGCTTCAACTGTGTTCCCCAGCGGATTATTGAAAATTTTATTGACAAGTCGCTGGTAGGTGGCTCCGGCATTCTTTAGGCCGAAGGGCATCACTCTGTAGCAGTAAGTGCCCGTCTCTGTAATGAAAGCGGTTTTCTCCTCATCTTCAGGATTTATGGGAATCTGATTGTAGCCGGAGTATGCATCGAGGAATGTGAGCCTCTAATAACCCGTCGTAGCATCCACCATTTGATCAATTTTGGGCAGAGGGAAGTTATCTTTTGGGCAAGCTTTGTTAAGGTTGGTATAATCTACACATACCCTCCATTTCCCATTCTTCTTTTGAACGACTACTACATTTGAGAGCCATTGTGGGTACTGCACCTCTCGAATGAATCCTGCTTGTAATAGTTTATTTACTTCCTCGGCTATTATGCGATTCCGTTCAGGTGCGAACCGTCGGTGCCTCTGCTTGACCGGCCTGAATTCTGGGATAACCCTCAAACTATGGCATGAGACCATAGGATCGATCCCCACCATGTCTGAGTGATCCCAGGCAAAGACATCTGAATTGCACCGAATGACCCTGATCACTGCTTCCTTCTCTTCGGCTGTGCAAGATGAGCCAATGTAGGTGACCTTCTGAGGGTCTCCGAGGACTACCTCTATAGCTTCGAGGGACTCCTCGGTAGGTGCTTCAGCCTCGGTTTCTTCCTCTGCCTTGAGATACTTGGGCAGAGGATATTGTAACTGCTATTTGATTGCGCCTTTGGGATTCGCCTCTAACTGAGGTGATTTCGACGCCTTTTTTGCTTCATGTAGCGTTAGCATGTAACATTCTTTTGCAGCCACCTGGTCTCCCCAGAGGTCGATGACTTCCCTGCCATCTGGGGATAAACACCTCATTACTTGATGAAGGGTAGAGGGGACTCCGTTCATACGATGGATCCGACCTCTCCCCATAATGAGGTTATAAGATGGATGAATCTCCGTCACGACAAAGTTCTCCTTCAGAGTCCTCTTTGCTGCAGTAACGGATAGATCGATCACCCCAAGCGGATTCACCTTAGTACCATCAAATCCCATTAGGGGGCTGGAAGTTGGCCTGATGGACGATGGTGAAACCCCCAACTGATCAAAAGCTGTTTTTGTAATGATGTTGGCGCTACTTCCCGGATCTATCAGCACTTTCCTGATCATATAATTCGCTACCAGGAGGCTGATGACCAAGGGGTCCTCATACGGGCGCTGGACTCTAGAAAGATCATTGTTACCGAATTCAATGTTGATGCTGCCTGGTGCAACTGTGTTTACCGAAGACAATCTTCGTAACTTATGAGCCTCTCTCAGCCTGGATCTGTACAACTCTTCAGACTCTTCATCATCCTCTGACCTTCCGTGTATAGCATGGATAACCTTTACCTGACCGCCCTCTACCCGTCGAGGGTTAACCTCCCGAGGTTTTACGTGCTCCTTCGTGGCGAGATACTCCACCAATTCTCCTCTCGCTATCATGTTTTCTACCTGTCGCTGAAGTGACCTGCAGTCATTGGTGGTATGCCCATAGTCTCTATGGTAGGCACAATGTTTGCTTTTGTCCCTCTGCTCCAAGGGTTGTTTCATGGGCTGAGGAGTTGCGAACCTCGTCTTATTCTCTTGGAATAGGCGCGCCAAGGTAGTACGGAGAGGGTTAAGCCTGTCCTCTGTCCTTCGCCTCTTCTCAGACGCTTGGGTGACTTGTGTGGCGGTATAAGGAACCTTCTGCATCCTTGTGCTCGCAGCTTTCTCTCGATACTTGTTTTTCACTGTGACGAGGGTAGCGTGCTGTGCACGGTGGGCTACGTTTTCCTCCAACCGAATGTAGATTTGTGCCCTAGCGTTCAAAGTCTACATATCCGGGGGGGAATATTTGACCAAGGATGTGTGAAACTTGGTTCCCTGGATCATTGCCAACTTAAATGTTTCTATTGCCGTGGCAGGGTGGCAATCTACTATCTCCGAGGCCTCCATGTTAAACCTGGATAAAAAATCTTGCAGAGTTTCTCCCATCCTTTGCCTTATGGTGAAAAGGCTGGCGATACTTTTCTTCTGCTTCTTATTTCCGCAATACTGGGCTAAGAACATAGTGCACAAGGTCTCATAATCAGGGATAGACTTGTGTGGCCTATTCCTGAACCATTCTAACGCTGCTCTGGTTAAACTGGTAGAAAAAACCTTACACATCCACGGATCGTTATGATCGTCCAGTGCCATCTTTTGCGCATAATGATCGAGATGCCGAGAGGGGCTCCTGCCCCATCGAACTGGGTGAAGGATGGCATAGTGAACT
Source organism: Cornus florida (assembly GCF_030987335.1). Taxonomy (NCBI): domain Eukaryota; kingdom Viridiplantae; phylum Streptophyta; class Magnoliopsida; order Cornales; family Cornaceae; genus Cornus; species Cornus florida. Next base: position 41,806,813 of record NW_026775577.1, on the reverse strand, counting down.
TCTTTGGTCTCTCCACAATGTACACATCGTCAGTAAAGGGGGTCTTGATCAAGGAGTTTTTGTGCTCTTTAGCCATCTCGGCTGGTGTCTGAACTCTTAAGAGCTTCTTTTCGTTAAAGGCATCTTGTACGCGTGCGCCATCTGTAACGCCATTGGACTATACCGTAAGCCTATGGCTGGACTCGGCCTGTTCGTCCTGTGTGCGACGCGGGAGATTATCCGAAGCAACTGCCTCGGACCTCGTCCCTTGCTTTTGCTGAACCTCATTAGGTCGAGCCCCGTTGGGTGGTGTCTCGTTGGCTGGAGGCTCGTGAACTGGAGGTAAATTCTAGGTGGGGGGTGGTACTGCAGCATCGCCTGGTGGTGGTTGTGGCGTTAGCCTGGCCATGGCCGTGTGCAGCGTATGAGTCTGCTGCTGAAGCGCAGCTATCTGGGCGACACTCGTATCGTTTGCTTGCCGGAGTGTCTCAAATTGGTGCAAGAACTCTTCTCGCATCTTTTGCATCAATTCTATCTGTTAATTCATTGCTGACTCTCCGTTTGACATTCCAGACACGACTAAGGATTTGATTTGAAGAACAAGTGGGAGTATGTTTTTATACGTTTCCCACAGACGGCGCCAAAGTGTAGGTGCAGAATTTCACCCAACCAATAATGATTGAGAAAAATAAAACAACTCACTCAACAAACAATGAAAATAAATAAGAACAGTATATCGAGAAGCGTAGAATTGCTTGATCCTTTTATTGGAGGTCTTAGCCTCTATTTATATACAAAAGATTGTAAAATTATGGTAGGACTCGCGTTGCTTGCCCTCCAATTCTTTCTATATAAACATTCTTTACTAATAGAGTTCTTTCCATTGTCGAATTTTCCATACATAGAACTTGCCTTATACAGAACTTCCTATCTCAGAATTTTCCTTCTACAGTAAATCCTTCAACTGGTAGGACTTGTGCATTCTTGAATAACTGGGCTGAACATATTTTGATCCGGCTGGGCTTGAGTAACAGGCCGGATGTTAAATATTAACAAGCTGGGCTGATGACTTCTTGATTCGGCCTTGATGGAGGTTGGAGGACAAATAACAATGGTCTTGGGCTGTAAATACCCTCAATTTGGGCTTGAGCATGATGGGCCTTATATGTCCTTAGAATGTAGATATGGGTAGTGGTGACGTGTGCGCTTTTTATTGGAGGGAGTTTTTTTCCCTCCACATATATATATATATATGGGGTTGAGGCCATTGCACGATCCTGTGCTGCACATATATATCATTCTCTCCTAACATAAGCCAAATTAAGCTTATTTTTTGAGTCAAAATTAAAATTGGAAAACCCAATAATATTTCCAGTAGTACTTATTTAATTTGTTAAACACCTTCAGAAACAATATCATATTAAATATAAATTGGAAGGTCAGTACACTTGTTAGATTGAGGAAGTCTAGAATTGATCACTCAGGTTTAACCCAGCTGCCCCGCTTTAGTGATACCACAGATTTAATCATGTGATACCCTTCTTCAACCAGCTTCAAACCTTCACGCATCCACTTTTCTCCAGCATCAGCAGTCTGGATAAAACTTTCAAACTCAGGATCTGAAATATTGAAGAGATTCAGGAGATACACTGAATCAACGATCTCTAACCCCTGTTCTATACTAGAATCATCCTTTGTGAGTTCCGTTAGGCGGTCCCAAACACTTTCCTCTATCTTATTTTTAAACTCACTCTGAATTTGATTTGTTGTAGGCCAGTTAAACAATGATTTGTGCCTCATTGCCTTATTTTCATCATTATTTGTACCATGGCTGCTTGAATTCCCGAGTTCTATACAAAGAATGAATGAGGAATACAAGAAAGAAGTACATCATTCATAGTTTTGTTGTAACGAATATTATCAGTGACAGAGTAAATTAATTGGCCAGAAATACTTACCAGGGTTTTTATAACCTTAGAAGGTGAAGATTCTGAGAAGAAAAGTGCCGTCCGTGATGATGAAGACGACAACAACACAGATGATATTATCGTCATAAGTAGCTAATTCCTCTCTTAGGGCACTGATGTAATCCATCTGATTACTATAGTTTGATTGTTTTAACTCTGGGATATTTTTAATATGTATTATATTTCTGATTACATGTGTATGAGCAATTGAGACAACTCAATTCGAGTTTAATGTTTTAATAGTTTTCGAATTGTTATTACCTTGTCTTAGATATAACTGTTCGTAAACTATACTTAACCCATTCTTATTGAACAGTATCTGGTGGAGCCCTGCCAGACATAAGAATGGAGATCATGTAATGGTGTTCCAATATTTTTTATAAATGAATGTTTTCATAGTCTATACCTAGGAAAGATGGATTGTTTACAAAATTAGTTAAAGTAGTTAGAGTAGGTAGGTAGATAGTCCATGCCAACCACAGATAGATTATAGTTAACCACAATTTATAAAATATTTTTCTTTAAAAACCGAATTGAATGAATGTTATTGAGTTCAATTTAAATTATCAAATCCCCAGAGCTGAAATAGTTAACCATAGTATGAAGGTTATGGTGAAGTCAAAGTCCTAAGACCTCTCTCTCTGATCACTTTAGTTTCATTTTAGTTTCATTTTATTTTATGTTCGTGACAACCAAACAATCAATCAACTCAATTAGTTACCTGTAAACCAAGATATTAGTTAAAAACAAAGCAAAGAAAACTCCTCTCCCTGTGGGATCGACGCCCTCTATATAGCACTATCCTATAAAGATTCTTGCTATTGCAAGTGGTAATAAACTGACACACAACAATTGTTACATGTGTTAAAGCTTCATAAGGTTCAAGAAAAATTCCACGGTTTATTTCCTTTAACAATCATTATAATTTACTTTCTTAGTTGGGTAGATTGTTGAATTGTTCTTAGGTTTTTGTCACGAAATTACCGAAGGGGGAGATTGTGAGATATAAATTTTGTAATTGTCTAATTTCGTTGTCAAAACAAGTTCAATTGAGTTGTAATTTTTTGGTTCAAAATTTCAAAGATTGAAGATCGGATGCAGATTTAAAAAAGTTCAAGTGTTCATGATATACTATACTCATAGATGATGAAAACAATGCTCTAAAAAGTTTGAGAGGTAGTGAGAACATTTAGGAAGGGTTTTGGAAGGTTCGGAAAGAGATTATACATTCTGGCCATCTTGAACTGCTTCAACAGGGCTGAACTGGTTTAACTTTTGCAAAAATTCCAAACTATCCATTTGAACTGGTTCAATGGGGCTGAACCAGTTCAAGAACCAAATTTGGCCACAGCAAAAACTCTCTGGCCTTCTCGAACTGGTTTAGCCCCTTGATGAGCGCTGAAAAGTGAGCATTTAAACCCCTTAAGCTTAAGTATTCTAGGACCTTTATTTATCTTATTTTTTCGTCTTAGACTAATTTCGTGTTATCGCCTTTTTCAGGCACTTATCCCAAAAATAAGTTAATTTAGCCAAATAAGAGCTTAAAAGAAGCAATTTCAAGCAGAATGGAAGAAAGGAGCAAAGTGGAAACAAAGTGTGGAAAAACAGCAAGTTCGACCGATCTCAACAATTCTTCGATCGATCGGGAGGTGATTGATCTAGACATTTCAAGATGGATCCAAGCCTTTGTCCTTATCCAAAAGATTCCACCACCTTCTATCGATCCAACTTTCCTCAGATCGATCGAAATTGTTTGATCTTATCCTCATCTACCACCCCACCAACCACTTTTGTCTTTTTCCCAAAATATCTTAAAATATCTCAGAGATTTGTCTTTATTCAAAAAGGCACCGCCAAGGATGATCGATCTCTGTAGCATTCGATGGATCTCACTTAAGTTCGATCGATCTCACCACAGTTCGATCGATCAAACCTCCTCAAGTCCGTATTAAAACAAATTCCAGCTCATTAAAAGTTGGCTCGTGGTGCAATCATTGCAAGGGCCCTAGCGTACGAGTCCAGACCATTGGGTGTGACACTTGAGCCTCCTATATAAGGATTTGGAGCCATTTTAAGAGCAACATTCATCATACTTACACATCTCATATCACATATCTTGGAGAGGAGGCTAGAGACTAGAGAGAGTTTTACACATTTTGGGAGTTATTCCATTCTTCTAGGGTTTCCATCAAGAAGGAGGTCATTCCTACCATGGAGATAGCCCTTGAGGGTTGGATGACTACTTCAATGAGTGGCTAGACATCTACTTGGGGCTAGAGTAGCCCCTAAGTTTGCTTCCTAGACCTAGTGTTTTGTATATTTTTGGGGATTTACTTGTAATAAATGTTTTGATCTTGGATTTATATATATATCTTGTGGTTTCTACTTGATGTGTATAGATTAATGCTTTCAATTGATTATCTATTTCTAATCATATGTCTTTGTATGCTAGAATGGATGATTCATGTGTTTTTCTCTAGATTTAATGGATTTTATGCATGTCTATGTATATGGATGAAGTTAATCTAGTGATGATCAAAACATATAGTGCTTAATTGAACACTCTTGTAATTTATTTGATGGTTCACACTTGTTTCTTGATGGATTGTGCCACACCTTTAGCTTACTTAGTTTAATTTCCATGTTTTAGTGTAAATGTAATGTAGTTCCTTTAGATTCATAGATAGGTGGACAATCTATTCTTATTCCTTGGTGTTCCATACTTATGAATACAAAGGGTGTATGTTTTTAGATAGTTGTGTGTGCATAAATTGTGGTTTCATTGAATGGATTTTGGTCTCATTTGATAGGTTGTGCTTTCCATTTGAATTGACTAGACAATCTATACTTATTTGTCATCCATGCCTAATTTCAATTAATGTCACACACACACACAAGTTACTATTCAATTTTCCCATTGATATACAATTGCTAGTGTCTAGTGATGTCAAGCTTAGTGGTAAGCTCTAGTACCCCAAGTCCTCTCCTCTATATCTTTTTCCCCACTTTCTAAATTGTTACCTTTCACTTGCTTTAATTTTAATTGCATTGTAGTTTAATCAACCAAATAAATCATCTTTTGATTACTCGACCTACTAACCCTATATATTATTTCCATTGCAAACATGCCCACAATCCCTTAGGACGATCCCTACTCACCTTAGTAATATTTTTAGTTAGAGGTAGTAGTGGCATTTATAAATTTAAAACTTGTCCACATTTCACATTCACATTCTTAGCACATTTTTAGGCTTTGGTCCGATGATACACCAAGTTTTTGGTGCCATTGCCGGGGATTGAATTGGCAACGCCGTGTTTTGAAAACAATTAGGAATTAGTACTCTTTTGGTCGTGTTTTTACTTTACTTTACTTTATTTTTGTTACTTATTGTGTTTATTCTTATTTGGCTAGGTGAATTGAGCAAGGAAGTCAAGCAAAGGAGATTAGAAAAGCAAGGAGCTAAGCTAAAATCTAAATATTTTCACAGCATAGCAAGGCTTGGAAATTCAAAATTAAATTGAAGTGCTTAAGGACCCTTTGTGAATTCTTTCTAACTCAATCTCTAGTTAAATTATCGGCCCGCGTGGTGGCAAGTTTTTAAATTCTTAAATAAATCATGAGCCCGCATGGAGGCAATTTACTTTTTCTTTGCATATTGTTCAAATATGGGAGTACGGAACCAATGTATGTGGAGAATGTTTGTTAATTGATTTGTTGTGTGGGCGAAGTGATTACTATTTACTTATTATTTGTTTTGCTAGTGCATGCATGGTCGGAGGTCATTAAATCCTACTTTTGTCCCTCCTAATTTGCATCTTGAATCGGTTGTTCGTAATCCTAGGGGAAGAAGTAGTTTGCATCACTCCATTTCATCAATGGAGGAACAACATGACGACCATATGGAGGACCTTGGTTAGATAGACCAACAAGGCATCCTCCACCCTAATGTGCATCATGAAAATATTCAAGTACTATTCGGCATGCCAAGAGCATTCATCCCACCACAACAACAAGGCCAAATTCCATTAGGAATGCCTCGGCCAATTTTTGTTCCACAACCTCCCATGGTTAAAGTTAATCAAGGTACTTATGTAACACCACCGGTTGTGAATCCTCCCATTGCTTCAAGAGACCATTATGCGCCTAATGAATACAATGCACATACATGCATTCAATTGCCCCTATTTAGAGTACATCACTATGAGATTAAACCGCAAACCATTCAAATGCTTCCCAACTATCATGGACTTCCAAGTGAAGAACCTTACAAACATTTGGATGAGTTTCTTAAAGTATGTTCTACCGTGAAATACACGAACATGACAAAAGAAGTTTTAAGACTCAAACTTTTTCCTTTTACCCTTAAGGACAAGGCAAAATATTGGTTTAATAATTTTAGACCTTTTTCGATAACTTTTTGGGCAAAAATACAACAAGAGTTCTTGAAGAAGTACTACCCGGTATCAAAGACCAATGCTATGAGAACTTCCATTTGTGAATTTTCTCAAGGGGATGGGGAAATGTTTCATGAGGCATAGGAAAGGTTTAATGACTTACTTAGGAAGTGCCCACATCATGACATACCTAAGTGGCAACTAGTTCAATATTTCTTTGAAAGTTTACCGGATAATCACAAGGGTATGGTTAATGCATCTATAGGTGGTTTTTATCTTGACAAGCATGAAAATGATGTTTGGCAATTGTATGAAAGCATGAGAGAGAATTCAATGCATAGATCTTTGTCCTCTAAAAATGGTAGAAATCTATGTGGAAGGAAGAATGTTGGCTTATATCAAGTTGACAATTCCAATGACATAGCCACCTAGATAAAATCCTTATCTCAAAGGTTTGATCAATTCTTGATCAACCAAAATTCGGCGAATCAAGTATCTTCCTCCCCTAATCATGTTTATCATCATGCATCTGATGAATCTTGCATGACTTGTTCAAGTGTCTTGCATTCTACTTCCAATTGTCCCTATGGACATGTGTAAAGCGAAAACCATGAACAAGCAAATGCTGTCTTTGCTAACTAAGGGAATTATCCCTATGGCTCACACTATAATCCAGGGTGGAGGAACCACCCAAACTTCTCTTGGAAAAGCCAAGGGGAAGGCTCAAACCCTCCCCAAGGTGGTTTTCAAGGAAATTATGTTCCACCTCCAATGCAAAGCCATGGTTCCTAAGGTTTTAGATCATCTTTTCAATTACATGGCAATCAATTCTCTAATTCTTATTTCCCAAATCAATCATCCTATTCTCAAGGAAATTCTAGGAGTCCCGCTTTTGAGGAGAAAGTGTTGACCGCTCTAGGCACTCTAGAGGCGAACACTCAATTGCTTCGTTCTCATTCTCAATCCATTGCTAAGCTAGAAACCCAAGTTGGGCAAATAGCTAGTACTTTGAATGCTAGAGAGAAAGGGACGATGTCTTTGAATGCAACACCAAAGCAACAATGTGTTGTGAAGACTCATTCCTTATCGGAAGGTCACACAATTAAGCATGTCAATGTGATAACAACTTTGAGGAGTAGGAGAATTTTTGACAACCAAGTATGTATTTTCCAATGAAAAGAGTGAATCGGTGCAACCAAAGGTTGACACCCGTCCCATTTCACATTTTTTTCCTTCTTCATTACATGTACATGATCATTTTGTTAAAAAAGTTGTCAAAAATGATTTCAAAGACGAATTGAACAATGATTTGAAAAGGATTTGAAAAATTCTTGCTTGGAAAGTGATTTAGAGAAAAAATTTGAAAAATATTTTGAGCCTAAAGCTCCATTTCCGAATGCCTTGAAATGATCCATTTCTCTTGATAAACAAAAGACCAAGACCAATGAAATCATTGAAATGTTTTGGCAAGTGAAGATCAATCTTCCGCTTTTGGATGCAATCAAACAAATTTCGGCTTATGCCAAGTTCTTAAAAGATCTTTGCACCCAAAAGAGGAAGAACAAAATCCAAGTACCAAGGAAAATGGTCTTAACCGAGCAAGTGAGCTCCATTTTGCAACATAACACTCTCCCAAAGTTTAAGGACGGTTCACTAGCTACATCTTGCATCATTGGTGACCATGTCATCAATCAGGCTCTTCTAGACTTAGGAGCAAGTGTCGACCTTCTTCCATATTCAGTGTATGTTAAATTGGGCTTAGGAGACCTAAAACCGACGTTGGTAGTTTTACAACTTGCCGACCGATCCATCAAAAAGCCCTGGGGTATTACAGAGGATGTTTTGATTAAGATTAATAAGTTCTTCTTCCCGGTCGATTTCGTTGTCATTGACATGGAACCGGTTCCAAATCCTAAGAGCCAAAATTCTAGTTATCCTTGGCCATCCTTTCTTGGCAACTTCAAATGCCAACATCAACTATAGGACGGGGATAATAAAAATCTCATTTGGCCACATGAAAGTGAAGTTGAAGATTTTTAATCCAACCCCGAATTCAATAGACAAGCATAAAAAAGTATGTGTTGTGGAAAAATACATTGCCAATGAATTTAATAAAGTTGAGTCTTTACTTGATGTTGAACATTCCCACGGGTTGTCTTCAAAAAAGATAGCAAAGAATGTTGTTTCAGAAGCAAAGTTTGAAAGGGCATGGAAGCCCAAGAGTTGTATAGACCAAGGATCATCAATGTCTTTTGAATCAAATCCAACAAGTTCTTTAGAGAGCCATTTGTTAGGTGGGGTTCAAAGTGCGTTTCACCCCGTCAAGAAGGGGATGCATAATAAGATATTTGATCCAGGCTAAAAGAGCCCAACGTCTTGCTCGAGATGTTAAAGACTAGTGCATTTCGTAGGGTTTACAACCCTATTCCTCCCTCATTTCTATTTTATCTTTCATTTCTTGCGTCGTCTAGATATAATTTGGGTTTATACACATGGCTAGGAACTGTGATTGTGATTGCATGCACTTCCCTTTTGAAAATAGGCATTTTGCACTTGTTCGATCGATCTCAAAAGAGGTTCGATCGATCGAACATCCATCCCTGCATCTAATCACTCTCTGTTCCATCGTGCGAAGATTTCCTACATAAATCAGCTCTCTGTGTATCGAGCGAACTTCAGTTCAAATCGATCTGAGTGTTCCAAGATTGATCAAGATTTTCCCCAGATCGATCTTCATTCCATACTTAGAAAATTTTCTAAAATTTATGAAAAAGGCCTCTTTGTGCATCGTAAAACTTGTCTGCAGGTTCACCTGTTGAATCGATCAAAGTCTCTTCCAGATCGATCTTGGATTGATCAATCTGTGTTCCTTTGTTGACTTTGACTTTGACTGACTACCCTTTTGAATTTTGATTTTATTATAACAAAAATACGAAAATATTTTGAATTTTTATTTCCAAAAATATTTTTAGTTTTAAGAAATTTTTCAAAATCAAAATCAATATATATATATATATATATATATATATATATTTCCTTTATTTCGTATTTTTATTTTTAAAATATTTTCAAAAAAAAAATCCAAAAACATTTTATTTATTATTTTATTTTTATTTTTATTTTTATCTTCAAAAATACAAAAATATATTTTTAATTTTCAAATATTCAAAAAAAATTTCAAAAATACTGTATCGTTTTGAGGCCTAGATCGATCTACATTCCTTCAAGATCAATCTATGTTCGATCGATCGGAAATATTTCAAGATCAATCGAACATGTCAGAGATCGTTTTTAAAAATAGAAGCCAAGGGTCATTTGGATTGATTTGACCATCGATCTCAGACCCCCATCTCATCCCACCACTATTCACCTTTTTCCCAACCTCCGACGAGTTTCCAGAGCCTCGAAACTTCACTCCTCATCTCAGATCTCATCTCTATCTCTCTCGGACAACTTTTCTCCCCGATTTGGTAAGTTTGAATTTTCTTTTTGATCCCGAGCTTCATCTTGATGATTCCACGTTTGTAATGTTAGATCTGAGATTCCATATTGGATTTCTTGCTATTTTTGATGATTTTGAGCATGTATATATATATATATATATATATATATTTATATATATCTCTTTGATTCTGATTTAGATTTTGGGGGTCACGTGCCATGATAAATGACCATTGTTGAGTTGTTGATGTGTTGAGGGACCCACAAGCTTGCTTGGGAGGCCCCCGTGTCATCCATGTCACAGATCTATGACTTTTCAAATTTCTCAAAGCAGTTCGATTGATCAAATTTTTCTTTAATCGATCAGAGAAAGATCGATCTCACTTAGTCCTAATCCATCCAAGTTGGATCGATCTCACATTTTTTTGATCGATAGAACATCACAGATTTGTAATTGCACCTCACACACCATCTTTTGTGTTCCATGCTACCTTATTTATGCCCAATGCCTGTGTTTTCCACATTGGATGCATTCCATACTTACACTATTTAGCATGCTTCACTTAGTCACTGTTTACTTGGCTGCGTCATCACTTGCATAGATTCATATCGATTATTCTGAGTTGTCTATCTTGCTTGACACACATGTTTCTATATACTGTGCTTCAATTCTCTATTATCTATTACTGACTTCTATTGTAAGTGTTTCTTTTCTGTTTTGCAGACCATGGCACGGGTTAAGACAGTTGCCCGTCGATAGTATGAGAGGAGAGTCCGATAGAGAATAGAGGAGCCCGCAGAGCCTTCTCATGCCCAGGATCCAGTTCCAGAGCAGCCTGAGCAGTTAGCGGAGTATGAGGAGCCAGTTCCGGCTCAGTCCGACCGCTCTGCCTCTACCGCTTTTGCATCTGCATCCCATTCTAATGAGGCTGAGCGTATATTTTCTTCTTCTCCACCACCGGCACAGCCAGACCAGATCATAGACAGACCTAGCCGAAAGTACTCGCACCTTTCAGTGGCACATGAGTCGGTTTTCGACATTACTTTCGTCTCCCGATCAGTCTTGACCTGGGTAACTTTTGATGATATCAAGCGGTGTGGCATTTCAACCATTCTGGCACCAGTTACCTATCCTGTTTACCCGCGGCTTGTTCGGATGTTCTTCTAGAACCTCCGGCCGGCCCCGAGTAACCTATCAGAGTTGCGGACTACTATTGATGGCCACCTTATCCGCATCACAATCGACACTTTGGCTACTTCTTCTCGATGCCCGCATGTCTGCCCTCCTGATCTCCACTATCCTATTATGAAGAGGCCTTCTGATGCAGACATGGCCGTTGCACTTACTGGCCATTACAGTGGTGGCGAGTCATTTGCCACGAGGACTTATCTGCCTGATGATTTATGATTTTTTGATTCGGTATTATACCGAAATATATTTAGAGGTGTTCCGACTTTCTTATAGCCCTCTACACCTTCTATATAGGGCACTGGTTCTCTATTCCTGCACTCTATTGGAGTGTCATGATGAAGTTATATACAGATTACATCAACAAGGCCAAGCCCAAGCGGACCAACTTCCTTCCATTTACATATCTTATTACACAAATCCTTAGGGACCAGCGTTACCCTTTCTATCCATAGGAGCGTACTAAGTTAGGGGCATGCCACTTCGACAAGAAGAATTGGAACAAGAGCTACAATGCTCTTATCCGAAGCTTGGAGCAAGACGATATCTTGGCAGCTAAGGAGGCTGCAGATGAGGAGGCAGCAGCAGCAACAACAGTAAAGCATGATCCAGCAGACCCACCAGTGGCTGCGGATGCACATATGGATATTGATTAAAAGTAGGAGCCTCCAGCAGAGGAGCTACCATATCACTTTCCGGTAGGGTCAAGAGCATGGTCTCCAGTTCATGATCCAGTTATCCTTGACGCTCCAGTTCCGACACCTGGCCTAGAAGAGCGTATACAGACCTTGGAGGACGCAGTTGTCTCTCTTCAGTCAGATGTGGCCTCCCTCAGCACTGATGTGGCATCTCTCCACTCAGACGTCATGGCTGCGCTGTAGGACTTATCCAGAGATATCCAGGAATCACGCCCCGCTCGCCCGACCTCCTCTTCCTGATTTCCCTATCTCTTTATTCTCATCATTTTATATATCTGTGATACATTACTATTACATTGCTACTGTTATGATATTTTTGCGGCCAGTCTGTTGGCTCTGATGTTGTGATCTGCTGTACATTATTTCTCTTTTTCTATGCCTGATTTTTTAGATGTCTGGACCTTATATTGATACATTTATCTGTGATTTACTCCATTTATCAGGGACATCTTAGTGACTTCAGTGAGAGAGAGTGCTGCCCAAATTTTTTTTTCAAGACCACTCTTATTCCTCTCTCTTTACTTCATTTACTATCCCATTTACACTTGCATGTTCACTGTGCACTGTTATTATCCCTTTGTTATCTGATGAGTTTTATCCAAGTGCCATCTTTTCAGGACCGCAGACAATTCCAAGTTTTGGGGGGTTTATACCACCCACTTTGGATATTTGTGTCATGTCCATTCTTTACCTTAGTTGCACTGGTATACTCTTTCCTTTTATTCTCTTTTCACATTGAGGACATTGTGCCATTTAAGTTTGGGGGTAATGGGTGTTATTTGCAGTGTTTGCTTTCAATTCAAAATTTTGAGCATGACTTGTGTATTTGAGGGATTTTCTATGATTGGTCCATAACTAGCTGTGATTTTGATTTTTGGAGGACTATATTGCTTAAAATTTAAAAATTACTTGACTTGAGAGTCCAATACTCCTTATATACCTTGTGAATGCCATTTAGGAGTAAATTTTTTGAAAGATTGATATCTTACTTACACTTGTGGTCCACATTATCCTGATTTTGTGATTGTTTTGAGATTCACTTTAAGATTCTACACTAGCGTAGGCGCATACTAGCACTCATTTGTGGGATACATGTTTTGTTGATTATTGAATTGGTTATATCCCAATTGGGCTAGTAGTGCATTGAAAGCTTTCATTCTTGATAAAGGTGGATAACAAACCTTTTTCATTGAGTAGTCGGGATTCTAGTCTTATTAAGCACTGAATTTCTCGCGCCGAAAGGTGGAGGGCCCAAACTCTAGGTTAATAATTGAATGCTATGAAAAATAAAAATAAAAATAAAAAAATAAAAAAGTAAGGACTTCTCCCAAAATGTGAGAAGTGGGAAATGATTAGATGGAGGTTGTCTTGATTTGTAGTCTAGTTGATTTGAGCTTGTAAGTCCTTAAGGGTGTTTGAACACCTAATGCCCTAAAGCCATTCGATTTGGGAGTCATTGACCTAACGCTCACCTCATGGATCGCTAGAAAGCTTAATAGATCAACACATTGCACCATGCTTCCATCTTTGATCCTAGGTTAGTAAAAAAAAATTCTAATGAAAAGAATAAGGGCACTTAGATCAATAAAACTTTCATAAAAGGTCCACCCTTTGTCTTAATGATCGATACTAGATTTGTGTGCTAGTTTGAGGGTAAGGATTTGATCATTTCTTTAGTTAGCTAAGATAGCAACATATTTGATGCCGGTCTACTCAAAAAGGATTTTAGAGTTGTTTTGATTTGCATGATCATTTTCTTGATGTGTGGAGGATCATACTTCCTTGCTTGGTGTTGAAATTTTGGGAGATTGCTTGGAAAGGGTTGAAAAATTGCATACTTAAGGTAGTATTCTCCCAATGCTTGTTTGCAATATTGGTACCAATGAGCTTAATGTTTGTGGGTATCATTTCTGGAAATCCTCACGCGCCTTCACTTGTCCACTAGGGGTAACTGTGATACCCCGAGATTTCCGGATATGGGTTGGCCAGGCCCACGCCCGATTACCCGAGGATATCAAACAAATTAGCAATAATCGAACATAGAATATAATTAAGATAAACATGAGTAAATAAAATTTGCTGGAAAGAAACTAAATGAAAATCCTTTATTAAAAACTTCATAATAAATCTTATAAATAAGAACTAGTCTGTTACATCCAACTTCTCCAATTATAATACAACTCAGGAATCCATCTGGTGGACCCCTAATCAAAAGCCAATACTGGAAAGCGAACAACTAAAAAGAAGTCCACTGCTAAACCATGAAGAACCCCCCCTACATCGTCGGTAGAATAAGTAGTCGTCTCTGCTCAGCACGAACAAGCTCTAAGACCTGGAATCGTCCGTTACCTGAAAAATAATAGTGGGTCAGGCCCACGAACAAGTTCTATCCTAACTACAATCCAAACAGAGACCCGATACGCAGATACATCCTAGACGTCTCAAACATATCTATATAGTCCGTAATAGATAAATATATATCCACACTACAGAACTCTCACTAACTATGCTGAGGGTCTCAACCTGAATAGAAGGTAACATGCAATACGCACCTAAGTGGGCATGACTACCTAAGCCTAACAGGGTATACCTCAACCAACATAGCTAGCTATGCATCCTACTGCATATACGCACCCTAACCGTCGACTATGAGACTCAAGCTCAAATTGCGGTACCATAATTTATATATATAAATTCCCATCCAAACCAATGTAGTGCCGCTCAACTGATTCATTGCCATGACACGACATAAAATTAGGATTTAAATGTTTTAATTAAATCCCGACTCCAATTATATATATAAGTTCCTTCCAAATACAATGTTGTGCCGGTCAATAGTTCATTGGTCAAGACACAACATACAATCAGGATTTAAACGTTTTAGTTAAAACCCTATCCATCCTAACGCAGAAATATAAACAACCATTCAGTATGTCGTTCAACTGTTTTAGTTGACAGGACATAAAACCATGTAGGATTTAACTGTTTTAGTTAATCCATTCCGTATATATGAATGGGTAGGAATTAGCGTTGTGACTTAATCCATCCCTCCGTATGCCACCGTCCCATACCGGTGCATATATACAAATGATCCGTAAATGATGCAACATTATAAGCAGTATATCAAATAAAGTCCACATTATCCATATAGTTGACAAACACAAAATTTAAACAAGTCATCAACTAAATATCCAGAATCCATCCATGTAATTAAACGAGACAAAGTTTACTAATTCGTCATGTTATAATCCAGCATCCATCCAGGTAATTGACAGAAAATATATTTAATTTTTCAATTAATTCCAAGCCAACGTCCAATTGAAGTCCAAACTCTAATCCAAATAATTGCAGTGTAATGCTTAAAATTACCGCAACTAAAGTTCCAAGCTTAAATCCATGCATTGCATAAAAGTATTTAATATTTCAACAATTAACATCCAGGATATGCATAGATCACACTTGTTAATTAAATGATCCTAGCATGCCACTAGAAAAAGATTTTTAAATATAAATATACTCCGTTAAATTACTGAAATTAAACTAGGCAATTAAATTCGTTCCTTCCATTAACAGCCTGTACTGCTGCAGTTTCCCTCTTACTGTTAAATCCAATAGTACTAAGACAATATTTTATTATGTGAGGCTCTAATATAACATGGCAATATTTTTTGGAATCCATGTTCCAACCCTTTTTAATTCCTAGACATAGTTTGCACAATTAAATCCTTCCGATCCGTTAAGTCCTTAAACAGACTGCGACTTACTTTAGATTTTCCTACTGTTTAAAACATTAGCATAAAAACAAATTAATGCATCTTAGGGCTTTAATACTCCATGAATTAGTGTTTAAAAATCATCACAGTAGCCCAGACATTGTTCAAAAACCCACAGTTGGACCAAACAAGGCGCAACTGCTTCAGTGTACGCACAAAAAGAAAGAGCCTGCTCCTAAAATAAGTGGAGCAGGCTCCACTTTGCCTAGAGCTGGCTCCACAAGGGGGAGCCGGCTCTCCTTGCCTAGAGCTGGCTCTCTCCATGGGAGAGCCGGCTCTCTCCCCTTTGAGAGCCCCAGTTTGTTCCTTCGCCATCTCTGACAATCTGTTCCATCTCCGACCCTTTCCTACCCCTCTGTTGCTCTTAAATCTGGTCTTAAGAGTCCTAGAAACATCCAAAAATAACCCTATGCCTTGTTCATAATAGTCCAATTCCAATACAGTATTTAAAACCTTAACCGATTAAACATGCTTCCACTCCAAACTAGAACCCAAAGGTACCAGAACTAAAACAGATTACTTCCACATATACAGACATCTGATTTAGCATATAACAAGCATGTATAAATTAACTAATAATTAATTAAAACCCTAGAGACAGTCTAAGGATGCACAGAACACAGGCAACGGGAGAGAGAAAGGAAAGAACTTGCCTTAACCGTCTCTGAATTTTCTGATGAAATCTCCGATGACCATTCCACCTTTGTTGCTCTTGGTTTTACCCACAAGCCAACCTCTGCTCCTCCTCCTCCTTGGTTCAGCCCTAGCCTAAGGCAAAACCCTAGACTTTCTCCCTTTATCTCTCTCTGTAATTCCCTCTGTAACTCTCTCCGTTTTACCACCATTATGCTTACGTCTCTAAAACCCTAAACCACTGTAATGCTTATATTTATAAGCTTATTATCGAAACCCTAGTCCATATCCAATTAAAGACTAAGCCCTAATTCCAATCCCAGTTGGCCCATAAAAACAACTCCACAGTTGTCATCTACGGCACTTATATACTTGACTTCCAAAAGACTGTAAATAAATAACGTAATAAAAACACTTATTTAACTTAATTACCCAATTATATAAAAAAATAATAATACTAATAAAGAAAAATTACAAAAACACTTAAGGACACACCTACACACAAGTTAAATCCACTAATGTAATAAATGCAACTAATTCAAATAATGCCAATTAAGTCCTTAAACACTAAGTCCATAAACACAATTAATGTAACTATGGAAAAGCAAAATCAAATTTAAATAAATTATTAATTCAAACAAACACAAACAATAAAAAACAAATAATTCATTTAAGTAAAACAAAATAAACCACTATTCAATAAACAATTTGACACCTAGAAACAAATTTAAATTCCAATCTTATCCTTTTGAAAACTAGGGTTATTACAGTAACCGAGGTGTTTAAAAGGCTTGTTGCATGTGCTAAATACAATTGTGTTCCCTACGAAAGTGGCATTATCCTTTTATTGCTTTCTAGTTCATAGTTGTATAGTCATTCATTTCATTCCTTTACTTCATAATTTATTGTTAGGGACTACCAATATTTAAGTTTGGGGGTGTGATGAACGCTGAAAAGTGCGCATTTAAACCCCTTAAGCTTAGGTATTCTAGGACTTTTATCTATTCTATTTTCCGTCTTAGACTAACTTCGTGTTATTGCCCTTTTCAGGCAATTATCCCAAAAATAAGTTAATTTAGCTAAATAAGAGCTTAAAAGAAATAATCTCAAGCTGAATGGAAGAAAGGAGCAAAGTGGAAGGAAAGTGTGGAAAAATAGCAAGTTCGATCGATCTCAACAATTCTTCGATCGATCGGGAGGTGGTCGATCTAGACATTTCAAGATGGATCCGACCCTTTGTCCTTATCCAAAAGATTTCACCACCTTCAATCGATCCAACTTTCCTCAGATCAATCGAAATTGTTTGATTTTATCCTCACCTACCACCCCACCTACCACTTTTGTCTTTTTTCCAAAATATCTCAGAGACTTGTCTTTATTCAAAAAGGCGCCACCAAGGATGATCGATCTCTGCAGCATTCGATGGTTATCACCTAAGTTTGATCGATCTCACCACAGTTCAATCGATCGAACCTCCTCAAGTTCGAATTAAAACAAATTCCAGCTCATTAAAAGTTGGCTCATGGTGCAATCATTGTAAGGGCCCTAGTGCACGAGTCCAGACCATTAGATGTGACACTTGAGCCTCCTATATAAGGATTTGGAGCCATTTTAAGAGCAACATTCATCATACTTACACATCTCATATCACATATCTTGGAGAGGAGGCTAGAGACTAGAGAGAGCTTTACACATTTTGGGAGTTCTTCCATTCTTCTAGGGTTTCCATCAAGAAGGAGGTCATTCCTACCATGGAGATAGCCCTTGAGGGTTGGATGATTACTTCAATGAGTGGCTAGACATCTACTTGGGGCTAGAGTAGCCCCTAAGTTTGCTTCCTAGACTTAGTGCTTTGTATATTTTTGGGGATTTACTTGTAATAAATGTTTTGATCTTGGATTTATATATATATCTTTTGGTTTCTACTTGATGTGTATGGATTAATGCTTTCAATTGATTATCTATTTCTAATTATATGTCTATATATTCTAGAATGGATGATTCATGTGCTTTACTCTAGATTTAACGGAATTTATGCATGTCTATGTGTATGGATGAAGTTAATCTAGTGATGATCAGAACATAGTGCTTAATTGAACACTCTTGTAATTTATTTGATGGTTCACACTTGTTTCTTGATGGATTGTGCCACACTTTTTGCTTACTTAGTTTAATTTCCATGTCTTTAGTGTAGATGTAGTGTAGTTGCTTAAGATTCATAGATAGGTGGACAATCTATTTTTGTTCCTTGGTGTTCCATACTTATGAATGCAAAGGGTGTATGTTTCTAGATTGTTGTGTGTGCATAAATTGTGGTTTCATTGAATGGATTTTGGTCTCATTTGATAGGTTGTGCTTTCTATTTGATTTGGCTAGACAATCTATACTTATTTGCCATCCATGCCTAGTTTCAATTAATATCATACACACCCACAATTTACAATTCAATTTCCCCATTGATATACAATTGCTAGGGTCTAGTGAAGTCAGGCTTAGTGGTGAGCTCTAGTACCCCAAGTCCTCTCCTCTATATCTTTTTCTCTACTTTCTAAATTGTTACCTTTTACTTGCTTTAATTTCAATTGCATTGTAGTTTAATCAACCAAACAAATCATCTTTTGATCACTCGACCTACTAACCATATATATTATTTCCATTGCAAACATGCCCACAATCCCTTGGGACGATCCCTACTCACCCTAGCTATATTTTTAGTTAGAGGTAGTAGTGGCATTTATAAATTTAAAACTTGGCCGCATTGCACATTCACATTCACATTCTTAGCATATTTTTAGGCTTTGGTCCGATGACACACCACCCCTCTAAACCAGTTCAAGGTCTCCTGGCAGCACTTGGATATTTGTTTCCTTTTTGCTGGTTAGTTCCTTTTTGATCCCAACTTCTTTCTAAGTTCTATGCATGAAATTTTTCATATTTTCTGATGGATTAGGACTTTCTAAACTCTATATAAACCTTGTTAGTCTTCTAGGTTTATTAATAGCTTTAGGAAAACTCAATTTTATATCTTGAGAATGCCTTTTAGAGAGAAAATTCAGAAAATCAAATCTGATTGTTCTGAATTTATTTATAAGAGCACACACATATATTCATGAGTGATTTATTAGTGTTGTTCTCTATCTCATCAGAATTGGAACTATATTGAAGATTCAGATATTCCGTATGAAGAGCAGGATTTAATTCTTCTACATCGAGTTTAGATCTTGAAGAACAGAAGTAAAAGCGATCACACTTTGAAAGGGTTGGAGCATTCGAGGAGTGTTGTCTGATCTACCTGCTACTCTTCTACAAATATCATACATAAGTTTGAGGTCAAGTTGCTGTTGGACGGGGAGTCGTAAAGCCAGAGGATTGTCAGCAATTGGTGTTTGGTAGAACGATAGGGTGTGAGCCAGAGTCAAAGTTTGGTGTACTTTGTTTCAAATATAATGAATCGGTTTACTTTGGACTGAACAGTCCATGAGGTTTTTCCCATGCAAACAGTTGACGTATTTTATCAACTGGGATTTCCTCGCTAAAAATCCTACTGCAATCTCTCTAAACTTTTACTTGTTTTACTTTGCAGTATTTATATTTGTGATTGTGGATGTTTAAATGGATCATATAATTTAATCAATCGTAAATTAGGCAAGTTGACCTAATAATTAGATCTAGGTCGTTAAAGGAGTTAATCACAATTAAAATCAACTAACTGTTTCTGCATCTCGTGTAACTCTATTTTCATACCAAGCACTCTCAATTATCATATTCACTTATCCCACATTAAGACAATAATCACCTTTTGGCAGAACTAATGCCCTAATGTAGCTATATGTACTGTTAGACCTCAATAAGACCAATGTCCTAAATTTTTAAAAATAATAACTTTCATGAGCATGTCACTTTTTAGCAGGCATCACCCACTTTAACTACCACATTTTAAACGATCACCTTTGTTTAGCTAATAACCTTTGTGTGGCTGTTTTCTTCCTCTCTTTTTTTTATTTGTAAACCATTGCAGCTCTCTCAACTGCTTTCTAAGAGTTCTTTTGGCAACCATTGTTATTTTTTTTTTTTTATTGTCGAGTCTCTGAGAAATAGAAACAGTGTTTATGTTGTGATATGATTTATTGAAAAGTGGAAGCAAGTTTGGCTATGCAGATATGTTATTTTGAAAACAGCAAGCAGAAAACATGTTTGGTAAGGGGAAAAAAAATCTTGTTTAAGTGTCCACTTTATTGAAGAAGAAAAAGGTATATATTATGACAGTCACTAAAAAGTGTCTACGTGTTGTACAATATTGACTACTTGAAAAAAAAAAAAAACTCTTAAGTACAGAAATGTATATAAAAATAATTAAGGGTCCAGTCAGAGATTATATAGATCACATATCTAGTATTCATTGCAGTTCTTGTATACCTTTATAGAATTCGAATAAAAATGTCCACATGATTTTTTTACTTAAAACATTACGATTTTATACTATAAAAAGTGCATAGAAATTCCCAATAGAAAAGTGCAACTTCAAATCCCATATATATGCAAAGGTAGGGTGGCTAAAGTATTTCACAGTGTCTTATGTTACTATTAATATTTTTAAACATTGACCATACACACATATAATCACCTACATGTATATTTAAGAGACTTTTTTTTTTTCCTTTTTTGAATAGCAAAGCAAATTTATTGAGGAAAAAAGAGAATGTACAGTTCTAGGTCCAAGAGAAAACGGCCCAAAGATGGAAATAAAAACATTTAAAAGGCATAGCCCAACCCATTCAATGATTAGGCCCAATAACAAACCAATCCTAAACATCATTAGAGGAGTGCTGCTCTGTTTGAACAACCAGAACAACATTCATCTGAGCCAGTGGAGATGGAACTTCAGTGATGATGAACGTGGGAGGGAGATACCATTCTTGCATTACACGAATGGCTGTGTTTTCCACTTCTCACAGAGCAATTTCCCTCGAACAAGTTCCAAGATTTTCACTTTAATTAATAGTTAGAGTTTTATGTTAAATTTCTCAGAGTGTTTTATTATGTGCCAAAACCGTCCACCTTAGGGTAACAGATAAAATGTCATCACATTTGGGTAGAGTTTTATATTTCAATTTATCCCCAACTTGCGATCAAATTGCACATAAAACTAGTTGATTATGCTTGAGTTATTGCTGAATATTTCCACTACCTTTTGGCAAGAGGTTATTTAGTTCTAATCCAATTATCCATGCACTCTCAATTATCATATTCACTTATCCCACATTAAAACACTAATCACCTTTTGGTAGAACTAATGCCCTAATGTAGGTATGTGTAGTGTGAGAACTCAATAAGACCCATGTCTTAAATTTTAAAAATAATAACATTCATTAACAAGTCACCTTTTGGTACGTATCAGTTGTAGTTAGTATAATATTGTACATGGAAATATTTTTTTCTTTATGTATTTATTTATTATTGTTTTTTTAATTAATTTACTTTTTAGCTCAAAGCATCCTAATATCCCAGTACTATAGTCTATATATATATATATATATATTTTAAATTTTTTTGGAATTGGAAACTTCCTTGGGCAGGGCCCTTTAGACCCACCTTAAGTTACAAATTGAGGGTACTGCAACCGTATAACGACCCGGTCATTTGCCTTCCTTTTATTTTTCCTGAAATTTTAGGAATGAATTTTTTTCGTTTAATTTTCTTTTCTGAGCTCTGTTTCGTGTCGCTTAGTGTCATCTCGAGTGCTCAGAATTGGTTTCTGAGACTCTTTCATGTGAATTGATAACTTCCTTTAAGAACCGAGTCATTTTCGCATTTTTCGTTTTTCAGACACTATGCGTTATTTCGTTTTTTCCCTATTCTGTCATTTTCCCTATTTCGTCTTATCTCTGTTTGTCAGTTTTTGACACAACCTCACTTCTTATACTCGGAGTTGGTTTTTGACTTCACGTGCCTTTATCTTGAGTGGTTTTCTTGAAATACGTATCTTTACTTTTGCAAAAAAGTACTCTGGTTGCTCCCGGTGTCCATAGGGGCAAGGATGCAAAGTTCTTTGAAATTATTTTCTTTTCTTGGGGTGTTTTCGTAAATATCTTTTGAAGATATTTTATTTCAGGGGTTTTTAAGAAAATATTTTTGGAAGATATTTTCATTCTGGGCCATAAGTACAGTTTTCACTTTTTGGAGGGGCCATTGTGCAATTAATGAAAGTTATTGCAAAATGTCTTATTTTGAGTCTGGATCCTCGTACGGGATTCATTTTCACATTTCGTCGAGTTGTGTACTCTTGGAATTTCCTCCTGGTCGATGTTTTCCAGTTTCAGGGTTTTTGGCCCCGGTTTTCGCTAAACTTGTTTTGGGCATAACTTTCTGCTCGGGACTCAATTTTTGACGTCGTTTCTTCCGTTATTCATATTTTATCATTTTGAATCTTTTTCGATCACAAAGTTTTGCCATTTGAGTGCGTTTGCTCAAATTTTACTTTTTCAGACCCGGCGAGGCCCGTTTAAGGCACTTTTTGAGATTTCTATAAAAGGGGGGTGAGATATTTCATTTTTCATCTTCTCCCCTCTTCATGCACGACCTGGAGCTCCCATGGCAGCCCAAGGGGTGCTGCCATCTTCTCTCTCCTCTTTTGGTTCACTTTTCCTTGATGGAAAGTCTTCGGCCTTAACGTTTGTTGTTCCCCTCGCCGTGCTCTACCTTTCCCCCTTATTAGAATTCAGTTTTGACCATTTCTTGAGTTTGCTTTTGAGGTCAAGTTATGATTTTCATGGGGCTTCTTGCAGATTCTTGTTCACGGTGTTGTTCCCGACAAAACCTCTCGGTATCGTCGAATTCGGAGCACTTTTATTTTGGTGGGCCTTTGGGATTTTCATCTCAAATTGAGGTATGAGATGTTTTAGGTTTAAATTCTTGTTATATAGCATGCTTGTGATGCTTATACTACTTGTTTGCATGATTAAATATAAAATCTAGAGATTTTATTATTTATTTTTCTTATACGGGATCTAATTTTCCCGGTTGCTCATGACTTGATTTAAACATGTAGCATGATTTTATATTGCCCCTTGATATGCTCATTGTCGTGTATTAAAATTGGAACATTTGAATAAGTATTAAAGATTTTATTTAATATTTATCTTAGGTGAAAGATTAATTCACATGGCCTTAACTAGCTTGAAATTAATATGTGTTAGCATATTATATTAGGCCTTAGCATGCTCTTCAACATAGTTGAATTTGAAAGTAATTGGAGGTGTTTTAAAAATTAGTAATTATTAATTAATTTGATTAATTAATTTGCCCCGAGTGCACTATTCACTCCATTCGAATTCCGACTTGATATTCTTGATCTACATGTGGTGCGACCGAGCGTGTGCACAAAATAATGCACAACACTTTAGGTTTAGAAATAATGTCAAGTGGGCACCATATTTTAAAATTTATAAAACCACTAAACACTTATACTATGGAGTATGAAGTGAGCAGGGATTGTCCCAAGAGATCTAAAAATTATAGGTTTTCCAGAATTGAATTCTACTTTAGTGCTTATGTGATTACCAAAAGGGTTTTGTTTGTGATTAAAACTAATTTTAAACTAAATGATTGCAATAAAGAAATAGAGTTTAAGAGATTGGAAAGAGACTTAGGGTGTAGGATTCATCACTAAGCACATTCCCTAACTCACTCACTTTCAACTAATTGGGGAAATAATACTATGTAATCTATTTGTGGCTAACAAGTGCAATGAAAAGTGTAAACCATCAATTTCAAGCATGAATCAACTACCTAATGACAATTAAATTAAGTGTAGTGCAATTCACCCATTCAAAGCATGATTTATCAATCCAAGTTACAAATTTAACACACATTAATCTAGAAGATAATGCAATTGTGACAAAAAGTATGGAATTCAAACATAAGTATGGATGGTCTACTTACCTAATAATTGAATTGCAATTAAATTAATTAAACTTAAATTAAACTAATTAAACATGAATTTAAAACTAATTAGACAACAAATTAACCTAAACATGTAGTACCATCCATCAAATGGAAGCATTTTTCATCAATTTGAAACACAATTACAACTAAGCAATACCATGCATAGCCATCACAAGAATCAATTAACAAAGAATTCATGTGTAAAATTTGTTTATCAATCAACCACACATAAGACAATATGAGATTAATACAGATAATCAATTGGAAGAATTTAATTCATAATATTCAAGACTATACACTAATTACATAAATTAATCCCCAAAAAGTATGAAAAGAGAGAGAGAATAGGTTACATGCTTAGGGTTTATCCAACCTTAAGTAGAAGAATCAGCCACTCATGGTTGATGGAGTCGAAGACAGGACAATCCCCATCATCTGCTTCATCTTCTCTGAACTTTTCTTCCAAACCCTAGCCTGTTCTTGCTTTTTCTCTTTTTTCGCGTGTTTTTCTAGAGAGAAAATACGATACTACGATACAGAAAAATAATAATAAAATAAAACTTAATTTCATTTCTCTAATAATCTTTACCTAAATAAAAACTAAAACTAACCCTAATCTAATGGCTCACTGGGCCTTAAGTAACAATCTCATTAAAGCCCAACAGTTCCCAAAATGAGCCCAAAAATTAAATAAAAACTATAATGTTGCTAAGTCCTGGGGGATCGATCCCCCACCGTGGGGATCGATCCCCCCAGAGTTGAAAATTTCCTTTAAGCCCTATTTAACTCTATTTTAGCCCCGAGCTCATTAGTTTGCTTCTTCATCTTTGGGAACATCATCAAAAGCTTGAGATTGACCGCTTTTGAAGAATAAACACACTATACGAGCAATGGGCTGCGACCTCCTTTTTGCCATTTTCTGAGCTTTTTCTGAATATCTTTGCTTGACTCTAAAAAGGCTTAATTGGACCGTTCTTAGCTCATTTTAACTTTATTGCCCTGAAATACACATAAACATAAATTAGGACTAAAACATAAAATTAAGATAGATGCAAAGACTGAAATACCTTAGCTTAGGTGCTGAAATGTGCAACATTTAAGCACTTATCAACATGCCATATAGCTTCACATATATTTGATTTAGAATATTCGGTGAGGTTTTGAAACCTTTCATTTAATTAATTTCCTTGTTTAAGATTTAATCCTCATGGTGATATACAACTTGGAATTGAATTGTGGCATGCTAGAAAATTAAGCTTTGGTATGGTTGTTCACATGTATTAAATTGGGATTAATTGCATGAGAATTGCAACCTTTATTTTATATTTAACTTTAGTGAAAGTTTAATTTACATAGGTGTAACTTGCATGAAATAAGCTTGAAATGTGATATTACATTAGTCCTTGGCATGTTCTCTAAGATATGTTCAATTGAGAGCATTTGGTTAAGTTTGAAAAATCTAGAGATTTTAATTAAAAGAATTAATTAAAATCTATTTTGTGGTCCCATTAGCTTAATTAAGGTTTTAACTTGATATTTGCATTGGCCATGACTTGTTTACTAGTATATATTAATTTGGGACTATTAGAAGTTGTTTTAGAACCTTGGGATTTAAATTAGCATGATTTAATTAAAGTTCTACTTTGTTGTTCTAACAGCCTAATTGAGTTTTAGAATGAATATAGGTGATGACCTTGCCATGCCCTTTAACATGTATTAAATTGAGGTTAATTGAAATTGAATCAGAAATCTAGAGAATTTAATTGTGTTTATCTATTTAAATTCTATCAATTTGCTCCATGATCTAGTTGTGTTTTAGAAGTGGTTTCAATATTCAAATCATGGACTTAGACTTGTTGTATATTCATTTGGTTATGTTTTGAACATTGGATAATATAGTTGCTATGTTTGTATTCATGAGAATATGTTTTCCTTATTAAATATATTGTTGCCTTGTGTAATGATTTGCACACTTCGTATTTAACATCATTCATGCATAGCGTGTAATGAATCGCACACTGAAGATTCGACATTCGTCACATCATATTAGTTGTGGACTTAGAGCATGGATTGTATAAGTTTCCAAATTTAGTTGTGCTTAGTAGATAGTTGATTATCTTGCATATTCATGTTGATATATGCGTTGTTGCACAACTTATTGATTTTGGAAACTTGGGGATGTTGTTGTTTGACTATGGCTAGGACATGGTTTTAGTACGGGGGATAGTCCCTCTATATGGTCTAGTGCGCACATAGGGAGGTTACCCATGGGCTAGTAACCCTAAAGTAACTATGTTGTCGGTCTGATCCGGTGTGACGTCCGAGTATCCACTTTGTTTGATTTCGCATTTCATTTTCAAGTTGATAACTAGATGATGTTGTAACTTGTTGTTTCTTATTTGTCGTTCCATTTTAAGTTACAGGATGTTAACTTTGCGAAATTGTGCTTTATGCGATGTATTGGAAGTTCCAATGTTGGTTAAATTGCATCGATATTGAAAATCGTGTTTTGACGTTCTAATAAAGCTTAGGATTGATCGTATTGATTCATTTATAACATAGATGTTAGGTGGCATGAACCACTGCTATTATTTTGTACTTTAATTTCTAAGTTGATGGCTTTGAGAACTTAAACCTTGTTGCATTGTATAACATGCTCTTTTGTTGTTGAATTGCATGGATAATGTGATTCTTGTTAACTTGTATTCAAATATGCTTTTGTTATGTTGTATGGATTACTCTAGACCTAGTTCAATTGTATTGAAAATGCAATTCATGTTAATATATGCTCAAGCATTCTTCTTGTCGTGTTATTTAGATTATCCCAACCATGATTCGTTTCATACACGTATGTATATCATGATTCTTGTTGCTTAGACTCTAAGGTAGCTTAGGATGCTCCCTGAGTTTCACTTGGACATAGACGTTAGGTGGCATGAGCCCCTTTAACATGTTTCACCTTAAGGTGATAAATTTGTAAAATGCTAGGTCGATGCATGCTCATCTCCTACGAGTAGCTTTATGTTACTCACCCCTACGATACTGGGGCATATTTCAGGTACGAAGACTTGGTTCGTGAAGCCTAGCATTCCTTGGATGTCGAGTAGCTTTCAAGTTTCCATTTCATGCAAATGTTAGCATGAAATGTCATTTTGTAGACTTATATGTTAAAATATGTATGTTTGATTCCATGTATGTAATATGTACTTAAGTACACTCCTTTCAATGTATTTGATATCTATGAGATGAGGCTGGAGGCCAATGACATGTATATTGTATTCTATGCAACTTTTTAACTTCATGAAATGTTATGAAAAATCGCAAGTCATAGCTTCACCATGGTTGCAACGGGTGTGGGAATTCCATTTTCATTCTTTTATAGGGTCTTATTAATCTTGTATGAAGTGTGGCCAAGGGCCAAATGGTCATTTGATCCCGTTTTGCATTTTTGGATTCCATGTTTTCCATTCCAAGTCCATTTTTGCCTTTTTACCCGTTGGGGGATCGGATTTTGCATCGGCTATATTTTTAAGCCATGGACCATTGTAGCGCGTCTAAATAGGTAAGTTACGTTTGCGTGCATGGTCATTTCTGGGCAAAACCTTATCGTTTGTGTTTTGAGCCTCTTGTGAATTCATTTCGCATTTTTTTTGCATATTCTAATCTAGGGGCATTATGGACCTTTCACATCAGTTTTATTTTTTTCTTTTGACATGGTCGCTTAGAAAACGTGATTTTAGGGGGGGTTTCTTTTTCGTGTTTTTCCAGAAAAGGTCGTCTTGGTACCGGAAATCCCTCGTGAAGTTTCAGCTTCCAGTTTTCATTTAGCAGCTTTATGACCCTCTTGTTCAGTTCTGATCTAGGGGCATTTTGGGGATTTCACAGTGAGTTTTTTCCGATTCCGTTCGCGAAATCGGATAGAAAACTCGATTTTAGGGGGGGGGGGGTTTCTTCTTCGTGTTTTTCCAGAAAAACTTGTCTTGACCTCCGTTTCAAGCCTCAGTTCTGGGCAGATCAAAAAAAATGTAGCAGCAGCCAAGGGCTGCCACCAGCCATGTCTTTGGGCGCCGGCATACACGCCGGTGGGCTCGCGCATGGGCGCCGTGTGCGCCATGGCCCCTCGTCGGGCCGCCGCGACGTTAATTCTTCTTTTGGGCTTTTCTCCTTCGTCCGGACTCCGATTCAAGTGAATTTTTTTTTTCAACTTGACTAATTTTTCGCTGTCTTTCTAATGGTGTACTCGGTTGTACCCGGTTCTTCCTGGATAATTACCAGTTTACCTTTTTTGTTTTAAGTGCTCGTTTTTCTTCGTCATGCCGTTTCTCCTTCGTTCGGACTCCGAATCATGCAATTCTTGAGTCCATCTTGATTAGTTTTTCGTTGTCCTTCCAGCGGTGTGCTCGGTGGCACCCGAATCTACAGTTTTCAAAAATGACTATTTTGCCCCTGGGGGCTTATTTGTCATATTTTTGATCTTTTGCTTCCGCATCAGTTCTTGTTGAATTCCACGACCTCATGGAAGGTCACTGTGACTTCTTAGAGTCTTATTTTCTGTTTTCACTTCCGCATTCAGATCCGTTATCAGATCATCCTTACGGTTCATCACAGGACACGCTGGCCTAAAAACCAGGGTCGTCACAAACCGGCCCCACAACAACAGCACCAACTAAATCAGGAGTTACAATGGGGGTGTTGGGGGTTTGAAACAAGGATATATTATAATCCAGCCCCTTACGTGTGACGGCCCTGGTTTTTAGGCTAGTGCGTCATATGATAAACCAAACATAAATCCAATGATGAATCCCGAATGTGGAAGAAAAAGGTCAAACTATGGTCTCCACAGATACTACACATTTAAAAGACACCAATGTGACCCTCAATGAAGTCACGAAACCCAAAGAATGCAAATGCGGAAACGATGTCTCAAAAACAGACAAGAATGAACCTAGGGGCAAAATGGTTATTTCATAGAGAAATGGATGTTACAAAGCATGCCATTGGAAAGACAATGAAAAATTAATAAAAATGAACTAAAAAATGACTTGATTTGGAGTCCGGACGAATAAGATATCAAGTCTTGAAGTTAAGGAAAGAAAACCCCTTTCCGATTCAAACCAAATCCCAACACTACCTCACTAAAACTTGAATAACTTGCGTTAAAAATGGAATCTAAAACTCTAATTGGTACCATTGGAAATCTTATTTCGATGTAATCAGTTTAGACTTAAGAACGGACCAATTCAGCTCTGAAGGAAGGTGTCTGGAGTAGGAACAGGTCCCCGCGGGGGCCCGGCCAAATGTTGCGGGGGCCCGCCAAATGTGGCAGATCCCGATGGGCACCAGCCAAAATACTGCGGGCGCCCGCCAAATGCAGCAGTAGAGTGGACTGGAACCCCAAAATACAGAAATTAATCATTTTTAAGGGTGTGCAACCTACTTAAGAGTGATTTTAATCAACAAAAAGGATTAAGCAAAGGATGGCTTTAAGGCCTGATTACATATGATCCAAAGTCATACAAAAGATGAAACTAAGGTGAAAATGACATTGGGACTAAACCAAGAAGATCACAAGTCCTAATTCCATTTTCCCCTTCAAAAGGGATCCAAGTATAACATATTACACTTCTCCAAGGAAATTAAACAAGGTTCAATATACCATACATCCATGGTTTACAAAGAGAATTAAAAGGGGCATGCTAAACAAGTGCATGCATATAAAGTTACACAAAAGATAATCCAATGCAACCAAGCCACGTCTAGGGATGTCGTGCATCCCAAAGTAATGATTCTTTACCTGAAAAACACCCAGTAACTTCGGGGTGAGTAAACAAGTTTTCTCGTAGGGAATGAGCATGCATACATTTAACTTATTACAAAGTTTGTAATTCAATAGGATTTAGTCCATGCTATTATAATGACATTTGAACTTTTAACATAGCACAATGAGATGCAATAATACAAGGTTATCAAGTTTGGAAGTTAAATACGAAATCAAACCAAAATGGATACTTGGACATCACGCCGGATCAGGCCAACACCATGGTTACTTTAGGATTACTAGCCCATGGGTAACCTCCCTATGTGCGCATTAGACTTGTAGAGGGACATTCCCCCGTACTAGAACCATGCCCTAGCCGTAGTCATAACAACGACATCCCCAAGTTTCCAAAATCAACATTTTGTGCAACAACATATATGTATAAACATGACATATATATATACAATGTAAAACCATCTACCATGCACAAACCAATTTTGGAAACATAATACATGCTCTAGTTCATAACTACAATGGCATGCAAATTGTTGAATAATCATTATACAACTTATCATACTTCTTAACAATATTATTCAATAATAGGGACATATCCTTACAAGTATTACACAAGTTTAAAATCAAGACTTAGACATGTAATCAACATGAAATTCATACTCAACTCATTAACACAACAAGGATAGAAATAAATTTAACAAGACAACCAATTTCTCTAGATTTTATTTCTCACCTAAGCATGCTCAATTTAATATATGTTGAAGAACTTATCATGATCATTACATATAGTCTTTCAAAACCTAATTTAATTCATAGACACATATGAATAAAAATTAATTAAATTAATATATAAATCCCTCTAGATTTCAAAACAATCCAAAATGATTTCAAATTAACACAGGTTATAAATCAAGTTATGGCCTTTCCTAAAATCATGTCTTAGCTTAATTTCATGCAAGGTACCATTAATTATTATCTTCAAATCTTAAATCAAAGACATGTAATACATATGAATCATGTTATAAACACATAAAACATTAAAGAACATAACTTAGAACACCCCCTACCTCACAAGAGAATTGTATCTCTATAAACCAAAGCAACCAACCTCTAAAAGGAAAACCAAGCTAGGGTTTTATAGAGGAGAGTGAGAGGAATATAAAGTATTCTAAGCTTATAGGTCTAAGGTGAGTGGAAGGGCACCAAAATGAAGCTTAAAACCTTAGATCAAGCTTTGCTCCAATAGTGGCCAAGTTAGGGTTCTTGAGAGGAAGAGATGAAATGAGTAAAATGAGATGAAACCCTAAGTTAAAGTGGTGGGATTATCCACTCACTAGGTGCTCTTACACTACCTCTTACACACACACACTTGCAAGACTAAAGGTGAGTCCTACACTTGTCATTCATCTAAGGCTCCTTCCTAGGCTAAATCCCTAGCCTACACTTGTCAACCATCCAAGCCAACATGTGGTCTAATCCTAGGCTAACAAATAGGTAAATCACCACCCTCCATGTGTTATAAGATTATGCTTCCAAGTCTTTCCACCCCAATGCCAACAAGTGGTACCATGAGAATGTGACACTTGTCACATTTTTCAGAAATTGCAAAAAGGTCCTTTTTGAAAATATCTTCCAATTAAAGTTGCAAAACGATCCCTAAGATGAAAAATAGTTACTTTATTTAATTACACAAAAAACCCCTCAAGTTATGAAAATTACCAAAAAGTTATGGATCCATGCCCTTTACAAGAAAAGTAAACATTTAATATGGTTTTCTATAAAAGTAAAAAATGTAGATATCATGGAAATCAAATATCGTGGATGTATGTAAAGTCGAAATCAAATCCGAGCACAAAAAGTGAGGTTATGCAAGTAAAAATGAACAATGAGAAAAGGACAAAATAGGAAAAAAGACGAAAAAAGAAATTACCGAGAAAAAAAAGAAAGGAAGGAAAATGACCAGGTCATTACAACCTACCCTCCTTAAAAGGATTTCGTCCCTGAAATCGAGTTATACCCGAAAGAGAGAACAAATGGGGATACCGAGAGCGAACCTCCTGTTCGAGCTCCCAGGTAGCCTCCTCAATGCCGTGATGTCTCCACAAGATCTTAACCAATGGAATGGTCTTGGTCCGCAAGACCTGCTCCCGTGTATCAAGAATCTGGACTGGACCTTCCTTGTAGGTCATGTCCTTATCCACAACCGCATCAGTCTACTGCAGAACATGCGATGGGTCCGGCTCGTACTTCCTCAACATAGAAACATGAAAGACGTTGTGAACCCTATCCAAGTCTGGCGGTGACGCCAAACGATAAGCAACTTCACCGACGTGCTCCAAAATCTCAAATGGTCCAATAAACCTAGAAGACAGCTTGCCAGTCTATCGAAATCTCAGAAGCCCTTTGCGCGGAGAAATCTGAAGAAAAACATGGTCCCCTACTTCAAAAGACAAAGATCGTCTCTTCCTATCCGCGTAACTCTTCTGTTTGCTCTGTGCGGTAGCCAACCGCTGTCGAATCAACTTGATTTTCTCTGTTGTCTCGATGACAATGTCAGGACCCAAGGCAACGGTATCACCAACCTCGGTCCAACAAACTGGAGATCTACAAAGTCTGCCATATAACACCTCAAAAGGTGCCATGCTAATACTGGTCTGGTAACTATTGTTGTAGGCAAACTCAACCAAAGGTAAGTAGTCCTCCCAACTACCACCGAAATCCAAGATACAAGCTTATAACATATCCTCCAATATCTGAATGGTACGTTTTGACTGACCATCAGTCTAAGGATGGAATGCCGTGCTGAAATGAAGCCCTATATCAAGAGCCTCCTGAAAACTCTGCAAAAGTGAGATGTGAACCGCGGATCCTTATCCGAAATAATGGATACAGGAACCCCGTGAACTGCGAATCCTTATCTATCTCACATACAGTCCATTTAGTCTCTTTGCATTGTCTGTCACTGCCATGGGCAAGAAGTGAGCCGTCTTAGTCATCTTGTCAACTATGACCCAAATAGCATCATTCCCTAATTGAGACCTCGGAAGTCCCGTTACAAAATCCATAGTGATATGCTCATATTTCCACTCAGCTACTAGTAATGGTTGCAATAATCCTGCCGGTCGTTGATGCTCTGCCTTCACTTATTGACAAGTAAGGCATCGAGCCACAAACTGTGAGACATCTCGTTTCATGCCCTGCCACTAAAACTGTCGCCGTAGATTATGATATATCTTCATACCACCAGGTTGAACTGCGAGCCGAGAGTGGTGAAATCCTATAGAACGTCTTCACAACAAGACAAAGGAATAAACATCATCCCCTTATACCTGAGACCACCTTCTGGATGAAAGGTCTAACCCTCTACATTC
The DNA here is from genome assembly GCF_030987335.1 of Cornus florida. NCBI lineage: Eukaryota > Viridiplantae > Streptophyta > Magnoliopsida > Cornales > Cornaceae > Cornus > Cornus florida. The sequence continues at coordinate 41,773,650 of NW_026775577.1, read as the reverse complement.
TCGCCGCCTGAAATCCAAACATGGATGGCCTTCATCTCCTCATCCTCCAACTGTGCCTCAATAACTCTGCTAATAAGAGCCGGTTGAGCCACAAGGTTAAACAAAATAGCCGGTGATACATCCTCGTAAGACTGTAAGCCAAGATCTGCGAGCTCTTCTAGCATTTTCCATCTGTGAAAGGAAATGCTAGCAAGAGTCCCTCATGACTTCCTACTCAATGCATCGGCCACTACATTGGCCTTACCCGGATGGTACTGTAACTCAAAGTCGTAATCCTCCATGAACTCAACCCATCTGCGCTGTCTCAAGTTCAAATCCTTTTGAGAGAAGAGATACTTGAGACTCTTGTGGTCAGAGAAAACTTCAAACTTCTCCCCTTATAACTAGTGTCTCCACCTCTTCAGGGCAAAGATAACTGCTGCTAACTCTAAATCATGTGTAGGGTAGTTCAACTCATGAGTCTTCAACTGTTGAGACCCATAAGTAATCACCCGTTCCGTCTGCATCAAGACACAACCCAAGCTTTCTCGCGAAGCGTCATAAAAGATCACATAAGCCAAACCACATTCAGGAATGATCAAAACTGGAGCTGATGTCAACCTGAGCTTCAACTCCTAAAAAGTAAACTCATATGCCTCGTTCCATATGAACTTGACCCCCTTACGGGTAAGTCGAGTCATAGGTGCCGCTAAATGAGAGAAATCCCAAACAAATCTCCAATAGTAGCCGGCTAGGCTAAGAAAACTCTGAATCTCAAACACTGTCTTCGGACGATCCTAATCTATCACTAATTCAATCTTCGTCGAATGCACTACAACACCGCCTTTTGACACAACATGTTCAAGGAACTTCACTTCCGGTAGCCAAAATTTGTATTTCTTGAACTTGGCGTACAACCGATTATCCCTAAGGATCTGTAACACTGTCCTCAAATGATACTCATGCTCCTCCACCGAAGCTGAATATACGAGAGTGTCATCAACGAAAACCATAATGAACTGATCAAGATGGTCACTGAATACACGATTCATCAAGTCCATAAAAGCTACTGGAGCATTAGTCAAACCAAATGGCATCACTAGAAACTCGTAATGGCCATACCATGTGCGAAAAGCGATCTTGGATATATCCTCATCCTTAACCCTCAACTGATAGTAACCCGATCTTAGATCAATCTTCAAAAAACAAGTGGTTCCCCTTAACTGATCAAACAAGTCATCAATCCTAGGCAAAGGATACCTGTTCTTGATCGTAGCATGGTTAAGCTTGCGATAATCGATGCAAAGTCTCAAAGACCCATCCTTCTTCTTCGCAAAAAGAACCGATGTTCCCCAGGGTGAAGCACTAGGATGAATAAATCTCTTAGCTTTCAAGTCATCCAATTGAGCTTTTAGCTCATCAAGCTCTGCCGGTGCCATACGATATGATGCCATAGAGATCGGCGCAGTACCGGGAGTGACGTCGATGGCAAAGACAGCTTCCCGAAGAGGAGGAAGCTCCGTAACCTCCTCTGGAAAGACATTTGGAAACTCTTCTACACCTGTCGGCAAAACACGGCCTGAACTGCTATCCTCGTCAGCTAATAGGCTAGCCAAGTAGGACCTATGGCAACTCCAGTCACTGATACTGAAAATCATCGTCGAGTGGGAATCGCTTCGATCTCTCACGAAGTGAAAATAAACTCCCTCAGGAGTACAAACAGTCACTCTCCCGTGGAAGCAATCGATCGTAGCATGAAAGAAGGACAACTAATCCATCCCGAGAATGACGTCAAAGCCCGTCATGTCAAAAATGACAAAATTGAACTCTAAAGTCCGCCCAGCTATCTCAATAGCACAACCCCAACAAACACGGTCCAAGGATACTGGACCCCCAATTAGTGTGTCAACATAAAGGATACCATCCTGCTGCGTGACCTCCAGACCCAAAGAATATGCAAATGAAGCAGATAATGACAAAATAAAAGAATGGAAAAACTTAAACAAAAAGACTGAGCAGAGGATAGATACCTCGATCAGTCGAAGTCACTACGGAAGCATCCGCCTATAGAAGAAAAGGAAACGCCCCTCCCGAAGTTCTATATCCTGATTGTACAACTAAAGCTTGCACCTGCCCCTCCTGTGGACCTAGACCACTATATGCCTTGTTATGCAACTTCGGACACACTCTCTTGAGGTGGCCTGGTTTCTTGCAATAATGACAAGCTCCGCGAACTCCCTTCGTTGAAGCCGCAGGCTGACTAGCCTTAGATTGACTACCTTGGGACTGCAACTATGGACAGCGAGGTCTGACATACCCCGGCTGCTTGCAGTGATGACAAACTGTGTATCCTGTATGAATCCCCTTATTACTACGTGACTTTCCCAACAACCTTGGGCACTCCTTCTTGAAGTGACCCATCTGCTTACAGTAGTTGCAAGCTCCGTGCACCTCATTTATAGCAATGGCAGCATGCCGAATGATTTGAGCCTGAAGCTGTAGGCAATGAGGCCTAATGTGCCCTGGCTGATGGCAATGGTGACACACTATCTCACGAACAGACCCCGTAGTCAAAGGAATTGGGGTCGTGGGACGAATATTCTGTGATAGTCCCCGTGAGTAAGTAACGCCTCCGACTCTAGCCGTCTTCGCTTGTACCCCAGACGATGAAGCCCCATCTCCACAATGCACCCTGGACTCCTTAACCCGTACAGTATCCCGAGCCTCTACTCCGATAAGTATAGCCCTCTAAACTATATCCCCATAAGTCCTAGAGTCGAGGAGTGGAGACCGTGGCTTGACATTAAGCTGTAAGCCATCTCGAAGTCCCCTAAGATACTCTGAAGCCTCGAAGACTACTAGTGTTGGTGCTGGTGCCAAAATCTGCAACTCCAAATTCTGTCGGCGTACCAAACCCTGTAGGGATTCAGCAATCCCTAATGTCACTACAGGCATGATCTGCTCCTCTATCATAGAAGCCCATGGTGGATTTACATCCACGCCACGAATTGGAATCCGGGGCCTCCCCGGACCCCTCGTAAACTCGGTGTCATCCATCTGCTCCTCAACGCCCTAACGTGAAGACTCTCCACGCATGACAACTATGATGTTAAACGCACGTAAGGAAAGAGGTCAATAATAACACAAGTTATTATGACCGAATGCAATTCTCGTTATGAATGCACGAAACAAGAAGCATGTCAATGTATGTGACGTACAGTCATGCTAAAGCAAGTAAGCATATACAACATGCTAAACAGATATTGAAAACTTCTAAGTACTTAAACACGTAAGCACATTGACATGTTATCCAACTAAGCACGTAAACATGTTATAATACTAAAATAGGTTAACGAGTAGCAACGAAAGCATGATATGCACCCAAAACCCATCGTCCAAGGTTTTCGAACCTAGGAGCTCTGATACCACCAGTGACGGCCCTGGTTTTTAGGCCAGTGCGTCCTATGATAAACCGAACATAAATCCAATGATGAATTTCGAATGCGGAAACAAAAGGTGAAACTATAGTCTCTAGAGATACTACACATTTAAAAGACACCAATGTGAACCTCAATGAAGTCACGAAACCCAAAGAATGCAAATGCGGAAACGATGTCTCAAAAATAGAAAAAAATGAACCTAGGGGCAAAATGGTCATTTCATAGAGAAATGGATGCTACAAAGCATGCCATTGGAAAGATAACGAAAAATTAATAAAATTGACTAAAAAATGACTTGATTTGGAGTCCGAACGAAGAAGATATCAAGTCTTGAAGTTAAGGAAAGAAAACCCCTTTCCGGTTCAAACCAAATCCCAACACTACCTCACTAAAACTTAAATCACTTGAGTTACAAATGGAATCTGAAGCTTTAATTGGTACCATTAGAAAGCTTTGAAATGACTGAGATATGGCCCTCTGAAGGAAAGTTTCTAGAGCAGGAACAAGTCCTTGCGGGGGCCCACCAAATGTGGCATATCCCCGCGGGCGCCCGCCAAAATTGTGCGGGGGCCCACCAAATCTAGTAGTGGCGCAGACTAGAACCCCAAAATGTAGAACTAATTAAGGGGAAACATGGATGAACCTAATTAATCATTTTTAAGGGTGTGCAACCTACTTAAGAGTGATTTTAATCAACAAAAAGGATTAAGCAAAGGATGGCTTTAAGGCCTCATTACATATGATCCAAAGTTATACAAAAGATGAAATTACTGTGAAAATGACATTGGGACTCAACCAATAAGATCACAAGTCCCAATTCTATTTTCCCCTTCAAAATGGATCCAAGTATAACATATTACACTTTTCCAAAGAAATTAAACAAGCTTCAATATACCATACATCCATGGTTTACAAAGAGAATTAAAAGGAGCATGTTAAACAAGTGCATCCATACAAAGTTACACAAAAGATAATCCAATGCAACCAAGCCATGTCTAGGGATGTTGTGCATCCCAAAGTAATGCTTCTTTACCTGAAAAACACCCAGTAACTTCGAAGTGAGTAAACAAGTTTACTCATAGGGAATGAGCATGCATACATTTAAGTTATTACAAAGTTTGCAATTCAATAGGATTTAGTCCATGCTATTATAATGACATTGGAACTTTTAACATAGCACAATGAGATGCAATATCACAAGGTTATCAAGTTTAGAAGTTAAATGCGAAATCAAACCAAAGTGGATACTTGGACATCACGCCAGATCAGGCCGACACCATGGTTACTTTACGGTTATTAGCCCATTGGTAACCTCCCTATGTGCGCACTAGACTTGTAGAGGGACATTCCCCTTTACTAGAACCATGCCCTAGCCGTAGTCTCAACAACGACATCCCCAAGTTTCCAAAATCAATATTTTGTGCAACAACATATATGTATAATTATGACATATATATATATATATATATATATATATATACAATTTAAAACCATCTACCATGCATAAACCAATTTTGGAAACATAATACATGCTCTAGTTCACAACTACAATGGGATACAAATTGTTGAATAATCATTATGCAACTTATCATACTTTATAACAATATTATTCAATAATAGGGACATATCCTCACAAGTATTACACAAGTTTAAAATCAAGACTTAGACATGTAATTGATGCGACCCGAGCGTGTGCACAAAATAACGCACAACACTTTGAGTTTGGAAATTAGTGTCAAGTGGGCATCATACTTAAAATTTATAAACCACTTAACACCTATACTATGTAGTATAACTGAGAAGGGATCATCCCAAGGGATTGTGGGTCACACTAGGTTGAGGAATCAAGATTAGGGTTAGTAGGTCGAGTGATCAAAATAGTGGTTAGTTGGTTGAATTAAACTAGATGCAAGTTAAACTAAAGTAAACAATAATGCAATAAAGAGAATAAAAGAGAGAGAGATGTTGGGGTTTAGAGATCACCACTAAGCATAGCTTTTGTACACCCTTAAAGAATGATTAATGAGGGGAAAAACATGTATTACAACAAAGTGTGTGTGTGTGGTTGTTCCAACAAGCATGGATGACAAATTAAGCAAATATTGTCTAAACAATATGGTGGATAGCACAACATATCAAATTAAGCCATTAATCCTTCCTTTAGGCTCACAATCCAAACACATCACAAGGTTAGAGATAAATGTTACTTGCTTTCATAAGTATGGAATATCAACAACAAGCATGGATTGTCCTCCCATTTAACATCTAAACTACAACTACACTACAATTAAGCTAATGACATGAAATTAAACTAATTAAACTAAGGGAGAGGTACAGTCCATCAAGAAATGAGTATGAACCATCAAATAAACCACAAGAACATGCCATTAAGCACTATGTCTTGACAATCTCTAGATCTATAGCATTAATACACACAGACATGCATCAATAACACAAGAAATAGAGACAAACACATGAACATCTATTCTAGCATACATAGACATATGGATAGAATGAAATGATCAATTGAAAGTATTAAACCATATAAATCATTGAATAAACAAGATCTATATATATAAAAGTGTCAAAACAAGTATCACAATACAAATCCCCTCAAAAATACATAAATCAAGAAGTAGAAAGCATGCTTAGGGCTAACTATAGCCCCAAGAAGATGTCTAGCCACTCATGGATGATGTCCTCTAACCCTCAAGGGCAAGTTCCATGGAATAAATCTGCTCTTTGGTTGATGAAGAGTCTCCAATGGTGTCTCTAGCAAAGCCTCCTCTCCTTTGCTTCCACACTAAGTATTATATTCTCTAAGTATGTGTATATGCGTAAAAGTGGCTCATATTCCTTATATAGGTAGGTCAAATATCACCCCAAATGAGCTGGGCTCGTACATTAATAATCATCTAATGATTGGATATGAGACAACTTTTAATGAGCTGAAATTTGGATTTTTCTCTGGATTTAGGAAGTTTGATCGATCGAACTTGTGGTGAGATCGATTGAACATGGCTAAAATCTATCGAATTGAAGCTGGATCGATCCTCAATGGCGGCGCCTTTTTAGATAAAAACAAATCTGAGATATTTTGAAGATATTTTTGGGAAAAGGACAAAAGTGGTTGGTAGGGTGGTACAACTGGATAAGATCTGGCATGTGGATAAGGACAAGAAAGTTCGATCGATCAGAGAATGATGTTGGATCGATCGAACTTTGGGATCTCTGAAGATGACATCATGGCCTGGATCTATCTTGGAGTGCTGAGATCGATGAAAGTTGGATCGATCGAACTTTTCTCGAAATCGATTGAAGTTGTTGAAATTCCACATTTTGCTTCCTTTTGCTCTACTTTGGTCATTTCTTTGATTCATCCCAGAATTGCTTAAATTATGCTCTTATTTCGCTGAGTTAGCTTATTTTGGGGATAAGTACTTGAAAATGGAAATAACACGAAATCAATATAAGACGAAAAAATAAGATAGATAAAGGTTCTAGAATACCTAAGCTTAAGGGGTTTAAATGCGCACTTTTCAGCGCTCATCACACCCCCAAACTTAAATATTGCTAGTCCCTAGCAATAAACTAGAAAGTAAAGGAATGAAATGAACAACTATACAACTACGAATTAGAAAGCAATAAATGGATAACGCCACTTTCATAGGGAACACGATTGCATTTAGCATATGTAACAAACCTTTTAAACCCCTAGGTTACCCCTAGTGGATGAGTGAAGTCTCGTGAGGGTTTCCAAAAATGATACCCACAAACATTAGTCTCATTATCACAAAAGAGGCACCAATATTGCAAATAAGCATTAGGAGAAAACTATCTCAAGTATGCAATTTTTCAACCCTTTCCAAGCAATCTCCCAAAATTTCAACATCAAACAAACAAGTATAGTCCTCCACACATCAAGAAAATATCATGCAAATCAAAACAACTCTAAAATTCTTTTTGAGTGGACTGGCATCAAATATGTTGCTATCTTAGCCAACTAAAGAATTAATCACATCATTACCCTCAAACGAGCACACAAATCTAGTACCGATCATCAAGACAAAAAGTGGACCTTTTATTAAAGCTTTATTGTTCTAGGTGCGCTTATTCTTTTCACTCGAATTTTTTTTTTTTTTTTTTCCGCTAAGGATCAAAGATGGAAGTATGGTGCAATGTGTTGATCTATTAAGTTTTCTAGTGATCCATGAGGTCGAGCATTAGGTCAATGACTCTCAAACCAGACGACTTTAGGGCACTAGGTGTTGAAACACCCCTAAGGACTTACAAGTTCAAATCAACTAGACTACAAATCAAGACAACCTTCATCTAATCATTTCCCACTTCTCACCTTTTGGGAGAAGTCCTCACTTTTTTCTTCTTTTTTTTTTCTTTTTTTTTGTAGCAAGTTCAATTATTAACCTAGAGTTTAGGCCCTCCACCTTTCGGTGCGAGAAGTTCAGTGCTTGATGAGGCTAGAATCCTGGCTACTTAGTGAAAAAGGGTTGTTATCCACCTTTATCAAGAATGAAAGCTTTCAATGCATTACTCGCCTAATTGGGATATAACAAATTCAATAATCAACAAAGCATGTATCCCACAAATGAATGTTAGTGTGCGTCTATGCTAGTGTAGAATAGTAGAGTGAATCTCAAAACAATCACAAAATCGTGATGATGTGGACCACAAGTGCAAGCATGATATCAATCATTCAAAAAATTTACTCCTAAATGGCATCCACAAGGCATACAAGGAGTATTGGACTCTCAAGTCAAGCAATTTTTAAATTTTAAGCAATATAGTCCTCAAAAGATCAAAATCATAGCTAGTTATGGACCAATCATAGAAAATTCACAAATACACAAGTCATGCTCAAAATTTTAAATTTAAAAACAAACACTACAAAGCACCATTACCCCCAAACTTAAATGGCACAATGTCCTCAATGTGCAAAGAGAACAAAAGAAAAGAGTATACCAGTGCAATTAAGGCAAAGAATGGCTGGGACAGAAGTATCTAAAGTGGGTGGCATAGCCCCCCCAAACTTGGGATGAACTGTGGTCTTGAAATTTTGGCACTTGGATAAAACTCATCAGATAACAAAAGGGATAATCACAGTGCACAGTGGACATGAAAGTGTAAATGGGATAGCAACTGAAAATAGAGAGGTATAAAAGTGGTCCTGAAAATTGTTGGCGGGACTCTCTCTCACTGATGTCATTGGGATGCACTTGATGGAGTCAAACAGATAAATATAAGAATATGAAAATAGGACATCCATAAAGAAAGCATATATGAACCAAAAATAAAGTAAAGTACATCCAGTATCAGAGCCGACAGACATGGCTGCAAAAAGAATATAAGAGTATCAAAAATATGTAGCTATCACAGATATATGGAAAGAGTAAAAAAATATGAAAATCATGAAGAAGAAGTAGGACGGGTAGGTTGCACTCCGCGGATGTCTCTAGATAGATCTCTGAATGCGGTCATGACATCCGTGTAGAGGGAAGCATTATCAGCTCTAATGGAGACAGTCTATGCGCGGATAGATACCATGGTGTCCTCTAGAGTCTGAAGTTGCTCTCCAAAGTCGGGTATGTGAGCAGGAGCCTCAGGTGCCACTGGAGCTAGAAAATGATGATCCTGAGCCTGCTCCGCATCATGAATGGGTGACCCAACTGGAGAGTGCTCCTCTGGGACCTCTGCAGGCTACTCCAAATCGATGTCCATGTGTACGGCAGCTGGATCGACTGGTATATCGTCCGCTGTCGGGTCTGCTGCTACTGCTGCCTGTTCCTCTGCCCCTAGATCCTCAGCGGCCTCTATAACATCGCCCCTCAGACTCTTAATAAGAGCATTGTAGCTCTTATCCCAGTCCTTCTTCTTAAAGGAACTGCCCCAGACTCAGTCTGCTCCCGTGGCTGGAAGGGATAGTGCTGGTCTTGTAGAATCTGGGTGATGAGGTGGCCAAATGGGAGATGCTTAGCCCTTTTGGGCTTGGGCTTGCTGATGTGGTCGACATACAGCTTCATCATGATGCTCCAGATGAGTGCTGGGATAAATAGCCAATGCCCTGTATAGAAAGCATACAGAGCTGTCAGATAGTCGCCACGCCTCTGTGTCTTGTGGCCGGCCATGAAGATGTTACGGAATAAGACAAAGTCGAAAAATCATGGGTCATCTGGAAGATAAGTACGGGTGGCATAGGTCTCGCCACCGGCATAGTGGCCTATCAGTAAAATGGCTATATCTGCATATGATGGCCTCTAGAGAGTGGGATATGTGTCCTGTAGCTCTAGAGGGTAGACGTGTGGACACTGGCAAGATCTAGACAATGTGTCCACAGTGATGCGGATCGGGTAGCCATCAATGGTGGTCAGCAACTCCACCAGGTTACTCGGGGCAGGCTGGAGGTTCTGGAAGAACATCCGGACTAACCTCGGGTACACTGGGTATGAAACAGGGGCTAGTATGCCTGAGATTCCCCTCCGAAAAATATCATCATAAGCTGACCGAGTAAGCACCGATTGGGAAAAGAAGTCTGTGTCAAAGACCGACTCATGCGCCACTCGAAGGCGTGAGTATCTATATAATGGCCGGACTAACTCCTGGGCTAGCTGAGCTGGCGGTGGTAGTTGAAATGGTATATGCTCAGCTTCAGCGTCACCCTGTGAAGAAGATGCCTCGGCTGAAGAGTGCAATTTGGAGTCAGATTAAGGAGACTGAGGTGGAGTGGGCTCCTGGTATGATATGGACCGGCCTCATCGTCCAAACTCAGCCAGCCCCTGCAGTGATAGTATCCGTGAGCTACAGTCTTGACCCTAGCCATGGCCTGCAAAATAAAAGCAAAACTTGCAAAATGGGAGTCAGTGCCAACATAAAGAATTAAAATACAATTTATAGAATCATGTATGTCAAATAGGATAGACAAAACAGATAAGGAACATGAATTTATGCAAGTGACAAGGAATAAGTGACCTAATGTGAAGCATGCTAGATAATATAAGTATGGAATGCATCCAATGTGGAAAACACATGCATTGGGCATGTATGAGATGGCATGAAACATAAGAGATGGTGTGTGAGATGTGTGAAACAAATCTGTGAAGTTCGATCGATCACAAAAATGTGAGATCGATGTAACTTCGATCGATCAAGAATAAGTGAGAACGATCTGTGACAGATCGATCGAATAAAAAGTTCGATCGATCGAACTGTGAAGTGAAACACGAAAAGTCACAGATCTGTGACGTGGATGGCACGGGGCCTTCACGAACATGGTCGTAGGCCCATCAACATAACAAATTAACCTATTGGGTCACTTGGTTCGGCCCATAACTCCAAAATCAAATCAAAATCATGAAAAATACAAAAACATATATACATATATATACACATATATACAAAGAGCTCAAAGCTTCATCAATGGAGTTATTCATCATGAAAATAACTTAGATCTAACATTTAGAGCATGTATGCATCAAATCTAAGCTTGAATCAAAGAGGTGAGGTTTAGATCTCACCGGAATGAAGAGAGAAGTGGAGATGCGAAGGGGGTGAGATTCGAATCAAGATCCGAGAGGAGATAGAGTGATTTGACGCGTGGGATGCTCGCCGGAGTCTCGCCAGAGATGGAGAAGAGGTGGGATGCAGTGGTGAAGGGGGAACGAGGGTCTGAGATTGATTCTTGTGGAATCGATCGAATGACCCTGAATTGATTTTTAAAAACATTCCCTTGTCAGTTCGATCGATCGAACTGAATCCTCAAATCGATCGAACTGACATCGATCTCTCCTCTTAAGTGACAAAGTATTTTTGTTATTTTTGAAAAAGAAAAATATTTTTAGGATTTTTGTGAAAAATATTTATTTATTTAAATTATTTCTTATTTATTTATTTATTTCTTATATATATATATATATATATATATATATATATATATATATATATATTTTATATATAAATATATTTTTGGAAAATAATAAAATAAAAATAATAAAATATATATATTTTTTTGAATTTTTGAAATTTAAAACAAAGTCAAAACAAAATCAAAATTAACAAACAAAGAATAAAGATCGATTTCCCCAAGATCGATCACAGAATACCTTCGATCAATCGAAAATGCATAGAATTGAAGAAATGTTCGATCGATGAGACAGAGAGGCTTTTGGATGCAGGTGGATACAGGTTGGAAATTTTTTTAAGTGTTGGAACTGCAAATCGATCCAAGATGAAGTTGGATCGATCGAAGAAGTTTAGATCGATCTAGGAACAAGTTCGAATGATGGGACAGAGAGCTGAAATATGCAGGTTTTGTTCGAACCATTGGACAGAGAGTGATTGGATGCAGGTTTAATGCAGGTGGGAAGTTCGATCAATCGAACTTATTTTGAGATCGATCGAACTTATGCAAAATGCTCAATTTCAACATAAAAGTGCATGCAATCCTAATCATAGTTCCTAGCAATGCATATGAACCCAAAGCCAATATCTTGCTTCGCAAGAAATGAAATTAAAGATAGAAATGAGGGAGGAATAGGGTTTTGACACCCTACAAAATGTCTTGCTAGTCTTTAACATCTCTAACAAGACGTTGGGCTCTTTTAGCCCGGATCAAACATCTTATAGTGTATCCCCTCCTCAATGGGTTGATAAGTGCTTTGAACTCCACCTAACAAATGGTTCTTTAAGGAACTTGTTGGGTTAAGCTCAAAAAACGTTTTCGGTCCTTGGTCAAGACAATCTTTGGGCTTCCACGCCCTTTCAAAACAAGATTTTGAAATAACTTTCTTTGGTTTCAAGGTTGAAGATGGACTTTTTGAAACTTTGGTTTCACACAAAAACTCAATTCCTCCACTTTTAAGGTCATGACATTTCTCTACAACATTCACTTCTTCATGCTTGTCAACTAAGTTAGGGGTTGGATTAAAAATATTCAACTTTACCTTCATGTGGCTAAATGAAATCTTCATTATCCCCGTCCTACAATAAAGTTGGCATTCGCAGTTGCCAAGAAAGGACGGCCAAGGATAATGGGAATTTGGCTCTTAGGATTTGGAACCGGTTCCGTGTCAATGACAATGAAATCAACGGAAAAGAAGAATTTATCAATCTTAATCAAGACATCCTCAATGATACCCCTAGGCTTTTTGATTGATCGGTCGGCAAGTTATAAAACCACCGACGTCGGTTTCAAGTCTCCTAAGCGTAATTTGACATATACTGAGTACGGAAGAAGATTAACACTTGCTCCTAGGTCAAGAAGAGCCCGATTAATGATATGATCACCAATGATGCATGAAGTGGTAGGTGAACCGGGGTCTTTAAACTTTGGAAAGGTGTTATGGTGCAAAATTGAGCCCACTTGCTCGGTTAAGACCACTTTTCTAGGTGCTTGGCTTTTATTCTTCCTCTTTTGGGTTCACAAGTCTTTTAAGAATGTAATGACCCGGGTTTTCTTCAACCCGGTGGGTAAGTGATGAACCGAGGATTGACCCGTTAACGGATCAAAAATGCGGAAGCGGAAGATAAACTATAGTCATTTGAGATATATATCATCTCTAAGACACCAATGTGACATTCCATAAGGTCACGGAAGCTAAAGATAGCAAAAGAGGAAACTAGAGTTTAAACGGGCTAAATTCGTCAACTGAGGGCAAAATGGTCAATTCACGTTCAAAAGGAGAAAATTGACTCTAAACAAGTCAAACAAGGTGAATACAACCTAATCTAATCATTTCACAACATTCCAAGAGGTTCTAAGAACTTTGGATAAGAATCCCACAAAATGCCCTTTCTCGGTTTAAGCGAAAACTGACCCTACCTCACTAAAATATGGATATCTCTCACTATTATTTGAATCTGAGGATGGAATTAATACCATTGGAAAGCTTACTCAAAATCCTTGAGTTTAGGCTCAAGAATCACCCCTTTTGGATTAGAAATGAAGAAGTTATGACCCTTTGAAGTTGGAAGATCAGTGCTAAAACTCAACAGGAGATCTTGCTATTTCGGTCGACCGAAATGGAGTTTCGGACGACCGAAATGAACATGCTGAGACCTGAAATCATGAAGAAAAGATGCTTGCTGCTTTGGTAGACCGAAATAAAGGTTCGGTTGACCGAAATGACTCTTGAACAGTAAATTTGGCTACTAGAATTGAGTTTTACTATTCAAATACAAAACCATTAACTCCATTTTGGTCGACCAAAACACCTCGAAAACCTACTGAGAAAGCTACTATGAGTCCAAGGTACTAAGGTTCAACCTCTACTTTGAATCCCATGATGATTTGGTTCAAAATGAATGTACAAAACTGATTTTCAATGAGATTTTGAGTATGTGAACATGCCAACAACCTTAAAATGAATAAATGAATACAAAACATTGGCCCATGGCCTCATACACTTCATTTACAAGATTTTCATATGCTAAACCTCCAATTTAGCTAAAGTATGCTTTTAAGGCAAATTTATGCATCAACTGAATACAAATACTAAAGGAAACATGTTTGGCTCTTGGCCACATTACAACATATCCATAGAGCATCAAAAGGTATACCTAAGTGTACATTACATAGTTTAGATAACAAATACATATTTTGTCATACTAAGCAAAATGGAACAAGATAGGTTAACATGTGCATATTCTAACATAGCAAAAATGCTCCAAGTAGTCTAGCAAGTCTAAGATTGTTGTGCATCCCACAATATAGTTTCTTTGCCTGAAAAACATCCGGTAACTTTGGGGTGAGTAAACAAGTTTACTCGTAGGGAATGCATAGGTTTATCTTTATACAAGGTTTGCAATTCAATACAATTTAATCCAAACTATTAAAGTGACATTAAAACTTTTAACATAGCATAATGAGATGTAAATTCACAAAATTAACAACTTGGAATTTAAATGCAAAATCAAACCAAAGTGGATACTTGGATATTGCCCGGATTAAAACTGTACTCTTGAGATCACTTTAGGGCTATTAACCTATGGGTACCTTTACCCTAGTGCGCACTATAATGTAGGGAGCTCTCTATCTCCCATACTAGAACCAAGTCCTAGCCTAGTCAAGTTCTTGATAATATCCCAAGTTTCTAAAATCAACAAGTAGAGTAACAAGTCATGACATGTGATTAAACACAACAAGTTCCATTAATTGAATGACTAAATCATTAGAACATTAACATAGAAATTAATTAAACTAATTAAGTAATTTCTCTATATTTTAAGAGTTGTCCAAATGATTCCAATTAAATATCTGACAACTAGTAACTCATAGACATGCCATATATCAAGTCAAAAATGGAATTTAAGCATGGTGCAATTAAGTAGAATTTAAATCAATTTAAATTAATTAATTCTCAATTTAATACAATCTTGTATACAACTTATACATCATTATGAAAAACAATAATTGACTTGAATAATAAACTATAACACCCGCTACCTCAATAGAGAATAGAATCTCTATAATCCAAGGTAACCAAGCTTAAAAATGGAAAATGAAACAAGGGTTTTATAGAGGGGAGTGAAAGGAAACTTAAGTATTCCAAGTTTAATGGTTTTAGGTGAATGGAAGGGCGCCAAAATTGAAGTCAAAGCTATTAGTCAAGCTTTTCCTTTAATGGAGGCTAAGTTAAAGTTCTTGAGAGGAAAGAGATGAATGAATAAAAATACAAACCCTAAGTTAAAATGGTGGGATTCTCCACTCACTAGGTGCTCTTACACTACCTCTCACACACACACTAATGCAAGACTAAAGGTGAGTCCTACACTTGTCACCATCCTATGTAAACTTCTAAGGCTTAATATTGAACCCACACTTGTCAACCATTTATGCCAACAAGTGGTCCAATCCTAGATCAACAAATGGGTGAATTGCCACCCTCCATGTGTCAAGAGATTAAGCATCCAAGTGGTTCCACCACAAGACCAACAACCTTAGGAATGTGACACTTGTCACATTTTTCAAAAATTACGAATAGGTCCTTTTTGAAAATATCTTCCAAATTAAATTGTTAAATGGTCCCTAAGACGAAAAATAATTACTATTCTTAATTACACTAAAACCCCTCAAGTTTAGAGTAATTACCAAAAAGTCATGCTTTCATGCACTTTACAAGGGAAGTAAACATTTAATATGCTTTTCTACAAAAGTAAAAATGTAGATATCATGGATGTATGCCAAGCCGGAATCAAATCCCAGCAGAAAAAGTGAGGTTATACAAGAAAAAATGGAAAAATGACTAAAGGACGAAATAGGGAAAAGACAAAAAAAGAATTTCCAAAAAAAAGTAAGGAAGGAAAATGACCAGGTCATTACAAAGAACTTGGCATAAGCCAGAATTTGCTTGATTGCATCCAAAAGTGGAAGATTAACTTTCACTTGCCTAAACACTTCCATGATTTCATTTACTTTGGCCTTTTGCTTGTCATTTGAAATGGATCCTTTTAAGGTATTCGAGAATGGAGCTTTTGGCTCAAAAACCTTTTCAGAAATTTTCTTTGAAGTTTTTTCAACACAAGAAGTTTTCAAATCATTTTGCAAATCTTTCTTTTCAAAATCACTTTTCAACACATTCTCATTTGTATGGTCATGCACATGCAATGAATGAGGAATAGGATATGAAACGGGACGGGTGTCAACTTGTGGTTGCACCGGTTCACTCTCTTAATTGGATATACCTACATGGTTGTCCACAATCTTTCCACTTCTCAAGGTAGTCACCGCATTGACATACTCTATTGTGTGACCTTCCGATGAGGAATGAGTCTCCACAACACATTGTTGCTTAGGTGGGGCATTCAAAGGCATTTTTCCTTTCTCTCTAGCATTCAAAGTACTAGCTATTTGCCCTAGTTGGGTTTCTAGCTTTGCAATGGATTGAGAATGAGAATGAAGCAATTGTGTGTTTGCCTCTAGTGTACCCAAAGCGGTCAAAACTTTCTCTTCAAAAGCGGGACTTCTAACATTTCTTTGGGAATATGATTGATTGGAAAAATGAGAATTTGAAAATTGGTTTCCTTGTGATTGGTATAATGATCTAAAACCTTGGGAACCATGGCTTTGTAGTGGAGGTGGAATGTATTTCCCTTGAAAACCACCTTGGGGAGGGTTTAAGCCTTCCCCTTGGTTTTTCCAAGAGAAATTCGGGTGATTCCTCCAACTAGGATTGTAGTGATTGCCATAAGGATTGTTCTCTTGATTCAAAAATGTTATATTTACTTGTTCATGATGCTCACTTTGCACATGTTCATGGGGACAATTAGAAGTAGAATGTAAAACATTTGAATAAGTCATACACGTCTCATTAGATGCATGATGAGAATGGTCAAGGAAGGAAAATTCTTAATTTGCCGAGTTTTGGTTAATCAAAAATTGATCAAACCTTTAAGATACTGATTTCATCTCGACGGCAATTTCATTGGAGTTGTAATGACCCAGTCATTTGACTCCCTTTCCTTTTTTCTGAAATTTTACGGATGAATTTTTTTCGTTTAATTTTCCTTTCTGAGTTCAATTTCTCGTCTCATAGTGTCGTCTTGACTGCTTGAAAATGGTTTCTGAGACTCTTTAGTTTGGATTGACAACTTCCTTTGAGGACCGAGTCATTTCCACATTTTCACTTTTCGGACACTATACACTTTTGTTCTTTTCCCTATTTCGCCATTTTCCCTATTCTGTCTTTTATTCGTTTGTCACTTTGTTGGCAAAACCTCACTTTTCGTGCTTGAAGTTAGTTTTTGACTTCACATATCTTCATCCTTAGTGGTTTCCACGAAATACGTATCTTTACTTTTGTAAGAAAGTACTCTGGTTGCTCCCGGTGTCCATAGGGGCATGGATGCATAGTTATTTGGAATTATTTTCTTTTCTTGGGGTGTTTTTCATAAATATCTTTTGAAGATATTTTATTTCAGGGGTATCTAAGAAAATATTTTTGAAAGATATTTTCATTCTGGGTCATTAGTGCAGTTAACCCTTTTTAGAGGAGTCATTGTGCAATTAGCATAAGTTATTGCAAAAATACCTCGTCTAGAGCCTAGATCCTCGTACAGGATTCATTTTCACATTTTGCCGAATCGTGTACTCTTAGAATTCCGTTCTGGTCGTTTTTCTCCAGTTTCAGAGTTTTTGACCCTAGTTGCCGCCGAACTTGTTCGGGGCATATCTTTCTGCTCGCGACTCGGTTTTCGACGTCGTTTCTTCCGTTGTTCATGTTTTCTCATTTTAAATCTTTTTCCTTCATGGAGTTTTGCATTTGCTTAAATTTTACTTTTCCGGACCCGGCGGGGCACTTTTAAGGTTTTTCTATAAATAGGGGACTTAAAGAGAAAATATCAGATTTTTCTATCTCCCTCCTCTCTCTTGGCCGGCAGCCAAGAGGTTGCCATGCTTCTTCTTCTTTTTCCGGCCACTTCCCTTGAGTGAAACATCATAGTGCCTTCGTGTTTAATGCTTGTTTTGACGACGCGCATCTTTCACCCTTATTGGAACCCATTTCTAACCATTTCTCGAGTTCGGGTTTGAAGTCAAGTTGTGATTTTCATGGGGCTTCCTTCGGATTCTTGTTTATCGTGTTGTCCCCGACAAAACCCTTCGGCATCGTCGGATTCGGAGCACTTTTGTTTCAGTGGGCATTTGAGATTTTCATCTCAAATTGAGGTAGGGGGTGTTATAATTTATTTTCTTGTCATATTGCATGCTTGTAATGCATATACAACTTGTTTACATGCTATGATATTAAATCTAGAACTTTTGATTATTTATTTTCTAGTATGAGATTTGATTTTCCCGGTTGCTCATAACTTTGTTTAAACATGTGGTATGATAGAATATTACCCATTGATATGTTGATAGACATATATTAAATCTAGATCATTTGGACAAGTAACGAAGATTTTATTTAATATTTATCTTGAATAAAATATTAAATCATTTGGCCTTAACTAGCTTGAAATCAATGTGTGTTAACATATTATATTAGGCCCTAGCATGATCTTCAACATAGGTGAATTTGAGAGCAATCGGAGGTGTTTTAAAATCTAGAGAATATTTAATTAATTGATTAATTAATTTATTCCATGTGTACTATTCATCTCATTTGAATTCCGACTTGATATTTTTGATATGTATGCTATATAGTTTCATATATATTTAATCTAGAATATTTGATTAGGTTTTGAAACCTTTCATTTATTATTTTTCTAGTATTAAAGTTTAATACTCATGGCCGTGTCTTGCTTAGAATTTACTTGTAGCATATTTTTGAATCAAGTCTTGACATGTTGTATAACATATATAAATTGAGATCATTTAGATGAATTTCAAAATCTATGGATTTTAATTAAATGAATCAATTAAAATCCATTGAATGGCTCATTAGTCTTAATTAAGTTTCTAACTTGGTAATCATGTTTTCCTTGACAAGTTCCCTCACGTGTATCAATTTGAGAATAATCGGATAAGTTTTGAAACTTATATTTAATTATTTCCTTTGTATAGAACTTAATTCACATGGTCGGTCTTGTATGAAATGAACATGTAACTTAATATCGAACTTGTCCTTGACATGATCCTTGACTTGCCTTGTAATCTTGACAATTTAATCCCTTTAGTAGATTAAATTCCCTTTTATGCTTCCATCGATTTAATCATGACCCTTTATATCTAGGTCTCATTAATGTACTTAATGAACATGCATCTTTGTCTTGGAATGATTTAATTACACATGTGTTGTTTAATAAGTAATTGAATCATGTATCTTATACTTGTGGTATATCTACTTCAACGGATTTCTTATGCTATATATCTTGGTTCTAATCTATATAGATGCACACTATGTTTTCTTGACATTTCACATGCCATTATAGTTGATGAACTTAGGGCATGACTTATGTGTTCCAAAATCTTGTTTGTGCATGAAACGTGGTTAATGCATTTCTTGTATTTTGATACTATCTTGACTTGCACAACTTGTTGATTTTGGAACTTGGGATATCAATCAAGAATTGACATGGCTAGGACTTGGTTCTAGTACGAGGAAATGTCCCTCTACACTATAGTGCGCACTAGGGGAAAGGTACCCATGGGTTAGTAGCCCTAAAGTGATCTCAAAAGTACAGTTTTAATCCGGGCAATATCCGAGTTTCCACATTGATTGATTTCACTCTTTAAATTTCAAGTTGCTATTCCTTGAAGATTTAAACTTGTCATGTATGTGAAATGTTCCATTCTTGTTTACTTGCATAGATATTATGCCTTGTTCTTCATTCATGTATAACTCTTTTTGTGTTTCATGGAATGTTCCATTCTTGTTTAATTGCATAGATATTATGCCATGTTCTTGATTTTGTGCATTGTTTCTATCGCATTAATTGGAATGCTCCAATCATGTTAATTGCATTAATAATGTAATTCGTGTTAACTTGTATTCTAGTATACTTCTTGTCATGTTAATTGGTATGTTCCAAACCTTGTTCAATTCCATTAATAATGTGATACTTGTATTCTAGTACTTTCTTGTCTTGTTATACGGATTATTCCAAACCTTGTTTAATTGTATTAAAAATGCAATTCATGTTAATCTGTACTCAAGCATCCTTCATGTCGTGTTCTTTGGATTATCCCAATCTTGACTTGTTTCATGTATGTAGATATATCATGATTCTTGTTGCTTTTACTCTATGGTAGCTTAGGATGATCCCTGAGTCTCATCTTTGACATAGACGTTAGGTGGCATGACCCTTTTGAACTGTTTCATGTTAGTCTAAAAATCTGAAAAAAATCGAGTTGATGCATGCTCATTCTCTATAAGTAAGCTTGTTTACTCACCCCGAAGTTACTGGGGAATTTGTTCAGGTACGAAGACTTCGTTCGTGATGCTTGTCGTTCATTGGGATGGCGTGTAGCTTCGAGTTTCCATTTCATGCAAGTGTTAACATGAAATGCCATTGTTGTAGCCTTATGTATCAAACTTGCATTCTTTGATTCCATTTATGTAATGTGTATATAAGTACACTCTTTTCATTGTATTTAACATGTATGAAATGAGGCCGGAGGCCAATGACGTGTATCTTGTATTCTATACACTTTCGTCTCCAAGGTTTTATATGAAAATATTGAAAAATGCTAAGTCATTACTTCATAACTTTTGCATCGGGTGTGAGAATTCCATTCCTTTTCTTTCATAGGGTTTCTATGATCATGTATGAGGTGCAGCCTAGGGCCAAACACCATTTCATTCTAGGTTTTGCATTGTGGTTCCATTTATAGTGTTTTTAGGCATTTTTGGCCGTTGAGAGGTCATATTTTGCATTCTTGACATTTTGAAGCCGCGGACAATTGGGACGCGTCTAAAATGTCTTTTTACGAGTACATTCATGTCCACATTTCACAAAACCATTGAGTTTCAACTTTTGACCTATTTTTAGGCAATTTTCATGAATTTTCATGAAAATCCATGCATGTGAGTGTCATTTGAGCTCCTCCTTGTTTTGGCTTGTTTTAGATGTTTGAACGGGCCTAGAAAGTGTTTTGAAACTTGTTCGGATCATGTAGAAAGCAAGTAAAACCCTAGGATTAGCCCAAGCACCATTTTCACACATTGCATCAGTTTTTCATAGCTGCAGCAGATGTGTCGGTCGGTTGATGAGGATTCATCGGTCGGCTGACGATTCCCTCGAGACCATTCCAGTAGCCTTTTTATAAAAATGGCATTTCGGTTGGCTGACCATGGGGGTTCGACCGGCTGATGATGCACTTACGGTCGGCTGATCCTTGCCGTCGGTCGACCGATCCTCCCTGGAACTTCCCATTTCAGTTTTTCCTTGGTCAACTTTGTTGCATTGACTTCAGAAGGTCATAACTCTTTCATTTCAGATCCAAATTTGGTCATTTTTTATTCTAAGTTCAAGAGCTCGAAGTCAGTTTTCCAATGGTGCTACATTCATCGAAACTCCACCTATAGTGGGAGTTATTCTAGTTCTAGTGAGATAGGGTCGTGGTAATCCTTTAACGAAGAAAGCCATATTGTTTTCATTCATATCTTTTCCGTTCGGACTCGGAATCAGGCGATTCTTGAGTCTAACTTTGTTCATTTTTCATTATCTATCCAATGGTGTGCACGGCAACACCCATTTCAGTGTGAAATGGCTATTTTATCCTTGGTTCATTCCCTTTCGAGTTAGGCATTCTTGCTTCATTTGCTTGGCTCATTTGAGTTCTGTAGGTTAACGGAGAGTCATCTTGGTGTCTTAGGGATAACGTACGTCCCTTGAGGCCATTTTTCTTCTTTTACTTCCACATCTTGGACCTGTTTTGGGTCATCATAGGTGACACACTAGGTTGAAAAATTTAGGGTCGTTACAGGAGTGGTCGACTTGATTGAAGCCAACACTCTTCCTGTCACTAGAATTTTTACCATTCTTTGAAGATAAAGTTCGATGCAAAGAATTTTCACTCATGCTCTCATAAAGACACCACACGTCATCCTCATGCCTATCAATGTAAGAGCCACCCATGGAAGCATCAACCATGCCCTTGTAATTATCCGATAAGCTCTCAAAGAAATATTGAACTAATTGGCATTTGGGCATGTCATGATGTGGACACTTCCTAAGCAATTCATTAAATCGTTCCCATGCCTTATGAAATATTTCCCCATCCCCATGTGAAAATTCCCTAATTGAAGTTCTCATGGCATTGGTCTTAGAAACTGAATAATACTTCTTCAAGAACTCTTGTTGTATTTCTGCCTAAGAAGTTATTGAAAAAGGTCTAAGATTGTTAAACCAATATTTTGCCTTGTCTTTAAGGGTGAATGGAAAAAGTTTGAGCCTTAAGACCTCTTCCGACATATCCATGTATTTTACGGTGGAACATACTTCAAGAAACTTATCCAAATGCTTGTAAGGTTCTTCACTTGGAAGTCCATGATAGTTAGGAAGCATTTGAATGGTTTGTGGTTTGATTTCATAGTGGTGTGCTCTAAATGGTGGCAATTGAATGCATGTGGGTACATTATATCCATTAGGCACATAGTGATCTCTTAAAGCAAGGGGAGGATTAGCAATTGGAAGTGCAACATGGCACCTTGATTGCCTTAAATGATGGGAGGTAGTAGAGTATAGATTGGCCTTGGCATTCCCAATGGGACTTGGCCTTGTTGTTGTGGTGGACGAACGAATGGCCTTGGCATGCCTAATGGTACTTGCATGTTATCATGATGCACATTAGGGCGGAGGATACCTTGTTGGTCTATGTGACCAAGGTCCTCCACATGGTCCTCATTGTGTCCTTCCATTGATGAAATGGATTGACTAGAACTACCTCTTCCCCTAGGGTTTTAAATAATGGATTCAAGATGAAAATTTAAAGGGACAAGAGTGGGTCTCAATGATCTACGACCATGCATGCACAATGCAACACAACAAGCAATAAGCAATGAACAAACACTTCACCTTCACAAAAAATCAATCAACAAACTTTCTCCACATACAATGTTCCTATACTCCCATGCTTAAACAACAATATGCAAGAAAAGTAAATTGCCTCCACGCGGGCTTACGATTTATCTAAGAATTAAAATACACGCGTCCACGCGGGCCGACGATTTAACTAAGGAAAGATGCTGAGCAAGCTTTAAATCCAGTCAATTTTATTTTTATTTATTTGTTAATAGTTAATACTAGTAGATTTGTCATTAGCTTACTGAGTTGAATTCAAAACAAAGTTATTAATGTTTAATATTGTTTTCGTTTTCTGCTTTTGCAGTCTACTGATTTTGCTTTTTAAGTGAAAGCAGAATTGTCATTTATTAACAAAATTATGAGACACTTCCACTAAATTATATATTTCTCAGAAAAAATTGACAATTATATTATCGATATTATTTTACAAGACATGCAAGCTCAATCCTCTGCCCATAACCAGTTCGAAATAAGAATCAGTAAACTTAGAACGGTGATCTAGCAGCTGACAGAACATCTGCCTTCCAAGTTCCAAACACGTTAGCTATCCAGTATGTGGTACTATATGCTATCAACATGTGAAATCATTGCTCTAGAACTTGAAGGAGCCGGGCATTATCCAGTCGCCTAGTTGGTGGAGCGCCCAGCTCCCCGAGTGGGTATGCCGGTGTTCGAGTCCCCCCTCCCCCTCATTTGCAAAAATAAAAAAATAAAAAAATAAAATAAAATCATGAAGGAGCCAGCTGGCGCAGATTCCTTAAATACCAACCTAACACTTTTAGTTTGACAAATAGAACCATCAAGTAGCAACAATGCCCCAGGGTAACAATGAACCTATTGAAGGGCTTTTTGCACATATACAAAGATAATGTAAACACAGAGGTGCATTTCTCATGAACATACCAATTTTTTTTTTTTTCCCCTCAAAACATATCCTATTAATACTAAAACACCAGTTATTGCATGAGATTTGAAAATGATAAAAAGGAAAAAAAAAATAATAATGACTGACTGTTTGTTTATACCTGTACAAACTTACTTCCATTAAAGAAAGAATCATGCTATTGTTGGCCGGACTTCTTTGCATTTCTTGGATGCAAATGCTTTGGTCAGCCATTTCTGCTGGCCATAAATTTCAATTTCTATCGTTTTCCTTGAAGAAATACGCTATTCGCGCCAACCACAAGTTGCCAATATAAACACAAACATGACAAGATGCATTTATATGCCTAAGAATTATTCTAAATATGCAATACCTCTAGTTTAACATTATCTTGAACATCTACTGCATCAAACACACCAAAGAAGAGGAAAGAAACAAGCTACATTATTTTAATTTTATGCAGATTGTATCTACCAGCAGAAGGATAATAAGCATTCCAACAATCCCCCAATCCAACAATAAATAGCATACACATACAGCCACTACAATTACAGTTCATTCAGCATTCTAGGGATCGTCACAAAGCACATGGCCAACAACTGCAAGGGATATATTTCTCGTGTTCATGAATTAAGTTCACAGCCTTAAAACATGAGTATGGACTTAATTCCACAGAAAACTCTAGTTTTCAATCACGGCACACACAGCTAAATGCAATCAGCAGCAAATACTTCGCAAAAGAATTCAAATCAGAACATCAACTGTACCTCAGGAAGCACATTGTATAATTTGTTAGGCACAACTGGTTCTTAAGCTTTTAGTTATGATAAACATCTTCTTGAAAGACATTCAAAAGAAACCACAGCAGTTTGGTTTTTTTATAAAGAAAAGAAAACACAGAAGCTATCAAGGACAGATTAGATTAAATTAGGCCATGCACCAAAGACTTCTGATAAAAACATTTCACTTTTGCCTTCGTCTCTGAGACTGTCTCGTCAATCTTCTCAGCCTCGGCCTTCATTGGAGCCAGCTCATCCTCTGCTAAAACAACTCTCTCCTGTAAAGCTAGAATCTGCCTCTTTAAGCCTTTTAACTCTTCCTTTTTTTTCTCAATGACTTGAATTCTTCTTCTTTGTTCCGCCTTCAGGCTGGAATAGCCCCTGAACAGCTGCATGGCCTCGGAAATATCATCCAGCCTCTGATGCAGCCATCTAACTTCCATCTTCACGGTTTCCATATCATAAACTTGATCAAGCATGGATTTGAGGTCAACAGGTGTGATATGTATGAATTCTGTATCTTGTAAGTTCTGGATGATCTCACAGATCACCTCCAGGAAATATGAACGAGATCTAATATTCACAACACAGCAATCCTTAGCAATATCTCCATATCTCAAATATATGGCTCTAAGGAGAGATGCCCATTCCGGCTTCACTCTGTACCCATTAACGGTGACCAAAGCAGAATCAAGAAAAGATCCAGCCTCATCGAGATCACAAGAGTAGTCGTCCAACATTTCAGCCATTTCTGTGAGGTTAAGACTGAAAGTTCGGCCTAGATTCTCTTCCCCTTGGCTACCATTGCTGGCACTCCCTTCTGGCCTGCTCCCAGCGATAATTAAGGCTTCATTAGCCTCCCTTGTTGGCAGATGGATGTCAGATACAACCACATGGGGAGCCGAAAGAGCAGGAGCTGGTTTGGGTTGTTCATCTTGCTGAGTTTGAGGGAGTATCACTTTTGAAATTAAATTGTCCAAGTTCACCTCATCATTGCCTGTATTTGATATTGATACAAAATTGTTGATGATGCCTATTTCTTTTCCCCTCTTCGCCAACCCCGGGCTGCCAGTGTGACTGGGAGTCACCTTTTCATGTTGAATTGGGTCCATCAAGGAAGCAGCTGGAGAATTAGACACCTGTATGGACAATGTCATTACATATACTGATTGATACATAAGAAGAAACTTAACCCATAAAAAATCCATAAGATCTTATAAAGAACTTGATCGATAGCATGATCCCAAGATGAGGCGAATGAAAAGTAAACAAAAATTAACAAAAAAATAAATAAATTCCTACTGTGGAATGTCAATGCATGGGCTAGTAACCAATAAGAATTTACATTTTAAGAATATTGGTATTATGTCAAATACAACCAAAAGACATGCCAAAGGAGCAGCAGTTGGGTGGTGCTTTTCTTTATACCTGAGTCTGAAAGGGGAGTTTTGAAGTAATCTTCTCCGAGGTTGGAATATCCCCTGTTGCTGGACTCGAAATATCCGCTTCTACAAAACCCCTCTTTGATGGAGTCAATGTGGAACAGCGACTCGGGATCCCTCTGGTGCTTCTATGCTCTTCCTTTTGGTTACCATTGTTGGCACTCCCTTCTAGTCTGCTCCCAACAATATTTGAGGCTTCATTAGCCTCCCTCATTGACAGATGGTTGTCAGATACAACCTCATGGGATGCAGAGAGAGCAACAGCTGGTTGGGCCTGAATTTGAGGAGAAATCACTTTTGAAAGTAAATTTTCCAAGTCCACTTCATCATTCCTTGTATTTGATTTTGATGTTGAATTGTTGAAGCTGTCTATTGCTTTTCCCCTCTTTGCCAACCTTGGTGTGCCAGTATGATTGGGAGTCGTCTTTTCATGTTGAGTTGGGTGCATCAAGTAGGCAGCTGGAGAATTAGAAACCTGTATGGACAATTTCAGTACATAGACTGATTGATAGATGTGTGTGTGTGTGTGTGTGTGTGTGTGAACGAAGTCATGAACTCAACCCATAAAAATTCCTTAACATCCTTTGAAGAACATGTCTCTATAGCATGATTATGCCCAAGATGAGGTGAATGAAGAGCAAACATAAATCAACAAAAACAAATAGATTCCTCCTGTGGAATGTCAATATATGGGCTAGGAACCACTAATAATTTATATCTTAATAGTATTGGTATCCTTTCAAACACAACTGGCAGATATGCCAAAAGGATAAGCAGTGTTTTTCTTTGTACCTGTGTCTGAATGGGGATTCCTGAAGTAATTTTCTCTGTGATTGACGCGTCTTCGGTTACTGAAATTGAAGTATCCGTTCCTGCAAAATCCCTTGTAGATGGTGTCAATGTGAAAGGGGTCCATCTGTTGCTTCGAATTGGATATCTTGAGGTAGAACCTTGACCAAGAATCGCATTTGCAAGTCGAGCTGGCACAGGTGAATAATGTGCCTGGCAGTTGAAAGAGTCCTATGCAAACGATTCCAATGCATAAGCTATTACTTGACATCAGAGCACATAACTACAAGAGCTTCTATACAACAATGAAGAAATGAAGACTCGTTGGTATTCATAACCCGGTAACAAATACTAATCAATATGTAATATCTAGTCCAGTTCTACACATACTGCTGTAATGAGCAACACTTAACAGTTACATTATTTTTATCAATAGGCACAGAATGGTTGTACATTTAACATTTGATGAACTAATTAACCATGTAGTTCAACAGTTTCAAACAATGAGTTGAGCTTCCTCAAGACAGATTAGTGCCTTCCAAGAATAGAGAATATAGTTCACCATAAGGATCATTTATATATGTAAAATTTCCCATCCTACTCTGGCACATATACACATATAAAAACACAATGATTGGCCTTAGCATATATGGCTTAGTACGTTACTGTATAAACAGTAGTATGGAACTGTGGTTCAAATTTAAACTAAGAACTACATTATCAGAAAGATGATCAAGGATCAGAGCATAGGCGAAATTAGGCAATGAACATTAATACTCCAATTTGGTGAAAAGAAAATCCCCAAACTTTCCTCTCCTTGCAGCACAACAAAATAAGCAATTTTTTGTATGACATTTCCATTTTTCTTTTTCTTTTTTCTCACATTCCTTGAAAATAATAGAAAGGGTGTTTCACTTTAATCTTTGAATGCCACTTTAATCTTTATTTGTGTACAGTGATGCATATATAAAGATCACAGACACAATACATACACAAATATACTTGCATATATAGGCAAATGGAGGAAGGTCTAGGTGGAGGGTGATCTATTTGGTTAAGGTGATAGGGAAGAACATTAGTGGTTTTATTCATTGGATCTCAGAGAAGGGTGAGAGGAATTTTCTTGGAAAGTGAGAGAAAGGAAAAGAAAATGTGTTTTGGGAGAGTAAAACTATAGAAAAAAGCCTTTTCTTGGAAAGCATTTTCATATCACACATTGCAGAATCATTCCCATTCATATAGCAAAAATAAAGCATCAACTGAAAAAAAAAAAAAATATATATATATATATATATATATATATATAAAGGGGGGAAAAAAGAACTAGTTTAATTAATATAAAAATAAACAAAAGTACATATGAAATGGTGTTTTCTTTTGCAATCTTGGGATCTGAGAGAAACAAACACCTGCATTGTGAGAAAGAGAGAAATTTTCTAGGGAAACAAAACAGGATGTGGTTTATTAAAAAATGATAAATGTCTATATATAAGCATTTTCTACCCCCATTGACTCATGTTTTCCACTCAAGTAAACACATAAACACACACACACACAATATGAAGAAATCATTTTCTTATCACAGCATTTTCTACTCCATTGGCTCATTTTTTTTTCACTGAACCAAACACACACACATACATAATATGAAGAAAGCCCTATTCCCATCAGAGCATTTTCTATTCCATTAGTTCATATTTTTCACTGAACTAAACACATATAAAACACACACAGATGGGTTACCTGAGTAGATGAATCATCATCTTCTTTTCTTTTTATTTTTCTTCCTCTTCCTCTTTCGCTTCCTCTTCCTCTTCCTTTCATCCGCATTGCTCTCTCTTTGTCTCTCTACCTCTCTTCTCGTTTTGAATCAAACACCCCTCTCTCTCTCTCTCTCTCCTGGTCTTAGAATGGTAGAGTGTTTCTTTACTATTGCTTTTTTGTGCAGAAATCAGGCTTCTCATGGTTTGACAACTGTTACCATCTTATTGGTCTTTTTTTTTAAGAAAAATATTTCCTACTCTGGTTACCTTGTACAATTTACTGGGCCCATGTTTTTTTCATGTTTTGACCGTACGTGAGTGTTTTATGACTGCATAAGCCTTGCAAAGTTCTAAATATACGTATATAAATATAATATATGTATATGTTGGTAATATATGTATATGTTGGTAAAATTATACTTATCTATTGGTGCGCGAGCTAGCATAAAAATGAGTCTGTCACACATTCTTCGAAGGGCATTCAACTCCAATAATAGGAGTAGAGAATAACGTTAAAATAGTCACATTAATTTCATTGTCAGTTTCAAAAACTCATTGTTACAAACTTACAATAAAGAATTTGAAAAGATTTAAATATTCATTCAAGATTAGAAGAATGGAACTTATATGATCGATATGGCTTTTAAGGAAAAAACAAAAAAAAAGGAATAAAAAGAAGAAAAAAAATCACTAGTGAAGAATAATCCATATAATATTTATCAAGTAATTTAAATTAATTCGAGAATAATAAGAAGAAAATAATTCGGAAAATAATTCTAAAAATTCAGAAATTATAAAATTATTTTTAGAGAAGAGTAAAAGACTCTTTTAATTGAGCTTTCACAAAGCAATTATTGAAAACGGTTGACCAAATACAATTTTTTAATTTGTAGTTCAACAAAAAAAAACTGTTATTAGAAAATTGAAACAAGTAGATCATAAGGTTTTTGTTCTCTTGAAAAGAATAATGACACATAAAGAAGATAAATCAATATTATTTTTTATATGGATAAATCATTTGCACCTATTTATCTCATTCAAAAAAATTAAATAAATAAATAAATTATGGGTATACTATGGGCCTAATTGGAAAAGATTTGGGCCATGGTGCTTCGCGAAAATATCTAGTCTCATGATCAATTCTTATTAGGTGCGAACAATTCTTTGAAGGAGGGTGCATGAGTACCAACTAAGAAAAAAATGAAATATCTCATTCTAGGTTATTTGAAACTCAAAAGCATAGCAATGAGTTCTTGGCATTTTAAATTCTCCATCCAACACTACGATCTGTAAGCTCTTTAGGGACAAAGGACCGTAGTCACTTGGCTTTCAAAGTGAAAAGTAAGGGTGTGTGAGTTTTTTTGTCAAGAATAAATAAATAAACCTATTTAGGGTATTAGTTGAGCTTTTGCATTCTCAAATCACTTTTCATTCTTTATTATTCCATTTGTAGAACATTTCTCAGAATCCTATATTTTTTTGGTCACATCTGAACAAAAATATCATTTTTGAGACATTTATTTTGCACTAACGTGTTAGCTGCATTAACTTCTCTTGACTACTAATCCAAGAAAATGTAACTATGAGTTACTATGCAGCATTTTGTTCCAACCTAAGTAACCTTCGCATCAATCAACAACATGAATCAAGATACCTAATTTGGATTTTGGTCAATGTCATATAGTCCGTAGCGAAAGCATAATCAATGAGAAGGGGTCGAATTAGGATAAATTTTTATATGGTCCGGGACTACATGGTCCTGGCCAATCACATAATGACATCCAACCAAAATATAATCTTGAACCATTTAATAATTTCTTGTCGTACTAAGATCTTAACTCTTTCTACTGTAATTTTTTTAGCCTAACCTTTTGTTTGTACAATCTGGTGGGCCTAACTGGGAGGTCCCGTTAGGAAGACAGGACTCCATTAGTGCAAGCTTGGTAGACCTAGTTGGTAAATTTCCGAGCAACAACTGTTACATTAAATGACATTATCCTATTTTCTTCTTCCATGCTCCACGGAATTTTTACGTCCTTACACTCAATAAGTTTTCTATATACTCTGAATAGACCGGCAGCAGAGCTGGAATTTTACATGATTCCATTATCCTGCTTTTTTTTGGCCCCAAATAACTTTGAAAAATGCTAGTCCTCTGCAAGATACAGCCAATTTCGCAGTAATATTGATGGTAAAGGGTTACTAAAACAAGAGAACCGATGACCATAATCAATACATTGCGTAATCTTGAACATCTACTGCATCAAATACACCAAGGAAGATGAAGAAACAAGCTAAATCTAGACTTCCGAGTCATTGTCAGAAAGCACAAGGCAAAGTAAGCAATATAAGCCAAAAACTGCAGGGAATGTATTTTACTAAAGTAAGCCGTGTACTGAAGACTGCCGATAGAAACATTTCACTTTCGGCTTTTGTCTCTAAGATCGTCTCATCAATCTTCTCAGCCTTAGCTTTCATTGGAGTCAGCTCATCCTCTGGTAAAACAACTATCTCCTGGAAAGCTTGAATCTGCCTCTTTAAGCTTTTTAACTCTTCCTTTTTTTCTCAATGGCTTGGATTCTTGTTCTTTGTGCCTCCTTCAGGCTGGAATAGCCCCTGAACTGCTGCATGGCCTCGGAAATATAGTCCAGCCTCTGAAGCAGCCATCCAACTTTCAGCTTTACGGTTTCCATATCACACAAACTTGATCAAGCATGGAAAAGATGCCCATTCCGGCTTCACTATGTACCCATGAACGGTGACCAAAGCAGAATCAGAAAAAGATCCAACCTCATTGAGATCACAAGAGTAATCATCCAACATTTCAGCCATTTCTATAAGGTTGAGACTGAAAGTTTGGGCTCGATTCTCTTCCCTTCAGTCACCATTGTTGGCACTTCCTTTTGGTCTGCTCCCGTCTACATTTGAGGCTTCATTAACCTCCTTTGTTGGAGGATGGTTGGAGGATACAACCTCTTGGGGGTGCATCGAGAACAGCAGCTAATTGGGCCTGAGTTTGAGGGAAAATCAAATTGGGAATTAAACATGCCAAGTCCATTTCATCATTGCTTGATTTTGAAATAGAATTGAAATTATGATTGGGTGTGGCCTATGAGATGAATGAAAAGCAAACGTAAAATTGACAAAAAAAAAAAAAAAAAAAAAAAATTGATTTCAACTGTGGAATGTCAATGTGTGGTCTAGTAACCACTAAGAATTTATATCTTAAACAGTATTGATATCCTGTCAAACAAAACTGGAAGATAAAACAAAAGTAAGGGCGGTACTTCTCTATATACCTGAATCTGAATGGGGATTTCTTAAGTAATCGTCTACGAAATTGGAATATCTCCAGTTGGTGGAATCAAAATATCTGTTTCTGTAAAATCTCTCAATGAACAGCAACTGAGGATCAGTTTAGTGCTTCGAGTTGGACATCTCAAGGAAGAATCAATAACCTTGCCTTTGCATGTCGAGTTAGGTATCTAGACGGAACAGGTGAATAATGTGTCGAGCAGTTGAAAGAGCCCTACTAAAATGATACCAATGCATAATGTCAAGGACTTAGACCTTTCCAAGCTCACATGCCACTTTAGACACTTTCAAGCCCATTTGAAGCGCTAAGTCAACCTACCCGAGTGTGTTAGCATAGTGAAGACTAAAACTAGACAAGTGTTTTGCTTACTTGGGTGTGTAAGAAGAGATTAGGCAAGTGTGCACGAGAGTTTGGGAATGTATGAACACTTGTATTACTTGAGAGGAGATTATTGTTGGGAAACGTGCAAGTTTTAAAAAATTTTCGAAGGATTTTGATTCATAGATCTTGATTTATCACATAGAGACAAGTTTTATGCAAAAATAAAATATGATGTATCATTCAATTAACAAATTGAATACTTACATCAAAGGTCTGAATAAACTTTTAAATCTTTCCTCTAAAATGAATGTTCTCACTTATTGTAGATCCCTTAACAAGATGTCTTCTCCTTAGATCTTCATCTTCTTGGTAATTGTTCTGCCTTTAGGAATCACTCATAAGCCTCTATTAGATGAGAACACTAGACTTGTGGGAACCTCCATTAGATGAGAACACTAACCCTAATTTTCTAGAAAGAGAAAATATATTCTTTTTTCCTTCTTCCAAAAATCACACCTAAAATATACATAGACCATGTATATATATAGGCAACATAAAAATAAAGAAAATGAAATAATAAATCATTCTCAATCTCTAATTCACGTATCTCAAATCCAATAAGATTCCAATATCAAGTTGGGCTATGAGTGAGAATCATTTAGGCTTATTATTTTATTGGTTATAATGAATTAATAATTGGCCCGGTCCATGGACCCAATTCAATTAATTCATAAATTAATTTTTGCTCCACTAAAAAAAATTAATTGAACTCCAATTAAATAATAAATAACCTCTAAATCAATGTTACACTTTGACCCCTCTATGCACATTTAGTTATCGGATAAATAAAGTCATCAATCCGACTACTTAATTAATATATTTATTTTGGTACCTTTGATTATTTTTGGCTCGATCACAATAAAATATTTGTTTGATAAAAATAATAATTTAGATAAATAAATATATAATAAATCATTTAGTCTAAAAATACACGAAAGCCTTCGAATTTACTTTGTGATCAACCATAATCAATACAAAATAAATACAAGTAGCAATGATGCAAATATTGAAAATATAACCCTCTAACTATTAACTACATAATTACCCAAAGTGTCAGTCTAAGGATCCTGAAGTATCCACCGAACAAATCAAAGTAATTATTAATTAATAAAAGAGTCTATACTTTTCTCATGCTTAAGAGTCAAATGCCATAACAGTGATAGGGAGCAATTGCATACGACAGCTCTCGCAGTGTATCTCAACCTAACGCGGATCGAGTTCAAGTCTTAATTAATTATGAGTCCATCCATAATTACCGACTATGAACCATTTATAATTACTATTTATATATCATGTATTGATTGTCATCACATACATATATATAAATATCTCTTGTAATCAAGTGGACACTATCAATTCCACAGTGAATCGAAATATAATACATTGAATTCACCAATTATATAAATCATAAATATTTCAGATATGTCAGGAACATATGTCACTATAATCCAGATAGGAATTTGATATGACAGGGCATATAAATCCCAACAATTACAACAACAACAGCAATCCTATTTATTGGCCTTTGGCCTTACAAGAACATTCTAGATGTGTACAAATGTGTGGCTTAGAATAAGTGTTTAGAATCCTCCAAAGAAATATCTACACAATTCTAGAACTATGTATAATGTACAAGACAAGTCTAGAGAATTCTATACAACTCTAGACAAGTCTAGAAAAAGGCTAGATAACTCCACACTAATCTAGAGAATTCCGGAAAGTTCCATACTTGTGTAGAGAAGTATAGAAAGTTCCGATCCATGCAGGCTCCATGTCATCTTCTACTAGGCGTCTACGTGGCGCTTGCGTGGCGTGGCCTCCTAGTTGCGGGGTGTGACATTCTCCCCTACCTAAGCTCGCGACGCCCTCGTCGCGTCTTCTTGCTTAAACCGCTGGATATGCTCCGCGAACTGCCAAAATGTATCCTCATGTTCCTAGCTCGCCTCGCTATCTGGCAGGTTCTTCCATTTCACTAAATACTCTGTATACTTGGGCACACCTCTCCTGCTCATCATACGATCCGCAAGGATGCAATCAACTTCCTTGTCAAAGGATGTGGCAACGGCCGTGGGTGCCCTCTGCGATATACCCCCAGTAAGGTCTTTCGTGTCTTCATGATAAGGCTTGAGCATGCTGACATGGAAGACTGGATGTATCTTTAACTTGGGTGGAAGCTTCACCATGTAGGAGACTTGCCCACCCGCTTGACAATGGAGAACGGGCCCTCGTACCTCCTTACTAGTCCCTTATGCATGCTCCGGAAGGACTTAAACTATTGGGGTAGTAGCTTAACCATCACCTGGTCTCCCACTATGTATTCCACCCGCCTTCGCTTGGTGTCGGCCCACTTCTTCATCTTCTTTGCCGCCTTGTCAAGGTACGCCCTAGCCAAGTCGGACTGATCATGCCACCTCTTGGAAAATTTGTAGGCTGCTGGACTCTTACCATCGCAAGTCGAAGTAATAGCATTGGGTGTCATAGGCTGCTGTCCGGTACTAACCTCAAATGGACTGTGATTGGTAGCCTCACTCCGCTGCAAGTTGTAAGAAAACTGTACCACCCCAAGAAGTTTGGCCCAATCTCACTAGTTGGCTCTCACACAGTGCCTCAAATAAAGCTCCAGGAGAGCATTGATGCACTCCGTCTGCCCATCTGATTGGGGGTGGAAACTCGTAGAGAAGTTGAGATCCGTCCCCATCTTCTTGAAGAGCCCCGTCCAAAATCTACCCGTGAAGCGCGAATTTCTGTCACTAACAATGTTTTGCGGAATTCCCCAAAGCTTAACCACATGGTCAACAAATAATTTTGCTGCCCTCTCTGCCGTGCAATCTGCTAGTGCGGGTATGAAGGTGGCATACTTGCTAAACCGATCTACCACCACTATAATGCTCCCACAACTTTCTAACTTGGGCAAGCAAGTGATGAAATCCATAGAGACGCTCTCCTATGGTCTCTCTGGAATAGGCAGTGGCTCTAGCAGGCCTGCAGGATGCTGTTGCTCAATCTTGTCTTGTTGGCACATAAAACAAGTCTTCACATATGTCTCTACATCATCACGCATCCGAGGCCAATAGTAAGAATCTTCTAGGAGTGCTAGTGTGCGCCGCATACCTGGGTGACCAGCCCATTTGGTGTCATGGCACTCCCGTATTAGCTCCTTTCACAAGTTGCCCCACCTGGGCGCAAATAGTCGGTCCCCTGTAGTGAGAAGTAAATCATCCCTTAGCCAAAAGCGCCGAGTCTTCCCTTCCTTAGCCAGCTGAATAAGGCTTTTGGCTAAAGCGTCATGCTGCAACCCCTCTTTGATCTGCTCCACAAGAGAGTGCTGGGGTCGACTGATAGCTGCGAGCTCAACCTTGCGACTAAGCGCATCTGCCACAACATTGGCCTTGCCCAACTTGTATTCAAAATGATAAGTGAACTCCGCTAGGAAGTCCTGCCAACGAGCTTGCTTGGGGCTGAGCTTCTTCTGTGTTTAGAAGTAGCCGGTGGCAACATTATCCATCTTGATCACAAATTATGCCCCAAGCAAGTAGTGCCTCCAAGTACGTAGGCAATGGATGACAGCCGTCATCTCTTTCTCCTACACCGTATAGCGCCGCTCGGTGTTATTAAGCTTGCGGCTCTCATAAGCTATGGGGTGTTCCTCTTGCATCAATACGCCCTAATAGTAAAGTCTGATGCATCCGTGTGCACCTCATATGGCTTAGAGTGGTCGGGCAAGCTAAGTATCGGCTCCTCTGTAACTGCTCTCTTCAAATCATCAAATGTCCCCTGGCATGACTCTGTCCAACTCCAAGCACGCGCCTTCTTGAGAAGGTCTGTCAATGGGGCTGCTTTCGCCGAGTAACCCTTGATAAAGCGGCGGTAGTAGTTGACAAGCCCAAGAACTGAGCGTAGCTCTGTCACCTTAGTGGGTGGCTCCTACTCTTGAATAGCCCTCACATTTGCCTTATCCATCATCAGTTTGTCATCCCGTATCTTATGCCCTAGAAACAACACATCCTCTTGGGTAAAAGAGCATTTCTCAGTCTTCACATATAGGTCATTCTCCCGTAGGACTTGGAAAACCGCCCTCATGTGCTGCATGTGCTCCTCTAGAGTGGTGCTATACACAACAATATCATCCAAGTACACCACCACAAAGGGATCCAAGTAGGGATGGAGGAGCTTGTTCATCAAAGTACAAAAAATAGCAGGTGCATTGGTGAGGCCAAACGGCATAACAAGAAACTCATAAGAGCCATACCTCGTCACACATGTAGTCTTAGGCTCATCCCCGTCTGCTATCCGTACCTGGTAGTACCCTGAGTGCAAGTCTAGCTTAGTGAAGTAACGTGCTCCACCAAGCTGATCAAAAAGATCGGCAATAAGAGGAATGGGGTACTTGTTTTTTATAGTCACCTTGTTGAGCGCTCGGTAGTCGATACACATGCGCAAGGACCCGTCCTTCTTCCTCTGGAACAACACCAGTACGCCATATAGGGCCTTCAAGAGTCGAATATAGTCCGCATCTAACAGCTCCTTGAATTGCCTCAACAACTCTTCCAACTCTGGGGGTGCCATCCGGTAAGGCACTAAAGCAGGGGGTTTAAAACCCGGTTCCAGCTCAATCTTATGATCCACCTCCTTCCTAGGTGGAAGCTTCTTGGGCAGCGCCTTAGGTATCACATCCGTGTACTCGTCTAGCACGGCTCATATCTCCTTAGGTACCTCTTCTTGTGGTGAAGGGACTAGCTCATCATCGGACGTCTCTATCAACGTAGCAAGATAGCTAGTCTCCCCCTTCCTGAAGCCCTTCTTGAACTGCATAGTTGACAAGGCTTAGGCTTCCAACTTGGTGCCTCGCTCTACTAGCACCATGCATGTTGTGTTGCCTTCCATAATACACATAGTGTTAGCAAAAGGAATGGGGAAAACTCTCACCTTGTCTAAGAACTCCAACCCAAGGACTAGTTTGAAGTCGTCCATGGGTACCACCGATAAATCTATGTGGCCACCCCACTCGTCAATGCATGCTTGGACGTTGTGTGCCATTCCATGTATAGTATTTGCCACCGAGTTAACTGCCTTTATGGAGCCCCCTTCTTTACTATACTTGAGGCCCAACCTTTTGGCCTC
The DNA here is from genome assembly GCF_030987335.1 of Cornus florida. Classification (NCBI taxonomy): domain Eukaryota; kingdom Viridiplantae; phylum Streptophyta; class Magnoliopsida; order Cornales; family Cornaceae; genus Cornus; species Cornus florida. The sequence goes on along the minus strand of NW_026775577.1, from coordinate 41,736,278 downwards.
ATCAAGGCTCACAAAGTTGTGGGATGCACCCATGTCCACCAAAACACGTGTGGACCCATCTGTGCCTCCTCCTGTTATTGCTCTTCGTAGCGGCTCGTCATGGTATTAAGGGTCTTCCGCTTTGGGTAATCTTTTACCCAATGTGGTCCATCACATATAAAGTAAGAACCATTAGGCTTGGGTGCTCCTTCCTTGTTCTCCCTTCCCTCTCTGCCACCATGGACACCACCTGGCTTACGGGACCAATCCTTGTGGGGTGCAGCGCCCTTGTCTCCCCCACCTTTGCCAGCATACCTCCCCTTGTCCTTGTCTTTGTCTTTTGGCTTGGATGAGGATTCCTTCTTGGAGCTGAAATCAATAAAGGACTCCGCTTCTGCAATAGTAGTGGCAAGGTCTTGCACGTTGTGCTGCCTCAACTCCGTCTTGGCCCACAACTACAAACCATCTATGAAGAAGAAAAGAGAGTCCTTATAGGATAGATCCGAGATCTCAAGAGTCAAGTTAATGAATTCCTTCACATAGTCCCGAATCAACCCAACCTGTTTTAGCCTTCGGAGTCTTCCCCTGGCTTCATCCTCGGCATTCTCAGGATAGAAATGCTTCTTAATTTCCAATTTTCTACATTTTTCATTTCTCCGATAATTCGTTAATGCAAGGGTATTTCAGTCTTTTCACGTTTTATGTACGGGTTTTTAGTTGGGTCCATTGCACTTTGTGCATTTTAATTTATTTGATTAAATGGTATTTGTATGTAGTGCATTTATATGTGTGAGGTGTAAAATGGAAGAAAATGAAAAGGGAAATGAAATTTAAAAGTGGTGGGACCCACCACTATATCAAGAGTGGTCTAGAGACCACATTTCCAACCCTCATTCTCTCTCCCCGCTGAATCTCTCTCTCACTCTCTTATTGTGCTTTTTCTTTTTCTTTTCTCTTTCAATCTTTGAATGAGGGTATCTCACTCAATACTTAGTGGATTGGAGTGTCGTTTGAGGCAAAACGGAAAGTACGGCGAGCTCTACGCGTTCATACCAACAATTTTAACTTTGAGTATCCCCTTGGCTTTCGAAATTGGAGACCCATTTTGAGGGTTTTACACAAATTGAGGTAGGGGCCCTTAATCCATGAAATCTTGTGCTTTAGTGAGTTGATCTACTTAAATTGTGTCTTAGAATGCTTAATTATGTTAATTATAGTTTAAATTGACTTAATTGAGATATATGAACATGTAAGAATGTGTGTTAAATATGTTGTATGAAAAGCATGCTTATATGATAACCATGGAACTATATGGATTAAATGCTTTATGTAAAGAGTATGTTTATGTGTTGATTTTCATATGCCAAAAATGCTAGAATCTTGTTATATGCCGTTATGTGGTAAATCCTTTGGGAATTTTCATGAACCATGCCTTGTTAGTTAAATTTGAACTAGTCGTGGGATTATGAGCATGGACATAGCATTGATGCATTCATGCACTGGCATTGGGCATGAAAGGGAAGAAATCATTTTGAAAAGAAAAAGAGAATTTTGGGAAAGTATTTTAATGAATCGGTTTTATGAAAACCCGGTCGCCGTGGGGGTACCAAAGGGCCGGAAGGTTATTATAGTCTAGAGGGAACTAGGGAGATTGCCCTAGCGTTGTTGAACTAGCTGGGCCCTATAATGACGCCGTGGGGGTACCAAGGGTCAAGGACACTAGCTAATCTTTCTCTCATGTCGCTGCGGGGTCACCAAAGGGCGGGTTATATTAATAGTTTACAAGTGATGGTTTTGATTTTGAAAACGGAAAGCGACATCGGTATGCATTGCATTCCCATTGCATTATGTTACTTATGTAGAGATTGATTATTATATTGTGGTTTCCCTACATGGCCTGATCCCCATTCTCATTGCTCTATTCTATGTTTGGATTCATGGGGACACAAGAAGCGTGTCTTAAGTGCTACCTACTGAGCTTTATGCTCATCCTATTATTTAATAATTTTTTTTCAGGAAACGGGAAAAAAATGGTGGATGACTTTCCACCACAGGCCTAATTTGGATTAGAAGACTTCTTTTTGTTATTTTTTGTATTAAGTCCCATAATTTTGTAAAATCTTAGTTTGTTATATTTGGTATAGAGATTTATGAACTCTTGTTATTGTAACTATATTGTGGGACTGTAATTATGATAATTTGGATTAAACGGTATGTAGATGTTCCACTATGAGATGAGCCATGTTGAGGTATAATGAACAGATGGATGGGATGATGGAGTATATTAATTATATTATGTGTTGGGTCAGGTTCGAGGTGTTTTGAAAGGCCAGGAAGGGTCATTGTTTTTTTTTATTTGAGAAAGTGGTTGTAGTCCCTTTTTTAGGGGAGGTCATGCCAAATTTTTTTTTTTAAAATGGTATCAGTTTAGGGTCGTTACAAAATGGTATTAGAGCGATGGTTTGAAAACCTAAGGACGACGGGTAAGGTTGACCTAAGTAGGACTTGAGTTGATTTGGATTTGTTGCATGTTAAAGTGTTTATTGTTTTGAGAAGTACACTTACTTGCTTAGTTGCTTATGTGTATACGGTTTTAAAAGCATGCTTACCTGCATACTTGCTTATGTGCTTACATGATTACATGTTTGTATGTTATATATGTGTAGTACAGACTTAAATGATCCACGAGTAAGTGTCATGGGTTCAACATGTAATCGTTAAACATACGCACTTCTGTGTTGTATTAATTATGTGAGTAATCACCTATGAACGGGGTAGGTATCAGTATTGTGAGCAAGGGTGATGTGAATAGCACAATCTTCTAGGTCTGATTTGATCTGAATGTGTTGTTCCACTAGCAGTTTTTTTTTTTTTTTTTTTTTTTTCTAGAGACTGGCAATGTGAAGAGGTTTGATCTTAGGTGTTATCCGAGACAGAAGTCCTTATTTTCTTGCACGGGCGAGAATTTATGTTGTGTTTCCTCGGTGTGGTGAGTAGACTTTTGGGGTGATGGATTAATAGGGTATGGTGTGTGAGTTATGAAATCATTTCGTGTAAGTAAAGTTGATTAGATGTCAATGGACGTGAAGTAACATGTAGTGTATGACTTGTGAGGTTCTATTGATGTATGGGTTGAGTAAGGTTTGTATTTGGATTTTTATTTAGAAATTCAATTATGTTAAGGTTGAGAGTTGTCCCTTAGATTACTATTTAGGAATAAAAGTTGAGGTTGATCTTGAGTTGGCGACAGGATGAGTAGGTTGCACCTTTTGCTATGATTTCCAATGACGAAGACAGAAACTAAGTGTGATGTTGTTTGGTGATCATAGAGTATTGGTTACAGATTGTGTTGAGCCAGGATGAGGAATGACCTCTTGGGCTTGGTGGCCTGTTCTATTTGATTTATTTGTTTTGTGGCCTTGTGGGCGAATGTGTGTGAGCGTGTGCAGGTGGCACCAGAGGGCTATCACATTGAACGAGCTACGGGCACACAACTCAGATGAAATCGATGTGGACATTCCATTGTGTTTGATAGTAATTGTACCGATTGGCTGGGTAATGATAGTGTTGGGGGTGTAAGAGTAGTATACCCTTTTGTTTGGTGGGATAGGTTAGTTATAGGTGTGACTTGAAGGTCCAATTAGTTACTAATGAGAGACCATTGTTTTGTAGTCGTCGTCTGCTACAGTTTATGTGATTGACCATATAGTGTAGTGTTTGTTTTCCTCTTAGGGACTATTTCTGTAGTGTGCCATGTATGATTCTTTTTTTGTGACGGGTTGTTGCCTATAGTATTGGGCATCACGAGTAGTGTGTGTTTCATGTTGGGTTGGTATCACTCTTAAATGAGCGGTTGGTTAGTAGAGGCTTGTTGATGCCAAGGGATTAGAGTGGTGTAGTTGTTTTGGGAAGGATGATCATGGGGGTGTTAGTACTTGAGGTTCCTGTATTGGAGAATAAGTCAGTTTAAGGGTGATCCAGTATTCAGGAAGACAGCAGTGATTGATCGCATTATTGATAGTTTTGAGGAGACAGTTGGGTGTTGAGCATCTTGGATTCTAATATTCATTTTTGTTTGAGAATTTGTTGGCAAGGCATTGCCGTATGAATGTTCTTTTCTAGTGGTAAATAGTGGTTGTTATGGGGAGCAGTGAGAGCTATGCTTGTTCTTTGTTTACGATGATATTATCTTAAGGATGTTTGAGGAAAGATCATTTAAAAGTGACTTGATGGTCTGATGGGATAATAGGTTTGAACAGTTGTTGGAATGAGTGACAATGGAAGTGTTATGATGTCATGGTGTGAAGTTTAGTGCTGATGAGAACGATGATTTCTAGTATGATCCGAAGATGGATTAGAGATTGTGAGTGTTGTTGTATGTTGTTAGGTAAGTGATGGGAAGTGAGTGCCAGTTGAAGCGATTGTGGACAGCTTAGTCCTTAGAGCCAACGAGAGCGGTGTTGCTGGGTAGGCATCTTTTTCTTTTGAGGAGTCATTGGACAGTCGTGATTGAGGTTACGAGTTTTGAGTGTACGGTATTCGAGGTAGTGACGTCTAGGAGAATGAAGGTGGAATGGGTGGTAAAGTGTTATTTTTTTTTTACTTAAAGGTTGTCATTTAGAGTTACAATTTTTTTATGGGAGCGGACGCGGTGTCCAATGTACAGTGATGGTTCCTAGTGTTAGTATGTTAAGGGCGTTGGTGCTTTTATCTAATTAGTTTTGGTTAGCATAGTGTTGCAGAGAAGTGTGTACGAGGTTTTTGTGTTAATTGTGTAGGATGGTCCGGTAATGGGCGAGGTCGCTTAGATTAGTGCTCGTGGTTCCGTATGCGTTCCAAGTTAGTTTTTCTCCTTGGTTATAAGGAGTTCAGTTCATCTCAGGTGATATTGGGTGTTCATGGTTGGACGACTGGTGAGTAGTGTGTGATAGGATGTCTGGTTCATTAAGGTATGAGTTGTTGGTCTCTTGTGAGAGCGGGGTTATTACCCTTCTGTTTGTTCTAGTCTTGGCAAGGATGTCATTGTTATGGGTCTTGTCTATGCTTAGGAGTTGTGCGCGTCCGTGGATGGACGAATTTGTGAGTAGGTGTTGCGTTGTTAGAATTTGACGATTGAGGTTCTGATTGAAGGGGGTCGACTTACTTCCACGGAGGGAGGTATAGCCTTTAGCTTTGTAGTGTTTGTTTTGAGAATAGTTTTGACTAGTAGGATATGAGCCACGGGTTACCGATTAGTGATTGTGTTTCCGTTATTGGTACTAGCGGTGATGGCTAGGAAATGTGTTGTGAATCACAGTTTGAGGATAATTGGGTGATGTGATGTGACTCATGTATTTGGATGTTTTTAGAAGTGATTGATTCTAGTAGTGTCTTGAGGACAGGTGTTGGAATTGTTGAATGTTATGTAGTTAGAGAATGATTATGGAATTCTATTGGGGATAATAGGAATGATTGATCTTGGGTTTTAGACCTTAGGTATGAGATAGTTGCATTGTATATTTTGACGAGGTCATATTGGATTGGATGATATTATGGAGTTGTTTACCTGGTATAGGTATTATGAGAAAATTAGAGAACGTTGATGTTGGTTGGTGATTGGGACATTGATGCCGCATTGTCGTGTTTATTATAGTTATGTGATTGTGTTATGATTAGAATTCTGAGAGTAGGTGTATAACTGTATAATTGTCAAGGTTATGTAGAGCGATGGATTGATTAGAAAGTGGATCTTGTGGTTGCTTTGTGGACTGTGTGAGACTATGTTTGAGGTTTAGACCTGAGGACCGGGACGATGTCCGTGTCGAGATCGGATTGAGGAGAGAATGGCCTGGCCAACCATTTCTCCTGAATCAATCCTTCTTTGGCACGATGTCAGGTTAAAGGTCAATGATCGTTCCGACTTGTTAATGATTGTGAGAGTATGGTACTGTACGTTGTGTGGGCGTGACAATGTGGACTTACATGATTTATCTTGGGTGACGAAAGGTGTTAGGTGGCATTGGGTGTTTGATAACGGGTTAGTGGTACAATCATTGATTATTAAAGATCTTGTTTCGAGAAAGTATGCCTTGGGTGTAGGATAGTATGCTTATTGATTTGGTGATAAATCTTTATGTGGTTATTAGAGGACTCATTGTTTGATCATGTTGAAGTTGTTAAGTGTAATGATTGTTGTATAAGTATGATTAGTATTTGTTAGTACGGTTATGTGGTGGTGTAGTTACTTCTTGGATAGTAAGTGTTTGGTCTGTCAGAGACGTATGGACTAGAGTTGAGATGGATTGAGAGATGGACGGGATTCCTTGTTTATGGTTTAGTATGTGTTCTTTAGAGGATGAGTTGTGGTTGGATGTCGTCTTAATTGGTGATTTGGTGACCGTTTTTCTTTTGGGTTTAGAGCCTTTCGTGGCAGTGTTGAGTGGACCGATGTCCATTATGAGTCAGGCGTATGGTCTGGTCGGTCTTGTGTTGTGACGTGGTGAGAGTTGGGTAACCGCATTAGTTTCTGTGGTGGTATTGGTGACATCCAAAGTCAAAGGCAGTAATGTCGGTGGGTTCATAATCTCGGGGTTTTGTGAGGTTTTCTTAAAGAGTTGTGGTTGTGAATCTTCTTCTTAAGGAAAGTAGATTTCGATGACGAAATCTCTTTACGGATGGTAAATTGTGACGTTTCCAATTTTCTACATTTTTCATTTTTCCGGTAATTCGTTAATGCAAGGGTATTTCAGTCTTTTCACGTTTTGTGTACTGGTTTTTAGTTGGGTCCATTGCACTTTGTGCATTTTAATTTATGTGGATTAAGTGGTATTTGTATGTAGTGCATTTATATGTGTGAGGTGTAAAATGGAAGAAAATGAAAAGGGAAAAGAAATTTAAAAGTGGTGGGACCCACCACTATATCAAGAATGGTCTAGAGAACACATTTCCAACCTTCATTCTCTCTCCCCGCTGAATCTCTCTCTCACTCTCTTATTGTGCTTTTTCTTTTTCTTTTCTCTTTCAATCTTTGAATGAGGGTATCTCACTCAATACTTAGTGGATTGGAGTGCCGTTTGAGGCAAAACGGAGAGCATGGCGAGCTCTACGCGTTCATACCAACAATTTCAACTTTGAGTATCCCCTTGGCTTTCGAAATTGGAGACCCATTTTGAGGGTTTTACACAAATTGAGGTAGGGGCCCTTAATCCATGAAATCTTGTGCTTTAGTGAGTTGATCTACTTGAATTGTGTCTTAGAATGCTTAATTATGTTAATTATAGTTTAAATTGACTTAATTGAGATATATGAACATGTGAGAATGTGTGTTAAATATGTTGTATGAAAAGCATGCTTATATGATAACTATGGAACTATGTGGATTAAATGCTTTATGTAAACAGCATGTTTATGTGTTGATTTTCATATGCCAAAAATGCTAAAATCTTGTTATATGCCGTTATGTGGTAAATCCTTTGGGAATTTTTGTGAGCTATGCCTTGTTAGTTAAATTTGAACTAGTCGTGGGATTATGAGCATGGACATAGCATTGATGCATTCATGCACTGGCATTGGGCATGAAAGGGAAGAAATCATTTTGAAAAGAAAAAGAGAATTTTAGGAAAATATTTTAATGAATCGGTTTTGTGAAAACACGGTCGCCGTGGGGATACCAAAAGGCCGAAAGGTTAATATAGCCTAGAGGGAATTAGGGAGATTGCCCTAGCGTGGTTGAGCTAGCTGGGCCCCATAATAACGCCGCGGGGGTACCAAGTGTTAGGGACACTAGCCAATCATTCTCTCGTGTCGCTACGGGGTCACCAAAGGGCGGGTTATATTAACAGTTTACAAGTGATCGTTTTGATTTTGAAAACGGGAAGCGACATCGGCATGCATTGCATTCCCATTGCATTATGTTACTTATGTGGAGATTGATTATTATATTGTGGTTTCCCTACATGGCCTGATCCCCATTCTCATTGCTCTATTTTATGTTTGGATTTACGGGGACACAAGAAGCGTGTCTTAAGTGCTACCTACTGAACTTTATGCTCACTCTATTATTTAATATATATTTTTTCAAGAAACGGGAAAGAAGTGGAGGATGACTTTCCACCACAGGCCTAATTTGGATTAAAAGACTTCTTTTTCTATTTTTGTATTAAGTCCCATGTTTTTGTAAAATCTTAGTTTGTTATATTTGGTATAGAAATTTGTGAACTCTTGTTATTGTAATTATATTTTGGGACTATAATTATGATAATTTGGATTAAACGGTATGTAGATGTTCCATCATGAGATGAGCCATGTTGAGGTATAATGAACGGATGGATGAGATATTGGAGTATATTAATCATATTATGTGTTGGGTCAGGTTGGAGGTGTTTTGAAAGGCCAGGAAGAGTCATTGCGTTTTTTTTTATTTGAGCAGGTGGTTGTAGTCCCCTTTTTAGGGAAGGTCATGCCAAATTTTTTTTTTTAAATGGTATTAGTTTAGGGTCGTTACACAACTGTCACGGACTTAAACCTTTCCAAGCTCACATATGGCCTTAGACACTTTCAAGCCCCCTTTAAGCGCTAAGTCAGCCTACCCGAGTGTGCTAGCTTAGTGAAGACTAAGGCTAGACAAGTGCTTTGCTTATTTGGGTGTGTATGAAGAGATTAGGCAAGTGAGCACGAGAGTTTGGGAATGTATGAACACTTGTATTACTTGAGAGGAGATTACAACTTAGGTTGCTTGGTGAGAAGCAAATGAACTCCTACCTCTTTTTTATAGGCCTTTGGCCTTACAAGAACATTCTAGATGTGTACAAATGTGTGGCCTAGAATAAGTATCTAGAATTCTACAAAGAAATATCTACACAATTCTAGAACTATATACAATGTACAAGACAAGTCTAGAGAATTCTATACAACTCTAGACAAGTCTAAAAAAGGCTAAACAACTCCACACTAATTTAGAGAATTCCGGAAAGTTCCATACTTGTGTAGAAAAGTCTAGAAAGCTCCGGTCCATGTAGGCTCCATGTTATCGTCTACTGGGCGTCTACGTGGCGTAGCCTCTTAATTGTGAGGCGTGACAATAAGCTGTAATTCAACATCAGAACGTATAACTACAAAAGATTCTATACAACAATTAAGAAATCTACATTTGTTGAATTTCATAACCCATTAACAAAAAAATCAGTATGTAATATCTAAAGAGTCCAGAAAGATCTATACATATGGCTGTACCGAACAACACTAAAAACAGTAATATTATTCAATTCCGTAGGCACAGAACAGTTGCACATTAACATTTGATGACGGACAAAAGTGAGTTGCCAAATTAACCATGTGGTTCAACAGTTTCAAACAATTGAGTTGAGCTTCCTCGAGTCGAATTAGTGCCTTCCAAGAGTAATAAGGGTGATTTATATATGTAAAATCCACCCATCCTACTCTGGCACATATACAAACACAAGAAGACTCTCAATGCTTGGCCTTGGCATATATGGCTAAGTATGTTACTGAACCTAAGAAAAACAATATTAGTAAGATGATCAAGGATCAGAGCATTGGAAAGTTAGGCAATAAACATTAATACTCCAATTTGGTGAAGAGAAAATCGTCAGATTTTCCTCTCCTTGCAGCACAACAAAACAAGAATTTTTTTTAATGACATCTCCGTTTTTCTTTTTCTCTCATGTTCCATGAAAATGATAGAAAGGGTATTTCACTTTAATTTTTGAATGCCACTTTAATTTAAAAGAAAGAGATGGATAGCGAGTGTGGGAAAGGTTGGGGATGCCCAGGTTGACGGTTCTCTAGAAGCACATAGAGAAGAGGAAGGTCATGAAATGTTAGGTGTGTACAAATGATGTATTCATAATTGCTTGTGCAAATTAATGTATTTAAGAAGATCACAGACACAATACATAATAATAAGAAATGATGATGATGATGAGACACAATACATACACAAATATACATGCATAGGCAAATGGAGGAAGGTTGGGGTGTGTTTCATGTGATTTGAGCTGCTGGTTATAGTGGATGATCTTCTTTGTTGGTTTCAGTGAGTATTCGTAGAAGTCTAGAAGACAGTGGAGGTCTGGTCATGGTTAAGGTGGTGGTGGATGGTTTGGAACTAGCTCGGTAGGGAAGAACATTAGTTGCTTTGGCTCCATATTGGTGGTTTTTGTCTTTGGATTTTAGAGAAGTTACCCTCTGTGAAGGGTGAGAGGAATTTTCTCGGAAAGAGAGAACTGGAAAAGAAAATTTGTTTCGGAAAATAAACATTATAGAAAAGAGCCTATAACTTCCAAAAAAAAGAAGAAGAAAAAAAAAAAAAAAAAAAAAAAAAAAAAAAAAAAAAAAACGGAGAGCCTTTTCTTGGAAAGCATTTTCATATCACACATTGCACAAGCATTCCCATGCATATGACAAACATAAAGCATAAACTTGAAATAAAGGTAAATAGAACTTGTTTTAATAGAAAAATAAACAAAAGTACAGTATGAAATGGTGCAAAAGTACAATATGAAATGGTGTTTTCATTTGTATTCTTGGTATATCAGAGAAACACAATCTGGTTTTGCAAAAGAGTGAGAAATTTTCTAGGAAAACAAGAATGTGCAAGCACGAATCCTAATTTTGGAGAGCGTAACAACGTGTTAAATTACCTTTTAATCCTTGTAGAAGAAGATTATTTACATATCCTTGAAAGTAGCTTGAAATTCCTACTTCGACCTTGAGTAGAAGATAATCAACTAACACTAACTTTGAATATTTCTTATCTAAATTATAGATTAAAACAAAAGTTATAGACTCAGTTTTGTTCTACGAAATTTGCCAACCGTAGTCCTATTGACCAATTACAAACAATTTCTGTACATAAAGAATTGAATCATGCAGATTTTAACAAACAGTTTTAAAAATTTGCATAGATCAACTAAAAACAAAGTAAAACCACAATTGTAGATCCAAAAAGATGCATATGAATGAAAACAAAGACTAAAAAAGTCTATCAGCCGAGCTTCCAAGCGACTCGTGATGCATCAGAGGGAACAGTAGCATGCTGCTCTATATCTCAAAGCTGTGGCTAGAAGGTGAGAACAAGCACACTAGGAGAACAAGGAAGCTATCAAAGTAAGACACATTGCAAACCATAATAGAGGAGCTGACAACTTCATAGCAGAGTCGTACCTCACCATTAGTGAGTTAAGCAGGATTCTTTGCACAGAATAACATGTAGTCTTCATGCAAAAAGGTGTGTTATTCAATACCATAATAACAAATGGAAAATAAAGATATTACTGCTCCTTGTTAAAACAGAAAGGACCAATAAGGAAATTTTCTTGCGAGTCCAAAATTTTAGAGACAGCAGCTTTCCTATATCAAAATCTAAATTAGTAACTAATGTCAAGGTTTGCTGATGATCCTGAACCTCAATTGGAGCTTGTTTTATGCAAAATACGTTACAAATCCAACGCAAGTAAAGCCGGGTTCTTCCAGGCACTAATGTGGATATCTACAAAGAATGTTTAAATAAATATCTTATGAAAAAAGTTACTTTCCAACCAACTTCATGGTTGATTTATTTTAATAAGTTGGACATAAAGTTATGGACTCTATATTTATTTATTTAAGAACTTTGGGAACCCAGGAAGGCTAAAAACAACCTTAAAAACCGTACGCGTATCATAACTCAAGCAACAATTCTATTTTGGCAGTAAAGGTGTCTTTTTCAAAGAGAGGTAAAAAAAAAAACTAACCTTAAAAGTTTGTGATGTACACAGCAACAGCACAGTAGCCAAAATCGTGAAGGAAAAACTCGCCGGAGAAATTGAAGAAGGATCGCCGGAAAGTGTAGGAAGGCAACAGAAAATAAAAGTAAGGTATGATAAAGGAAGATAAAAGTTGAAAGGATCGGGGTTTTTAAAGAGAAGAGGCGAAGGCGACACAGAATTCAAAAGGTCAAGGCAAAAAGTGGCGCAGCAGATCTCGAAGTTTGGGTTTTTGTACATTCCTCGTGTCATCACTCCAAGGTGTCAGACCAAGATTGTGTCTTTTCAATAATCTCACCCCATTAATGAGGGGAGAGATTATTGGGAGCAGATGAAAACATAAAAAATGACTCGGACTTGATATGATCCGTATTGTTAAGAACGGGTCGGGTATGAATAGCCAGGATAGAGCAAGTCCACGCTGAATGGGCTCAGATCCAAGAAGTCATTGCGGAAGCCCATGTTAAGATCCAAAAAGTCGAGTCCAGACAGAAGAGAACAAGTAAGGTCCAACTCAGAGTTGGTTATAACCGTCTATAAATAAGGAAAATTAAGAGGGAAAGAGGTTAGAGATTATTGAGAGTGTAAAATTTCTCTCTCTACAATTGGGGAAAAATTCTTTGTACTTTCACACATTAATTAATTGAGACTTAATGAAGCCCGTTAACAAGTGAATGAATTCAGAAATAACCGTTTTGTCTTTGGTATGTCCTTGGGTTTGGGTAAGAATCCGAAATTATTTCATAACCCGTTAATGATTCGGATCCACTGAATTCAAGTTGTTACACTAATTATGAAATTTTGTTGTCCTTTAGTAAAATAAATTTAAATATTCACTGATATCAATACAATAAAAAATATATATATTAAAACTCACTAACATAAAAAGTTTAATTCTCCAAACAAACAAACACCTCAAGAGAATTTTGGAACGGAGGGTAGCAAATTATAATCCATGAGTTTGGACGCACCTTTATTAAAATTCTATTACTTGTAAAATAAAATAATAATAAAATAAAATAAAGTAAAATTTGAAATTAATACTTATTAGTTTTTTAATATAAACATAAAAAATTTATTATATATTTAAGAGAATTGACCCAGTAGTCGTAGTCGACTGTGTGGAATTTCGCACAACTTCTTATCACCTATCTTAAATAAATATGTTATTATTATAGTTCATTACTCTAATTATTTATAATAGTTCCTAATTGTATTTTTACTGTCCTCTGTGTGTCTATCAGTAAGCAAAAATTTCAACACAAAATGTTATCCATGTAAAACATTTCACTGTAATATATATATATATATTTGGAGTTTTAATGCATAAATTATGTTGGGATCTTCACCCTCTCCTTCCAAACTCTTCCCAGCTAGATCAATTCTTGGTTCCATCTTATATTTGTTCTCTTTTCATCAGAGTTGTCTTCCCGTAGAAGTTTCTCTGTTCATCAGAGTTTTTTGTTTTTTGTTTTTTGTTTTTTCCTCTCTCCATGATGTATTCGGTTGGGTTATTTTCCCTCCAGTCTCAAGTTAGCTGTTTATGTGGGTGGTCGGCTGGATGGGTTCATGGTTTATGCGGTCTGTTGGATCAGGAGTTTTGATTGGTGGCCAACAGATGGATCCATATCCATATCCATATCCACCGATCTTCCCTTTTGACCCAGTTATTGTATTGGTTTTCTTTGTTTCTCTTTTCGTTCTAAATTTCTCTGGGTGTTATTTTGGTTTCTGTCTTTTCTCTGTGCTGTTGTGGTCTTCCATGGCGGATTCATCGCTTGTAAGTGCTAGGATTTCGTCAGTCGCCATGGACTATGGGACATGGTTTGGTGTTGCCGAATTTAATCCTCCGGTGGGTGTGTTCTGTAAAATTCAGCAAAATGTAATATGGAGGGCTTGGAATGCCTTTGTATTTGCAGCGTCTCTGTGTACACCTCTAATTGGTTGCTTTGTGTTTTGCTTCTTGTTTATATGTTCTCATCCCGGTGACCGCACTGGCTAACCTTTGCGATCTTGGTTTTATGTAGTCTGGTTTGTTTCCCAAAAAAAAAACTGTAATATATATATATATATATATATTTTTCGGTCTTTAGCACAGTTATCTTGAAAATATTTTTTTAGAATTTTTTTATTTTATTTTTTTAGTGTTTGGCTTTTTAAATGTTTTTTTTTTTTTTTTTGAGTAAAAATCAAAACTTGTTATGACAAAAGCAACAACCCAAGATAGTAAACATGACACATCTACACACAAAGAACATAACATAATAATTTATACGTGATTTAGCAACAGTCACGGTTGAAATTTGACAAAAGTTTTCACTATTTATAAAATTAGAGATTATAAATTTTCAATCCCTCACTTAGTTTTTGTATGCCACTCCAAACCCTAAACGCCCTTATATATCCAACTACAAGAGATTAATTAAGATTCCCGACCCATGAACAAAAACAAGTCAAAAAAATTTCCTCTTTATTTTCATCTTCCTTTTTAATTATGATTTTTCTTTTATTTTTTAAATTCGGTGCACAACATTTCAACATATATATATATATTAAAATTTCAGTATAAAATGCTAATATTCTATTTCAATATAAAATGCTAATATTAATTTCAATATTAATATAGTAGAAAATGTTAATATTAATTTCTATATATATATATATATATATATATATTTATTAAATTCGCTGCACAACATTTCAATATATATAGTTTTCTAGGACATGAAGAAAATAGGCACCAAAAAAAAACACACAAAATTAATAGTGAACCACAATGAAGCACAATGCTAAGAACTCAACAACCACTTTCTAAATCAGTTCTAATCAAACCTTCTTATGAATTTTTAGGAGATACAAACACCCTCAACAACATGTGCATTCTCTCACACACAAACACATTGATAAACGCCTCCAAACCAAAAAAACTACCCAAAGCATTAATCAACAGAGATGTTACACTACTACACATACAACTTCTGATAAACCATGATTTCAACCTGAAAAAAATTATCCTGTATTCTACTCCCTTTTCGATTTGGCGAGGGCCTTCTTTCTCTGCCCAAGCATGTAACCATACATATGAGGGCTGCCTGCAATAGATCATACCATTCAATTGATTAGCAGTGAGCAAACAAAAATGAACGAACTAGTATTTTACGAGCGGATGAGAAGAATGAAACATTAGCAGACACAGAGGATGCTGATTCATGCCTGGCACGTAAATTCCAAGTGCAAGGATTCCGGCGTAGAAGTAATCAAAAGAGAAGTTCAATTTGTTGGGCATCCTTATACAATACTTCTCAGATGCCTGCAAAAAACACACGGCTCATTCAGTGCTCGTATTTCAAGCAATTGTTCTCACCAAAATTACTTCTCGGTGCACACATATAAAAAGATTAGACAAAACACAGAGATAATGCTTGAGTAGAAGGTATCAGACATAACAAACTGACTTGAATGATTCACTACTTCAGCGCCGTTATCGGACATTGCAGGCTGAGCATCTATTTCTTGTATATCGCTCCACACCGAGAAGATGGGGAAGAAAGATCAGGTACAGGCTCAAAGAGGAAATGAATATGTTGGGAAAGCCGTTGCTGCTTCTCCTATACAGCACAACTTTCAGCATGCCTAAGAGGATTCTAGATCTAAACCGGTCTCGCTGATGGACTAAGATAAGTAGGTGAGCAGAACATATAATCATCAGGTCAATATAATTCTTCCTTCAGATTATGATGCCTATGCTATTTAAGCAGAGAAGTCAGCCTATCCAAATATTTTGTAGGAACAGACAAATGGTTTGCTAGACACTCGTGGGAAATATAGCACGTATAACTATTAGGAAATGCTGTTCATACTAATTTGGACTGTCCTTGGTCAATCCTCCAATAGAATGAGCCAAAGCTAGGGAAAAAGAAATAGGTCGAGTAAAATTACAAAACCCCGTAGCTGTATGACAATTGGTGGGTTCATGGGTGTGTAATGTGTATGCGTGTATATATGGCCGAATGAGCTTCTTGAGCAATTTTAAGCAATCACAATGACTGGCACATTCGAGAGTCATTATAGAGTTTTCATAATAAGAAAACTTCTGGGGTTCAGAAAAATAATATATATGCTGAGGGAGAAGTTTATACAGAAAATGAATGTATGTCAACAATCTCATAATTATCACTAATATGATTTCTCATGCATTTGACAATTACTGCATTTTGCAATTTTAAGGTATTTTTTCTAGACAACCAAAAAAAGCCATCCTTAAACATAAGCAGGACAAATGTATATGGGAATTGTGTTGTGTCATGCAGATTATTACTTAACCAAAAATATAGTTCTAACATAAAAGAAAAATTAGTAAAGGTACTCTCAGATTTATGCGTCATTAAATTTGTTACCTTAATGTACGGCAGAGCAGTATATATTAGACCAACTTCACTTGTAATGCCAGTTGGATACAACAACAAAAAGGTGCTATACCTGCACCGCATAATTTTGAAATTAATAAAAAGAATAAACAGAATTACTTCCATTGTGATGGCTAAAATACATGGCCAATACCTGAGCCACAACAGCCAAGAAGGTGCAGAACCAAGCGCCTCCTTTGTGCCAAAGAAAGAATACCGAATAATCTAAAAATGCCAGGAAGAAAATTTTAATGGTTATCAGATTAGAACTAACAGTGGGGTCTTTTCCTATAACGGGAGCAAAATTTCAGATGAAAACAACCATGAAAAGGTGGCATGAATAAACAAAATATTAACTATCCTGATAGAATTAAAGATTTTCCGGTGCCTTGATTTTGAATTATATACTACTTGATAAATAAAAATGCCAATGTATTGGATATAATATTGAAGTGTTAATATTAAACAGAAATTGTTACTACTTCAACCTTTTAGTTTTGATGTGTTTTAGATTAAATCAAGTGTAACTGAGTAAATCTTTTGGCTTTTTCATATTCATAAATGTCATTGTGGTAAAATTCATGCTAACTGCTTCCAGAAACCTTGGAATCTAAAGAAACGGAAAATAGGCACACTAAGTTTGAAAGAACAACAGTTAAGACTTTATCCATACTATATTGAAAGTAAAGCCATCCTCCTACTTTTGGACAGTCATGTGACCGATATCTCATTGTTTCCTACGACATCCCATGCCTCTTCTTTGTCTAGCATGCCACTTACTTCACGATCAGAAGATAAAAGGCCATTACCAAGTGCTGAAACTAACCTTCAACATCATTTTATACAAAGTGCCTACTCCCATAATGAGCAGCGTTTCTTATGCTTACTTGTCAGAACTTTTAATGATACAACAAGCAATGGAATCCTTCGGGATAAGAGAGATGAAAGGTTGACTTAATACCTTAAGTATATTGAGGTTTTGCTATCCCCAATTACTTCCATTTCCTTCTTTTGCTCCCATGTTTCTCTCTTGCCCTTTCCTCTTAAAATATCTTATATAATTATGGACTTCTTCGCTTTCTAGTTAATGGAATATTCTAAGGTCCCAAAATTTTGTATTGGACTTTCATGTTTCATTAATTCATTCCCAAGAGTGCAACGATTTCAAAGAGTTCAGAAACTCCATTATCTCCATGGATTTTAAACAGCTATTACATTGTAGATGTCAATAAGGTGTGTGGTGGTTGTGCGGATTTGAGAAGGTGGAATTTTCAGATGTAGAAGACTGCAACTGGTAGTGATGGCGTTCCAGTAGAAATGTTTATACGAAAAAAATGGGAGTTTGGGTGGGTCAGAGGTAGAGGAGGTGGTGCCATAGTGATGGAGACAACCTGGTGGCAAAGGTGGTAGTGGTGGTGACAGCGACTGGTGATGGAGGCATATGACAGTGGAGGTGGCAACTGTAGGACGGTTAGGATGGTAATCGTAGCCCTTATAGTAGTGGCATGCAAAAGTTGTGACACCGATATAGGCAATGATAAAATGCAGTTTAGGTGGAGGCAATCACACCCATGCTTTTAGAAGAGTTGATTTAGAGATCAAATCCATAAGTTAGCTAAAAGATCCTAACACTGAAAATGCAATATCAAGAAAAATGTGGGGATTCTTCTGAAAGGAAACCCACTGAAATTTCAATACATTTGCTGCCTGAATAATTATATGGATTGATAGAGCAACAGAAAATGACGGCTTTTAAAGACATCAGTAGGAGTGTGAACTGTAAAGATCAATATGGATACTTTTCATTTTATTTACTATTTTTTTTTTCCTAATTGGTACTCACACACACTTGTCTCTTATGAGACTTGAACCCCTGACCTCCCTTTGGGAGGTAAGACGCGGATACCGCTAGGCCACTGGCCCATTAATCATTTTATTTACTATTATTATTATTAATATTATTTCTGTGTAATCAAAGGTACATGTGAGTATGTTACTAAATAAACCACCCCACCCCCGCCGGGGGTTTACATTAAAGACACCTAGATACAACTTAGGCACATTTTGGACAAAGACACCCCCCAGGTTTGATAAACTGGACAAAGACACCCCAAACATGATTTTTGTACATATTTGGCCATTGACCAATGTGAATAATCAAATTACCTATATACCCTCATTTTAATTGACCAAAATGACCCTCCGAAACCTCGCCCACAGTTCCCCCGCCGCCGCTTCCTCTTACCACCACAACTCTCTGTGATATATATCCACGTCTGTAAATACACACATATACACGTACACATACACATATTACACACAGAATTGCCGGCAATACATATACCCAATATTACACACATATATTGGGTATTCATTTCCTTTGTAACTGATGAAACTACCTGGTCAAACTCGCTACTTATGGCTTTCAATATCGATTCTGTAGAAAAAGAGATATTTGGTTTCAATAAGACCAAATTTTAGGGGATATGATAGGCGTGTAAATATAGATAGTCAATGACTAAGAATTAGGAAATTTTGTTAGTATACAGCCTGTAGTTACAGCCTGTAGTCACAGCCTATAGTTTCCTTTTTTAGCTCCTTGTATTTCCTATTTAACTAAAGCATTGTAAACTATTCTTTGTACGGCAATATACAGATTCTTTTCACTCTTGAAATCGCCTATTTAGTATGTCTGATGACGTACCTGAGTCCAAGACCAAGACCTCTGAGTCCCAAGTCCAAAACTCTGAGACACACTCGGTCCAGATTACCACAATTCGGCTGAACGGTGAAAACTTCCTTCGCTGGTCCCAATCCGTGCGGATGTACATCCGAGACAAAGGCAAAATCGGCTACCTGACGGGAGAAAAGAAGGAACCGAAACCGGAAGATTCATCCAACTCGACCTCGGATGCAGAGAATTCGATGGTAATGACCTGGTTGGTGCATTCTATGGAGGAGGACATCAGTTCTAATTATATGTGTTACCACACAGCAAAAGAACTCTGGGACAATATCAACCAGATGTATTCAAACTTGGGAAATTAATCTCAAGTCTATGAACTAACGCTGAAACTCGGAGAGATCCGTCAAGGAGATAACAGTGTTACAAAATATTTCAACTCTCTAAAACGTTTGTGGCAGGACCTTAATTTGTTCAGCGATTATGAATGGAAATCGCCTGAAGATTGCAACCATTACAAAAAGAAGGTGGAAGACAACCGCATCTTCAAGTTTCTCATTGGACTCAATGTCGAGTTTGATGAAGTGAGAGGCAGAATAATTAGACGACAGCCCCTGCCTTTAATCAGTGAAGTCTTCTCCAAGGTTCGAAGAGAGGAAAGTCGTAGGCTGGTCACGCTTGGAAAAAAGTTATCAAATGGTGCTGTTAAGGCCTCTGCCCTGGTCGCATCTGAAGTGAATATTGGCAAGAAACATGATGAAAAGCCCCCGCCTTTGGTGTGACCACTGCAACTAGCCTCGCCATACCCGTGAAACCTGCTAGAAAATTCATGGTAAACCAGCGAATTGGAAAAGTAAGCAGGAAGGCAGATTCAACCAGGAAGGCAAATTCAACCGAGCCCCATCAGCTCATGAAGCCAAGGCACTTCCCTTCAGCAAAGAACAGATGTATCATCTTCTAAAATGCTGAAATTTAATTCCTCATCTGGTAATCCTAATGCTTCTCTTGCTCAAACAGGTAACCACCCAAAAACCTTATCTTGACGTTCAAATTCCATTGTTACCCCATGGATCATTGATTCAGGGGCTTCTGACCATATGACAAGTTTTTCTCATTTATTTCAAACTTATTCACCCTGTTCTGGCTTTGAAAAAATCAGAATAGCTGATGGTTCTTATTCTCCTATTGCAGGCAAAGGTTTGGTCAAACTTTCAAAAATTATCGATCTTAAGTCTGTCCTTCATGTCCCTAAGCTTGCTTGTAACCTTTTATCAGTTAGTAAATTGTCCAAAGACTCTAATTGTCATGTTATCTTTTTTGAATCCTATTGTGAATTTCAGGACCAGAACTTGGGGAAGACGATTGGCAGTACTAAGATGATAGATGGTCTCTACTATTTTGAAGATGATATTTCAAGTAATAAAAAGGCTCAAGGTCTAAGTAGTTTTCGTTCTATCCCTGGTAGAGAACAAATAATGCTATGGCATTTTAGATTAGGGCATCCTAGTTTCCCTTATCTTAAAAAATTATTTCCTACTTTGTTTAAAGGATTGGATTGTTCATCTTTTTATTGTGAGAATTGTTTTTTTATCAAAAAGTCATCATACTATGTAATTTCCCAAACCTTACCAAACATCAAAACCATTTTATTTAATCTATAGTGATGTTTGGGGCCCTTCTAGGATCACAACTCTTTCTGGAAAAAAATGGTTTGTGACTTTTATTGATGATCATACACGTTGGTGTTGGGTGTATTTAATGAATGAAAAATCTGAGGTTGAAAAATTATTCAAGGATTTTTATATGACGATTGAAAATCAATTCCAAACAAAAATTGGCATTCTTCATACTGACAACGGCACCAAATACTTTAATGAAGTTTTAGGAAGTTTTTTAACAGAAAAATGAATTTTTCACCAATCCACTTGTGTTGACACGCCCCAACAAAACGGAATTACTGAAAGAAAAAATAAACATTTACTTAAAGTTTCTCGTGCCATCATGTTTTCAATGAATGTTCCTAAGTATTTGTGGGTGAAGCCATTTTAACAGCATCATATTTGAATAACAGGATGCCTACTCGTGTTCTTAACTATTTTACACCCCTTGAAAGCCTTAAAAAATCTTTTCCCGAAACTCAGATTTATTCTAACCTGCCTTTGAAAGTATTTGGGTGCACTGTCTTTGTCCATTTACCTAGTAGACTTCTGTCTAAATTGGATCCTCGGGCTGAAAAATGTGTATTTGTTGGGTATGCCCCGAATAAAAAGGGGAACAAATGCTTCAATCCGAAAACAAAAAAAAAATGTTTATCAGTATAGATGTCTTTTTTCTAGAAAATCATCCTTATTTTCAGAAAACTTTTCTTCAGGGGGAGAAAGAGAATGAAGAAAACTTTTGGGAAATTTCTACTAATATTCCCTTACCTAAAACTATTGTCTCACACTCTATTACTCCGAACACTGATCTTTTTAAACAGAGAAATGATGTTCTAGAATCAAGAAACCCAGGGCCTCCTAGTCCTAATCTGCCGAGCCTTATTGTATCTCCAACAGGGGGAGAAATCCTACCAACGGTTCCAAAAAAACCGAATCCTGAGCTTCTAGTTTGTAACAGGAAAAAGACTCATCAAAAGAGTAGAAAGCCTACTATTGTACCTGAGCAAGGCCAATCAGAGGTCCCGAGCAATGACTCCCTGAACACTCAAGGTACTCTAAATCCTAACTTGTCTACAGTTGTCCCTACTATTTCTGATCGTACAGAGTCACCTAGCCAAGTTCCTGTAGACCTTGATATCCCTATAGCTGTTAGAAAAGGAACCCGAACCTGTACCCAGCATCCCATTGCCAAATACTTGTCTTATGATAAACTTTCCCATAAACATAGGGCCTTTACTTCATATATTTCTCACTTGTTTGTTCCAAGAAACATTCGAGAAGCACTAGATGATCCGAATTGGAAATTAGCAGTGTTAGAGGAGATGAATGATCTTAAAAGGAGTGGAACGTGGGAGATAGTTGACTTGCCCAAAGGACAGAAAATTGTTGGGTGTAAATGGGTTTTCACTATTAAGTGTAAAGCTGAAGGTAGTGTGGAAAGGTACAAGGCAAGACTTGTGGCGAAAGGTTTTACGCAAACGTACCGCATTGATTACCAAGAGACGTTTGCTCCTGTAGCAAAAATAAATTCTATCCGAGTCTTATTGTCATTAACAGTCAATTCGTTGGCAATCAATTCTAACTGGCCATTACATCAGTTGGACATAAAAAAATACCTTTTTAAATGGAGACTTCAAAGAAGAAGTGTTTATGAGCTTGCCACCTGGGTTCGAAGGAAAAAAGGGTCAGAGCAAAGTTTGTAAACTCAAAAAATCCCTGTACGGTACGGTTTGAAACAGCCTCCAAGAGCGTGGTTTGAAAGATTTGGAAAGGTTGTGAAGAGTCATGGGTATCATCAGAGTCAGGCAAACCATACCATGTTCTACAAACATGGTGAGGAAGGGAAAATTGACGTTTTAATTGTGTATGTGGATGATATAATTTTAACAGGTGATGACATTGAAGAGTTGACCAAACTGAAGAAGAAACTTGCTAAAGATTTTGAAGTCAAAGATCTGGGAGCATTAAAATACTTCCTTGGAATGGAATTTGCCAGGTCAAGAGAAGGAATTTTCATGAATCAACGAAAATATGTACTTGATTTACTTAATGAGACAGGACTACTTGGGTGTAAAGCTGCTAACACTCCAATTGAAGTCAACCTGAAGTTAGAAGCTGCCAAACCTGAGAATATGGTTGATTGTGAAAGATATCAGAGATTGGTGGGAAGACTAATTTACTTATCTCACACACGCCCAGATATAGCATTTGCAGTCAGTTTGGTGAGTCAGTTCATACACTCTCCTGGACAGGAACACTTTGAAGCAGCGTACAGGATTCTGAGGTACTTAAAGGGCTCACCAGGTAAAGGACTTATGTTCAAGAAACAAGGTCATTTGCAAGTGGAGGTGTACACAGATGCTGATTGGGCAGGCAGTACAATTGATAGACGATCTACCTCAGGATATTGCACCTTCGTTGGAGGAAACTTAGTCACGTGGCGAAGTAAGAAACAAAATGTAGTAGCGACGAGTAGTGCAGAAGCCGAGTTCAGAGCACTCGCCCATGGGATTTGAGAAGCTATGTGGTTAAAAAGACTCCTTGAAGATTTGAAGGTTACTGTTTCTCCTCCAATGAGAGTCTACTGTGACAACAACGCTGCCATTTCAATTACTCATAATCCATTCCTCCACGACAGAACCAAACATGTGGAAGTTGACAAACACTTTATCAAGGAAAAGCTTGACTGTGGTATGATTTGCATTCCTTATGTCTCTACTACTGAACAAGCAGCAGACATCCTTACCAAAGGACTACACAAGAGACAGTTTGAAGTTTTAAGAAGCAAGCTAGTTATAGAAGACATCTACAAGCCGACTTGAGGGGGAGTGTTGAAAAAGAGATATTCGGTTTCAATAAGACCAGATTTTAGGGGATATGATAGGCATGTAAATATAGATAGTCAATGACTAAGAATTAGGAAATTTTGTTAGTATACAGCCTGTAGTTACAGCCTGTAGTTTCCTTTTTTAGCTCCTTGTATTTCCTATTTAACTAAAGCATTGTGAACCATTCTTTGTACAGAAATATACAAATTCTTTTGAATCTTGAAATCACCTAGTGATTCAGAAGGTAAGTGGTTGTATCTCTACAACCTTTGGGGCGATGGAAAGAGCTGACCCGTTCGGATTGGCAAAACCTACCCGATAGATAGATATGTACATATATATAAATATATAGGAGAGATCGCAAACAATGCCATCGGCATGATTGGACGGCGAGCTCGGAACGGCAGCGGCGGTGAAAAGGACGGTGACGGCCGATACGCATGGAAGAACATTCACGAGTACGTCGGCGAATGGCAAACCAGATTTATCAACGCAGAGGAGCGCTGATTTGGGTGAACGGGAACGCTGATTTGGGTACTATCTGGGTAGGTATGGTACTAATTTGGTCTTGCAGCAAGGGTTTGGGTTTGTAATTGGTGATGGTTTGTGTTTGGTGGCTGAGCAGTGGTGGGTATGTCTGAGACTCGTTTGGTTTCGCCGCTGCTATGATCTGAGGTCGCTGCTGCTATGCATGAGGTGTGACTGGCGACAAGGTCACGGAAAATCAATATTCGCCGTGGGTCGGATCAAGATCGGGCTCCATCGACAACGTTGCTAAAGATGACAACAAGGTCGCCGAAAATCGATCTTTGTCGCAGGTCTTGTTATGTGAGGGTGGGTCTAATTGGGGGAATTTGGTGAGGATTGAGAAGTTTAGTATGGGGTTGATGATGAGGGCGATTGAGGAGGAGTTGGGAGTGACATGGTGTTGGATCTCCCGGTGGCAGTGGTGGTTGCAACAATGAAGCGGTATAGGGTTTGAGATGTGGGTGAAGGAGAAGAGGTAGAGAGAGAATGAAGAGGAAGAAGAAGAGGGAGAAGAGAGGGTTATTTTGGTTAATTAAAATGAGGGTATATAGGTAATTTGATTATTCACATCGGTCAATTCAGTGGCCAAAGGGCAAACATGTACAAAAATCATGTTTGAGGATGTCTTTGTCCAGTTTATCAAACCTAAGGGGTGTCTTTATCCAAAATGTGCCTAAGTTGTATCTAGGTAACTATAATGCAAACCTTGGGGGGGGGGGGGGGCAAATTACCCATACCCATAAAAAATGAATCTTCCTTGATAAAATTTTGGAAGATGCATATATTGAAGTATATTTGCGAGTTCACATCTCACATGATAATTTCTGCGACCGATAAGAAATTCATGGTTTATAAGTAGTTAAACTTAATAAATTGCCATTAACAACGATAGAGTGAAACAGGAAAAAAAGCCAACCATCAAAATTAACCCACAAAAAGAAGAAATACAAGTACTTCTCTGTGATTTACATTACTATGACAGATTCTTTGACTATAAGTGTAGTAACACTGAACAGTCTATAAGGCCCAACAGAAGTAAAAATAGTTTATCCAAGCCAGTGCAAACTAGAAAAATCCTCTGAGCACTAAATGAGTTGGAAATAACTAATTGCACCAAGCGCAAACTAGTAAAATCCTCTAAAGCACTAACTGAGTTGGAAATAATTAATTGCACCATAGAAAATTTAAAAAGCATAACTGAAGAAGGGAACCAATATCTTTAGTATAGATATAATTTGTTTGCGAGTTAAATGACAATCATGTAAGACTCACCTCAGTGATAGACCAGCTGATGACCAAAGAGCTAACAAGTATATGAGTCCGAGTCTGTCGTCAGCAAGCTTCATTATGTTAGTAAAAAAATGTTTTACAATTGAATGTAAAATAAAAGAATTTATCTGACCTCAGGAAAACTCCATAAGATGCCCCAAGTTACATACAATCTTGAGCTTATCTGTGGCAGTGTTGCGGAGACTGGAGATCTCACCAAACCTTTTAATGAAACAAAAAGAAGCAACAGAACAAAGAAGTGAATGCTTATTTGGTTTGACATACAAAATTTCTCCTAATTGAAACCATAGCTCATCACAAGAAAGATTGCTCACCTACTAGACCGTGAAGAATCTGTTCTCCATTATTGAGTTTGATCAAAAGACAATAAGAGATTAGTTAAGTTAAGATACACGAAATCAAATAAAATGAAAGTGAAGTGCAAGGAATTAAGGCTTTACTATCAAGATATACTCTAAGCAATACAAATTAAAAGAAAAAAATCAAATAAATGTAATAATTTCTGATTCTATGGTTTGATTTTTGAAAGGATAATACATACATGTGTGTGCGACACAGTCTACCCTGACCTAACAAAATATTACTCCCCCAAAAGAGTAGTATATTAGTTCCTTCATTTCATTTTCCTTTTTTTTCTGGAATTATTATGTGAAATCCACACATAATATTCTCAATCCATACACGTTGTTAAACATTAAACAAAAAATTACTGAATTTAACTAAATTTATTAAGTAATTGAACCTAAATCCATTCATTTCAAATCCATAAATCCAAATGAAACCCAAAAGTGCAAATTGACCTTCAGTATCCACAAGCATCTGTATTAGTTCAATGCTCCCTTACAGCCTTCCATAAAAAAGTTTCAAAAAAAAAAAAAAAAATTTCTCGGAAGAATCATTTTCCCTAGAAACAAACGGAGCTTCAAAAGTACAGAAATATTTCAAAAAGTAAGTGCGGATGTAGGGTACCTCCAAAACGGCGGCGGATTGGGCATAAAGTAGTGGCTTTTCTACGGCATCATAGACATGTTCATGGCCAGATTCTTTCAGAGTTTTCAAAGCAAGATACAGCACCTGAAACCTGAATTCATATAAATAAATAAATAATAAAAAAAAAATACCCAATCAGACCCACAAATTTAAACACAGATCAGATCACTATAATAATATATACATATATAGAGAGAGAGGAGGAGGAATGGGATTGTGAGATTATATGGGACTTGCCATCCAACAAAGACGGTCCAATTGTAAATGGTGAGGTATATGCGCCTCAGGAGAGATAAGAATCCCGCCATTGGCGATCTGAGAAAGGTGGGTTGTTCTGCAATGTAAAGGGAGAGAGAGGAGGGTTTTAGAGAGAGAGAGAACCCAATTGGGGTGTAATTTATATAAGCAATAAATGGATTTAGGTGAGCAGATCAACAAACAACCACTAACGAACTACTACTACTTGTGTGTTAATCTCTCTCTCTTTCCGTCTCAACTCCCAACAGATTTGATAACCAGAGTGAATAGGCAAGGTTGTGAAATGTGTGGGCCCTGTGGGCATGGGCACCTGATACGGCGCCGTTTGCGAAACGGTCCGGGCAGTAGTAGATCCGGATCCTGATTTGGCGGGTACAGGCCCGTTGGGCTTTGACTGGTCACTGTCCAGGCCTTAAAGTCTCAAACCCAGGCCCAGAATGTGGGCCTTCAGAAACTGGCTGGAGGGTCGAGTTTGTGGGCCAGGCTTAGGGCCTAAGTTGGTCTTTTTTACTGAGTAAATTTCTTGTCTTTTTGTCTTTCGAGTATTTCAAGTTTTATTCAGTCCCAACTCCTAACTTCAATTTGTTTGTGAAATGGATTTCATCTCTCGATTTCTAACTCTAGACTTTTTACTTTGTCGATTTCAACTCTTAATTTTTTATTTTAGAAGATAAGTTTAATTTTTTTTTTTTTAAATAATATTTATAGATATTATATATATATATATATATATTGGTCAACTATGATGGTATCGGCCATTCACACATCCCCTTTTAAGTAATTATTTGTGCCAAGAAGAGTTGAATGATTTAAGGCAACGGAGCCAAATAATTTACTCGTTTGAGCCAACTCCTTAGAATTATTTTACCTTGTATAATTTTATTAACTAGGAGTATTTAATTAGTGTGTAACTTATATTACCAAGTTATATTTGTATATATTACTCATACTAGTGCTAACAATACTTTATTAGTATTATTACTACTAAGTTATGAAAATATTAATTTTGTATGATATATATATATATATATATATATATACACACTAGATATTACATAAATATATTTCCTTGAAGTTACCACTAGATATTATATAAATATCTATATAAATTGAAGTTACTACTATATATATATATATTTCCTTGCATAAAATGTTTCACTTTAAAAAGAGTCTGGCATCCCTTCGGGAAAAAAGCAGCATTCGTGATAACGAATTTGTCCTACAAAGGACCTCATTCAACACATCAGTAGTATAAAATGGATAAAAAAAAATCAAATGATAAGTGGATTTTACAGAAAAAAAATTAAATGGTGAATTTGTTCTAGCTTTTGCCTAATAAATTAACAGAAAATATTTTTTAAATATGATCATGAAAAAAAAAGGTGATCAATAGATGATAATTTTAATGTTATTTTATTTTTTCGACCATTTTATAATGTGTCTACATTTTTTTACTAGAATAATATTATCCTAATAATAATATTAGACCGTCTTCCAAATAGTGCCACTAAACATGTCCAATAATGTCGTGATGTTTCCTAGTTGGTTGACTAGATTGAAATTTTTAAGGTCATCAATTTAATCAGTCGGCTCATGTTTTATTATTATTATTATATTATTATTATTATTATTTTGTATTTTCGAACCTTCTTCTTTGCTTGATACGTTATGAAGAAATTAAAAATGGTTAAATAAAGAGTTGAAAGTTAACGAAAAAGAAAAAACAAAATAAAAATAGAGGCACTATGAAAATGATTTTTGTCCTCTCTACAATTTATTCATTTTTATTATCTTGACCATTTTTTTATCTTGACAAATTAAGTGAGTTATGATTCGAACACGGCTAAACCCGCAGACAGAATTGGGCTGCTGGGCACTCTAACTAAGGAAGGAATAAAATTTTCATGCAGATGATGGAAATTAACCTCTTTTGATATATATATATTTTTTTCTTAAAAAATATGGAATTTCGGACTTTTATGAATGACCAAACAAAGGAAATGTTAGATTCTCTTCCCAACCCCTTCTACTCCTTCATGATTGATATATATATATATATATATATATATAATATTTTGAGAGGTCTCCTTCATGATATAGACACACACATAAAACCAAATTTGTTTCTAGTTTGAATGATTCTGTAGTTTCCAAAAAGGACAATAACATGATTACAGAAATTGAAATATATAATTGTAAGCAATAAGATGATGACTGACTGACTATTCTTGAAGAATATTAGCTTATTTGTGCATAATGTTTATCTTTGGCCTTTGCAAAAAAATAAAATAAAAAATATCTTTGGCCTTTGTATTGTGATTAATACGTAGTAGCTTTTAATATAAATTCTTTGGGGCGTTGCAATTAAAATCGCTCATGTACTCTTCTATATATTGGCACACCAATGTGAATTTACATTTCTCTCCTTTGCTCTAAAATTTTACTTAGAAGGTTAACCATAGAAGTCTTGTTTTTCAAACTCAATTTAGATTTTGGTTGTGTTACAAATCTTCAATTTAAAATCGGGGCAAGTAATATAATAAATAAATTTAAATTGGCTTAAATTCAAAAACAAAAAAAAAAAAAGTCAAGATTTTCATTAATTTTAAAAAGATTAAATGTACCCAATTTGACTTGGTATGAAAAAACTATTTTTGATCAATTCGGTCCAAACCATGAGTTTGGCGTTGAGTTCGATCAAGGAACATTTGCTATTAAATTGTTTTTGTTATCTATACACTCAATTTTGATCGATTCTACGCAGATTCTCAAATAAAAGTAAATTAAAATTCGAAATTGATTATAAATGAGAGGTCCAGAGAAACGCATGAGACGGTCCTCCCCATAACATGTCTCCAATTGTTACGCAACTTATATTTTAATTCAATATAATTGTTGAATTTCATTCAACGACTTAAATTGAAAATAATTATATTATTTGTTTTTGATTTTTAAAATTTCAAAATTACTCCATTTGAGTGTTTTAAATAAAATGAAATAACTACTCAATTTGAGTGTTTTAAATAAAACAAAACACCTTATAATAATATTATTTTTTTTTTGTGTTTTCTTCTGTATATATAAAGGAACGTTTATAAATAAAAAAATGTCATTAATCAATCAGTTAAGATAGCCTATTCAAATTACGTTTCATCAAAATTTTTATAAAATCTTTAAAATGACATACTATTGTATTTTTCCATAGTTTAGAACTTTGTTGCTTAATTGTAGAGTAACAAGTTGTAGTCAGATTTATTTATTTAGGAAGACTATTCTCTCTCCAAAATATTAACTTTTATGGAAGGACTCTAAAAGAGCTAGGAAAAAAAAAAAAAATGTAAGTTTTATGTCAAAAATTTTGTAAAAAATCAAAAACAAATAATACAGTTATTTTCAATTTTAGTCATTGCATGAAATCCAACTATTGAAATAGAAGTCGCGTATATTATTTCCTACACACCAGAGATCATCAATTGAATGAAATTCTATATATATTGACTTTCGAAATAAATGAAACAATTTATCTCGAGATTAAATACTTTAAATTAAAACAAATAAATAACAAATAAAAAATCATTACCACTCTTACAAATTTTTTTTACAATATTGGAGTCCTCAATCTCGCGACTTCCTCGATGAATGTGATGGTGTGATTCACATGATAAATAGTTCAACGATTGTGGGACCCAACTACAGTAGCCCAATATTGTAGAAATTCCCATCCTTTCTTTTCTACGGTGCCAAGCAGTGGATCCAAACTCAATCGACAAGTAAATGTAACTGATCACGTCAAGTGCCAAGACTGGGTGTCGGTGCTTTGGAGAAAGCATACATTGAAAGCTCACCAAACCAAGGCTTAAAGCTAAAGCTGTCCATGAAACCCATAAAAGAGGGTATATATAAAGTATACGAGAATATAGATATATATATATGTATATTAAGATAGAGAGAGCAAGGGGTTAGATTCAGGACACGTACAAACTCAAAAAAACACAGAACCAACCGATCCATTGAATCGTATTCGCTTCGGGTCTAATGAAAACGACACCTACCATTTGCTCCCAAACTATGACATCAACTCAGTGCCAGCTGTTATTTGTACGAATACTATATATGTTTTGAAAGGACCCATGTGAGAATAATAATCATGGCCCACCCTTTTTAACTCTCTCTCTCTCTTTCTCTCTCCTCCATGAAACATTCTACTTCTTCTTCTTCTTCTTCTTATCAAAGACTAAGACATTCTTGATCTGCTCAAAGGCTTAGCCAATAAGCCTAATAACCGCCACCACAACACACAGTCACACACAACTATGAAGCTGTATTACCAGAGTCATAGAGGAAGAAGTGCTCTTGCTGGTCTCCTGGTTTTGCTCCTCCCCATCTTCTTCCCTACCCTTTTCTCTCCTTTTAGCCACGCCTCTCCTTCCCTCTTCTCGGTATGTCCATTACACACACACACATATATATAATATGTGCTATTCTGTTTCTGGGTTTTTATTTTTGATTGTTTTCTTTTATATACTTTGAGTGATGTTTGTTTTCTAATTGGATGTTATTGGAAAATTTCTGTTTTTATTTTTTATTTTTTGCATTGGAGGGCCATTTTATGTTGTATGTCCATTACACACACAATGTGTGCTGCTCTGTTTCTGTGTGTTTTATTTTTCACTTTTTTTTATTATTATTATTTTTTTTAATGTTTTCTAATTGGAAATTTTATAGATTTTCATTTATTTATTTATTTATTTCTTTGAAGGGTTGTTTTATGTTGATTGATATGTAATTTAGGATGAATGAATATAAGAGATGGATTTTATGGGCTTGTTGGTCTGTTTCTGTTCTTGATAAGGTTGTTGAAGTAATTATGATTTTGTGTAATCTATATAGGTCTGGTCTGACTGTGAATTAAAAGTATATTTAAGGCTGTAATTTGAAACTTCAAAGATCATTGAAACTGGCAAGTGAGAACAATTTGGGTTAATTTTGTGTCAAAAAAAATAAAAATAAAAATAAAAAATTGTGTCAATTCTTAGATAATATGGCAAGTGGTATTTTTCTATGGATTATATCTGATTAGCTTACACTTTGTAAGAGTCACAAAAATCCAAAAATAAAAAAATGAAATTCCAGAAAATTTCCAATATTTTCATTGGAGCTTCACTCTATGGGATGCACAAAAAGAAAAAAAAGAGAGGTCAAGTTCAAGTTTATAGACAGCAATTGAATTTCAAGCTGTATATATATGTGTAGCGTATAGCCACTATTTTAACCTTTCCAAGTTTTAGCCAATTTACTTTGAACATCAGGGGGTTTGGGAGCACTGAATTGGTGCACTGATTTGGTGCTCCC
Organism: Cornus florida; assembly: GCF_030987335.1. NCBI lineage: Eukaryota > Viridiplantae > Streptophyta > Magnoliopsida > Cornales > Cornaceae > Cornus > Cornus florida. The sequence continues at coordinate 41,704,562 of NW_026775577.1, read as the reverse complement.
AAACGCAACAATAGAGTTCTTGAGAATTGAAATAAAAGAAAGGGCCAAAAGAACAAAGATATTAAATCGAATGCACCATCTCATAAAGTGTGTTAATTTGATCAGACCTTTGTGAATTCTCTCTTTTTAATAGCTATTCTACTGTAATTGTCTTATCGCCATTACGCGAGGAATGGATTAAGGGACAGCCTTCTTTTCTATCTTAAAGCAGTCTTTCCCCCTCCTTTTTTTGAGATCCGCTTTCACTATATGGGCAGTTCCAATCTACTTTAGTATACCATATTGATGTAGAAAAAGTTGATACTTTTGATGAACTGGAAGCATCTCTTTTCCATTTATAGTTGCCCAATTCGTATCTTTGTTTCGTGTGTTCCCTTTGATATGTTCAAGCACATCAACAACATGTTTGTAGTTATGCTACTCTAAATATGGCACCATGCATACCAAAGTAACCTTTTACTGTACTCATTTCACTATCCAATTGGCACATGTAGGAATGGAATGCACCAAAGCCTAGGCACTCGCGGCTTCTTAAAAGTGCTTTACAACGCGAGACAGTGAGTTGATTGAGCTGCTTCCCTCTTTGTTAATAAATAATATTTATATTTATGTAACGATTCTCTTTTTATTTCCTGAGTAGTAAAAACTTCTGAATTCATTTGTATTTTTCTTGTTAGTCAAATGGACTGCAATCGGATCTCTGGATTCCTTTGGCCAACCAAGGATGGAAACCCTATGCCGAATCTACTAGTGCCACCAGTGAGTAACAAGAAATAGGGTTAACATAGAAGATCTGTTTCCTGTCAATTTTAAGTTTACATTGATGCTTGAATTTTTGGAGCCATTGCGGTTTCATAATCAATCATAATGTTTAGCTCTGATGGATTTGTCCTGTATTTCAGCACTACCCAGCGAATCAAATGGATATATCCAGGTGTTCCTTGATGGAGGGTTGAACCAACAGAGAATGGGGGTCAGTATTTAAATATTACCAGTTAGCAGTTTGTATAAATTCTTATAGATAAATAGTAATGTCTTTTAAAAAATTTAATGGTACCTTCTTGATTTACCTAAAAAAGTTGTATGCATCTTGATTTAATTCACAGCCACTTATCTGCTTTAAAGATATATTCTTAGTTACTCATATTTGAACTTTTCTTTTTATCTTTTTAATAGATTTGTGATGCAGTTGCTGTTGCTAAAATTCTAAATGCAACTCTTGTGATCCCACATTTTGAAGTGAATCCTGTCTGGCAAGATTCCAGGTGCTTTTGCATACTTCTTTTCCAAATCTCGTGTTTTGAAGAAGTTATTACTGCAGCATTGATTTTTTATTATTTTTTGGGCCTTTTCTTCCTGCAGTTCATTCATGGAGATTTATGACGTGGATCACTTTATTAATGTATTGAAGGATGATATCTCTATAGTTAAAGGGCTTCCCGATGAATTCTCTTGGAGCACAAGGGAGTATTATGCTACAGCCATTCGAGATAACAGAATCAAATCTGCACCTGTTCATGCCTCGGCTAACTGGTATCTAGAGAATGTGATGCCTGTCCTACAGAGGTTCGAATATATCTGAACCTTTTGTTTCTTACGATTGAATTTTTCTACAAACCTTTAGATCCAATTCCTTTGCTTGCATTATCTACCCTAAAACGAGATTGTTTTTGACTAATAGAAGAACTAGACGGCTGGATCATTATCTAAACCACATATTCTTTTGCAAACTAAGCTAGATGCATTATTATGCTGAGAAAATTAAGAGTGATAACTAAGGCATTTCTAAGAATCTAAAATTGAGCTCACTTGATGCATAAAGAGAGAATTGACGATTCCAACCAAGAGTATGTTGGTGAAGATGGCTGAAATTTTAGAGGAAAGTGTCGGTAGAAGTTGCCAATCCATATAATCCAAAGCCATTTGGAAAATATTTATTTTTTGGGATATATTATCTTTAAGTGGACCATATTATGTTGGTGGGCAGGGACGCAGCTAATGAAGAGCTGCCCCAATCCATATAGTCCAAAGCCTCTTGGAAAATGCTTATTTTTTGGGATATATCATCTTTAAGTGGACCATATTATGTTGATGGGCAGGGACGTAGCCAATGAAGAGCTGCCCCTACTTAATTTCCTTTTCATTTTTTACTTTGGTATATAATTTTTTCATTAATTATAAAGTTGTGCCCCTCAAAACTTTAAATATCTCTTTTTATTCTTTGGAAAAATTATTATTTATTGACGGAAATTAATATTTGTACTCCACCTTTGTACTTATGCATTACACTCGTTTTACTATTTTTATAGAGACGCAAATTACCCTTCAAAAAGTATATCCAAAGATACAGTCGCACACTACCAGATAATTATGTAATTTTTTTTTTTTTTTAACAATGTTCAAGTAGATTGCGAAAGTATAAAGTAGAGTGCGAATATTACATCACTTTAAAAATAATTGCTATTCATTGGTTAATGCAATGTTTTAAATGAAATTATTAGTTGCAAAAGTTAATGTCTGCGTTTGGTTACTTAATGATAATTTTTAATCTTTGGCATGATTGTTGTATTTAGACATCCAGCCTAATATATGTTAAATCTCATGCCTGTTTCAGTTTATTGTCGTTTAGAACCCTGACCCAAATCCAATACTAACCCCTAAAATAATGAAAATTTTGTGTGTTTCTCAAATAAGCTACTAGTGAGGTGGTATAGACATCAGTTGCCCCTCAAACTAAATTTCTGGCTCCTTCGATGGTGGGGGTTACATCTCTGGGGAGCGTGCTACTTGTCTAATGGTGCCTCAGAATTATTTGTTGAATACAAGGTTAAGACACACGATGCTCCTTAGCTTTCTAGTAGATGGATGAATTCCTTATTCATTTTTGTGCCATGAATAGCCTTTAGGGAAACAGTATAGTCTTTCCTAGTTCTAAGATACTTAATTGATTAAAATGTTATTTGGTGGCGGATACCATGCTAATTATTGGTGATGCTCGGGACATTTTTCTTAACTTCTATTTGAAAATTTCAATGGTCATCATTAATTAATAAATGTGGAACATATATTATCTAAATGATGCAGTATGGAAGAACATAACAGAGTTGCAAATTTTTTTTCTGCTCAATAAATTTGTATTTTTACAAACTTCCAATATAAAACCTGCAGTCACATCATTTACATGGAATCCCAGTCATCTTCATGTTATCAGAGCAAGAGCACTGTAAATTTTTTACAAATATAGATAACCTGGAATTTAAGAGAACGCAGGAGGGTGCTTGAATGTAGAACTGAGGAGAAGAGTCAAAGATGTGTTTCACACGAAGATGCTCGATTCTCTGTACTAATGAGTCCTCGTACTTTCCAAGGATTCCTTGTCATGTTAAATCTGAATTTCAGTGCTGCACCAATTTATCAGTTTACTTTGGACGCCTTACAAAGACTTTGTTTCATAGTAGGTGTACAGTTCAGAAATTTCGGGATGACTTTTCCTGCTTTCAAAATATTCTTTTGGCATATAAGTGGAAGATCCTATTACCAAAAAGACAATAGTACAATGAAGCTCAATACAAGTTCCAACAGGAACACACATGCACAGCCTTTCACAACTTGAAAGGGTAGGTGCCAAACACTCACTGGTGACAACACACCCAAAACCAGGACAGCCCATTCCCAAGATCTGGCACAAGAGAAACAGATGAGCAAAATCCAAAGCATAGAACTTGGTACAGCCCAAGTCAACAAAACAACTCAAACTGACCCATTTTTTAAGGTCACATGCCCGAACAATAAGTGGTTTCATGTGGGGGTCAAGACCTACACAAGAAAAGGAACTCACTGGTAGAACGACGATCTGTGGGATCTCCTGTAGTAGAATGATGATCTGTGAGATCTCTTGCCCAATCCACATCACTATAAACACGGAGGACAAGTAATAATGATTGAGAAGAGAAATGAAGCCCATGAAACATAGTGCATTTGAGATAACGAAGGATGTGCAAGACTACTACAAAATGAGTACATCTCGGGGCAGCCATGAATTGACAAACTATATAGACAACATGAGAGATGTTTGGACGGGTGATTGTGAGGTATACTAGAGTACCAACCCATCCTGAAGAGATTAACCATCATGTGGATTGAGTCTCGTCTTGGGCTCTAGTGGTGTATCAGCAATCTTGTTGTCTGTTACTCGAACTTTTGAAAGAAGATTTAATGTGTACTTTGCCCGAGCGAGAAAGAATCGGGAGATCTTTATAATTGAAGAAGCTTAGTAACCATCAACAACTGTAGTGATTTTCAGACCAAGGAAATAGTTAAGTGGTCCAAGATCTTTCATCTCAAATTGATGATTGAGAAACTGTTTGGGTTCCTGATTTCCTACAAATCATCTTCAATGATAATCATAGGAGCTAGTAGAATCGCCAAGGCGAGAGATAGTTGAGCTTAATTTGGCAAACCAAGCTCAAGGTTTGAGGCCGTACAAGGCACGGCGAAATCGATACACCTTATTGAGAGGATGATGATAACTTATGTAACAACCCTCACCCTAGACAGACACAATATTGTCCCTTTTTGGCTCCCCCGGACCAGAGACTTCCCAGGAGTCACCAATCCTTGTATTACTCCAGGTTAAGCACGCTTAACTCTGGAGTTCTGGTAGGTTCACGGCCATCACGGCTTTAAAACGCGTTGTGTCATACAAGAGTGCTGAATCTACATATTGTACTTCCCCTTTCCATACTTAGGCGATGTGAGATTATACACCTGTAGCTCGCCCAGCGTGGTAGTCTACTGGTGCCACCTGCACACGCTTACACACATCCGTTCACAAGGTCGCTACAATCACCCCCCTTTTGGGGCCCAACGTCCTTGTTGGCCACACTTCTGACTAGGTCAATCTTTGATACCATTTGTAACAACCCTCACACTAGTCAGACAAAATATTGTCCGCTTTCGGCTCCCTCGAACCAGACACTTCCTATGGGCTCACCCATCCTGGTACTACTTCAAGTTAAGCACGCTTAACTCTGGAGTTCTGGTAGGTTCACAGCCATCACGGCTTTAAAACGCATTGTGTCATAGAAGGGTGTTGAATCTATATATAGTACTTTCTGTTTCCACAGTTAGGCGATGTGGGATTGTGCACCTGTAGCTCGCCCCAGTGTGGTAGCCTACTGGTACCATCTACACACGCTCACACACACCCGCCCACAAGGCTGCCACAACTTGGAGGAGGCTGCATGTAAACTTCCTCAAGTAAATCTCCAATGAGAAAAACATTTTTCACATGCATCTGAAAGAGACTCCAATGACAAGAGGTAGCCACAACAATAAGAGTGCGAACAAAGGGAAGGCGAACAACTGGACCAGAGGTTTCTTCAACATCAGTGCCATACTCCTATGTGAATCCTTTGGCTACAAGGCGAGCTTTGTTGTTCTTAACAGAACCATCTGAGTGAGTCTTAATCTTGTAAACCCATTTGCATCCCACAATAGACTTTCCAGGAGGCAAGTCAACCAAATCCCAATTCTGTGTTTTGGCAAGTGCATCTAACTCTTCTTTCATCACTTGTTGCCACAAAGGGCTAGAGAATGCCTCACGAAGGGTGTGAGGTTCATGTAAGGTTGCAAGAGCATGGTAGCAATGAAAATCACTAAGATGTGAAGGTGGAACTCTTACCCGAGTGCAACGGCGAAGATTCAAAGTAGTTGTATTGTTAGGTACCTCGGATAGGCTAGATGACAGGGACTCGGTTGAAGGAGGATCGACTTTTTTCAATGATTATGAAGATTGAGAATCAAGAAAAAGATTTGTAAAATATGTTAATAGAGAAACATGAAATGTATTCTCAGAACTTGGACAATGTATGAAACATCTTGTCTTCCTAGGAGACAATATCATGAGAGATTTTCAGTCGTTTAAAGATTGAACCATAGCACTAATACCCCTTTTATTCAATTCCATACCCAAGAAAGCAATAAAGTTAAGCATGCGATTGTAGTTTAGTGTGCTCACGGGGTTAGAGGTGAACAAAACAGGCACACTCAAATACTTTAAGATGATTGTAGTCAGGTGGTTTACCAAAAAGGCGTTCATAGGGCGTTTGGTTATGCAAGAGGGGTGATGGTACATGATTGATGGTAAAAGAGCAGTGAGAGCTGCTTCTCCCTAGATGGAGGTAGGAATGGAAGCAGAAAGGGTGAGTGAATAAACTGAGTCTAAAATATGTCGAAGTTTGCGCTCAACTTAACCATTCTGCAATGATGTGCCTGAACATTGAGTGTGAAAAATAGTACCATAATGTTTGAGTATTTGGGAAAATTCATTTGGTTGATATTTCAAATCATTGATTTTGATGTTTTTATAGAACTGAGTGGAAATCATTTTGGCAAAATCATGATATATGTTAAGTAACTCATATTTATTAAAAATATCCATGTGAATCATGAAAAATTATCAAGATATATGACAAAACATCGTGATCCCCCCGTGGTAGATACAAGAGAAGGTCCCCCCACACATCAAAGTGAATACCTAAAAGGTAATGCAGGTCTAACTGACATGACATTCAATCAAAATTCCTTGAACTTTAACTTGATCTAATAAACCCTTAGAGACTAAAGAAGGATGACGTAAGCGACAATGCTATAATTCAAGAGAAGAAGAATTAACATGTGTAGATACAACATAGATGGTGGGAGTAGACAGATGGAGAGAAAAGAGTTCGAACAATCATCCAATTTTACACCTTGTCCTAACAATCTGTCCTATCTAAGAATCTGTACAACACAACCATTGGAATAAAATGTGATGTTTAAGCCTAACTCGATTAATTGGGCAACAGATAAAAGTTTAATAGAAAGCTTTGGTACAAGGTAAATATCAGGAACAAATAATTGGGAATGAGAAACAGTTCATGTATGACTAAGCAGCTCTATAGATTACAGGTGAGTGAGGGGTGGGAGTTTAAGCGGTGAGTGAGGTGGAGTCAAATGTCGTGTGATTATAGCAAACAAAGCCAAAATACAAACATGAATTGTTACCTGGTGCGGTAGAAAGAGAAAATGAAGATGCACCATATATTCCAATTAAATTCTAATCGTGAATTGCCTTAAGGTTAGTTACAGAGAATGCAAATGAGGAAGAGGAAGACTCACCAGTGACTGGTATTGGAGTGGGTGCTAGTGACTGGTTGCGGTGCCCGTTGTGACTAAAAGATGCTGTCTGAAAAGGCACTACCAGAGGATGGTGTAGCTAAACCGGTGGGAGTCTATAAACGTGTCTTCCTTTAGACAAGCTCATTGAGAAGAGCTTGGATAAGATGAATGACCTCGTTTTGTGCCATTTAGAGAGAGAAAAAAAAAAAACTATGGTTAACGTGGCTACTGGCATGGGCGATGACTTGCCAGACTGCTAATGTGGCATAAAATATGGACCAATGTCTGACGTGGCTGCTGATGTGACACAGTGGCTGGCGTGGCACTATGCTGATGTGGTAGTGCTGCTGATGTGTTTGCTGAAATGGCTGCCAAATCATATCTGATGCTGAAGTGGCGGACGCGTGGAGCAGACGTGGCGGCTGACTGTGCAAAGGCCTTCAGCGCGCATGAGTAGGCGCGTGACAGAGCGAACTGAATGACAACACCTTTAGGCGGCACATGAGGGCGCGTGGACTATATGTTAAGGGTGATTCTAGCCGCGTTGGGACGGTTTGTCTATACTTCCGAATGATCTGATCTGGAACTCGAAATACGCTTTGGAAGACCTACTACTGAATGTGGCAGTGCTTGAGCGCTGTGTTAGGAGTGGCGGCACTGGTGTTGTGGCCCCGAACAATTGAAAATGCCCCTAAAAGAGAAGAGAAAATGAAAAGAAAGTAGAGAAAAGGTTTTATAACCTTAGCTCTGATACCATGTTAGAAGCGATGGGGAAATTGTATGTTATATTGAATTAATTATAACAGTACATAATAGTCCTATATATAGGAAAATATTAAGAGTAGGTGAGTGTTGTACAAATAAGCCATAAATGACAACTGGGTGGTTGCATGACTTGCTTGTACATCACTCACCTACTTCCAGCCTCCTCTTATATATAGGCTCTCAGCAAGACCCATTTGTCATAAATGTACAAGCAAGCCATATATGGCAACTGGGTAGGTGTAGGAGTGCTATACAGGAAATCCTAAGGTTAGGTAAACGATTGTACAATATATATGTTGGAGAATAATTATAGAACTGATTTAAGCCCTTAAATCACTGCTTGACAGAATGTTAACATTGCTATACTTGGCCAACAAGTTGTTGCCATCTTTGTATTTGACTTTCTATGTAATTCCTTTATTATAAACTACTTATAGAGCAAGAAATTTCTATTCTCTAGCTACAAGTTTTCCTTAATTCACCTATAAATAGAGGTGGTTTGTGTAAACAAAAATCAAGAGAGAATGGAATGAAAGAGATGTAGCTATTTGGGCTTTGTGTGTCGTGGATGTAAGCCCTAGTGGCCAAACCAAGTTATATTCTTGTGTTTTCCATTTTCTAATTTCTCTCGTTGGGAGTGGCGGCACTGGTGGTGGTGACCCCGAACAAGTGAAATCGCCCCTAAAAGAGAAGAGAAAATGAAAAGAAAGTGGAGAAAATGTTTTAAAACCTTAGCTCTGATACCATGTTAGAAGAGATGGGGAAATTGTATGTTATATTGAATTATTTATAACAATAGGTAATGGTCTTATATATAGGAGAAGGTTGGGGGTAGGTGAGTGTTGTACAAGTAAGTCATAAATGGCAACTGGATGGTTACATGGCTTACTTGTACAACACTCACCTACCCCCAACCTCCTCCTATATATGGGCTCGCAGCAAGACCCAGTTGTCATATATGTACAAGTGAGCCTTATATGGCAGCTGGGTAGGTGTAGGAGTGCTAGACAAGAAATCCTAAGGTTAGGTAAAGGACAGTACAATATATACAACATGTAATCTAACACATACCAATTGCTCACATGTCAAGAAGGATTGAGACAGCGAATATAACAAAAATTCAAATAGAGATCAGGATGTGAGATGAATCTCCACTCTGCAGCATAACACCCATAAGAAATTAAGGTCTGGCCATGTGGCTGTGTAAAGCCATGGCGGTGGGTTGCGAGGGGCATCCTTCAGCAGTAGATGAGTAGAGCGTTTCTACAAACCATGCAAAATGGCATGATGGAAGCTCTGTTCATGAGAAGCAACTGAGATATTAAACATTTTGGAGTAGGAAGGGGCTTTCACATCTCTAATGAAGAACTTTGGTAATTTATATGTTTGCTATGACTTTTTCTTCCAGAAGCATGAAGATAATTGTGGGAGAAAGAAAGTCACTTCAAGGAATAATGTTTTAGATATAAAGATACAAACGGACAGTGGTAAAATTTAAGCCTCTTTATTATGATATCTCTGCAGTGGTTTTCCTAGTAGTATGTGTCGTATTTGAGATGAGGCATGTCAAGAAAAAGGTGTACCTTTTACGTAAAGGTTTAGTTGAAGTGCCCGAACTTTTGATATGTAACACAATATTCAGTCTCAAGACTATTATGGTATTACTAATAAATAAAAAAAGACTATTACAGTATTACTGCTTCAGTTCAATTTGTTCTGCACGATAATGTCATAGAGTTGGTATCAACATCGGGTTATGATTACTTTTCTGAGTATATCTCTGAAGTATTTGAATTTTTTAGCTCAATTCTATAACTCACTTTGTGTATTTGTGAATGGTCCAGTTACGGGATAGCTGCAATCTCCCCATTTTCTCATCGTCTGGCTTTTGACAACATGCCAAAGGACATCCAACACCTGCGTTGCAAAGTCAATTTTCAGGCATTAGGTTTTGTTCCTCATATCAGAGCTCTTGGTGATGCTCTTGTGGAACGCCTTCGGTATCCTCCTAGCAAAATATCGCTTGGTGACAATTACCTAAGAGAGTATACTGATGCAAATGACAAACAAGGAGCTGGAAAGTTTGTCGCCCTACACCTTCGGTTTGATAAGGTATGAACCCACTTCACTTTAAGAATTAGGGGATCTAATTAAAATTCTGCATTTCTAGTTTTGTATTCTAGTAGCCCTTGGGCTAAAGATACGACGGTATGACACTTCCACTCATTGATAAAAATAACCTGCCTGTTGTGCCTGGGTAAAATAATCCTTCAAGATAATAGGTGGTATTGCCCTTCCTTGTGCATTTAATAAAAATAAATTCATTAGTTTTATACAACAGCAATCGAACCTTTTTCCCAACTGCTTATTAGGGTCAGCTAAAAGGGCTAGCCCAGTGCATGAGGCTGCCGCTATTGCAGGCTACGCAGCCTTACCTCTGCATGGAGAGGCTGTTTTTGGTTTCGAACCTATGACCTCCAGGTTACAATGGAGCAACCTTACTGTTGCGCCGAGGCCTTATCCACAAATATATTTCTAAACAGAGTTCCAAGCTAAATAACTGCATAAAAAGTGATGGGTAGTCACTTTAAATCTTCCAATTAGTCATGTTTAGTTGGACTATAAATACATGTATTTTGCATTCATGCTCTCTCATCTTATGATTGCCTTTGCTTCTATTTAGTTTTACCATCTGCGTTTAGACTATAAAGTATTTTTGTCCATGTAATCTTTCTATGCAGGATATGGCTGCCCATTCAGCCTGTGATTTCGGCGGGGGAAAAGCTGAAAAACTGGCTCTGGCTAAGTACCGGCAAGTGATTTGGCAAGGAAGGGTCCTGAACTCTCAGTTCACTGATGAAGAGTTGAGGAGTCAGGGCCGCTGCCCATTGACTCCTGAAGAAATAGGATTGCTGCTAGCAGCTTTGGGCTTTGACAACAGTACTCGTCTATATCTTGCATCCCATAAGGTTTATATAGAACTTTCTCTCTTGTTTCAACTGAACACTTAATTCCAACTGTTTGAACTCTCTCTCTTTATCCGAAAGTGAAGCTCTTTCTTTGTTGTTTAAAGTTTAATATTGTTAATGGTTATGTTTTTCAGGTATATGGTGGGGAAGCTAGGATCTCAACCTTAAGGAATTTGTTTCCACTAATGGAAGACAAAAAGAGCCTTGCCTCTTCAGAGGAAAGGGCCCAGATCAAAGGGAAGGCATCTTTATTAGCTGCGGTTGATTACTATGTCAGCATGCACAGTGACATCTTCATTTCTGCTTCACCTGGCAATATGCACAATGCAATGGTATGCATTTCTGACTACAATTATACACAACTCTATGGGCTCTGCTGACAGCAGCATATTTAATAAAATTGTCCAATTGTATCCCAGAACAATTGATGTCATCAACCGTATCATCATTAGTCAACTGTCCATACAGTTTGAACTTTTAATGTCAATTCTCATTGTGTAAACCAGCCATGGTTGCTTTTGATGGCATGCTGCATTGCAAGTGACCATCCTTACAGACGGAACTTCTAATATTTCTCATGGTGGAAACCTGCAATGGTTGTTTTTGATGCAGCATGCTGTGCTGCAAATAACAAATCAGGATTAGCATTGGCATTAGGTGAATTGTTTAGTGAAATAATTTAGCATAGAGAGATAGAGTTCAGGAATTAAGTTCGGTTATCTTTTATTTGTCTTTTTCTTTCCATTTCTTTTTCCCTTGTATATTATGTTTCCTAGGACTCGGGGGATTATAGGATGACTTGGACAAAGTTGCTATTCGAAACAATAATTTTTTTTGTGATTTTCCCCATCCCTCATTCATTTAAAAAATTCGAAAAAATCAATAGTAATTTTTGTGATGTTAGTTTATAATTTGCTGGTGGTTGAATTGGGTGTTAGAATTGTACATTCATTTAATTTGTAATCAAAGAGGTTCTGCTATAATTAACCATTATTTGCTCGATGAATATATATATATATATATATATATATATATATATATATATATATATATATATATATATATATCTTGTGGTGATGATTTTGAGTGCCCAAGAGGTTCTAATGCCAGAGTCTCAACTTTAACAGGTGGGACTCAGGACTTACTCAAATCTGAAGACGATAAGGCCTAACATGGCATTGTTAGGCCAGCTCTTCCTAAATAAGAGCATGGTTTGGTCAGACTTTCAACAGGCAGTGGTGGAAGGGCACGAAACCAGGCAAGGGCAGATCAGGTTGCGGAAACCAAAACAGTCCATATATACATATCCTGCTCCTGATTGCATGTGCAATGCTTAAGGTAACATCATTCTTGAGAGTCTGAGCATGCCTTGTATGTCTATATGATTTGCAGCTGAAAGCTATTGGTTTCGGTTTAGCGTATTTAAGATAAAAGTCCCTTTCTAATTATTCATGTGTTATCTTGTACGAAAGTTCATCAAGAATACAAGATGGATATGTGAAATACGTTGCATATGTCAATTCGTTGAGTGTGATTTATGAATAGAATTTGTAGACCAGTGTATAATGTAGTATATCTTTTGAAGTTGTTTTCTGCTCAGCTTATCGAAGGGGTTTATATAAAGACATGGTTTTTTTAATCGGCAAGAAACACACTCACACATTCACTTTTGCCCCTTCGGGAACTTGAATCCTCGACCTTCCATGGAAGGCGAGAAAGTACCATCAGACTATCTTGAATTTGCATTGAAGAGATGACAGACCAGACTTAAATCTTTTAGACGCCATATTTAAGGCTTTTGAGGTGTTTGAATACATTTTCCTTGCATTAGAGAGTTCATTTGCCTTCTCATTGCGTTCGTGAGCTCTGCTTCCCAGTTTTCGCTCTACCCTCCTGGTTTTTGATGAGTTTGCTCATTGCGGATCGTCTTCAAGCTCAGGGCAGTTATAATTTTATTAGGTATTCTCCCCTGGCCTTCTCAATCTCAGCTTCAGCTTCAGCTTCATCTAAGCTCTTCAAAGACTATCCAATTTCTTCCTCTTCATTCAAGTCCAATTTACACTTGTCCCAGGTAAAACACAAATTCAGATGATAGTTCCAAGTCAATAATAATAAAGAACCAGTATATATAAATTCAAAACAACTTGGTGCCACCAAATACAACAATCTTAATGCTCAGCATTACTATAACAGAAAATACAGAGACTTGCCAGAAAATTTAAAAATAAAAAAATAAAATTATGAGATATTGTTGCAAATTAGCCTTCCTTTTCATATGATAGGATGTAGTTGTTATTAGGCAAGTCCAGGTGTCCAAGAGAGTAATCCAATTATATCTCATTGTAGCTTTTAAAAAAATGACAACAAATTATTCTTATGAGATGAATCTTTGGTGGGTTATATTGTGAGACCTATCTTGCTTAATGGTTGAGATTGAATAATTTGATAGCAAGGCCCAAATGGTAATGACAATAAGCTTGATATTCAAGGAGCAGTATCTCTCTGGTATAAATTCAGGTCTTGTGTCGTCCACTTTAAATAAAATAAAATAAGTAGAAGTAAAACACACAGAGATTACGAGGTTCAGTCATTAAGGCTTACATTCACGGCATAAAGAGTTCAAAAGGTTACATTACCTTATAATACTCTCTCAAATCATATACTCCTTTATGTAGGAGAAGAAGTTATGAGAATGGAAAGAATTAAAAAAATCATATACGATACTCCTTTATATAGAAGAAAAAATTATGAGAATGAAAATAATTAAAAAAAAAAAAAAGAAGCAAGGTTGAATTTTTTTCCATTGATTCCTCCACTAAATACCAAATCTTTAATAATAAAAAATAACATCAATTATTGAAAGATTTTTTTTTACTGATTTTTTTATTAAATTCAATAGCACAATATTATGTGAAAGTGTTGGATTCTTGATCTAAATTTTTTTCACTGATTCTCCCATTAAATCTTCAATAAAATCAACAGCACAATAATTACTTAAAAATGTCGAATTCTAGATCTAATAGTGTTGCAATGACTGTCACTCTCCAATGCAAACCACAAAAACAAGAGAATATACAAGTCAATCAAAGAAATCTTTTAATTTATTTAAATATATTATATATATATATATATATATATATATATATATATTTTAAATCAAATCCATCACCAAACCAGTCACGGTCCTATAAATGATATCGTATTGTCTTGTCCTACTTATAAGAGAGATGAGTGGGCAGACCTCATAATTCTGTCCGCTCCTTTTATTGTGTTTCAGCCTCTAATTCTGACTTTTAATGCACCATGAACTCTCAATCTCACTTGTGCCTACATATTTATTGGATACCACATATGTCTTATCTATATATATATATATATATATATATATATATATAGATATCAAAAACTACCATACAAATAAAACTACAAAACAAAAGAGCCATATACAAACAAAGCTTTGAGACAGAACTAGGGATTGAATCCCAACATACCAACTTATCCCGTGAGAATGGGACCATTTTGCACGCTGCATTTGCTGACCCATTACCCAACTTTAGAGTCAATTTTAGAGAGATGTTTCCTCTATCGAGCAAAAATTTACAACCATCAACGATCACATTCATAGCTTCTTTCGTCAGATTAAACTCTATAATTGATTTACAATCACCTTCCACAACTATGTTTGACAAATTCCAATCCAAGCACGCTGAAGGGCAACACGTAACACCAAATCTTCTGCAACTGTGACTGATGGTGTATGGGAGAAAGAAATAGAAACAATTCTCAACAAAATACCTTCATGATTACGAAGAACAAACGCCCCCCTGCAGTCGAGTGATCTCCCATTAAAAGAAGCATCGACATTCAGCTTACAAAACCCAGTTGGAGGAGGGGACCATAAAGACATATGGTTGAGACTAGGAGAAGCTGTGACCGCATTAAGTGGTGTTGACGACGAATCTCTTGGCTCTCAAAAAAATCCCGAATCGCATTATCCACAACAGTTTTAGGATCCATCTTTTTCTGATTAAAACTCCCTATTGTTTCGATTCTTCCATATATGCCAACAAATATAGGAAGCCAAGTACTTTTGCCTTTTCTTATTCAAAAAAAAACAAAGAAAAAAAAAGAAAAAAAAGGAGGAGGACAATTAGCTCAAACGATGCTTTTTCTCCGAGAGGTTGAATATTCGAATTTATTAAAGACAATATTGTGAGTGTGTGCATAGATTATAAGATCATAAAGAGGAATAGGTTAAAGTTATCAACTCTAGTCACTTTTTTTCGCTTTTAGGTGAAACAAAATCCAGAACAACTTTAGTCACTTTCTTGTAAAATTGATTAAGTAGACATGTTAAAGCCAAACATATGAAGGTGATGGCATATATGTATTCTAACCCAAAGTGTATGGGGTGTGTGGATACATTCAAGGGAATTTGACTCATGCAGTGTAAAAATATTCCAAAGAAGAGGGGAAAAAAGAAGAAGCAATAGTATACATCATTAAACATCAACATAACATATATGAATTTTATTGATTGAAAGTAGGGTTCCACCAAACATCAATTAATGTCATAAAGTGTAGTTATTGCATCAATAGATTTCAATTATAAATTTTCATTAATAAGTGAATTTTATGAGTTTATTTTTATTTTATACGAAAAATAATAAACTCACACACCCAAATCACTTCACATGTTTTTACAAGACTTGAACCTGAACTTCTACTTTGACAAGTGAAATTGATGAGTGGGAAAGGGATTTTTGTAACCTCATGATATTTGCTAGCCATGAACCTAAGATAATAGAATCACTTGTGTATTGGAATGTCATACTCACACTTACCAAATGAAAATGTAATAATGGGGCCTACTTAGTAGCCCTCTCCATTTCAACCAGCTCATACACTACATGAGATTTGGTAAGGATTGAGAAGACTACCCTTTCCTTCAAACAAAACCTATGCATATACTTTCTTATCATGTTTTAAGGTAAAGAAGTATGGAATACGAATTTCAAAATAAATTATCAATTTTAATTACATGAGAAGAAAATGATGTAATTAAAATTGATAATTTATTTTGAAATTCGTTGTGTGAAAAAGAGAAGAAGTCACGGATTCAAAGTAAGAAAACAATCTCTCCGCATGCAATGAAAAAGTTATATATAATTAGTAATTTTAGGAATCCGAATACGAACACATTTGTTCGGGGAATTGGGCGATTTACTAATTAAGTGTTATAAGGGATACTTATCCCATATCAGATCCAGATGAAAAGTGAAATGGGTATAAATAGGTGAGTATGCAATACTACCTAATAATTTAAGCTTTTGGATAAATGGATAAGTACCCACCCGTCACAATTGGTATCAGAGTCAGACTGAATCCTTAATTCGGTGTCACTCTAAGCGCCCGGGTAGACAGGGTGGCCTAATTACAACGAGAGCGTTGCGAGTTTAGATGTAAAAAAATATTACACGAGATATTTATCCCAAAACATAAGTAAATATGCAAAATTACTCAATAATTTAAAATTTTAAATAATTAAACAAACGTTCACCGATTACATGCGTTGCCTTGGTAATAACCAAGCTCATTCTAACTTCTTTGTAATATTACAAAAGAAAATGACACATATTTATATATTTATTTTTATTAGTATTTTACTTTTCCGGTCTTTAGTCTCATGGCCAGTGCCAAGTGGAAGTCTACAACTTTTGGCTGTCTGGCTGTCTTTGTTGTTTCATTTTCAGATGAGTGGGCATATTAATTTCACTTTCAATTCCACTCAAATTGACCAAATCTTGTTAAGCTTAATAAATAAAATGGGCCCTACTTGCATGTTAAATTTGTAGAAACATTATTGGATAGTATAAATGATCAATTATATACTATATGTCATTACAACTGGCATTGGATTATATTGCTTATAAAATGATTAATATGCTCAATCCTTTTTAAATAACAATTAAAAAAAAAAAAAAACTTGGAGTGGTGAATCCTAAGAATTTGATCAAATCTTCTGTCTTTTTTTAATAAACTAACTTCTAGCATTCTTTACTTTAGATTTATTTGGTTCCAACTACTTCAACAGATTGGGTTTAAGTTTATATTTCAATATTATTTGAGGCTTATTTATTTAAAAAATAAAAATCATAATACAATAGAATATGAGAGTTTGTTTGATTGACAATTTAATAAAAACTATTCCCTGAAATCTTAGTTAAATAGAAAATTTTATTTTGAAAGAACAATTTTTTGTAATCCTCTTAAAATTATTTAGGATGTGTTTGGTTGTATGGAATTAGAGTCTTATAATTAGAATTGGTAAAACTTGAAAAAAAAAATTAGTTCAATTTTATAAATTATTTTTATTAAATTTCACCGATTCTAATTTCAAGACTCTAATTCCATGTAACCGAAAACATCCTTAGGCTATGTTTGGTAAACATGTGATTAGAGTTTTAGAATTGGAATGGAATTGGTGGAATTAGAAAATAGTGACTCATAAAATTGAACTAAATTTTTTTCAAATTTTTACTAATTCTAATTCCAAAACTTTAATTCAATACAACCGAACACACCCTTAGGCTATGTTCGTTAGGCACGAAATTAGAGTTCTAGAATTGGAAAAAAGTAACTTAGAAAATTAAATAAAATTTTTTTTTAATTTCTTTAATTTTAATTTCAAGACTTTAATTCTATGCCGTCAATTCTGATTATTAACCAAATAATTATTTATATTTTTTTCACCCAAAAACAGTGATGGGATACATCTAAAAACTACATGTGCATACAAAATCTATCTCCAAACTTTTCCTTTTAACATTCTGTGTGCCTATGTAAGGATGACAACGTCTATGGAGAGAAGTCTTAGGAAATTAAGATAAGGCCAAGGTTGATGGTAATGGCAAGGCTAGTGGGGAATATGACTTTTAATTGTGAACTTTGGGGAGATAATAAATGGAGTCCACTTCTATCTTGTCTTTTTCTTTAACTTAAATGACTGACAACTTCCCTCTTTGTTATTTCACTTTTTTAACTCTTTGTTTAAAGGGAGAGGAATGGAAAACCAGAAGAAAGGAAAGGGTAAGAATGGGTCGAGAGAAAGGATGATGTTTACCAATTTTTTTTTTTTAGTTTCGTTTGAATGGATAAAATAGAATATTATTGGTGCAATAATGACATAGTATCACATATTAATTTAATACGAATAAATAATTAAATTTTATGTATATATATTTAATTAGTACATGTTATCATGTCACTATTACAACATGAGCATTTAAATTTTTTCTCAACAAATAAACATTATAATTGTTTGATTAATATATTTCAGTTAAATCAATAGATTTTTGTAGTTACACCGACTTTTAAAAATAATAAAACCTCCTTTTATTTTTATAGGTATTTTCATGATTATTGATTCTCATATCAAGTCGGTTACGTAGTCAGTGAAATATAATAATTATACGTACTAACTTAAATATTTTAATATATAAATTAGTACGTTACAATGGGGGTGCTAATGTCTTTTCATATTTATTTAACAAATTTTTATTTATTTATTTTTATTTTTTACCGTTCTCGTTTTCCCACTTTTAAATAGAAGAAAAATAATGGGTCAAATAATCCCTCCATTCCCTTCCTTCATATCATCATCCAATCAAACAACAAGGAAGACTTGTTCCATTTTTCGATAAATTTATCGTTCCTTCCTTCCAAACAAAACATAAAAGTTTTTCAATGAGCACATTTTTCCGGTTATGACTTGTTCCCATGAGCACATTCTGCCATCATAATGTCTTTCAATTCCATTGTTGAAGTCGACTCTAAGGTGAAGAATTAAAATCCTTCCCGATGACTTGTACTTCACAGTGAACTGACCTTCTTAGATGACTCTATGATGTCTTTCAATTCCATTGTTGAAGTGGACGCTAAGCCGCTAAGGTGAGGAATTAAAATCCTTCTTGATGACTTGTACTCTGTAGTGAAATGACCTTTTTAGATGACTCTGTAACTGTTGATCTCAGTCCTCCTTAATACATTGTTCAAACTTTTTCTTGGCTCGGACTTCACACGTGTCATTACACGGACCATACACAAGTAATGATTGGTTTCACAGCCATCCACGTCAGCAAATTCTTCCCATTTGTCCACCATTGGGTCCCATTAGCTGACGTCCCTAGACTTTTTTTTAAATCATTTTATACTCTCAGATTTTCCAATTTTTTTAATGATTAGGGAAAGAGTATATGATACTCCAAGATGACCACATAATCTGGTATTATTATTGGACGGGCACGATCATCTTCTCTCTAAATCTAAGCCGTTCGATGTCTCCAATATAATCCAAATCGAAATACAAATGCTTATATATCGACAAGACGACTCCCATAGTCAGTTGATTTCTGAGATAGAGTAGAGAGAGAGAGAGAGAGGGAGAGGGAGCGTGTGTGGTGTGGAGAGAGAAACGTAGAAAAGGGTAAGAGAGGCAACTAGAGTCAATAGACATGGAATGTTGGAGTGATAGCTAGGGTTTCGAACTCAAGTTCTGCGATTTCACCGTTCCTTTCTCTTTCCGGCCAAAAAGTTTTTGTTTTTCCGGTGATACCACCGTTAGATTTGGTTAAAACTTCTACTTCTCGGCGAGAATTTCGGTTTTTTCGGTGATATGACCGTTTGATAGGCTTATCACCGTTTGATTCCCCCGAAAAACTTACTCTCGCCGGCGAAATTGCCCGGTTTTACTGTGACATGGGTGATGAAATGATCGTTTAATCTCTCCATTTTTTTCGGTAATCCCGAATTTGCCCCCAAATCACGAATTTTTTTATTTATTTAATTTTTTTAATCTGTTTGCTGAAATCATAGTTGGTTTTCCAATTGTGGGTTTGGAGCATTGATTTTTCTTTGATCTTTTGTGTATGTTCTGAGAAATTTGCAGTATTGAAGTATTGAGTGGATTATCACTATTTCTGTTGTGGAGTTCTTTTAACTCTGAAGATATTATTGTGTTCAATTATGGTTCTGAAGTTGGATCAAGTGTTACTTCACTTCCCTTTATTTATTGGTTACTCTTAATGGAAGTGATTGTCTTCACATCATAGCTTGTTTGTGAAGTAGGCTGATTTTTGTGTGCCTTAAATTGGAACTCAGTCATGAGAGTTATTGTGATATAAAAAAAGTTCAAAAGACCTTTTTGTAAATCATTTGATGATGATTTTTACTTTATGTTTTTAAAGTTTTTTTTTTTTTTTTTTTTTCATAATTTTAGCCGAATTTAAAGTTTTTTTGTTTGGATCCCATTGACATTTTGACATCTTCCCTAATTTGGTTTTATTTGCATTGATTCTTTTCCTAATCTGGTGTTGCTGCAATAGGCAGAACCCACTTGCAATTCTCGAGCTTTTGGCCGGCCTTGATTTTGTGCTCCAATTCGGAGAATTCTGAATACCCTTTTTATCCAAATTTTGCTCTCTTGGTGTTTGGTGAAATGGCTGTTTCTTTTACCCGATTTTCGTGGTGGTTGTGGGGTGGGAAAGATAAAGAACCTGTTGCTAATGGGTCTTCGAAAAATTCTTCTTCGGATTGGGGTTTAGGTTTGAGGGAACCGGATGCACATACAGTGAAATTTCCATCCGTTAAGGGGGCGAAGATGGCCTCTTCGACGAGGAAGGTAAAACGGAAATGGCAGAGCAGGGAAGAAAGGAGAATTGACAAGGAGTATGATGGTGTGTTGGTGCCATCAGATGGCGTTTGTTTGTCGGGGTCTGAATCCGATGACTCGGACTGGTCAATTGGGTGGCTGGAACCGCACGCCCCTGATTTCCAGAGTGATGATGAGGCAGACGACAGTTTTGCGGTGTTAGTTCCTTGCTACAAGCATAATTGCAAGGAGTTGGAGGAAGGGCCGAATAATCAGTTCTTGAATGCCATCAAGAACCTTCCAAATGAGTATTCTGCTGGTAATAATCTGTTTTCATCTTTAATTAAGTGGAAGAGGTAGATTTAGCTTTTGTTAAAACTTTTGAATTGCCTGTGTGCTACTTGAGCTGCATTTAGAGTTCCCTGCTTCTTGTTGGGTACACTTTGAAATATTTTAATTTAGCAAATTGAAAAACTGAAATTGAAAACTTATACTAAACATAAGTTTGAAACATAGATGCCATCTTCTAGTAGTGAGATTGAAACATAAAGTGGTGCTTACTTTGTATTGGCATAGATCATTAAAGTGCTTCATTTTAATTATAAAGTAGTCATTTATTTGGGTTTCTTTTGACATTTAGTGGGTTTTGTGCTCCCTATGGTTTATGATTTGATTTATCAGTTGTGTTGAGACCCCTTGCATCCGTGTTTTGGATTATATGCGTGTCGGTATGTACATCATTCCCATTCCATGCGTCTGACTGCTATTTATCCTCTTCAATTCAACAGTAGGAAATATCTCTTAATGTTTAGAAGAACAAATGTAAAATAATATATATATATATATATATATATATATATATATATATTTGGTTTTGTCTTCCTTGCTATTTGCTTTGTCATCTGGTCCACTTGTGCTAATTGTTAAATTCCTTTTCTGTTTTTGAGAATTCCTGGTCCTGTTCCAAGGCAAATCAAAAACAGAAAGATGCACCTTCTGAGGACTGTTTGAACTGAAATAACCCACTGATCTACCTCTTTGTGGAGGTTAAGAAACTATTAAAATATCAGTTATTCCACCTTTTTAATTTAACGACGTAAACTAATTGATTTAGGGGATTTAGGCATTTCCTGTTGCATGATTGCATGCTTTCTCTAAACCTATTCATGGGTCTTCAATAGAAACAACTCCCCTCCCTCTCCCAGAGCTACCCACATAAATGAGAAAAAAAGCCTCTTTTTTTCTCTCTCTTGTCTCCCTCTCCCTCTCCCTCTCCCTCTCCCTCTCCCAGAGCAACTAGAGTTTACCAATGCGGCCTTGACTAATTATTTGTTTATTTGATTTGTTAGATGAGCTTCTTGGTTAGTCAGACTTTGGCTGTAAATTTATTTTGTTGGATTTTGGAAACTAATGTTATTTTCATGGTTGCCTGGAAAGTGCACTTTGTTGATGCTAATGCATTCTTGTGGGTGTGCAACAAGACAAGACATAATAGAATTAGAAATGAATACATTCTTGAGATGGTTGAAGTATTGGAGATAAAATGAGAAAATCGATTGAGGAGTTTGGAGATTTGCAAAGAAGGCCGCTAAGTACAACAAACAACAACCACCAGAGCTTTTTTTTTTTTTTCTTTCCCTAATTGTTCGGGTTGGGGTCGGCTACATGAATCCTATTTTTCATTCCGCTTTATATAATGTCATGCCATTAGTCAAACCACATGTTATCAATCATTCGTTACCAACTCTATTCACGTTAATTTTAGGTTTCTCTTCCCTTAGTACTACCCTCAATGTGGACTATGCCACTCTTATTAACTGACCCTCTTAAAGGGTCTTCTGTGTACATTTCTAAACCATCTTAAACGATTTTTTATCATTTTTATCTCCAATTGGTGTTATTTCAACCATCTTATGAGTGTGATCATTTCTAGTCTTATCACGCATCCATCTCAAAATAAGGAAGAGTTACATGGTTTAGTGATTCGAACTCCCTTTGAGTTCATGAATTAAAATCCATCTTTTGAACAGAAAAAGGAAAAGTTACTTAGGCTACATTGAGAGTAATGCTAGAGGAAGGGGAAATCAAAATTAATATGGATAAAGTTGAGTAAGGAAAGATACAATAACCATATGTTTTGACTGTGGCTATGGCTATGGCATTAGATAGTGTAGTATTGGAAAAGTAGGATTTACTGATCCTAACTAGTTGGGCAAAAAGGATTTGTTGCTATTTTTGTAATGCTTTATTTGGGTTCAACTCCGCTAGCTTAATTAAAGTGCATGAGTTCATTAGATGTTCCTTTAAAATTGATAAAGCTAAACTTCTATCTCTATTTTCCAATGGGCCTAATGTTTGTTTGTTCTCTGTCTTATGGTTGGATATGCAGAGGGCAAAAAGTATGTGGAGCAGTGGCTTTCTTCTATTTAGAATTGCTGATGCATACTGATTCTTGGTGGCCTGGTTCTTGATTCTGTGGTGATCCATTTGAAGTAATGGCTGAGATGTGGTACGGGTTAGAACTTGGGAAAAAATATTTCTCTCTCTCTCTCTATATATATATATAATACAAATAACAAAAAGAAGAAAAAGAGAAGTTAACAACTGTGTCTGCAGTCTGTGAGGAGTGCAGATGATGATCAACATATGTTTAAGTCGAGGGGAATTTATTCAGTTGAGAAAACAGGTTCTCTTATGATTCAGCAATGTCAGTGATGAAGAACATATGTATCTTACTGTTTTTGCTGCACATTTTCTTATGTTCTCCAGGTTGTATGGTGTTAGGGTTATGTCAACCATTGCAAGGAGTAACTAGAAATGTAGTGCAGATATTTTGTTTTCAATACTACTGCTGTAAATATATAGAACATATTTATGCTCCACTGATAATTTTTCGTCTCTTTAATGGTGAGAGTAAGGGTCTTCTGTTCGTTTCTCATTATGGTTTCATGGCATTCTAGTATGCAATCATGTTTCAGTTTGTTTGATACTTTATTTGGTTAGCATACTCTTGTTTCTAAAAGCAATTTCAAATATGTATATATATGTGGATGTATATTGTGTGTGTGTTGATAATTCTTCCTCAAACGAGGGAAACATTTGCAAAATGTTGTTGACCAGGCAAGTACGTGAAGGCGCTTTGTCATGGATCAGGATTCTCTCCTGTTCTTTTTGGTCCTGTGTCGTCTGGTGCGTTGTTGATGCAACAACTTCAAATTCTCGATTCAATGGTGCTGTAGTATTGTAATATGTTGCATAATTGTTATATTTTCAATGTAAATGTGTTGCAGGAGTGCTACATTGTTACGTTAGTGTTGCACGTGACGTGTAGTGTTATATTGTGATGTAGTGTGCTGTACCGGAGAAGATTCGGATTCCTTTTGTCGTACTTTGTGCCTTCTTTTTGGCCTGTGTTTTTTTTGGAGTGGACCCTCTTGCTCCATTGCTTTGAGTTGTTACAATAATGAGTAGATGAGAATGGTTTGATCCTTTTCACAAAGAGTCCTTGAATCACAAAAGATGGAGCATCTTTCCTTGTTTGTTAAAATCTGATTCTTGTGAGACCATGGCATGTGGCCTATGTCACTCTTAGGTCTAATGTGATCAATAATGATCCTAAATAGGTTGTTTCCTTTTGGCCCTTCATTTATTATTTGGATGAAATGTCCCAAATCCGATTGTAGATTTTTTCTTAAGGGCTACTCAGTATACGAGACTTCTACGTAGAGTATAGGGAGGGTGACTAGGAAGGGTCAGACTTATATTTTTCATTCCATACATGAATTCATGTTGTTGGTGAACCTTGACTCCATCGTCTCTTGCTTAGGACTCATGTAATTAGGACTCATGTAATTAACTTATAGGTATTGCGTGGGGATATTTTAGTATATTATGCACTTATTATGTTACCCCAATGCGAGAATATAATATTTATTTATTTTGAACTTTCCACAGTGTGTATCGTTTTCTGAATATATTAAAATTCCTACTACCCCATTAACGTAACCTAGAGAATAACTCATATCTTGTGCAACAAACATTGTGAAAATTCAAAGCCTTGGTTGAATCAATCAAGATATTCATTGTTGACATAACATAAAATCCTTAGCTGTAAATTAAATATTGCTGATGACTCTAGTCTTCCCATCTATGGAAATTGATTGGACAAAAGGTCTCTCTGCCTTCAACTTTACTCTTGCTTTACGAATGAGAAAATTGTATGGGAAGATGGTTGATAAAACTTTATCAGTCCATGGTCGGCAAGTTCTTTGACTTCTTTCCCCAACCTAAACTAGATGTAAATTGGATCAAGTAATCATAAGGAATATATTCCATCTAATCCCATTCCATAGTTTGTTGATTATCTATTAATAAATTCATATTTGACTCAATATATTAAGATTTATGATTTTTGTTTTTAAAAAAAATATATATAGTGTCAAAAGAAATGAGAGGATAAAGAAAACAATATATCTTTCGATTTCAGAAGATTTAAAATGAAGTTTGTACGAATGGAATGGAGATCCCACTGCAAAATATCATGTCTCCGTTCACATACTTATTTCCTCTAGTATTCTCCGAATTGAAGGATAATAAAAAATAATAATAATAATAAAAAAGTCAGTGAGAGAAGACAATTAGAAAAAAAATGTGAGCCAAAAAAGAGAAAAATGAGATATTGACTCTTTGTTAAATTGGAAAACAATAAGGAGAGAAAATATAGAGAGAGGGAAGAAGAAGAGGAAAGAATGAGGAAATTTTTTGTTAATAAAATGAAAATATTATATATGAATATATCATAGCATTATATAACATTATGTATGCTATAAGTTAATATTTCTTTTGGCCAATTTTGAACAAATTGAAACATTTTTTATTAGCTCTTAGTATCGTTTTAAATTTTAATACAAACAACATAATAATCCGTCCACCATCTTTTCTTTTTTTTCCTCAAAATATATGAAAATTGTAATGAGCTATGAGGACACCTCATAATAATAGGCTTCTTTACTCATTTCGAAATACGGTCAATATTGTTATTTCACAAGACATCATTTCTTGAGAAGCGCACAAACAAGATGCAACCAAGTATAAAAAAATCAAACTTCTAACTTTATTCTCATCTCTTTTTAAGATTCCCTAAGCTTCTTGCAATTCACTTCTAAGAAGAAAGTTTATAATTTTACGTAGGTACTATATTTTTTAAACCTCTTAATAGTTAGATCATTTATCAAATGAGTTTTACGTACCATCATATTTAACGACTACAAACCTTGAGGGGATACAATATTTCGAGATATTGTAGACTTTTAGGTTGTGTAGGTCGATGCACAGAAATGTGTGGTACCCATATATATTATTGTGCTGGCTCCCATACGCTCGTGTAAAAGCTTTTTCCTTGCAAAGGACGTTGAGAACCAACACCATTTACGCGCTTCCTATGCATGTACATTTTTCTAAAAGTTTATTAAAGGTGGGTCCAAAGTAATCATCAAAGACAATGTCACACATACATAATTATAGCCGACCCTCCAACACGCTTTTGTTGAATGAGTTAGAACTCAATTTAGGGCAAAGCACAATGCTACTTTACCAAAGTTGGTTAAAGGTTGGTCTAAAGTAAACTCTCTCTCTCTCTCTCTCTATATATATATATATATATACATATATGTATATATATGGAAAATTAATATAAATTACACATCAAAGAAAATGTATCACACACATAATATTTAACAGTTTATTTAATTTTTTTTTTCTTTATGTCAATGCCACGCTGTCAAATTCAGTGGTATGCCACATTGACATGGTGATTGCTGATTGGTTAGCTACTACTGACACTTCTGCTTTTTTTCTCTTTTCTTTTTTCCCTTCAACGTGAGAACCACCACTCCTTTCGCGCGAAAATACCTCCCCACCATGAGCACATAATTAGGTGGTACCCAATTCCTTTCTTGCATGTCTTTTCCAGAAAAATTAAAAAAAAAATCTGTACTTTTTCATTTTTTTGCCTTGGAAAATGTTCTGTCTTCTATATGTTAATACATTCTAAATCTGTAATTTTTCCTTTTTTTTCTTCGAAAATGTTCTGTCTTCCTACTATATGTTAATGCTTTCTATGTGTTCAATCCTTGTTGAGAAAGAAATATATAGAGAGAGAGAAAGAAATATATATATATATATATATATAGAGGGGTTCCATGTTTGTTTGGCTAGAGAGAAAAATTAGAGGATCAGTTTGGAGAGATGTTGCATAGAGCTGCACAGAATGCATATTCATGGTGGTGGGCAAGCCATATCAGGACAAAGCAATCCAAATGGCTGGAACAAAGCCTCCAGGGTATTTTCCTGATTAAATTTTCACTTGGGTTTTAGTTGATTTGGTTTTAATTAATGATTTCAGACACACACACACACACACACATATTCATAGTAAAACTTTGTTTGAGATATGTATTACTTTCCAATCTATTGAAATGCTTTGGCTTTGGTTGATTTGGGTTTTAAATGATTCTACACAAACACACAAATTTTGGGTTTTACTTGATTTGGGTTTTGGTTGATTTAGGTTTAAGTGATTCTACACACCCACACACACACACACACACACATAAATCTTTGCTTGATATATGTCTTGCTTCAGTCTATTGCATATTTTGCCTGTTTACCAAAAAAAAAAAAAAAATATCAAAAAAATCTATTGCATATAAATTATATCAAGTGCATTGGGTTTTGGTTGATTTGAGTTTTAAGTGATTCTAAACACATATGCATATAAAACTTTGATTGAGATATGTCTCATTTCCAATTTATTGCATATGAATTATATCAAGTGATTCATACTTTTATTTTTTAGTTTGTATTTCTTTTATTTCCTGTCAAAAACTATTTGAGTTGAAAATTTTGCGACAGAGAGAATCTCTTTTCTGAAATATTTGATTAATGGGAAATACTTAATTGGGAAATTGGATTCTTGAATTTTGATTCCTACAAGTCAGCAATCTTATATCTTTAGATAGTTTGATAACAATCACAATCTCATATTTATGTTGCGAAAAGAAAAATGTAAAACTGTAATTTCAAAATAGATAAATGGTCTGCATTTATAGTTGAAGATAAACTGACTGAAAAAATGCCTATGAATGGCCTGCTTAGTATCTGGAAACAATTTCCCAGTAAAACGCAGGCCGTTTTTGCAGCTAGCAATTTTCTTATACTCTTATGACAATTTGAAATCCGAGAACTTCATGCCAATTATGTGAACAAAACTTGCATAATTCACGAACCTCTTTAAATTTCTGCTACATTTTGGCAAGAAGTGATATCTTAGAAACTTCTTTCCATTACATCAATTTTTACCTTTTACAAACTTCCCGTCACCTTTTTTACATTTTAACTTTTGTGAACTCAAAGATGGTTTGTGTTTCTTGTCATGGTAAAAAAAAGAAAAAAAAAATGCCGAAGTTCATGGGAATAGCTTCAAAAAGCTAAAATTTCTTTCATCTAGTGTATGGAAAGGAAAAATAAATAGAAGAAACAAAAATTACCTCCTATTTTATTAAGAGTAAATAAATTATAAGATAATCGGTATGTTATTTTTTTGCAGGGGAAATATTGTTCAGACATCTAGAACCTACTAACCTTTTCTGTAATTATTTGGTGCTAGACTGCTAGTATGCCATAAGCATGAACTATAAAATCCTAGTTTTGATGAAAGTACATCAATTTCTACATTTCTTTCAGTTTCATACCAATTCGAAAATTTCATAAAATCTTAATTCCGTTCTAAAAACTTACCTCTACTTGATAGTGACTTGTGATTATGTCTTCTTATCAACCACAATACTTGATGAAGAAAATGAATTTAAACCTTAGTGCCTGTAAATAAACTGGTTTTGAGTTGTCGCATTCAAGCTTCATATGTGTCTAATGACAAAGTGAGGAGAGGAAAAATAATTTCAAAACCATAGCATATTAATCGTTTGGTTTAACTTTTATGAGCTCTACATGTATACGAAACCTGTTCAACTCTAAATCTGTTATATGGAATTGCAGATATGGAGGAGAAGGTGCAAGATGTGCTCAAACTCATTGAACAGGATGGAGACTCCTTTGCCAAGAGGGCAGAAATGTACTACAAAAGAAGGCCAGAGCTAATTAGCTTCGTGGAAGAAACTTTCCGAGCTTACCGAGCCTTAGCTGATAGGTATGACCTCTTATCGAAAGATTTGCAAAATGCTAACACCACCATTGCTACCGTTTTTCCTGAGCAAGTACAGTTTGCAATGGATGACGAAGAAGAATGTGGTGGTCCTATAAAACCAAAGAATTCTTCACAAGTCCCACCAAAGAATGTCCCGGCAGTGCCTAAGGTTCCAAATAAAGAGTTAAGGGGTCTCATAAAATCAGCCACAAGGCAAATGCAATCTAAGAAGTCATCAAAAACAGTTCCGAAGTCCGGTTTGAGCAAATCAGAGGCAGTTGAAGAGATTGACAATTCTCAGAAAGAAATTTTGGCCCTACAAACTGAGAAGGAGTTTATCAAGAGCTCTTATGAAAATGGACTTGCAAAGTTCAAGGAAATAGAGAAACGCATCACAGAGAAACAAATGAGGGTTTTCAGCTTGCAAGATGAATTTGGTGTGGCCAGGGCCATTGAAGATGACGAGGCTCGGACTTTGATGGCAGAATCGGCTTTGAAATCATGCCAAAAAAGCTTGGCTACTTTGGAAGTGAAACAAGAGAATACAACAAAGGATGCAAAAGCAGAGTCCAAGAGGATTGAGGATGCTCACGAGAAACTAAAGATCCTCAGGAAGAAGTTTCTTCCCGATCAAACTGATCAAGAAAAGCAATCAGACAAGTTTGAAGCTGTGAAAGTGGAAACAAAGTCACAAAGCTTAAACCAAGAAGGCAGTGTGACAAAAGAGCGACGGGAAACGGAGGTAAAACAGGAGAAGATTAAGGACCACTTAGAGGTGGGGTCCTACTCCTCTCTCACGGTGGAAGAAATGGCAGAGAAGATCGATCAGCTTGTGAATAAGGTTATTAGCCTAGAAAATGCGGTTTCGTCTCAAACTGCTCTTATGAACAGATTAAGAACAGAAACCGATGATCTTCATGCACAAATTCGGATTTTGGAAGATGGTAAGGCAACTCTCATTTATGGCACGGACAATGTGAGCAACACGCTGACGGAAATGGAGGAAAAGTTGAATGGGATTCAGGATCTAAACCGGAACGTTGAATGCCAAAACAACAACCTCCAAACACAATTTACTGAAACTCGTTGCAGCTTTGATCACCTGTCTGAGAAATTGCATAGTGTGAAGCCTGATGAAGAGGTTGGGATTACAGATTCAGTACAAGAAAAGAATGGGCCCCTTGTTGAAGTCAAATCACCAAAGATGTTGGAAAAACAAGATATGCCAAGTCCTAGTGATGGTTGCGTGGACTCCAGAGATTTGAAACCAGAAGTGGGAGAGGATAAAGGAGATTTGAAACCAGAAGTGAGAGAGGATAAAAGAGATTTGAAGCCAGAAGTGGGAGAGGATACAAAAGAACAGGTCCCGAGTACACCTGTTAAAGATGAAGGAGAAGAGGAAGAAGAAAAAGTTATTCATTCCTGCTCAAGCATCGACATTGAGTCTGTTTCCCAGGAACAGCAAGTTTCAAAATCATCAGAAGAAGTTGATAAGCACGGTATCTCTCATACATCTGGTAATGTTAACGCTAAACCATGGGATGCACCACAGGAAGCAGCAGACTCAGACTGGCAGCAGATGCTTTTGGAGGGGGTGGAGGATAAAGAGAAGATTCTGATGACAGAATATGCTACGATGCTCAGGAATTATAAAGAAGCTAAGAAGAAGATCAGTGAAGCAGAGAAGAAAAATCGGGATAGTGTCTTTGCAATGGCGGTGCAGCTAAGACAACTAAAGAGTACTATTGCAAAGAGGGATGAAGAGATTCAAAGTTTACGTCAGAAACTGAACCTTGTTGAAGCAAGTTTCGATGGAAGTAAGGATTTGAAAGATGATAAGAGAACAGTTTCTGATTTGTCAATTGATCAAACCACTGAAATTTCACAAACTCCTTTGGAAAAGAAGGAAGAAGACGAAGACATCAATTTGATTGTGAATGATGAAGATCAAGCCATGTCACCAATTGAAGAGAAGCTTAGAAAGAGCATCGATGAAATCCTTGAAGAGAACCTTGATTTCTGGTTAAGATTCAGCACTTCATTCCATCAGATACAGAAATTCAAGACTGAGGTCCAAGATTTACAAGATGAAATATCAAAAATTAAGGAAAAAGAAAAGTCAAAGCAAGAGGGAAGTACTAAGGCGGACCTAAGGTCAGATGTTCGGCCAATATATAAGCACCTGAGAGAGATACGGACTGAACTAACAGTCTGGCTAGAACACAGCGGATCACTGAAAGATGAATTGCAGCACAGAATCGCGTCTATATGCAACATTCTAGACGAAATAACAGAAGCTTTGAACGAGGGTGTGGAAGAAGAAGACATGAAGTTCACTAGTTACCAAGCTGCAAAGTTCCAAGGTGAGGTAATGAACATGAAACAGGAGAATGACAAGGTTAGCGATGAATTGCAAGCTGGTTTAGATCATGTAACTGCACTTCAGCTTGAAATCGAGAAGACCCTAGAAAAGCTGAACAAGCAATTCGGGCTTAATGAATCAAAAAATCAGAATCAACCACAGTTGGAACAGTCAACAAGTCGGCCTAAGGTCCCTTTAAGTTCGTTTATCTTTGGGGTCAAACCAAAGAAGCAGAAGCATTCATTCTTCCATAGTATGAATTATAAAAAATCCCATGAACAGAAAAATGGATCCCCAATGTAAAAATTGTTTAATTTCATCTTATTCAATTTTTATGTTCCATTTCTTTGATTCTTATGGATGGTGTGTAGGTAGATGCCAAAGGTTCTTTTCATGTTCAGATCTGAAGCAGTAAATGTATGTTTGTCGCGTACTATAGACTAGGAAATGTGTGTTTATTGTGTATTGTAGACCGTTTGGATTTCAAAATTAAAACGACGGTGGTCTTGCCGCCATTTTGAGTTGCATTCTTCGTGTTTTCTGTATGGGAGTTTTTCTTGCATTCCTCTGTCTTTCCTTCTCATATCAGAATCTTATCTAGTGATCATGCATGGAAGAGGCACCTGGGAAAGTATGAAAGGATGATGAATTAAGATGCAAAATCTGTGCAGAGTTTGGGCTATATTTTGAGTTGCATTCTTCGTGTTTTCTGTATGGGAGTTTTTCTTGCATTCCTCTGTCTTTCCTTCTCATATCAGAATCTTATCTAGTGATCATGCATGGAAGAGGCACCTGGGAAAGTATGAAAGGATGATGAATTAAGATGCAAAATCTGTGCAGAGTTTGGGCTATTGTTATGCAATAAGCTCGGTGGCCACCCAGCGTACAGTTGCTTTATAGCATGCGCAATGACATATCATCCGAATTTGGAGAATGTCGAATATGGGATAGGTGAGTAGCAGTGTGGGCCCCGCCACAAGATGTGAGGGACTCGGGGTACACCACCAACTCACGTATCCCATATTTGGCATCCTCTGAATTTGAAAGATGGATCATTTTTCTTACGACATTTTAGTGAGCTGCATTTGAAATGGTTGAAGACTTCAGTAAATGTTATGCCATCATTCTGCTTGTTTCTGATTGATTTTGAATATCATCACCAGTGCATTCTGTTTCTGGTAACACACTCAGTATTCAATGTATTTTGTATATTTGGGCCATTTGAGGGTGTTTGTGTTTACACTCCTTTTGAGAACAGAATCTATTTCCTTCCAATCCATGCAACCAAACCAAATTTATTGTGTCAACTCGGATTGAACTTGAAGTGTTTCAGTGTTATTTTTGGAGCTACAACAGGAAAGAGAAATAAAATTAGAATTTTTTGTAAATTAAAGTTTACATCATTCCGTTTCTTGTTATTTTGATAATGTTTAGATTTTAAGGTTATTTTGGTATTTTTATTAGGTTTTGTTTAATATTTTGTCTGTATAAAGCTCATATGTAACCAGACAATTCAATGTATTTTGTTAACAGAGACGGAGTGGAACTGTAATTTCAAAATGTTTAACAGCTTGGATAATCCTATGAATTAAATAAAGCTTTAAGAAAAATGTGAATGATGGTGGATCATTAAATGATGATTGCAAGCTCCAAGAGCATAAATGGGTTTTTTTTTTTTCATTTGGTTTCACTACCTTTATAACATATTTTGGTTATCATCAATATATTTTTTTAAAAATGAAAGCCTAAAAGCAATCGGTGTAGTGTTTGTTTTGCCAGTTGAGAAGTCAGAGGGGCTAGTGTATTGTTCGATATGCGGCTGGCAAATAGTGGGCCCCATGTGAAGAATCGCAAGAGCAATTGTTGCAGGTAACATACTATTGCGAGGGAAATTAGGCCCACAAATTGCAACGGTTAAGAAAATAAGTTATACACTGCTTGAAAAAAATAAAGGTAACCATATGTATTAAAAAAATAGCAACGGCTCTTTAATTTTTTTTTTTTCTTTTGGTTTTTTTATTTACTATTTTCTTTTATATGTAATTTATTTTTATTGTAAAAAAAAATATTTATGATTTATGATTTTGATAATTTATTTTTTATTTTTATTTTAAAAAAATATGTTTGATATCTATTTCTTTGCCTTTTGAAAAAAATTTCTTTAAAATTTGTTAACAAATATATAAGAAACAAAAATCTTAAAAATAATATTATATTCATCACAAACAAACAATACAAAGAAATACATTTTACTTAATATTATCGTTCAACTTCTTCATTACCAAATTTATTCCACAATTTGTGAGAAATTATGCAATGTCTTTTTATTTTATTTATTTAATTGTGAGAAAATATGTAATGCATTTTTATTTTATTTATGTAATTGTGAGAAAATATGTAATGTCTTTTTATTTATTTATTTAATTGTAAGAAAATATGTTACTTTAAATTTATTAAAAGAATTATTCCATTCAAATATATATATATATATATATATATATATATATATATATATAAAATATAAAATCATGTGGTTGAAAAAATAGCCGTTTTAAAAAATACAAACAAACAAAAAAATAAATATGTTTTTAATTTTTTTTACTCAAAATATTAAATATATAAAAAAATACAAAATAAATAATAAAATAATAAATAATGATTAACCCATACCGTGAACAACCGGTAGCAATACACTATAACTAGCCACATCAACGACCAGTAACAATACACTGTAACTAGCCACATCAACATTGCTAGCCATAGCTATACCGGCTGCCCTAAGTTGTTAATTATCGTAGCATCCTCATACCTTCATTTCTGCTGCATGAACGATTTGTCTTGTGAGAGGGACACGTTTTGGAAGAAATTCTACTATTTTACATATTTCATGGGCAGTCTATGTTTATATCTTTAAAAACTACATAGATCATTGTAGAAAGAAACCCTAAATGGTAAATGTACATTTGTACATTTTATACTTTTTAGTACCAACATAGAAAATTAAAGATTACCAATAGAACACACATGAACTACACACCCTCCAAACATGAGAAACTTGTATTAATGGTTTAAGGACATTTGTACATTGTATACTTCTTAGTACCATCACACATCACACAGAAAGTTAAAAATTACACATAGAACAACCATATAAACTACACGCCCTTTAAACACAAGAAGTTTGCATTCCAAAATATTCACAGAGAGGGTCGAGATTATGGCCCCTAGAGTATATCAAACGACACTTCAGACACCACCTTTGCTCCCCTTCCTTAGTGGTAAATAGTGGCCGTTGTGGGGAGTATCGAGAGTAATGCTTATTCTCTTGCTATGATGGTATTATCTTAAGGATGTTTAAGGAAGAATCACTTGGTAGGGGCTTGATGGTCCGGTGGGATGATAGGTTTGAACTATTGTTTGGAATGAGTGACAGTAGAGGTGTTATGGTGTGGTGTTTAGTACTAATGAGCATAATAGTTTAAAGTATAATCCAATGATGGATTAGAGATTGTAAGTTGATTATTTTGTGTTGTTTGGTAAGTGATGGGGTTGTGTGCTAGTCGAGGTGATTGTGGATTGTTTAGTCTTTTAGAGCCAATGAGGATGATGTTGCCAGATATGCACCTTTTTCTTTTCACAAGTCAGTGTGTTGTTGTGACTGAGATCACGGGTCTTTTGTGCACGATGATCGAGGCAGTATCGATTGGGAAGGTAAAGATGGAATGGGTGGTGAAGTGTTATTTTATGGCTCAGAGGTTGTCATTGGGAGTGACTGATTCTAGGTAGAACGGGATGCGGCGTCCAACGTACTGTGATCGTTTCTAGTGTTGGTACGCTGTGAGCAATTGGTGCTCTTATCTGATTGGTTTTGGTTAGCATGGGTGTTGCGGAGTAGCGTATGCAAGGTTCCAATGTTGATAGTGTATGACGGTCCGTTAGTGACGAGGTCGCTTAGAGTTGTGTTCGTAGTTCCGTACGGGTATCCAATTGGTTCTTCTCATTGTGTGTAAGGAGTTCAGTTCTCCTCAGGTGAGATTGGCTGTCTACGGTTAAACGATTGGTTAGCAGCGTGTGACAGGGTGTCAGATGCATTCAGGTACGAGTCGTCAGTCTCTTGTAAGAGCGGGATTCATTACCCTTTCCATTTGTTCTAGTCTTGACAAGGACGTCGTTTGTCGTAAGTCTTGTTCTCCATTTAGAAGTTGTGCGCATCCACGGATGGGCGGACCCGTGTGTGGTTTGTTATGCGGTTAGAGTTCACCGGTAAAGGTTTGGTTGTATTGATCAACTCATTCCCATGGAGGGAGGTGGAGTCCTGGGTTTTAATAGTGCTTGTTCTGAGAGTAGTCTTGACCGGTGGTATGTGAGGCACGAGTTGCCGAATAAGGATTATGTGTTTCCGGTGTCTAGTACTAGCGGTGATGGTTAAGGGATGTGTCGTGAACTGTAAGTTCGAGGATGATTAAGTAATGTGATGTGAATCATGTATTTGGGTGTTTTTGTAGACGTTTGATTAGAGCAGTGTCTTGAGGACAAGTGTTGGTGTTGTTTGAGTGCTAAGCAACTAGAGATATGAATATGAGGTTCCATTGAGGAATAATGGGAATGATTGATTTTGGTTTTGAGATCTCAGGCATGAGATAGTCGTACATATTGTGTGTTTTGACGAGGTGAGAATTGAATCGAATGATATTAGGGAGTTGTTTACACGGTATGGGTGTTATGAAGAGATCGGAGAGCCTTTATGCGGGTAGATGATTATAGTATTTGGTGCCGCATTACTTTTAGCTTGTTATGGTTGGGTGATTGAAGTATGATTGGGATTTTTAGAGCAGGTATGTGATTGTATAATTATTGAGATTGCGTAGATTGATGAATTAATAGTGAGTGGATCTCATGGTTGTTTGTGGACTATGTGAGATTGTGTTTGAGGTTTGGACCTAAGGACAGGAACAACGTCTGTATTGAAGTCAGATCGATGATGAGAATGGCCTGGCCAACCATTTCTCCTTAATCAATCAATCTTTAGCATGATGTTGGGTTAAAGGTCAATGATTGTTTCAAATTGTTAGTGATAGTGAGAGCATGGTACTGTGCGTTATGTCGGTGTGACAGTGTGGATTCAGATGATTTGTCTTAGGTAACGAGGTGTATAGGTAGGACCAAGTGTCCAACCATTGATTATTGAGGATCTTGTTTTGAGGATTTATGTCCTGGTGATAGAGAACAGTGCCAGCAACCTTTTAAGGTGTATAAAAGGCGTGGCAAGGAGGGTTCTAAGGCTCAAACCTTAATTTGGCACATGCTAGACGATAGGTCCACTTGGAGTCTTGCATAATTAGGGGGATTTGGTCAAATTGCATAATTATGGTAACTTCCACTTGGAGTCTTGCATAATTAGGGGGATTTGGTCAAATTGCATAATTATGGTAGCTTGCATCAATTTCGATCAAATTACATCCGTCCATAGTAATTACTTTTATTATGCTAGAGTCAAATATTGATTATCTCAATTACGGGGTGATTACTTTTCTTATGCTATAGAGTCAACTTTTGATTAGCTCAATCATGGGGTAATCTGAGGGTCATAAGTTGCTATAAGAAGGGTATGATGTAAACTTGCTGAGGCAGTCAATGAATGAATAAAAAGATCATTTAAGATTTCTTTGTGAGTGATTCACAAATTCTGAGGGTGTGAGGCCTTCCCTAGGTGTGATGCCTAGACCCTATTGGAGTGATTCCAGTAGGTTTTTGTTGTTTTCAATCCTTTCTCTCTACTAATATTTTGAACCATAGCTCTGTCTATTTTAATTAACAACCACTTCTCCTTTGGTTTTCTACATTTCTACTATCAAACCTCCAAATTCTGCCCTAGTTCTTGAATATTCAGACTCTGAATTCTTTGAGTTCTTAGCTATTTAAGGCTGTTTTCTTGTCCTACATCAGTTTTTGGTATCAAAGCTTGAGTTGACATCGTGTCGACACAATCAGGAAATGAAAGATCGAGTATTAATCAGCAAGATGAGCTGATATCTAAGCTTGTGGAGCAGCTCAATGGGTTGAATGTCCGATTCAATGAGTTAGAAGCTCGAATGTGTCAGCCTATTAACAATTTTGCTCCTGCTGCATCCAGTACAAATGATGGCAGTGGTCGAGAGCAACAACATCCTTTAAATATGCAGCAAAGGCAGAATGTGAGGGCTGATCCACCACCACACCAAATGTTCGAGTTTCCGAGAAATCTGCTCGGAATGAATTATCATGTGCCACATGATAACGCTGGGGATATCACAAAGAAAATTAAAATGGAGGTGCCAGATTTTGAAGGTAAGGTTGATCCTACTATATTTTCGGATTGGCTTGCTTCGATTGAAGAATATTTTGATTGGTATGATATGAGTGATGATCGTAGAGTGAGATTTGCTAGAATGAAGCTTGTGGGCCTAGCAAAAATATGGTGGACTGGTGTTGAAGGGGATATTAGGAGGCTGGGACAACCACCAATCAGCACATGGCAAGAAATGAAGGCAAAGCTTCGAGAGAAATACATGCCGGCCAATTACCATGACAAACTGTGTAATCAACTTATCAATCTAAAGCATGGCAGCCTGTCAGTCGCAGAATATATGCAAAGATTTGATGAGTTAAAGACTAGAAGTCAAGTTGTGGAAGACCCGCGGCAAACACTTGCAAGATTCAAGGCTGGTCTAAGGTCTGATATCAGAAGGGAATTGCTTCGCCAGTCATTATATGGTGTTGAACATGCTTTTCAGGTTACATTGGACATGGAGGAATACTTGAGTTATCAAACGGCTCGAAGATCTGGATATCAAACCTGGGATGCAGCACCCAAGAAGTCCAGTGATAGAAATTGCAGCACACAATCAGTAACAACGCAGCCGACTGGTGGAAATGCTGGATCAAAACTGCCCTTTTCTAACATGGCTGATCCTAAAGGGAAGAGTATTGTGGCTAACAAAGGTAATGGAAGGAGTAACAAGTGCTTCAAATGTAGAGAAACAGGTCACATGGCATAGCAATGTCCAAAGAAAAATTTACACATTGGGATAATGCTTGAAGAAGAGCCTGAAGAACATGGGGGAGAGGACAATGGGAACATGTTTGACTATGGGATCTACAACCCTGATGATCTAGAAGAGGATGAAGATGTTCCATCAATCTCCGTTGTGAGGCACATCCTTGCAGCCCCTAAAGTTGAAGATGAAGATTGGCGGCGCACATCTAATTTTTAAATGCTAGTTCGTTGTGGAAATCAAGCTTGAAAGGTCATTATTGATGGCGGAAGTTGCATGAATGTTGTGTCTGCAGCCACGGTTGAGCGCCTCAAGCTTTCAGTCCAACCGCATCCACAACCATTCAAAGTGGCGTGGATTTATGATCGAGATGTGTATCATTGTGGGAGAATACATACACTTTCTTATTTAACAACAAGCAAATTATTTTGAAGCCTATGTCCTCAGCTGAAATGGAGAAATATAAAGGTGGACAGGCTGTAGATGATGCGAAAAACAAGAAAAATCCCCTCAATCTCCTTTCCAAGAAGATGTTTCAATTGGAAAGTAAAGAGATGGGTGTTGTATATGTTGTTGTAGCAAGGGAAATCAAAGAAACTACTGCTGTTCATGATTCTTCAATGCCATCAGAGGTCACCAATTTGCTGTCAGATTTCTCAGATTTATCTCCTAAAGAACTCCCTAATGAACTTCCCCCTCTACGTAATATCTAGCATGCGATCGACTTGGTACCGGGATCTCCATTGCCTAACCTTCCAGCTTATCATTTGAATCCAAGCGAGCATGCCGAGCTTCTGAGGCAAGTTAATGAGCTGCTGTCTAAAGGATTTATCCGGGAAAGCTTAAGTCCTTGTGCTGTCCCAGCTTTGCTCACACCAAAGAAGGATGGTAGTTGGCGCATGTGTATTGACAGTCACGCCATCAACAAGATTACAATCAAGTATCAGTTTCCTATTCCTCGAATCGATGATTTGCTAGACATGGTGGCTGGTTCTTGTATATTTTCAAAGATAGATCTGAAAAGTGGCTACCATCAAATTCGCATAAGGCCCGGGGATGAATGGAAGACAGCTTTCAAGACAAAAGATGGACTCTACGAGTGGCTTATTATGCCATTTGGTCTTTCCAATGCCCCTAGTACATTCATGCGCTTCATGACTCAGGTATTGCAGCCCTTTATTGGTCGTTTTCTAGTTGTTTACTTAGACGATATTTTAATCTACAGCAAAACGAGGGAGGAACATATTTCCCACCTTCAACAAGTTATGAGAGTTCTCCGCCAAGAGAAGCTTTACATGAACTTAAAGAAGTGTTCCTTCATGTTGCCGAGTGTGGTGTTTTTGGGCTTTGTTGTTTCTTTCAAAGGGGTAGAAGTTGATCCTGATAAAGTGAAAGCAATTCTAGATTGGCTAATTCCCAGCACATTGCAGGAAGCATGGAGTTTTCATGGGCTAGCTTCATTCTTTCGGCAATTTATTAGAAATTTCAGTATAATAATGGCCCCTATCACCAATTGTATGAAGAACAACCAGTTTGTTTGGACAAAGGCAGCAGTAGAGGCTTTCGAAGAAGTGAAGAAAAGAATGACTGCAGCTCCTATTTTACGCCTTCCAGACTTCTCAAAAGTGTTTGAAGTTGCATGTGATGCTTCACAGGTCGGAATTGGAGGCGTACTCAGTCAAGAAGGACATCCGGTTGCATATTTTAGTGAGAAACTTAATGAAGCAAAGCAAAGGTATTCCACTTATGACAGAGAATTTTACGCTGTGATTCAAGCACTTCACTACTGGCGTCATTACCTTCTTTTTAGGGAGTTCGTTTTGCATTTTGATCACGACGCCCTCAAATATATTAACTCCCAAAGGAAGTTAAGCCACCGATATGGGAAGTGGGTTTCATTCTTGCAAGAGTACTCATTTGTCATTAAACATAAAGCTGGTGTTGAGAACAAGGCAGCCGATGCACTTAGCCGAGTTGTTCATATTCTTGCCTCCATGGCTGTTCAAGTTCTTGGTTTCGATATGCTTAAACGAGATTACTTATCTTGCACGGACTTTAGCATCATACATGCTGATTTGATAGCTGGACAGCAGGGTACATATCCTGATTATTCGGTACATGATGGTTATCTCTTCAAAGGAACTCAACTTTGTTTGCCTAAGACGTCTCTTCGTGAACATGTGATATGGGAGTTGCATGCTGGTGGGGCAGCAGGTCATTTTGGAAGAGATAAGACCATTGCCATGGTGGAAAATCGGTTTTTTTGGCCAAGTTTGAAACTGGATGTGGCCAAAATTGTTTCTCATTGTAGAACTTGTCAAATATCCAAGGGAAGAAAAAAAAATACAGGTTTATATACGCCACTCCCAGTCCTCATGAGCCGTGGCAAGATTTAAGCATGGACTTTGTTCTTGGGTTGCCTAAAACAAGTTGCAGTCATGATGCTATATTTGTTGTTGTGGATCGTTTTTAAAAAATGACACACTTTATTCCTTGTTCCAAGACATCCGATGCTGTCCACATTGCCAAGCTTTTCTTTCAAGAAGTTGTTCGGCTTCATGGATTGCCAAACACCATTGTTTCTGATCGAGATACAAAATTTATGAGTTATTTTTAGCGCACATTATGGAAGATGCTAAATACAAGGCTGAAGTTTTCCTCTTCTTTTCACCCCCAAACTGACGGCCAAACTGAGGTTATTAATCGCAGCTTGGGTGATTTACTTCGCTGTCTTGTTGGTGACCATATTAGTAGCTGGGACCAGATTCTTCCTATGGCTGAATTTGCCTACAACAGTTCTGTAAACAGATTCACCGGGCGCAGCCCGTTTGAGATTGTGACAGGTTTATGTCCTCGGAAACCAATTGACTTAGTTCCTTTACCAATTGTGGCACGCCCTAGTGCTGAAGCTGATGCTTTTAGTAAGCATATCAGAGACATCCATGCGAAAGTTCGAAGGAAGATTGCACAGAGCAATGAAACTTACAAAACACAAGCTGATTTGCGGAGGAAGATTGCTGAATTTGAGGAAGGAGATATGGTTATGGTGCGAATAAGACCGGAATGATATCCTAAAGGTGCTTATAAGAAGCTTCACGCAAAGAGTGCTAGCCTATACAAAGTTCTCAAGAAAATTAGCTCCAATGCTTATGTTCTTGACCTACCAGAAGAGATAGGTATCAGTAAAGTCTTCAACATTGAAGATCTCACCTTGCATTCAGGCCATTTTGTTGATCCATTTCTTGTTAATCCTACCACTCGCCTTCCCCCAGCCCCACATGTAAAGGAAGAAATAGAAGATGTTGTTGATCATCAACTTGTTTCAACAATGGCTGGCGGTTATCAAAAATTCCTCATTAAGTGGAAATGACGGCCACTTTCTGATTGTACATGGATTAGCGACAGTGAGTTCCAACATCTAGCTCCAGACCTCTATGAACAATTTCATGCATTTACCTTGCCGGGGTCGAGTTTTTCCAAGCCGGGGAGAATTGATAGAGAACAGTGGCAGCGGCCTTTTAAGGTATATAAAAGGCGTGGCAAGGAGGGTTCCAAGGCTCAAACCTTAATTTGGCACATGCTAGACGATGGGTCCACTTGGAGTCTTGCATAATTAGGGGGATTTGGTCAAATTGCATAATTATGGTAGCTTCCACTTGAAGTCTTGCATAATTAGGGGGATTTAGTCAAATTGCATAATTATGGTAGCTTGCATTAATTTCGATCAAATTACATCCATCCATAGTAATTACTTTTATTATGTTAGAGTCAAATATTGATTACCTCAATTACGAGGTGATTACTTTTATTATGCTATAGAGTCAACTTTTGATTAGCTCAATCATGGGGTAATCTGAAGGTCATAAGTTGCTATAAGAAGGGTATGATGTAAACTTGTTGAGGCAGTCAATGAATGAATAAAAATATCATTTAAGATTTCTTTGTGAGTGATTCACAAATTCTGAGGGTGTGAAGCCTTCCTTAGGTGTGATGCCTAGACCCTATTGGAGTGATTCCAGTAGGTTTTTGTTGTTTTCAATCCTTTCTCTCTACTAATATTTTGAACCATAACTCTGTTTATTTTAATTAACAACCACTTCTCCTTTGGTTTTCTACATTTCTACTATCAAACCTCCAAATTCTGCCCTAGTTCTTGAACTTTCAGACTCTGAATTCTTTA
The DNA here is from genome assembly GCF_030987335.1 of Cornus florida. Taxonomy (NCBI): domain Eukaryota; kingdom Viridiplantae; phylum Streptophyta; class Magnoliopsida; order Cornales; family Cornaceae; genus Cornus; species Cornus florida. The sequence goes on along the minus strand of NW_026775577.1, from coordinate 41,662,239 downwards.
AGTTCTTAGCTATTTAAGGCTGTTCTCTTGTTCTACATCACCTGGGTACAAGATAATATGTTTTATTGTTCTGGTGACTTATGATCATGTAGTCGTTGGGAGATTTGCTATTTAATCATCTTGAGGTTGTTGAGTGTAATGATTGCCAAATGGTGCGGTTGGTGGTCACTTGTACCGATATGTGATGGTGTAGTTATGTGTTAGATAACGAGTGAGTGGTCTGACAGAGATCTGTGGATTTGGGTTTGAGCTTGATTATGAGATGGACGAGGTTCCTAGTATGGCTTTTGTGTGTCTTTAAAGGATGAGTGGAGTTTGGATGTTATCATGTTCGGTGGTCTGATGACTATTCTTCTTTCGGGCTTTGGAGCCTTTCGTGACAGTGTAAAGTGGACCGATGTCCGTTTTGAGTCTGGTATAGTGTAGAGCGTACCAGCTAGTTTTGTGCTATGATGTTGTGAGTGATGAGTACCCTCATAGGAAGGTGAGCATCGGGTTTTAGTGGCAGTAGTGTGTGATTGCCTGATGGCGTCTGGTGTCAAAAGGTAATAAGGTTGGTGAGCTAATAGTCCTGCGGTTTGGTGAGGTGTTTCTCGGGAAGGTGTGTGGTTGTGGGTGTAATACCCCTAATTTTTAAAAGGATAGTCTCGGTAATTTTGTTTAATTGTTTTCTGTTCATTAATTATTTTTGGTTCATTAATTGTTTTGAATTGTGTTTTAATTGACTTTTTAATGATTTGATTTAGTTGACTTATTTGTGTTATTTGAATTAATTAGTTAGTTTATTTGTTTTCTTTGGGTTAATTAATTATTTGAATTATTTACAGTAATTGTGATTATTTAAGTTAATTGTTTTAATTATTTGTTTGGCTTTAATTCTCTGTATGTTATTTTCTGTTTTACGGTTAACTTGGAATTTTTATTTGTTTCTTTAATTAAATTGGTAGTTAACTTGGAATTTTTATGGTTGAATTATTAATTACATGTTTTAATTTGTGCCTAGGTATAAAAGTGTGGTTAGGGTTTCAGTTCTGTCTAGGTTTAATTTAATGAGCCGACAGGGTTTAAAAACAAATAGGTTGTGTTTATGGGCCGCGTTTCAGACTTTAGGTATAATTGGACTTAGGGTTTTGGTTGCCTATAAATATATACGATAAGTCTGCTTAGGGAACAAAATAATACAACCAAAACACGTCTGTGGAATTAGAAACGAGGAACAGAGGAAGTTGCAGTAGGAGTCGCCGGAGATTGTAGAAGACAACGTAGAGATTTTAACAAAATTCTCAAAAGGCAAGTTCTAACCTTACTCTCTCCCTTACACTCGTGTTCTTTGCATACTCAATGGTTCCAGGATGAATTACATGTTTAAAAATAAAAGACGTTGTCTGTGTCATGCCTAGAGTGTAACTGAAACTGATTTTGGTTTAAAACTTGTAAACTGTTAAACTTTGAACTGTCTTATTTAATTCTTGGTTTAATCCATATTAGTAGCATAATAAGGACTGAGTTAAGGACTGGAATCTTCTAGGATTAATTGAAACTCTCTGAAACCCTCTACTGTGAAGTGTCGGAGGCGTAAACGGCGATCGGAGAGGAGAACACGAAGAAGAGGAGGGAGAGAGCCGGCTCCTATTGGATTGGAGCCGGCTCCCCTTGGACTGGAGGCGGCTCCGATGGTCTAGGAGCCGGCTCCAGGGCCATTGGAGGCGGCTCCAATATTCTGGAGCCGGCTCCAGGTTGTTCATGCGTGAGTTTTGATTCTGTGGGTTGTTTTTCCAAATTTTTTCAGTGATTAGGCTTCCTAGTGATTGTTTTAATGTGTTTATCGGTGAATGAATACTGTAATGGGTGATTTAGGAGTGGTCTAAGGTAAACATAAATATGCAAAGACCAGATTAACATAAAATTTGACACAAAGCGTTAATCATTAGGATTACATGGAGTTAATTACGAAGGTCTTGTAGACTGTGTAGATTTGGAGTTTCTAATTTCTTAATTATATTAGAAATTTTCTGTGAGAGCTTGTCCACTCGAATTATATGTTCATGGAAATAGAAACTATGCTAAAAATTTATATTTCACTGAAAATTGGTTGGTGATTAAATTTTAACGGTTAGTGCGGCAAGTTGTTGGACAGGAAACTATAGGTATAATAGATTACTAATATTTAGTCTGCATGCTATAGATGTGTGTGGAAAATATCTATTTAGGCTCTGGTAATTCTATGGAAACTGGGAATAGGTCATCATTCTAAATAAAGCCCTGTATGACCAAATTATGGATTCTGAATTAGCTTACTTAAGCATGTTTGTTCATCTGTTCTAACATGTTTAGTTTGGACTGTTGGTATTGACATTTATATGGTCATTATTTTGTCAACTGTGCATGTAAATAAGCATGTTGATTATCTATTTCAATATGCATAGTAAGGAGTAGTTGACATTGATATTTATATTTTCAATGTGAATCAATTATTGGTATTTTTAAGAATGGTTGCTAATGCATTCTATTATGTTTAGTATGGAATTGTTGATATTGTTGTTATAATTATCGATGCCTTATCAACTATTGGACGGATTGGATTGTATGTACCGGTATGGGACGGTGACATACTGGGTTTGGATTAGCTCAAATTGCTAAGTCCTACCTATTTTGGAGTAAGGGCACGGGTTATAAAATACAATCCTCCTTATATATATAAGTCGGTACGGTTGGATATGCCGAGTGACTTACTGGATTTCTTGTGGATGGATAGAAACGGAGTTTAGATATATTTTTATGTTACCGTGTCATGAGCTTGAGTCTCAGTGTCGACGGTTAGGGTGCGTATATGCAGTTGGATGTGTAACTGACTGTGAAGGTTGAGGTATACCCTGTTTAGGTTTAGGTACTCATACCCACTCAGGTGCGTATTGTGTGATGCCTTCTATCCAGGTTGAGACCCACTTCATGGCCTAGCGAGAGTCCAGTAGTGTGGATATATTTATGTACGGATTATTAGTTATTATTGAACTATTTAGTATGTACATGCGTATCGAGTCTCTGCTTGGATTGTAGTAGGTTAGAACTTGTTCGTGGGCCTGACCCACTCCTATTTTTCAGGTGTACGTCAGTTCCAGGCTTGAGCTTGTTCGTGCTGAGCAGAGACGATCTTCCATTCTACCGAGGATGTAGGGTTTCTTTCCGGATCTTGGATTTGGGTTTTATCTTTTATTTTACTTTCATTTAGTGTGAGACTTTTATTAGGGGTCCACTAGAGATGGATTCCCGAGTTGTTCAAATTATGGATATTTGGTTTATCAAATTTAAGTATTTAATTATTTAAGGATTATCTTTTAGTTTCTTTTCAGCTTTAAACTTTCATTTCTTAATTCATTTTGTATTCTGTGTTCTCTATAAAATATTAATTGTTTGATACTCCCTCGGGTTTGGGCCTGGGCCTGATCAACCCGTGTCTCGGATCCGAGGGGTATCACAGTGGGCCTCTTCCTTTAAGGAGTGTAGATTTCGAGGATGAAATCTCTTTAAGAAGGGTAAATTGTAATATTTTTAATTTTTACCATTTTTCATTTTCTGGAATTTTCCTAATTTTTTGAGATTTTGTCTTGTCTTATTTTGTGTGCCGGACACCGTGTAGTGTGCTGGGTGTGTTTGAGAGTTGGTTGGGATATTTCCTTGAGTTCAGGACTCTTAAAAATGCATTAGTTGCTATTTCGGCATTTTCTTATTTTTCGGGCCGAGAGGTCCATGTGGGACCCGTAAACAGATTTGTGGTGCACGAGTATTTTTTTTGGGTCCATTGCATTTCGTGCATTGGTATTTTGTGCATATTTATTTGATTGTGTGGTTGTTGTGGTGGTAAAGTAATTTGAGAATATATATATATTTATATATTAAGTTATTAAATGAGATATTTTATTTTTTTATTGAGGCCCACCATATCACTAAGCCATGTAATGGCATGGCTTTATAGCCATTACAACATCAGTTTTCTCTCTCTGACGCTGATCTTTCTCTCTCTCCCTTTTTATTTCTTTCATTTTCTCTTCTTTTGTAGGCTTCAATTTCTCCTCCATTTTTCGGCTAATCGGTCAAGTTTCTGGTCTTAGTTCCTTGACAGAAAACGTTCCTCTTGTCGTTCTCTATCATATAGTCAAAAGATTTAATTTTCAGAGGAGCGGTGATTATTTTACGAATTTTTAAAGTTTTTGGATCTAAGGCTTCGGATGGGGTTTTGGGCCACTTGGAGTCGGATTCTGGAGGCACGCCTTTGGAACAGTAGAATCTCCTCGTCATCAGCTATGTTCCCACTGAACAGTTTTCCGTTCTGCCGCCGTTGACCGACATTGACTTCCATTGACCGGCATTGACTGCATTGATCGGCGTTGACTTTTCTGGCCGCGGATGCATTTTGTCTACTTTTGAAATAAGGATGTCTAAACCATTAAGTTTTGACTTTAGTTAAGTTGGTTTACTTGATTTCTTGTTAACTATGATTAAAATGATAAATTTTAAATTTTAAATTTTAAATGTTAATTATGTGTGTATGTGACATAGCATGCTCTTGTTGGTTGTGTATCTATATAAATATGTGCTTAGTTGTAAAGGTGTTTAAAGAGCATGCCTTACGTTGAAATGTTTTCTTGAGGTTATATGTATATACATGATGACGATGATAAGTATGTATGGCTAAATTGATAAAATAGAAGCATGTGTTTGTCAATTTCATTCATGCATGATTCTATTCATGGCATGCGCATGGTTTAGGAAAAGTGAGGTTGAAATGATATTTTTTTTAAAAAGAAATGTTTTTGGAAAGGATTGCGAGGAAATGATTTAGAAATGAACCGGATTTCGCGAGTCCGGGGCTAGCTTGACCTAGAGGGAGCGCGGCCGGGTGTATGGCATGAAAAAGTTGATACTAGGCCCTTTAATGGTTACCAGGCTTTGCCAGAATTGGAATCGAGGATAACTATCAATCTCATCTCGGTAAAGTCAGTTAGCGGGTTTTCGAAAAGTGAATGTTTGGTCGATATAGACCAAGTTTGGGATGGGATGTATCACACTTCATATCATGTGCATGATTTTGAAGAATTGTGATATATGGCTGTGTGTATTGATTATTATGTTATAAATGTTGAACGGACTCCAATTACATGACCCCGGCTTCTTTTCTATTCCCATTCTTTGGTTGTTGGCTCATGGGAGTCCAAAACCGGTGTTTTAGACATTACCTACTGAGCTGTTGTGCTCACCCCTTATCTTAATATTTTTAGGAACTAGAGGAGTATGGACGTATGACTTGTATCCATGGACTTAGATGTCGCTGCCATTCTACTTGCATTTGTGAGTTTTTTTTGTGATGTTAATGATATAATGTAATTTTATGCATTGACATAAGAAATGACGGTAATGCCTTAAATGACCTTGGGTTCGGGTGAAGACCCATTTAGCAATTCGGACTCTCGAGTTCGTGTCGTTACAGTGTCGATTTAAGAGTATTATACTAAATAGGTAAACTCAAATCCAATCCATTTAATAATCGTGTCAAGAATCCTCAACGCTAACTCAACCCGTTTATTAAACAGGTAAACGTGTTAATCCGTTTAATAACCTGTTTATCAAAACGAGACATTTAATATTTAATGAAATACTAAATAATAGAAAAAAAAATTTCATAATTAACTTGAATATTCAAAAAAAAAAAAAAAAATCATAAAGCATATATAAGCTTTATGTTGAAATGACTTAACTATCCATAATAATTGGGTTTAAACAAGTAACATATTACATAGGTCATATTCACGATTATAATATGTTGAGTTAAATGGGTCATAAACGGGTTACATGGGTTGAATCCCTCAACCCTAACCCGACACGATTAAGTAAATGGGTTCATCGTGTCGACCCTTTTATGACCCAAACCCATTAATACCAAATCTAAACTCTTTAAACTCGTGTCGTGTTCGTGTCGTCTTGTAATTTGTCACCCCTACAAACAAACAATACAAAGAAATACATTTTACTCAATATTATTGTTAAACATCTTCATTGCCAAATTTATTCCACAATTTGTGAGAAATTATGCAATTTTATTTAATTTTATTTTATTTTTTTAATTGTGAGAAAATATGTAATGCATTTTTATTTTATTTATGTAATTGTGAGAAAATATGTAATGTCTTTTATTTATTTATTTATTTGTAAAAAAATATGTTAATTTAAATTTATTAAAAGAATTATTCCATTCAAATTAAAAAAAAAAAAAAAAAATCATGTGCTTGAAAAAATAGCCGTTTTAATAAATACAATCAAACAAAAAAATAAATATGTTTTCAACTTTTTTCACTCAAAATGTTAAATATATAAAATAAAAAAAATACAAAGTAAATAATAAAATAATAAATAGTGATTAAACCATACCGTGAACAACCGGTAGCAATACACGGTAACTAGCCACATCAACAACCAGTAGCAATACACATCAACATTGCTAGCCATAGCTATACCGGTTGCCGTAAGTTGTTGCTTGTATATGCTAGCATCCTCGTACCTTCATTTCTGCTACATGAATGATTTGTCATGTGAGAGGGTCGCGTTTTGGAAGAAATTCTACCATTTTACATATTTCATGGGCAAACTATGTTTATATCTTTAAAAACTACATAAATCATTGTAGAAAGAAACCCTAAATGGTAATGTACATTTGTACATTTTATACTTTTTAGTACCAACATAAAAAATTAAAGATTACTGTTGAAAAGTCACAGTTTTTCTATTTATATGAAAACCGGGACAGCTATAAATTAGGGAAAAAATCTTTAACTTTATAACTAGTTGGAAACTAATCCTCATTTAGCTAGTATCCTAATTTAGTTAGGAAAATCCCATATTTTATGGGATTGAAACTTTATTCTTTTTCTTATTGTACAGATTGTATTTGGCTATATATGGCCAACTCTCCGTGATGTATTTTTTATTCCCAAGAATAATAACTTCAGTTCTCGCTTACAATTACCAATATAGAACACACATGAACTACACACCCTCCAAACATGAGAACCATGTATTATTGATATAAGGACATTTGTACATTGTATACTTCTTAGTACCATCATCACACATCACACATCACACATCACACATCACACAGAAAGTTAAAAATTACACATAGAACAGCCATATACACTATAAGCCCTTCAAACACGAGAAGTTTGCATTCCAGAATATTCACAGAGAGGGTCGAGATTATGGCCCCTAGAGTGTATCAAACGACACTTCAGACACCACCTTTGCTCCCCTTCCCTTGGCCATATAAAGGCCAATGTGATGCATCAGCTCCTGCCACCGAAAAACAGAATAACGACAATAATGAAGAAATGTGTCTACAAGAAATGAAATATCTACATTTAAATACGCAAGCAATTCACGTGTAGTGTTTTGCTGGTGGAGATGCATTTTGGAGTCTATTTGTGGCATCTGTAATCTGAACTGTTTTCACCGTGAAGAATTTTAGAGAATCAACATTTTTTCGTTTAGGTTTCAGAAGTTCAAGCCTGAAGTTCCCCATTTCTCCATTGAATGTTACCACTAAAACCTTCTTCAGTTAGGTTTCTTGTATCTAATGGAAACAAAGACATTTTCACAGCCCGTCTTTTCCTAATTATGAAAACTTACCACATTTACCACCATATTTATACCCACTGTTGCACATAGTAATTTTCATTGCAAGAAACCGAATGTGGCTCTCCTGCCTACTTGATCCACATCTGAAACTAATCCCTCTACCAAAAATCCATATGTAGGATACTATAGGAGCTCTCTCGTACAATTTAAACAAGATAGAGCGAATGATACAAAGGGTCTCCAAAAAGGCATTTTCAGTTAGGTTGTCAAAATTGCTAAATGCCTTGTATGTTATTGAGAGAGTTTATATTTTTAGATAGAGAAATATTTGAGAATCAATCTTAGGTTCTTCTTAGATTATCATTTTTTATGTTAGTGGGATAATCAAAGCACGGGGCTGAATTGAGAATATCTATCCAAGCATCGACCGAGTGGTTCGTTTAGAACGAGACAGGATGACTAGTGGTTTAGACTGAAGTCACTAGAGATGTAGATTTGTGAGGAACGGATGCTGTTGACAAGTGAAAGGATTGCCTGGAGACTTTCAGGTGAAAAGCTCGGGATCTTCTGTGTTAGGGGGTAACTAGGGAATTCTGGGGTAGAGTCTGTTAACCTAGATTGTACTCGCTTTTGGGTCCCGTGGTTTTTCCCTGCTCAATGTTTTTCACATAAAAAGTATTGTCTCTAATTTATCATATTTATTGCATTATAAATTTATATAAATTAAAAAGATAGACACATAATCAAACTAAGAAACTGAATTTTAAACAAGGATTAATGTTAATTCAAAAAGTCAAGTAGGAGCAACCTAATATCCATAAGATCTAATTCACCGACAATCTGACACATGAGAGCCTCAGGTAAAGGTCCCGCAATATTTTTATCAGAAATCCTTCCCACCCCCGCTACTAGGGATGGTCGATGAGATAAATAGAGGTAACAAAATAAAACAGATGATGTAAATGTCACGAAGTTTAAACGGGTAGAGTGAATTAAGTTGCAACCGTTCAACTCATTAACAACTCAATGAAGCTTTGCCCCAACTACCGAAGTTGGCTAAAAAAGTCTGCATCCGCTGTTTAGCTCTTGCTGGCATTATTTATCATTTGAATCAAGTCCATAATATCTCTTCTCATACCATCAAACTCAGGCCAGGTCCTCTTACTTCTTGCTCTGGTAGAATTGATATAGCTCAATCTTTGGTCTTCATTTTACACAACCAAACAATTTTGACATCTACTTTTTATTTATTTATTTTGTTAGGCTAGTCATCCATCTCAACATCCTCGATTTGGCTACACATTATACAACACAAAGCATGGCTAGCCCAATCTTATATTATTTCTGAAAATCTCTCGGCTAATAGTTGGTTTAAACAAAATTCACATTAAAATATTTTTAGGTAAAAAAAATTGATGATCTCATTTATTTTTCCACCATAAAATTGACTCATAAAATTTTAATCACATTTTTTTTTTTTTTTTTTTCATAAGTCATAAAATTTTAATCACTTAATTTCAAGAAATGGAGCCATAAAAGTAATATTCAATCAATACTCAGTTTTATTTAAGAAAGAATTTCATTTACACTCCCTCTTAAAAGATAATTTACTAATAGTTTTAAAAGGCATGAAAAACATTTATATAAGCATGTATATATACACAAATACAGGCATATAACATATGTAAAGGCCAATATATAGGAACGTGTATAAGAGAATTATGTATAGGTGTATATATATGTTCATATATAAATTTGTTTATATATGTGTGGAGATTCATATACATGTGATGGCGTGTGTAAGTTGTAAATGCATAGTCCAGAGTGTGTATTTGGAAAAACTCAAATCATTTTCAGATTCTGCAAGTTATTTCAAATTTTCTAAAATTTGCATAGAGCAATTTACAAGCAACCAAACAATTATAAATTCTGAAAATATTTCACATAAAATGTTTCTTGTAGAAACAGAAGGACCATTAATGCACCACAAAAGGTTTTCTAGTGAAACAATTATGTTTTCCGTTCAAGCAAAACATATCAGATTAGACCGTCAAGAAAGCACCCAATGCACAAAGCATTTTATGATTAAATGCATTTAAAACTTAGAATCTTTAGGAGGAGGGCCTTTTTATTTGAACTTACATAATATTATTTACCCACGTCTACATGATTTTATAGGTAGTTATTATGTTCTGTTAAAATATCCACGAGTTTCAAGAGTAATGATATATATGATGCTCCATTTCCGCATATTCTAGCTTTCTGAAGTGTGAGATTCTCATGGTTAGTACTAAACCCGTCCACCACAATCGTCTAATTCAAGTTCAACAATTACCTAAAGATCCCTTTGTAACAACAACCCTACAAGTCAGATAAGAGAATGCATGCTTTGAGATCAATGTACCTGCGGATGAGGTGTAGCTTTGATGGTACTGGCTACATGAGCAGGGAGATCAAAAGTAGCACATCCGCGGGAATACACAATCACATTCTCCATAGGGGCAAGAAAACCACGGTTTCTTGCCGACAATGCAGAGCATACAAAATCCAGCACGCATATATCTGTGCATATCCCTACAACCAGTATCTTCAAAAAACAAAAGGTCGTCAAATCACAAAGATAGTCCCGCTACTGAGTAAAAAAATAACTGAACTTTTACGATTGTTTTTCAACCAAGATTCACTAAAGCAGAAAAAGTGAAGCTTTCTCTGTGGGATATACAAAATGCTTACAGTTTTGATCTGGTTGGTCTTCACCCAATTTACGAAAACATTAGAGCCATCTTTCTCAATCGAACCAAGAAACCCATCAATGCAATCCTTGCACCTGAGTGTTGCATTTGGTTCATTTTCCAACCACTGCAGAGCTGCACATCATACGTAGGAAGCAACGTAATAGAATTAAACTACATCAGCTGTTCGAGTTGCTACTAGTATATTCAGCTAATAAATTCTACTATAGAAACAAGGCAGAAGAGACAAAGTACCGGGAACCAATTTCGATTCATCTGTTCCAGCTATACAGTGAGGAGGATATGGGTGCTCGGGGACATCAGGATGATGAGAATCAAGAAAAGCGAAAACAGGCCATTTCTTTTCACAGAACACCTTTGCAAGCCTCACTGACTCATCAACCATTCCGGAAATTTGTTTATCAGGCGCTGTTGGAGCCTGGATGAAAAGGGGAGAAAAAAATTGATCAAAAAAATGAAATAAATATCAATATTTCGATGCAATAATTTGCTATTAATTTACATCAATAGTGGTGGTATAATGAACACCTGCCAACGAAGTGATACCGATAGGTTCAAATCAGCAAAGAAGAAAAGTTCAGTGGAAAAAACCTTTAAAATGGCCATCAAAGCAAAACCACAAAACTAAAAATACAATTAAGGCATGTTTGGGAGCAAAAAAGCAGAGCCATGGAATTGGAATTGAATTTGGTGGGAATTTGGTTTATGATAGGAAAAAATAAAAATAACAAACAAACAAACTTAGTTCAAAGCTGAATTAAATATCCTTCGATTCCAATTCCAAGGTGCTAATTCAGTACTCCCAATCGCAACAAAAAGATAAATCTTTTTACTAAATGCAAAACCAAATAAACAAGGTTCAAGTAAAAAATTGAAGGAAAGAAAACAATTTGCAAATAAACAATATGTTTCTAGAGAAAGCTTAATAGTTAAATTGGGCTCAGTTGAGTGGAAATTTATTCTATTGGATTTCAAGTGGTGAAAATGCTCACATTAAAAGATTTTTAATTTCTTTTATCTTCCACTGTTTTTCATTTAAAGAAACAACAAAATAAGGAGAAAGAAAAAATAAATCAAAATTCAGAATTATATTATATTTTTCACCATATTGCCATCATTAGAAACAGAAAATAACATAGACAATAACCATCTGCTTTGGCTTTCCCTTTCCTAGCAACCAAACAGAGGGTAAAACAAAAAGGACAAAAATAAAATAAAACAATCTCTGAAAATATGACCAAAACTAAATCACAAATCACTAAAAGGAACAAACAAACATGAATTGCCGAAAAAAGTATATTATTATATAATAAAACGTATAAATATAAATACATATACACACACATAAATATGTATTATAAAACAGGATCGGATCTGAATGGTGTGCGATCGATTGAAATTGGACATAACAGAAAGAATATATTCATATATGTGTGTGTGTGTTTTTTATATATATTATATGATATGATAGGATAGGATAGGATAAAATATATAAAACCAGATTAGAAATATATACCAAATGTCCAGCTCCGACGGTGCAGAAGCCATTAACGACGTCTACGAGAACCAGACCGGTGTTGACATCCCCGGCGACGACCAGAGACTCCTGGTCAACCACAAGCTCGTTCTTCAACAGATCAATTGTTTGAGACACCATTTTTTGTGATGAGAGAAACGAAGATTGAGTCGGTGATATATATAAGCCTGATAATTAGATATGGAAATCTATCTAAAATCTGCGTGTATGGTTATGGATGTGCATTGAAGAAAGAAAGCAGAGCTATGGGGGTTTTTTCACTCTCTCTAGAGAAAGACTTTGAATTTCTCTCTCTGGATTCAGTTGGTCGGATGGATAATCAGTCAATATAAGGCAGAAAAGAGACAAAAATATGGGTAATGGGTACGTCAAATCTAAGTGAATCTCTTTATCACCGTTGATTGTGAATTTCCCTGGATTAATAATACTAGTTTTTGGGAGGTGGTGATGCGGTCACCCGGGGTTTCAGTTTGGCAGGTGACTGACACAGAATATATGACACGTAAAATGAACCCCTTCAACTATTAGCCAATTGCAGCAACTTCCTTCGGAACTATAAACAACCCCTCTTCAACTATGAAATTTGTGATGTGATCGTGGGGTTTTGTGATTGGATTTTGCTAATCATTTCTTGTGATTGGATTTGGGGGAGGGGTTAAGAATTTTGGGAGTTGGTTTCCTTGTGATTTTGAGTTTATAATTTTGCAATTAGATTTGCTTTTGATTCGGGGTTGAGAAGCATGAAAAATACGTATAATTTATTCGATTATCAAATCGAATGGGGATGCATATATTTCTCGTCTGTCCCCATAAATCTGCGTTTGTAGCATAGTATTTTTTAAAGCATTTAAATATAGTTTCAAAACATTTGTTTTGGATTTTAACACATAAAACAAATATGTTACAACATGTTTGGGTACGTTGCAAATTAAAAATAATGATGCTAACAAAAAAATCAACAAAGATATTGAAACTCAATATAAATGTGTTTGAAATTTTTTAGGCAAAAGTGCAAAAAAGCCCTTAAATTATTACCAAAATTATAAATACCCCCAAACTATTTGGGATTGCAAATCGAACCTTCAACTATAAAAAAAACCTTCCTGGTCATCGGACCACATTTTTCGGTGGATGCCTCCACCTGCAGGTTTTGTTAAATGTAATGTTGATACCTCTTCTTCTCAATCTTCTCATGTGGGGAGTAGTGAAGCTGTTTTTTGTGATTCATCAGGCGTTATCTTGGAGGCCGAGGCCGTCATTCTTAGTCAGTTTCTAGCCTCGAATGCTACTGCGACTGAAGCTTTCTGTCTTCGTAAGGTTGTATTTTGAGCGTTGTCCCACCATTTCTCTCAAGTTTGGTTTGAATCTGATTCCTTAATGGTGGTTAAGGCTGTTTTGAATGTTGACTCTGAACGCATGAATAATGGCTAAATTAGGACATGTTTGACAATAATTTTTATTTATTTATTTTTTCTTTTCTTCGTATTTTCTGTTGCAACGATGTAAAATGCTTGATAACTTTTGTTGCGTATTTAACAATACCATGGTTTTTTGTCGAAAAGAAGTCCAAATTAAAAATAAAAAAATAACTCTAAATAGCCTTTTTTTTTTATTTAGTCATTTTGTTTTTCATTTTTTTTTTTTTTACAAATAAGAAAAAAAGAAAGGGAGATTTTTATCAGGCGCTGTTGGAGCCTGGATGAAAAGGGTGAGAAAAAAATTGATCAAAAAAATGAAATAAATATCAATATTTCTATGCAATAATTTGCTATTAATTTACATCAATAGTGGTATAATGATCACCTGCCAACGAAGTGACACCGATAGGTTCAAATCAGCAAAGAAGAAAACTTCAGTGGAAAAAACCTTTAAAATGGCCATCAAAGCAAAACCACAAAACTAAAAATACAATTAAGGCATGTTTGGGAGCAACTAAGCAAAGTCATGGAATTGGAATTGGAATTGGATTTGGATTTGGAGGGAATTTGGTTTATGATAAGAAAAAAAAAAAAAAACTAACTAACAAACTTAGTTTAAAGCTGAATTAAATATCCTTTGATTCCAATTTCAAGACGCAAATTGAGTACTTCCAATCAAAACAAAAGAATAATCTTTTTACTAAATGCAAAATGAAAAAAAAAAAAAAAAAAAAAAAAAAACAAAGATTCAGTTTGTTGGATGGAGAAAAGAGACAAAAAGATGGGTAAAGACGTCAAATCTAAGTGAATCTCTTTATCACCGTTTATTGTGAATTTCCCTGTTTCTAGATACCTTGGATTAATACTTGGGAGGTGGTGATGTGGTCACCCGGGGTTTCAGTTTGGCAGGTGACTGACGCAGGATATACGACACGTAACATGAACCCCTTCAACTATTAGCCCATTGCAGCAACTTACCGGAACTATAAATAACCGTCTTCAACTATTAACTTTGTGATGTGCTGGTTGGGTGGTTTTGCGATTGGGTTTTACAAATCAATTCTTGATATTGGGTTTGGGGATGGGTTAAGAATTTTGCTATTTGGTTTGCTTGTGATTGCGGTTTAGAATTTTGTAATTAGATTTGCTTGTGATTAGGGTTGAGAAGCAAAAAAAAATTACATATAATTTGGGTTTCATTTGTTTAGATGGAAAATATTTTTTTACTTTTTCGTATTTGGTTGTCCAAAATTTAAGTAAAATATTTACTGAGTAAAATAATTTACAAGAATCTAATAAAAAATAACTTGTACTTTTGTTCTGGAGGATATTTTTAAAACAAATGAAAATTCGCCTAATTTTTAAAACAAATGAAAATTCGCCTAATTTTTCAAGGAAGATATTTTTAAACAAATGAAAATTCGACTAATTTTTCACTCTAAAAAGTATTTTCATATATATGTGTGTATGTACATATATGTTTACTATCATTATTTTTTTAATTAATTAATTAATTTTTTTAATATAATTTATGAGTTTGCAAAAATTATTTATAGGTATATGGATCCATCAAGAAACTAATCAAGTAATTTATTTTTGTTATTATTTTAATTTATTATTATTATTACTACTACCACTACTAATACTATTATTAGCGATAGCAAATTATGACACGATACGAGTTAAAAGGGTTTGTGTTTGGCATAAACGAGTTTGAGTCATAAAAGGATTGACACGATTAATCCGTTTACTTAACCGTGTCGGTTTAGGGTTGAGGAGTTCAACCTATGTAACCCGTTTATGACCCATTTAACTCAACATGTTATAATCGTGAATATGACATATGTAATATGTTACCTGTTTAAACCCAATTAATATGGATAGTTAAGTCATTTCAACATAAAATTTGTCTATGCTTTATGATTTTTCTTTTTATTTTGAATATTTGGGGTAATTATGACAATTTTTTTTACTATTTAGTATTTGATTAAATATCAAATGTCTCGCTTTGATAAACAGGTCATTAAAAGGGGTTAACACGTTCACCCGTTTAATAAACGGGTTGGGTTAATGTTGAGGATTCTCGACATAATTATTAAATGGGTTGGGTTTGAATTTACCTATTTAGTATAATACCCTTACATCGACACGACCCATGAACAGGAATTGTCACCCCTAACTATTATTATTAGTTATTACTATTCTTATTGTTATTGCTAGCACAAAGCCTTTAACCAAGGACAATCTAATGATTTTGATGATTACAAACCATTATGGTGTTTATGGACTAATGTTTACATTGAGTGTTATAGATAAGTCATATTCCAAGAATGACCTCAATGAAGCAATAAAGATCCCATCAATGGAAATAAACGAATGTAAAGAGACATGAAGTTGCAAGGAACCATATGCAAATCCATCCAAAAATAGCTTGGACTACAATGAACAATCAGACAACTCAAAGAAATAAAGAAAGCAAGAATACTTTAAAGCCTAAATGATCATGGACAAAGCATGAAGAAATGGGTAGATAGTATGGTGAGTGTTTAGGATTCAATGTCAAAGTATTTATGAATCTATTTGAAACTCATCTCTATAGGACCATGCATATCATATCATCATTCACATGTTCCTATATCCACTAGCAATAGACTATACATTTCATCACATACATATTTGACACATGAAGTCATTGTTAAAGAATGAGTGAGTTCAAACTTGCATAAGCTTTGAAAGAACTCATCACTTGAGCTAGAAATGATAGGACTATGCACATTAATCATATGTTTTATTTTGGTCTCTAGAAAGTAGAGTCTAAGGCATTGAACTGACTTTTTCATTCACAAAGCCTTTGTTACCATGACTTGGTAAATGACTTTATGATCCGGACATTTCTTATGAAAAACTTTCCTTTGGTTTTTTGGCTAAGTATGGAAAATATAATTTTTTGAAATAAAGATATTTTCAAAATAATTTTTCCCGGTAATTACTCCTTACATTTCAAATAGCCTAAACTGATTTTATGAGATTTTTTCATCAATTCTACATAGGCCTACACGGAGAATTAAGTTTTACAAAAATTGTAGGAAGCCCAAATTTGTACTAAAACTGATTTTCTATATTTTGATTTAGTTAGATTTCAATTTTCTTATATTTTTTATTGAATCCAAATGGGAGGTATTTCCTAATTTACATTGTAAACTTAAAGTAAATGGACATTTACTTAAATGTTCAATGAAAACAAGTGTCTGCTGAAATAACCGACATGTGCTCGATCAGATGGCCAAAACAGAGTAAAACAATTTTTTCATTATGTCATTTAACCGATTAGATCCACCATGTAGTCGATCAGATACTTAAAACAGTGAGCACACTCTTGGATCGCATTTCACCATGTAACCGATTACTTCCCTCTGTGCTCGGTCAGATGGCCAAAACAGAGCAAAACCATTTTTTCATTATGTCATCTAACCGATTAGATCCACTATGTAGTCGATCAGATGCTTAAAACAATGAGCACACTCTTGGATCGCATTTTACCATGTAACCGATTACTTCTCTCATCTAATCAATCAGATGATTCCAAGTAATCGATTAAATGAAACATGTACTCGATCAGATACAATTTTAGATCTAATGTAGCCGATAACATCATCCATGTAATCAATCACATGAGATCTAGATTTAATGTACTCGATTAGATTACTAATGTAATCAATTAGATGGTTTGCTGAAAGTATCCAAATGAGCAGAAACTTCATGGGAACTTACCATATTGCCCCCTAACGGCTATATTTTTCAAAGGGGTTATAAATACACAATGTTTGGACATTGTAGGGATGTATTAGAGAGAAATAGAGAAACCTTCTTGAGTATCAAAGAGTTTTTGTTCTTCATCTTCTTCATCCTCTTATACATATCATTCATAGAGTATTGAGTTACTTTTGTATTTATTTATACTCTAGTTGTGAGCTTTGATTTGCATATCAATCTTTGAGAGATATATTCTTGTGCAACAAATTTCTTTCTATAATCAATTGTAAGGATCGGTGTGATCCAGCAAAAGTTTAAGAGATGATTGTTCTCTTAGCAAGAAGAATTAAAAGCGGGGTGCTTCTTGTACCGGTTTGCTCTCCACCCTTAAGGAGGTGCCATAGTGGGATTGTGAAATTCTTAAGAGAGATCTTGAGCCGAGCAATAGGAGTTACCGAACCTCGCTAAATCGTTGTATCAAGTGTTTGCATTTCTCTTCCCTTTTCTCTTTTATAATTATGCTATTAGTTGCTTGAGTTTATATCATAATTATTGCATAATTGTTAGAAGGTGTTTATTAGATTTTGCAAAACAATTAAAACCAAAAATTGGCCATTTTTGCCATAAACTCTATTCACTCCCCCTCTAGAGTCAATATTTGGGCAACAGTTATTATTATTATTATTCTTATTTTTAATTCGCAGGGACTAAAAGTGATTCACATATTTTGCAACTAAACAATTTATTTTTGTTATTTTACTATTATTATTATTAAAATACTACTATTATTTTTATAAGTATTATTATTACTAATAATATTATTAGTTAATAATAATAATAATATTATTATTATTATTATTATTATTTTAGTAATACTACTACTATTATTATTATTATTATTATTATTACTACTAGTAATATTATTAGTTATTATTAATATTAATATTAATAATAATAATATTATTGATATTGTTTATTATTATTAGGCAAAATTGCAAAAAAAAAAAAAAAAAAAAAAAAAAAAACCTGAACTATTGATTAGTTGCAATATGGCCCTTGGAGGGTATTATGGGTATTGTACGTTTATGATATTTTATAATTTTTATATAAATTACTAAGTGGGGTATTTTGGTAATTTTGACTCTCTGGTAGCCGAAAAATGTGGTCCGGTGACCAGGAGGATCTTTTTGCAACCTTTTTATAGTTGAGGGTTTGATTTGTAATGCAAAATATGTAATGTTTCCAATTTTTACCATTTTCTATTTTTTGGAATTTTCTATTTTTGCAAGAGCATTTTCGTCTTTTTCCGTTTTGCGTGCCGGACACCTTAGGATGTGCCGGGTGTGTCCGAAAGTTGGTCGGGATATTTCCTTGAGTTCAGAACTCGTGGAAATGTAATGGTTGCCATTTCGGCATTTTTTATTTTTCGGGCCGGGATGTTCTAAGTAGAACCCGTTACCGGGATTGTTGTGTACGAGGGTTATGTCACGGGTCCATTGCATTTCTTGCATTATTATTTTTGCGCATAGATTATTTGTTTATATGTTAATTGGTGTGGCGGTGAATTAGTTATTGTATATATATATATAAATATATATAAGTTTATGTTATTAAAGATAATTATAAAAGAAAAGGAAAAAAAATAGTGGGACCCACATGATATTATAACAATTGTAATGGCTTTACAGCCATTACCTTTGGTGGAATCACTTCTGCCCAGTTCTCTTTCTCGCTGAATTTTTTTTTTTTTTTTTTTTTTTTCGTTTTCCTTTTACAACTTCAAACCTTGATTACTCTCTCATCCTTTAGAATTTTTGGGTGCCGTTTGCGACAAAACGGAGAGCCCGGCGAGATCTATGTGTTGATATAAGCAAATCCTTGTTTGGTGCACTCTAGTGATTTCGAATTTTTGGACCCATTTGGGGGTTTTTACATCTAAGTGAGGTAGGGTTGTTCTGATTTGCAATCTCTTATATTTTTTGTGAATTAATTCCCTATAATTGAAGTATAGCATGCTAGATTGTAAATTTTTCTTGAGAAATTGCCATGATGCTAGATATATGATGTGTATCTGTAATGACCTGGTCATTTTCTTCCTTTCATTTTTCCTCAAATTTTGCGGATAAATTTTTTCCGTTATCTTTTCTATTCTGTGTTTGGTTTTTCATCACTTAGTGTCATCTAGAGTGCTCGAAAATGGTTTCTGAGACTATTTCCTTTGGATTGACAACTTCCTTTAAGGATCGAATTATTTCCACATTTTTCGTTTTCGACACTATTCACTTTTCGTCCTTCTCCTTATTTTGTCTTTTCCCCGTTTGTCACTTTTTGGCACAACCTCACTTTTCGTGCTCGGAGTTGGTTTTTGATTTCATGTATCTTCATTCTAAGTAGTTTCCACGAAATACGTATCTTTACTTTTGTAGTAAAGTACTCTGGTTGCTTTCGATGTCCATAGGGGCATGAATGCATAGTTTTTCAGATTTTTTTTCTTTTCTTGGAGTGTTTTTCATAAATATCTTTTAAAGATATTTTATTTCAAGGGTTTTTAAGAAAATATTTGGAAGATATTTTTATTCTGGGTCATTAGTGCAGTTTTCACTTTTTGAATGGGCCATTGTGCAATTAATGAAAGTTATTACAAAAATGCCTCATTTTGAGTCTCGATCCTTGTATGGGATTCATTTTCACTTTTTGTCAAGTCGTGTACTCTTAAAATTGTCTTCTGGTCGTTCTTCCCTAGTTTCAGGGTTTTTGGCCCCAGTTGCCGCCGAACTTGTTCGGAACATATCTCTCTGCTCCAGACTCAATTTTCGACGCCGTTTCTTTCGTTATTCATATTTTCTCATTCTGGTTCTTTTTTGTTCATAGAGTTTTGCTGTTTGAGCGCGTCTACTCAAATTTCACTTTTTCGGACCTAGCGGAACCCTTTCGGGGCACTTTTAGGGTTTTCCTATAAATAGGGGGTTATAAAATTAAAAAGTGATCTTCCACTCTCTTCATGCACGACCAAAAGCTGCCATGGCAACCCAAGGGGGCTGCCACCCTTCTCCTCTCAATTAAACCTCCTTCCTTTTGTTAAAAAGTCGTAGTCTCTTTGTGTTTTGTGTTTGACCGGTTCCTCTTTTACAAGGGTCGCGATACCAAGTCAAGCTTGAAGAGTTGTGTGAGAATTTAGGAGGTGGCCAAGTTTTACATTTATAGAAAGCCACTACTACCTTTCTTTATATAAAATATAGATAGGGCGAGTAGGGATCGTCCCAAGGGATTTGATGGTGTATCGAATTATGAAACTATGGTAATTAGGGTTAGTAGGTCGAGTGATCACACAATTGGTTGGTTGGTTGATTAAGCTAAATTGAATTCAACTAAATAAAATAATATAAGGTAAACAAGAGAGAGAGAGAGGTCTTGGGGTGTAGAAATCACCACCAAGCAATACTTTTCTATACTACTAACAAGTGATCAATTGGCAATGGATGTGTTGCAATATGATAAGGGTGTGTGTGCATTAGGTTGATTCAATTGGCAAGGATGACAAATCAAGCAAGTATTGTCTAAACATCATGTGAAGAGCACAATATATCTAAACAATAGAGCATATATTGTCTAGACAACATGGGGATAGCACAATAGATCAAAACAAGTCATTAATCCTTCATTAAGCTCACAATCCACATGCAACACAATATTAGAGGAATATGCCATTTGGACTCACAAGCATGGAACATCAAACATCAAGAGTAGATTGTCCTCCCATCTAACATTATACTACCACTACACTAAATCTACACTACTAGCATGAAAATAAAGCTATCTAGACTAGGGGAGAGGCACAAACCATCAAGAATAGGCATAAACCATCAAATGAACCAAAATAGCATTCATTAAGCATATCATCTTGATAATCTCTAGATCTATAGCATCAATACACATAGACATGCATCAAAAACACTAAATCTAGAGATAAGCACATGAATATCCTACTCTAGCATACATAGACATATGGGTAGAATAGAATAGTCAATTGGAAGTATTAAACCATACAAACCATGAAATAATCAAGATTTATATATACATGAATATCAAGATGTATCATACAACACTAATCCCTCAATAATACACAAGATTAGAGTATAGAAAACATGCTTGGGGCTAACTCTAGCCCCAAGAAGATGTATAGCCACTCATGGTAGTGATGATCCAACCCTCAAGGGCTAACTCCATGGCTGTTCCTTGTTGATGAAGATCTCCTCCAATGGTTGCTCTAGCTTCCTCCCTCCTTCCTCTCCAAGAATAGCCTCCAAGATGATTTTCAATGTGTGACAAGAGACTCTCGAGCCTTTTTCCAAAAAGTGTATCATATTCCTTATATAGGTAGGTCAAAATACACCCTATGATGAGCTGTGGTCATGCAAGGCATATTCTCCAATGATTGGATGAAGGACGGAATAAATGAGCTGGACTTTAACTTTTTCTCGCTGGAGGAAGTTCGATCGATCGAACCTTAACTTGGATCGATCGAAGATGGGTTCGATCGATCGAACTGCATCTTGGATCGATCGAAGTGGTCTGACTCCTCCGGATAAGGACAAGGCTGAGATATTTCGAAGATATTTATGGGGAAAAGGACAAAAGTGGTTGGAAGGCGTACAGCTGTGGATAAGATCAATCATTTGAATAGGACAAAATAGGGTTCGATCGATCGAAGGTGATTTTGGATCGATCGAACTTGGAATTTCAGCAAAAGCTAAGGTTGGATCTATCGAGAAGTACTGTGATCGATCATAGACGTTCGATCGATCGAACTCTAAGTTGGATCGATCGAACTTTTCAGCTGCACAACTTTGATTCCTTTTTGCTCCTTTCTTTCTCCACTTTGCTCCCTCCTTTAGTTTATCTCAGGATTGCTTCAATTAAGCTCTTATTTGGCTGAGTTAGCTCAATTTTGGGATTAGTGCCTGAAAATATAAATAACACGTAATAAGTCTAAAACGGCAAAGTAAGATAGATAAAGGTACTAGAATGCTTAAGCTTAACGGGTTTAAATGCGCACTTTTCGGTGCTCATCACACCCCAAAACTTAAATATTGCTAGTCCCTAGCAATGAACTAAGAAGTAAATGAATGAAATGAACAACTAAACAAGTATAAACTGGAAAGCAAGTAAAATGATAACACCATTTTCGTAGGGAACACGATTGCATTTAGCATATGCAATAAACCTTTTAAACCCCTAGGTTACCCCTAGTGGACGAGTGAAGTCTCGTGAGGGTTTCTAGAAATGGTACCCACAAACAGTAAGCTCATTCTTTCAAAAGAGGCACGAATATTGCAAACAAGCATTGGGAGAAAACTACCTCAAGTATGCAATTTTTCAACCGTTTCCAAGCAATCTCCCAAAATCTCAACATCAAACAAGCAAGCATGGTCCTCCACACATCAAGAAAATGATCATGAAAATCAAAACAAGTCTAGAATCCATGTGAGAGGTCCGGCATCAAGTGTGTTGCTATCTTAGCCAACTAGAGAAGTAATCACATCCTTACCCTCAAATTAGCACACAAATCTAGTACCGATCATCAAGATAAGAGAGTGGACCTTTTATTAAGCTATATTGTTCTAGGTGCGCTTATTCTTTTCACTCTATTTTTTTTTTCTTTTTTCTTCTTCTTTTTATTTTTTTTTATTTTTTTTTATTGAGGATCAAAGATGGAAATATTGTGCAATGTGTTGATCTCTTAAGCTTTCTAGAAGATTCATGTAGCGAGCTTTAGGTCAATGACTCCCAAACCAGATGGCTTTAGGGCATTAGGTGTTAAGACACCCCTACGGACTTGCAAACTCAAATCAACTAGGTTACAAATCAAGACAATAACCATCTAATCATTTCCTACTTCTCACCTTTTGGGAGAAGTCCTCATTTTTATTACTTTTGCAATTTTTTTTTTTTTTCAATGAATAATCAATTATTAACCTAGAGTTTGGGCCCTCCACCTTTCGGCGCGAGAAGTTCACTGCTTAATGAGGCAAGAATCCCGGCTACTCAATGAAAAGGGGTTGTTATCCACCTTTATCAAGAATGAAAGCTTTCAATGCACTACTAGCCCAATTGGGATATAACCAATTCAATAATCAACAAAGCATGTACCCCACAAATGAATGTTAGTGTGCACCGGTGCTAGTGTAGAATCCTAGAATGAATCTCAAAACAATCACAAATTCAGGATGATGTGGACCACAAATGCAAGCAAGTTATCAAACTTTTGAAAAATTTACTCCTAAATGGCATCCTCAAGGCATACAAGGAATATTGGACTCTCAAGTCAAGCAATTTTTAAATTTTAAGCAATATAGTCCTCAAAAGATCAAAATCATAGCTAGAAATGGACCAAGTATAGAAATATCCCTCAAATACACAAGACATGCTCAAAATTTGAATTTTAAAGTAACACTGAAATATACACCAATACCCCCAAACTTAAATTGCACATTCTCCTCAATGTGTGAAGAGAACAAAGGAAAGAGTATACCAGTGCTTTAGACATAAATGATCGGGATAGAAGTATCCAAAGTGGGTGGCATGGCCCCCCCAAACTTGGGATAAACTGTGGTCCTGAAAAGTTTGCACTCGGATAAACTCATTAGATAACAAGATAGGATAATCAGTGCACAGTGGACATGCAACTGTAAAATGGGATAAATAGAGAATAGAGAGAGAGGTGTAAGAGTGGTCCTGAAAAATGGGCAGCACTCTCTCACTGAAGTCACTGTGGTGTACCTGATGGAGTTAAACATACAAATATGAGATACTAAGAGACATCCATAATCAAAAAGCAATATATAGAGAATATAAAGTGCAGGTACATCAATAAAATAATAAAGCCGACAGACCGGCCGCAAAGTATAATACAATAACAGTGAAAGTATAATACAGATCCAGAATAAAAGAAATGAAAGCATAGAACAACTAGAAGTGGAGTCTCAGGAGGCTTGATCGTGAAGATCTGCAGTGGTTGGAGGTGCAGGTGCAGGGAGTCGGCTGGAGAGATTGGCAAAGCAAGCCATGACATCCGCCCTGAAAGAGGTGAACTCAGCTCGATGGGCAGTGATGTCGGCTCGCATGGCTGCTGCGTCCTCCTCCAGTGTCTGCAAGCGTGCTCCGAATCCGGGAGTGGGAACTGGAGACTCAGGCAGAGATGCCTCTGAAGAAGACTCCCGAACTCGCTCCTGAGCAGCGACTCGATCACTGGTATCATCGGCATCAGCATCATCTGCAGCATCGGCATACTCCTCCGCAGGTCGCTCCAGGTCAATGTCCATGAGATCGGTAGCCGGACCGACTGGTGCGTTGTCCGCTGCGATATCTGCTGCTGCTGGAGATGCCGGCTGTGCCTGGGCTGACTCCTCCTCCTCTAGTTCAGCTGCTGCCTCTACAGCTGGCTCCTGAAGACTCCGAATAAGAGCATTGTAGCTCTTATTCCAGTCGCTCCTCCTATAGAAGTTGGACCGTGCAAGGGGCTCCTCATCTGGGGGCACTCTATAGCGCTGGTCAAGAAGGATCTACGTGATGAGGTGTTCGAAGGGCAGGACCTTGGACCACTTAGGGTCCTTCCTGGAATGAAAGAATCATACAGCAACCTCATCACGCTCCAGATGAGGACTGGGATAGATACCCAGCAGCCCGTGTAAAAAGCATAAAGAGCTGTCAAGTAGTCATGACGCCTCTGGATCTTATGGCCCACCATGTAAATGTTCTGGAAGAGAACTGTGTCGATGAACCAGAGGTCGTTAGGTAAGAAGGTCCTGGTGGCGAATGTCTGACCACCGGCATGATGGCCTGTCAAGGAGACAGCCATGTCAGAAAATGAAGGCCTATGCAGCCTCGGGTATGTCTCTGCAAGCTCAAGTGGACACCGGTGTGGGCACTGGCAAGCACGGGCCAGAGTGTCAACTGTGATGACAATCTCGTGGCCGTCCAGTGTAGTGATCATCTCCGCGGTAGATCGTGGCGAGGGCCGGAGATGCTGAAAGAATAGCCGCACCAGTCGCGGGTATACTAGGCCGGTGACTGGGGCAAGGATGGCTGAGAGGCCCCGCTGCATGATATCCTGATAGCCAGACCGGGTCAGGATAGACTCGGAGAAGTACTCAGTATCGAAGTACGACACCTGAGCCACGGTCATGGCTGCATATCTCGGCAGCAACTGGTCACGGCACTGAGCCGGTAGAGGTGGCTGCGGTGATGGCATGGCGGCTGCATCTGCCTGATGGCGCACAGGAGAAGGTGATGGTGTGAACGCTGGAGGAGCCTGGGATGTAGATGGCACGTGGTTAGCTCCCTCCTCAGCCTCGTGGGATGGGGACTGAGGGGGAGTAGCCTGTGCGGGCTCCTCCTGAGCATGAGATGGCTCTGCAGCCATCTCTATCCTGGGCCGTATATGTCTGCGGGGTCGCTGTGGCCCCGAAGATCGCCTGGCTGTACTCTTGTACCGCGGAGGCATGATCTACAAAAAGACAAGAAAATTTCAATATAAGTCAGTGCCAGATATAAGAATTTAAGTGCATAATAGAAACATGTATGTCAAATAAGATAGACAAAATACGGATGACATGAATCTATGATGATGATGAGATGTGAATCATGCTAAGCAATGTAGGTATGAAATGCATCCAATATGGAATATCACAGGCATTGTGCATATAAAGATAGCATGAAGACGACACAAGATGAATGGAGTGTGTATGTGTGATCTGTGAAAGTTCGATCGATCGAACTTTAAATTCGATCGATCACAGAAATTTTCAATCGGTCGAAGTGAAAAATGTTCAAAAGTTGGGTCGATCGAAGTGAATTGGATCAATCCAACACTTGGATCGATCGAAGCATGAAAGTGCACAAGATTGGATCGATCGAAGGTAGTGAAATGAAGTTCACTACTTCGATCGATCGAAGCACAAGTTCATTACTTCAATCGATCGAAGCACAAGTTCGATCGATCGAACTGTGCGAATGCCGAATCTGAAAAGTCACAGATCTATGAGATCTAGAGCACGGGGCCCACACAAACGTGTTTGTGGGCCCATCTACACACCAAACTTCTAATCCTCAACACCCAAACACTCCCCAAATGGCACAAATCACATTACAATCCCCAATTTGGTTCAGCCGAATGGATATTTATATGTATATCATGTAACAGGAAATTCAAGCTTCAAAATGGATGATTTACACATTTATAACATGATTCAACATAGAAAATCAATAACATGCATCAATTTAAGCTTGGAATCAAGAAAATTGCATTCGGTTTACCTCTAAACCGAGAGAGATGAGATGAGAGAAAGGTGTGAAGCCGCGGGGAAAATGAGACTTGAGTTGGCCGGAATTTGCTCGCCGGAGATGGGGAAGATGATTGGGAATTGGGTTTTTGCCGGATTAGGATGAGATTAAGAGAAGAGGGAGACTAAGGTTCGGTTTCCTTTTGAAGTTGGATCGATCCAAAGTGATCGATCCAACTCGGTTATATTTTAAAAATACGATATGCAGAGTTCGATCGATCGAAGATGGAGTTCGATTGATAGAACTTAGGTCTCCACTCTTAATGGCAATTTTTTTTTTTTTTTTTTTTTTTTTTTTTGCATAATTTTGAAAAATCAAAGGAAATTAAATTAATGAGATGCAAATTTCGATCGATCGAGGAAAGATTTCGATCGATCGAAGAGGATAAAGAATGTACAAGTTTAAGGGTTCAAGAGTTGATACGTGTTGGAACCTTGGATCGATCGAACTTGGAATTCGATCGATCGAACATGAAAAATTTTGAAAAGTCCCGAGAGCATGCATTTTGGAATTTGGATGCAGGTCCAAAATTTTTCTAAGTGTTGGGACTCATGATCGATCGAACCACATGTTAGATCGATCGAAAGGTAGTTCGATCAATCGAAATGGTTTACGATCGATCGAACTTTTGAAAATTTGGAGATCCCGAGAGCATGCATTTTGGATTTGGATGTAGGTCCAAAAATTTTCTAAGTGTTGGGTGTAAAATGAGAGCTGGATCGATCGAGTCGATAGTTGGATCGATCAAACCAAAGTTCGATCGATCGAACCAAAACTTGGATCGATCGAAATTATGCCTAAATGCTCAAAATGACTTGAATGCTCATGCAATCCCTTACTCAGTTCCTTCCAATGTATGTGAACCACAAAAACTGTATCTAGACTTCGCAAGAATCAAAATGCAAGATAGAAATGAGGGAGGAATAGGGTTTTGACATCCTACGAATTTCGGTGCTAGTCTTTAACGTCTCTAGCAAGACCTAGGGTTCTTTTAACCTGGATCAAAGATCTTACAATGCATCCCCTCCTTTTTGGGATGAGAGATGTTTCGAGTCACTCCCAACAAATGGTTCTTAGAAGAACTTGTTGGGGTAAACTCAAAAGACGTCTTGAGTTCCTTGTCAAAACTTTCCTTGGGCTTCCACGCCCTTTCACAACAAGAGTTCGAAATCACTTTTCTTGCATGCAATGCTGAAGATGAAGATGAAGGCTTTGAAACATTGTTCATGCACAAAAGCTCATTCCTTTCTCAAGCAAGATCATGATATTCCTCTACCACATTAACCTCTTCCACATATTTGTCAAATGGATTGGGTGTGGGGTTAAAGATGTTCAACTTCACTCTTATGTGCCCAAAAGAAATCTTCATTATCCCCGTCCTACAATTTATGTTGGCATTTGAGGTTGCCAAGAAAGGACGGCCAAGGATAACCGGAATTTGGTTCTTTGGATTGGGCACCGGTTCCGTGTCAATGACGACAAAGTCAACCGGGAAGAAGAACTTATCAATCTTAATCAACACATCCTCAATTATCCCCCTAGACTGCTTAATGGATCGGTCGGCAAGTTGTAAAACCACCGACGTCGGTTTCAATTCACTTAGGCCCAATTTGACATAAACCGAATAGGGAAGAAGGTTAACACTAGCCCCTAAGTCAAGAAGTGCCCGGTTGATGACATGTTCACCAATGACATAAGATGTTGTAGGTGCACCGGGGTCCTTAAACTTCGGCAAAGTGTTGTGTTGTAGAATGGAACTCACTTGTTCGGTTAAGACCACCCTTTTTGATGTTTGGCTCTTGTTCTTCCGCTTTTGGGTGCATAAGTCCTTCAAGAATTTGGCATAAGCCGGAATTTGCTTAATTGCATCCAAAAGTGGAAGATTAACTGTGACTTGCCTAAACATATCCATTATCTCATTGTTCTTGGTCTTTTGCCTTTCTTTTGAAATGGACCCTTTCAAGGCGTCCGGAAATGGAGCTTTTTCAAAAACTCTTTCAACATTTTCTTTCAAAGAATTTTCAACATTGGACTTGTTCGATTCATTGGATTTCAAATCAATTTTAAAAGAAGAATCATGAATAACATTTTTCAAAGAACTTTTCTCAAATACATTTTTCAACACTGTTTTCAATGAATCTCTTTGGAAATCATCTTTCAACTCACAATTTGAGGGCTTCTCATTCTCAAGATCATGCACATGCAATGAAGGAGGAATAGTGTGTGGAACGGGACGGGTGACAGCTTGAGGTTGTACCGGTTCACTCTCTTCATTAGGCATTCTAAATTGATTGTCTACTACCCTACCACTTCTCAAGGTTGTTACCGCATTGACATGCTCAACATTATGCCCTTCCAATGAGGATTTGGTTTCTACAACACATTGTTGTTTGATTGGGGCATTCATGTGCATCTTTCCCTTCTCTCTAGCATTAAGTATTTCAGCTATTTACCCTACTTGGGTTTCTAGCTTGGCAATTGATTGAGAATGAGAATGCAACAATTGAGTATTTGCTTCTAGAGTGCCCAAAGCATTTAAAACCTTTTCCTCAAAAGCGGAACCTCTAGAATTTCCTTGAGAATATGATTGGTTAGGAAAATGAGAATTAGCAAATTGATTTCCTTGTAAGTTATATGGTCTTGAACCTTGGGATCCTTGGTTTTGAAGTGGAGGTGGAATGTTTTTCCCTTGAAAACCGCCTTGGGAAGAGTTCGAGCCCTCCCATTGGTTTTTCCAAGAAAAATTAGGA
Organism: Cornus florida; assembly: GCF_030987335.1. Classification (NCBI taxonomy): domain Eukaryota; kingdom Viridiplantae; phylum Streptophyta; class Magnoliopsida; order Cornales; family Cornaceae; genus Cornus; species Cornus florida. The sequence goes on along the minus strand of NW_026775577.1, from coordinate 41,633,060 downwards.
TGATTCCTCCAACCGGGATTGTAATGGTTACCATAAGGATTGTTCCCTTGGTTCACAAATGTTGCATTAACTTGCTCAATGGGTTCATTTTGAATTTGTCCATGAGGACAATTAGAAGTAGAATGAAGAACACTAGAACAAGTCATACATGATTTATTTTGAGCTCTAGGAGAATGGTTAGGAAAGGAAGACACTTGATTCGCCAAGTTTTGATTGATCAATTGATCAAACTTTTGAGATAAAGACTTCATCTCGGCGGTTATATCATTTGAGTGGTCAACTTGATGTAAGCCAACACTCTTCCTACCTTGAGAATTTCTACCATTCCTAGATGACAATGTTCTATGCAAAGAGTTTTCACTCATGCTCTCATAAAGACGCCACACGTCTTCCTCTTGCCGGTCTATATAAGAACCTCCCATTAAAGCATCAACCATGCCTTTATAATTGTCCGATAAGCTTTCAAAGAAGAATTGGACCAATTGCCATTTAGGCATGTCATGGTGAGGACACTTCCTAAGCAATTCATTGAAGCGTTCCCATGCCTCGTGGAAAGTTTCTCCCTCCCCATGTGTGAATTCCCTAATGGCGGTTCTCATAGCATTGGTCTTCGAAACCGGATAGTACTTTTTCAAAAATTCTTGTTGCATTTCTGCCCAAGAAGTTATAGAAAAAGGCCTAAGGTTGTTAAACCAATACTTCGCCTTATCTTTAAGGGTGAATGGAAAAAGTTTCAGCCTTAAAACTTCTTCCGGCATGTCCGTGTATCGAACGGTAGAACAAACTTCAAGAAACTCATCCAAATGCTTATAAGGTTCTTCACTAGGAAGTCCATGAAAGTTAGGTAGCATTTGGATAGTTTGTGCTTTAATCTCATAATGGTGTGCTCTAAATGGTGGCAATTGAATGCATGTGGGTGGATTATACTCATTTGGAACATAGTGATCTCTCAATGTGAGTGGTGGATTAGCAACTTGAGGTGCAACATAGACATATGGGTAGAATAGAATAGTCAAATGGAAGCATTAAACCATACAAACCATGAAATAATCAAGATTTATATATATATGAATATCAAGATGTATCATACAACACTAATCCCTCAATAATACACAAGATTAGAGTATAAAAAGCATGCTTGGGGCTAACTCTAGCCCCAAGAAGATGTCTAGCCACTCATGGTAGTGATGATCCAACCCTCAAGGGCTAACTCCATGGCTGCTCCTTGTTGATGAAGATCTCATCCAATGGTTGCTCTAGCTTCCTCCCTTCTTCCTCTCCAAGAATAGCCTCCAAGATGATTTTCAATGTGTGACAAGAGACTCTAGAGCCTTTTTTCCAAAAAGTGTATCATATTCCTTATATAGGTAGGTCAAAATACACCCTATGATGAGCTGTGGTCGTACAAGGCATATTCTCCAATGATTGGATGAAGGACGGAATAAATGAGCTGGACTTTAACTTTTTCTCACTGGAGGAAGTTCGATCGATCGAACCTTAACTTGGATCGATCGAAGATGGGTTCGATCGATCGAACTGCATCTTGGATCGATCGAAGTGGTCTGACTCCTCCGGATAAGGACAAGGCTGAGATATTTCGAAGATATTTATGGGGAAAAGGACAAAAGTGGTTGGTAGGCGTACAGCTGTGGATAAGATCAATCATTTGAATAGGACAAAATAGGGTTCGATCGATCGAAGGTGATGTTGGATCGATCGAACTTGGAATTTCAGCAAAGGCTAAGGTTGGATCTATCAAGAAGTACTGTGATCGATCATAGATGTTCGATCGATCGAACTCTAAGTTGGATCGATCGAACTTTTCAGCTGCACAACTTTGATTCCTTTTTGCTCCTTTCTTTCTCCACTTTGCTCCCTCCTTTGGTTTATTTCAGGATTGCTTCAATTAAGCTCTTATTTGGCTGAGTTAGCTCAATTTTGGGATTAGTGCCTGAAAATATAAATAACACGTAATAAGTCTAAAACGGCAAAGTAAGATAGATAAAGGTACTAGAATGCTTAAGCTTAACGGGTTTAAATGCGCACTTTTCGGTGCTCATCAGTGTTTATCTTGACTACGCGCATCTTTTCCCCTTATTAGAACCCATTTTTGGCTAATTTTTTAGTTCGGGTTTGAGGTCAAGTTAGGATTCTGGTATGTCTTCTTTGGAGTTTAATGTTCACGGCGAAGTCCCCGACAAAACCCCGAAGTATTGTCGGATTCGGAGCATTTTCATTTTGTTGGCTTTTGAGATTTTCATCTCAATTGAGGTAGGGGATGTCTTAGGTTTTTATTTATGTTGTATTGATGATTTTATAAGTTTATACCACTTGTATGCATGTTTTGTATTAATTCTAGAATTTAATTTAATTATTTTCCTTGTATAGGATTTAATTCCCAAGGATGTGTATAACTTAGAATTAAAGTATAACATGCTAGTAAATTTGGTCTTGGTATGGTTGTTGATATATATTAAATTTGGGTCATTTGAATAAGAATTGCAACTTTTATTTAATATTTTTATTTTGTGAAAGATTAATTCCCATGGACGTACCTTGCATGAAATTAGCTTGTGATAAGCTATTAAATTAAGTCTTGGCATGCTCTTTAACATACTTTAATTTTGGAGCATTTGGATGAGTATGAAAATCTAGAGATTTAATTAAAAGAATTAATTAAAATCGATTTAAGGGTTCCATTGGCTTAATTGAGTTTTAAACTTGATATTTGAAATGACTAGGACTTGTTTACTAGCATATATTAATTTGGGACCATTTGAAGTTGCTTTAGAAGTTAGAAATTTAATTATCATGATTTAATTAAATTCTATTTTATTGTTCCATTGGCTTAATTAAGATTTTGAATGGATGTATGTAATGACCATACAATGTTGTTTAACATGTGTTAATTAGGGATCATTTGATTGAGATTTGAAATTTAGAGAAATTAATTAGTTTATTTAATTAATTTCTGTTTCTATAACATTAATAATTTAATCATGTGTTTGACATTGGTTATATGTTTAAATCATGATTTTGGACTTGTATTAGATTCATGAGTTTATGATTTCAGTGTTGAGATATATTATTATAGCGTGTAACGAATCGCACACTGAAGATTCGACATTTGTCATGCGTTAGTAGTTGTGGACTTAGAACATGTATTATATGTGTTTCCAAATTTGGTTGTGTATGGTAGATAGTTGATTATCTTGTATATACATGTTGATATATACGTTGTTGCACAATTTGTTAATTTTAGAAACTTAGGGATGTCGTTGTTTGACTACGGCTAGGACATGGTTCTAGTACGGGAGATTGTCCCTCTATAGTCTAGTGCGCACATAGGGAGGTTACCCATGTGTTAGTAACCCTAAAGTAACTTTGGTGTCGGTCTGATTCGGCGTGACGTCCAAGTATCTACTTTGCTTGATTTCGCATTTTATTTCAAGTTGATAACTAGAAGATATCGTAACTTGTTGTTCCTTAATTGATTTTCCATTTTGAGTTTCAAGATGTTAACTTTGAGAAATCATGCTTTATACGTTGTATTGGAAGTTCCAATGTTGGTTAAATTGCATCGATATCGTGATTTATGTTTCAATGTTCAAATATAACTTAGGAATGATCCCATAAATTCATTTGGAACGTAGACGTTAGGTGGCATGATCCACTTTAGTTGTTTTCGTGTTTTAGATTTCAAGTTGAGGACTTTAAGAATCTATATCTAGTTGCTTTGTATAACATGCATTTGTATTGTTTAAATTGGATGGATGATATGATTTATGCTAGAAATACTCTAAGATAGTTTAGGATGCTTCCTGAGTCTCATTTAGACATAGACGTTAGGTTGCATGAGCCCTTTAACATGTTTTACCTTAAGGTGATAATTTTGTAAAATGCTAGGTTGATGCATGTTCATTTCCTATGAGTAGCTTTATGTTACTCACTCCGAAGTTACTGGGGATTTGTTTCAGATACGAAGGCTTGGTTCGTGATGCTCATCATTCCTTGGATGACTCGTAACTTCTAAATTTCCATTTCATGCAAATGTTAGCATGAAATGTCATTTTGTAGCCTTATATGTCAAAAGTTGTATCCTTGATTCCAAATATGTAATGTGTACCTAAGTACACTTTTTGGATGCTTATTTTGTATGTATGACATGAGGCCAAGGGCCATTAATTCTAAAGTTTACAAATATATTTTTTTAAAACTTGAGATTTTTGTTGTTGGTTTCCTTGATGGAGTCGCCACAACCAACAAAGCTTGAATGTTGTGTGAGAATTTAGGAGGTGGCCAAGTTTTACATTTATAGAAAGCCACTACTACCTTTCTCTATATAAAATATAGATAGGGCGAGTAGGGATCGTCCCAAGGGATTTGATGGTGTATCGAATTGTGAAACTATGGTAATTAGGGTTAGTAGGTCGAGTTATCACACAATTGATTGGTTGGTTGATTAAGCTAAATTGAATTCAACTAAATAAAATAATATGAAGTAAACAAGAGAGAGAGAGGTCTTGGGGTGTAGAGATCACCACCAAGCAATACTTTTCTATACTACTAACAAGTGATCAATTGAGGGTAATGGATGTATTGCAATATGATAAGGGTGTGTGTGGATTAGGTTGATTCAATTGGCAAGGATGACAAATCAAGCAAGTATTGTCTAAATATCATGTGAAGAGCACAATATATCTAAACAATAGAGCATATATTGTCTAGACAACATGGGGATAGCACAATAGATCAAAACAAGTCATTAATCCTTCATTAAGCTCACAATCCACATACAACACAATATTAGAGGAATATGCCATTTGGACTCACAAGCATGGAACATCAAACATCAAGAGTAGATTCTCCTCCCATCTAACATTACCCTACCACTACACTAAATCTACACTATTAGCATGAAAATAAAGCTATCTAGACTAGGGGAGAGGCACAAACCATCAAAAATAGGCATAAACCATCAAATGAACCAAAATAGCATTCATTAAGCATATCATCTTGATAATCTCTAGATCTATAGCATCAATACACATAGACATGCATCAAAAACACTAAATCTAGAGATAAGCACATGAATATCCTACTCTAGCATATATAGACATATGGATAGAATAGAATAGTCAATTGGAAGCATTAAACCATACAAACCATGAAACAATCAAGATTTATATATACATGAATATCAAGGTGTATCATACAACACTAATCCCTCAATAATACACAAGATTAGAGTATAGAAAGCATGTTTGGGGCTAACTCTAGCCCCAAGAGGATGTCTAGCCACTCATGGTAGTGATGATCCAACCCTCAAGGGCTAACTCCATGGCTGCTCCTTGTTGGTGAAGATCTCCTCCAATGGTTGCTCTAGCTTCCTCCCTTCTTCCTCTCCAAGAATAGCCTCCAAGATGATTTTCAATGTGTGACAAGAGACTCTCCCAAAAAGTGTATCATATTCCTTATATAGGTAGGTCAAATACACCCCATGATGAGCTGTGGTCGTGCAAGGCATATTCTCCAATGATTGGATGAAGGACGGAATAAATGAGCTGGACTTTAGCTTTTTCTCGCTGGAGGAAGTTCGATCGATCGAACCTTAACTTGGATCGATCGAAAATGGGTTCGATCGATCGAACTGCATCTTGTATCGATCGAAGTGGTCTGACTCCTCCGGATAATGACGAGGCTGGGATATTTTCAAGATATTTATGGGGAAAAAGACAAAAGTGGTTGGTAGGCGTACAGCTGTGGATAAGATCAATCATTTGAATAAGACAAAATAGGGTTCGATCGATCGAAGGTGATGTTAGATCGATCGAACTTGGAATTTCAGCAAAGGCCAAGGTTGGATCTATCGAGAAGTACTGTGATCGATCATACATGTTCGATCGATCGAACTCTAAGTTGGATCGATCGAACTTTTCTGCTGCACAACTTTGATTCCTTTTTGCTCCTTTCTTTCTCCACTTTGCTCCCTCCTTTGGTTTATCTCAGGATTGCTTCAATTAAGCTCTTATTTGGTTGAGTTAGCTCAATTTTGGGATTAGTGCCTGAAAATATAAATAACACGTAATAAGTCTAAAACGGCAAAGTAAGATAGATAAAGGTACTAGAATGCTTAAGCTTAACGGGTTTAAATGCGCCCTTTTCGGTACTCATCACACCCCCAAACTTAAATATTGCTAGTCCCTAGCAATGAACTAAGAAGTAAAGGAATGAAATGAACAACTAAACAAGTATAACTGGAAAGCAAGTAAAATGATAACACTATTTTCGTAGGGAACACGATTGCATTTAGCATATGCAACAAGCCTTTTCAACCCCTAGGTTACCCCTAGTGGACGAGTGAAGTCTCGTGAAGGTTTCCCGAAATGGTACCCACAAACATTAAGCTCATTCTTTCAAAAGAGGCACGAATATTGCAAACAAGCATTGGGAGAAAACTACCTCAAGTATGCAATTTTTCAACCGTTTCTAAGCAATCTCCCAAAATTTCAATATCAAGAAGCAAGTATGGTCCTCCACATATCAAGAAAATGATCATGAAAATCGAAACAAGTCTAGAATCCATGTGAGAGGTCCAGCATCAAGTGTGTTGCTATCTTAGCCAACTAGAGAAGTAATCACATCCTTACACTCAAACTAGCACACAAATCTAGTACCGATCATCAAGATAAGAGAGTGGACCTTTTATTAAAGCTTTATTGTTCTAGGTGCGCTTATTCTTTTCACTCATTTTCTTTTTTTTTTTTTATTATTTTTTTATTGAGGATCAAAGATGGAAATATTGTGCAATGTGTTGATCTCTTAAGCTTCTAGAAGATTCATGTAGAGAGCTTTAGGTCAATGACTCCCAAACCAGATGGCTTTAGGGCATTAGGTGTTAAGACACCCCTACGGACTTACAAACTCAAATCAACTAGGCTACAAATCAAGACAACAACCATCTAATCATTTCCTACTTCTCACCTTTTGGGAGAAGTCCTCACTTTTATTGCTTTTTGCAACTTTTTTTTTTTTTTTTTTTTTTTTACAATTATTAACCTAGAGTTTGGGCCCTCCACCTTTCGGCGCGAGAAGTTCACTACTTAATGAGGCAAGAATCCCAGCTCCTCAATGAAAAGGGGTTGTTATCCACCTTATCAAGAATGAAAGCTTTCAATGCACTACTAGCTCAATTGGGATATAACCAATTCAATAATCAACAAAGTATGTACCCCACAATTGAATGCTAGCGTGCGTCGGTGCTAGTGTAGAATCCTAGAATGAATCTCAAAACAATCACAAATTCAGGATGATATGGACCACAAATGCAAGCAAGATATCAATCTTTTGAAAAATTTACTCTTAAATGGCATCCTCAAGGCATACAAGGAGTATTGGACTCTCAAGTCAAGCAATTTTTAAATTTTAAGCAATATAGTCCTCAAAAGATCAAAATCATAGCTAGAAATGGACCAAGTATAGAAATATCTCTCAAATACACAAGACATGCTCAAAATTTGAATTTTAAAGCAACACTGAAACATACACCAATACCCCCAAACTTAAACTGCACATTGTCCTCAATGTGTGAAGAGAATAACGGAAAGAGTATACCAGTGCTTTAGACATGAATGATCGGGATAGAAGTATCAAAAGTGGGTGGCATGGCCCCCCAAACTTGGGATAAACTGTGGTCTTGAAAAGTTTGCACTCGGATAAACTCATTAGATAACAAGATAGAAAAATCAGTGCACAGTGGACATGCAAGTGTAAAATGGGATAAATAGAGAATAGAGAGAGAGGTGTAAGAGTGGTCCTGAAAAATTAGGCAGCACTCTCTCACTGAAGTCACTGTGGTGTACCTGATGGACTCAAACATACAAATATGAGATACTAAGAGACATCCATAATCAAAAAGCAATATATAGAGAATATAAAGTGCAGGTACATCAATAAAATAATAAAGCCGACAGACCGGCCGCAAAGTATAATACAGATCCAAAATAAAAGAAATGAAAGCATAGAACAACTGGAAGTGGAGTCTTAGGAGGCCTGATCGTGAAAATCTGCAGTGGCTGGAGGTGCAGGTGCGGGTGCAGGTGCGGGTGCAGGTGCAGGGAGTCGGCTGGAGAGATTGGCAAAGCAAGCCGTAACATCCGCCCTAAAAGAGGTTAACTTAGCTCGGTGGTCAGTGATGTCAGCTCGCATGGCTGCTACGTCCTCCTCCAGTGTCTGCAAGCGTGCTCCGAATCCGGGAGTGGGAACTGGAGACTCAGGCAGAGATGCCTCTGAAGAAGACTCCCGAACTCGCTCCTGAGCAGCGGCTGGATCACTGGTATCATCGGCATCAGCATCATCTGTAGCATTGGCATACTTCTCCGCAGGTCGCTCCAGGTCAATGTCCATGCGATCGGTAGCCGGACCGACTGGTGCGTCGTCCGCTGCGATATCTGCTGCTGCTGGAGGTGCTGGCTGTGCCTGGGCTGCCTCCTCCTCCTCTAGTTCAGCTGCTGCCTCTACAGCTGGCTCTTGAAGACTCCGAATAAGAGCATTGTAACTCTTCTTCCAGTCACTCCTCCTATAGAAGCTGGACCGTGCAAGGGGCTCTTCATCTGGGGGTACTCTGTAGCGCTGGTCAAGAAGGATCTGCGTGATGAGGTGTCCGAAGGGCAGGACCTTAGACCGCTTAGGGTCCTCCCTGGAAATGAAAGAATCATACAACAATCTCATCACGCTCCAGATGAGGACTGAGATAGATATCCAGCAGCCCGTGTAAAAAGCGTAAAGAGCTGTCAAGTAGTCATGACGCCTCTGGATCTTATGGCCCGCCATGTAAATGTTCTGGAAGAGAACTGTGTCGATGAACCAGAGGTCGTCAGGCAAGAAGGTCTTGGTGGCAAATGTCTGACCACCGGCATGATGGCCTGTCAAGGAGACAGCCATGTCAGAAAATGAAGGCCTATGCAGCCTCGGGTATGTCTCTGCAAGCTTAGGTGGACACCGGTGTGGGCACCGGCAAGCACGGGCCAGAGTGTCAACTGTGATGACAATCTCGTGGCCGTCCAGTGTAGTGATCATCTCCGCGGTAGATCGTGGCGAGGGCCGGAGATGCTGAAAGAATAGCCGCACCAGTCGCGGGTATACAAGGCCGGTGACTAGGGCAAGGATGGCTGAGAGGCCCCGCTGCATGATATCCTGATAGCCAGACCGGGACAGGATAGACTCGGAGAAGTACTCAGTATCGAAGTATGACTCATGAGCCACGATTAAGGCTGCATATCTCGGCAGCAACTGGTCACGGCGCTGAGCCGGTAGAGGTGGCTGGTGTGATGGCATGGCGGCTGCATCTGCCTGATGGCGCACAGGAGAAGGTGATGGTGTGAAGGCTAGAGGAGCCTGGGATGTAGATGGCACGTGGTCAGCTCCCTCCTCAGCCTCGTGGGATGGGAACTGAGGGGGAGTAGCCTGTGCGGGCTCCTCCTGAGCATGAGATGGCTCTGCAACCATCTCTATCCTGGGCCGTATATGTCTGCGGGGTCGCTGTGGCCCCGAAGATCACTTGGCTACTGTCTTGAACCGCAGAGGCATGATCTGTAAAAAGACAATTGATTGGTTGGTTGATTAAGCTAAATTAAATTCAACTAAATAAAATAATATGAAGTAAACAAGAGAGAGAGGTCTTGGGGTGTAGAGATCACCACCAAGCAATACTTTTCTATACTACTAACAAGTGATCAATTGAGGGTAATAGATGTGTTACAATATGATAAGGGTGTGTGTGCATTAGGTTGATTCAATTGGCAAGGATGACAAATCAAGCAAGTATTGTCTAAACATCATGTGAAGAACACAATATATCTAAACAATAGAGCATATATTGTCTAGACAACATGGGGATAGCACAATAGATCAAAACAAGTCATTAATCCTTCATTAAGCTCACAATCCACATATAACACAATATTAGAGGAATATGCCATTTGGACTCACAAGCATGGAACATCAAACATCAAGAGTAGATTATCCTCCCATCTAACATTACACTACCACTACACTAAATCTACACTACTAGCATGAAAATAAAGCTATCTAGACTAGGGGAGAGGCACAAACCATCAAGAATAGGCATAAACCATCAAATGAACCAAAATAGCATTCATTAAGCATATCATCTTGATAATCTCTAGATCTATAGTATCAATACACATAGACATGCATCAAAAACACTAAATCTAGAGATAAACACATGAATATCCTACTCTAGCATATATAGACATATGGATAGAATAGAATAGTCAATTGGAAGCATTAAACCATACAAACCATGAAATAATCAAGATTTATATATACATGAATATCAAGGTGTATCATACAACACTAATCCCTCAATAATACACAAGATTAGAGTATAGAAAGCATGCTTGGGGCTAACTCTAGCCCCAAGAGGATGTCTAGCCACTCATAGTAGTGATGATCTAACCCTCAAGGGCTAACTCCATGGCTGGTCCTTGTTGGTGAAGATCTCCTCCAATGGTTGCTCTAACTTCCTCCCTTCTTCCTCTCCAAGAATAGCCTCCAAGATGATTTTCAATGTGTGACAAGAGACTCTCTCAAAAAGTGTATCATATTCCTTATATAGGTAGGTCAAATACACCCCATGATGAGCTGTGGTCGTTCAAGGCATATTCTCCAATGATTGGATGAAGGACGGAATAAATGAGCTGGACTTTAGCTTTTTCTCGCTGGAGGAAGTTCGATCGATCGAACCTTAACTTGGATCGATCGAAAATGGGTTCGATCGATCGAACTGCATATTGGATCGATCGAAGTGGTCTGACTCCTCCGGATAATGACGAGGCTGGGATATTTTCAAGATATTTATAGGGAAAAAGACAAAAGTGGTTGGTAGGCGTACAGCTGTGGATAAGATCAATCATTTGAATAGGACAAAATAGGGTTCGATCGATCGAAGGTGATGTTAGATCGATCGAACTTGGAATTTTAGCAAAGGCCAAGGTTGGATCTATCGAGAAGTACTGTGATCGATCATAGATGTTCGATCGATCGAACTCTAAGTTGGATCGATCGAACTTTTTAGCTGCACAACTTTGATTCCTTTTTTGCTCCTTTCTTTCTCCACTTTGCTCCCTCCTTTAGTTTATCTCAGAATTGCTTCAATTAAGCTCTTATTTGGCTGAGTTAGCTCAATTTTGGGATTAGTGCCTGAAAATATAAATAACACGTAATAAGTCTAAAACGGCAAAGTAAGATAGATAAAGGTACTAGAATGCTTAAGCTTAACGGGTTTAAATGCGCACTTTTCAGTGCTCATCAATTTTAGTACTTGGTACTATTCATTAACTTTTTTTTGAAAAATGTGTCGACCGATCCGAAACTTCCGGGAGTCTTGTGGGTGTATTTTAAGATTGTATTTTCAATTTAAACAATTTAAAAAACCTCCCGAAGCCCCATTTCCTTTCCTTTAGTAGCAGCTCGGAAAGATTTTAAACTTCTTGAACTGATTTTCTTGGGGGTATTCTGGGCATTTTATAGTGCATTTTCTTTGTTTCCGTTTGCATTGTTGGGTAGGAAACTTGATTTTGGGGGGGTTTCTTCTTCGTGTTTTTTCAGAAAAATTTGTTTGATGGCCCGTTTTTGCTCTCAGTCGCGGACAGATCCTGTAGCAGCTTTTTAACCCTCTTGACCTCTTCTGATCTAGGGGCAATTTGGGTATTTCACAGTGAGTTTTTTTTTTTTTTTTTTTTTGTTTTCCTTCACGATGTCGAGTAGAACACTTGATTTTGGAGGGGTTTTTTCTTCGTTTTTTTCCAGAAAAATTCGTTTCGGACCTCGTTTCAGCTCTCAGTTCTGGCTGGAACTTTTTTTCCCCTAGCATGTCATGGTGCTTATCGGGGTGCTCGTAGGGTGCTCGTCTCGACGTCGTGATGTCGACTTTTATTTTCGCTCGTTCTCCTTTGTCTGGACTCCAAATCGAGTGAACTTTTTTTTAAACTTGATTAATTTATTGCTATCTTTCCAACGGTGTGCTCGGTTGCACCCGGATCTTCCTGGATAATTACCAGTTTACCTTTTGAGCCTTAAGGGCTCGTTTTTCTTCGTCATGCCGTTTCTCCTTTGTCCGAACTCCAAATCATGCGATTCTTAAGTCCATCTTGGTTAGTTTTCATAAATGACTATTTTGCCCCTAGGGGCTAAATTCTTACTTTTTCGATCTTTTGTTTCTGCGTCAGTTCTCATTGAGTTCCAGATCTCATGGAAGGTCATTAAAGTGTCTTAGAGGCATGTTGTGCCTTGGGAGACCGTTGTCTTGTTTCTTGCTTCGACAGTATCTCTATGTGTGTTATGTGTAAATAATATATGTGTGTATGATTTGTAAGTTGAATATAGAAAGCATGTTTTGTGATTATATCCTTGTTTAATATGTGTAATTGTCGAAATTTTGTTTACCTAAAGCATGCTATAAATTCATGAGAAAATTCCTCTTTAGTATGAAATGTTGTTATGGTTCGATGATGTGAAAATTATGGTAAATTTTGAAGCATGAAGCATTCATGCATCTATTGGGAAAGAAAAGGGGGAAATATATATATATTTTTAAAACCAATGAAATTATTTTTGGGAAGCGTTTTTGAAAGTGTTTGTGAAAAACCGGACGCCTAGGAGGCGCTTAGTGGTCCGTGGTGTTAGTGTGGTCTAGAGGGGAGTTAGAGAGAGACTCTAGTGTGGTTAAGTTACTTAAACCCAGACGACGCCATGGAGGTGCCATGTGGTCGGGGAAAGCTAGCCAACCCTCTATTCGTGATGCCTTGGAGGTGTCTTGAGTCGGATCGTACTAACAGTTTGAAAGTTGAAACGGTATTGTTTCGAAAATGGGGAGCGACATTGCATGCATGGCATTGCATTGGCATACATTGTATATTTGGTAGTTATACGACTAGCGTAAGTATTTATTGATTAGTATCGTTACTTTACTTGTTTTCCCCGGGGTATGATCTCATTTACTTTTACTCTATTCCTTACGTGGATTCACGGGGTTATAAGAGGTGCGTCTTAGACACTTCCTACTGAACTTTATTCTCACCCCATTATTTTAACATTTTTCAGGTTTGGGAAAAGAAGGGGCGGACGACAACCCACCGTAAATTAAGACTGGACTAGAACTCTTATTTTGTTATCTTTTGTATAGAAACATAATCGTGTACCTTTTATAAAAATTAAGTGTAACTTGCATAGTGTTGTAATGGTAGAATTTGTGTAAATAAATATATTTCATGGACTGTAACTTAATTAAAGTGATTCCTTGTTTGGATGAGATGGAGGAACGGGACATTTTATATGTGTGTGTTGATTTTGGGGATATTGTATATTATTGCATTGTGCGTTGGGACATGATAGATTAGTTTTGAGGCCAGTGAGACCATTGTATTTTTATGTATTTCAACATGTTGTAGAGGGACTTTTTCTACAGAGGTCATGCCGAAATTTTTTATATTTTATTATTATTATTATATTTTTGGTATCTTTTTGAGTCGTTACAAAATAGTTCGGGGGGTATTTACAATTTTGGTAATAGTTCACGGGATTTTTTGCGCTTTTACCCATTTCTATAACATTTTACAACATAGGATCAGGACAATTTTTTTTCTTTCTTTTTTTCCTTTTTTTTCTTCTTTAAATTTTCCAATTTGGAGTTAGGTAATGAATAGACATGCCATCATTATTGTTGTTATCCTTATCCGATTTTATAGCTTGTCTTTAACCAAACACCACTCCCACGTTCTATGATCTTGCTGTCATCAAAGGGATATAGGCATAAAATGGCTAAATTATGACATGCTTGATAATAGTTTTTATCTAAGTCACATAAAGCGAGAATGTGAGCGAGAGTGAATTCGAGAATAGGATCGTAAGAGCGGTAGAATAAAGTCATAAATAGTGAGAATTTGAGTCAGAGCGTGAGAGCGATACTTGTTGAGAAGGATTGTGTGACTTAAGTTTTTATTTATTTATTTATTTTTTCTTTTCTTCGTATTTTTTGTTGTAGCGAAGTACAATACGAAAATGTGTTTGATAACTTTTGTTGCGATTTTAAAAGTACCATGTTTTTCTGTCAAAAAGAAGTCCAAATAATAATAAAAAAAAACTCTAAATAGGCTTTTTTTTTTTTTTTTTACCAAATATGTTTTTTTTTTTTTTTTTTTTTTTAGATTAAACTAGGCCGACCAATCCTCAAAAACCTATAAAGGGCGCCTCCCCACTACCGACTGGGTTAGTTGTGAAGTATGGATTGCAGAGGCGTGATCCCAAAGAAATTATTTGTACTCAATAAGAATCGAATTTCAAGCTTGATGCTTCATGAGGCAGTAGGGCCAAATGATCATACCACTTGGGCCAACCCTTGGAAATGAAAAGAAAATTAAAAAGGAAAAGGAACTTGATAGAACATGCATTTGTTTTGTTTTGTTTAAAGGAAGAAGGAGAGCTTCACTGTCAATATTTTTTATAACAACTAAATTTTTGTTTTGCCTTTACCGTTCACAAAAATTATGATATAAAAGAAATGAAATTTTATATAAATTACAAAAAAATAAAATAAAATACAGAAAAGGATCAGTGTCTATTTGCTATTTGCCACACAAATTATGATATAAAAGAAATGAAATTTTATATAAATTACAGAAAAGGATAGTAGTAATTTTATATAAATTACAATAAAATAAAATAAAATACAGAACCTTTTCTGTATTTTATTTTATTTTATTGTAATTTATATAAAATTACTACTATCCTTTTCTGTAATTTATATAAAATTTCATTTCTTTTATATCATAATTTGTGTGGCAAATAGCAAATAGACACTTCCATCTCTAGCATGGGCTGGTTTGATTTCTAATTTGTCTTCCCAGACGAATGAGTTAAGATCCTTTTCTGTATTTTATTTTATTTTATTGTAATTTATATAAAATTACTACTATCCTTTTCTGTAATTTATATAAAATTTCATTTCTTTTATATCATAATTTGTGTGGCAAATAGCAAATAGACACTTCCATCTCTAGTATGGGCTGGTTTGATTTCTAATTTGTCTTCCCAGACGAATGAGTTAAGATGTTGCAACCTAGAAGTCTAGAATAGTGTATATATTGGAATCTCTTTATATAATATATATATATTATATTATTTTTGTATTTTTAAGGGACACATAAGAGACAAACCTGCCAAGATATACACAATCAAAGGGGGCATACCCTATAAGCACAAAAAACAGTCATAAAATCCCCAGTACGATCAAGTCAGTAACATCCAAAATAGAGCCCAAATCAAACCAACAAAAAAACAGCATAGGCCACACCCAAAAAAAACAGACCAAAATTAACTCCAAACTTCCAACTACCACCCAGGACATCCAAGAATGATGACTAGAGGAGCACATACCACCACACCAGTCAATCTACCAATTATTTAATAAAAATAACAGAAGTTCACTTGGTCGTAGGGCCGGGAACTTAAGGTTGGGTGGCCGGATTTAAATTATGCAGCAATTTTTTTAAAAAAAACCCTTAAGATTGGGGGGCCGGATTTAAATTATGCAACAATTTTTTTAGTTCACTTGGTCGTAGGGCCGGGAACTTAAGGTTGGGTGGCCGGATTTAAATTATGCAGCAATTTTTTAAAAAAAACCCTTAAGATTGGGGGGCCGGATTTAAATTATGCAACAATTTTTTTAAAAAAAAATTGTTAATTCAATTGTAATAGAATTTATTTTTAATACTGGTCATAGTATATAAATCTTGAGAAAATAAAAAAATGAAAAAAATACAACTTGGAAGGAAAAAAAAAAAAAAAAGATTAAGTAGATTCCACAATTCAACAACATAATAAATTTTAACTCAATTTTTAACCCAAAAAAAAAAAAAAAAATCAACAAGATTATTATTGAGTTATAAACAAGATAGCAATAGTTATAAAATTTGTTATTTAGAAAGTAATAACTAAAAGTATATACGTGATATTATTATTGTCATTAAGAGTCTCACATTACCTTAGTTTATCTTCTTTCCAAATATTCATAGAACTTGCCAATAAAGATTGTTATATAATTTTAGATAATTTTCTTATAAATTACCATTTTGACAAAAAAATTTAACAAAGAATGCTTCATGCATTTTTATCATGAGGGAACATTAACTATTATTATTTTTTATTATTTTTTTTTGAATTAATATTATAGATATTGTACGTGTAAATATAAATAAAATAACATTATGTTGAGATAACAACTATCATAATTATTGCCCCCGGGGGCTTGACCAAGTTGGTAAGGTAATGACCTGAGAACGCTCATGTCTCAGGTTCAAACCCGTTCATCGCCATTATAATTCTCGACTGAAATTGTTGCTGCGGTGTGGGCCCAGCATGCCTGGTTTGTAGCTTGAGGTGGGTCCCGAAGGGGCCCTGCCCAGGTGAGTTCCAGTGCCAACCAAAAAAAAAATGACTATAATAATAATGAGCTTAAATTTTTGTTTTATAATATTTAAACTTTTAAAAGTATATTTAAAAGAGTGTAAATTGAAAAATATTTAAATTTCAAGAAGACAATAATTAAATTTATTTTCAAACTCTTTATTTTGGGTCGATATATGTGTTTTGAAAAAGATTGGGGGGCCAATTGAAATTTTTAATTAATTTTAGGGACAAAATTTATAAATTAATTAATATTTAGAGACTATTAATAGAATTTTTTTTTTAAATTGGCTAGTCAATATATTTGTTAAAAATATTGGTGGGGGGGGGGGGGGGGGGGTGTTAGAAGCAAAATTAATTTAATAAAAAAAATTCCCATTTATAAAAATAATAATAATAAAAATTTCCAAATATTTTTTTTGGGGGGCGGGGGTCGGCCGGCCAATTTTATTATTATTATAATTATTTTATAGCATCTATGTTTACACTCAAGATGGGCATTTTGCTTTCTTAGTCTCAACATGTGATTCATGCCTTGGCTGGGAAAGAGTTCGGGATTAAAACAAAGATCAGCGTTTGTCTTCAAGTTCCATGAAGTAGCTCGTTCTCATAACCCCTCTCAGATAACTAAAATAACCGATTATCACAAGCTGAGGAATCATTTTTTATCCATTGGTGGCATGCTAAGGTCAAGTCGTGTGCAACGGATGGAAGTGACAAGTTCAAGTTTCAAAAGTACTTGAGTGCATAGGATTAGAGGAATATCATATCCAAACACCGAGACCCCTACAAGTGGCACTCTATACAGTGCATTAAATGCGACAGCCAATATCTCCCATCCGGGTTAACTTTTGACTTCTCATACAGTCATATATCAATCAAATGATCGAGTGATGAGCGATGAAAAGTACGTATTTAAACTCCTTAAACTTAGGCATTCTAGTACCTTTATTTATCTTCTTTTATCATTTTAGATTGATTTCGCATTATTTCCATTTTCAGGCACTTATCCCGAAAATAAGCTAACTCAGCCAAATAAGAGTTTAATTGAAGCAATTCTGGGATTAAACAAAGAAATGAGCAAAGTGGAGAAAGAAGAAAGCAAATGAAGCCAAAGGTGGGAAGCAGCAAAGTTCGATCGATCCAAGTTCAAGGTTCGATCGATCGAACAATGATCGATCTCAGCACTTCAAGATAGATCCAAGCCTTGGCCAAAAGCATAAAGTCTAAAAGTTTGATCGATTCAAAATCACCCTTCGATCGATCTAACACTTTTGTCCTTATTCAAATGATTGATCCTATCCACAGTTGTACCACCCACTAACCACTTTTGTCCTTTTTCCAAAAATATCTCTCAAAATATCTCGGATTTGTCTTTTCCCAAAAAGCTCAACCAGTTGGATCGATCCAGCCTAAGTTCGATGGATCTCTGCCAGTTCGATCGATCCAAGTCCAAGGTTCGATCAATCGAACTTCCTCCAGTGCGAAAAAGTTAAATTTTCAGCTTGTGCAATCCGTCCTCTATCCAATCATTAGAGAATATTCTTGGCACAACCCCAGCTCATTTTGTGTGTCACTTGACCTACCTATAAAAGGAATATGATGCACTTTTTGAAGAAGACACAATTCTAGGGTTTATTCTCTTGGAGAAAAAGCTTAGAGGAGGAGGAGGCTAGAGACACCATTGGAGACTCTTCATCAACCAAGGAGCAAATCTCTTCCATGGAGTTAGCCCTTGAGGGTTGGAGCAACATCACCATGAGTGGCTAGACATCCTCTTAGGGCTAGAGTTATTCCCAATCATACTTTCTCTATCTTAATATTGTGTATTATTGAGGGATTAGTGTTGTAATTAATGTTTTGACACTTTGATATATATAAATCTTATTTATTCAATGATTTATGTGGTTTAATACTTCCAATTGATCATTTCATTCTATCCATATGTCTATGTATGCTAGAATAGATGTTCATGTATTTACCTCTATTTCTTTTAATGCCATAGATTTAGAGATTGTCAAAACATTGTGCTTAAAAGAATGCTCTTGTGATTTTCTAAATGGTCCATGCTCATTTCTTAGTGGATTATGCCTCTCCCTTAGCTTAATTAGTTTAATTTCTTGTCATTAGCTTAATTGTAGTGCAGTGATAGCTTAGTTGTTAGATGAGAGGACAATCCATGCTAATTGTTTGATGTTCCATACTTTTGAATGTAAGTAACATATGTCTCTAACCTTGTGGTGTATTTGGCTTGTGAGCTTAATGAAATGATTAATGACTTGCTAGATATGTTGTGCTTTTCACATGCTATTTAGACAATATATACTTAATTGCTAGATATATTGTGTTTTTCACATGTTGATTAGACAATGTATACTTAATTGGTCACCCTTACTAATTGAATTAACCAAACACACACACACACCAATATTGCAACACACATTACCCTCATTAGTCACTAGTTAGAAGTGTAGAAAAGGATTGCTTAGTGGTGACCTCTAAACTCCAAGATTTCTCTCTCTCTTACTTACTCTTTGTTACATTTAATTACTTAGTTTAATTTAGTTGCTCTCTAGTTTAATTAATCAGCCAACCATTTGTTTGATCACTCCCAACCATTTGTTTGATCACTCGACCTACAAACCCTAATTGCGATTCCACAATCAAGTACGACTCCAATCCCTTGGGACGATCTCTACTCACTCTTACTACTTTAATAGTAGTGTTGGTAGTAGTTTTTATAAATTTTAACTTGACCCAAAAGGCTTTTCTTGAACCGCTCATTCACTACAATAATTTGGCGTGTATCGAAGGGCTTTAAATCCTCATTGAGCTTCCTCGACCTCCACTATAAATTTGACTCACTTATGTCTGAGTAAAGAGTCCTGCACCAAACACAAATTTACACTTGCAAATGTTTCTTATTATGCAATTAGAATGCATTATCAGTCAATCTACTAATAATTTAAGAAAAATTATTTTTAAATCAAAAATTTTAATCAACTAATCAATGCCGGTGGAAGTAACTAATAAGCACTAACAAAAAATAACAAAACCTCAAATCCGTCGGCTATTTTATTTATTTATTTATTTTGATAGCATCTATATGTTTACATTCAAGATGGGCATTTTGCTTTCTGAGTCTCAATATGTGATCCACATGTATATACTTTTGCTGGGAAAGAGTTCGGCTCAAAACATGCTGAGGTCGTGTGGAACGGGTGAAAGTGGCAAATTTACGTTTCAAAAGCACTTAAGTGCCCACACAAGATTAGGGGAATAGCAAGTCGGAATACAGAGACGCCTGCAAGTGGCACTGTATGTTCTGCATTAAATGTAACAGTCAATATATCCCATCCAGATTAACTTTTGACTAGACAAATTGTCGGAGAGGATCATTTATACCGTCCAATCAGATATCAATCCAATGGCCGAGCTTCCTCGACCACCACTATAAATATGATCCGTTTAGGGATAGATTGTAGCCAAGATCATACTCTTTACGCAATTAGAATGCATAACTGATATTCATTCTTAAAAAAAAAAAAAAAACTAATGAACTTGATATGCTCTTTTATGATATGAACAAAATTGAATAAAATTTACAATGTTTCATGCAATGGGTTTGGATTTTTTGTTATGCCAATCCTGTATTAAGGAACGGAGGGTGCGATTAGGGGTGAGCTTTTTGTGGTCGAGCTTCAAGTTGGTCAGGGGCGAAGTGTCGTGACCGGTCCCGAGCCATTCTTCCATGGCTTCTAGCTCATATGAAAACCCATCTGCTGCAACTTGTGGGTTCTTCATTACATCCTGCACCCAATTTTCATGTCCATGGATTAATAAACACTAACTATACTGTTGATATTTGATATACAATCATCATCTAAGAACGTATTTTGAAAAATAGCCAAACTATGATCGTTCGATGAGGTGAATTTCATGCGAGTCACAGCATAGATGAGATTGGATTACCTTAATCACCACCCTCGTCAATGTAGAGGGTTTTCTTTTTAATGGGTGAAGTTCAGAAACTGCTAAGAATAAGTTAAGGCCCAAGGCAAAAATTTTAAAGTCTCCGTTCTTATTCCAAAAATGAATCTTCTACTTTGTACAGTATAATATTTCTAAACTATCTGTCTGACATTGACTTGATTAAACAAGTACACTAATTATGAATTACTCATTTGCTTTTTAATAAGGTTAAATTAAAAAAATTACTCTTAATAGTACAATATAAAAGTATTAAAAACCTAGTACCAAAAAAAGTTGGATAACAAAAGAAAAGTGTTTGGTGTCAGAAGTCCTAAACATAAAGTTATTAACACCCTAAGAATTTTGTGACAGAAGGAATATTTTTTATTCTCAGTAAATTACTATAGAAACCATAATTATATATGTATAATTCTTATTCAAATTATTCTTGTCCTATTTTTTAGTTAGAAAAATAAAAATTGGAATATTTTAAAGAAGTGGACATTTAAAAGCAATAAAGAGTAGTACGTTCTTATCAAATTATTCTTGTCCTTTTTAGGTAGAAAAAATAAAAATTGGAATATTTTATAGAAGAGGACATTTAAAAGCAATAAAGCGTAGTAGTATTAATGTAATACTATTTTAGATTTCAAATTTTCAATCAATTTTAATGGGCCCACATACCAAGATATATATATATATAGAATTTTGTTTCCATATGGGCCTTGGATTCATATTGGGCCTTAGGCATGGCCTTGGCCTTGCCTCACCCAATTGCAATTCAAATTGAAAGTGGTTTGGGTCCTCTGCTACCAAGAGGTGGCCCATGAGATGGGCCCAGTTCAAAAAAAATGAAAATGCCAAAGAAGCCAACCTGAAATATGGGGCAGAGAAAAGCACTAGGTACATTGCTGGAGTCCTCTATATCAACACCTCCACCAATGGCCACCTCACATCCTCCGTTGGCCGCTAGTTCGTCCGCCCGTTTTCTCACCTCGCCGATTGCTCTCGCGATTGTCGCGGTCCCTTCATTGGTGGACAAACACCTCTTTGCAATCCTGACAAGTTCCATTGCCAATTCTAGTGGCCATTCTCCAGCCATCTCATCTAAAACACCACCAACTGCTGCACTGTCCATCATTATCGCCTCTTGGACGGGCTCGGCCCAATTCGTCCCAGTGAGAAGCTGCAGTACTAGGTTGCCGAAAGCACGAATATCTGACCTTACATCAGATTCATCATAGCACCAACCAAGCTTAGAGCCATAGATTTTAGCAACAAGATTACTATCCAGGAGGATTTTGGAGAGGTTCAGGCTACCGTGAGCAATGGGCCTGGGCTGGGCCGAGTGAAGGAAGCCCAGGCCCGAGCAAACCTCGGCTGCAATCCGTATGCAAGCATGCCAATTCAGACCCCTGTTTCGTCTTCTGGGGCTTCCATGGATGGGCAACAATGCATCCCTTACACTGCCATTACGCATGTACTCGAAGACGATGCATTTTAGGTCGGAGCAGAATCCAATCATGGCGAGTAGGTGGGGATGCCTAATGTGGCTGAGGAGCTTCACCTACATTATAAACACCAATTTAAGTTAATTGACAACTCTAAACAATCATCAATACATTACCATGTTAGTATCATTAGAGGTATCAAAAGTCATTACATGATAGGTCTCATAAATGTTACTGCAACCATTAAAAATAGTTGTATGAGCTGAAAAAAAGTCACCTACCTTAGTTTGGAAGGCTTCTTGAGATGGTCCATTGACTGCATTATACAATTTGACAGCAACTGTCGTAGAATTGATCCGTCCCCTATACACATTTGTCCTCTCACCGGCTGATTTCAATCTCAAACGCTCTGAGAAATCATCGGTGGCTATTCTGATCTCTTCGGCTGTGTACTCTTTATTGCTAAACTCCAATTGATCACACAACCTTGTGGCCATTCCTATTGCATCCTTCTCTCTGCAGAACTCGATTCTACGCTGCAAAACATCCCTTTGTCGTCTCAACTCCTCAATCTTACGAACCATTTCAGCTCTTGTGGTCACTGCCTTCTCTAGCTCTGCCTCTGCGCGTGATTTTGCTAGAGAGGACAGTTGGAGCTTGCTCGAGAGCTCACCTTGGAGCTCCAAAATCGAATTCAGCTTACTCTTTTTCTCTCCCACTTCGCTCTGGACTTCACAAAGCTCTTCTTTCGCGGTGTCTAAGTCTTTCTTGAGTTCAACGCTGTCAGCTTTCTCTGTTTTTGTGCTTGCTTCGAGTTCCTCAACCTATAAGGCAAAATGGTTTAACTTCTATTGAATTGAATGAAAGTGTCAAGTAAACAAAGACATGACTAAGAAATTACCCTGCGAGCACATAAACAAATGGCCCATTCAGCTCTAGTTTGTCTTTCAACATCCTCCTTAGCTTGTTTCCTCTTCAATCGGATCACTTCATGAGCTTTGGCTATTCTCATTTTTAGCACTTCAATTTTCTCTGCAGCATTCTGATATCGCGCCAAATTGGTTAGAAATACGAGTTTAAAACTTTGAATAGAATCGAAGACAAATAAATGTAAATTTTTTTTCTTCAAAACAAAGAATTCAATTCCAAAAGGTGAAATTTGGATAACAAGTCCTATAAAAAAAAATGGATCATCAAAGAACAGAAATGGATTTCCCACTTTTTGCAGACAGGATAAACAATAGTCGTGAGTGTGGACTTGGAACTCTTGCATCCAAACACACCCCTTGTAGGATCCTATCACTATCATGTCATGTGCCACAAGAGTTGAAAGGAAAAGATAAGGAGAAGATATTCATTGGTAGAAGACAAATAAGTGGAGTTGCTGAACATAAAAAATCAATAATTTCCAACTGCCTCAAA
This sequence comes from Cornus florida, assembly GCF_030987335.1. Taxonomy (NCBI): domain Eukaryota; kingdom Viridiplantae; phylum Streptophyta; class Magnoliopsida; order Cornales; family Cornaceae; genus Cornus; species Cornus florida. The sequence continues at coordinate 41,609,730 of NW_026775577.1, read as the reverse complement.
ACTAAATTAGGGTTAATTATGGCCATAGATGTATGATCCGGGAGGGTTGCATGTTTGAACCGCAATATTGTGGTTGGGTGCGTGTTTGCGTGTTTGAACCGCAATATTGTGGTTCGTGTTTGCATGTTTGAACTGCAATATTGTGGTTGGGTGCGTGTTTGAACCGCAATATTGTGGTTGGGTGCGTGTTTGCTTGTTTGAACTGCAATATTGTGGTTGTGTGCGTGTTTGCTTGAACTTTTGGGAAAAAAGCAAAAAAAAAAAGAAAAAAAAAGAAAAGGAAAGTTACCATATTTTCTGTCATATCTGGTGCCGTTGGACTAGTCTCCAAGGTGTCATTCTCTTCTTCACAATCTTCTGCATCTGAATGGGAAGACAACAATTGATGGAAATAGTTTTCCATCTCTTGGGAAAAATGTTTCCATTCATCAGGGGAATTGTTGTCCGTCGACGAAGAAGGTGAGCTAAGGAGACTTTTCTCATTAGTACAATTTTGGGAGATCATTTTCTCAAGCCAACCTTTGAAACCAACCTTTTCTCTGACCTTAGCAACCATGACTCCTTGATCATCCTCCATAAGTTCTCCATTGTTTTCCTCTCCCAAGAAAACCAATTGCCCTCCACATATTATGAACAACTCACAGAATTCGGGTTTGTGCCGGTGAACATAAAATGATCCACTGATTGCACTCCTAGATTTCCTTCGCAGAGAGAAAAGAAAAAAAGGGACAGCCCTCTAAGACTCTAAGTAAACATTTAGAGCTAATTAATAACTTCCAATAAAACTAATTAAGAGAAAATATATACCATGATGAGGACTTCATGAATGTAATTCCCATAACCAATTTTGTTATCGCGAGTTCGGGTATCAATTCTAGTATGCTGTTGTGAATGGGTTCATCATGTTTCTCAATTTTAAGAATTTCAGCTTTTACCTATGAACAAATTATAAAACATTTGGTAAGTTTTGGAAGAATTAAATTTAAGGTAACATATATATAATGGGAAAAAAAATGTAACAAACCTTGAAATGGCCACAAAATGCTACATAGGTGGATAGTAAATTGTCAATTTTCCTTTCCTCTATCATCCTAAGCACTTTCAATTTCTCATCATTAACAGAACTTGCAGGTAGTTTTCCAACTGCGAAGGAAAATGAGTTTCATATTACCTCTTGAACAACTAAAGTACAAGAGGGAAAGGAATTGAAATGTCAAAGGGAAAGGAATTGAAATGTTAATATATATAACTAACATGGTGTGTAAACATATTCTTTGGATACGTCGTTAGCTGCAAAGAGGATTACTATGGAGATTGAATGTGAATTCCACTTTCTAAGTGCCCATTTCAGGGTCCCAAATCCATCTTGTATATCGGTCCCAATCGCGACGTAGACCTTCTCTGCTTGAGCCTCCATTGCCTTTCTTGAACCACTTTTCTCCTTGAAAATGCAGGAAAATTATTTCCATGTGAAATTACATTGAAATGAATGAATTCTGGCCATATACTTGAAATTGATCCAAACAGAGGTTGAGCTAAGAAAGTCCAAACCTTGTGAAGGAATTGTGTAGTAAAGAGGAATTCAAAAGGACTGTTTCGCTATCTTTTTCTTCTGGTTGTAGGAGGGCCAAGAAAATTCAGGAAAATGCAGGAAAATGATCCAAACAAAGGTTGAGCTAAGAAAGTCTAGAACCTGTGAAGGAGAAGGAAGGCTGCTGTGGAATGAATTTTGTTTGTTGAGAGGAATTCAAAACGACTGTTTGGCTATTTTCTTCTTATAGTGTGGGACAGCCAAGAAAACGCAGGAAAATGCAGGAAATTAAACTATTTCCCCGTGATTATGCATTGATATGAATGAATTCTGGTCAAACCCATCAGTTGAAAGTGATCCACACAGAGGTTTTAGCTGCTAATTAAGAAAGCCTAGACCTTGTGAAGGAGAGAAATTGGAAGGAAAAGGAATAGGGAGGCTGGGGGGTGTGGAATGAATTGTGTGGTGAAGAGGAATTCAAAAGGAGTGTTTGGCTTTTTATCTTATGGTTGTAGGCCGGCCAAGTTCAGACCTAATTACTCATTGAATTTTTTAGTATTCAATGAATCTGGAACTGCGTATCAACCTAGGCTAGTACATAACTAAGGGAGAGAGAGATTGATTGATTGACCATGTGTAATTACAATTAGCTAATTAAAAAAAATCAATTATTAATGTAAACTTTGATTTTGACTCTTTGAAAAATGACACAATCACGCGTCTCACACTTATGGCTTTGAAATAAGAAAACAACGTACCGACCCTGACGTTCAATGGTTCTTCTAGTATTTATTCTAGTCGGTTTGATAAAGTAGGAACAAGGGCATTGTCAACGGTTTAATTGGCAAGGCATGTTCGAGTTTTTTATTTTATTTTATTTTTTTTAAATTTATTTATTATTATTTTTTTATCATAAGAAAATAAATAAATAAAGTGGAATCGAGCCTAAAGCAGCTCTAGCTTACATGATATGATATGAGTGTTTAGGAGTAGAGTCATGATTTCTATTTCGAGGGGCACAATTATAAAAAAAAGTAATTAATTTTACTCACATTTTTCAGGTTTGATTAATTTTTACCCTCAAACATCTTTTCAAAATAACTATCACACCTAATGTGTGTTGATCTATTTTAACTTGCTTCCCCGCCGCGATTGAATGAGAATGGATAAGAGACTCGTGGAATTGACATGGAAATGAAAGACAATTTCATGTGGGATTGACAGGGATGGCTATATTTCTGAGAGCGAACTCTAGGCGAATATAAAGCGTATGGATACAAGTTATGCCTTGAAATGAAAGACAATTCCGAATTCGCTTTGTCTACGAATAAGGAAGTTATAAATAATACAACTATGAATCTCATGGAGAGTTCGATCATCGCTTAGGATGAACGCTAGCAGCATGCTTAACATATGCAAGTCGGACGGGAAGTGGTGTTTCCAGTGGCGGATGGGTGAGTAACGCGTAAGAACCTGCCCTTGGGAAGAGAACAACAGCTGGAAACGGCTGCTAATACCCGTAGACTGAGGAGCAAAAGGAGGAATCCGCCCGAAAAAGGGCTCGCGTTCATTTTTATTATTTCGTTGAAGGCTCCGTTAAATGCAGGAAAAAAGACAAAATTGTTCATGATTTTTTAATCCCATTTATTTCAAAATATCAAGTTACTTAAATAACCATTATACTTCTACACTCACCAACCACCACCACCACCACCACCATTACAACATCCATCACCATCAACGTGACCACCATGGCCGCTGCCACCACCCGTCCTTTCATCTCTCTCTAACCTTCTGCCACCACCAGTCCTCTCATCTCTCTCTAAGCTTCTACCACCACCACCCAAATCGCCACCTCCACCACCATTACCCATAATCGGCACCTCCACCATTGCTCACAACACCATACAAAACAACCATCTCCACCCCAGCAACTCACTTCTCATAATCATCGGAACCCTAAATCGTCAAAATCACTACAACCACGAAATTCTTGTGTGTGTGTGTGTGTGTTTTTTTTATTATTATTTTTTATCATAAGAAAAAAATAAATAAAGTGGGAACCAAGCCTAAAGCAGCTCTAGCTTACATGATATGACTGTTTAGGGCAAAGTCAGGATTTCAATTCAGAGGAGGCACGGTTTAAAAAAAAAAAAAAATACACATGCAAAAAGAAGAATTTTAAGAAGAAGAAAAAAGGAGGAAGAAAATTGAAATAAATTTGAAAGGAAAAAAAAATTAGAGTATGATTCAAAAAGGGAAAATTGACATTTTTAATATATTTTTTTTAAAAGGAATTTAAAGAATAAAATAAAGAAAAAGTTAAAATAATTTTAAAAATTAAAAATTTAGGAGACACGATATATAATTTTTCATATATACTTAATATATATATATATATATATATATATATTCTATTGGACAAGCCAGGGCCAGGGGAACGTGCCCCCTAGGCTTTATTTGGCTCCGCCCCCGTAAGTGTTGCTTGAACTTTTAAAAATAATAATAATAAATAAAAAAAATCGTGAAGTGGTTATCTTTATAATTATTACAAAAATTCAATATTACAATTTTTTTATAAAAATAATAATAATAAAAAAAAGCAACGTTACTTCTTCTTCCCTGTCAAAGAAAGCATTAGCCTCTTCTTTCCTCTTTGATATCAATGTTATGATAATTTTACTCAAATGCCATCTGTCGCTATGGTGGAGAATTTTACATTGGGGAGTTTGTGTATCTTGTGTTCCACGTGACTATATGACTGACTGACTACACTAGCCAATTAGATGGGACTCATAATATTAGGTCAACAATTCAACCAAAATGTTGGATCCACGCCTCCTGTGGGTTGAAAGACTTTGAATGGTTGTATTTATGTTCGAATTTTTTTTTTTAATAATTTATTAAAATCTTAAAAAGTTTGACTAAGAAGCATTTTATTATACATGTACTCGATAACATATAATAACATAATTATACGTGTGAATGATTGTGTCCGTTCATTACAATAAGCATGTTAGTACTTCAAAAAAATCCTCTCACATGCAAATTTTAAGAGTGGGCCTTTAACTTGCCCTCAAACGCATTGCTGGATCAATTCTAGCCCATCGTCATCTTTGTTGTTGGACCATAAAATTGGATGCCAGTTGGGCTTTGAAGGGGACCATTCTATCTATATCTTTCATAATTTCACAAAGTCCTCCCATTTCACATCAGTATTATGAAGAGGTGGCATTATTTGCTGAATGGAACATGAGGATTGCATATTTTTCCTACCTTCACAGGTCACTATAGTTAGGATGACGACGAGACGGGTTTGGCGTGAGACTTTTCTCATCTCCGTCTTTATTTAACATAGTAATATTCATCTGCGTTTAAAATTACTTATCAAAAGACTCGTAAAGGGATAAGAAATAGCGTTTTGGTGTTTTAGTTTATGAAATCGTATTTTAGTATCTTTAATATTATATGAGAGTATTCAAGTAATTTATACAATATAAACAGGTGGGGCAAGGGTCCCTATCCCAGTCCCCACCTCGCACTCTGTCATGATTAATTCACCCCAAAACCGTCCCAATAGAACCGGGATGAGTACGTTTTGGGACGGGATGATTTGTATCCCTAACGACTACATAAACCAAAAGCCCTCAATAGAGAATGTTCTTAGGCTAGTAGTAGATGATGTTAAATTTGGGTCCCTTTCAGATAACTGGATCTAGCAAAACAGCTCAACAAGGGCCCAAATTGATCTACACAAAGTCATGTCATCAGCTTTGTTTGATGATGACCCAATTGCAATTGGGCTTTCACTATAAACGCTAAGCCTCATCCAATTGCTATAGTCACCTAACTGATTTTCATTTTAATTGAAAATAGCCATCATAAATCAACTTTTCACATTTTTGGGGTATGTGTAGAGGCCTTGTGTGACGGGCAGTTGTGTAATGGGATGGTGTTATATATCTCACCCATTTATATTCATTCGCTTTTCGATTCGAATTTGATGCAGGATAAACTCTTCTTTATTAACGTTAGTTCAAACTTGGGTCAGGTAGGTGATTGAGGGCTTAACTCGACATATAAAATTCGAACTTTTGACAAGTTTAAAATCAAGTGAAAATTAAAAAAAACTCTACTTAATTATGCATATTTTCAAATATGTCAATTTTTTCAAACTATAAGGTTTGACTGTTAACTTTATCAAACAAATTACAAAAGTGTACAAAAACACTATTTAGACTCTTTAATAGTCCAGAATGCTCTTATATCTTCCAAAAAAATCCAACGTCGACTAAGTTTCTAAACTTCATTGTTTTCGGTCATGAGCTCCTAAGGCTCATCTCAACACTTGTGGTACCAGAGGACATTCTTGTGACTGTGGCGGTGTCTTTTCCAGTAGCTTTTTTTATTTAAAAAAAAAAAAAATTTAATTCCTTTTTTCTTATGTAATTAATTTAATTAATTTCTCTCTCTATATAGCTAGCTCTCTCGATCTCTTGGCGGCCCTGTTGGTGAATTTGATCTCTATTCCATTTTTATTTATTTGATTAATTCTTATGATATGTTTCTCTTTTCTTTTCACTGAAATCCTAGAATTTCAAAAAATAATATTTAAATTATGCAAGAAAGAAAAGTATGTGAAGCATACTAATTTTTGATACTTTTCTTACTTCTGGTTAACTAATTTCTTGTTATTCTACAATTATTCATGATCCATAAAAATGTTATGTATTGATCATCAATTTGAATCTCAATGATTAACAAGTTCTAGTAGCACTAATACCTGACTTGATCCAGTTTAATGTTATATATATATATAATTTTTTTGCGAGTGAGTTAGGTTCTATTCTCGACAATAGTTTTTATTTGATTTGAGTTGTTCTGTTTTGTCTGTTAGAGCTCATGGCCGGAAATAACGAAGTTTAAGAACTTGGTGGACGTTGACTTTTTTGGAAGAGATAAGGGCATTTTGGACCATTATGGAATCTAAATAGTGTTTTTGTACACTTTTATAATTAGTTTGATAAAATTAGCAATCAATCTTAATAATTTGAAAAAGTTGACATACTTGAAAATATACATAATTAAGTGCACTTCTTCTTCTTCTTCTTCTTCTTCTTCTTCTTTTTTTTTTTTTTTTTTTTTTTCTTAAAATGAGATAAGTGAATTTATTCAAAATAATATTTACTAATAATGTTAGTCTTATATGTAATTTCTAGACTAAATGTGAATATGATAACTACTGGTTGGTTGTTACCGACATATTTTGGTAGTGTGTCTTGAAATACATCAATGAATCTCCCAAGTAGAGTAAGTAATAAGATGATGAGTGGGTAAGGTAGTAATATGATAATGCTAATTACTATTATATAATAATAAATCTACTCAATAATACAATATGTTATTATTTTCGTCTCACAATAATACAATATGTTATTATTTTCGTCTCAATTTAAGTATCGCTTATGAAAAATAATAAATTTTAAAGGGACATGTGGGACATGCATTATTTCCCTAGAAAGTTACTAACTTACTCTTTTAAGTTTTAAATATTCAAATTTAAAATTTTAAAATTAAAAGACATATATATAAAAATATAAAATATATTAATTAAAAAGAAAAAAAAATACTTACTTTGAGACAAAAAAAAAAAAAAAAAAAAAAAAAAAAAAGAAAATATGATACTTATTTTTGAGTCGAATGGAGTATATGTCAGGGGCAGAGGAATGAACCTGCATTCCTTCGTGGAATCATGGAAGATATTGGGGATCAAAAGATGCGACGCACGTGCCTTCCAGTCAAAGGTCAAAAGATTGCACGGGACCATGGGCCGTAAAGATTGTTTAAGAAAGGCCTAGGATAAGAACGATGAGGAGGATCCATTTGATCGAATCTAGGCCACTCGTTCTCATTCTTTTCTATTTTCAATTACATAAATAAATATATATATATAAATAACTAGTATATACATTCACACACATGTATATAGATAGACAGACACTGTAGTGGTTAGATGGATGATCAATAGATTATGGTTGCATGTTCCATTTTATGATTGTGAATTTGAGACCGCATACAAAAATGCCTAAAAAAAAAAAAAAAATCATACTGAATTATTTAAGAAACTTATTAATTGAATTATTGTTTAATAATAATAACTTGTCATCTTTCTCCTTTTTTTTTTTTTAGATAGGTTAATTTAGAATTGCAATTCCGACAAACTAACACGACTTCAATTCGAAACCAACTTGAAATTTTTAGATTCAAAAAATAATATTTGGAATTTGGTCTTGGCTTGGACTAAATTTCGCACCATGGAAGTGTATCAAAAGAACATATTTTAAGAATGTCAGTTTAATTGAATTGGAAGAAATAACAATAATAATAATAATAGTGTTTAATGGGCGTCCAATGAATCGATTCAAACCAATCCTAACCAGGCTACACTCAACCATGCAATTTATATCTTAAAGGGTCAATGGTTCACACTTACAGTCCTAAAAACAGTGAAGTGTTAAGATTGGTTCATTCTTGTTTTAGAGGTCTAAAATTCAAAATCAAATAGAATCAAATCGTGAAACAAACGTGGTCCGGTTTAGTTTGTTTCAAGATTCAGTTTGGTCTTAATAAGTTTGGAATCAGAATTAGAACCATAAGCTAATCATTTTTTATTTTGAAATTAAAATCAAATTGTATAATAACATAACCAAAACGCTGATTCAATTTGGGTCATACTTACAACGATCTTTTATGCACCCGTAAATGAGTGTATATATATATGATGTTTTTATTTGATTGGTGAGAAAAATTAAATTATGATTAAGGCTTTGATTCCAAGATAAGCCTAATTACTATTGGGTTGTATTCTGGGTAAGCCTAACAGGACATTATTCTTTATTTTTATATTAGTATTTTATTGAAAATATAGAAAACTCACCAAAAAAAAAGAAAAAAAAAATGGTAACTTGAGTCTTAACACAACCTTGACCTAAGTATAATCCCTTATTCTTCTTCTTCTTCTTATTTTCCAGTATCAAAACACATTCACGCACACTTATTTGTTCACATGGTAACTCAAAGGGTCAAACCCTATCATTTTCACTTTAGAACGTGAAGAAATACTGCTAGGAATAGGTTTTACTAACATCCCATTCAAAACTGATAAAGTTTAGAATACCCCGCGATACTTACTATGTGGTGCTCCAGCCTCCAACCGAAGAAAAGTCATTATCTTTCTTAAAAATTCTCAATTTCTCAATTATTAAGATAAATGAAATGTTTTCGTGGACTGTTCATTGTCCAGGTGCCACATGTAAGTATCTTCATGCACGTAGTATATACTTTCTCACGCTCAACCCTACCTTGATTAGCCTCACATGAGTTTAGAAAAATAAGCTTGGATTCTGATATCCCAGAATAAAAAATGGGGTTAATTTTGAAAATGAATTGAAAATATTAAACTTTTGATTGTCTCAGCCAATCAGTTGGACCTTCCAAAACACTCAACCCATCACATTGCAGTCTGATAATGTAATACTCCGTAGCATGCTGAGTAGACGTGGGCAATCCAATCACTCTTCTTAGTCATACACTTTTTTTGTGTATTTATATAATTTTGCCATTCCATAGTAACATCACCTGTGATGTCACACGCGGTTCTAAAATTATGAACAATATATATATATATATATATATATATATATATATATATAAAAAGAAATTTATTTGCCTAATGGAGGAAAAGTTCTGAATAACACAATTTATGAACTTCATTAGATTGAGATTAAGCCTGTATAAAAATCTGGAATTTACTTAGTCAGTATTAGGAATTGTCGCGGTATCACTCGCGGTCACAATGTAATGGCTTCGGACGAATATCAATGTAAACTGGTTGACCCAGTCCTTTATGAATCGCATTCATCAAAGTTCTTTAAATCAAGCGAGTCCCTTGAGCATTAGTCAAGTTAGTCAAGTTTAAGCCAAGTCTCTCTTATTACTCTGCCGAATCAAAAATATTTAATAGCGTGCAAGGTCGATTAGGTTGAATGATAATTGATTTTGTTATGTTGCGGCTTATATGTGTTGGGATTATGTGTCTTTCAAGCTAATGAATGTGATGTAATTGTAATTGACATTTATGTGGTGAATAATGTGTATTGGTCGGTCCATGAGATGGATCTTCTTGGTTGTGCCTTTGACGATGCAATGTAATTTATATGCACAATGGAATATAAATTATGAATATTGTATTATCATAAAGTGTACACATTCAGTGATAGGGGATGAACTATCTATCTAAAAAGAATTCAACTAGATCAACGATAAGTTTAGCTGATTGTGAGAGCTCTCGTAGCAATTATTCCCTATTGGAGTCATTAAAGGGTTTGTAAAGTGATTGCTTTGATTGCTTTGATGTATTCGATGGGCCATAGAGCCAAAGACTTGGGTACTTAAGGTAGCTATTGATATTGGCATTGGAATATATACTTTTTCAGATTACATCCATACTATAATATTTATTTTGACTTGATTAGTTTGATCAAGAAAAAGTCTAAAGCCTCGGTTTTTTAATAAATTGCTTTTTATATTATTTTGTCAAATTGGAAATTTTATATGTTTAATGAGAAATAATCCAAGTAGTGCTAACAAAGATTCAATCAAGTAACTGGATTGATAGCATTTATTTATCCAATGGTTAATTGAGCGTAGAAGAATCATACTGTAAATTGACTTTGTAGTTTAACCATTTCTATAATTCAAGTGTCACCATTCTTCTATAATGGAGTTAAATTTTATTAATAGGTTGATTCGAATTGGGTCATGAGACGAACATGTCAATTAATTAACCCGCCGGAACTACAAAGAGAATAAGTCGAATACCTCACTTCTATACCAAGTTTGAATTTTACGCCAGAGCGTGAAAAAAAGTAAGTAAAAAGTAGAGAGTGCTATGGGCACTCCATGGGAGTGTAGGGATCCCTTGGGACTTGCATATATATATATATATATATATACACACACACACATGTGTGTGTGTATGTTAAGGGATTGCAACTTTAATTTCGCATTTGATATGTGGGAATGGAACGCCTATTTCAACCATTTCTTCATTTGGTATGAAATTTAAAATGGGAATGACTATTCCATTAGAAAAGAAGGAATGAAAATCCATTTTACAAGTAAATTTATTTATTTTAGTTCCCAAAAAACTCTTATATTCTAAGTTCAAAAACCACCGCCGCCACTGCTTTCCACCACCACCAACGCCTTCCTCCACCACCACTGCTACTGCCACCACTATTGCTACCTTTCACTGCCACCAACGACATCACATTCCACTATCACCGCCACCTCCGTTGCCTTTTACCACCGGCATCGTCACCATTTCCGCAATCACTTTCCACAACAATCATTGCTGCCATCACCATCACTTTTGCCGCCACTACCTTCCACCTACATTTTCGTCGTCACCACCATTGCCTTCTAGGCTTCCACCACCGCCACCTTCATTGTTTTCCACCACCACCTCCTCTGCCACTACCACCGTTATCTCCTATACCACCACCGCCACCTTCCACAACCACCGCACCACTATCACACCATTGTCTTTACCTTCCTCCACCACCACTTGCACCACTATCGCCTTCCACCTTTAGCACAATTGTCATCGCCATCCACTATCGCTATCATTTCTTTTAAAAAATTAAAATGATAAAAAAATGTTATTTTGTTAATTTAATTTATTTGTCACTAAAAAAGGTATTTTGGAGAATTAAATTTGAAATTAATTCCATTATATGTTTTAATGGTCCAACCAAACACTTTTTTTATTTTATTTTATTTTATTTTTAATTTACAAGGTAAGAAGGGTTATTATCATTATATTTTTTCACCATTTCATAATTGCAACCAAACAATATAATCAGAATGATCATTCCATTCTATTCCCATTCTATTCCCATTCATATTTGTAAACCATTCCATTATTGCATACTAAATGCAACATAAGGTCTTGCATGACATTCTAAAGACGAGAAATTCTCTATACATATCTTCTTTCTAGGTTATCTTACCTTCTTCTCTCTAAGGTTTGCACAAATCTAGTGTAATGGCCCAAATCCGGAGTTCGAAATAATAACTGGGTAATGGGGGGTAACTTAGTCATTACACAAGTAAGGAGAGAAATTTAACTCAAACAAGGTCAAATGAATTCATCTCAACCATTTTGTAACATCCCTTGAGGTTCTAGGGACATTAGCTAGGTTTCCCAAAACTATCCCATTCGGCTTGGATGAATTCCCGACTCTGTCCCACTAAAATGTGAATATGTCCCCGTATGTATGGAATTTGAAAATAGTATTAGTACCATTGGAAAGCTGACTCAAAATCCTTGAAATCTGACTCAAGAATGACCCCATTTGGATTTGAAACGAGGAAGTTATGGTCGTTCAAAGTTTAAGTTAAAAAAAAATCAAAGCAGCAAGCGAGTAGACTCCCATTTTTGATGGAGCCGCCTCCTTTTGCTAAGGGAGCCAGCTCCCACTCCAAGGGAGTTGCCTCCATGCTGAGGGAGTCGACTCCCACTCCAAAGGAGCCGCATCCATCGTGCATTTTTGATGAAAAATGGCTACTGGACTAAAAAGAGACGACTCCCAATGGGGGAGAGCCAGCTCCCAACTTGGGAGGTTTGAAATTTGCTACCCCAAATGCAATTCTAAGCTGTACATTCAATCCTCTCAACCCCAACATACATGAATGATAAAATAAACAATTTGACCAGCTAATTCAAGGAATTCTACAACATGGCGACGCAAAGAAACTTTGATCACACTATACATTCATGTACATTGTCCGGCTACAATGTACATAAACAAAATCAGTTTAAGTTACATCATGAAAAGTTATAACCCTCAAAAGAAGATAGAAATCTTAATGAGACCTTAAAAGATGGTGCCAAGGGTCTCAAAACTATTTCCATCCTAAGTGAATACATTGCATTACGAATAAACATTACAACAAACTTTCTCAAAATTATGCATCTTAATACATTTTTACAACAAAATGGGAATAAATACATCGAATACAAGTGAGACCCAAGTTCCTTCTAATCCGTTTAAACTTGTGGGGGATTATCGTCTGCCACTTCTTTTCCATGTCCTGAAAATATAAATATAAAGGGGTGAGTCAACCGCTCAGTAGGAAGTGTTTAAGACACACCTTTTATGACCCCGTGAATCCACATAGAGTATAGAGTACAAGTAACAGGATCATACTTTGGGAAATAAATGAAGTAACAACAACTCAACAAGAATGTATATAAATCATCCGTCCACCAAACATACAACATATGCCAATGAAGTGCAATATCATACAATATTGCTCCCCATTTCCGAAATAATTCCGTTTCACCTTTTCAAACCGTTAGTGCAATCCGACCTATGACAACTCCATGGCGTCACGAGAGGAGGATTAGTTGGCTATCCCAAACCATATGGCAACTCCAAGGTGTCGTTAAAGGGCCTAGGTAACTCAACCACACTAGGGTCTCTCCCTAATCCCCTCTAGAACACACTAACGCCACGGACCACTAGGCGATTCCTAGGCGTCCAGGTTTTCACAAACATTTTTCGAAAACAATTCCCCAAAATCAATTTCATTACTTTTTATAACAAACTTCCCTTTCTTTCCCAATGAGGTGCATGAATGTCACATGCTATAACCAATTAAGACAATTCATAACCTTCCATCATAAGTAATCAACTACAACAACATAGCATGCTTTTATAGGAATTTTAGAAATAGCCAACATGCACTTATATAATAAATTCAACATATACATACACAATTTTGTCATCTAAATACACTTCATCACAAAATAGCAATTAGCACATGGCATACTCATTTTACACAATAAAATTTCATATACAATATTTGTGTCACATCTCAAGGGTTCAACACCAATTAAGCATGCTAGTATCAAATTAAGGAGGGAAAAATTCATCGAGGATAAAGAATAAACGAATTAGAGCATCCCTACCTCAACTTAGAAGCAAAAGCCCCAAAATCCCAAGATTTTTTGAAATTCCCACAGTTGGCTAAACGGTGCTTTACTCTGATCAATGCAAATCCATCGTCGTGCTCGTTGACTTTGCCTTCAATGGTAAAGTCGAAATCTCAACGGTTTGGAAGATATCAAAGCTTGAAGATTGTGAAAGAAAAATGAAAAGGAAAGTTGTGGAGAGAGAGATAATTTCGTGAGAGAGAGAGAGTGAGAATCTGATGAGGATAAATGGCCTTTTGGCCATTAAAGGAAAGAAATAATGGTGGGTCCCACCATTAAACATAAAAAAATCTAACCCTTTCATTATAATATGTAAATATACACCAACTAAATTACAACCACACAATTAAACATATAACCAAGTAAATAGGCACAACATAATAATGCATGAAATGTAATGGACTCGAGACACAACCCCCGTGCTTAACAACTTTGGTAGTGGGACTGCCTCCCGGCCCGAAAAACGAAAAATGCTAAAATGGCAACCAATACGTTTTCAAGAGTCCTGAACTCAAGAAAATGTCTCAACCACTCTCAGGACACACCCGGCACATCCCACGGTGTCTGGCACGCAAAATGAGAAAAAACAAAAATACCTTCGAAAAAAATAGAAAATTCCAGAAAATGAAAAATGACAAAAATTAGGAACATTACATTCTTCCCAACTTAAAAAAAGATTTCGCCCACGAAATCAAACCATATTTGAGGGAGAAAATAACGCCGGATACTTGGAACGAACCTCATGTTCAAGCTCCCAAGTAGCTTCCTTAACTCCGAAATGTCTCCAAAAAACTTTCACCAGTGGTATCGTTGTGGATGGAAAAATCCCCACCAACTATAATACACCACATGGCAACAAAAGAGCAGCCCATTACTAAACTAAAAACACCCAGAAGCCCACCATCAATTGGGGCCCAACAATAGAAACCATACACACATGTCAACTCAGCCCGATTAAATAAAGGAAGCTTCGCTTGACATAAAAACTGATGGATAGCCTAATCTCAGCAGGCCCATAAATCCATAACGCTTGCCATAAAAATATGCACACGATCAGTAAGCATAAATGCCCACGTCTGGGAGTAAAGCTAGAAAACGGCTCCATGTAATTATTTGAATAAAGCCTATAAATAGAGCATGAATGAGAATGAAAGATCATCGAATTCCCATCATTGTTCTTCTCTTCAAAAATTGTTTATCATCTCATCTATATTTCGTGTATTTCTTCTTGATTTATTTCTTTAAGTGTTCGGGTGTGAGAAATTGCACCTACACTTTGGCGCCGTTTGTGGGAATTTGATACAAAAAATCCGTTTTCTATCGCTTGCATACAACATTGCTCCAGAATGGCGACAGGATCAGACGCTACATAGCTACAACAACAAGAAACTATACAAAAAATACGTAAAGAGATGCAAGTACAACTTGACATCCTTCAACAAGCCAACGAGGCCAGTATTGAACAGATCAACGCGCTGAGACAATCTCAAGAAGCCAACGTGGTACAAATCAACATTCTGCGTGAGGAAAATGAAAGACTTCGGGGTGACGCTCGGCGGAATGATCCACCGATCGACCCTCTGCCTGAACGTTAGAACGAAAATCCTCCTTTGGAGCCAGGTCCTAATAACACTCCTCTCCGGTAGAGGGTTCCACGGCAACAGCCTAACGGAACATTGGACGATGCCTACGATACAACGAGCCAATCCTGTATCTTAGGAAACTCCACTATGGGAGGACCTCGAACCACCAAGGTCTATCCATCAGATGATGCTAATTCAGGTAGAAAAGAAGCGTGGGTCCCAATAGCTGATTAACCGTCTTTAAGGAATGACTTCATCGCTAGGCTCCGAAAGGACATGGACGAGGGAATCAAAAGGCTGAAGGCCCAAACACCCGAAGATATGGCGAGGAAATTCATTGCATCAATAGTGAAGACTCATTTTACAGATGAGATAGAACGGGTTGCGAGACCCAAGAAATTCACAATGCCAAAGTTCATTAAATTTAATGGAACTGGAGACCCTTTCCAGCACTTAAACCATTACACTTAGGAAATGACACTGGAGGCCCACAACGATCCGTTTATGTGTAAAATATTCTTATCCAATCTAATGGGGGTGGCCCTGGAATGGTTTAAAAATCGCCCATGCAAGTCAATCCCAAACTTTGAATCATTGTGCATCACGTTTCTTGCCCAGTATTGCGGAAACAAGAAACAGAACAAAAAACTATTGTGAATCTCTTCACGATTCGGCAGATGAAAGGAGAGGGCCTGCAAGCCTTCCTTACTTGATTCAACATAGAATCCTCTGGCATTGCAGATTACAATCAGGATACAGCCATAGAAGCATTCAAGATAGCTATGGTGCAAGGCTCACGTTTCCATTCTTCTTTGGTGAAGAAAACTCTGACTAACATATCAAAGTTAAATTCATGAGCACAAAACTATATCAGACTCGAATAAAATGAAGTAACCAAGTAGCAAAGGGCAACTCTGGTCACTGTGAAGAGCCGACCAAAAGAGCGACCGAGCACGTCAAGGGTCCAGCAGGAACCCCCGAGCATCGAAGGAAGAACCCCCGAGAAGAAATCTCAAACGGCCGAAAAGGTCACACCTCTCAAAGTGACGTTGGCCAGATTGTATCAAGAGACTAAGGCTAGAAACATCTTTCAGATCCCACCACTGATCAGACAACTAATAGAATAGAGAGACCAAAGTAAACACTGTGCATTCTATAGTGATTTTGGCCACTTAACCAATGATTGCAGGAGCTTGAGAAGACAAGTGGATGCGCTAATAGCAAAAGTCGAATTGACAGTCTACTTGATTAACCCGGGACAATAAAGGTAATACGAACGAACCCGGATGACTCCAAAGGTTGTGGTAAAAAACCATCCTGTTCGGGTAATCAATACGATTCATGGTCGTCCGGAGGAGGATGAGCAACTAGAGAATTCTTACAGGATTCAGCTCAAGCAAGCCCATAAGTTATGAAGAATTGGTGAAATCAAAACTGTTGGCTGCAAACCCAATCCTGCATAGGTTTCCTTTCATGAGGGAGATCTCAGAACGGTACAACACCCATATGAAGACCCATTAGTAATCAGCCTACTAGTGGCTAATTGCCTGGTCAGGCAAGTACTGATTGATCCCAGCAGTAATGCTAACATTATCATGAAGTGGACTTTCAATCAGCTAAAACTGGCCACAGATCAAATTCGCCCCACCAGAAACCCCTTGGTAGGGTTCGATGGAAGAAAAGTGGAGCCCATAGGTGTAATCACACTATCAGTCACTGCGGCTAAAATATCTCTAAAAAAGAACTTTGTGATTGTAGATATTCATCTAACCTATAATTTATTAATGGGCCGAGGGTGGATCCACGGCATGGAAGAAGTCCCATCAACTCTACATCAAGTCATGAGGTGCGTTGGCCCAAACGGTTAAGAGGTCATCGATATTTGGGGAGATTAAGTGACGACAAAGGAGTGCTACCACACAACAATTTGTCCAACTGATAAGGACAAGCAATTGCTGAAATAGAAATTACCAGGCTCTTCCTCTCCTGAAGAGAGAGAGGAGCCAGAAGAGGAACATCTAACCGAAGAACCCCTAGAGGCCGTGCAGATAGTCGCAGGGGATGGCACAAGCTAACCTATATAGGGACAATCCAGTCGGCCTAGGAAAATAAAGAGCTGACAAAAATCTTAAGGCAGAATGTCGATATCTTCACTTGGAATCACTGGGACATGCCAGGAATTGACCCGCGGACAGCCTGTCATAGCCTAAACGTGGACCCGAGCCACTACCCAGTGAAACAAAAGTAGAGAAGATTTATGATAAGCGCCGAATATTGTATATTCAAGCGCCCTAAATTGCATTAGTTAAGTTCTTTATTTGTGTATTTTATATAGATTATCTCCAATTGTATGTTTTTGCACATTTTTAGGTCCATTGGCTAAAAAGAAGCAAGAAGGATGCTTTGTGGAGTTTTGAACATCAAAGGTGCCAATTCTGAAATTCTGGCAGCAGTGAAGCCCGAACTTTGTTCGTCATTTTGACCTACCAAACTCAAGAACTGGACTTCCATCATAACATGAAAGATTTAGAGCTCTGAATCAGCTTTCCAAATCTTCAAGCAGTTTTTCATTCGGAGTTCGGAGCAGAGAGTTATGATCTTCTTATTAGAGGTGCTCAGAATTGCCTGGCAGCAATGAAAGTCTTCCTTGTTCTTCAATTTCGACCAATCAGACTTGAGAATTGGATCTCCACCAAAACATAAAGTTTTTAGAAATCTGAATTAGCTTTCCAAATCTTTAAACGGTTCATCATTTGGAGTTCAGAGCGCAAAGTTATGGCCATTTTACCAAAGTAGGTCCGGGCGGAGCAAACCAAGCATAGGGCATTCTGGCCAATTTTCGAGTGCTCGAGGCCTTATTTCGAGTGCTCGAAATTAGGGCAGATTGCTTCACGAGATCAGCCACTTGTGCTCAGAAATTTGCTAACTTTGTATGCTCTCTTTATGAGTTGGTTGGGTATGTTTCTTGGAGGAGAGAGAGGGCTTTTTGGGTGGAGTAACATGTCTACAAAAGAGGGGAGCCAATTCTGAAATTCTGGCAGCAGTGAAGCTCGATTTTGATTGCCACTTTTGACCCAGAAAGCTCGAGATCTGGACTTCCATTATAAAATGGCATATTTAGGTCTCTGAGTTAGCTTTCTAAATCTTCAAACGGTTTGTCATTCAGAGCTCGGAGCAGAGAGTTATGGTCTTGTTACCAGAGGTACGCAGAACTGCCTGGCAGCAATGAAATTCTGCCTTGATCTTCATTTTCGACCAACCATCCTTGAGAGTTGGATCTCCACCAAAACATAAAGTATTTAAAGCTCTGAATTAGCTTTCCAAATCTTCAAACGGTTCATCATTCGGAGTTCGGAGCGCAAAGTTATGGCTATTTCACCAAAGTAGGTCCGGTCGAATCAAAGCAAGCATGGAGCAATCTGCTCCATTTTCGAGTGCTCGAGGCCTTGTTTAGAGTGTTCGAATTTGGGGTAGAATTGCCTTCGGGAATTCTCATTTTGGCAGCCACTTGTGCATTGGTTTCCTCATTTTCTACTTACTTCTTTATGAGGTGGTTGGGGATGTTTTTTGGAGGAGAGAGAGGGTTTTGTTGGAGGACAAAAGGCAACCAAAGGCCACACATTTCATATCCTACATTTCTACAAGATTAGAGGAGAGAGAAGAGAGCAAGAAAGGTGTTCTTGAAGCTCCAAGGAGGTTGCACGAAAATGGCCATGAAGATGGAGCTTCTTCCTTCTTTTAGCTTGGCAATGGGTAACTAACTCCCTTCTAGGGAGGTGATGAAACTCCTTCTTGTAAGCATGTCTTGTTTTTGATTTACATTTGGGGATGTAATGTATATATATGACCTTTCCATGAACTAGAGCTTTATTTGATGTGAAGAGCTTCAATTTCTATTAATGATCATTTTGAGTTTAAGATCTTGTCTTAAGATTGTTTCCTCTTATGATTATT
Source organism: Cornus florida (assembly GCF_030987335.1). Classification (NCBI taxonomy): domain Eukaryota; kingdom Viridiplantae; phylum Streptophyta; class Magnoliopsida; order Cornales; family Cornaceae; genus Cornus; species Cornus florida. Next base: position 41,590,601 of record NW_026775577.1, on the reverse strand, counting down.
TTGCTTCCATTTTCATAGTGACAATGAAGATAAGTTTATGGAAATGTTTTTATTGGCATGATGCTTGGGAAATTTGATAGTCTATAGCTTAGGGTTCTCTTTTGATAGATTATTCTTGATTCCTAATGTCATGTGCTTTTACTATGTGATTAAGGGCTTGATAACTCTATGCTTAGTGAGTATGTCTAAGGTTGCAACCTAGTTTAGGTAACCAAAACATGCAATACTTTGATAAGTTATTCTTGCCTATTAATTTCATAAAAATTCTTGAAGGTAATGTAGCAATTTTATGTTGTTGCATTTCATGGTTATGTGTATATATTATTCCCTAAGTAAATCATGTATTAACATGCTTATGGATAGGTAGTGGATTCACTTCCCTAGCCCTCTCTACCTAGATCTCCTTCCTTTACATTTACTAGCATTCTTATGCACACTTCAATTGCTAGCTTAGTGACAAACCAATCAACAACTCCTTATTATACCTTATCATTCTTAAATAACTCTAGATACTTAGGTTGCCTTAAGACTAGCGCAGTCCCAGTGGTTCGACTTACCCGACCAATAGCCCTATTTTACAATGATTCGTGCTATTGCGAAGGTTGATGTATAGTTGATCAACCGATCAATTTTTGGCGCCGTTGCCGGGGACTGCAAACGGTTTAGCGACCAAAGTTCTAGGGTTAATTTTAGTTTGATTGTGAATATTGTGTCTTGTGAATATTTCTTGTGTGTTTTGACCATCTCAATGTTTTAAGTGTTGTAAGATTCTAGGGACTCGAAGCTCGCCGGGGGAATGCTAGCAAATTGTAAGTCTAGAGGACCCCAGGTAAGTCTCGTGACTTCTAGTTTCGAGTTGTGAATATTGTGCATGTGTTAAATTTAGTTTTAGTTTATTTGCAAGCCCTTGTTGAGGCTATATTATTGTTTTAATTTCGTGTTCAACCATCGGTCCTTGTCGTGGCCATTTATTTTCTGTCTTGATAATTGAGGAGAAAGGGAACATCGTATGTGGAGTTGTGGTTGATGAATTGCTTTGTTGAGTATATGCTTTGTTGTTGATGTTCGGTCGTAGGTCACTTTCCTTACCCACAATCGATTCTCCCATTGATATTAACTCTCTTGAAAGAACTCTTAGACGGAACCCTAGGGAACCTACTCTTATACGGGATCTTGAAACTGAATTTAATACAATGGGGGATAATATAGGAAATCCGGGGAATGAAAGGGCTGAAATTCCTAATATCGAGCCAATGACTCTTAGAGATCATTTCATCCCTACCACCTATGCTTCTCCATCTTGCATAGTGATGCCAAACATCGATGCAGCTCAATATGAGATCAAATCTAGTACCATCCAAATGCTTCCATCTTTTCATGGTTTTGATAATGAAGATCCATATAAGCATCTCGATGAGTTCCTTGAAATCTGTTCGACCATCCGGTTGAGAGGATTTCCTAAAAATGCACTCCACTTACATCTTTTCCCATTCTCCCTAAAGGATAGGGCAAAATATTGGTTGAACTCCCTCGCTCCCAACTCTATTACTTCTTGGGCTCAATTGCAATAAGAATTTCTTAAGAAGTATTATCCGCTGAGTAAAACCAACCAAATGAGGCGTTCCATTCTAAGCTTTTCTTAAGTTGATGGAGAACAACTCCACGAGACTTGGGAAAGGTTACAAGATCTTCTTCGGAAGTGTCCTCATCATTTGATCCCAAAATGGCAATTAGTGCAAGCTTTCTATGCCGACTTGACCGACACCCATAGATTCATGGTTGACTCTTCTTGTGGTGGGATGTTCATGTCTAAGAATGCGGATGAGGCTTGGACCCTACTTGAGAATTTGAGTGAAAATTCACTTCAACACAATTCTCGTAGGGCTCCGACCTCAACCACTCCAAAGAACACCAATCCTTGTCAACAAAAATTAATAAGGGAGGAATCACCTCAAGTGGATGCCATTGCTCATAAATTCTACCAATTGATGGCACCACATCTTCCCCTTTCATTGTCTCAAAATTCGGCAAGTTCGGTTTGTGCTTCATGTACTAGTCCATTCCATCTCTCGGAAGATTGCCCTATACCGGAGCAATTTCCCAATCCCAACCAAGAGAAAGCTAATGCTATGTTCTCAAGGGCCGGGCATAACCCGTATTCCAATACATATAATCCAGGTTAGAGGGACTATCCGAATTTTTCGTGGAGGCAACAAGCCCCACAAAATTCCCAACTTCAAAATCAAGGGCCTCAAAATTAGCCTTCTTCTCAATATCAAGGTAGGCCTTTCCAAGCCTCTTCAAGCTACCAACCTCCATACAATCCAAATGTCTCCACTCAACCTCCTATGAATCCAATTGATGAGATAGTGGCTGCAAACAAGCAAATGATGGAATCATTAAATGTGCAAATGATGGAATCATTACACAAGCAAATCATGGATTCCAACAAGCATCTCTTGACATCCTTGCAACCTACTCTCCAAATGGTTCACTCCCATACTCAATCCATAGCTAGGCTCGAAAATCAAATGGGACAAATAGCTAACCAAGTGAACCAACTTCTTCAAAAAGACAAGGGTAAGCTTCCCGCTCAACCATTTAAAAATCCTAGAGGAATGCATGTGATTGATGAAACCCCTCCTCCGAGTGGGCCGACTCATGAACAAGTTCAAGCTATCACCACCCTTCGGAGTGGTAGAGTGGTTGACAACAAGGTTGATGGAGACACAAGTGAGAAAAACCCTCCTTTGAAAAATCCAAATTCAAGCTCTTCAAGTCCAAATTCAAGCTTTTCTTGTCCAAATACCATTCACGGAAAACCCACTCATGTCACCCCAAATGTGGAAACTTCTTATGAGGCAAAAGCTCCGTTTCCTCAACGTCTCTAAGAGTCGACACATTTTGGGAATAAGAATTGCAAAATTCAAGACATGTGGGAAGTTTTCAAGCAAGTAAAGATCAATCTTCCTCTCTTGGATGCTATCAAGCAAATTCCTCCCTATGCAAAATTCCTTAAGGATTTGTGCACTCAAAAGCGCACTTCCAGAAGTCATTTACCAAAGAAAGTGAGGTTAACCGAAAATGTTAGTGCGATCATTCAGCACAGCACTCCTCCGAAGTATAAGGATCCAAGAAAACACATTCCCATAATTCTCGGATGTCCTTTTCTAGCTACAGCTAATGCTTCCATTAACTGTAGATCCGAATTGATGAATATCTCTTTTGGGAATATGAATGTTAAGCTCAATATTTTTAATGCTGTGCATCTTTCTCTGGATGAGAGTGAGTGTTTTGCAATCACTATTGCTGATGAACTCATTGAAAATCCAATTCCACCTCCTTCAACGGAGGATCCTCTACAAGCTTGCTTGGTCCACTCTGATTTTGAGGATTTTGGTGTGGACAAATCCATTCGGGAAGTCAACTCCTTGCTTGATATTCCATCACCATTTTCCTCTCCTTTATGGGAAGCACCAAATCCATCTCTATCTTGGGATTGTCCATCTCCTTCCATTTCTTCACCACAGTTACCTCAACATTTTGAAGGTGGACCACCGGACAAGGGTAAGGAGAATGTTGGCAAGTTGCTGGAAATTCTTCCAATCATTCCGGCCCAATTTAGAATCATTGTCCATGATACTCAACCTATGAACAAACCATTTGAGTACAATGAGGTATATGACTTGGAGATTGCAAATATGAAAGGTCATGATCCTCCCATTGTTAGTCAAGACAGTGACATTCAACGAGCCTCCATAATCTCAAATAAGCAACACCTTTGCTTAAATATGAAAATAAAAGAAATGAGATTAAAAGCGATGCTCAAATCCTCTAAGGCCAAACTTGTTTCTCTTCGGAAGGATCAATATCCCTCACCATTCATTAATCCAAGTTTGAGACCATATGAAGAAGGCAAGTTGCATACGGAGCGTTAAGGATCCATCTCTCCAATGGATCCCGATCCTGGTTCGTCTAGCTATCGACATTAAATTTAGCAAAGCAAGGGAAGAAATTCTTTCGATGTTTCAAGCTTCCCTACCTTCTCAAATTGCTCGTGCCTTGAAATTTTCTGGGAAATGGTTAAGAAAAGCCAAAAATTTAATTTTTCTGGAAATCTTTTCAGTCGTGTTCCAAAATTTTAGACTGGCTTCTTAGACCTTCTGAATTCTAATTTTCATTCCCGGAAGTTTCCATCGCTTTCTAGCAATTTCACCGCATCTTGGGAATGCTACTCATGTGCATAATGTCTCATTTTTAATGCATTTTTGAAAAAATTTCCCAAATTCCATCCATGCATTGAAACTCTTGCACCGTTTAAAATTTTTCCATGCATTTGCAATGTTTGAAAAATTTTCAATATTCTCCATGCATTAGAGAAAAATTGCAACTTGTGAACAATTTTCAAAATTTTCCATGCATTGGATTAAAATGAAGTTGCAAAGTTTTTTTTTTTTTTTTTAAAAAAATTTCCATGCATTTGAGATGATGCGCAATTTCAATTTTTCCCTCCTTGCATTAGAATGGACTGAAGTTCAAAAGTTTAAACATTGTCCATGCATTAGAAAGAAGTTGAAAAGTTTTCAAAATTTTCCATCCATGCATTACATTGGAATGAATTTGCAAAGTTTTAAAATTTTTTCTGAAATTTAATTCATGCATTGTGTGATGTTGCAAAGGTTTAAAAATTTTCCTATATTCATCCATGCATTGGAAATGTGTTACATTTTGAAAATTTCTCCAATTTGATTCATGCATTAGCAAGATGTTGCAAAGTTTGACACAGTTGTTTCAGCAATTGCATCCATTCAAAATGCTCACTGGGCCAAGATTCTAGTGCTCGAATGATCTAACCAAAATTCCATGAAACTTCTTAACCCATTCCGCGGCCACTGCCCTCACTTCGAGCACTCTAATTCCATGCTTCGAGTGCTCGAAATTTCCATGCACCATTTGGAGTGCTCGAGCACACACTCACCTTCCAACCATCCCTCATCTCTCACAACTCACCTCACCAAACCATCACCCTTACCACCTCTCGGCATCCCACCATGCATACAACCCACAACTCACCACCATCAACCCCCCAACCTTCCTCATCTCTCTCGGCAAACCTCAACCCATCAAACCCACCCCCACCACCTTGCTTGACTCACCACTCTCGACCAACCACCACTTCACTACCACATCTCCCTCACTCACTGCCAAGACTTCGAGCACTCGAAGTCCCATTTCGAGTGCTCTAAATGTGAACCATCAATCCTAAGCTCACTGCCTTCATTTAGAGCACTCTAGCTTCCATTTAGAGTGCTCTAAATTTTCAGCCCAACATCCCGCAACCACTGTCTCCAATTCGAGCACTCGAAGGCCAAGCTTCGAGTGCTCACAGCTGCTATCCCACTGCAACCCAACATACCGAACTCTCTGTCTTCAAATCGAGCACTCGAAATCCCATTTCGAGTGCTCGAAATCTCTTTCTCACCCAAGGCATCCAACCATGCAACCAACCACCATCGGCACCATCCAACCATGCATGCCAACCTTCCTAAACCACCTCACACAACACCAACCCCTTGGCACCTTCACTCCCTAACCACCCACCACCCTTCACACTCAATCAACCCCATCCTCAATTCCTCCACAACACCCTCATGCATGCCATTCAAAAAAAAAAAAAAAAAAAAAAAAATGGCACACTTTTGGCATTCTTTTGCTATCCATTTTACACTTGTGGCTAATGTCTGCATTTGTGTTTTATTTGGATTTTTATCTTGTACTACAATTCAGGTTAGTGTTTTTAATTCTGTTTTAATTTTTCTTAAGAGCCTATGCTTTACATGTGTATATTAGTTGTATTTTGATAGGTCTTCATGTCCAAGTTTGGGGGACGCAGTTGCGCACTTACATAGCTGAACATCTTCGCATCTTCGCCTTTGTCACTCCACTTGGTATTATTGTTCCTTTCCCCCCTTTTTGCTCTTCTTTTCATTTACTTGTCTTCTCACATTGAGGACAATGTGACATTCAAGTTTGGGGGTGCATTTATGCATTTTTGGTTTTACATTTTTGCTAAGCAATGATAATGGAATTTGAAACCTGTTGGAGATGAAAGCATATGTTTAAAACTTTATGTATAGAAGCAGCTGATATTTTTGAAAATAAAGAAAATTTGAGTTGAAATGATCATGTAGATTCAAATTAGTCTGTATAAATGTCTCAATTAAATTCTCGCTGGATTTGACACTCTTTTAAGCTTCACAATGCACAGATGCACATTGGAAACTTAACTGTGAGGCATGCAACTTGATCGACCTTGACCTTGGCCTAGTTAATTTGATTTGATGAACCTGATAGATGAATATCTTTGGTATGATTTAAGTTAGACCTAATGTAAAAAAAAAAAAAAAAAAAAAAAAAAAAAAAAAAACTGAGAAAGAAAGAAAAAAAAAATGACCAGTTGACGTTCGTAGCCTTTCTAACTCGAGCTATTAAGCCCTAGGAGTGTCTCTACAATTAGCACCCTAAAGCCATCTGGTTTGGGAGTTGTTGGCCTAACGCTTGCTACAAGGGTTGGTTAGAAAGCTTAAAGGACTTAAACATTGCACGGTCATTCAAAAAAATTGTAATAAACATGGTTCGTTGGAGTTCGTAGCCTTTCCAACTTGAGCTATTAAGCCCTATGGAGTGTCTCTACACTTAACATCCTAAAGCGATCTGGTTTGGGAGTTGTTGGCCTAACGCTTGCTACATAGGTTGGTTAGAAAGCTTAAGGGACTTTAGCATTGCACAACCATTCTATGTTTCGCTTATGAGTTGCAATAAATTGTCAACAAGCAACAAAAGTTGTCTTGTAAATAAAATCATGCCTTAGGGACCTCATTTAAAGGGGAATTCAATGATTTGAAAACTTGTGCTTGGGAATTGGAAAAGAAAGTAAAAGCCGCATGTTGAGAATCTAATTCACTTTCACTGAAGCTAGAGTTGATTTCCATTCAAGAGATGATAATTGAGTTATTTATATAGACTTTGATGTTGATACATGTATGTGGAAATGTATTTAGCCAATTTTTGTATCAATGCTTCATATATGCAAGGTAGTTTTCCCAATGACCCCATCTCCAGTTTTTGTCTGTTTCAAGTTGTATTTGAGCTATGTATCTATTTTATTTTACCATGGTAGATATTTTTGTAGTAGCAGTCCTATGTTTGTCATTCCATTGAGTTTTGCATTTTGGTTTTGCTAAGAGACTAGCAAAATGTAAGTTTGGGGGTGTGATAAGCGCCGAATATTGTATATTCAAGCGCCCTAAATTGCATTAGTTACGTTCTTTATTTGTGTATTTTATATAGATTATCTCCAATTGTATGTTTTTGCACATTTTCAGGTCCATTGGCCAAAAAGAAGCAAGAAGGATGCTTTGTGGAGTTTTGAACATCAAAGGTGCCAATTCTGAAATTCTGGCAGCAGTGAAGACCAAACTTTGTTCGCTATTTTGACCTACCAAACTCAAGAACTGGACTTCCCTCATAGCATGAAAGATTTAGAGCTCTGAATCAGCTTTCCAAATCTTTAAGCGGTTTGTCATTCGGAGTTCGGAGCAGAGAGTTATGATCTTCTTATTAGAGGTGCTCAGAACTGCCTGGCAGTAATGAAAGTCTGCTTTGTTCTTCAATTTTGACCAATCAGACTTGAGAATTGGATCTCCACGTAAACATAAAGTTTTAGAACTCTGAATTAGCTTTCCAAATCTTTAAACAGTTCATCATTTGGAGTTCAGAGCGCAAAGTTATGGCCGTTTTACCAAAGTAGGTCCGGGCGGAGCAAACCAAGCATATGGCATTCTGGCCAATTTTCGAGTGCTCGAGGCCTTATTTCGAGTGCTCGAAATTAGGGCAGATTGCTTCACGAGATCAGCCACTTGTGCTCAGAAATTTGCTAACTTTGTATGCTCTCTTTATGAGTTGGTTGGGGATGTTTCTTGGAGGAGAGAGAAGGCTTTTTAGGTGGAGTAACATGTCTACAAAAGAGGGGAGCCAATTCTGAAATTCTGGCAGCAGTGAAGATTGATTTTGATTGCCACTTTTGACCCAGAAATCTTGAGATCTGGACTTCCATTATAAAATGGAATATTTAGAGCTCTAAGTTAGCTTTCTAAATCTTCAAACGGTTTGTCATTCGGAGCTCAGAGCAGAGAGTTATGGCCTTGTTACCAGAGGTGCGCAGAACTGCCTGGCAGCAATGAAATTCTTCCTTGATCTTCATTTTCGACCAACCATCCTTGAGAATTGGAACTCCACCAAAACATAAAGTGTTTAAAGCTCTGAATTAGCTTTCCAAATATTCAAACGGTTCATCATTCAGAGTGCAAATTTATGGCCATTTCACCAAAGTAGGTCCGGGTGAATCAAAGCAAGCATGGAGCAATCTGCTCCATTTTCGAGTGCTCGAGGCCTTGCTTAGAGTGCTCGAATTTGGGGCAGAATTGCCTTCGGGAATTCTCATTTTGGCAGCCACTTGTGCATTGGTTTCCTCATTTTCTACTTACTTCTTTATGAGGTGGTTGGGGATGTTTTTTGGAGGAGAGAGAGGGTTTTGTTGGAGGACAAAAGGCAACCAAAGGCCACACATTTCATATCCTACATTTCTACAAGATTAGAGGAGAGAGAAGAGAGCAAGAAAGGTGTTCTTGAAGCTCCAAGGAGGTCGCACGAAAATGGCCATGAAGATGGAGCTTCTTCCTTCTTTTAGCTTGGCAATGGGTAACTAACTCCCTTCTAGGGAGGTGATGAAACTCCTTGTAAGCATGTCTTGTTTTTTATTTACATTTGGGGATGTAATGTATATATATGACCTTTCCATGAACTAGAGCTTTATTTGATGTGAAGTGCTTCAATGTCTATTAATGATCATTTTGAGTTTAAGATCTTGTCTTAAGATTGTTTCCTCTTATGATTATTTTGCTTCCATTTTCATAGTGACAATGAAGATGAGTTTATGGAAATGTTTTTATTGGCATGATGCTTGGGAAATTTGATAGTCTATAGCTTAGGGTTCTCTTTTGATAGATTATTCTTGATTCCTAATGTCATGTGCTTTTACTATGTGATTAAGGGCTTGATAACTCTATGCTTAGTGAGTATGTCTAAGGTTGCAACCTAGTTTAGGTAACCAAAACATGCAATACTTTGATAAGTTATTCTTGCCTATTGATTTCATAAAAATTCTTGAAGGTAATGTAGCAATTTTATGTTGTTGCATTTCATGGTTATGTGTATATATTATTCCCCAAGTAAATCATGTATTAACATGCTTATGGATAGGTAGTGGATTCACTTCCCTAGCCCTCTCTACCTAGATCTCCTTCCTTTACATTTACTAGCATTCTTGTTTTATGCACACTTCAATTACTAGCTTAGTGACAAACCAATCAACAACTCCTTATTACACCTTATCATTCTTAAATAACTCTAGATACTTAGGTTGTCTTAAGATTAGCGCAGTCCCAGTGGTTCGACTTACCCGACCAATAGCCCTATTTTACAATGATTCGTGCTATTGCGAAGGTTGATGTATAGTTGATCAACCGATCAATTTACCCCGAAAAGGAACAAAATCATTGCTGAGGAGGTCAACCAACTTTTAGAAGTAAGATTCATCAAGGAAGTCCAGTACCCTCAATGGTTGTCGAACGCAGTGGTTGTCCAGAAAAAGAATGGCAAATGGAGAGTATGCATCGACTTTACCAACCTGAACAAAGCTTGACCAAAAGATAGGTTTTCACTTCCTAAAATCGATCAGATGGTAGACGCTACGATCGGGTATGAGAAACTAACTTTTCTTGAATCTTATTTAGGTTACAACCAGATCTTGATGAACCCTTCAGATGAAGAGAAGACTTCTTTCATTACAGAACGTGGGACCTACTGTTATAAAGTGATGCCCTTCGGACTAAAAAATGCAGGGGCAACTTATCAGCTGCTAATCAATAAAATGTTCGAAAAGCAGATCGACCGAACAGTAAAAGCTTACATAGACGATATGATTATAAAAACAAGGACAAGAAAGATCATCGGCAATATTTGCAAGATGCATTTGATACTTTCAGAGAAAATAGAAAGATATTAAATCCAATAAAGTGTTCATTCGGGGTATCCTCAAGCCAATTCCTCGATCACCTGGTGAATAAGAGGGGAATAAAGGCAAGTCCCACCCAATTGGCAAAATTATTACAAAATAAGGAGCCCTGAACCATGAAGGAAGTCCAAATCCTCACCGGGAGAATAGCAGCTCTCAGCCATTTTATATCTAGGTTTTCAGATAAATGCAAACCATTCTTCGATGTAATCAAAGCAAAAAAGGGAGATATTTGGGGGGAAGAATAACGAGAAACTCTCACAAAACTCAAAGAGTATATGACAAACCCCCCAATTTTATCTGCCCCAGAACCCGAAGAACCATTGTACCTCTATCTAGCAGTATCCTAATCAACAACCAGTTCGGCTCTAGTAAGAGAATTGGGAAAAAAGTAACACTCGATCTTCTACTCCAGCAAGGCCATAACTGACGCAGAAAGTAGGTACTCAATGGCAGAAAAAATCATCCTTGCTCTAGTCCAGGCCAAAAGAAAACTTCGGAATTACTTCGAGGCTCATCAGATAATAGTCCCCACGACACATCCGATCAGAACGATTCTCAGTAAACCAGATCTTTCGGGTCGGATTACCAAATGGGTAATTGAGTTAAGCTCCTTTGACATTCGGTATGAATTACGCACCGTGAAGAAGGGGCAGGTGGTTGCAGATTTTCTCTTAGATACTGATCCAGGAGGAGAGCAACAAATCACATAAAACCCTTACTGGGAGTTATACGTCGATGGTTCCTCGAGCCAGAACAGAGTCGGGGATGGTTTGGAAATAAGAACTCCCAAGGGGACCAAACTCCAGCAGTCGATCCGACTAAAATTCCCAGCCACGAACAATGAAGCAGAATATGAGGCACTATTCGCAGGGCTCAGACTGGCCAAGGAACTCCATGTAAAACATCTTCGAGCTCATAGTGACTTGCAGCTCATCACCAGATAGGTGACAGGAGAGTATATTTCCAAAGGAGAAAGAATGTGTGCATACCGAGAAGAGGTTGAAAGACTAGTGAAGTATTTTGACATGATCAAGTTTCGGCAAATCTCGAGGAAAGAAAACCCGATAGCCGATCGCTTGGCCTGCGCAGCATCCATAGGAGATGAATCACTAACCAGAGTCATCCCCATTGATATTCTGTAACACCCTTAATTTTAAAAAGGATAGTCTCGGTATTTATTTAATTGTTTTAATTGCATTTTTATTTGATTAATTGATGGCTATTTGTTATATGTTTAATTGACTTATTTATTTAATTTAAATTATGTGTGCTTAAATGATTTATTTGAATTGAGTTATGTGTATTTATGTGATTTAAATATGCTTAAATGGAGTGTAATTAATTTTGTAATTTACGTGCTTGATTTAATGATGTGTATTTGTTTATATTTATATTTTTATTTGTTAAGATTCAATGAATTAGTTGTTTTTATTTTATTTTTATTATTTAAAAAAAGATGGATATGAATAGTAGTAATAGACCAACTAAGGAGTCGTATGGACTACTTTGATAGGAGGTTAATGGGTATGGATTATATTACCCATGGATAATTGATTATGTATATATATAGATATATACATATAAAGATAGAAATTTATTATTAATATTATTATTTTTAATATCAGTATTAATCATAATATGGGTCATCTTGATATATATATATATATAAAATAAATGATTTATATGATTATATATATATACGTATATGACTTTAGTTATATTTTTATTTTTACCTTTTCTTTTATTTTTTTTTCCTTATAGTCAGACTTGGGGAGCAATTAGGATCAGGGTTTTATTAGATGATTATATATATGTGTTATATAGTCTGGGAGGAGGCTGTATTACGTGATATATTAGAAGCTTAGAAAGAAAGAGAGCAGGGACCTTGGAAGAGGGAGAAACCGAGAGAGGAAAAGAGAGGTGTGGCCAAGGGTTGAAGGTTGAACCCTAGGAGGAAGAAGGAGAGTCTGTTCATCGCTAGAGCTCGAGCAGCAGATGCTAGTGACCATAACCAAGGTCACCGGAATCAAGGAAGGAGAAGGTGGTTTAAGGTTTCAATCCGAAATCCTTACATCAAGTTCTTCTTCTAACTCATTACCTTAGATTTCGTGTTCTATACATTCCTAGGTTGATTCCAGGGTTAATCAGATAATGAATTAATCTAGTATACATGCTTAAACAGTTTAAAATCAATGTTATGTATATGTTTATATTTTGTTCATGATCTTGAAGTTCTTGCATATAGACTTGATTTAAATTGTGTTTAAGATGTATATTACCTTTATAAAATAAATTAGGATCATCTGGTACTTAGAACAAAAGGTTAGGAACCTTAAGGAAAATGGTCGGAATGATCAGAGGACACCGGAGATGAAGAAGACGGAGAGTAGTAGGAATGGAGGCGGCTCCATTGAGAATGGAGGCGGCTGGCAGAGCCTGCTCCTTTTAGATAGAGCCTGCTCCTTTCAGAAGGGAGCATGCTCTATGGCTCGGACTTCTACGGGATAAATATTTTTTATACTGTTTTGGGATTTTAAGGTTCTAGTGATTGTTTAGATGATGTTGGGGGTTTAAATTAATATCAATTAACATGTTAAAATCCCATAAAGCATAATTTATATTCTTATGCTAATAATTTGAAAAATATGGAATTTTAATTAAATTGGTAGATTGTTAATGGATGATTTATTTGCTTAATATTGTTTTAGCATAATAAATGAATATTGGATGACGTATGATTATAATCGTGCATGGGTAGTATAATATAATCTTGTATTATCTCTGATTTTATTATTCTAAGGATTTGATAGACTTGAACAATATAACATTTTAAATAAGTCTACATATTGTTAATGGATGATTTAATTGCTTATTATTAATTAGCAATTTAAATGGATGAATATTGGCATTAAACTAAGTTAATCAATTAATTGAATTTAAATAGTTTAATTACGTCTTGGAGGTTAAAACAATCTATTTGAGATGCATATTAATTTATTGGAAAAAAAATTAAATGCATGCTAATTAGAGTTGTTATTTTGCTTAAGTATATGCAAGGATTATATATATGATTTTTATCATGTTATTTTGGATTATTTGATGTACTACTTTATCTGTTACATTATATATTAGATTGTGTGGTTTAATGCACCGGTATGGGACGGTGGCATTCTAGGGACGGATTAACTTATTAGTTAAGTCCTACCTATTTTTACGTAAAGGGATGGATTAACCAAAAGAATGTTAAGTCCTACCTATATTTAAGTCAGGTCAACTGAACAAGTTGAATGACTTATAGAGGATTAATTATAGTTGGATAGGATGGATTATATATATATGATTATGATGCCATGATATGAGCTTTTGTCTCAGGGTCATGGTTAGGGTGCATATATTGCCAGGGATGTGTAGCTGGATATAGTGGTACGTTATGTGCCCTGGTAGGTCTAAGTACTCATGCCCACTATATGTGCGTTTTGCATGTTGCCTACTATTCAGGTTGAGGTCACCCTATAGTCCAGTGAGGTTCCTTAGTGTGTGTATATATATATATATACGGACTACTAGTTATTGTTGAGTTGACTAGGATGCATACGTGTATCGGATCTCTGCTTAGACTGTAGTATATTAGAACTTGTTTATGGGCTTGACCCTCAATTATTTTTTAGGTGTTCGTTAGGAGTAGAGGTTGTTCGTGCTGAGCAAGGATTAGTCTACTTCACTTTTCCGGATTATCTACATAGGAGTTCCTTTATGTTTCAGTTTTTTGATGTAGATAGTTACTGCTGCCATTTGTTCAGTTGGGATTTTCTAGGGGTCCACATAGTATGGATTCCCGAGTTGTATTACTTTGGAGGATTAATTGTATCAGAAGAATTTATTATTTAATGAAATTTTATTCTGAGGTTTCAATTAATGGATTATCATTTTAGTTATCTTTCAGAAATTTATTTATTTATATCTATTTTGTACTCGGTGTTCGATTATTACTGATTTATTTTTGATATCCACGGGTATTCGGGCATGGGCTTGGCCAACCCGCATCCGGAAATCCGGGGGTATCACAGTTGGGGTCAGAGCACTCCAGGTTCAAGTGTCCTTAGGAGTGTTTTTCGTTATGTGACTTCCACGTTGTGTCTCTTGAAATTTAAAGCCCATATTAGGATTCGTTGTACTCTATTTACGGTTCTTTAGGAGGAGCTGATGTCAATTATATTATATAATTACAGAATGGTTGATACTAGGAAGAGGATTGGGTCCAAGGCAAAAGTGATAAAGACCCAAAGAAGTAAAGGAACACATTATCGATTTTTTGCTAGAAGGCAGAATTTGAGATTGAAGGTTTGTTCCGGGTTGGCATTACTTTAAAAATATAAGCCAAGGAAGGATTTAGGTGTACATGATAGGTTACCGCATATCAGGGCCGGCCCACATGACTTTAGTGGATCTCAAAAAGAAGACAAGCGAGGAGTAGGAGCTTGAAGATGATCCTAATGGAGGAGATTTCGGCGTATCCAAGAAAGAGGGTACTAAATCCTGAAGATGAATGATCGCGCGAGGGTAATCTTGTTTGCTAGTAGTATAGCGAATGATATTAGTAGAATTGGTGTTAATCAATCTACATATAGTTAAACTTTCTTATCATCTTTAAAAGAGATATATAAGAAGTACTCTTCTGGAGTTTGGGGATCGGATAGAATTCTTATCAGAACAAAACAATGATTTTATATCACATTCAAGAAAGTATTGGTATTATGTTGTGATGTTCTATTTGCTTTATAAAGCCAAGTTAGACAGTTTACATTTCCGAATATAAGGAGGATGAGGGTTGAGCCCTTGGTATTTGCTTAGGCAAACATACATTGCTTTTAAGCTATGTTTAAAGGATATGTTTTAAGGTTGGATAATTACCTATGAAACTATAAAAGGAAATTGTGAAACAATCTGGTAAGGTTGATTTCAGAGGAGATTTTTCCCAAGAAAGAACGATGTCTTAAGTAAGAGTATATTTATGGCATTGTGTTTGTCATACATGTTTTATTTTCATTTTAATTATTCGGGATTTTGTATGTGGTTTAGTTGGGGACACAAGTATGTGAGCAACTAACTACTATTTTTATACTATGGAATAATAACACTATATTACACTAGGATTGTGAGCATGTGGTCATAGGATTTGGTAGATATACATAATTCTAGCCAATCTATTGGACCTGGACATGCATCAGTATGGTATGTTATTTGGGATGGGATAGTTAAACCATCATTACGAGTCAAATAGTTTAGTACGATTAGTTTGATATACTTTACGCTAGGTCCGGATACATATCTTATTACAATGCCATGGTAATGGTAGTTGTTAATATTTCGGTATTCGTAAGGTTGTGGAAAATGAAGACTACTGTAACACTGTGATAGTTTATTGGAGGTGCCAGATTTGCAGAACATCTCTGTGAAAATTTTTAAAAGTTGCCACCATGTCGGAAGGAGGATTTCGTACTGGTTAAGGTACCTATTGGAATAATGCCAAGTAAGGATAGCTGACTGGGAAAAAAACTTCATTAGTCTATTCTTAATTAAGAATTTTTTATTTATTTATTTTATTTTATTTTATTTTTTTTATTTTAAACAAGGGCATGTCATTAGGAGGAGTTGCCGGTGTTGCACATCGAGGAGGAAACTAAGTCTCTTCACTTGCATAAATAATATGGAGAATTTTTTTTAGGTCCCAGTTCACAACAAATAGTTGTTGCTAAGAAATTGATGACTTGTTTGGAGGATGGAAAAGTTCCTTATTCTTTTGATCTGATTGACACTTACTTGTATTACAAACAGGGTGTGTCGAAGACAAGATGGTGAGACTGATCACCTATATATAAAGAAGAGGTGCACGGTGTGTATGGAAAGGACTGGGTTCACAACTTTTAGTTCTTTATTCATCCTGGTGGAAACATGATGCTTCACGGTATGAAACAGATATTATGAGGACAGGCATGAGGAGGGACATAGTGATTTTATCTCCAGTCTAATATTTATTAGATAATCGAGATAGACCATTAGAGATCACCGGACCCTTTACAGCCGTTTCTTATACTGAAGTGGAAATGAGAGAGCATTTTCCACAGATTTAGTTAAGGGATTGCTGATTTTTCTCAAGGGTCAAGATTTTAGTTGGGACATTGGTTAACTGATAAATTAAATTAGCTTAATTTTGTCTATTTTGAACTTGTAGGATATCAGTTCATATGTATAGAACAGATCACAAGACGGTTTAGATGGATTAAAGTGGTGGTTCACACTTTGCATTAAGTTCCGTTTGGTGGAAACAAATATGGAAGTGGATGCTCTCAACAACCGATATGATATATAAATCTTTCGGTTAGCACCTGTTAGAAAGGTTTAAAATTGATAATCGGATATCATTGGAGATTTTTGCCACTTCCTATATTAAAATGGGAGTAGGACTAATCAAGAGTGAATGGCTGGTAGAAATTATCGACATTGAATTGGAATTTTAATTCCATATAGGTTAACGAGCGATGGATTGGGCAAGTTAGCCTCTAGATAACTGGAGTAATATTCACTTTAGAGTTTCACCTCAGTTCTACATTGCACTGGTAACGGAGTTATAGCATGTGGTTATCCATTATAGTGAATAAAAAGTGATATGTCGAAGGAACTTTCTGAAGATGTTGGAGCAGCAGCTTTGCTTCATATCTCTAGACGGAGGATTTGATCGAGGGATTTGATTCGATTGTGGAGGATATGCTTGAAGCATATATCCTAGGTTTTCGTCGATAATTGGAAGTTTTTACTTCGCTTTATAGATTTTTGTCTGTCATAATGTTGGCACAGGAGGTTGGTGTGACAACTTTTGCGGTTTTGTATATTACATAGTGCAAACTTCTCATTTGTTGGTTTGAAATGGAAGCAAGGGTTGTACAATCAAACTTGGACTTCATTAAAGACACATCGGAGATAAATACTCTCCTTTGTAATGAATTGCGTGCAGTTTGGCGACAACAACAAGATGCCGTAAATAGTCGAACTCGTATACTAGAGTTTTCTATCAGGAAGTAGTTTGCTTGTGATGTCTTCATTATAGGAAGCAAGGCAATTTTTGGAGGGAGGTCAATTTTACTTATTAAATTGACTTTTCGAGGATTGTGTTTATCCACTGAGGTGGTAGCCTATAGATTAGCGTTACTAAAACGTTAGCGTTGGATGCATAGAAGTTTTGCAAATCTATGCTATGGAACTTGGAGGAATATGGATCTGTACCCTTGTATAAATATTGGGTAAGGACGAGTTGTTGTTAAATACAACCTATTTGTAATATAGTTATTGTTTTTCTTCAATATAGGAACCATGTATACTATTTGATACATTGGAGTTAAGTGGAGCCATCATAATAAGGTGGAGTCTACTTGGGAACATGAGGATGTCATTTGTTCACAGTTTCCAAAAATAATGAAAAAAAGTAAGGGCAAATTCCGAGGACGGAATTACTTTTGTTAGGGAGGAAAAATGTAATCCCTCTAATTTTAAAATGATAGTCTCGGTATTTATTTAATTGTTTTAATTACATTTTTATTTGATTAATTGATTATTTGGCTATTTGTTATATGTTTAATTGATTTATTTATTTAATTTAAATTATGTGTGCTTAAATGATTTATTTGAATTGAGTTGTGTGTTTTTATGTGATTTAAATATGCTTAAATGAAGTGTAATTAATTTTGTAATTTACGTACTTGATTTGATGATGTGTATTTATTTGTAGTTTTATTTGTTAGGATTCAATGAATTAGTTGTTTTTATTTTATTTTTATTATTTAAAAAAGATGGATATGGATAATAATAATGGACCAACCAAGGGGTCGCATGGACTACTTGGATAGGAGGTTAATGGGTATGGATTATATTACCTAGAGATAGTTGATTATGTATATATATAGATATATACATATAAGGATAGAAATTTATTATTAATATTATTATTTTTAATATCAGTATTAATCATAATATGGGTTATCTTGATATATATATATATATAATAAAGGATTTATATGATTATATATATATATATATATATATACATACATACATACATACATATATGACTTTAGTTATATTTTTATTTTTACCTTTTCTTTTATTTTTTTTCCTTATAGTCAGACTTGTGGAGCAAATAGGATTAAGGTTTTATTAGATGATTATATATATGTGTTATATAGTATGGGAGGAGGCTGTATTACGTGATAAATTGGGAGCTTAGAAAGAAAGAGAGCAAAGAGTTTGGAAGAGGGAGAAACCGAGAGAGGAAAAGAAGGTGCGGCCAAGGGTTGAAGGTTGAACCCTAGGAAGAGAAGAATAGTCTGTTTGTCGCTAGAGCTCGAGCAACAGAGGTTAGTGACGGCAACCAAGGTCACCAGAATCAAGGAAGGAGAAGGTGGTTTGGTTTCAATCCGAAATCCTTAAAGGTAAGTTCTTCTTCTAACTCCTTCCCTTAGATTTCATGTTCTCTACATTCCTAGGTTGATTCCAGGGTTAATCAGATAATGAATTAATATAGTATACATGCTTAAACAGTTTAAAATCAGTGTTATGTATATGTTTATATTTTGTTCATGATCTTGAAAGTTCTTGCATATAGACTTGATTTAAATTGTGTTTAAGATGCATATTACCTTTATAAAATAAATTGGGATCATCTGGTACTTAGAACAGAAGGTTAGGAACCTTGAGGAAAATGGTCGGAATGATCAGAGGACACTGGAGATGAAGAAGACAGGAGTAGCAGGAATGGAGGTGGCTCCATTCGAATGAAGGCGGCTCCATTCAAAGTGGAGCCGGCTCCATTGAGAATAGAGGCGGTTCCACTGTGGGCAGCGCCTACTCCTTTTGGATAGAGCCTGCTCCTTTAAGAAGGGAGCATGCTATATGGCTGGGACTTCTATGGGATAAATATTTTTGATACTGTATTGGGATTATAAGGTTCCAGTGATGGTTTAGATGATGTTGGGGGTTTAAATTAATATCAATTGACATGTTAAAATCCCATAAAGCATAATTTATATTCTTATGCTAATAATTTGAACAATATGAAATTTTAATTTAATTAGCATATTGTTAATGGATGATTTATTTGCTTAATATTGTTTTAGCAAAATAAATGGATATTGGATGATGTATGATTATTATCATGCATGGGTAGTATAATATAATCATGTATTATCTCTAATTTTATTATTCTAAGGATTTGATGGACTTGAATAATGTAACATTTTAAATAAGTCTGCATATTGTTAATGGATGATTTAATTGCTTACTATTAATTAGCAATTTAAATGGATGAATATTGGCATTAAACTAAGTGGTGTCGTTGTGAACCAACAAGTTAAAATGTGTTAAAGAGTGGCCAAGTTTGAATTTATAAAGTGCCACTACTTCTTCTAACTACTAATATAGCTAGGGTGAGTAAGGATCATCCCAAGGGATTGGGTGCAATGTTGATATGGAAACAAGGTCGGACTAGTAGGTCGAGTGATCAAAATGTGGTTTGATTGGTTAATGAAACTACAATGTAAACAAATTCAATGCAAAGAAATTAAAGTAAATAAAGGGTAGAGGATAAGAGAGAGGGATCTTAAGATTTAGAGGTCACCACTAAACATCACCTTTCTAGATACTCAATGTGTAATAAATGAGGGGAAATATATGTTGCAACACCAATATGTGTGATTAATTGAATAAAAAAACATGGATGATTAATTAAGTATATATTGTCTAAACAACCTATTGAATAACAGAATATATCAAACTAATCCATTATTCTTTACTTTAAGCTCACAATCAAACACTTCAACAAGCTAAAAAATTATCATACTTGCATTCATAAGCATGGAACATCAAACAACAAGTTGGATGGTCCTCCTATCTAGGAAAATAAGGCAACTACACTACAACTAAACTAGGGACATGAAAATTAAACTAATTAAACTAAGGTAGAGGCACAATCCATCAAGAAATGAGTATGAACCATCAAACAAGCCACAAGAGTATTCCATTAAAGCACCATGCCTTGACAATCTCTAGATTCATAGCATCAACACACATAAACATTTATCAATATCACAAAACCAAAAGATAAATATATGAACATCTATTCTAGCATACATAGACATATGAATAGAATGAAATGATCAATTGGAAGTATTAAACAACACAAATCATTGTAGAAACAAGATTCATATATAAATCAAATGTCAAGACAAAAATTACAACATAAATCCCCTCAAAATACAAAACATCAAGATCTAGAAGGCATGCTTAGGGCTAACTCTAACCTCAAGAAGATGTTTAGCCACTCATTGATGTAGTCATCCAATCCTCAAGGGCCATCTCCATGGTAGGATTGATCTTCTTCTCGTTGATAGAAATCCTAGATGGATGGAAGAACTCCTAAATGGTGTGTGTGTCTCTAATCTCTAAGCTCTCTCCTATTCTATTGTTGTATAATGATATATATCTTCCTCTTTTGTAAAAATGGCTTAAAACCCTTATATAGGTAGCTCCAATGTCATACCCAATGGTCAGGTTTCGTGCACTAGGGCCCCTTCAATGATTGCACCACGATTCATTTTTTTATGAGCTAGACTCTGTTTTATTTCAAACTTGAGGAGGTTCGATCGATCGAATTCTGATGAGATCGATCAAAGTATGACCAGATCGATCAAAGTATGGCCGGATCGATCAAACCTTGGCAGTGCCTTTTTGAAATAAGACTAGTCTGAGATATTTTTGGGATATTTTGGGAAAAAGACAAAAGTTATAGGTTGGGATAAGATCAAAGAAGTTTGATCGATCGAAAGAAAAGTTGGATCGATCGAAGATGGAAATTCTTGAGGATAAAGACAAGGGGTTTGATCCATCTTAGTGAGTTTAGATCGATCATTGTGAGATCGATCGAAGATTGGTCAGATCGATCGAAACTTGTTGTTTTCCACCACTTTGCTCTTTTCTTCCATTTAGCTTGAGATTGCTTCTTTTATGCTCTAATTTGGCTGAATTGACTTATTTTGGGAATAAGCACCTGAAAAGGGTAATAATATGAAATTAGTCTAAAACTGAAAAATAAGATAGATAAAGGTCCTAGAATACTCGAGCTTAAGGGGTTTAAATACTCACTTTTCAGTGTTCATCACACCCCCAAACTTAAATATTGCTAGTCCCTAGCAATGAACTACGAAGTAAAGTGACGACGGCCGCTTGTATACGCAAAAATAATGTAGTGAATATGCGGTTCAAGAAAAGCCTTTTTGGTTAAGTTTAAATTTATAAAAACCACTATTACTAACATAGCAAGAGTGAGTAGGGATCATCCCAAGGGATTATACGTGTTGAGAATTTAACTTTGACTCTAGTGGATCACAAGATTGTAAAGGAGAGATTGATTGTTTGATTACACTAAAATTCAATTAATTAAAATGCAATTAAAATAAACTAAGTTGAGATAGGGATTTAAGAGATGAGAAGTGAAGTCTTGGGATGCATTGGAATTACCACCAAGCTTGTTCACCAAACCACACACTTTTAACTAATTTGGGAAAAACATTCTTGTGAACAAATTGCGACTACCAATTGTAATATTAAGCATGGACCATTAAATTCATGTATGAATTATCTACCTAACCTACAAATAAACTAAGTGTAGTACAACTCATCAATTCTAAGGATGATCCATCAAACTAGTCACAATTGTAGCACACATCAATCTAGAGAATCATGGAATTTGTAATAAGAAGTCATGGAATATCAAATCAAGTAAAGATTGTCTACTTACCTACAAACATAAATTAAATTGTAGAACAACCCATCAAGTATAAGAATAATCCATCAAATTAATTGACAAACCCATTCAATAAAAACCATATCTAGTCATCACTAGATTCTCAATCAACCACACATAGACATGCAATTAATATAGAAAAACTAGTGCAGAGATCAATTCCCAAATAATCACAAATAAGACAACATGTAATTGTATAAAAAAATAGATAGAAGAATTAAACTATATGAATCATGTAAGACATAATTCCCAATTTAATCACATATAGACATGTAATAAACTAGAGAATTAATAGGAAGAATTAAACCATAGAAATCATAGAAATATACCAAGATTCATTTTATTCATAATGCTATAACACTAATCACAAGATATTATTCCCCGAAAAGTATGAAAAAGATAGAGGTTTAGATTACAAACTTGGGGTTCATCCAAGCCCCAAGGAGAAGTCTAGCCAATCATAGAGGAGGTGGATGTGATCTTGGAACCCTCAAGGGCAATCCCTAAACATGGCTCTATCTTCTTCCTCTTATTCTTTGTTGAATTCTAGAGAGAGAGAGTGTGTGTAGATATTGAGATGTGTTCTTGGAGTCTTCACTTTTCTCTTTTCTTCTAAACCTAATCTCTAACTTTTCTAGAGAGAGAAAAATAAAATTACAATGAAATAAAATTGAAGACAAAAACTATTTTACAAAGTGGTTCAATTCCCTTTAAATAAAAGGTCCTTTTCTTAGTCACTAAGCCAGAAAAATAGCCCCAAAAATATCTAATCCCGCAACTATGTGGTAGGTGGAGTTCTGGCGCGAGGGAATAAAATAGCTCACTGCCAGCATATTTTTGATCGATCGAAGATTCTTCGATTGATCGAAAATTTGGATCGATCCAAAATATCTTCGATCGATCGAAGAAATCTTCGATCCATCTAAATTTTCAGCATTTTTGACCTTTTTCTGAATTTTTCTAAAATCTTATAGGAACCTTTGTTTGACTCTGAAAAGATAGTAACAGACCATTTTTAGCCCATTTGAACCTTATTGACTTGAAATAGACAAAAACACAAATATGTATCTAAGACATGAAGGTAAGATATATGAATGGACTAAAATACCCTTGCTTAAGTGCTAAATTGCGTCACATTTAAGCACTCATCATAAAGCAATGAAATGAACAACTATACAACTATGAACTAGAAAGCAATAAATGGATAACGCCACTTTCGTAGGGAACACGATTGCATTTAGTGCATACAACAAGCCTTTTAAACCCCTAGGTTACCCCTAATGGATGAGTAAAGTCTCGTGAGGGTTTCCAGAAATGATACTCATAAACATTAAGCTCATTCTCTCAAAAGAGGCACCAATATTGCAAGCTAGCATTGGGAGAAAACTACCTCAAGTATATAATTTTTCAACCATTTCCAAGCAATCTCCCAAAATTTCAACACCAAGCAAACAAGTATAGTCCTCCACACATCAAGAAAATGAGCATGCAAATCAAAACAACTCTAGAATCCTTTTTAAGTGGACAGGAATCAAATATGTTGCTATCTAAGCCAACTAAAGAAATGATCACATCCTTACCCTCAAACTAGCACACAAATCTAGTACCGATCATTAAGACAAATAGTGGACCTTTTATTAAAGGTTTATTGATTTAGGTGCGCTTATTCTTTCCACTCGATTTTTTTCTTTTTTTTCTTCATCTTTTTTTATTTTTATTTTTATTTTTATTTTTTATCTATCCCTAAGGATCAAAGATGGAAGTATAGTGCAATGTGTTGATTTATTAAGCTTTTTAGCGATCTATGAGGTCGAGCGTTAGGTCAATGACTCCCAAACCAGACAGCTTTAGGGCATTAGGTGTTTAAACACCCCTATGGACTTGTAAGCTCAAATTAACTAGGTTACAAATCAAAACAACCTCCATCCAATCATTTCCCACTTCTCACCTTTTGGGAGAAGTCCTTACTTTTTTTATTACTTTTTTATTTATTTATTATTTTTCTATAAACATTCAATTATTAACCTAGAGTTTGGGTCCTCCACCTTTCGGCGCGAGAAATTCAGTGCTTGATGAGGCTAGAATCCCGGCTACTCAATGAAAAGGGTTTGTTATCCACTTTTGTCAAGATGAAAGCTTTCAATGCACTACTAGCCCAATTGGGATATAACCAATTCAATAATCAACAAAGCATGTACCCCACAAATGAATGCTAGTGTGTGCCTATGCTAGTGTAGAATCCTATAGTGAATCTCAAAACAATCACAAAATCAAGATGATGTGGACCACAAGTGCAAGCAAGATATCAATCTTTCGAAAAATTTACTCCTAAATGGCATCCACGAGGCATACAAGGAGTATTGGACTCTCAAGTCAAGCACTTTTTAAATTTTAAACCATATAGTCCTCAAAAGATCAAAATCATAGCTAGCCATGGACCAATCATCGAAAATCCATCAAATACACAAGTCATGCTCAAAATTTTGAATTGGAAACAAACTCTGCAAAGAACATACATTACCCCCAAACTTAAATGGCACAGTGTCCTCAATGTGCAAAGAGAACAAAAGGAAAGAGTATACTAGTGCAGCTATGGTAAAGAATGGCCGGGACACAAATATCCAAAGTGGGTGGTATAACCCTCCCAAACTTGGGATTGACTGTGGCCTTGAAAAAATGGCACTGGAATAAAAGCTGATCAGATAACAAAAGGGATAATAACAGTGCACAGTGGGCATGCAAGTATAAGTGGGATAATAATTGAGCTAAGGAGAGAGGAATAAGGATGGTCCTAAAAAATTTTGGGCAACACTCTCTCACTGAAGTCACTGGGATGTACCTGATAATGGAGTCAATCACAGATAAATATATCAATATAATTACCTGACATCCATAAACAGCATGCATAAAATAGAGAGAATAAAAGTAATGTATGGTACAACATAGTATCTAGGCCGACAGACTGGCCACACAAATATAACAATAGTATTAAAAGAACAGTAAAGTATCATAGATATATAAAATGATAAAGAGAGAGAGAGAGAGAGAGAGAGAGAGAGAGAGGTCAGGCAGATGAAGTCAGTCTGGCAGGGTGTGATCCCCGGATATCTCTGGATAAGTGCTGTAGTGCAGTCAAGACTTTCGCATGGAGAGTGGTCACATCAGTGCTAAGGGAGGCCACATCTGCTCGAAGAGAGACTACCGCATCCTCCAAGGTCTGGATATGCTGTCCTAGGTCGGGTGTCTGAACTGGAGCATCAGGGATGACTGGGTCAGGAGACTGATGCTCATTCTAACTCTGTTCCTAAGAATGTACTGGCGACCCTGCCGGAAAGTGATGTGGTGACTCTGCTGGAGGCTCATGCTCTAAGTCAATCTCCATATGTGCATCCGCAGCCACCTGTGGGTCTGCTGGATCATGTGCTGCTGCTGCCTCTATCTCCATCTCTGCTAACTCTGCCTCCTCTGCTGCCAAGGTTGCCTCATCCTCTAAACTCTGAATAAGAGTGTTGTAGCTTTAGTCCCAATCCTTCTTGCCATAGTGGTAAGTGCTTGACTCAGGTTGCTCTTTGAAATGGAAAGGGTAGTGCTGATCTTTAAAGATCTGAGTAATCAGGTGGGCAAAGGGAAGGAAGGTGGCGAGCCTGGGCTTGGCCTTGCTGATGTAGTTCGAATAAAGTCTCATCATAACACTCCAGTAGAGTGCAGGAATAGAAAACCAATGGCCCGTATAGAAGGTGTTGAGGGCTGCAAGAAAATCTGAACGCCGTTGGATTTTATGGCCCGCCTTAAATACATTTTAGTACAAGATCGAGTCAAAGAACCATATATCATCAGGCAAATAAGTCCGGATGACGAATGTCTCGCCATCACTGTAAGGGGGCAACGGCCATGTCTGCGTCAGATGGCCTTTTTAAAATAAGATACTGAAGGTCGGGAGGGCAGACGTGTGGGCACCGAGAGGATGTGGCCAATGTCTTGACTATGATGCGGATGAGATGGCCATCAATAGTAGTCCATAACTCCGATAGATTACTCGGGGCCGGCCAGAGGTTCTGGTAGAATAACCGGACGAGCCGCGGGTAAACTGGGTAGGCTACCGGGGCAAGAATAGCTGAAATGCCATGCCACACAATCTCATTATAGGTTACCCTGGTCAAAATCGACAAGGAGAAGAAAGTAGTGTCAAAGACAGACTTATGTGCCACTGAAAGGCATGAATATCTCCTGGTAGGTCTATCTCGGACCTGGCCGGGTTGTGCTAGTGGTGGTGAAGGAGGTGGTATATGCTCAGTCACCTCCGCCGATGAAGAAGATGAGAATGCAGATGCAGAAGAGGCGTAGCACTCGGATTGAGCTGGAGCTTGCTCTTCAGCCTCCTCTATATGCGGTCTCACTCGGCGGTGATACTGTCGGTTGGCAACAGTCTTGACTCGAGCCATAGTCTGTAAAAGAAAGAAAACACTTACAAGTGTAGTCAGTACAGGTTTGAAATATAGAATTGAAGCACAACAAATAGAAACATATTTGTCAAATTAAGATAGACAACTCAGAATAAATTACATGAATCTATGCAAGTGATAATATAGCCAAGTATAGACATCGAATGTTCAAATAGAGTGAAACATGTTGAACATGATAAGTATGGAATACATCCAATGTGGAAAACACAGACATTGGGCATAAATTGGATAGCATGAAACACAAAGATGATATGCAAAATAATAAAGTTCGATCGATCAGAAAAAAGATGAGATCGATCCAAGTTGGATCGATCAGGACATGGATAAGATCGATCGAGATTCGATCGATTAGAAAAAGGGTGTGATCAATCGAACTTTGTAAAAAACACGAACAGCCATAGATCTGTGAAGTGGACAATACGGGGGGGCACCCGAGCAAGCTCATAGGCCCTTCTACACCTCAACAAGTCAATATTGGTCACTTAAATAGGCACATGCCTAAATCGAAATCGAAAACAAAATATGTACAAAAATATATACATATATATACATATGCTTGAAAAGTTAAAAATGACAACAATGGAACATGGAAACTCTAGATCTAGGCATGGTAACATGAAAAACATATAGATTGAAGCTCGAAAATGATAATATAACCCAAAACTTACCAAGAACTAACAAGAGAAGTGGAAATGGAGAGGATGAGATGAGATCAGAGCCGAGAGAGAGTTTGGAAACTTGGAGAACTCGCCGGAAGCTCGTCGGAGGTGGGGAAGAAGGTGAAACAGTGGTGAGAGAGAAGGAAGGGTCGAGATCAATGGTGAAATCGATCAAAATGACCCTTGGGTCATATTTTTAAAAACTATTTTCGACAAGTTTGATCGATCACTTGGGAATCAGATTGATCGAACTCTGATCGATCAGGAAGGAACTCAGATCAATTGAACCCACAAAACGACAAAGTATTTTTGAAAATTATACATATATATTTTTTATTTAAAAGGTGAATTAAAAATATTTTTGAATTTTTGTAAAATAAAATAAATTTTGAAAAATATTTTTGGAATTATATATATATATATATATATATATATATATATATTTGAAATAAATTTAAATTCAACAAGAAGTCAAAGGTCAACAGGAGCACCCAGATCGATCGAACAAAGATCGATTGAAGCTCGATCGATTCAACAGGTGAAAAACCTGCAGACATGTTCGAACGATCACACAGAGGTGATTTTTCATCGGGTTCAAAATTTTTCTAAGTATGGGGCACAGATCGATCTGAGGAAAATCTAAATCGATCTTGGAACACTCAGATCGATCGAACATAAGGTTCGCACGATACACAGAGAACTGAAATATGCAGGAAATTTACGTACGATGGGACAGCGAGATGATTTGATGCATAGATGATGTTTGATCAATTGAACCTCTTTTGAGATCGATCGAATAGGCACAAAATGCTTAATTCAAAAATGACAGTGCATGCATTCTCAATCAAAGTCCCTAGCAATGTGTATGAACCCAGAATATATCTAGACTTCGTAAGAAATGAAAGTTAAAATAGAAATGAGGGAGGAGTAGGGTTGTAAACCCTACGAAGTACTAGTGTTTAATGTCTCTAGCAAGACGTTGGACTCTTTTAGCCTAGATCAAAGATGTTGTTGTGCATTCCCTCCTTGATGGGGTGAAAGTACTTTAAATCCCACCCAACAAATTGTTCCCTAGAGAACTTGTTGGATTTGACTCAAAGGAGATTGACAGTCCTTTGTCAAAGCAATTATTGGGCTTCCATGCCCTTTCAAACTTTGTTTTTGAAACGACTTTCTTTGAAATGAAATTGGAAGGCAAACCTTTGGAAATACGATTTTCAAACAATGAGTCAAC
The DNA here is from genome assembly GCF_030987335.1 of Cornus florida. NCBI lineage: Eukaryota > Viridiplantae > Streptophyta > Magnoliopsida > Cornales > Cornaceae > Cornus > Cornus florida. The sequence goes on along the minus strand of NW_026775577.1, from coordinate 41,562,256 downwards.
TCTATCAAATTCTTTGTCAAGACACTTTTCCACAACACATGCTTCTTCATGCTTGTCTATTGAACTCGGGGTTAGATTAAAAATGTTTAACTTCACTTTCATGTAGCCAAATGAGATTTTCATTATCCATATCCTACAATTTATGTTGGCATTTGTGGTTGCCAAGAAAGGATGGCCAAGGATAGCGGGAATTTGGCTCTTGGGATTCGGAGCTGGTTCTATGTCAATGTCAACGAAATTAACCTGGAAGAAGAATTTATCAATCTTGATCAATATATCCTTAATAATACCCCGTGGCTTTTTGATGGATCGGTCAGCAAGTTGCAAAACTACCAACGTTGGTTTCAAGTCTCCTAAGCCTAATTTAACGTATACCAAGTATGGAAGAAGGTTAACACTTGCTCCTAAGTCAAGAAGAGCCCGATTAATAACATAGTCACCAATGATACAAGAAGTAGTAGGTGAACCGGAGTCCTTAAACTTTGGGAGAGTGTTGTGTTGCAAAATGGAGCTTACTTGCTCGGTCAAGACCACTTTCTTTGGTGTTTAGCTTTTATTCTTCCTCTTTTGGGTGCAAATATCTTTTAAGAATTTGGCATAAGCTGGAATTTATTTGATTGCATCCAAAAGCAGAAGATTAAATCTTTATTTGCTAAAACACTTTAATGATTTCATTCACTTTGGTCTTTTGTTTTTCAATAGAGATAGATCCTTTCAAGGCATCCGGAAATGGAACCTTTGGCTCAAAAACCTTTCCAAAATCTTTCTTCACAATCATTGTTCAAATCATTTTTCACGACTTTCTCAATAAGATGATTATGCACAGGTAATGAAGGAGGAATAAAATGTGAAACGGGACGGGTGTCAACTTTTGGTTGCACCGGTTCACTCTCTTCATTGGAAACACCAACTTAATTGTCAACAATTTTCCCACTTCTTAAGGTTGTCACCGCGTTAACATGTTCAATGGTATAACCTTCCGATGAGGAATTGGTTTCCATAACAAATTATTGCTTTGGTGGAGTATTTAGAGGCATCTTCCCTTTCTCTCTAGCATTTAAAGTATTAGCTATTTACCCAACTTGGGTTTCTATCTTAGTAATGGATTGAGAATGGGAATGAAGTAGAGTGTTTGTCTTTAGAGTACCCAAAGCGGTCAACACTTTTTCTTCAAAAGCGGGGCTCCTAGAATTTCCTTGAGAATAAGATGATTTATTAGGGAAATGAGAGTTTGAATATTGGTTTCCATGTGATTAAAAAGATTATCTATAGCCTTAGGAACCTTGGCTTTGCATTGGAGGTGGAACATACTTGCCTTGAAAACCACCTTGGGGAGGTTTGAGCCTTCCTCTTGGCTTTTCCAAGAGAAGTTTGAATGGTTCCTCCATCTGGCATTGTAATATGTGCCATAGGGATTATTCCCTTGGTTGACAAATGTGGCATTAACTTGGTCATGATGCTCACTTTGCACATGTCTATGTGGACAATTGGAAGTAGAATGTAAGACACTAGAACAAGTCATGCATGTTTCATTAGATGGATGATAAACATGATTAGGGGAGGAAGACACTTGATTCACCAAATTTTGGTTGATCAAAAATTGATCGAACCTTTGAGTTAAGGATTTGACTTTGGCGGCTATGTCATTGGAATTGTCAACTTGATATAAGCCGACATTCTTCCTTCCACCTAGAATTCTACCATTTTTTGATGACAAAGATCGATGCATGGAATTTTCACTCATACTTTCATACAATTGCCAAACATCATTTTTATGTTTATCAAGATAAGAACCACCCATGGATGCGTCTACCATTCCTTTTTGATTATCCAGCAAACTTTCAAAAGAAGTATTGAACTAATTGCCACTTAGGAATGTCATGATGTGGACACTTCCTAAGTAAGTCATTAAATCTTTCCCATGCCTCATGAAACAATTCTCCATCCCCTTGAGAAAATTCACAAATGGAAGTTCTCATAGCATTGGTCTTTGATACCGGGTAGTACTTTTTCAAGAACTCTTGCTACATTTCTGCCTAAGAAGTTATCGAAAAAGGCCTAAGATTGTTGAACTAATATTTTGCTTTGTCTTTAAGGGTAAAAGGAAAAAGTTTGAGTCTCAAAACCTCTTCCAGCATGTCCGTGTATTTCACGGTGGAGAATACTTCAAAAAACTCATCCAAATGCTTATGAGGTTCTTCACTTGGAAGTCCATGATTGTTAAGAAGCATTTGAATAGTTTGTGGTTTAATCTCATAATGATGTGCTCTAAATAGGGGCAATTGAATGCATATAGGTGCATTATATTTATTTAGCACATAATGATCACGCAAAGGAATGGAAAGATTCACAACCGGTGGTGCTACACGAACACCTTGATGGCCTTGCATAATGGGAGGTTGTGGAGCAAAAATTGGCCGAGGCATTCCCAATGGAATTTGGCCTTGTTGTTGTGGTCGAATGAATCGCCTTGGCATGCCTAATGGGACTTGAATGTTATCATGATGCACATTAGGGTGGAGGATGCCTTGTTGGTCTATGTGACTAAGGTCCTCCACATGGTCGTCATGTTGCTCCTCCATTGATAAAATGGAGTGATGAGAGCTACCCTTTCCCCTAGGATTACGAACAATGGATTCAAGATTCAAATTAAGTGGGACAAGAGTAGAATTTAATGATCTATGACCATGCATACACAAAAAAAACAAAAACACGAAAAAAGGAAGTAACAATCACTTCACCTCCACAACAAATCAATCAAGAAGCATCCTCCACATACAATGATCCCATCCTCCCATGCTTTCAACAATATGCAAGAAAAATTAAATTGCCTCCACGCGGGCTCACGATCTATCTAAGAATTTAAGAACTTGCCACCACGCTGGCCGTCGATTTAACTAGAGATTAAGTTAGAAAAAGCTCACAAAGGGTCCTTAAGCAACTTCAAGTTAGTTATCAAGTTTTGCTATGCTTTGCAATTTTTTGGAATTTTGCCCTTTTTATGCTTAGCTTAGCTCCTTACTTTCCAATTCTCCTTTGCTTCACTTCCTTTCTCAATGCACCTAGCTAATCAAGAACAAACACAATAAGTAATCAAAATAAAATAAAGTAAAGACATGATAAAAAAAGTACTAATTCCTAAGTGTTTCCAAAACACGGCGTTGCCAATTCAATCCCCGGCAATGGCGCCAAAACTTGGTGTCATCGTGAACCAACAAGTTAAAATGTGTTAAAGAGTAGCCAAGTTTGAATTTATAAAGTGCCACTACTACCTCTAACTACTAATATAGCTAGGGTGAGTAGGGATCGTCCCAAGTGATTGGGAGCAATGTTGATATGGAAACAAGGTCGGACTAGTAGGTCGAGTGATCAAAAGATATTTTGATTGGTTAATTAAACTACAATGCAAACAAATTCAATGCAAAATAATTAAAGTAAATAAAGGGTAGAGGACAAGAGAGATGGATCTTAGGATTTAGAGGTCACCACTAAACATCACCTTTCTAGAAACTCAATGTGTAATGAATAAGGGGAAATATATGTTGCAACACCAATATATGTGATTGATTGAATCAACAAGCATGGATGACTAATTAAGTATATATTGTCTATACAACCTAATGAATAGCACAATATATCAAACTAAGCCATTATTCCTTCCTTTAAGCTCATAATCAAACACTTCAACAAGCTAGAGAATTATACTACTTGCATTTATACGCATGAAACATAAAACAACAAGCATGGATAGTCCTTCTATCTAGGAAAATAAGGCAACTACACTACAACTAAACTAGGGACAAGAAAATTAAACTAATTAAACTAAGGTAGAAACACAATCCATCAAGAAATGAGTATGAACCATCAAACAAGCCGCAAGAGTATTCCATTAAAGCACCATGCCTTGACAATCTCTAGATTCAAAGTATCAACACACATAGACATGCATCAATATCACAAAACCAAGAGATAAATACATGAACATCTATTCTAGCATACATAGACATATGAATGGAATGAAATGATCAATTGGAAGTATTAAACAACATAAATCATTGTAGAAACAAGATTCATATATAAATCAAATGTCAAGACAAAAATTACAACATAAATCCCCTCAAAATACAAAACATCAAGATCTAGAAGGCATGCTTAGTGCTAACTCTAGCCCCAAGAAGATGTTTAGCTACCCATTGAGGTAGTCACCCAACCTTCAAGGGCCATCTCCATGGTAGGATTGATGTTCTTCTCCTTGATGGAAACCCTAGATGGATGGAAGAACTCCCAAATGGTGTGTGTGTCTCTAATCTCTAAGCTCTCTCCTATTTTATTGTTGTATGATGATATATATCTTCCTCTTTTGTAAAAATGGCTTAAAACCCTTATATAGGTAGCTCCAATGTCATACCCAATGGTTAGGTTTCGTGCACTAGGGCCCCTTCAATGATTGCACCACGAGCCATCTTATAATGAGCTGGACACTGTTTTATTTTGAACTTGAGGAGGTTCGATCAATCGAGTTCTAATGAGATCGATCAAAGTTTGACCAGATCGATCAAAGTATAGCCGAATCGATCAAACCTTGGCAGTGCCTTTTTGGAATAAGACAAGTCTGAGATACTTTTGGGATATTTTGGGAGAAAGACAAAAGTGTTAGGTGGGGATAAGATCAAAGAAGTTCGATCGATCAAAAGAAAAGTTGGATCGATCGAATATGGAAATTCTTGAGGATAAGGATAAGGGGTTTGATCCATCTTGGTGAGGCTAGATCGATCACTGTGAGATCGATCGAAGATTGGTCAGATCGATCGAAACTTGCTGTTTTCCACCACTTTGCTCTTTTCTTCCATTTAGCTTGAGATTGCTTATTTTATGCTCTAATTTGACTGAATTGACTTATTTTGGGGATAAGCGCCTGAAAAGGGCAATAACATAAAATTAGTCTAAAACGGGAAAATAAGATAGATAAAGGTTCTTAAAAACTCGAGCTTAAGGGGTTTAAATACGCACTTTTCGATGCTTATCACTAAGTTAATCAATTAATTGGATTTAAATAGTTTAATTACGTCCTGGAGGTTAAAACAATCTATTTGAGATGCATCATTACGGATAATGGTTCAAATCTGAATAATCAGTACACTCAGCGTTTCTTCGACAAATACGGGATCAATCAAAAGATGTTAGCTGTATGCCACCTACAAGGCAATGGGTAAGCAGAAATAACTAACAGAACAATTTTTGCCTGCATAAAAAAGAAGCTTGAATTTGAGAAGGGAAAGTGGTTGGATGAATTGAAAATGTCCCATGGGCATACAGAACTACTCCGAGATGCCCCATCGGTGAATCTCTTTTCTCTTTAGCTTACGGTGCCAAAGCCGTAATCCCCACCGAAATGGTAGCATCTACCATTCGAAGCTTAGCTTGGGAGTAGAGATCAAATAATCAACTTCTGGAGCACAATCTGGATCTTTTAGAAGAAAAAAGAGAAGCAGCTGCCATTCAACTAGCAGCCTATCAACAGAAGATAGTAAATAGCTGCAACAAAAGAGTCAGAGGAAGAAGTTTTAATCTTGGAGACATGGTGCTCCTAAAATTAGAAAAGTATGTCGACAAATTCGAACCTAACTGGGAAGGCCCATACTGAGTCTCAGATGTGATTGGAAAATGAGCTTACAGACTCTAACACCTGGATGGCACTAAAATAGCCAAACCAAGGTATGCAATGAATTTGAAAAGGTACTTTCAATAAAGTAATCGTACAGTGTTTTCTGGTACTTTACTTTTACGAACGAATAAAGTTGCCATTTGTCATTTTCGGAAGTCCCACATTGGATAAAAACAAAACTTTTAGTTGTTATTTAAGAAAAAATAACACAAAATCTAAACAGTGGAGTGGACCCCCTGATAGTAAGTGACCCAAAATGGGACCCACTATCAAGGGTCTCCACTTCACACTTTTTAATCTTATTATAGAAAGATAAAACTTCTTCACCTACAAGAAGCGATGCCCCACATCACTTGAGAGATATACTTTTAAGCTTTTCTCATAAGATTACTCGATGTACTTGTATGTCAGTGAGTGGGACCCGTTGACAATGGGAACCCATTTACAACATCGAAATGCCCCATTGTTAGAGGTCTCCACACACTTCATATATCTTTTTCAAACGAAAAATGTTTCCCTGTTCTTAGAACTCAGGGTCCCACATCGACTAAAAAGGAAAAGATTTCTTTATTATTAAAATATGATCCATTGAGTATAAAATCAGCGGGTGATGGCCTTAAATTATGAGACCCATGTATAGTCACAACCCATTATCGGAGGGTCCGTAATTCAGAGCCTTCCTCACTTTCTTTTGGGATAAATAGTTTCCTTTCAAATTAGTATCCCACTCTGAATAGGAAAGAAATATTTTCTCTATCGATAAAATAAAATCGTTTGGTTTTAGTATCAGCGGGTCAACTCCCATAAAAATGGAGACCCGTTACAACCCATTGTTAACGGATAGACCTCTTTTGACCACGAAGGCCCAATAAAAAAGGGCCGACCCATATTAAAGCACTCTTATCAGACCTTCAAAAGTCCCATCAATATATATATATATGTGTGTGTGTGTGTGTAAATATACACACAGGTGAAGGCCTCAAGAACCGAACGCTCGATCAGATTTGATTAAAAAGTTAATCAAGTCTAAAAAAGCCGAACGGTCAGAAGAACCGATCGCAAAAACAGGCGAAGGCCCCAAGAGCCAAACGCTCAATCAGATTTGATTAGAAAGTTAATCAAGTCTAAAAAAGCCGAATGGTCACAAGAACCGATCGCAAAAATAGGCAAAGGCCTCAAAAGCCGAACGCTCGATCAGATTTAATCAGAAAGTTGATCAAGTCCAAAAAAGCTGAACGGTTACAAGAATCGATTGCAAAAATAGGTGAAGGCCTCAAGAGCCGAACATCGGATCAGATTTGATCCGAAAGTTGATCAAGTCTAAAAAAGCTGAACGGTCACAAGAACCGATCGCAAAAATAGGCGAAGGCCCCAAGAGCCGAACGCTCGATCAGATTTGATCAGAAAGTTGAACAAGTCCAGAAAAGCCGAACGATCACAAGAATCGATTACAAAAATAGGTGAGGGCCTCAATAGCCAAACTCCAGATCAGATTTGATTAGAAAGTTAATCAAGTCCAAAAAAGCCGAACGGTCACAAGAACTGATTGCAAAAACAGGCGAAGGCCCCAATACCCGAACGCCCGTTCAGATTCGATTAAAAAGTTGATCAAGTCTAAAAAAATTGAGCGATCACAAGAACTGATCGCAAAAATAAGTGAAAGTCCAAATGCCGAATGCCCGATCAGATTTGATGAAAAAGTTGATCAAGTCCAAAAAAGCCCAACGGTCACAAGAACCGATCATAAAAACAGGCGAAGACCCCAAGAGCTAAACGCCCGATTAGATTTGATTAGAGAGTTGATCAAGTCTAAAAAGCCGAGCGGTCACAAAAACTGATTATAAAAATAGGTGAAGGCCCTAAGAGCCGAACGCCCGATCAGATTTAATCAGAAAGTTGAACAAGTCCAAAATAGCCCAACGGCTACAAGAACTGATCGCAAAAATAGACGAAGGTCCCAAGAGCCGAATGCCTGATCAGATTTGATTAGAAAGTTGATTAAGTCCAAAAAAGCCTAACGGTCACAAGAACCGATCTCAAAAATAGGCGAAGGCCCCAAGAGCCGAACGCTCGATCAGATTTGATCAGAGAGTTGATCAGGTCTAAAAAGCTGAGTGATCACAAAAACTGATTGCAAAAACAGGCGAAGCCCCAAGAACCGAACACCTGATTAGATTTGATCAGAAAGTTGATCAAGTCCAAAAAAGCCCAACAGTCATAAGAACTGATTGCGAAAATAGGCGAAGGCCCCAAGAGCCGAACACCCGATCAGATTTGATCAAAAGGTTGATAAAGTCCAAAAAAGCCGAGTGGTCACAAGAACCAATCGCAAAAATAGATGAAGGCCCCAAGAACCAAATGCCAGATCAGATTTGATCAGAAAATTGATCAAGTCCAAAAAGCTGATCTTAAAAACAGACAAATGCATCAAGATCAAATCATAAGCAAGAACTCAAGCAAAAGTGATATCAAAGATTGCAAAAGAAACTTCCATATTCTCAAAAGGGAGGAAGTTTCTGTAAAAGAGGCAGGACATACTCTACACCTCCAAAAAAAAAAAAAAAAAAAATGAATAAAAAGCTATACAGGATTATTCTCGGGTTCAGCCCCACCTTCTACATTGAACCTCTGTGTAAAAGTATCAACCAACTCCACCTTAGCTGGAGTAGAGGAAGGGGTATCGAACACCGAAGGAGGTAACCCTTGAGAGTCGAAGGATGTTGGAGAAGAGGCAAAACCTCAGTAGCCACCTTGCCCTTCAGCAAAGCACCAAACTGAATCTCCCTGAGACTAGCAGAAGGCTCGGCATACTCCCCAGTAATCAAGAGCCCTTACTTAGCATCATGCTCGTCAGCATCGCTATAATCCCTCTCTTCAGAAGGAAGTTGCCCCTAAGCAAAACCAAGCCTAAAGCCTTAGGCATAATGAAGATTCGTAATCTAGGAAAAATGGTTGAACATCTCTAAACCTCCATCTTTGCAGGTTTGAATAAGAGAATTCACTTTCCTGAGTTGCAAATCAAGCTCAGCCGTTTTATTTTCAAGTTCTTTAGCTCTCTTATCAAAATACTTAATTGACTTAAGCTGCTCGACCTTCTCCTTCTTCTCTTCGGTAAGAGAAGCCTCCAAAAGGTCTACCCTCTTTTGAAGAGCGGCAGACTGGTTCGCATGAAGAGAGTTAGCTGACAGCTTCTTCATGAAAGCGAACATCAAGAAAGAGATCTATAGAAAAATAACAGAGGATTATCAAGAAACCAAAATAGATAAAAAAAAGGAAAGAGGAGTCAGAAGAGGTTACCTCTATTATAAACTTGGAAGCAAGAGAAAACAGATCATCAACACTCATCTATTGTTGTAAAATCTCATCCCTGGACGGCCACATCCCTTTGGCCAAACCCATCAGTGTTTCTGGGTCTTTGGCCTTAGAATCGCCAATAGTGATAGGAGAGCCGTCAACCTTCAGCATTTTTGGGAACCACTTTTCAGCAGACCCCGTGAAATCGCACCTGGCAATGTCAGCAGCGCTAGGGATTAGGGCATTTTTACCCCCGAAAGCCCCATCCATAAACTTGGAGCACTTCAAAGGAGAATTATCCTTTACGGAAGAACACTTGAGTCCTAGCATAGACTAAACCCCCTTCTGTTTTTGAGAGGAAGAGAACTTGCCTGCCTCAACAAGGGTATTCTTTTTCTCCTGTAGCAACTTAACAGCTGCCTCCTTCTCCTTCCTAGTCGTACAAGGTTTTAGAGGGGGAAGTTCCATCGCTGATTAAGAAAGAGAAAAAGGGGCTAGCGATAAAAGGCTAGCCTCAGAATTAGAAGCGTCAAGGTTAATGGGCTCCTCAGGATTTTGAACAATCACTGGAGAATCCCTTGAGATTGTCTTAAGATGAGAAGAGGAAAGAATGACCCTAGTAGAAGGAATGTCGCTTCAAACCCTTTCCTGCAAATAAGCAAGACGGCTATCTACAAATTTTGAAGAGAAAAAGTCAGTTTTGTGACCCAAGAAGTTATAAATATAACAGAACTACTTTACGATGCAGACGAAGCAAGAAAACTCACCTGAATCATCAATTGCAGGAACAGATGGGGCATAAAAGCTTGATCGAACAAATAAATCTCGAGCGGATGAAGATTGCCATGCCCCTTTGACTTTAACAATTTTATCTTTCCACTCATTGTTAGAAGTGTTAAGATGAGAGAAAAGAGCCCTACCCAGTCTAGAGTGGAAGTGGAACTTACCCTCTCCATACTTCGTTCTATCAAGTGTATAGTAGAACAAAAGATCAGCAAGATTCAAGGTTAAACCTCGAACCCTATTCAAAGCAAGAAGGCAGGAGAGAATGTGAAAAAAATTAGGGTTAACCTGAAGGGGAGCCAAATTTAACACCGACTGGACCCGAAAGTAGAAAGGATTAAGGGGAAATCGAAAGGCAAAAAAATGTAAAGCTGAGAAAAACATCTCGTCTTTCTCCAAACCCTTGCCTGTACTAAAATTCAAGTCATGGTTATACTCCTTAAGGGTAACGTTAGGAGGAACGCGATTTTTCTTTGTCAACTGAGCAATTAAAAAAGACTTCCTTTCTACAATATCCACAGGGAGGAGGATTATGGGACCCTCGACATAATCACTCGAACTCGCCACCGCAGTCCCCAACTCAAAGTCAGACATATGAGCACTATAAGTTCGTTCGCTACTTTCTTGACTTATAATGTAAGAAAGAGGGAATGAATTAAAGGCTAACCTCGGCAGATGAAGGGAGATGACGTAGCAGCAATCGGATTCTCTCTTGAACTCAGAAACGGGATCACAGATACAAATGCCCAAATGACAAGAACACAATATATAAACAAAGAGAAGCAGATAATGAAAAGGCGAGCACGAGACCCTAAAAATCAGCAGCACAAATGGTAATGATAGGCAATAACAGTCGAAAAAAATTCTCCACTTCTCGAAAATAGTTACTATTCCATATATGAATTAAATTCATAAAAGGAATCGGGGGCAAAGTATGAAGGGAAAAATCCCCACTAACCATAATACACCATATGGCAACAAAAGAGCAGCCCATTACTAAACTAAAGACACCCAAAAGCCCACCATCAATTAGGGGCCCAACAATAGAAACCATATACACATGTCAACTTAGCCTGATTAAATAAAGGAAGCTCTGCTTGACATAAAAACCGATGGATAGCCCAATCTCGGCAGGCCTATAAGTCCATAACGCTTGCCATAAAAATATACACACGATCAGTAAGCATAAGTACCCACGTCTGGGAGTAAAGCCAGAAAACGGCTCCATGTAATTCTCTAAACAAAGTCTATAAATAGAGCATGAATGAGAATGAAAGGTCATCGAATTCCCATCATTATTCTTCTCTTCAAAAATTGTTTGTCGTCTCATCTATATTTCATGTATTTCTTCTTGATTTATTTCTTTAAGTGTTCGGGTGTGAGAAATTGCACCTACAATCATCTAGTCTCTTAACACTTTCTGTCATGTGTCAAGGATCTAAACTGGTCCCTCTTTATAGGAAACATCCTCATCAATGTCCACATCAACCCAATCCAGAATGTGAGATGGATCTGGCTCATATATCCGCAACATAGATACATGAAAAACATTATGGACCCTGTTTAACTGTAGTGGCAAAGTAAGCCTATAGGCCACTTCTCCTACTCTGTCTAAGATCTCAAAAGGTTTAATGAATTGCGGCAATAACATGCCACTCTTCCCGAACCTCATCAATCCTTTTCGTATAGAAACCCGAGGAAAAACATGGTCTCCCCACCTCAAAGGATAGCGGTCGCCTCCGTTTATCCACATCGCTTTTCTGTCGGCTTTGAGCTGTGAGCAATCTCTGTCTAATTAACTTAATCATCTGGGTAGTCTAGAGTATAATGTCGAGCCCTAAGGCAGCTGTCTTCCCAATCTTCTTCACATACAGTATACCAAGTGCCTCTGCGTCATCTGTTGCCTTAATAAGCAAGAAGTAAGCCGTCTTGGTCAGTCTATCAATAATGACCCATACGACCTCATTTCCCCTCTATGACCTAGGAAAACTTTTCATAAAATCTATGGCAATTTGCTCCCATTTTCATTGCGCTACCGGCAATGGCTGCAATAAACCAACTGGTGTCTGATGCTCGGCCTTCACCTGCTGACAGGTTAGGCATCTAGCCACGAACTGCGCAACATCTTTCTCCATCCCACTCCACCAATATTAACGTCTTAAATTGTGATACATTTTGGTACCACCTGGATGAACTGTAAAGCGGGAAGTGTGAAACGCCCGCAAGACATCCTCATGACACACTGTGGGAACAACCAATAAACCCCTGAATCGTAGACCTCCATCTGCATGCAAGGTCCAATCATTCACTGTCTCACCATTGGAGATCAAAGTGTGAATGTCATCCAAATCTAGGTCATGTCTCTGTGACTCAATTACTCGTCCGATAAGAGTAGGTTGAAACATGAGACTAAACAAGAACACTAACTTACTGCCATCGTCATCGTTGAAATAATACAATCCCATCTCTGCCAAATCCTCAAGCATCTTCCATTTTTGAATGGCTACACAAGCCAGAGTCCCATGAGATTTCTGGCTTAAGGCATCCGCTACCACATTTGCTTTGCCCGGATGATATTGCAAATCAAATGTGACGGCCCTAGTTTTTCAAACCAGTGCTTCCTATGATGAACTGAAGTTTAATCTGATAACGGATACGAATGCGGAAGCGAAAATAGAAAACAAGTCTCTAGGGATATACAACATCCCTAGGACACCAAAGTGACCTTCCATGAGGCCATGGAACTCTACGAGAACCGGCGCGGAATAAAAGATCAGAAAAAGACCAAATAAACCCCCAAGGGCAAAATAGTCTTTTTACATAGAAGCAACGTCTTTGGAAATGTACATCATCCTTAAGACATAATCATGACTTCTCATGAAGCCATAGAAACAAAAGGGAAACTAGCGGAATCGACATTTTAAAAACGGATAAGTTTAGCCCCAAGGGCAAAATGGTAATTTCAAACAAGATTAGGGTGCTACTAAGCATACCATTGGAAAGAAGACGAAAAATTAATCAAGTTAGACTCAAAAATCACTTGATTTGGAGTTCGGATGGAAGAAAAAAGTCAAAACAAAGTTTTGACGTCACCGCGGTCGTGAATAGTGTTTTGACAGCAATGAATAGTGTTTTGACAGCTGTGAATAGTGACCTAGGCAAAATGTTGAAATTGGTGTGCCGTTTTGAGGCACTCAAAGACGTTTTTTTTGGAAAAATACGAATAAAAAACCCCCCTCAAAATAATTTTTTCAAGCTGATCATGTCGAAATAAAAATTTGTTTTTGACGTCAAATCTCTAAAATGCCCTTACAACAAACTTTTTCAAAAATGCATGTGTGCACAAAAAATCAGATTTAACGCGGGGTTTTCGTGACCGAGACGGCATTTTCTGAAAAAATGTTGTGAAGAAACCCCCCCTAAAATCACGTTTTCTATGTGACTATGTCAAAACCAGAATTTATTTTTTTAAAAAATTTTCCAAAATGCCCCTAGATCAGATTAGGTCAAAAACGATGAAAAAAATAAACAACTTTGCACCAAGTACTCATTTGACCCTAAATGGTGTTGTGTGCTAAAACGATCATGCTCGTAAACGTAAAAAGTGATTTTAAGCTCGAGGGAATGGTCCGCGGCTCCCAAAAATGCCTGATGCAAAATACGACCTATCCGAACCTCAAAATGCAAAAAAAAAAAAAAAAAAAAAAAAAAAAAAAGCTTTAAATGATAAACTTGAGACCAGCAAGCATCCATTTCATGCAAATTTGATATTTTGTGCAAGGTGAGCATTCATGCAAATGTAATATACATATTTACACGCATTCCAATTGCCTACGGCCTCAATGGTCTCTAAATACAAAATATCACCTATTAAACTTCACATTTTGCCTAAAATGGCTTTTAAAAGAGAAACTTGAAATTAAAAATTATCAAATGGTTTCAAAAGACCATTTGGCCCTTGTCCACAATTCATACATAAATGAAGAGACCCTATGGAAGTGCTAAAGCCCACTTCCCACCACCCATGCAAATGTAGTGAAGTTAATACATGCCATTTTTCTATTTTTCAATAAAATCACATAGAAATAAAAGTACTTAGAATACAAAATAAAAGTCTTTGGCCCATGGCCTTATCTTATACATGTCAAATACATCACAAAAGGTGTACTTATGTACACATTACATGTTTAGAACCAAATATACAATTTTGACATACAAGGCTAAAAATAGCATTTCATGCTAACATTTACATGAATCATGAACTTCAAGTCTACAAATCATCCAAGGCATAATGTAATTCCCGAATCTTGATTCCTGTACCTGAAAAATGTCCCTACTATGTGGATGAGTAACATAAAGCCACTTATAGGAGATGAGCATGCAAAGACGTAACGTTTTACGAATTTATTAACTTGATACAAATCAAATCATACGGTCATGCCACCTTGTGTCTATGTTAAATGTGAGACTCAGGGAGCATCCTAAGCTACCCTGGACCATTTCTAGCATAAATCACATTATTTATGCTATTTAAACAACATAGAAGCATGTGGTACTACACAATAAGATATTCAATATACAAGTATGCATACACAAGTATAACAATTAATATTGAATTACACGTAAGACAAGTATATAAGCCATAAATATACTAGGTTATCTACCTTACTAAATCATCAATATACAAATGTACACACCAAGTACGCTAAGCAATATTGAAATGGAAATACAACATATATACAAGTATACATTCACAAGTATACTAAACATTTTTTATATACAAGGCATACAAGTATACAAATCCAAGTATACTGAGTAAAAATGAAATATCATGCACCAAGCACAAGTTAAAAGTAATCTAGGATTACAACTAGGAATTGAATGCGAAATCAACCAATGGCGGAAAGACAAAAGACATAAGGTCTCAATGACCAAGCAAGTGACTTCGGGTTACTAACCCGCAAGGTACTACTTAGTGCGCACTAAATCCGGAATAAAATCTGTTAGTCACTAATTGACTCTAGAGGGGGGGTGAATAGAGTCAAGGATCAATTTTTCAATTTAAAAATTGTATTTTTACCGAACTGTTAAATATCAGTTTACTGAAATATTCAAGCAAAATAAAGCACAAAAATAAGAGAGATAGAGATAAGAGATTGCAAACAATGACTCAGTGATTTAGCGAGGTTCGAAAACTCCTACTCCTCGGCTCAAGATCCCCCTTGAGACTTCCCAAATTCACTAGAGCTTCTCCTTAATGGTGGAGAGCAAACCTTCACTTTTGAAACAAGATCTTGCTTCTTTTCTTTGCTAGGAGAACACCCTTCTCCTAGGCTTTCTTTTGGGTTACACCAACCCTTTACAATAGCTTTGAAATTTGAAGAAACAAGTGTACAAGAATCTCTCAAAGATAGATTACAGAGTTTAGCTCACAACTATAGAAAAGATGAATATACGTAAAGCTCAGAATTACTACAGTGATATGAAATAACAGAGAGGGAATGAAAGCTCAAAATACTTCTTTAATGCTTTTCAAGGAATGATAGAATGTTCTCTGTAAAAGTATTTTTCAGTTTGAAGACCAACCTCAGTATTTATAGAATCAACAGAGTTTAATATAGCTGTTAGAGGTTGTTGAGAACATTTAATGAAAATGTTTACGTTACAGTTCAAAACCCTAAAGAGAGCCGTCTCTTGAAAACCAAAGAGCCTGCTCTTTGTTCATTTTCCTTGGAAAGAGCCTGCTCAATAAAAACGTGAGCCTGCTCTTTATTTTGAAGATCCATTTTCGTAGCTTTCTTGGAACAAAAAGAGCCCTCTCTTTCTTTTGATTGAGCCCTTTCTTTTTCTTAAATACTTCTCAAAGACTTACTGGAGTTAAAGAAAAGAACCTTCTCAGAGCTCACTGAATAAGAGAAAAGAGCCTTCTCTTTATTTTATGGAGCCTTCTCCATCTCATATTATGATACTTAATATGAAATTCTTTAAGTCCTGTGAATGTGATCATGAGCTGATTTTATTTTCTTTGAGAAATAAAATGGGAATGCAATGCATGGATTGAATTTTGAGCTTCAAATATATTCAAATTAACTTTGACATTAAATCTTAAGCTCTCACCATCTAATCTACCCTTTTCTTCAATCTTTGACCATGATCGGTTAGCCTTTGATGGAGTACTTGAATAATCTTTGAATTCTTGCAACTTCAATGCTTCCTTGAATCCATTGCTTGAGTACTTGGAATGCTTCTGGCTCATTATTGAGGATTGAATTAATTGATCAACTATATAGCACTCAAGGAAAATATTAGTACATAAACATCATTAATGGTTTGTAATCATCAAAATATAAGATTGACCTTTAGATTAAATCCTTAGGCCAACAATCTCCCCCTTTTTGATCATGACAAAACATTGATGTGTTTATTGTCAAGGTGGAGTTGCATTTTGAAATAATGCTCCCCCTATCAATAAGCATATCTTGAATTTATGTCAACAACAAATATTTGAAAAAAAAAAAAATATGTCTCCCCCTATCAATGTTATCAATGTGCGTCTATCAAAATAGTAATGCAATAGAATAGACACCATATAGCATAGAACACATCTTTCTCCCCCTTTGTCATCTCAAAAAGTCTATTTCTATGAAGGAGAAAATACATGCCATTTCATGAACTATTAGAGAATGAGAATTTAAAGGACAATTAAATAGGAAATATGTCATTTTATAGATTACAGAAGACAAAACAGTACAAAAGGAAAATATGAACATAACTAGCAGATGTTAGACAAAAGCATAGATCATGATAAAGTCTTCAAAAGAAAATGACATAAGCAAAAACATAGCTAAAAAAGGCTTCTCTAAAGCAGATAAAACAAGGGAGTGCACAAAAAGAGTTTTTAGACGAGGTGATTTTGTTCTAAGTAGAAGGAGGAGGGGGTTCATGGCCTTTTCGAAAGGCTTCAAAGTCTTCACTTATATGAGTGACAGTCATAAGCACTTCGTCAAGTTGTTGTTGTTGGTGTTCAAGAGTGGTTTGTTGTTCTTGAAGAGTGGCTTGATTTTGACGAGTAGCTTCTAGAATTTGCAATAAAAGATCACGATTGGTGCAATTTTTAGCTGGAACAACATCATCTTCAGCACTGTTATCACTGTCATGGTCTTGTTCATCCTCATCATCAATTTCCTCAATTTCTTCTCCTCTATCTCGAGCCTCTTCAAACGTTCGTTGCTTAGGATAGAACCACATACCATTTGAATCCCTTTTTAGTCCCATTGACGCAAGATTTAAAGCAGTGAGCATGTGTCTTGACCCTGGTTTAACTGCTTCAGAACTATCGAGCAGAACTTTCATATCCATGAATATGTGAGTGAGAACCACGACATAATAAAGAGAGACCTTTTTCTTTCTCTTGCAAGCAAGCAAATGATGAAATATTATGTATGCAAGATCAAAGGGCTTTCCATTTAAGACACACCAGATAAGGAAGACGTCCATGTGAGTGACTTTGGATCTACTGCCGGATTTTGGAAGAATGGAGTACATGATGATCTTGTGAATCAATCGGGCTTCCATAGTTAATTACTTGGTGTTTACCACTTTTGTATTGGTTACACGGGAATCATAACTCATTTGCTGAATAGCCATGAGTTTGTCAAATCCTTGTCCAATAAACCATTTGGAAAGAGAATAGAATTGGATGCCACCCTCAAGTTTGAGAATTCGAGCAATGTTACTTCTATCAAGGTAAAAGTGAACTCCAGCAACATAACAATTAAGTTTGTCTTCTCCAGGACTTTCTTCAAGGTGAGTGTAAAATAACTTTACTAATTTTGGATAGTATTTGGTACTCAACCCAACAAAGTTTCCTAGGCCAATTGCATCAAACAATCTATAGGTGTTGAGATTAAGATCATCGCAAATTTTTTTGGACAATACCATTGCTGTGGCCAATTTTCTATGTTGATAGATAGTGTCAAATGCTACTTTGTAGGTGGGGTTTCTATAAAGCATGGTAGCAGAGATTTGAGTTTGTGTACTAGGACTTGAACCAACATCTTGAGATCTTTGAGAGTTCCGTTTTTGACCACGAGGAGGATTCTTTCTATGAGAGGATGAAGCCGTGGACATTTCTAGAAATTGAAACTGAAATTTCAGAAGGAACAATTAGAACACATATCTAAAGAAAAATTCACTTAAATTTGTTTGGAGTGAAGATTAAAAAAAATTCAATTATCATATAATGGAAATTTCAAAGCTCAAATTGGTTTTGACTGAGAATTAATGATAATAATTGAAAATGATTTTGAACCAATGTAACAATTTAAGTTTTATACTAATTTGAGTAAAGAGGAAAAATGCTTAAAACCCCCAAAAAAAATTCAGATAGATGATCTAGGTAATAAAGTTTACAAATTCATCAAAATAAAATGAAATTCAACAATGTATTGCCTAGATGAATTATAAACAACATATTGTGAGAATTTATTCGAAGATAAATTGAAAATAAAGGGGTTTGAAAACAACATATATTTCTAAGATTTAATTGACATGAAATAAATTCATAGATTAGTCATATGACAAATGCATAGCTACTAGAAAATTGAATTAACAAACCAAGAGAGTAGCAATTTCTACTCAAATATGTTCTTTCCATGTGAGGAGAAAGTCTATAGTGTAATCAAGGGTTTCATGGATGAGAGATTAAAAAGCAATGAACTCTAAAATTTGTTGTAAATAGATCAACTAACATGCAAGAACTCATAACTTTTAGATTGAATTTGAGGAAAAGAGTTACCTGTGTAGATGCCCAATGAAGGAAGTATACCAGCCCTAGCCGAGAGAGTGCTCTGTAATGTGCTTCTATTATGTCTAGAATGTATTCTGTATA
The DNA here is from genome assembly GCF_030987335.1 of Cornus florida. Lineage (NCBI taxonomy): Eukaryota > Viridiplantae > Streptophyta > Magnoliopsida > Cornales > Cornaceae > Cornus > Cornus florida. The sequence continues at coordinate 41,543,624 of NW_026775577.1, read as the reverse complement.
CTGAATGGTGAAAGGGACTAGATGGATATAAGAACTAAAGGCTTACTGTGCACTTAAAATGAATAACCGAGAATGTGTGTGTGGGATTCATTGATTGAGCCGGCTCACTAGGTCATAGAGCCGGCTCAATGAAGTTCCTTGGAGCCGGCTCTTCTATTTCATGGAGCCGGCTCTTTCATTCTTTTACCCTGCATCCAAGTGTATATGTGAGATGCCGAGAGTAAGGAGATTTAATCCATCAATTGAGCAGGCTCTTTCTTCTGAAGAGAGACGTCTCCATTCACTTGTATTGAGCCGGCTCAAGCAAAATTGGAGCCGGCTCTTTGCAACCTGCATGAGATGCCGAGAGTTGAGTTTGTATATTTGTTTGTGTGAGCCGGCTCTTCTAGAATTTGAGATTGCTCTTACTGAATTCTGCATGAGATCCCGAGAGCAACTAAAGTGTATGCAGATTTGGTTCAGGTTAGGAGCCGTTTCTTGTTTTTATAGAGCCTGCTCTCTTAGTTTGTAGAGACTGCTCTTTCTTAAAAACAAAGAGATCCCGAGAGTATGCACTTTGAAATCATTTGTGAAGCCTGCTCTGCTTTGTGTGGAGACAACTCTTTTTCTGCATGGAGCTGGCTCTTTAGCTGCTAGAGTTACTTTAATATTTCTTCTTCTGCAGACATACCTATTTCTCTTCTGAGTAAGCAAAATCTGCCCTCTTGGAGTGGTTTTGTGAAAATATTTGCTAGTTGTTTTTCAGTATTAATAAATACAAGCTCAATGTCTCCTTTTGAGACATGATCCCTAAGAAAATGGTACCTAATTTCTATATGCTTTGTCCTTGAACGCTGAATAGGATTTTTTGAGATACATATTGCACTTGTATTATCACACATAATAGGAACATGATCAAAGTAAAGTCCAAAATCCTCAAGCTGTTGCTTAATGTAAAGCGTTTGAGCGCAACAACTACCGACTGCAATATATTCAGCTTCCGCCGTTGATAGAGCTACGGAATTTTGTTTCTTGCAAGACCAAGATACTAATGATTGTCCTAAGAAATGACAAGTTCCGCTAGTACTTTTTCTATCAACTTTGCGTCCTCCAAAATCAGCGTCCGAGTAACCGACAAGCTCAAATGATGTATGCCTAGGATACCAAAGCCCTAAGAATGTAGTAAAACTTAAATAGCGAAAGATGCTTTTAACGGCACATAGATGAGATTCTTTAGGGAAAGATTGAAAACGAGCGCATAAGCATACACTAAACATGATGTCCGGTCTACTTGCGGTTAAGTATAAAAGACTACCAATCATACCCCTATATTTTTTAATATCTACATTAGTGCCCTTTTCATCTTTGTCAAGTTTCAAAGATGAGCTCATTAGAGTATTGGCATGTTTGACTTCCTCCAAGCCAAATTTCTTTAGCAAATCTTTAACATACTTGGATTGGCAAACAAAAATGCCATCAAGTGTTTGTTTGATTTGCAACCCTAAGAAGAAAGTAAGTTCACCCATCATGCTCATTTTGAATTCATTTTGCATGCTACAAGCAAATTTTTCACATAGCACACTATTGGTTGATCCAAAGATAATATCATCAACGTAAATTTGAATAACCAACAGGTTGCTATCAATGGTTTTAGTAAAAAGAGTATTGTCAATTTTTCCTCTAACAAAACCATTAGCAAGTAAGAAACCTCTTAGTCTTTCATACCAAGCTCTTGGAGCTTGTTTCAAACCATACAAAGCTTTTGATAATTTAAAAACATGGTTTGGATAAATGTAGCTTTCAAAGCCCGGCGGTTGTTCTACATATATTTCTTCTTCAATGAATCCATTTAAGAAAGCACTTTTTACATCCATTTGATATAACTTAAAGTTCTTATGGGATGCAAAAGCAAGGAGCATTCTTATAGCTTCAAGTCTAGCTACAGGGGCAAAGGTCTCCTCATAATCAATTCCTTCTTCTTGATTATAGCCTTGAGCAACAAGCCTTGCCTTGTTTCTCATAATTATTCCCGATTCATCCTTTTTGTTCCTAAATACCCATTTTGTGCCAATAATAGTTTTATCTTTAGGCTTTGGAACCAAATGCCAAACTTTATTCCTTTCGAATTGGTTAAGTTCTTCTTGCATGGCCAAGAGCCAAGATTCATCATTTTCGGCTTCATGAATATTTTTTTGTTCAAGTTGGGAAACAAAAGCCACATAATAGCAAATGTTACTCGTTTGAGACCTAGTGCTTATTCCTTTAGATGGATCGCCAATGATTTAATTTATCGGATGATTAGGCACTTGCTTCCAAGCCTTAGGAAGAGTGTCTTTATGAGAGAAACTTTCTTTAGGAACATCTTTGGAGCTATCTTCAAGAGAAGGACTATTTAAATCAAGATTTTCAATATTCTTTTCTATCTCAATCACATCTTCATTATCATCTAATGAACATCTAAGAGGGGGTAATGGTGATTCATCAAATACAACATGTATTGATTCCACAACCACTCGTGATCTTTTATTAAACACTCTAAATGCTTTGCTACGAGAAGAATATCCTAGAAAAATACCTTCATCCGATTTAGGTTCAAATTTTCCTAGATTATCTTTGTCATTTAACACGAAGCATTTACACCCAAAGACTTTAAAGTATCCAATGTTTGGCTTTCTTTTGTTCCAAAGATCATAAGGAGTCTTATGAAGGAGTTTTCTAATAATGACTCTATTTATGATATAGCATGAGGTACTAATGGCTTCGGCCCATAGAGATCTAGGAGAATTATGTTCATTTAACATAGTCCTAGCCATTTCTTGGAGAGACCTATTTTTTCTTTCAACAACTCCATTTTGTTGAGGAGTCCTAGGAGCCGAAAGATTATGATTGTATCCATTGTCATCACAAAATCTTTCCACATCTTGGTTGTCGAACTCTCTACCTCTATCACTTCTAATGGACTTAATTTTACATTCTTTTTCATTTTCAACTCTCTTACAAAATTTAGCAAAGATTGTATGAACCTCATTCTTGTGTGTAAGGAAAAATACCCAAGTGAATCTAGAGAAGTCATCCACAATGACAAATGCATAGAGTTTTCCACCAAGACTAGCAATTCTCTCCGGACCGAATAAGTCCATGTGAATTAATTCAAGTGGTCTTGAAGTCGTTATATCCTTTTTCCTTTTAAATGATGACTTGATTTGCTTGCCTATTTGGCATGCACTACATGTTTTATCTTTAGAAAAATTAGTCTTTGGGAGGCCTTTGACCAATTCATTCTTAGATAGTTTTGAAATCAAATCCATACTAGCATGACCCAACCTTCTATGCCACAACCAACTATTTTCATTTGAGGATACAAGACATTTGACATATTGATCATGTAATTCACATAAAAGCAAAGTATATACATTACCATTTCTTAGAGCATGGAAAACTTCTACATTATCCTTTTTGACAATGCACTTGTCCGATTTAAACAAAACATCATATCCTTTTTCACATAATTGGCTAATACTAAACAGATTATGTTTTAAGCCTTTAACAAGTAACACATCATCAATAGATAAGGAGGAAGAGATACCAATAGTTCCAATGCCAATGACCTTGCCTTTTGAGTTGTCGCCGAATGTGACGCTTCCTCCTTTATGAGGTTTGATGGAGCGAAATTTTGATTGATCTCTCGTTATATGCCTTGAGCATCCGCTATCAAGGAACCATTTGTCCTTGGATGAATATGGAGACTTCAAGCAAAGCTACAAAAGGAATTTGAATAATCTTCTTTTAGTACCCACATTCTCTTGGGTCCATGAGAGTTAGGAAGAGGTGTATAAGTCCCTTTAATAACCCAAACTTCTTTTGTCCTACATGGCCTAATAGGACAATGATTGATCTTATGTCCTATTTTTTTTACAATAGTTACATATTGGACTAAAAGAGGAATTTTTAACAAAGTAATTGTTCAAAGGTATTCTCTTTTTCAATAAACAAGAATCTTTGTTGTGAGGATCAAATCCAAGTCCATCCTTGGCATAAGCATTTCTTTGCTTTCCAAGTATGAGATCCAAATTCTCTCTACCTTTTGTGAATTTAGCTAAAGTCTCAATTTGATCTTCAATTATAACTTTCAATGATTTATTTTCAGAAATCAAATCAATTGAAACCGATTCTTTAGCTAATTCTTTTTCCTTTTTCAAAGCTTCATTTTCAAGTTTAGATTTTTTAAGGTTTTGAGAGATGATATTCTTTTCCCTTTTGAGAGTAGCACATTTTTGAACCATTTTGGCTAATTCATCATGCAATTCTCTAAAAGCATCTAACAAATAGTTGTGTGCATCAACCAATTCATCATAAATAGTTTCCAAATCAAATGAGTTATGATTAGAATTTACCTCATCTTCATCGGCCATGAGACAAAGATTAACCAATTCATTGAGTTCATCGTCACTTTCGGATCCATTTGAATCATCATCCTCCCATGTAGCTTGCATGGCTTTGCCTTTCTTTTTCCTTTCCTTTTCATTTTTGTAGGCATAGTAATCGGACTTGAAGTGTCCCGGTTTTCCACAATGGAAGCAAGTAGGTGCTTCTCTTTTTCCTTGCTCACTAGACGACCCATTTCTTTTGAAGTGGTTGCTCTTTTGGAACTTCTTCATTTGAAGAATTCTTCTTACGGTTTTGGTAATGAGAGCAACTTCTTCTTCATTATGAGGAACTTTATCAATTGTAACTTCTTTGGTAGTAGCTTGTAGAGCTATATCCTTCTTTTGAGTTTCTTCATCTCTATCATTCATTTCTAGCTCATAAGCCATTAATGAACCAATGAGTTCGTCAATGGGAAGTGTGTTAAGATCTTTGGCTTCTTGGATGGCGGTCTTCTTAGCTTCCCAATTCTTTGGCAAAGATCTAAGGATTTTTCTTACATTGTCGGATGATGTATATTTTCTTCCAAGAGCTTTCAAGGGATTAACAATGTTAGTAAAACGAGAGTACATTTCACTAATAGTTTCTTTGTTATTCATGGTAAAAAGTTCATATTTATGGACAAGCATATTCATTTTGGATTCTTTAACATGACTAGTGCCTATATAGGTGACTTCAAGTTTATCCCAAATTTCTTTGGCCGTTTCGCAATCCGAAATTCTATTGAATTCGTCTTTGCTTAAGGCACAATAGAGATTAGTGATAGCCTTGACATTACATTGTACAAGCCTACGGTCATTGAGGGTCCATTTAATATCGGGTGTTCGAACATTTTCACCTTCTACTATCTTGGTTGGAACATGGTCTCCTTTTTCTATGTCTTTCCAAACATCTACATCTATGACTCTTAAGAATGCTCTCATTTTGATTTTCCAATAGTTGTAGTCACTTCCATCAAACCAAGGGGGTCTATTGTTAGATTGACCTTCTTGATGGAAATTTGTATTGGCCATGATCATTCTCTAAGATGATTAGTCTTTTTCTAGAGATTAGGCTCTGATACCAATTGTTAGTCACTAATTGACTCTAGAGGGGGGGTGAATAGAGTCAAGGATCAATTTTTCAATTTAAAAATTGTATTTCTACCAAACTGTTAAATATCAGTTTATTGAAATATTCAAGCAAAATAAAGCACAAAAATAAGAGAGATAGAGATAAGAGATTGCAAACAATGACTCGGTGATTTAGCGAGGTTCGGAAACTCCTACTCCTCGGCTCAAGATCCCCTTTGAGACTTCCCAAATTCACTAGAGCTTCTCCTTAATGGTGGAGAGCAAACCTTCACTTTTGAAACAAGATCTTGCTTCTCTTCTTTGCTAGGAGAACACCCTTCTCCTAGGCTTTCTTTTGGGTTACACCAACCCTTTACAATAGCTTTGAAATTTGAAGAAACAAGTGTACAAGAATCTCTCAAAGATAGATTATAGAGTTTAGCTCACAACTATAAAAAAGATGAATATACGTGAAGCTCGGAATTACTACAGTGATATGAAATAACAGAGAGGGAATAAAAGCTCAGAATACTTCTTTAATGCTTTTCAAGGAATGATAGAATGTTCTCTGTAAAAGTATTTTTCAGTTTGAAGACCAACCTCAGTATTTATAGAGTCAACAGAGTTCAATATAGCTGTTAGAGGTTGTTAAGAACATTTAATGAAAATGTTTACGTTACAGTTCAAAACCCTAAAGAGAGCCGTCTCTTGAAAACCAAAGAGCCTGCTCTTTGTTCATTTTCCTTGGAAAGAGCCTGCTCAATAAAAACGTGAGCCTGCTCTTTATTTTGAAGATCCATTTTCGTAGCTTTCTTGGAAAAAAAAGAGCCCTCTCTTTCTTTTGATTGAGCCCTCTCTTTTTCTTAAATACTTCTCAAAGACTTACTGGAGTTAAAGAAAAGAACCTTCTCAGAGCTCACTGAATAAGAGAAAAGAGCCTTCTCTTTATTTTATGGAGCCTTCTCCATCTCACATTATGATACTTAATATGAAATTCTTTAAGTCCTGTGAATGTGATCATGAGCTGATTTTATTTTCTTTGAGAAATAAAATGGGAATGCAATGCATGGATTGAATTTTGAGCTTCAAATATATTCAAATTAACTTTGACATTAAATCTTAAGCTCTCACCATCTAATCTACCCTTTTCTTCAATCTTTGACCATAATCGGTTAGCCTTTGATGGAGTACTTGAATAATCTTTGAATTCTTGTAACTTCAATGCTTCCTTGAACCCATTGCTTGAGTACTTGGAATGCTTCTGGCTCATTATTGAGGATGGAATTAATTGATCAACTATATAGCACTCAAGGAAAATATTAGTACATAAACATCATTAATGGTTTGTAATCATCAAAATATAAGATTGACCTTTAGATTAAATCCTTAGGCCAACAAAATCGTTATTTTGGGTTACTAGCCCTCAAGGTACCACCCAGTGTGTATTATATCAAATAGAGGAATCTCTCATCCCCGTAATAGAGCCATGCCCTAGCCGTAATAATTTTCAGTATCCATACAAGCTTTCCAAAAATCATCAAGTTGCGCAACAAGTATATCACATATATACAATGTACCAAAATCAATTACCATACACAACCAAGTCATGGAATACACACAAGCCATGCCCTAGGCATTCAAGCTACAATGGCATATTAAATGTCATATAAGTAAAATGTGAATACTTACATGTTAAATCATAACTTTAACTCATGGAATACTATCATGTAATCATATACAAGTTCCAAATTACAAATTAAGCAAGAATACAACATCAATGCCTAATTACCTCAGTGGAAGCATAGAAGGGAATTTAATTAACTTAAATAATTAAATTCTCAAGATTACAAAGTAACTCCAAAAATTCTACAAATCAAATATGTCAAAGGTCATATCAAGGCCTATTTGAATTTCATGATACAAGGTAATTCTACACTAGGCATCACTAGGTGAATTAAATTTCATTTAAGATAATAATTAAATAAAGTATTCAAGACTCATTCAATTATTCTTAATTTAAAGTATGTTAATGAACAAATCAAGGCCTAATTTAAAACTATATTACAAGTTAATTATACACTAGTTACAACTAGGTAAATTAAACTTAATGCCAAGAAAATAAATAAATAAAGTTCTCAAAACTTATCCAAATATTCTCAATTTAATATATATAATAGAACATACCAAGCCCATCAACAATATCAAGTTAAAATTTCATTCAAGTGAATAGAATACTTAAAATAAAATTAATTAATATAAATAATTAATTTCTGTAGATTTTTAAACAACTCCAAATGTCCTAAAATTAACATAGGTTAAAGAACATACCAAGGCTTATTTTAATATCACAATAGAAGTTGATTCCATACTAGTTACAACCATGTGAATTAAATTTTCATTCAAGAAAATAATTAAATAAAAGTTTCAATACTTAATCAAATACTTTCAATTTAATATATGTTAATGAATATATCAAGGCCTAATTTAGTAGTATAACACAATTTAATTCCAAACTATATACAACCATATTAATTAAATCTTAAACAAGAAAATAATTAAATTAAATTCTAAAATTAATACAAAGGCATGCTTACAAATTTTATTTGCTTAGAAAACAATCAATACAACATAAATATAATCCTAAGACATCCCCTACCTCACTTTGAGATGAAGTCTCAAATCCCCACCAAAACGGAACTGCTCCAAATCCGACGATACTTCGGGGTTTTGTCGGGGACAGCGAGGGAAACAACAATCACTTTTGAGGCACCACCAAAATCCAAACTTACCCTCAAAATCCGAACTCATAAATGATTAGAACGAACTTCTAGTAAGGGGTAAAGGACTGCCTCGCCAAGGCCTACGATAAACGCTAAGGCACTACGGCAAAATTCAAGTGGGAAGGAGGCTGATTTGAGAGAAGAAAGGTGGCAACCCCTTTTGGGCATAGAACCAGACCTGTAATGACCCGGTCATTTTCATTTCTTTCCCTTTCTTCAAATTTTGCAGATAAATTTTTTCCATTGTCTTTTCCTTTCCGGGTTCGATTTCCCACCTCTTAGTGTCGTCTCGAGTGCTCGGAAATGGTTTTTAAAACTCTTTCCTTTGGATTGAAAACTTTCTTTGAGGACCGAGTCATTTTCACATTTTTTGTTTTTCGACATTATTCATTTTTTCTAATCTTTTCCCTTTTTCGTCCTTTAGTCGTTTTTCATTTTTCCTTACTTAACCTCACTTTTTGTGCTCGGATTTGATTCCAGCCTGGCATACATCCATGATATTTCATTTCTATGATATCTACATTTTTACTTTTGTAGAAAAACATATTCAATGTTTACTTTTCTTATAAAGTGTATGAAAGAATGACTTTTTGGTAATTAACCTAAACTTGAGGAGTTCTAGTGTAATTATGCAAAGTAATTATTTTTCGTCTTAGCAACCATTTTACAATTTAATTTGAAAGATATTTTTAAAAAGGACTTGTTTGCAATTTTCGGAAAGTGTGACAAGTGTCACACTCTCATTGGTCCACTTGTTGACATTTGTATGGAAACACTTTGATGCCTTGGATGATGACATTTGGAGGGTGGAGATTCACCCACTTGTTAGCCTAGGATTGGTACACTTGTTAGCATGGATGGTTGACAAGTGTAGATTCAATATTAAGCCTTGGAAGTTTACATAGGATGGTGACAAGTGTAGGCTTGAGATTAAGCTTAGGAATGAACCATAGATTCATGACAAGTGTAGGTTCACCATTTAGTCTTGCATTATGTGTGTGTGAGAGGTAGTGTAAGAGCACATAATGAGTGGAGGATTTCTAGCCCTTCCACTCACCATTCTACACTTTATCATTTTCATTTTCATTTGTCTTCAAGAACCATAACCTAGCCACCATTGGGGAAAAGCTTGGTTAATAGTTTTTTTCTTCATTTTGGCCTCCTTCCACTCACCTTAGACATAAAACCTTGGAAGACAAAAGCTTCCTCTCACTCCCCTCTTTATTAACCCTAAACTTGTTTTCTATTTTAAGCTTGGTTGCTTGGATTATAGAGATTCAATTCTCTATTAAGGTAGGGGTGATGGTATGTTTATCTTCTTTGGGTTTTATATATATTGGAGCTTAATATATATTGATTACATGCCTTTTTAAATTCTTGTACTAGCATGTAAATAAAGATTTTATAAGCTTGACTTAGGATTTGTGGATTAAAGCATGTATGTGACTATTAAATTGTATAGGTAGGCTATTGTCTAATAAATTGCCTAATACTTAAGACTCCATTGAGGTTTTATTATGGATATATTGAGATTATATTTATGATGTTAAGTAATATAGATTTCATTGAAAGCTTAGTATGAAAATCTTGTGTGTGGCACTTATAATTACTTGTAGGTAGATTACTATATTTCATGATTTGCAATTATGGCCTATATTGATAGTAAATTGATATAACATGATGTGTAATATCATTAACTTGCCACTTTAGACATGTAACCTTAAGACATGGGTTGTGTGGTTTTACCCTACTTGTGCTTGGTAGGTAGTTTCATGCATTGAGATTGCATAAATGTCATGAACATGTTGATTTTTGGAAGTTTGTAAGGATATGAGATGTTGATGGCTAGAGTTTAGCTCTAGTATGGAGGATAGGAATTTTCCTAAGTCATAGTGGACACTAGGTAGTACCTTGTGGGTCGTAATTACCCAAAATAACTTGTATGGTCTCGTGGCCACATATCCTAGTCATTCTATTATTTGATTTCGCATTATATTCCAAGTTGTAAATCAGGGATTTCTTATAGCATGTGATTTAGTGATTTTAGTTTCAATGCGGTTAGTGTACTTGTTCATGTATACTTGGATGCTATGTGGTTGTCATTTCAAATATTTGTATAGCTTGAGATGATCCCTTAGAGTACCTTGAAAACATAGACATTAGGTGGAATGCACCCTTGTGATGATCTATGTTTGGTTCACATCATACTTGAAACTATAGGGTATGCGCATGCACCACATCTTACGAGTAACTTGATTACTCACCCTAGTTGTGTGGGTTATTTTTACAGGTAAGGAGACAATATTTGTGGATGTTTATCATCCATAGGAGCTCATGAGTACTTGAAGCATTTTTGTATATGGATATGCACTTGTTTAACATGTTTTATCTTTTAGATGTTATATTTTGTATGCCATGGATGTATGGTATTTTAGAAGCTAAGATGGCTTCCTTTTTGTAATAAGTATCTAAGTACATTTGGAAGTGTTCATTTTACATGTATGACATGAGGCCAAGGTCCATTAACTTGAAAGGTTACAAGTATGTTTCCTCTAAAACTCAAGTATTGCCATTGTAGCTTATTTGTGAGAAATGGAGGCTTTGTATGCTAAAACTTGTTAATAAAATGTAAAGAGGCTTTAGGCCATGTTGGTACATCTATTTTATCATATTGCATGTACTTGCGTACTCACTTTGGTAAACAACACCATCCTTAATGAAACAAAAACTTTAAGTAGCATTTTTAGGGAGTTTTACCCTCTTCTATTTGAGGGGCATTTTGGGTATTTCATAATGTATTTTTTTCATTTTTCCACATGTGTCATGTATAAAACTCAATTTTGAGGGGGGTTTCTTTTTTGTGTTTTTCCAGAAAATGCCATCTTGGCCCTCAAAAATCCAAATTTGTCCTGAAATCCTTGCTGCCAGGTTTTGCAGATTTTTAGTGCAAATGTACTTGGTACTATTCATCAACTTTTTTTTGAAAAGTGTGACGATCGATCCGAAACTTCCGGGGGTCTTGTGGGTGTATTTTAAGATTGTATTTTCAATTTAGGCAATTTAAAAACCTCCCAAAGCCCTATTTCCTTTCTTTGGGCAGTAGCTCGGAGAAATTTTTACCCCCTTGACCAGATTTTCTTGGGGGCATTCTGGGCATTTTACAATGCATTTTTCATGTTTTGGTTCACGAATGGGGTAGAAAACTTGATTTTAGGGGGGATTTTTTCTTTGAGTTTTTCCAGAAAAATCCGTTTAGATGCCCGTTTTTACTCTCAGTTGCAGCAGTAGTGGGTTGATGGCACTGTAGCTGTCACGGCCTTCGTCGGGCCGCCGCGACGTCGAATTTATTTTTGACCTTTCTCCCTTATCCGGACTCCAAATCAAGTGAATTTTTTTTTGAAATTGATTAATTTTTCATTGTCTATCCAACGGTGTACTCAGTTGCTCCCAAATATTTTTGAATAATTACCAGTTCACCCTTTTAGCTTTATTGCTTGTTTTTCTTTGTTTTGTCGTTTCTCCTTCGTCCGGAATCTGAATATTGAAATTCTTGAGTCCATCATGATTAGTTTTTCATTGTCTTTCCAGTGGTGTGCTTGATAGTACTCGAATCCATTTTTTTGCAAAATAACCATTTTGCCCCTAGGTTCCTTTTTGTCCATTTTTGAAACGACACTTTCGCATTTGTTTTCCTTTGGGTTCCATGACCTCATTGAGGGTAACATTGGTGTGCTAGAGACGCATTCTATCTCTATAGACTGTTGTTTCACCTTTCACTTCTGTATTTTGGATCCGTGATTGGGTCATCTTTTGGTCATCACTAACGCACCGGGTTTACAAAACTTGGGCCGTCACAAGTGGTATCAGAGCTCCTAGGTTTGAATACCTTGGATGATGGGTTTTAGGTGCATATCATGTTTGTGTTGCCATGCTCTATTTGTTTATATGCTTTATTATAACATGTTTTGGTTTGATAACATGTTTATGTGCCTAGGTGGTATATATAGTATATCGTTTAGTTAAAGCATGATTTTATTCTAGTATAAGAAGCATGACATATGATATATGCTAGGTTAGATTTGTATATGCATATTGTTTTGCAGATTTGGTAGGACTTGGGATTAGTCACGGATGTTTGACTCGAGGTTTGGTTGTTTGGTAAGTTTGCACTTAGTGCAATATTTGGTGTGTTTTGGTTTTGTTTAGGCACTCTTCTTAGATGTTGTTAGCAATTGTTAGTTTGGTTTCATGGTAGTTTAGGTCGTTGTTCACCTAGTGCTGGCTTTGGATAGGTGGATGGTCACCTTTTGTCTAGGCTCTCGTGGGGTGAGCCATTAGGCGTAGTCGTAGTGCTGGATTTGTTGGTTTTGGGCCATGATGAAGTTGTAGACCTCTTAGGATCCTTGGTTGTTTAGGAAGATTCCTCTGAGATTGCATTTTTTGTGGGCGGGTGCATGGCACTGTCATGTTACCGTACTAGCTAGCTACGAGTGCAGTTCAGATGGGATCAACGTTGGTTTTTGTTCTGATAGACGTAGACCTTTTGGTCAGTGTTTGATGGTTGTTTTAGGGATGATTCTTGAGATTGATTTGGTTATTGATGGTATGGCTATAGTTGCCATTTTCTTTGAGTTCTCCTTGCATGATGACGCTTTTGTGGTTGAGTCGATTGATTAATGTTTTGGGTTAGTGAGAGCATTGCATTGTTAGTGTCACTCATAGTGTCACCTTTAGATTTAGAGATGGATTGTTAGAGTCTTACCATTGTGGTGAGGGATCATGTTTGTTTTGAGACGGGTTGTTGTCATATTGGTTTTTGGAGTTAGATTATAGCTAGGACTTGTTTTCCTTTTACCTAGACACTCTAGGACACGATGTCCATAGGGTTCATTGTTGCATCATCTTATCTTCTACAATTTCGTTTACTACCATATTAGTAGTATGATTTATGTTATTGCGATGCATGAGTAGGTGGAGGTCTATCCACATTTATTTTCTTGTTGTATGACATTAGCATGCCTTATTTAGATGCTTAGAGATGCCATGTTGGTACTATACTTTAATAATATGCTTTTGCGTTACGTGGAGACATGCTGCATGTACCTTTGATTTTATCTATGTGAGTAGATTTGCTTATTTGGTAGTTGTATTGCTTGTCATATGCATGACTTTCATGTTTAGTTTTCCCTTTTGTTTCCTCCGGTCGCACTTAGTGCGTATGTGGGTTTTTGTAATGGTTCCATTGTGAGATTCCTTGTGGAGGAGTTTTCACATTTGTTTTGTTTTAAGGTGTCCGCTTCCTTAAGGTGGGAATAACGCTCCATTTTCGTGTTCGTTGTGTTAACACTCGTGGGGGGATAGGGTTCCTCTTCTTTTTCTTGGTTGTCTCTTCTCTTCGTCGCCTCGTGCATAGTTTTGGGGTTGGTTGGTCCGTGTGGATCACCGTGGTTGTCTTGAGTCCTTGGTGAGGGTTTGGTGGATTTTGGTCGACTTACTTCCAAATAGGGGGTGAAGTCTTTGACCTTGTTATCTTTTGTTTCAGAGGTGGAGTTATGGTGTTGTCCTTCTTAGGACTGGTGGTTTTCTTTCTTTCGTATCTTCCCTTGGGGAGTTTTTACCGTGTTTGTTGACGGAGTTATGGTGCTCAAGGTGAGTTGATTTGTGTGAGATCATTTTACGAGGACTTGTGTCCATATTATTGAGGATTTTTTTGATTCGTGAGGTGAGCTCGATGCTCTTTTGAGAATGTCTTTTGGAGACTTGTTTCGATTTTGGAGACCTGGATGTGGTTGACCCTTAGGAGAGGTTTTGAAGGATCGCAGTTGGATTTGGCTTGTTGGTGAAGTTTTCTCATCCTAGTTATGGCTAGGCATCGTTTTGAGGAATTGTAATTCCAGTGTTGGGTATGGAATGAAATTGAGGAATTTTGATATAGCTTGGTATTGCCAAGCACGGTTTTGAGAGACTCTGTTTTTATGACCATAGTTGTCAGAATTTTAATGTGTATGCCACGTGGTGGACTTATTTTTTGAGGACTTAGTTATCCATGATAAGGATGTGGATCTGATGTTTAATTTCGGTGTAGTTTTGTAGTTAATCTGTTACAGGGAGATATGTGGGACTTTCGATGAAATGTCTTGTATTGAGGTTCGTTTTGATTCATGGTGGTGTTGATTTATCTGGCAAGTTTTGGATTTTTGATTGATGTTGTTAATAGGAGTGTTTTAAGACATTGGAGTTGTTGGTTTTGTTGTATTGAGGATTTAAGACCTTAAGCGTAGCGGTGCCTATGACATTATTGTCAGAGTTTTGGGATTAGCTACCCCAACTCTCACACGATGCCTGGTTTTCGTAGTGCATTTGGTGATGATCTTTTCCTGACATTGATGTCATTTGTATCGAGAGGTTTCATGGGTAGACCCAGTGGGAGGCAGGTCATGAATTAGTACCCAGTACCATCATGCTACCTTACTGACGAGTAAGTGTGGGCGGGTTATGGTCGCTATTCATATTGCCACATTGTCTTTATTCTGTACCCGGATTTGATACGTGGTTATCTTGGAGTTCTTTTTCTAGTTGTTTTTGGATCGGTATGATGGTTCATCGGAGGAATGCTTATGGTTGTTGTCTTTCGTTCCTTTGTCCAACCTTGGGTTCTGTATGTGTGACTTTTGACTTGTCGTGTGACCGTGTGGTCAATTTCCTTTTGAAAGGTTGTCCTATCGTAAGCACGTGGGTGCGAATGACATTGGTTTGTACATTGTTTTTCAGCTTTGGGATTGCTTTTGTAGCACTTTGTGTGGGGTACTCGAAGATGTTCTCCGTAGTTATCCTGGTTTCGCCTTTAGTTTCTTGGGGCCGGATTTCGGGGATGAAATCCCTTTAAGGTGGGAAGGCTGTAATGACCCGGTCATTTTCATTTCTTTCCCTTTCTTCAAATTTTGCGGATAAATTTTTTCCATTGTTTTTTCCTTTTCGAGTTCGATTTCCCGCCTCTTAGTGTCATCTCAAGTGTTCAAAAATGGTTTATAAGACTCTTTCCTTTGGATTGACAACTTCCTTTGAGGACCGAGTCATTTCCACATTTTTTGTTTTTCGACACTATTTATTTTTTCGTCTTTTCCCTTTTTCGTCCTTTAGTCGTTTTTCATTTTTCCTTACTTAACCTCACTTTTTGTGCTCGGATTTGATTCCGGCTTGGCATACATCCATGATATTTCATATCTATGATATTTACATTTTTACTTTTGTAGAAAAATATATTGGATGTTTACTTTTCTTATAAAGCGCATGAAAGCATGACTTTTTGGTAATTAACCTAAACTTGAGGGGTTTTAGTATAATTATGCAAAGTAATTATTTCTCGTCTTAGGGACCATTTTGCAATTTAATTTAGAAGATATTTTCAAAAAGGACTTGTTTGCAATTTTCAGAAAGTGTAACAAGTGTCACACTCTCGTTGGTCCACTTGTTGACATTTGTGTGGAAACATTTTGATGCCTTGAATGATGACATGTGGAGGGTGGAGATTCACCCACTTGTTGGCATGGATGGTTGACAAGTGTAGGTTCAATATTAAGTCTTGGAAGTTTACATAGGATGGTGACAAGTGTAGGAGTAAGCCTAGGAATGAACCATAGATTCATGACAAGTGTAGGTTCACCATTTAGTCTTGCATTGTGTGTGTGTGAGAGGTAGTGTAAGAGCACATAGTGAGTGGATGATTTCTAGCACTTCCAATCACCATTTTACACTTTATCATTTTCATTTTCACTTTTCTTCAAGAACCATAACCTAGTCACCATTGGAGAAAAGCTTGGTTAATAGCTTTCTTCTTCATTTTGACCTCCTTCCACTCACCTTAGACATTAAACCTTGGAAGACAAAAGCTTCCTCTCACTCTCCTCTTCATTAACCCTAAACTTGTTTTCCATTTTGAGCTTGGTTGCTTGGATTATAGAGATTCAATTCTCTATTGAGGTAGGGGTGATGGTATGTTTATCTTCTTTGGGTTTTATATATATTGGAGCTTAATATATATTGATTACATGCCTTTTTAAATTCTTGTACTAGCATGTGAATAAAAATTTTATATGCTTGACTTAGGATTTGGGTATTAAAGCATGTATGTGACTATTAAATTGTATAGGTAGGCTATTGTCTAATTAATTGCCTAATACTTAAGATTCCATTGAGGTTTTATTATGGATATCTTGAGATTACATTTATGATATTAAGTAATATAGATTTCATTGAAAGTTCAGTATGAAAATCTTGTGTGTGATACTTATAATTACTTGTAGGTAGATTACTGTATTTCATGATTTGCAATTATGGCCTATATTGATAGTAAATTGATATAACATGATGTGTAATATCATTAACTTGCCACTTTAGACATGTAATCTTAAGACATGGGTTGTGTGGTTTTACCCTACTTGTGCTTGGTAGGTAGTTTCATGCATTGAGATTACATAAATGTCATGAACTTGTTGATTTTTGGAAGCTTGTAAGGATATGAGATGTTGATGGCTAGGGTTTGGCTCTAGTACGGAGGATTGGAATTCTCCTAAGTCATAGGGCGGACTAGGTAGTACCTTGTGGGTCGTAATTACCCAAAATAACTTGTATGGTCTTATGGCCACATATCCTAGTCTTTCCATTATTTGATTTCGCATTGTATTCCAAGTTGTAAATCATGGATTTCTTGTAGCTTGTGATTTAGTGATTTTAGTTTCAATGCGGTTAGTGTACTTGTTCATGTATACTTGGATGCTATGTGGTTGTCATTTCAAATATTTGTATAACTTGAGATGATCCCTTAGAGTATCTTGAAAACATAAACATTAGGTGGAATGCACCCTTGTGATGATCTATGTTTGGTTCACATTATACTTGAAACTATAGGGTATGCGCATGCACCACATCCTGCGAGTAACTTGATTACTCACCCTAGTTGTGTGGGTTATTTTACAGGTAAGGAGACAATATTTGTGGATACTCATCATCTATAGGGGCTCATGAGTACTTGAAGCATTTTTGTATATGGACATGCACTTGTTTAGCATGTTTTATCTTTTAGATGTTATATTTTGTATGCTATGGATGTATGGTATTTTAGAAGCTAAGCTGGCTTCCTTTTTGTAATAAGTATCTAAGTACATTTGGAAGTGTTCATTTTACATGTATGACATGAGGCCAAGGGCCATTGACTTGAAAGGTTACAAGTATGTTTCCTCTAAAACTCAAGTATTGCCATTGTAGCTTATTTGTGAGAAATGGAGGCTTTGTATGCTAAAACTTGTTAATGCAAATGTACTTGGTATTCATCGACTTTTTTTTGAAAAGTGTGACGACTGATCCGAAACTTCCGGGGGTCTTGTGGGTGTATTTTAAGATTGCATTTTCAATTTAGGCAATTTAAAAACCTCCCGAAGCCCTATTTCCTTTCTTTGGGCAGTAGCTCGGAGAAATTTTTACCCCCTTGACCAGATTTTCTTGGGAGCATTCTGGGCATTTTACAATGCATTTGTCATGTTTTGGTTCACAAATGGGATAGAAAACTTGATTTTAGGGGAGGTTTCTTCTTTGAGTTTTTCCAGAAAAGTCCGTTTAGATGCCCATTTTTACTTTTAGTTGCAGCAGTAGTGGGTTGACGGCACTGTAGCTGTCACGGCCTTCGTCGGGCAGCCGCGATGTCAATTTTGTTTTTGACCTTTCTCCCTCATCCGGACTTCAGATCAAGTAAATTTTTTTTGAAATTGATTAATTTTTCATTTTCTATCCAACGGTCTACTCGGTTACAACAACATATTTCTAGATAATTATCAGTTTACCCTTTTAGCTTTATTGCTCGTTTTTCTTTGTTTTGTCGTTTCTCCTTCGTCCGGAATCTGGATAATGAAATTCTTTGAGTCCATCATGATTAGTTTTTCATTGTCTTCCCAGTGGTGTGCTCAATAGCACTTGAATCCATTTTTATGCAAAATGACCATTTTGCCCCTAGGTTCCTTTTTGTCCATTTTTGAAACGACACTTCCGCATTTGTTTTCCCTTGGGTTCCATGACCTCATTGAGGGTCACATTGGTGTCTTAAAGACGCATTCTATCTTTAGAGACCATTGTTTCACCTTTCGCTTCCGCATTTCGGATCCGTGATCCGGTCATCTTTTGGTCATCACTGACGCACCGGGTTTACAAAACTTGTGTCGTCACAAGACCTATAGCAGTGGAGAAGAAGCAGAAATGAAAGGATTTAATATTCTAAACCCTCTATTTATAAAAAAATCCCAAAAAGTGCCCCGAATGGGTCCCGTGTAGAAAGATATGCCCTGAACAAGGTCGGCGTTAACCGGGGCTGAAAACCCTAAACCTGGGGAAAATGATCGGAAGGAAATTCTAAGAGCATACGACTCAACAAAATGTGAAAATGAATCCTGTACGAGGATTCAGGCTCAAAATGAGGCATTTTGTAATAACTTTCGTTAATTACACAATGGCCCCTCCAAGAAAGGATAACTGCAAAACTGGCCATTATGAAAATATCTTCCGAAAGATATTTTCTTAAAAACCCAATAAAATATCTTCAAAAGTTATTTATGAAAAACACCCCAAGAAACATCAATGTTTCAGAAGAATCCTTTCATCCACGCCCTTATGGGAGAAAGAAACAATCGGCGAGCTTTTCTCCAAAAGTAAAGCTATGCGTTTCGAGGAAATCAACTGGAATGAAAACTCATGGAGTTAAAACTTAACTCCGTACATGAAAATTGAGGTTATGCCAAAAAAGTGACAAACGGGAAAAAGACGAAAAGTGAATAGTGTCCAAAAAGTGAAAATGTTGAAATGACTCGGTTCTTAAAGGAAGTTGTCAATCTAAAGGAAAGAGTCTCGGAAACCATGTCCAAGCACTCAAGACAACACTATGTGATGAGTAACCGAACTCAGAAAATAAAATTTTACGAAAAAAATTAATCCATAAAATTTGAGAAAAATGAAATGAAGGAAAATGATAGGATCATTATATTCTACCCTCCTTAAGGAAATTTCATCCCCAAAATTAGGAACAACATCGGAAGAACAGTACAAGGACCAAACACAAGGTGAAACCGAGGAAGGGATTATAAAGCACTAAAGGACAACTCCTGAAGCCTCAAGATCCAACTGAAGGAACGCGAAACCACGAACCGAAGACAATTCCTTAACCGAATCGACATGTCAACTAAATGTCAACCACTGAGAGAATCCCAAAGGAAACCAAGGCAACAACACGCCAAAACAAAGAACACGACCAGAATGAACATGGTAACACGAATAACGACTAGAACCCGCCCACACATACTCAAAGTGCGGTAGCATCAACAGTGTCTAGTGTCTGCCTACACTTACATTACTAGCTAGGTAATGTAAAGTAGCATTGACGACAACTAGCACTCGACCACCACACATAACTTGTATGGTAGCATGACAGTATAAAGCCCTAATTCATCACCTTCCCCCAACAAGCTTACCCGTGAAACCTACCGATACAAATGACATCAATGTTAAAACAATCATTACCAAAAGAACTACGGAAGCTAGAAATTTTGTTAAACTTGAGATATGGTCCTAAGATGTCCGGCCATACCATTCTGGCTAATCCCAAAACTCTAACAACAATGCCATAGGTACTGCTACACTTAAGACTTTAAATCCTCAATACTAGAAAACTGAAAACCCCAAGTCTCAAAACACTATTGTCAACAACACCAGTCACGAATCCAAAGCCTGACAAGTTTGTGCCCTCAAGCCAATGGATCGGACTTTACGAAATCAAACAATATCCCCATCGCCCTAATCATAACTACTCCAAACAAAGCAAACAACCCAAAATCCTCCACATCGTCCTAAAGCTGACCTACTACAAGGATATGCCTAGGAATCCAGACACCGGATTAAGCTCACACACACAATCCCGACAACCAAGGTCACACAACCCCAGACACAGTACATGAATGATAAAAGCATGAACTACATAAAACAATCAGTCATAAAACATACATATATAAGGTGGCCATGTCACGATTCATAAAATCACATCATATGAACCAGATCACACCATACAACTAAACAGAGTGTGTACAAGGGCAATCAAATATTCTACCTCTCATATAGGGGTCAAGCATCAGAGACACGATACACATCGCCTATATCGCTAGTATACTAAACATATATAGTAAATGGAAAACACATCATCTATATCATCACATAACTACCAGATGGTAACGTATACTAAACATATTCCTACGACATGCTTAAAACAACAAGGCATATAAACATGTAAAAAGGACTATGCAAATATCAATCCCACAAGTTAAGCACAAGAAGGGATGAAATGCCTCTCAAAAGGCCGAACTCACTAAAAGTGAATCCCAAAAACCCGGATGGGTTCAATTCCTCACCATGAGGAAATGAAACATCTCCCAGAATGAACACTAAGGTTCTTGAAACAAGGAGTCTATAAGCCTTCCCTAAGACTAGCTCAAACCCAAGGTGGAATCCGAACGCCTCACAAAATAAAACAACGATGCAATGTATAGTTCCAACACTAGCCATTACGAGACACCAACAAAGAACTCAACTCAAGGTGCCAACAAGTTCGATGAGAACTGGATAGGATTCTATCGGAACCCTAAAATGACAAGGGAGAGTAATTAATTGCACCAATGTAATTAATTACTCGAAACTACACACATCCTAACCTTAGCTCATAAGAGCTATCCAAGGCAACATAAGAAGAGATCCTAGGTCAACACACTTATCAAATCTCAAATCACCACTCTAAGAAGAAGAGACACAAGAACCTCGCCATTGAGGCTCACGAAGACAAACTTCCCAAATCCCCAAGGAAGGACTCGAGTCAATCCCGACTTATCGTCCTATGACGCTAGAAATAAGACCCCAATGACGTCATCACATTAAGGTCAGCACAAAACCCCAAGAGACTAAACTAACACCCCGGACACTCCCTGACCATGTCATGAAATCACGAAGGAAAAAGGAAATGAAACAGTGACTCCTTGGCCCACGTCTCACTCACTAGACAAAGACTGCAATTCTATACTCACATGAGCCTTACTCGCATCAACCGTCAGACCAAGGTCTCAAAATAACCAAACTGATAAAAAGGACAAGAAGGTTCCTGTTGTGGGTTCCTTACAGAATAAATTTCTCTTACCGAAGGAAAAAACTCCTTAAAACAAGAATATGTCAAAGGGATACGACAGACCCCAAGAGACAATGCCCTGACATTAATCTCTACCAACTAAGCTGGAACAACATGCAATGTCAAAACAAGACATAAAAGTAAAAAGCAAGTATATAACATAACAACGGGCTACCTACTCACATAAGTAATAAAAATCACATAAGGCATGTTAGTGTATACAGGAAAGGGACGTAAAGTATGATGACATGCTGCATATAATCATGTTAAGATGAACAAACATATATAATATGTTAAAATAGCCAAGTATAAATAACATGGTAACTTAGACAAGCACATGTAATGTACTGAGACCGACAAACATATACAGTATGCTAAGGCAGACAAGTACATACAACATGCTATGATAAACAAGCATATACCATATGTTAAAATAAACAAGTATAAATCGTATGCTAAAGCGATTAAGGTAAGCCTCTAAACAAGTTGCCACATAAGCAAACAGACATGTTATTAAATCAAAACATGTTATCAAGAAGCAATTAAACACATAGAGCATGGCAACACAAGCATGATATGCACCCAAAACCCATCGTCCAAGGTTTTTGAACCTAGGAGCTCTGATACCACTTGTGACGGCTCTTGTTTTTCAAGCCAGTGCGTTTAGTGATGAACCGAAGTTTAACCCGATAACAGATCTGAATGCGGAAACGAAAACAGAAAACAAGTCTCTAGGGATGTACAACATCCCTAGGACACCAAAGTGACCTTCCATAAGGCCACGGAACTCCACGAGAGCCAACGCAGAAGAAAAGATCAGAAAAAGACCAAATAAGCCCTAAAGGAAAAATAGTCTTTTTACATAGAAACGTCTCTGGAAATATATATCATCCCTAAGACATAGTCATAACTTATTATGAAGCCACAGAAACAAAAAGAAAACAAGCGGAAGTGACGTTTTAAAAACGGACAAGTTTAACCCCAAAGGGAAAATAGTAATTTCTAGCAAGATATGGGTGTTACCAAGTACACCATTGGAAAGATGACGAAAAATTAATCAAGTTGGACTCAAAAATTACTTGATTCGGAATCCGGATAGAAGAGAAAAGTCAAAACAAAAGTTTTGACGTCGCTGTTGCCGTGAATAGTGTTTTGACAGCAATCAATAGTGTTTTGACAGTAGTGAATAGCGACCTGGGCAAAATGCTGAAATTCGTGTGCCATTTTGAGGCACTAAACGATGTTTTTTTGGAAAAACACGAAGTAGAAACCCCTTCAAAATAATTTTTCCAGGTTGACCATGTCGAAAGAAAAATTTATTTTTGACATCAAATCCCTAAAATGCCCTTACAACAAACTTTTTCAAAAATGCATGTACGCACAAAAATTCAGATTTGACGCGGGTTTTCACTACCGAGATGGCAGTTTCTGGAAAAATGTTGTGAATAAACCCTCCCTAAAATCTTGTTTTCTATGTAACCATGTCAAGGCCGGAATTTATTTTCGAAAGAAAATTCCCAAAATAGCCCAAGATCAGATTAGGTAAAAAACGATGAAAAAAATAAATGACTTTGCACCAAGTGTTCATTTGACCCTAAATGGTGATGTGTGCTAAATGATCATGCACGCAAATGTAAATAGTGATTTTAAGCGTGCAGGAATGGTCCGTGGCTTCCAAAAATGCCTGATGCAAAATACGACATATCCGAACCTCAAAATGCAAAGAAAATGCTTAAAATGGAACACTTTAGACTAACAAGCATCCATTTCATGCAAATGTGATATTTTGTACAAGGTGGGCATTCACGCAAATATAATACACATATTTACACGAGTTACAATGGCCTACGGCCTCAATGGTTGCTAAATACAAAATATCACCTATTAAACCTCAAATTTTACCTAAAATGGCTTTCAAAAGAGAAACTTGAAATTAAAAATTATCAAATGGTTTCAAAGGACCGTTTGGCCCTTGTCCACATTTCATACATAAATGAAGAGACCCTATGGAAGTGCTAAAGCCCACTTCCCAACACCCATGCAAATGTAGCGAAGTTAATACATGCTATTTTTCTATTTTTCAATAAAATCATTTAGAAATAAAAGTACTTAGAATACAAAATAAAAGTTATTGGCCTATGGCCTCATCTCATACATGTCAAATACATCACAAAAGGTGTACTTATGTACACATTACATGTTTAGAACCAAATATACAATTTTGACATAGAAGGCTAAAAATAACATTTCATGCTAACATTTACATGAATCATGAACTTTAAGTTTACAAATCGTCCAAGGCATAATGTAAATCCCGAATCTTGATTCTTGTACCGGAAAAATGTCCCCACTACATGGATGAGTAACATAAAGCCACTTGTAGGAGATGATCATGCAAAGACCTAACGTTTTACGAATTTATTAAGTTGATACAAATCAATTCATATGATCATGCCACCTTGTGTCTATGTTAAATGTGAGACTCAGGGAGCATCATAATCTACCCTAGAGTATTTCTAGCATAAGCCACATCATTCATGCTATTTAAACAACATAGAAGCATGCGGTACTACGCAACAAGATATTTAATATACAAGTATGTATACAGAAGTATACAATCAATATTGAATTACACGTAAGATAAGTATACAAGCCACAAGTATACTAGGTTATCTACCTTGCTAAATCATCAATATACAAGTGTACACACCAAGTACGCTAAACAATATTGAAATAGAAATGCAACATATATACAAGTATACATTCACAAGTATACTAAGCATTTTTGATATACAAGGCATACAAGTATACAAATCCAAGTATACTAAGTAAAAATGAAATATCATGCACCAAGCACAAGTTAAAAGTAATCCATGATTACAACTAGGAATTGAATGTAAAATCAACCAATGGCGGAATGACAAAGTATACTAAGGTCTCAATGACCAAACAAGTGATTTTGGATTAGTAACCCGCAAGGTACTACCTAGTGCACACTAAACCCGGAATAAAACCGTTATATTGGTGTTTTTGGGTTATTAGCCCTCAGGGTACCACCCAGTGTGCACTATATAAAAAAAAGGGAACTCTCATCCCCAGTATTAGAGCCATGCCCTACCCGTAACAATTTCCAATGTCCATACAAGCTTTCCAAAAATCATCAAGTTGTGCAACAAGTATATCACATATAAACAATACCCTAAAATCAATTATCACGCACAACTAAGTCGTGGAATATACACAAGCCATGCCCTTGGCATTCAAGCTACAATGGCATATTAAATGTCATATAAGTAAAATGTGAATACTTACAAGTTAAGTCATAACTTCAACTCATGGAATACTATCATGTAATCATATAACAAGTTCCAAATTAAAAATTAAGCAAGAATACAACATCAATGTCTAATTACCTCAATGGAAGCATAGAAGGGAATTTAATTAACTTATATAATTAAATTCTCAAGATTACAAAGTAACACCAAAGATTCTACAAATCAAATATGTCAAAGGTCATATCAAGGCCTATTTTAATTTCATGATACAAGTTAGTTCTACACTAGGCACCACTAGATGAATTAAATTTAATGCAAGATAATAGTTAAATAAAGTATTCAAGACTCGTTCAATTATTCTCAATTTAAAGTATGTTAATGAACATATCTAGGCCTAATTTAAAACCACATTATAAGTTAATTATACACTAGTTACAACTATTAAACTCAATGCCAAGAAAATAAATAAATAAAGTTCTCAAAACTTATCTAAATATTCTCAATTTAATATATATGATAGAACATACCAAGCTCATCAACAATATCAAGTTAAAAATCCATTCAAGTGAATAGAACAATTAAAATAAAATTAATTAATCTAATTAATTAATTTTTTCTAGATTTTAAAACAACTCCAAATGTCTTCAAATTCGCATTGGTTAAAGAACATACCAAGGCCTATTTTAATATCACATTACAAGTTGATTTCACGCTAGTTATAACCATGTGAATTAAATTTTCATTCAAGAAAATAATTAAATAAAAGTTTCAATATTTAATCAAATAATCCCAATTTAATATATGTTAATGAACATATCAAGGCCTAATTTAGTAGTATGCCATAATTTAATTTCAAGCTATATACAACCATGTGAATTAAATCTTATACAAGAAAATAATTAAATTAAATTCTATAATTAATACAAAGGCATGCTTACAAGTTGTATATGCTTAGAAAACAATCAATACAACATAAATATAATCCTAAGACATCTCTTACTTCACTTTGAGATGAAGTCTCAAATCCCCACCGAAACGGAACCGCTTTGAATCTGACGACATTTCGGGGTTTTATCGAAGACAACGAGGGAAGCAACAATCACCTTTGAGGCACCACAAAAATCCAAACTTGCCCTCAAAATTTGAACTAAAAAATGCTCGGAACCGGCTTCTAATAAGGGGGAAAGGACCACCTCGCCAAGGCCTACGATAAACACTAAGGCTGTACGACAAAATTCAAGAGGGAATGAGGTTAATTTGAGAGAAGAAGGGTAGCAGTGATAAGCGCTGAAAAGTGCACATTTAAACTCCTTAATCTTGAATGTTCTAGGACCTTATTCTATCTTATTTTTCCGTTTTAGTCTAATTTCCTGTTATTTCCCTTTTCAGGCACTTATTCCCAAAATAAGTCAATTCAGCTGAATTAGAATATTTAAAGAAGTAATGTCAAGCCTAGTGGAAAAAATGAGCAAAGCAGAAGCAAAGTGGTGAAAAAGCCTTCTCCGATCGATCGAACTAAGCCATGATCGGTCACACTGTGATCGTTCCAACCTTGCCATGATGGATCGAACCTTTGTCCTTATCCTTAGGAAAATTTCCATTCGATCAATCCCACCTTTCCTCCGATCAATCGAACCCTTTTGATCTTATCCCCACCAACCACTTTTGTCCTTTACCTAAAAAATATATTAGCCTTATCCTTATCCAAAAAGTACGCCGCCATGGTTCGATCGATCCGAGCAACCATGTGATCAATCGGACTGCCTCAAATTACGTAAAAAATAGATTTCCAGCCAAATTAAAGATGTGCTCGTGGTGCAATCATTTAGAGGTCCTAGTGCACGAGGTCTGACCATTGGGTGTGACATTTAAGCTACCTATATAAGGATTTTGGTAAATTTTTAGTAAAAGAGGTTAGTTAGAGAGCAGGATTTGGCTTAAAGATTAGAGAGAGAAACATACAATTTGGGAAAGTTCTTCAACTAATCTTGGGTTTCTACTAAGAACACAAAAAGAGGAGGATGAATTCTACCATGGAGATACCCTTGAGGGTTGGATGACAACATCAATGAGTGGCTAAACCATTCTCTTAGGGCTAGAAATAGCCCTAAGCGTGCCTCCTAGACTTTGATATTTTGTAATTAATAGAGATTTGTGTTGTAATTCTTTTCCTGGTCTTTTATATATATAAATCTTGTTTCTACATGATTTATGTAGTTTAATACTTCTAATTGATGATTCAATTCTATCCATATGTCTATGTATGCTAGAATGAATGTTCATGTATTTATCTCTAGATGTTGTACCATTGATGCATGTCTATGTGATATTATGAATCTAGTGATGGTCAAGGCTTGGTGCTTAAATGAATTACACTTGTGGTTCATTCTTATTTCTTGATGGATTGTGCCACCTCCTTAGTTTAATTAGTTTGATTTTCATGTCATTAGCTTAATTGTAGTGTAATTGCTTTATTTTCTTAGATAGATGGACAATCCATTCTTATTGTTTGATGTTCCATGCTTATGAATGCAAGTGGTATATTTCTCTAATTTATTGATTGTGTATTAATTGTGGGCTTATGGAAGGGTTAATGGCTTAATTTGATATGTTGTGCTATTCACTAGATTGACTAGACAATGTATGCAAACTTGGCCATCCATGATTAACATTTCAATTAATGCCACACACTTTTATTTATAACACATAATCCCCCTAATTTATCAAATATTGAATGTCTAGGAAAGCAATGCTTAGTGGTGAACTCTATGTCCCAAGACTCGTCTCTCATATTTTCTACATCTTATTTGTTTTAGTTGTTTTACATTCCATTTCTTTAGTTCAAATTGTAGTATAATTCAACCAACAATCTCTCTTTTGATCATTCGATCTACTAATCCAACATTGATTCCAAAGCACACTTCATTTCTTTTGGGACGATCCTTACTCACTATTGCTATATTAATAGTAGTAGTGGTAGTGGCATTCTATAAATTTAAACTTGGCCACATCTTTTTATGTCACACACCACACTATTGTGCAACTCGGTTTGAGAGACACCAAGTTTTGGCACCGTTGTCGGGGATTGGCAACACCGTATTTTGGAATTAATTAGGAATTAGTACTCCTTTGATCTTATCTTTATTTTATTTTACTTTGGTTACTTATTGTGTTTATTCTTGATTGGTTAGGTACATTAAGCAAGAGAAGTGAAACAAATGAATTCTAAAGCAAAGAAGCAAGCTAAGCAAAAGTATAAAAAGCTATAAAAAAAAAAATAAAATAAAAAAAAAAAAAAAAAAAGCAAGGCAAAAATTGAAAATAAATTGAAGTTGCTTAAGGACCCTTTGTGAGCTTTTCTAACTCTCCTACTTAATTAAATCGTCGGCTTGCGTGGTGGCAAGTTTTAATTTTTTAGATAAATCGTCGGCCTGCGTGGAGGCAATTTATTTTCTTGTATATTGTTGAAAGCATGGGAGTATGTGATCAATGTACGTGGAGTTTTTTTTGTTGATTGACTTATTGTGGAGGATAAATGATTGCTATTTGCTACTTGCTAGTTGTTGTTTGTTTCGATTGTGCATACATGGTTGTAGGTCATTTACATATTGTTAGTCCCATAGCAATAAAACTAAAGAAAACATAAACGCCGCTTTCGTGGGAATCACGATTGCATTTAGCGTATGCAACAAGCCTTTTAAACCCCTAAGTTACCCCTAGTGAATAAGTGAAGTCTCGTGAGGATTTCCAGAGATGATACCCACAAACATACAACAGAATTCAATCCTTTGGCAATCAACTTATTCTCATATCATCACAATAATCAAGGGGAAGACTACACGAGAGTACTTTAAAAATTATCACTTAACTATACTCCTTTATCCCTATTTTTATACTTCATCCCAATGTTTCCCACACACTTGTGTAACAAGAATTACAGCAAAAATCAATCCCCAATGTTGTGAAATTTGTGAACTAGCAAGTTACCTATATAGTAATGTCTTTTCAATTGAAACCAACTTCTATAACTTCAATTCCTTAAATCCCTTCTCAAGTTATTTTCTATTGCAAAATATTATTTATTTATTTATTATTATTTTTTTCTCATCCTTAACCCCACTTCTTCATGCGAACACTATATGCATATGAGACATGAGCCTCGATTACTCCGTGAAATGGTTACGAAATTTATTTATTTATTTGTTTTTAAATACCTATGCCATAGTAACAACCTTCAAAGTTCACCAATTGGTATCCATCCATAGTCATCAGAATTCAACCAAAAATACAAATACCCATAGATAAAATTCTAGTGTGCATGTGAAATCCATCAGGGATCGACAATTACTAAAATTCCTATCATACTAGATTGCGGAACCCACATAAAATAAAGCACGAAAATTAGGGATTCAATACGATCTCAGAATTTTTTTTAAAAAGTACTTAAATGTCTTAATCCGACCAATAATTCTCAAATACTTGAAATAAAGTCAATATGCCAAAGAAAAATAATTGATTTTTTTTTAAATTAATTTTTTTTTTTAACAACTAGAGTAGACTCTATGCCCTCAAACTTGAATTGGACAGTGTCCTTACTGGGCAAAAATTAAAAGTACAAAAAATAAGAACCAAAAAAAATAAAAATAAAAACAAAAACAAAGAACGAAAACACTTGGCAGGATATCTTGAATGGAGGCGACAGAGCATCCTCTGTTCTTGACTAATTTTTTAAACTTCAGCTCGGAGTTGGGTCACCTTACCCACCAAGTAATCAAAGGGGTGCCCAACAATGTCATCAGCGGCAGCCTCTTCGTAGTGAGGGGCTCTCACTTGAGGATACCGAACTACAGATGAAGAGTTGTATACACCTGGTTCATAGTGATCCTTTAAACAGCGAACTGCTTCTGCAGTTGGTGGATCTGCTCTTCCTTCGACTTGCAACTCTCTACGGTTCTCTGGATCATCTGCCATCTTTTCCTTTTTAAGGCCTCCAAAATCTTTCTTCAAGTTTCTGAGAGTCCTTTCAAATTCTGGGTCTAACGGGAGCTTAGGGAGTGACAAAGAACGTCTTCCACCTGAAATTGTGAATATAATCAAATAAAATAAATAAAATAAAATAAAACAAAATCCTAAACTAAGATCCTAATTGAAACTAATTATAGAATTTAATATTATTTGTCAAGAACTAAAACAAGTCCCCGGCAACGGCACCAAAAACTTGTTATGAGATTTATATGTACCACTCGCAAGTGCACGAATCTTTGCAGATAGGGCTTACTTGTAAGGGTGTCGTACCCAAGGGACTTGTGTAAATTAAGTTTGTCAACAGATTTCTTAAATTCCAAATTAACTTGAAAGTAGGATAATCGAATTATCATGATTTATTCTAAATTAACTAAATAGAAAATAAAATAAAGAACAATAATTAAATAGGATGTAGAAAATAGTGAGAGGACTAGGGGTATGATTTCACCACTAACGTCGCACCACCAGTCAATTGCATTAATTTATTAGAGATATATCATGTAACATGGCTATAAGCACATATTAATTCAGCTAAAAAATAACAAAATTTAAAGTTAAGCATGGACTATCTTTGATTGGTATAAACCATCTACCTAACTACTTTACTCTAGGGTGTAGCATGGTCTATCTTTTCTAAGCATAATCTATCAAATCTCTAACATTATATTCAGAGAAATGTTATTGTGTAATCATCTCATTCACAACTACAAAAAGTGAATGAGTAGTGTTTAATCACAATATTAAAATATCTAAGACAAGATAAAAAAAATATTTGTAATTGAATTAAAACTCTAAAACTGATTCTTATTGAAAAGTCAATTAAAAAAACTATAGATTACATAATCATCAATGATAAAAATTGTTCTCCAATAATTAAATACAATCAAACTAGTGTGTTAAGCTAGGGCTACATCACAACCCTAGCAAAGCATTTAGCCAAGCATGACTGGAGTGGAATTCTTCATGGTTGAGGAAGACATCTTATTTTTTTCCTAGTTGGGTACTAACACACACATGCCTCCACTGAGGCTCGAACCCCTGACCTCTCTTTAAGAAGTAGGGGCTTGGTACCGCTAGGCCACTGGCCTTTTGGTGAGGAAGACATCTTCACCGCCATGGATCAATCTTTTCTTTTTTTCTGAATGCTTCTCCTTTGATCTCAGCCTCAAGCTCCTCTGTATTTCCCTTCAATGCTATAGATGACTCCCTTTAAATAATAAAAGATCAGCCCTAAAGTTGCCTTTTTTATATAAAAGACATACATAGAAATTCTATCAAATAAGGACTCCAAAATTCGTACAGACTTCCAGCTCAATTTTTACTAGGTAAACAGTTGTTTTATGGAATCCTCATGAAATATAAAATTGTAGCTCTTCGAATTTCCTTTCAACTTACGTGGGAATTTAGCTATTTTGATAATTTAGGAGAGAGATACAGCAAGATTACCAAAATGGGTTCAAGTTATCAACTTAAGCGAAAGTTTCCTTTTTGGAGAAAGATTTTTCCTTTTCTTCTTATTTCCATTCTCTTCAACTTATGGCTTCTTTTGGACTATTTTCTAAGTATAATTATACTTGATCTTCAACATTACTCGATCCCACGGAATGTCATCTTTTAAAGCTCAGAATCACTGGTCCTGACTGATTTTACAATTAAAGCCCTGAAATAAATAAAAATAATAAAACAATGTAAAATCTTAAATAAACTACTACAAAGTGAATAAAACATGCAAGTTAAAGGGCTAAAATGTATAACATTCAGTGCCTAACAGTCATTGAATCCTACTCTTGTCCCATTAAATTTGAATCTTGAATCCATTGTTCGTAATCCTAGGTGAAGGTGTAATTCAAGTGACTCAATTTCATCAATGGAGGAACATAATGAGGACCATGTGGAGGACCTTGGTCACATCGACCAACAAGGTATTCTTTACCCTAATGTGCATCAACATCATGGAAACATTCAAGTACCATTAGGCATGCCAAGACCTTTCATCCCACAACAACGAGACCAAGTTCCAATGGGAATGCCTCGGCCAATTTTTGTTCCACCTTCATCTCCCATTGTTCAAGTAAATCATGGTGCTCGTGTAGAGCTACCGGTTGTGAATCCTCCCCTTACTTTAAGAGACCATTATGTGCCAAATGAGTATAATGCACCAATATGTATTCAATTACCTCAATTTAGAGCACACCATTATGAGATTAAACCACAAACAATTCAAATGCTTCCCAATTATCATGGGTAACCAAGTGAAGAACCTTATAAGCATTTAAATGAGTTTCTTGAAGTGTGTACCATCGTGAAATACAAGGACATGCCAGAAGAAGTTTTGAGGCTTAAACTCTTCCCTTTCACCTTTAAAGATAAAGCAAAATACTGGTCTAATAATTTGAGGCATTTTCTATAACTTCTTAGGCAGAGATGCAACAAGAATTTTTGAAAAAGTACTATCCGGTGTCAAAGACCAATTCAATGAAAACTTCAATTCGTGAATTCTTACAAGAGGATGGGGAATTGTTTCATGAGGCATGGGAACGATTGAACGATTTGCTTAGGAAGTGTCCATACCATGATATCCCTAAATGACAATTGGTTAAATTTTTCTTTGAAAGTTTGTCGGATAATTATAAAGGAATGGTTGATACTTTTATGGGTGATTCTTATCTTGATAGGCATGAAGATAATGTATGGTGCTTATATCAGAGTATGAGTGAGAATTCAATGCATCGATCTTTATCATCTAAAAATGGTAGAAATATAGGTAGAAGGAAGAACATCGCTTATATCAAGTTGACCATTCCAATGATATAGTCGTCGAAGTGAAGTCTTTATCCCAAAAGTTTGATCAATTTTTGATCAATCAAAATTCGGTGAACCAAGTGTCTTCCTCCTTTAATCATACTCATCATCCTTCCAATGAATCATACAGACTTGTTCTAGTGTTTTACATTCTACTTCCAATTGTCCTTATGGACATGCGCAAAGTGAACACCATGAACAAGTGAATGACGCTTTTATTAACCAAGGGAATAATCCCTACGGCATTCACTATAATGCTGGGTAGAGAAACCATCCAAACTTCTCTTGGAAAAGCCAAGAGGAAGGCTCAAACCCTCCCCAAGGTGGTTTACAAAGCAAGTATGTTCCGCCTCCAATGCGAGGCCAAGGTTCCCAAGGTTATCGTTCATCTTACCAAGCACCAAATGGAAACCAATTTTCAAACTCTCATTTTCCAAACCAATCCTTATATTCTCAAGGAAATTCAAGAAGTCCTGCATTTGAAAAGAAAGTTCTAACTGTTTTGGGTACTTTGGAGGCAAATATCCAATTGCTTCATTCTCACTCCTAATCGATTGTAAAGTTAGAAACCCAAGTCGGGCAAATAGCTAGTACATTGAATGTTAGGGAAAAAGAGAAAATGCTTTTGAATCCACCACCCAAGTAATAATTTGTTGTAGAGACCAATTCCTCTTCGGAAGGTCATGCCCTTGAACATATGAATGCGGTGACCACTTTGAGAAGTGGAAGAGTTTTTAAAAATCAAGTAGGTGTTTCCAATGAAGAGAGTGAACCGATGCAGCCCAAAGTTGACACTCGTCCCATCTCCCATCTTATTCCTCCTTCATTACATTTGAAAGAATCTAATATTGAAAATGTTGCAAAGAGTGATTTTGAAAAAGCTTTTGAGCCTAAAGCTTTATTTCCGGATGCTTTGAAAGCATCCACCTCTCTTGAAAAGCAACAAAGCAAGGCAAATTGATGCGACCTAGTATGTGCACAAAATAATGCACAACACTTTAGGTTTAGAATTAATGTCAAGTGGGCATCATATTTTATAATTTATAAACCGCTAGATACTTATACTATGTAGTATAAAGTGAGAAGGGATTGAACCCAGACCTTTGGCTTGGATTTAAATAAGACAATTGGTTTTAACAAGTGATTACCATAAGAGAGAGAAAATAAAGAGATGGTTGGTTGATTAAGCTAGTGAACAATTAAATTAAAATGCAATGAAAATAAACTAAATTAAAGTTAAAGGTTTAAGAGATAGAAGAGAATTCTTAGGGTTTATTGGAATCACCACTAAGCTCATGCAATTAACCACTTGTTTTTCATTAATGGGGAGAACATTATTGCAACTTAAATGTAGCTTCAATCACTAAAACAACTTGCAATCAAGTATGCATGAATTATCAAATGTAAGTATAAATTGTCTACTTAATGACATGTAAACTAGGGTGTAGATCAACCCATCAAGCCTAAGCATACTCCATCAAACTAACCATAATTGCATCTAATGAGAACATACATTAATCAAGAGGATAATGGAATTTGCATATAATAAGTGTGGATTATCAATTCAAGCAATGAATTGTCTACCTCCTGACAGGTAAACTAATTTGTAGCATAACCCATCAAGATAAAGTATAACCCATCAAATTAATCAGCAATCCCATCCAATAAAACCCATGCCATGGCCATCACTAAACCCAAATAACAATGGAATAGAGTGTTGAGTATAATCCTCTAATTACATATAGACATGCAATTACATAGAGAATTAATGAAAGAATTAATCTTTAACATCTAATCAAGAGCATAACCCTAGATTAATTATACATAGACATATAATTAACATATAGAGTTAATGGAAGAATTAAACCAACACAAGCCATGATTTGTCAAATCAAGCATGTAAATAGGAATCACAAGGCCATAACATCAACTATAACAATAGATTAATCTCCCCAAAAATAGAAATACAAGGGTTTAGAAATACATAAACTTAGGGCTCAACCAAGCCCTAAGTGGAGATCTAGCCTATCATGGTTGTGGTGGTCAAGGTGTCAACAAGATTGCCCATAAGTTACAAAAATTAGCCTAAAAAACAAAATCCCGTAGCCAAGTAAACATCAATCCCGTAATGCTACCAGGTGCTGGGGGATCGATCCCCCAGCCTTGGGGATCGATCCCTTAAGGGCATTTTTAATTCTAAGAATAGTGGGGGATCGATCCTCCAGAGTTGGAAATTTCCTTTGAGCCTTATTTAGTTTCATTTTAGCCCTAAGCTAATTGGTTTACTTCTTCATCTTTGGGAACATCATCAAAGGCCCAAGATTGACCGCTTTTGAAGAATAACCACACTATATGAGCAATGGGCTGCGACCACTTTTTACCATTTTCTGAACTTTTTCTGATGTCTTTGCTTGACTTTAAAAAGGCCTTAGTGAACCAAAATTAGTCCGTTTGAACCTTATTGACTTGAAATTGACAAAAATATAAATTATAACTTAAACATGAAAAATAAGATAGATGGAAGGACTAAAATACCCTAGTTTAGGTGCTGAAATATGCAACATTTAAGCACTTATCACAAATGAAATAATTGATGTGTTCAGGCAAGTTAAAATCAATCTTCCTCTCTTGGATGCAATTCGATAAATTCCGGCCTATGCCAAATTTTTTAAACATCTTTGCACCTTTAAGAGGAAGAACAAGAGTCAAGCACCAAGAAAAGTTGTTTTAACCGAGTAAGTAAGCTCAATCTTGCAACACAACACCCTCCCAAAATTCAAAGACCCTGGTTTATCGACAACTGCATGCACTTTTGGTGACCATGTTATTAATCGGGCTCTTTTGGATTTAGGAGCAAGTGTGAATCTTCTCTCTTATTTGGTTTATGTTCAATTGGGCTTAGGTGATTTGAAACAGACGTCGGTAGTTTTGCAACTAGCTGACCGATTAATTAAGAAGCCCTGGGGTATCATTGAGGATGTATTGATTAAAATTGACAAGTTCTTCTTCCTAGTTGATTTCATTGTCATTGACACGGAGCCAGTCCCAAATCCTAAGAGCTAAATTCCCGTTATCCCTGATTATCCTTTCTTGGCTATCGCTAATGCCAACATTAATTGTAGGATGGGGATAATGAAGATTTTATTTGGTCACATGAAAGTAAAGTTGAACATTTTTAATCCAACCCCTAAATCTATGGAAAACATGAAGAGATATATGTTGTTAAAAAATGTTTTAAAAGTGACAAAAATGAGTCTTTGCTTGGTGTTGAAACAACAAATGATTTGTCTTCCAAAAAAGTTTTAAAAGAAAGTGTTTTCAAACCTAATGTTGAAAGGGCATGGAAGTCCAAAAATTTTGTTGACAAAGGGCCATCAATTTCATTTGAACCAAATCCAACAAGTTCCTTAAGGAATAGTTTGTTGGGTGGGATTCAAAGTTCCATTCACCCCATTAAGGAGGGGATGCATACTAAGATCTTTATTTCGGGCTAAAAGAGCCCAACGTCTTACTAAAGATGTTAAACACTAGTGCATCATAGGGTTTTTCAACCCTATTCCTTCCTCATTTCTCTTTTATTTTCTTTTCTTGCGTCGTCTAGATACAATCTGGGATCATTTATTTTGTTTGAGACTTTGATAAGGAATGTATGTACTTTCATCTCCAAATTAGGCATTTAGTGCCTGTTCAATTGATCACAAGAGATATTCGATCGATTGAACATCATCTCTGCATATTTTCATCTCTCTGTCCCATCGTTCAAGATTCTCTGCATATTTCAGC
Organism: Cornus florida; assembly: GCF_030987335.1. Taxonomy (NCBI): domain Eukaryota; kingdom Viridiplantae; phylum Streptophyta; class Magnoliopsida; order Cornales; family Cornaceae; genus Cornus; species Cornus florida. The sequence goes on along the minus strand of NW_026775577.1, from coordinate 41,507,299 downwards.
TCTCTGTCTATCATTTGAACTTTTTGTTCGATTGTTCCAAGTTCACCTCAATCGATCTAGATATCCTTATGATCGAGCTCAATTCTATACTTAGAATTTTTTTAAAGTTTTGAAAATTTCATCTCTCTGTCCCATTGTTCGAATGTCTGCATATTTTCAGGTCTTGGATCGATCGAGTTCTGATCGATCATTCTCCGATCGTTCAGGGTTTTCTATTGACTTTCTTTTCTCTTTAACTTTTTAAAATTCAAAAAGATTTTTAATTTTCAAAAATTCAAAATTTTCAAAAATATTTTTGTCATTTTGTAGATTTGATCAATCTGGGCACCCTCATGATCGATCTAGATTTCAATCGATCTGATGAACCATGTGATTGATCACACATGTGGGGAATATTTTTTTAAAAATAGACCCAAGGGTCATTTGGATCGTTCATTTCATCAATCCAAAGCCCTCTCTCCCTCTTCTGACATTCTCCAATCATCTTCCCTATCTCCGGCGAGATTCCAGCAAATCGAAAGCTCCATCTCCTCCATTTCCGATCTCGTCTCTCTTTTCTCTTCATCTCTCTTCTCGGATTTCAGTAAGTTTATACTCCCTTTCATTTTTGTGTTGATTCATGTGTTCTCTTGTTGCCATGCTTGGATTCCATGCTTTTAAGGTTGATTTTGTTTTCATTTTTAGAATCATGAACATGTGTATATATATATGTATATATGTGTATATATCGTTTTTATTTTCGAATTTGAATTGGGGGTCACGTGCCGTTTTAAGTGACCATATTTGCGTTATTGAGGTATATAGGGGGTCACGAGACTTGAAGTGACCATTGGGTGGGTGACTTTTCATTTCTCAACAAGTTCGATCAATCACATCAGTGCTCTGATCGTTCAAAGCATGATCGATCCAATGCATGTCATGATCGATCCAACTTAAATCGATCACATTTTTCCATGATCGTTTGAACTACATTGTTTTGTATATTTATACTCCTATACCCTTTCCTGTGTTTTATGCAATCATATCTATGCCCAATGCCTGTATTTTCCATATTGGTTGCATTCTTTGCCCACCATGTCTAGCATGTTTCACATTATTTGATCACTCACTATCTATACTTGGCTTGCATGACCACTTGCAGAGATAGATTCGTGTGTTTATATACTGTGATATTTGCTTCATTTTAAGCATCGTGTTGTCTATCTTACTCTGAAAAACATGTTTCTATCTTTTGTGCTTTCATTTATGTATCTCATATACTATTTCCTATTACTGAATACAATTGCAAGTGTTCTTTCTTTTTGCAGGCCATAACTATGTTTAAGACTACAGCTAACCGAACTTATGGTCGCCGGGTTAGGCAGCGGACTAAGGAGACTAAAGAGCCAGCTCCTGCACAATTCTAGCATTCCTCTTCTCCATCTTCTTCATCTCAGGAGGGTAACCCCATGCCACCTCCTTCACCTGCTCTCGTGCCACCTCTGGTACAACCTTAGATAGTCCAAGACAAGGTTACTCAAAAGTTTGCGCACCTTTCAGTGGCGCACGAGTCTACATTTGATAAGGATTTCTTTGCATGGGCAGCCACGACCAAGTGGTCATACGACGAGATCTACCGTCACCGCCTTTCTCCTATCTTGACCCCAGTGACCAATCCAGTCTACCCGAGACTTGTTTGGCTTTTCTACTAGAACCTTAGGCTGAGTCTGAGTAACTTAGCTGAGCTGCAGACTACCATTGACGGGGATCTTATTCGTATTACTATCGAGATACTATCGACAGCGTCTCAGTGCCCACATACCTGTCCTCCGGGCATTGATTATGCGATTTTACAGCGGCATTCATTTGTAGATATGTCCACAGCTCTTCATTGGACCATTATTGCCGCTAACACTTATGCCACTCGGACCAACCTGCCTGACTACATGTGGTTCTTTGATTTGTTTTATATAGAAATGTATATATGGCTGGGCACAAGACCCAGCGGTAGGCAGATTTCCTTACAGCTTTATATACCATCGATACAGGGCATTGGTTTTTAGTTCCTACACTCTACTGGAGTGTCATGATGAAGCTGTATGGCGAGTTCATCAGCAAGAGCGACCCGCAGCGGCCCAAGTTCTTCCCTTATGCTTACTTGATTACACAAATCCTCCGAGATCAGCACTACCCTTTTGACGTAGGGGAGGTCACCGAGTTTGGTGCATGCCATTATGGAAAGAAGGACTGGAATAAGAGCTATAATGCTCTTATCAAGAGTTTGGAGATAGAGGCAGCCCAAGCGGCGGAGGATGCAGAGGCAGAGGAGGAGGAGGCAACAGTAGCAGGGAGAGTTAGTATTGACTTAGAGCAGGAGCCTCCAGTGGGATTGCCACACCCTTTTCAGGAGCAGAGTCACCACTCTCAGAACCAGGATAAGCATCAGTCTTCTAATGATTCCAGATTACACCGTCAGGATGATCTATTCATTCCCGACGCTCAGGCTCATTCAGACATGCGAGAGGAGCGTTTCTAGGCATTATAGGATGTAGTCCTTTCTTTTAGGGTAGATATGGCCACCCTCCACACAAATGTCATGACCGCACTGCGAGACATATCCATTCAGATCCAGGGTTTACGCCAGACTGTCATCTTCTGCTTGACCTCTCTTTATCTTATACTTATACTTCTAATCTTAGACTGCTACTTTGATACTATTATTTAATTTTTGCGGCTAGTCTGTTAGCCTGTTGACTGTAATGTACATTATACTTTCTTTATTTTTGGATCTTTTGGATGTTAGGTTTATATTTTGATCTATTTGTGTATGTTGACTCCATTATCAGGTGCATCATAGTGACTTCAGTGAGAGAGTGCAGCCCATATTTTTCAAGACCATCCTTATCCCTCTCTCTCTTTCATTTACTATCTCACTTACATTAGCATGTCCACTGTGCACCATTATTTATCCCATTTTGTTATTTGATGAGAGTTTATCCCAGTGCCATCTTTTCCGGACCACAGTTAATCCCAAGTTTGGGGGGGTTAAACTAACCACTTTGGATACTTGTGTCCCAACCATTCATCGCTATAGCTACACTGATGTATTCTTTCCTCTTTCTTTTTTTCTTATTGCACATTGAGGACATTGAGGGCCCAAACTCTAGGTTAATAATTGAACTTGTTTATTAAAAAAAAAAAAAAAAGAAAAAAAAAAGTTGCAAAAGCAATAAAAAGTGAGGACTTCTCCTAAAAGGTGAAAAGTAGGAAATGATCAGATGGAGGTTGTTTTTATTTGTAGCCTAGTTGATTTGAGCTTGTAAGTCCTTAGGGGTGTTTGAATACCTAATGCCCTAAAGCCGTCCGGTTTGGGAGTCATTAACCTAACGCTCGACCTCATGGATCGCTAGAAAGCTTAATAGATTAACACATTGCACTATGTTTCCATATTTGATCCTTAAGGTTAAAAAAAATAAATAAATAAATAATCGAGTGAAAAGAATAAGCGCACCTAGTTGAATAAAGCTTTAATAAAAGGTCCATTCTCCATTCTTTGTCTTGATGATCGGTACTAGATTTGTGTGTTAGTTTGAGGCCGGATGTGATCATTTCTTTACTTGGCTTAGATAGCAACATATTTGATGTCGGTTCACTTCAAAAGGATTCTAGAATTGTTTTGATTTGCATGATCATTGTCTTGATGTGTGGAGGACCATACTTGTTTGCTTGATGTTGAAATTTTAGGAGATTGCCTGAAAATGGTTGAAAAATTGCATATTTGAGGTAGTTTTCTCCCTATAATTGTTTGGAATATTGGTGCCTCTTTAGTGAGAAATAGCTTAATTTTTATGGGTATCATTTCTGGAAACCCTCACGAGACTTCACTCGTCCACTAGGGGTAACCTAGGGGTCTAAAAGGCTTGTTGCATATGCTAAATGCAATCGTGTTCCCTACGAAAGTGGCGTCATCCATTTATTGCTTTCTAGTTCATTTTTGTATAGTTTTTGGTTTACTATTTTTCTGTTGTAGTTCATCGCTAGGGACTAGTAATATTTAAGTTTGGGGGTGTGATAAGCGCTGAAACGTGCGCATTTAAACCCCATAATCTTGAATATTTTAGGACCTTATTCAATTATATTTTCCCGTTTTAGTCTAATTTCCTGTTATTTCCCTTTTCAGGCACTTATCCCCAAAATAAGTCGATTAAGCTGAATTAGAGCATTTAAAGAAGTAATCTCAAGCTTAGTGGAAAAAAGGAGCAAAGTGGAAGCAAAGTGGTGAAAAGCCTTTTCCGATCCATCGGACCAAGCCATGATCGATCACACTATGATCGTTGCCATGATAGATCGAACCTTTGTCCTTATCCTCTAGAAAATTTCCTATTCGATCAATCCAACCTTTCCTTTGATTGATCGAACCCATTTGATCTTATCTGCACCAACCAGTTTTGCCCTTTTCCTAAAAAATATCTCAGCCTTGTCCTTATCCAAAAAGTTTGCCGCCGTGGTTCGATCAATCCGACCAACCATGTGATTGATCGAACTGCTTAAAATTGCATGAAAAATAAATTTCAAGCCAAATTAAAGGTGTGCTCGTGGTGCAATCATTTGGAGGTCCTAGTGCACGAGGTCTGACCATTGGGTGTCACTTACTAGACACTAGCAATTGTAAATTAATGGGGACACTTAAGTTGTAAAATGTGTGTGTGTGTCTTTAATTGAAAACTAAACATGGATGGCAAATAGGCATAGATTGTCTAGTCAATCTAATGAATATCACAACATATCAAATGAGACCAAAAACCATTCAATTCAACCACAATTAGAGCACACACAATATTCTAGAGACATGTACTCTTTGTATTCGTAAGCATGGAACATCAAGAAATAAGAATAGATAGTCCACCTATCTAAGAATTTAAAGCAACTACACTACATCTAGGCTAGAGACATAAAAATTAAACCAATTAAACTAAAGGTGTGGCACAATCCATCAAGAAACAAGTGTGAACCATCAAATAAATTACAAGAGAACTCAATTAAGCACTATGTTTTGACCATCACTAAATTAACAACATCAATACACGTAGACATGCATTAATTCCATTAAATCAAGAGAAAAGCACATGAATCATCCATTCCAGCATACATAGACATATGGATAGAAATAAATAATCAATTTAAAGCATTAATCTATACACATCAAGTAAAAACCACAAGTATATATTTATTTAAGATCAAAACATCTATTACAACTAAAATCCCCAAAAATGTACAAAAGACTAGGTCTAGAAAGCAAACATAGGGGCTATCTCTAACCCCAAGTGAAGGATTTAGCCACTCATTATAGTGGTCAAGGAACCCTCAAGGGCTAGCTTGGAGATTGGCATCATCATCTTCATCCTTGCTTCTTTCTCAAAACCCTAGTTCTAGAGAGAAAACTATGTAAAAATATCTACTCTATGAATATTCTTAGATAATATGATTGTATGTTCAACTAAATCATTACATTCCTCTTTTGAGTAGCCTCCAAGTTAGAATAATAGCCTATGATTGGAGGAAATTCGTAGCTATACAAATTAGGTAGAGAACAATGCGCTCAGGAATTAAATAGCACACTGCCAGCAGGCACATCGATCGATCGAAGATCTTCGATCGATCAAACACTTAGCTTCGATCGATCAAAGCTGACGTGGCACCCAAATATCTTCCAGGATTTATCCAATTGGCTGAGCTGGAACCGCCTTACTTTGATCGATTGTAGACCTCTTCGATCAATCAAGACTCCCCTTTGATCGATCGAAGTTCCCCTGGAGCATTTTTCTAAGCTTCTTTCTAACTTTGTTCCTTAGCTACAAAATGAGGCTAAATGGCTCTTGTTAGCCTATTTGAACTTTATTCACCTGAAATAGGCAATAACACAAATAAGTATCTAAATCATGAAAGTAAGATAGATGAATGGACTAAAATACCCCAGCTTAGGTGCTAAAATGCATCACATTTGAGCACTCATCACACCCCCAAACTTAGATATTGCTAGTCCCTAGCAATGAACTACAAGGAGAAGAGAGGAATAAACAACTAAGTAACTATGAACTATAAAGTAATAAAATGATAACGCCGCTTTTGTAGGGAACACGATTGCATGTAGCACATGCAATAAACCTTTTAAACCCCTAGGTTACCCCTAGTGGACGAGTGAAGTCTCGTGAGGATTTCTAGAAGTGATACCCATAAACATTCAGCTCTTTCTCACAAGAGAGGAACCAATGTACAAAACAAGCATCGGGAGAAAACTACCTCAAGTATGCAATTTTTCAACCCTTTCTAAGCAATCTCCCAAAATTTCAATATCAAGCAAGCAAGTATGGTCCTCCATACATTAAGACAATGATCATGCAAATCAAATCAACTCTAAAATCCTTTTTAAGTGAACAGACATCAAATATGTTGTTATATAAGCCAACTAGAGAAATAATCACATCATTACCCTCAAATTAACACACAAATCTAGTACCTATAATCAAAACAAAGAATGAACCTTCTAAGCCAACTAGAAAAATTATTATTATCCTAGAGTTTGGGCCCTCCACCTTTTAGTGCGAGAAATTCAATGCTTGATGAGGCTAGAATCCCGGCTGCTCAATGAAAATGGATTGTTATCCACTTTTCTCAATATGAAAGCTTTGAATGCACTACTAGCTCAATTGGGATATAACCAAATCAATAGTTAACAAAGCATGTACCCCACAAATGAATGCTAGTGTACGTCTGTGCTATGCTAGGGTGAATCTCAAAACAATTATAAGATCAAAATGATATGGACCACTAATGCAAGAAAAATATCAATCTTTCGAAAAATTTACTCCTAAATGGCATCCACAAGGCATACAAGGAGTATTCGACTCTTAAGTTAAGTAATTTTTAAATTCAAAGTATCATAGTCCTCAGAAGATCAAAATCATAACCCAAGACTCTCAAATCATACCATATGCATAGAAAGTAAGTGCGACATGTAAAATATGCTAACACACCCCCAAACTTAATCTGTGCATTATCCTCAATGTGTAAAGAAGTAACAGATAATGAAAAAAGTATACAAAATGGGTGAAACAAAAGGGACCCGGCAACGGAAGCTTAGCTTTGGAAGACGCACACCCAAACTTAGATTCCGGAAACCTATCTGAAAATGGTCATACTAACAACTGTCAAAGTATATGCATCAATCCAACAGAATATCCAAAATAATATCCAAAATAATATGAAACAATATCCAAAATAATAATATCCAAAACAATATCCAAAACCAGTGCAACTGTCTAGATGGTGTAGAAATATCGCAGTCATAACAATACATATGGCAATGAAGATAATGATTAGGAAAGAGAGAGAATGGTAGCATCAGACAGTAGGATCTCGAGTAAGCATATCCGCAATATGCTGTAGCATAGTAGACATCTCAGTGCTGTGGCGAATGAAAGAATCTGTAAGGTGAGTGCGCAGTGCCCTTAGCTCATGTCTCACCTCAGCTACATCATCTCGTAGCGTATTAGATCGATGAACTAAATCATCATGTCTCCCCACTAAGTCGTCATGTATCCTCACCAGATTATCATGCCTCCTCGTGATATCCTTATGCCGCCCAATCATGTCAGCTCTGAAAGATATGAAATCTGTGTGTAGCTAAGCTACCTCTGATCTATAGCAAGAATCAGTGCTGGTATGGGCTGTCGGCTCAGTAAGAGGGGCATGTGAAGGGCCAGTCTACTGAGATGCAGTAGGTACATCTGGCTAGGAGGTAGAACCAGAAGTGGTAATACGACGTCTCTGCTTGGGGGGAGATTTATCAGTTGTGTCATCCTCTAGAGCGTCGCCTACTGCGGCTGTCTGTGCTGCCTCTCTCTATAACTGTGCATGTAGTCTCTTCATATCTCTATTGGTTGAAAGTCTTATTCCAGCGGGTCAGGTCATAAGCTCTCTTTGCCGGTCAGCATCGGGCTCTGGAATCTCCTCAGGGTTAAACTGGTACCCTTGGTCTATAAGCAGTTGGGTGATCAAATGGCCAGAAGGTAAAGGCCAAGTCTCTGCCCTGGAGCTGTGCGAAAGATGCAAGTTCTTTCAGAACTTATGGATGAGCTCCAAATAAAAGCAGGAATAGAGATCCAGTACCCCTGATCTAAATAATATAGTGCCTGAAAGATCCCCTCTCGCCTCTGAGTGCCATGGCCTGTGGGGAAAGCATTGAGGTACAGCACTAAATTAAAGAATCAGTACCGGGGATCAATCTCAACCTGCTCTACAAAGAAGTGCCCCTCATATACTACTTGTGGTGATATTAAAGCCACCATGGTCAGCTCAGAGGGGAATGGTAGGTGTGTAGTGTAGAGAGGCTCCTGAGTATCATTAGCCAACGGAGAAGTATGGGGGCAACGACTGGCAGCAGCTATGGCCGAAAAAGAAATTTCAATCTCCTGGCCATCAATGGTAGTGTGTAACAGAAATTTGTCATCCTCATCCATCCAAAGGTGCTGGTAGAAGAGATCAACTAACCGGGGGTAGACAACTGTGTCTGCTGGGGTTATAATAGCATACTACCCTGCCTCATAAGCTCCTTATATAACCACCTGGTTTGGTCCAAGGTAGCAAATGTAGCTGTATCGAATCTGTACTCGGTCTCCCGTGCCTTAGTGGCGTAAGACTTAGCAGGAACCTCACGAATAATGGCCTGGTCAGTGTCTATAGAGTGTGTCTCAGACTAGACTAATGCCAAAGATGAAGAAAAAGAAGACTCTGGAACTGGAGATGGAGGCTGTGGAATTCTGTGAACTCACTTCCTAGCAAGAGTCTTTCTTCTAAGCTGCATCTATAAATACACAAGAATAAATCAGTGCACAGGTTAAGGATAAGGTAAGCAACTGAAAAAAAAAAAAAAAAAAAAAAAAAAAAAAAAAAAAAAAAGCATGTCAGAATCAAGTAAAAACAGATAGAATATACGAATAGGATCATGCTTGTGCAAGAAATGAATAAGAAAGCTTCAGAATTAGCATTCAACATGCTTCAACTAGATAGGATAGATCAAAACACAATCAACAATGGCAATAAAGCAGTGATGGCATAGAGGGCAGAAAAGTCATATATGGAACATTTTAAGCAGAAATATGATCAACATGACAAACTTAGGCTGTGATGTGCATAAAGGATGCAACGTGCATTCACAGACCTAAAACTCAATTAAATGCTGCAATGTCATGACAAGTAAACCCTAGGATAACATCGTATCAATTCCTAGTAAGAAGGTCTACAAGTGCAATAGTGAAGATCAAATACAGTAAGCAGGATAACATGGAGTATATAGGCATGGCAATTGTCAACCTAGGAATCAAGAAACTGGCAAGTCATGTAATAAAGAATAAGTGAACTACAAGGTTGCAAGACACTACAATCCAAGGCATGTTATGACAAGCAAGTTTAAGAATGAGTCCTGGACATGGTATACAATTAGATAACATATATCAGAATGATGCACAAAGAATAACAATTCCAGACAAAGAAATATCCTGTACTACGATGCAATAAAATCAATTTCTTATGATTACTTAGAACTCATGACTCCCTCTAAAGCTGAAATGAGCAGTGAATGGTCAAACATTAAGAATACAAGAAGCTTACCAACTGAAAGTCAGAATCTGGACTGAAAAGAACCTCGGTCATGAAGAATAGATCACAAGTGTAAAATATCAAGACAATGGCATGGAAACCAATAAACATCAATATCAAGCAAGCACATTTCAACACTTAGTTCAAATTTCATTTCAAAATCTCAAGTAAGTGCAAGAATCAATACTAAGGTCAAAGAACAGAAGCAACATTAATATCATAAATTTTAAACTTCCAAGAATCCATAATACACCCCCAAACTTAGTCAGAAATCAATTCCAAGAATATAAGCTCAAAAAGATCAAAATCATGATAAAGAAGGTCAAAAGTCATCAAACTGTGCCTTAGCATGGCAAGAATCAAAAATTCTATCACAACAAGTTTAAAGGCACTTAGCATTTTCAAATGGATGCAAAAGATCAAATGGAACAAGCTTCAACTCAAGCAAGGGCATTTTGGTTAACTTTAGAAGTTTTTAACACTTTTGGGGCAAATTGTGAATTTTGAAAACTTTTAGGTCAAGATAATCAATTGCATTGTATATACATTTCATGACAAGAATCATGCAATAAATGAACAACATGAAGAGGAATCATGCAACTCGACTTCACATTTTTTTTTTCAAGAAAGTTCAAAATTTTCCATTTTAATTACTTGAAACCCAACAAGTGTGATCACAAAGCATTTTAACAATGAAAGATCATTTTACCAAAAATGATGCACTCAACCTAATCAAAAATTTTCAAAGAGATCCATATGAAACATTTTTGCATTGAAGACAAGACTTATGATTTACAAAAGTACAAAATCAAATCAAGTCATGCTTGCAATCAATTTAGGCAACTTAAAACACATCCATGCATTTCACATTCAAGCAAATGAGAGAAGGTGGAATTATGCTGACAACAATTCAAACTTTCAATGCCGTTCAAGTTCAAAAATATTTTAATTTCAAAGAAATTTTTCATCTCAACAGAAAAATTCCATTTTTGACTTCAAATTTTCAATTCAACTCAACAAGAAAAATGTTATCCAATCAATTCATTTTCAAAGTCAAAACATTTTTGGGCTTTCAAAATAACTTTAAAATTTTCTTTCTTTGCAACCCAACTTCAAATTTAAAAATCTTTTCAAATTCCAACTCAAAGTTTAAGAATCAAACCACATGCCTTTTGCGATTTTAAAAATCAAAGTTCAATAATTTTATAAAAATCCGGCATGGTCTCCCTTTAAAAATGGACATCCCAAATATTTTCAAACACAAGAAATATCATGCATTTTATATTCAGTCATCAAGCAATCAACTCCAACATTCAAATTATTCTCATTCAACAACTCATCAATCAATAAGGACACTGCCCACAATCAATCCACAAAACCAATTCAATTTGCCCGTTCTCCTTCTAACAACTACAATCAATAATAATCCATTCTCTAATTTATCAAAGTATGCCCATCACCATTCAACCAAAATCAACATCAAAGGCAAATACAATTTTAATTTTTGCCAAAAAAAAAAAAAAAAAATTTAACAACTTTTGCATTTTTTATTTTTTTTATTTTGTTTTATTTGTTGTTTTCAATTTTTATTTTGTTTTCAAAGTTTATATATACAAGAATATATACCAAATGAAAATTAAAAATGCAAAAATAAAATGAAAACAAGAAACAAAATAAAAATAAAATGATGCAAAAATGAAAACTTGAAAATTTGGAACTCACCCGACAACTTAGAGAGTAGAGAAGGGTAGAGCAAGAGATTTGGAGCAAAAACGGAGGCTTTCCAAGCTCGCCGGCATTGGAGAAGACGCTGGAACCTCACCGGATTCTGCAGAAACTTGCCAGAGATGGATTCGAGTCCTCCTTGGCCTAAATCGGCCGAAGGTGATGAAAATAGGGGAGAAAGAGTGAAATGGAGAGAGTGAAAAGAGGAAAAGCTTAGCCACTGGGCAAAACCTCTTTGCCGCCGTCAATGGTGGTGTGGTGAAGATGAAGCTTCGGCTTCTCCTTTGGTTGCCACTGGAAATGAGAGAAGGTTGGGTGGTGGCTATATGAGATTGAGGGAGAATGATAGAGAGAGAGAGAGAGGTGGATTAAGAAGGTTTGAAAGAGAGAATGATTCGATGAGAGAGAGATGAGGGTTTGGGTTTGTGTGAGGGAGATGATGAATAGGAAGGGAGAAAAAGTAAAATAGAAAAAGAAAGGGAAAAGAAAAAAGGGGGAGAAAAAGAAAAAAATAATAATAAAAAAAATTTCTAGAACTGAATGGCCAAAGGGATTTCTGTAAAATTCAAATGACGCATTTTCGATCGATCGAAAGACTTCGATCGATTGAACCCTTAACTTCGATCAATCCAAAATGGATTTCGATCGATTGAACTTACCTTTGATCGATCGAAGTGGTATTTCAAAAATCCTCAATACAGGTGATTTGATCAATCGAAGTGGGACTTCAATCAATCGAACTTGAGTTCAATCGATCGAAACCTCACTGGCGGTACTCAAAATGCAGGAATTGGCCCGTAAGTCGGATTTTTCAACTCATATCTAGACGATGCAGAAATATATAAAACCAGAAATGAGGGAAGAATAGGGTTATCAAACCCTACGAAATACACTAGTCTTTAACGTCTTTAGCAAGACGTTGGGCACTTTTAGCTCGTGTCAAAAATTTTGTTGTGCATCCCCTACTTGGCGGGGTGAATAGACTTTTGAATCCCACCCAACAAATTGTTCCCTAAAGAACTTGTTAGTTTTGATTCAAAGGAGATTGATGGTCCTTTGTCAATGCAACTCTTGGGCTTCCATGCCCTTTCAACCTTTGTTTTTGAAACAACATCTTATGAAATCAAGTTTGAAGATAGACCTTTGGAAATTCTACTTTCAAACTAAGACTCAACTCTTTCAAAGTCATTTTCAAGACATTTTCCACAACACACACATCTTCATGCTCATCCATTGAATTCAAGGTTGAATTAAATATATTCAACTTCACTTTCATGTGGCCAAACGAAATTTTCATTATCCCCGTCTTACAACTGATGTTGGCATTTACGGTTGCCAAGAAGAGACGGCCAAGGATAACAGGAATTTAACTCTTGGGATTTAGAATCGGTTCCGTGTCAATGACAACGAAATTGACCGGGAAGAAGAATTTATCAATTTTAATCAACACATCCTTAATAATACCCCGGGGCTTTTTGATGGATCGGTCGGCAAGTTACAAAACTACCGACGTTGGTTTTAAGTCTCCTAAGCCCAAATTTAACAAACACCAAATATGGAAGAAGGTTAACACTTGCTCCTAATCAAGAAGAGCCCGATTAATGACATGGTCACCAATGATGCAAGAAGTAGTAGGTGAATCGGGGTCTTTGAATTTTGGGAGAGTGTTGTGTTGCAAAATAGAGCTTACTTGTTCGGTCAAAACCACTTTCTTTGGTGCTTGGCTCGTATTCTTCCTCTTTTTGGTGCAAAGATCTTTCAAGAATTTGGCATAAGCCAGAATTTGTTTAATTGCATGCAAGAGAGGAAGATTAATCTTCTTACCTAAAAATTTCAATTATTTCATTGACCTTAGTCTTTTGCTTTTTAAGAGAAATGGATCATTTCAAGGCATCCAGAAATAGAGCTCTTGGCTCAAAATCTTTTTGAGAATCACTTTCAACACAAGAATTTTTCAAATCATCTTTTAAAACTTTTTCAATAAAGGGTTCATGCACATGTAACGAAGGAGGAATAAGATATGAGACGAGACGGGTGTCAACTTTTGGTTGCACCGGTTCACTCTCTTCATTAGAAACTCCAACTTGATTGTCAACAATTTTTTCGCTTCTCAAGGTTGTCACCGCATTGACATGTTCAATTGTGGGACTATCTGAGGAGGAATTCGTCTCCACAATTAATTGTTGCTTTGGCGGTGGATTTAAAGGCATTTTCCCTTTATCTTTAGTATTTAAAGTACTAGCTATTTGCCTGACTGGGGTTTCTAGCTTAGTAATGGATTGAGAATCAGAATGAAGCAATTAAGTGTTCGCCTCTAAAGTACCTAAAGCAGTCAACATTTTTTCCCCAAAAGCAGGACTCCTAAAATTTCCTTGAGAATAAGATGATTGATTAGGAAAATGAGAGTTAGAAATTTGATTTCCATGTGATGATTGAAAAAGATGATCTATAACCTTGGGAACCTTGGCCTTGTATTGGGGGCGGAACATACTTGCCTTGAAAACCACCTTGGGGAGGGTTTGAGCCTTTCCCTTGGCTTTTCTAAAAGAAGTTTGGATGGTTCCTCCACCCGGAATTATAATATGTGCTATAGGGATTATTTCCTTAGTTAACAAATGCGGCATTCACTTGTTCGTTCATGGTGCTCACTTTGCACATGTCCATTAGGACAATTGGAAGTAGAATGTAAAACACTAGAACAAGTCATGCATATTTCATTAGATGGATAATAAACATGATTAGGGGAGGAAGACACTTGATTCACCAAATTTTGGTTGATAAAAAATTGATCAAACCTTTAAGATAAGGATTTCATTTCAGCGGCAATAACATTAAAATTGTCAACTTGATACAAGCCAACATTCTTCCTTCCACCTAAATTTTTACCATTTTTAGATAAGATCGATGCATTGAATTCTCACTTATGCTTTCATATAAGAGCCAAACATCATCCTCATGCCTATCAAGATAAGAATCACCCATGGAAGCATCTACCATTCCTTTAAAGTTATCCAATAAACCTTCAAAGAAAAATTGAACTATTTTCCATTTAGGCATGTCATGGGGTGGACACTTCCTAAGCAAGTCATTGAGGTACTCCCATGCCTCGTGAAACAATTCCCCTTCCCCTTGAGAAAATTCTCTAATTGAAGTTCTCATTGCATTGGTCTTTGAAACCGGATAGTACTTTTTCAAGAACTTTTGTTGCATTTCTGCACAAGAAGTTATCAAAAAAGGCCTAAGATTGTTGAACCAATATTTCACTGTGTCTTTAAGGGTAAAAGGAAAAGGTTTAAGTCTTAAAACCTCTTCCGGCATGTCCGTGTATTTCACGGTGGAGCACACTTTAAGAAACTCATCCAAATGCTTGTAAGGTTCTTCACTTGGAAGTCCATGATAGTTGGGAAGCATTTAAATGGTTTGTGGCTTAATCTCATAGTGACGTGCTCTAAAGGGGGGCAATTGAATGTATATAGGTGCATTACATTCATTTGGCATATAATGATCTCTCAAAGCAAGAGGAGGATTCACAATTAGTGGTGCAGCTTGATTGCCTTGAATAATGGGAGGTTGTGGAGAAAAAATTGGCCGACGCATTCCCAATGGAACTTGGCCTTGTTGTTGTGGTGGAATGAAAGGTCTTGGCATGCCTAAAGGTACTTGAATGTTATCATGATGCACATTCGGGTGGAGGATACCTTGTTGGTCTATGTGACCAAGGTTCTCCACATAGTCCTTATTATGTTCTTCCATTGATGAAATGGAATGACTAAAATTACCCCTTCCCTTAGAATTACGAACAATGGATTCAAGATTCAAATTAAGTGGGACAAGAGTAGGATTTAACGACCTACGACCATGCATGTACAAACAAAACAAAAACAAGCAACAAGCAAGTAGCAATCACTTCTCCTTCGCAACAAATCAATCAACAAACATCCTCCACATACATTAATCCCATACTCCTATGCTTTCAACAATATGCAAGAAAAATTAAATTGCCTCCACGCGGGCTCACGATTTAACTAGAGATTGAGTTAGAAAAGCTCACAAAGAGTCCTTAAGCAACTTCAAATTGTTCTTTAATTTTTTTTTTCTTTCTTTGTTTGCCTTGCTTTGCTTCGCAATTTTTTTATTTTTGAGCTTTTTATGCTCTTGCTTAGCTTCACTTGGCTTGCTTGCTTCTTTATTTTTTAATTTCCCTTTGCTTCACCCTCTTGGCTCAACTTACCTAGCCAATCAAGAACAAACACAATAAGCAACCAAAATAAAAATAAAATAAAAACACAATCAAAACAGTACTAATTCCTAATTGTTTCTAAAGTACGGCGTTGCCTATCCCCGGCAATAGCGCCAAAACTTGGTGTCGTCGTAAACCGACAAGCTAAAATGCGAATGAGTGTGCCAAGTTTAAATTTGTAAAGAACCACTACTACCTCTAACTACTAATATAGCTAGGGTGAGTAGGGATCGTCCCAAGGGAAATGAGTCATGCTTTGGAACAAATTATAGAGTAGTAGGTCAAATGATCAAAGATTAGGTGATTTGATTAAGCTAGAGTTAAATTAAAACATGCAATTAACAATCTAGAAATTAGAAGGAAATAAATGAGAAATAGTACTTGGGGCTTAGAGTTCACTACTAAGCTTCACTTACTAGACACTAGCAATTGTAAATTAATGGGGATAATTAAGTTGTAAAATGTATGTGTGTATCACTAATTGAAAACTAAGCTTGGATGGCAAATAAGCATAGATTATCTACTCAATCTAGTGAATAGCACAACCTATCAAATGAAACCAAAAACATTTAATTCAACCACAATTAGAGCACACACAATATTCTAGAGGCGTGCACTTTGCATTCATAAATATGGAACATCAAGAAACAAGAATAGATTGTCCACCTATCTAGGAATTTAAAGCAACTACACTACATCTAGGTTAGAGACATGAATGTTAAACCAATTAAACTAAAGGTGTGGTACAATCCATCAAGAAACAAGTATGAACCATCAAATAAATTACAAGAGTACTCAATTAAGCACTATGTTTTGACCATCACTAGATTAACAACATCAATACACATAGACAGGCATTAATTCCTTTAAATCTGGAAAAAAGCACATGAATCATCCATTCTAGCATACATAAACATATGGATAGAAATAAATAATCAATTGAAAGCATTAATTCATACACATCAAGTAGAAACCACAAGATATATATTTATTCAAGATCAAAACATCTATTACAACTAAAATCACCAAAAATGTACAAAAGACTAGGTTTAGAAAGCAAACTTAGGGGCTATCTCTAACCCCAAGTGAAGGATTTAGCCACTTATAGTAGTGGTCATGGAACCCTCAGGAGCTAGCTTGCAGATTGGCATCATCATTTTCATCCTTGCTTCTTTCTCAAAACCCTAGTTCTAGAGAGAAAACTATGTAAAAATATCTACTCTATGAATATTCTTAGATAATATGATTGTATGTTCAATTAATTCATTGCATTCCTCTTTTGACTAGCCTCCAAGATAAAATAACAGCCTATGATTAGAGGAAATTCGCAACTATACAAATTAGGTAGAAAACGGCATGCTCGGGAATTAGACAACACACTGCCAACAGGCATTTCGATCGATTAAACACTTAGCTTCGATCGATTGAAGCTGACGTGGCACTAAAATATCTTCCAGGCTTTATCCAATTGGCTAAGCTGGCACTGCTTTGCTTCGATCGATTGTAGACCTCTTCGATCGATCGAGACTCCCCTTCGATCGATCGAAGTTCCCCTAGAGCATTTTTCTTGACTTCTTTCCAACTTTGTTCCTTAGCTGCAAAATGAGGCTAAATGGCTCTTGTTAGCCTGTTTGAACTTTATTCACTTCAAATAGGCAATAACACAAATAAGTATCTAAATCATGAAAGTAAGATAGATGAATGGACTAAAACACCCTAGCTTAGGTGTTAAAATGCATCACATATTAGCACTCATCAGAGAGAGACACATATAATTTGGGAAAGTTCTTCCACTTATCTAGAGTTTTTACCAAGAACACAAGAAGAGAAGGATGAATTCTACCATAGAGATAACCCTCGAGGGTTGGAAGATAACATTAATGAGTGGCTAAACCATTCTCTTGGGGCTAGAGATAGCCCTAAGCATGCCTCATAGACTTTGATATTTTGTAATTAATGGGGATTTGTGTTGTAATTCTTGTCTTGATATCTTATATATATAAATCTTGTTTCTACATGATTTATGTAGTTTAGTACTTCCAATTAATAATTTAATTCTATCCATATGTCTATGTATGATAGAATGAATATTCATATGTTTATCTCTAGATGTTATGCCATTAATGCATGTCTATGTGTGTTGATATTATGAATCTAGTGATGGTCAAGGCATGGTTCTTAAATGGAATACTCTTGTGGTTTATTTGATGGTTCATACTTATTTTTTGATTGATTGTATCACCCTCTTGGTTTAATTAGTTTGATTTTCATGTCATTAGCTTAGTTGTATTGTAATTGCCTTATTTTTTTAGATAGATGGACAATCCATTCTTGTTGTTTGATGTTCCATGCTTATGAACGCAAGTAGTATATTTCTCTAATTTATTGAGTGTGCTTTAATTATGGGCTTATGGAAGGGTTAATGACTTAATTTGATATGTTATGCTATTCACTAGATTGATTAGATAATGTATGCTTACTTAGCCATCCATATTTAACATTTCAATTAATGGCACACACTTTCATTTACAACACATAATCCCCCTAGTTTATCAAATATTGAATATCTGGGAAGGTAATGCTAAGTGGTGAACTCTATATTCCAGGACTCCTTTCTCATATTCTCTACATCTCATTTATTTTAGTTGTTTTACATTACATTTCTTTAATTTAAATTGTAGTATAATTCAACTAACAATCCCTTTTTTGATCATTCTACCTACTCATCCAACATTGATTCCAAAACACACTTCCTTTCTCTCGGGACGATCCCTACTCACTCTTGCTATATTAATAGTAGTAGTGGTAGTGGAATTCTATAAATTTAAACTTGGCCACATCTTTTCATATCACACACCACACTCTTGTGCAACTCGGTTTGAGCGACACTAGGCAGCGCCTTTTGGGCTATAGAACCAGACCTAAAACAGTGGAGAAGAAGGGGAAATGAAATGATTTAATTTTCTAAACCCCCTATTCATAGAAAATCCTAAAAAGTGCCCCGAACAGGGTCCCACCGGGTTCGGAAAAGTGGAATTTGGGTAAACGCATTTACACAGTGAAACACCATAAATGAAAAAGAACCAAAATGAAAAAAAAAAATGAATAATGGAAGAAACGATGTCGAAAACTGAGTCCCGTAGAGAAAGATATGCCCGAACAAGTTCGATGCTAATCGGGGCCGAAAACCCTAAAATTGGGGAAAACGACCGAAAGGAAATTCTAAGATTACACGACCCAATGAAATGTGAAAATGAATTATGTACGAGGATCCAGGCTCAAAATGAGACATTTTGCAATAACTTTCATTAATTTCACAATGGCCCCTCCAAGAAAGGATAACTGCAAAACTGGCCAGAATGAAAATATCTTCTAAAAGATATTTTCTTAAAAACACCTAAAATAAAATATCTTCAAAAGATATTTATGAAAAATAACCTAAGAAACAACAATGTTTCAAAAGAATCCTTTCATCCACGCCCCTACGAGAGAAAGAAACAATCGGCGAGCTTTTCTCCAAATGTAAAGCTACGCATTTCGAGGAAATCAACTGGAATGAAAACTCATGAAGTCAAAACTCAACTCCAAACACGAAAAGTGAGGTTGTGCCAACAAAGTGACAAACGGGAAAAATACGAAAAGTGAATAGTGTCCAAAAAGTGAAAATGTGGAAATGACTCGATTCTTAAAAGAAGTTGTTAATCCGAAGGAAAGAGTCTCAGAAACCATTTCTGAGAACTTGAGACGACACTAAGTGATGAGTAACCGAACTCAGAAAAGAAAATTCTACGGAAAAAATTCATCCGTAAAATTTGAGAAAAATGAAAGGAAGGAAAATAACAGGGTCATTACATCAAAGTTGTAGTCCTCTAAGAACTCAACCCACTGCCTCTGTCTATTGTTCAAGTCCTTTTGGGAGAAAAGGTACTTGAGACACTTGTGATCCAAGAACACCTCAAATCTCTAACTATACACATTACGAGTTCCTTGTTATGCCCTTTGATTTGACTTATACACTAGCGACATTCATAGACTTAATGAACCGTGTCTTCCACGACTACTTGGATCAATTTATGGTAGTTTTCATAGATGACATCCTTATGTATTCACAGAATCGGGAGGAGCATGAGGTCCACTTGAGTACAGTTTTGAAGATTCTACGAGAGCACCGTTTGTACACCAAACATGAGAAATGTGAGTTTTGGCTATGGAAGGTGAAGTTTCTGAGGCACGTTATCTCGAAAGGTTGGGTTTCAGTTGATCCTTCAAAGATAGAGGCAGTTTTGAATTGGGAGCAACCCAAGAATATGTTTAAGATTCGGAGTTTTTTTAGCCTAGTGAGTTATTATTGTAGATTCGTAAAGGATTTTTCTCATTTGGCAGCCTCTATGACTAGATTGACCCGAAAGGGAATCAAGTTTGCATGGAATGAAGCCTGCGAGTCTTGACTTCGTCTCCAGTGTTGGTGATACCCGAGCATGGCTTGGGTTATATGATCTACTATGACGCTTCACGTGATGGTTTGGGTTGTTTGCTGATGCAAGATGGTAGAGTAGTGGCTTATGGGTCTCGACAGTTGAAGACTCACGAGCTTAACTATCCTACCCATGATTTGGAACTAGCGGCAGTTGTGTTTGTGTACAGAATGCTGTCTTTGGGATATCTTCATCCCTAACCCACAATTGATAATAGCCTGACCTTAAGTCAATCTTCAAAAAATAGCAAGCTCCCCTCAACTGGTCAAACAAATCATCTATCCTTGGTAATGGATACTTGTTCTTGATGGCGGCATGATTCAACCTCCAGTAATCATTGCACAATCTCAAAGAACCATCTTTCTTCTTAGCGAACAAGACCGGTACACCCCACGGTGACACACTCAGTTGGATGAAACCTTTCATCCTCAAATCATCAAGTTGCTTCTTTAATTCTTCTAGTTCAATCGGTGTCATATGATATGGTGCAATAGAAATTAGCGTGGTACTAGGCATCAAATCAATGGCAAACTCCACCTCTCAGTGTGGAGGCAACTCCGTCAAGTCCTCTGAAAATACTTCCAAAAAATTGCCCATAACTGTCGAATAATCAACCCCACAAAACTCTTCATCATCGGCAAAAAGACTAGCTAAGAAGAACCCATGTCGATAACGACCTCTAATACTATTGAAAGAAGGGATGAGAGAGTTACACCGATCTCCCACCAAACAGAAACAGTCCCCATCCGGGGTACATACCGAGACTCTACCCCTGAAATAATCGATAACTGCCCTGAAAGACGATAACCAATCCATCCCAAGAATGACGTCAAACCCCGTCATCTCGAGGAAGATGAGATCGAACTCAAGTACACGTCCGGTGTGCCAATGGAACAACCCCGACAAACTCTACCAAAAGAGATTGAACCCCCGACAGGTGTGTCAACACAAAGCGGTCTGTCTAACTGACTGACCTCCAACCCTAATGCCCGTGCAACTGAAGAAGCAATGAAGGAATAGGAAGCACTAGAATTAAACAACAATAAAGCCCAAGAATGGGACACAAGAAATATACCCCTAACAACTGAAGGACTAGATGATGGCTCGGCTAGAGTGACTGCATACACATGACCCTGGGTCCTCTACCCCTGAGAACCTCCAGCCTGATAACCTGACTGCTGAGTAGGTACACTAGATGAGGCTCCCTTGCCCGGTTGAGAGTTTTGAGAGGTCATAGCTGGCTAAGATGGCTGAGGTGGTGGTGGCCATCGAAACCTTGACTGAACTATAGCAAGCTGTGTCTGCTTTGCTTTGAACCTCCACCCCTACTTGAACCACTACCCCACCGTGGATAATCCCTCACCCTATGGCCTTGCTAGCCACAACCAAAGTATCCACCCGACACCATCTGAACCTAAGTGCACTTGGACTTGTAGCGTCCCAGCTGTCCGCACCTGAAACAAGTAATATCCTGTCTAGAAGGATCCCATAGACACTGAAGTTGTGGGTACGGATCTGGCTGAATGTTATCCTTTAAACCCTGACGGTTCATTCTTCTATTTCTTATGCGACTGGCCCACGGAAGTAGCACTGCTAAGGTTAACCATAGCTTTTTTCATATTCTCTCTTGCCTTCTTGCCTTCTTGCCTTGAATAGGGTTCGAGGTTTGACCTTGAATCTTACTGATCTTCTATTTTGTTATACACTTAATAGAATAAAAGGTAAAGAGGGTAGATTTCACTTTCACTCGAGGATGGGAAGAGCTCTTTTTACTCATCTTAACACTTCTGATAAGGAATGGAAAGATAAAATTGTTAGGGGCGGAGGGGTGTGGCGCTCATCTTCTGCACGGGATTTCTCTATCCGGACGAGCTTTCATACCCCATTTGTTCTTGCGTTTAATGATTCGAGCGAGTCTTCTTGCTTTGTCTGTGTTAGAAAGTATTTCTGTTATATTTATGAATCCCAGGCCATAAAACTAACTTTTTTCCTTCGAAATTTGCAAATATCGGATTTGAGTATTTATGGGAGCACGTCTGGGGTGACGTTCCCTCCACTCAGGTCTTGCTTTCTTCTTCCCTTCTTGAGGCGATTTCTAGGGACGCGCCTGTGATTATTCAAAATCCCGAGGAACCCATTGACCTTGAGGCTTCTGATACTGAGGCTGATCTTATTTTGCCTACCCCTCTTCTTCTTTCCCAATCTACATTGGAACTTCCCCCTCCCAAACCTCGTGAAAGGGAGGCAACTGCCAAGCTACTGTAGGAGAGGAAGAATGCCCTTGCTGAGGTGAGTAAGTTTTCCCCTTCTCAAAAATAGAAGGGGGTACAATCCTAGCAGGGGCACAAGTGCCCTTCTGTTAGGGATGATCCTCCTTCCAAGCGTTCTAAGCTTTTGGCCGGGGTTTTTGGAGGCAAGGGTGCCTTGGTTCCTGGTTCCACTGACATTGCAGGGGGTGACTTTGCGGGGTTCGCTGAAAGATGGATCCCTGAGATGTTGAAGGCTAATGGTTCCTCTATTACCATTAGTGATTCTGGAGCCGAGGACCCGGAGACACTGATGGGCTTAGCCAGAGGGATGTGGCTGTAACGACCCGGTTATTTGCCTTCCTTTCCTTTTTCCTGAAATTTTACGAATGAATTTTTTTCGTTTAATTTTCTTTTCTGAGCTCTGTTTCGTGTCGCTTAGTGTCATCTCGAGTGCTTAGAATTGGTTTCTGAGACTCTTTCATGTGAATTGACAACTTCCTTTGAGGACCGAGTCATTTTCGCATTTTTCGTTTTTGGACACTATGCGCCTTTCGTCCTTTTCCCTATTTCGTCTTTTTCCCTACTCTGTCTTTTCCCCATTTGTCGTATTGTTGGCACAACCTCACTTCTCATGCTCGGAGTTGGTTTTTCACTTCACGTGCCTTCATCTTAAGTGGTTTCCTCGAAATACGTATCTTTACTTTTGCAAGAAAGTACTCTGGCTGCTCCCGGTGTCCATAGGGACATGGATGCAAAGTTCTTTGAAATTATTTTCTTTTCTTGAGGTATTTTTCGTAAATATATTTTGAAGATATTTTATTTCAGGGGTTTTTAAGAAAATATTTTTGGAAGATATTTTCATTCTGGGCCATAAGTGCAGTTTTCACTTTTTTGAGGGGCTATTGTGCAATTAATGAACGTTATTGCAAAATGTCTTGTTTTGAGCCTGGATCCTCGTACAGGATTTATTTTCACATTTCATCGAGTTGTGTACTCTTGGAATTTCCTCCTGGTCGATGTTTTCCAATTTCCGGGTTTTTGGCCTCAGTTTGTGCCAAACTTGTTTTGGGCATAACTTTCTACTCGGGACTCAGTTTTCAACGCCAGTTCTTCCTTTGTTCATATTTTATCATTTTGAATCTTTTTCGTTCACAAAGTTTTGCCATTTGAGCGCGTTTGCTCAAATTTTACTTTTTCCGACCCGGCGGGGCCCGTTCGGGGCACTTTTTGAGATTTCTATAAAAGGGGGGTGAAATATTTCATTTTTCATCTTCTCCCCTCTTCATGCACGACCTGGAGCTCCCATGGCAGCCCAAGGGGTGCTTCCATCTTCTCTCTCCTCTTTTGGTTCACTTTTCCTTGATGGAAAATCTTCGGCCTTAACGTTTGTTGTTCCCCTCGCCGTGCTCTACTTTTCCCCCTTATTAGAATTCAATTTTGACCATTTCTTGAGTTTGGTTTTAAGGTCAAGTTATGATTTTGATGGGGCTTTGATGGGGGATATGTTCACGGCGTTGTCCTCGACAAAACCTAGTAGTTTCGTTGGATTCGGAGCCGTTCCATTTTGATGGCTTTTGAGATTTTCATCTCAAATTGAGGTAGAAGATGTTCTAGGTTTAAATTCATGTTATATAGCATGCTTGTAATGCTTATACTACTTGTTTGCATGATTAAATATAAAATCTAGAGATTTTATTATTTATTTTTCTTGTACGGGATTTAATTTTCCCGGTTGCTCATGACTTGGTTTAAACATGTAGCATGATTTTATATTACCCCTTGATATGCTCATTGTCGTGTATTAAAATTGGAACATTTGAATAAGTATTAAATATTTTATTTAATATTTATCTTAGGTGAAAGATTAATTCACATGGCCTTAACTAGCTTGAAATTAATATGTGTTAGTATATTATATTAGGCCTTAGCATGCTCTTCAACATAGTTGAATTTGAAAGTAATTGGAGGTGTTTTGAAAATTAGTAATTATTAATTAATTTGATTAATTAATTTGCCCCGAGTGCACTATTTACTCTATTTAAATTCTGACTTGATATTCTTGATTTACATGCCATATAGTTTCACATATATTTGATTTAGAATATTTGGTTAGGTTTTGAAACTTTTTATTTAATTAAATTCCATGTTTAAGATTTAATCCTCATGGTGATATATAACTTGGAATTGTATTGTGGCATGCTAGAAAATTAAGTTTTGGTGTGGTTGTTCACATATATTAAATTGGGATTGATTGCATGAGAATTGCAACTTTTATTTTATATTTAACTTTAGTGAAAGTTTAATTTACATAGGTGTAACTTGCATGAAATAAACTTGTAATGTGATATTACATTAGTCCTTGGCATATTCTCTAAGATATGTTAAATTGAGAGCATTTGGTTAAGTTTAAAAAACTAGAGATTTTAATTAAAAGAATTAATTAAAATCTATTTTGTGGTCCCATTAGCTTAATTAAGGTTTTAGCTTGATGTTTGTATTGGCCATGACTTGTTTACTAGTATATATTAATTTGAGACTATTTGAAATTGTTTTAGAACCTTGGGATTTAAATTAGCATGATTTAAATAAAGTTCTACTTTGTTGTTCTAACAACCTAATTGAGTTTTAGAATGGATATAGGTGATGACCTTACCATGTCCTTTAACATGTGTTAAATTGAGATTAATTGGAATTGAATCGGAATCTATAGAATTTAATTGTGTTTATCTATTTAAATTTTATCAAATTGCTCCATGATCTAGTTGTGTTTTAGAAGTGGTTTCTATATTCAAATCATGGATTTAGACTTGTTGTATATTCATTTGGTTATGTTTTGAGCATTGGATAACATAGTTGCTATGTTTATACTCATGAGAATATGTTTTTCTTATTGAATATATTGTTGCTTTGTGTAATGATTTGCACATTTCGTATTTAACATCATTCATGCATAGCGTGTAACGAATCGCACACTGAAGACTCAACATGTGATGTTATTATAGTGCGTAACGAATCGCGCTCTAAAGAATCGACATTGTCATCCTATAGTAGTTGTGGATTTAGAGCATGTGTTGTGTGGTTACAACCTACTTGTGTATGAAGGTAGTTTTGTGTACTGTTTAATACGTATATAAGTTGTTAACTTAATTATTTTGGAGTCTTGGGACATTGTTACTGTGATATGGCTAAAGTTCTACTTTAGTGCTGGAGGTATGAGTTCTCCCCAATTGAGATAGTGCGCACTAGGGTGGTCCTCCCAGCGGGTTAATGCCCGGAATAACCAATTTGTTCTTGGTTTAGTCTGAGACGTGATGTCCAAGTCTTCCACTATTTGTTTTTCGCACTCAATTCCAGGTTTGTAATCATGTTATATTGTGACTTGTGGTTTTGGCTATCGGCGATTTGATGTTGTTAAGTACATCTATATTAAATTATTATATTTAGTTCATTTCACACTTTTAGATTTCTAGTTGATAACTTAGAGAATCTATGTCTTGATGTGTGGTATTAGATATCCTAATCATGCTAAATTGTTATATTTAGTTGATGTTGCATTTTAGACTTCAAGTTGATAACCTTGAGAACCACTACTGTTATTTTGTGCTTTAGATTCTAAGTTGATGGCTTTGAGAACTTAAACCTTGTTGCATTGTATAATATGCTCTTTTGTTGTTGAATTGCATGGATAATGTGATTCTTGTTAACTTGTATTCAAATATGCTTTTGTCATGTTATATGGATTACTCTAGACCTAGTTCAATTGTATTGAAAATACAATTCATGTTAATCTATGCTCAAGCATTCTTCTTGTCGTGTTCTTTGGATTATCCCAACCATGATTCATTTCATACACGTATGTATATCATGATTCTTGTTGCTTAGACTCTAAGGTAGCTTAGGATACTTCCCGAGTCTCACTTGGACATAGACGTTAGGTGGCATGAGCCCCTTTAACATGTTTCACCTTAAGGTGATAAATTTGTAAAATGCTAAGTCGATGCATGCTCATCTCCTATGAGTAGCTTTATGTTACTCACCCTTATGATACTGGGGCATATTTCAGGTACAAAGACTTGGTTCGTGAAGCCTAGCATTCCTTGGATGTCGTGTAGCTTTCAAGTTTCCATTTCATGCAAATGTTAGCATGAAATGTCATTTTGTAGACTTATATGTCAAAATATGTATATTTGATTCCATGTATGTAATGTGTACTTAAGTACACTCCTTTCAATGTATTTGATATGTATGAGATGAGGCCGGAGGCCAATGACATGTATATTGTATTCTATGCAACTTTTTAACTTCATGAAATATTGTGAAAATCTTGATAAATCGCAAGTCATTACTTCACCATGGTTGCATCGGGTGTGGGAATTTCGTTTTCATTCTTTCATAGGGACTTATAAATCATATTTGAAGTGTGGCCAAGGGTCAAATGGTCATTTGACTCCATTTAACATTTTTGGATTCCGAGTTTTCATTCCAAGTTCCATTTTTGCCTTTTTGCCCGTTGGGGGGTCGGATTTTGTATCGGTGGTATTTTTAAGTTGTGGACCATTGTAACACGTCCAAATAGGTAAGTTACATTTATGTGCATGGTCGTTTCTGGGCAAAACCTTATCGTTTGTGTTTTAAGCCTCTTGTGAATTCATTGCGCACTTTTTTTGTATATTCTGATCTAGGGGCATTATGGACCTTGCACGGTGGTTTTATTTTCTTCTTTCAATATGGTTGAATAGAAAACATGATTTTAGGGGGGGTTTCTTTTCCGTGTTTTTCTAGAAAATGTCTTCTTGATATCAGAAATCGCTTACGAAGTTCAGTTCTCAGTTTTCAAAATAGCAGCTTTTTGGACCTCCATAACCAGATTTCATGGAGGGGCATTTCGGGCATTTTATATTACGTGTTTTTTGAATTCTCTTGCGAGTCACGTAGAAAACTCAATTTTGAGGGGGGTTTCTTGTTTGTGTTTTTGCAAAAAAATTCATCTAGGCCTCCAAATTCAGCCTATGTTCTGGATTTTTCTGAAAAACAAACCCACAGTAGCTTTATGGGCTGCTGCTGCCAGCCATGTGTGCACCGGCGCGCGCACGGCGTGCATGGGCGCGCGCATGGGCGTGCGCATGGGGCTGTCATGGCCCCTCGTTGGGCCGCCACGACGTCAATTCTTCTTTTGGGCTTTTTTCCTTCGTCTGGACTCCGATTCAAGTGAATTTTTTTTTGAACTTGACTAATTTTTCGTTGTCTTTCCAACGGTGTGCTCGGTAGCACCCGGTTCTTCCTGGATAATTACCAGTTTACCCTTTTTGCCTTACGTGCTCATTTTTCTTCGTCATGCCGTTTCTCCTTCGTTCGGAATCCGAATTATGCGATTCTTGAGTCCATCTTGATTAGTTTTTCATTGTCCTTCTAGCGGTGTGCTCGGTGGCACCCGAATATATAGTTTTCAGAAATGACTATTTTGCCCTGGGGGCTTATTTGTCATATTTTCAATCTTTTGCTTCCGCATTAGTTCTTGTTGAGTTCCACGACCTCATGGAAGGTCACTTTGACTTCTTAGAATCTTGTTTTTTGTTTTCGCTTCCGCATTCGGATCCGTTATCGGATCATCCTTACGGTTCATCACATGATATGCTGGCCTAAAAACTAGGGTCGTCACAGTGGCTGCCCAGGGATGAGATTCTGTAGCAACAGATGAGTGTTAACAATCTCTTTTCTCTTGTTCCCAAGTCCATAATATAAGTAATCTTTCCTGATTCCTCTCTTTTGCTTATTTGTTTTAGCTTCTTGACGATATTCTGTTCCTTTTTTGCAGATCTCTTTCTTGATGTTTGCCTTTATGAAGAAGCTGTCAGCTGACTCTCTTCAGGCGAATCAATCTGTTGCTCTTCAAAAGAGGGTAGACCTTTTGGAGGCCTCCCTTGTTGAAGCTAAGAAGGAGAAGGCCCAACAGCTCAAGTCAATTGAATATGTTGATAAGAGGGCCAAGGAGCTTGAAAACAAGGCGGCTGAGCTTAGCCTCCATCTTGGGAAGGCGAATTCCATGATCCAAACCTATAAGGAAGGGGGTTTGAAAATGTTTAACTACTTTTCCCAAGTTGCCAATCTCCGTTATGCCAAGGGTTTTAGACTTGGCTTTGCTCAAGGGCAGTTTCCTTCTGAAGAGAGAAACTATGGTGATGTTGATGAGCACGATGCCAAGCAAGGGCTCTTGATCACTGAGGAATATGTTGAACCCTTTACTGGTCCCAGGGAGATTGAGTTTGTTGCTTTGCTAAAGAGCGAGGTGGCCAATGAGGTTTTGCCTCCTCTCCATTATCCTTCGAGTTCTCAAGGGTTGCCTTCTTTGGCACTTGATGCCCCCTCTTCTACTCCAGCTAGGGTGGAGCTGGTTGATGCTTTTACCTAGAGGTTCAACACGGAAGGTGGGGCTGAGCCTGAGGATGATCCTACACATAAGTTGTTGATGTTCATGTGTTTTTTTTTATTCTTTTTGTTTTAGACGTGTAGGGTATATCCTACCTTCCTTGTACGAAATTTTCTTCTCTTTGATATGTGTGTGTGTGTGTGTGTGTATATATAAGTTTTCTTTACACTTCTTGTGATCGTTTATGCTTGAGTTCCTGTTATGATCAGTTCTTGTGGCCGTTTCAGTTTTTGGACTTAATCAACTTTCTAATTAGGTCTGATTGGGCGTTCGCCTCTTGGGGCCTTCACCTATTTTTACTATCGGCTCTTGGGGCTGTTCGGCTTTTTGGACTTGATCAACTTTCTTACCAATTTGGTTGGAAGTTTGACTTTTAGGGTTTTTGCCTATTTTTGCGATCAGCTCTTGGGGCTTTTCGGCTTTTTGGACTTAATAAACTTTCTGATCAAATCTGACTGGGCACTTGGCTCTTGGGGCCTTCGCCTATTTTTACGATCGACTCTTGGGGCCGTTCGGCTTTTTGAACTTGATTAACTTTCTGAGCAAATCTAACTGGGCGCTCGACTCTCGGGGTCTTCTCCTATTTTTGCGATTGGCTCTTGGGGCCGTTCGGCTTTTAGACTTCATCAACTTTCTGATCAAATTTGATTAGGCGTACGGCTCTTAGGGCCTTCGCCTATTTTGGTGATCGGCTCTTGGGGCCGTTTGGGTTTTTGGACTTGATTAACTTTCTGATCAAATTTGATTAGGCGTTCGGCTCTTGGGGTTGTTCGGCTTTTTGGACTTGATCAACTTTCTGATCAAATCTGACTGGGCGCTCGGCTCTTGGGGCCTCGCCTATTTTTGCGATCGGCTCTTGGGGCCGTTCGGCTTTTTGGACTTGATCAATTTTCTGATCAAATCTGACTGGGCGCTCGGCTCTTGGGGCCTTCACCTATTTTTGCGATCGGCTATTGGGGGATTCGGCTTTTTGGACTTGATCAACTTTCTTATCAAATTTGATTGGGCGCTTGGTTCTTTGGGCCTTTGTATATTTTTGTGATCGGCTTTTGGGGTTGTTTGGCTTTTTGGACTTGATCAACTTTCTGATCAAATCTGACTAGGTGCTCGGCTTTTGGAGTCTCTACTTATTTTTTCGATTGGCTCTTGTGGTCATTCAGCTTTTTTTTTTTTTTTTTTGGCCCTTGTGAAGGTCCAAACATAATAAGAGTGTCTTGATGTGGGGACAGTCCCTTTTTATTGGGTCTATGTGGTTAAAATAGTTCTTTCCCTCAATAATGGGTTGTAATGGGCCTCCATTATTAAGGGGGTTGACCAATTGATACTGAAGTCAAGTGGTTTTGTTTTAACTACAGAGGAAATATTTCCTTATTAGTCAGTATGGGACATTGATTGATTTGAAAGGAAATTATTCATTTGAAAAGATTTTACTCCAAAAGAAAGCGGGGAAGGATCTGAATTATGATCCATAATAATGGGCTCCGATTGTCCATAGATCACATGATTCAGGGTCCTCACCCATTGATTATATACTAAATAAGTCTTACTTTAATAATAAAAGTAATTTTTTCCTTTTTGGTTGATGTGGGACCCTAGTTCTTAAAAAGAAAACATCTTTATTGAAAAAGGTGTGGCGTGTGTGTGGAGACCTCTGATAATAGGACATTTGATAATAGATTTATTGTAAATGGGTTCCCATTATCAAGGGGTCCCACTCACTGATTTGTAAGCAAATCATATAAGTTTATAAGAATAGCATAGAAATATATTTTCTAGATGATGTGGGACATTGTTTTTTTGTGGATAGAGTAATTTTGTCTTTCTAAAACAAGACAAAAGTTGTAGAGTGGAGACCCCTGATAGTGGGTCACCTACTATCTGGGGGTCCTCTTCACTATTTATTCTTTGTATTGTTTTTGTCTTAAATAACGACTAAGAGTCTTGTTTTTATTCGATATTGGACTTTCAAAAAAGACAAAGGATAACTTTATTTATTCGAAAAAATAAAGTACTGAAAAACATTGTACGATTACTTTATTGAAAATAGCTTTTTAAATTCATTGCATTCCTTGGTTTAGCCATTTCAGTGCCATCCAGGTGTTGGAGTCTGTAAGCTCCTTTTCCAATCACATCTGAGATTCAGTATGTGCCTTCCCAATTGGGTTCCAATTTGCCAACATACTTTTCTGACTTTAGAAGCACCAGATTTCCTAGTCTGCGTTTGACTCTTTTGTTGTAGCTGTTTGCTATCTTCTATTGATACGCAGCTAGCCAAATAGCCGCTACTTCTTTTTTTTCCTCCAATAGATCTAGATTGTTGTAATACCCCTAATTTTAAAAAGGATAGTCTCGGCATTTTCAACATATTTATTGTATTGCCTTTTAATTTATTTTATTATCTTTATCGCATTCTTATTTAATTGGTTATTTGAAATTTGAATTAAATTGTTTTATGTGATTATTTGGTTTAATTGTTGTTTACCTATGTGTCATGTGTTTTAAATTGAATTAAGTGTTTTTAATTATTTAATTGGGTTTTTAATTGGAATTAATTAGTTAAGCGGATTTAATTATTTAATTGTTTTTTATTTAATGCTGTGTTAAGTTACAGTTAACTTTGGGGTTGGAAATTTCACATTTAGGTAAGCCGTAACAAAGGTAGTTTCATGGGCCAACTAGGTTTAGAATTAGGGCTCTGTCTCTGATTAAACACGGATTAGGGTTTATGTTTTTACACCTATATATATATGGTTACTCTGTATCAAGGGTTGGAAAAAAAAAAAAAAAAACCCTATTCACGTACCAAAGATACAGAGAGGGAAACAGAGAGCAGTTGTGGGGAAAACAGAGTGAGGCTTAAGAGGAAGTGTACAGAGAGGACCAAGGAGGTATTAGGAGGCTAGACAGTGTTGCAGTGGTTACCAGACGTTGGGAAGACGGCGACAAGTTTTGAGTCCAAAACTTTAGGCAAGTTCTTTTCTTCCTCCTTCCCGTTGGCCTGTGTTCTGTGCACCTAGACATACTCTAGGGTTCTAATGGATCAATAATTGAATTAAGCATGTTTTTATATGTCAATTTAACCTTATCTTTGCCTTGAATGAATTCGGTGATGGTTTTTTTAAAGTTCATTACAGTAGTTGTTTTCCTAAGCATGATTTGTCTATGGAACTTGTAGTTTTTGTTTTTGATTTCAACTGTTGTAAACACTCCATGGGGATTATATTAGACATAGTTAGGACCCTTGGGAACAGTCTAAAACTAAATAAAACAGATGGGAAGCGGCCGGCGTTGAAGAAGAAGGTCGCAGAAGTCACAGACGGACAGACGACTCTCAGAGAGGGAGAGAGCCGGCTCCATGGAGGAGGGAGCCGGCTCCCCCCTAGTGTAGAGCCGGCTCTAGGAAGTGTAGAGCCGGCTCTACCCAAGTAGAGTAGGCTCCAATAAAAATTGGAGCCGGCTCCCCTTTTGTTCATAACCTGTTCTCGCTCAGTTTGCCTCCAGAAGGTGTTAAATGCACTGTTTGAAGCTGTTGTGTGTGGGAACTGTCTAAAAAAAAATATTGGGACTTGCCATAGTGATTAAGAAGTTAACTTTGGGTATTAAGAGGTCTTTTAATTGATTAAAGTTTACCTCTAAATTAACGGAGCAAACTGTATAAAATTTATGCACATTGTACACGATTAAGGGATGGAAGAAGACTTAATTGATCAAGGTTATTTTTGAGCATTCTAGTGGGATCTAATATGTTTATAAATTGTTCTAAATACATTATAGGGTCATTGATGTATTGAAGTTGACCTATGCATGCTTTGGAGGCTAATTGTTGAAATAGTAAATACTTTCTGCAATGATATGGATTATCGTTTGGATTTTTAATTGCTAGAACATCAAATATCTTCCTGCAGTTATTTGGATAATGTTTTGGAATGTAATTTACTAAATTATGATTTCTATATTGTAATTGGCATTGATATGGAGGATTATATGCACCGGTATGGGACGGTGGCATACTAGGGATGGTTTAGCTTCAAAACGCTAAGACCTGACCTAATGGATTAATGGAATGGATTGTAAGATATCGAATCCTAATTGTGACTAAGTCAGATCAGCTGTAACCAAGTTGGATGACTTCCTGGATTAACGGATGGTAGTTAAGTCATATCCACTGAATAAGTTGAGTGACTAACTAGTTGGTTTATTGTAGGTCAGTTTAATAAATTGTTAAACTGCTTACCCTGGATTTGGACGGATTTTATATATATGTTTATGGTACCACGAGTTGAGCTTGAGTCTCAGACTTGTTAGTTAGGGTGCGTATATGCAGTGGATGCGTAGATGGTTATAATAGGTTGAGGTGTACCCTGTTAGGTCTAGGTACTCATGCCCACCTTTGGGTGCGTATTCGCATGTTGCCTTCTATTCAGGTTGAGACCCCTATTATAGACTAGTGAATGTCCCTTAGTGTGGATATATTTATACGTATGGACTAGATAGATATTGTGAGGTGTCTACGGTGTATCTGCGTATCGGGTCATTGTATGGATTGCAGTTAGATTAGAACTTGCTCGTGGGTCTGACCCACTCCTTTATTATTCTTTTCAGGTACAGGACAGTTCCAGCCTTAGAGCTTGATCGTGCTTGTCGAGGACAGTCTCACTTTCATCTGATTACGTAGGACTTCTCTCGATATTTCTAGTATTATCTATTTTCAGTTTCATTCTCAGATGAACTTTTAGTTAGGGGTCCATCAGTGGATTCCCAAGTTGTAACTTTGAAGTTTTGGAGGATTGGAGTTTCAATTTTCAGTTATACATGGAGGATTTTATAATTAATGTTTCTTTCGGTTTTATTCTATCTTTATTGTTCTTTTTGTCATCTGTGTTCATTTTAAAATACTTAAATTGTTTGATATTCCCTCGGGTTTGGGCCTGGGCCTGATCAACCCGTGTCTCGGATCCGAGGGGTATCACAATTGTGCTCTAGAAGTTGATCATTTGACCTCTGTTCCTAAGCTAAGCTTCGGATGGTAGGTGTTACCATTTCAGTGGGGATTATGGCTTCAGTTCCGTAGGCTAAAGAGAAAGGAGTTTCGCCTGATGGGCGTCTCGAAGTGGTTCTGTATGCCCGTAGGACATTTGGCAATTCATCCAGCCATTTTTCTTTCTTATCTTCGATCTTCTTTTTTATACAGGCGAAGATTGTTCTGTTGGTTATTTCTGCCCGCCCATTGCCTTGTGGGTGGTACACGGCTGACGCTTTTTTATTCATCTCGTATTTGTCGAAGAAAAGCTGAGTGTATTGATTACTCAGATTTGAACCATTATCCATAATGATGGATTTACGTATTCTGAATCTGCATATTAGATTGTTCCAGATGAACTTTCTCACCTGAATGTTAGTTACACTTGAGTATACTTCTGCCTCTACCCATTTAGTGAAATAGTCAGTGGCTAACTGGACGTACCTTTTCTGTGACATGGCTGGCGGTAGAAATCCTACTACGTCAATTCCACATTAAGTGAATGGCCAAAGGCTACTCATGGTGTGCATCTCTTATAGGGGTTGATGGACGAGAGGGTCATATCTTTAGCACTTATTGCATCTTCTGGAATACTCTTTGGCTTTCCTTGCCATATATGGCCAGAAGTAGCCTTGAGTTAGAGCTTTGTGAGCTAGTGATCTGCCTCCAGAGTAATTTCCGCATTCTCCTTTGTGTAATTGCTTCAAACCTTCTCTGGATTCCGTGGAAGTCAGGCATTTGAGGTAGGGTCCTGAGTTTGATCACCTGAAGAGATGCCCCTTACAACTGAGTATCTGGCGGCCTTTATTCTCAACTGTCGAGTTACTTTTTTGGAATTGGGGAGTTCCCCTCTTTCGAGGAATGCTAGAATTAGATCTATCCAGCTCGGCTCCCATGGAATCACTAGCACTGGTACCCCCCTTGTGATACTTGGTGTATCCAAAATATCAATTAGGATGACCCTGATCATTGACAACTTATTTGCTGAAGATGCCGCATAGGCCAGGCGGTCGGCGATCGAGTTCTCTTCCTTTGGGATTTGTTAAAATTCAATCGTGTCAAAATGGTTTGCTAGTTTCTCTATTTCTTCTCCAGTCACCTATCTAGTGATGAGTTGTGAGTCACTGTGAGCTCGGATACATTTTACTTAAAGCTCCTTGGCCAGCCTAAGCCCTGCCAATAGCACCTCGTATTTTGCTTTATTGCTCGTAGCTGGGAATTCTAGTCGGATTGATTGTTGGAGTTTAGTCCCCTTGGGGGTTCTTATCTCCAACCCTACCCTAGCCCTGTTTTAGCTCGAGGAGCCATCTGCATATAACTCCCATGGGTTTTCTGTGATTGGTTGTTCCTCTCCTGGATCAGTATCCAATATGAAATCCGCAACCACTTGTCCCCTTTTTGTAGTGCGTGGTTTATACCGAATGTTAAAGGAGCTTAACTCAATTGCCCATTTGGTAATCCAGCCTGAAATGTCTGGCTTAGTGAGAATTGCTCTGGTTGGATGTGTCATGGGGATTATTATCCGGTGAGCCTCGAAGTAATGCCGAAGCTTTCTTTTTACCTGGACCAAAGCGAAGATGACTTTTTCTGCCATCGAGTATCTGCTCTCTGTATCAGTTATAGTCTTGCTGGAATAGAAGACTGGGTGTTGCTTCTTACCCACTTCTCTTACTAGGGCCGAATTGGCCACCGATTGAGATACTGCCATATAGAGGTACAACAGTTCTTCAGGTTTAGGGGCAAACGAGATTGGGGGGTTCGTCATGTACTCCTTGAGTTTTATGAGAGCTTCTCGCTACTCTGCGCCCCAAATGTTTCCCTTTCTTGCCTCGATTACATCAAAGAAAGGCTTGCACTTGTCTGACAGCTTGGATATGAGACGGCTAAGAGCCGCTATTCTCCCGGTGAGGATTTGGACTTCCTTCATGGTTTGGGGCTCTTTGTTTTGTAGCAATTTTGTCAATTGAGCAGGACCTGCCTCTATTCCTCTCTTGTTCACCAAATGGCCGAGGAACTGACCTAAGGATACCCCGAGTAAACACTTTACTGGATTTAGCCTCAATTTATTTTCTCTGAGAGTGTCAAATACATCTTACAGATGTTGTAGATGTTCTTTCTTGTCTTTTCTTTTTATAACCATGTCGTCTATGTAAGCCTCAACTATTTGGCCGATCTAGTTTTTAAACACTTTATTGATTTGTCATTAGTAAGTTGCCCTACATTTTTCAATCCAAAGGGCATTACTTTGTAGCAGTAGGTCCCGTGTTCGGTAATGAAAAAAGTCTTCTCTTCATCTGAAGGGTTCATTGTAATACCCCTAATTTAAAAGGGATAAAAAAAAATTGGAATTTAAATGTTATTTTATGTGCATTTTTATTTTATTTTATTTATTTATTTTGTGGCTAAGTGTTTATGTCAAATTATTTATTTGTGTTTATTATTTGATTTATTTGAATTATTTGCATTAAGTGAATTAATTGCATTATAGTGATTTAATTGAAATTGTTTGTTTGAATTTATTGACTTATTGGAATTCTTATGTGAATTAAACTACGTGAGTTTTTAAATATATTAAGTTATTTTTACTTACAAGTTTTGAGACGTCATCTGGTGTAGCCGACATAGAATTTAATCGTAGGTTTTATTATGGGCCAACTAGGATTAAGTTTAGGGCTCTGTCTCTATTATGACAAGGATTAGGGTTTTGGTATTAAGCCTATAAATATACCATTATGCTTTAAGCTTAGGGTTTACGATATATCACATAGCATACACGTAGAGTTGTTTTGTAAAAAACAGAGGGTAGAGGAACAGAGCATTGTAAGGATTGTCAAGGAGGAAATCAGAGAGGACCAAGGGAGAGTTATGGTGGATTAAAACAAAACCATGGGAGGCTTAAAGGTGGTCAGTGTTTGCCGGAAATTAGGAAGACGGAGACAAAGTTTTGAGACCAAAACTGCAGGCAAGTTCTTCTCTTTCTCCTTCCCTTTGGCTTGTGTTTTGTGCACCTAGATAGTTTCTAGGGTTTAATTGAACGTTAATTGGAAATTATATGTTTAGTACATGTTATATCAATGATCTGTAGGTGTTGATATTGATGAGCGCTGAAAAGTACACTTTTAAACCCCTTAAGCTTGAGTATTCTAGGACCTTTATCTATCTTATTTACCCGTTTTAGTACTTATTTGTGTTTTTGTCTATTTCAGGTCAATAATGTTAAAATGGGCTAAAAATGGTTTCTTAAGGCCTTTTTGGAGTCAAACTAAGTCTTGGAGAGGATTCGGAGCAAAAGGAGGCTGATTTGGAGCAAAAAGAGGCTGATCCTGAAAAGCTGCCAAGTGAGATCGATCGTGAGATCGATCAGAAAAGTGAGATCAATCAAAGTCTGATCGATCGAACTTTTCTCTGATCGATCGAACTTTTTCTCTGATCGATCGAACTTTTGCTGGCAGTGAGCTTTCATATTCCCGTGCGCGCCCAAAAGTCCACCTATCACAAAGTTTTAAGACCAAAACTGCAGGCAAGTTCTTCTCTTTCTCCTTCCCTTTGGCTTGTGTTCTGTGCACCTAGATAGTCTCTAGGGTTTAATTGAACGTTAATTGGAAATTATATGCTTAGTACATGTTATATCAATAATCTATAGGTGTTGATATTAATAAGCACTGAAAAGTACACTTTTAAACCCCTTAAGCTTGAGTATTCTAGGACATTTATCTATCTTATTTACCCATTTTAGTACTTATTTGTGTTTTTGTCTATTTCAGGTCAATAATATTAAAATGGGCTAAAATGGTTTCTTAAGGCCTTTTTGGAGTCAAACTAAGTCTTGGAAAGGATTTGGAGCAAAAAGAGGCCGATCTTGAAAAGCTGCCAAGTGAGATTAATCGTGAGATCGATCAGAAAAGTGAGATCGATCAAAGTCTGATCGATCGAACTTTTCTCTGATTGATTGAACTTTTTCTCTGATCGATCGAACTTTTGCTGGCACTGAGCTGTCTTATTCCCGTGCGCGCCCAAAAGTCAACCTATCACATAGTACGGGATTAGATATTTTTGAGGTAATATTCCTGACTTAGTGACTAAGAAAAGGACCTTCAATATAAAGGGAAGTGGCCCATTTGTAAAGGAGCTTTTTATCTTTTTATTCTTTACATTGTATATTTTATTTCTTTCTCTAGCAAAGTTAGAGATTAGGGTTAGAAGAAAAGAAGGAAGTGGAGGCACATCTCAAGATCCATCTCTAGACCACACTCTCTCTCCATCTCTTGAGCTTCAAGGAAGAAGAAGAAAAAGAGGAAGAAGAAGATGGAGCCATATTTGGAGCTTGATTCCATGACCACATCCACCTCCTCCATGATTGGCTAGATCTATACTTAGGGCTTGGATGAGCCCTAAGTCTTATGTAACCTAAACCCTTGTATTTCTATTTTTAGGGATTTATATATATATTGTTGTGATTAGTGCTCTAGCCTTGTGAATTTCATAAATCTTGGTATATTTCTATGAATTCTATGGTTTAATTCTTCCTATTAATTCTCTAGTTTATTTACATGTCTATGTGTGATTAAATTAAGAATTATTTCTTACATGATTCATATGGATTAATTCTTTATATTGATTCTCTATTTGATTACATGTTATCTTATATATGATTATTTGGGAATTAATCTCTACACTAGATTCTCTATATTGGTTGCATGTCTATGTGTGATTAATTAAGGATGTAGTGATGGCTAAGCATGAGTTTTCATTGAATAGGTTTGTCAATTAATTAGATGGTTTATACTTATGCTTGATGGGTTGTTCTATAATTTAATTCATGCTTGTAGGTAGGTAGACAATCCATGATTGCTTAGATATTCCATGGCTTATTATTGCAAATTCCATGATTCTCTAGATTGATGTGTGCTACAATTCTTGCTACTTAGATGGGTCATGCTTAAACTAGATAGGTTGTGCTACAATTAGTTTAGGTAAGACAATTCATGCTTAAATTAGATGGTCCATACTAAATATTGCAATTAGTAGTCGCATTTTGTTCACAACAATGTATTCCCCATTAATGAAAAGCAAGTGGTTAATTACATGAGCTTAGTGGTGATTCTAACACCCTAAGTCCTCTCTTGTCATCTCTTAAATCCCTATCTATCACTAGTTTAT
This sequence comes from Cornus florida, assembly GCF_030987335.1. Classification (NCBI taxonomy): domain Eukaryota; kingdom Viridiplantae; phylum Streptophyta; class Magnoliopsida; order Cornales; family Cornaceae; genus Cornus; species Cornus florida. The sequence goes on along the minus strand of NW_026775577.1, from coordinate 41,468,367 downwards.
TTTAATTGCATTTTAATTAATTGATTTTTAGATTAATCAACCAATCTCTCTCTTTTGCAATCATTTGGTACATTAGAGTTAAAGTTAAATTCCAACACGTATAATCCCTTGGGACGATCCCTACTCACTCTTGCTACTTTAGTAGTAGTGTTGGTAGTGGTTTTTATAAATTTAAACTTGACCCAAAAGGCTCTTCTTGAACCGCACATTCACTACATCAATTTTGGCGTTCACGAGTGACTGTCGTCAAATTTTGGCGCCGTTGCCGGGGATTAACGGTTTTGTTGGAATTAAACTAGACAATAGTGTTCATTTGATTGCTTCTATTTTTATTTTATTTTTCATTGTATATTATTTTCTCTTGTTCTCATTATTATTTGTTCAATTAGGTACTTGACTACAAGGAAAACAAACTTTGGAACTTGAAGCAATCATTGGAGCTTAAAGTTAAAATAAAAATTTGAAGTTGCTTAAGGACCATTGTGAGCAACTTTTGGAACTCTTGTATTTTAATTGTTTCACTTCTTTGCATGCTTGTGATAGCCCTTGTTAAGGCTTATTATATTGCTTTATTTTAAGTCCAAGCATAGGCCCTTGTGGAGGCCAATTTTTTTTTTTTTTTCTTGTATTTGGATTTTGATTGTGAATGGAGGAATTGTTTGATCCAAGTTTGGAGGGAAATTATATCCCTTCACCTTATGCTCCTCCATTATATTTTAATCCTTATGAGATTGAGTCCAATTCATTTCGTGCATCATCTTATTATGGACTTGATCACTCATTTAATCCTTCTTATGACTATTGCCCTCCACCACCATTTTGTGATGAACCAATTCCACCACCTTCTAGGTACTTACCCGGATTTAAAGAAAAAGTGCTAGTTTTACTTGATGTGCATATTTCACAAACTCCACTTATTAATTCTCATTCTCAAACTTTAGCCAAGCTTGAAGCTCAAGTTGAGTAAATTGCAAGTACTCTTTCTCGTAAAGAGGAGGAGGAAGAGGCAAATAAAAAAAGGCAAGAACTTCAATGTATATAGATGAGGATGATGAGAGTGAAGATGATTAAATAAGTGAGCTAATGCCTAACCCTCTATCTTGTATAGAGGAGGAAGTGGAAAATGAGTTGATGGCTTATCCAATAGAGCATAACATGATTAATGAGAACTTTCCTTGTTTTGATTATGATTTTATCTATAACATGGCTACTTTAGAGAGTGAGGAGATGTTGACCACACTTGAGGTAGGAGAGAAGGAGGAGGAACTTGTTGAAGAGGGCCTTCCTTCTATTATCTCTAATGACCCTCTTAAGGAATGCCTTTTTGAAATGTATAAAAATTGTGGTTTTGACTTTAATGGACTCCTTAGCTAACTTGGAAGGTGAGGAGATGGTTATTTTTGAGGAGGAGAAAAAGGATGAAGAGAAGGTATTCCTTGATATTCTAAATGAGTCTTTGAAAGACATTAACTTGCCAATTCACAAAGAAAGTGATTCTTTGAATACACTTCAAGAGCGCAAAATTGAGGCAAAGCTAACCATGATTGATTTTGTTTTCAAGACCGTGGATGAAATGAATAATATTATCTCTTTTATTTCTTTTCAAGTCATTCTTTTAGATGATGATTTCATTGTCATAAGTGGGACATTAAATGAGAAAAGTGAAAAGAGGATCAATAAGGATGTTTCATATCCGATTTTTGATTCTTTTGATTAGTGAGTTGGCCCAACGTCTTGCTAGAGACGTTAAACACTAGTATTCGTAGAGTTTCACAACTCTATTCCTCCCTCATTTCTTTTTGTTTTTCATTTCTTGCGAAGCCTAAATATTTGTTTTGGGTTCATATGCATTTCAAGGAACTGTGATAAGGATTGCATGCACTTTCATGTCATAATTGAGCATTTGGCACAAGTTCGATCGATCTCAAATTGGAGTTCGTTCGATCGAACTGTGGATTGCACTCAACACTTAAAAAAAAAATTGACTTGTATCCACCTGCATCCAAATCACTTCTCTGTCCAATCGATCAAAATTCATTCCTAGATTGATCTGAAGTCTTCGATCGATCCAATTTCAAAATTCGATCGATCTTGAGTTTTGACATTAAGAAAAATTTTGGCCAAAATGTCAACTCTCGGGATCTCCATTTGAGCATGTTTTCACATGTTCGATATCTCGAAAATATTCCTAGATCGATCTGAATTTCTTCGATCGATCCAACTACATCATTGGATCGATCTCAAGTTCCAGCACTTAGAAAATTTCTAAACCCAGAAAACCTGCATATTTCACCTCTCTGTCAGATCGATCGAGCATTTTGTGAGATCGATCGAACATGTCTGCAGGTTTTGAAATTTTATTTTTATTTTTACTTTTATTTTTATTTTTGGTTATATTTCAAAAATCCCAAAAATATTTCTTTTATTTTATTTAGTTTATTTTAGTTATTTTATTTTAGAAAAAAAAAATTTTTGTTATTCTATTTTATTTTGCTTCATTTTATCTTATTTCCAAAAATCCAAAAATATTTTGTTTAACTTTAATTTTTAATTTTTCTTAATTTTTAAATTTTAATTTAAAAAAAAAAAAAAATCTTTCTTTGCACTCTTTATTTCCTTGCCTTTTTACTTCTTGCATTTTTATTTACTTGCCTTTTTTATTTTTGTTTGTGTACATATTTGTTTTGTCTAAAAATAAAATTAAAAAAAAAAAAGACGGTTTTTCAAAAAAGCATTCCGTCTTGCTAGAGACGTTAAACTTAGCACCCATTTTTCATTTCTTTTTACATGTTTTCACATATAAAAATAAATAAAAATAAAAAATAAAAATTTGTTTTGCATCCTTTATTTCATTGCATGTTTATTTGTTTTATTTTTGTGTGTGTGTACATACTTGTTATGTTATAAAAAAATAAAAAATAAAAAAAATAAATAAATGAAAAACAAAAAGTAAGAAAATTTTGTATATACTTGCATTGTACATATTGTTTTTCATTTCTTACATTGTATATATTCTTTCATTACATTTTACCTTCTTTATTTTTCTTTTTATATTTTGTTCATGCATTTTATTCTTTATTTTTCTTGCATTTTGTATATACTTGTTTTCATTAAATGATGTGATTAAAAATAAAAATAAAAGTTTCACCATTGTGCCCTTGTGTGTATTCATGCACACTTTATGCTTTAGGTATGGTTTGATCTCATATCTCTCTTTCATCTTGTGCTATATTACCTTAGAATGCATGATTATTCTTATCCCATTTGATATTTAATGTGAGTTTGCTAGTGTGGTTATTCAAGTAAGTTGCTGATTCCAAGTTTGGGGAACACGTCTTTCGAATTGGATCATGACTGGGCTTCACGTCTACACCACCACGGTATACTCTTTCCATCTTTTCCATTGTTCTCATTGCACATTGAGGACAATGTGCAGTTTAAGTTTGGGGGTAAGGTGACTTTGTTGCATTCTACTTGAAATTGACTTTAAATGCATAATTGAGATTTGAGATTGATGTTAGCGATGATTTTGATTTTTTGAGGATTATATTGCTTAAAATTTAAAAATTGTTTGACTTGAGAGTCCAATACTCCTTATATGCCTTGTAGATGCCATTTAGGAGTAAATTTTTTTGAAAGATTGATATCTTGCTTGCACTTGTGTTCCACATCATCCTGATTTTGTGATTGTTTTGAAATTCATTCTAGAATTCTACACTAGCACAGGCGCACACTAGCATTCATTTGTGGGGTACATGTTTTGTTGATTATTGAATTGGTTATATCCCAATTAAGCTAGTAGTGCATTGAAAGTTTTCATTCTTGATAAAGGTGGATAACAACCCCTTTTCACTAAGTAGCCGGGATTCTAGCCTCATCAAGCATTGAACTTCTCGCGCCGAAAGGTGAAAGGCCCAAACTCTAGGTTAATAATTGAACTTTCTTTAAAAAAAATAAAAAAAATAAAAAAAATAAAAAAAATAAAAAAAATAAAAAAAATAAAAAAAAAAAGAAGAAGAAGAAGAAGAAGAAGTTGCAAAAGTAATAAAAAGTGAGGACTTCTCCCAAAAGGTGAGAAGTGAGAAATGATTAGATGGAGGTTGTCTTGATTTGTAGCCTAGTTGATTTGAGCTTGTAAGTCCGTAGGGGTGTTTGAACACCTAGTGCCCTAAAGCCATCTGGTTTAGGAGTCATTGACCTAACGCTCGACCTCATGAATCGCTAGAAAGTTTAAGAGATCAACACATTGCACTATGCTTCCATCTTTGATCCTTTAAAAATAAAAAAATAAAAAATAAAATAAAAAAATCGAGTGAAAAGAATAAGCGCACCTAGAATAATAAGCTTTAATAAAAGGTCCATTTTTTATTTTGATGATCGGTACTAGATTTGTGTGCTAGTTTGAGGGTAAGGATGTGATTAATTCTTTAGTTGGCTAAGATAACAACACATTGATGCCGGACCACTCAAAAAAGATTCTAGAGTTGTTTTGATTTGCATGATCATTTTCTTGATGTGTGGAGGACCATATTTACTTGTTTGATATTGAGATTTTGGGAGATTGCTTGGAAAAGGTTGAAAATTTGCATACTTAAGGTAGTTTTCTCCCAATGCTTGTTTGCAATATTGGTACCTCTTTTGAAAGAATGAGCTTAATGTTTGTGGGTATCATTTCTGGAAACCCTCACGAGACTTCACTCATCCACTAAGGGTAACCTAGGGGTTTAAAAGGCTTGTTGCATGTGCTAAGTGCAATCATGTTCCCTACGAAAGTGGTGTTATCCATTTATTGTTTTCTAGTTATAGTTGTTTAGTTGTTCATTTCATTTCTTTACTTCGTAGTTCATTGCTAGGGACTAGCAATATTTAAGTTTGGGGGTGTGATGAGCGCTGAAAAGTACACTTTTAAACCCCTTAAGCTTGAGTATTCTAAGACCTTTATCTATCTTATTTACCCGTTTTAGTACTGATTTGTGTTTTTGTCTATTTCAGGTCAATAATGTTAAAATGGGCTAAAAATGGTTTCTTAAGGCCTTTTTGGAGTCAAACTAAGTCTTGGAGAGGATTCGGAGCAAAAGGAGGCTAATTTGGAGCAAAAAGAGGCTGATCCTGAAAAGCTGCCAAGTGAGATCGATCGTGAGATCGATCAAAAAAGTGAGATCGATCAAAGTCTGATCGATCGAACTTTTCTATGATCAATCGAACTTTTTCTCTAATCGATCGAACTTTTGCTAGCAGTGAGTTGTCTTATTCTCGTGCGTGCCCAAAAGTCCACCTATCACATAGTACGGGATTAGATATTCTTGGGGCAATATTCCTGACTTAGTTACTAAGAAAATGACCTTCTATATAAAGGGAAGTAACCCATTTGTAAATGAGCTTTTTATCTTTTTATTTTACATTGTATATTTTATTTCTCTCTCTAGCAAAGTTAGAGATTAGAGTTAGAAGAAAAGAGGGAAGTGGAGGCACATCTCAAGATCCATCTCTAGACTGCTCTCCTCTCCATCTCTAGAGCTTCAAGGAAGAAGAAGATGGAGCCATATTTGGAGCTTGATTCTATGACCATATCCACCTCCTCCATGATTGGCTAGATCTACACTTAGGGCTTGGATGAGCCCTAAGTCTTGGGTAATCTAAACCTTTGTATTTCTATATTTGGGGATTTATATATATTGTTGTGATTAGTGCTCTAGCTTTGTGAATTTAATGAATCTTGGTATATTTCTATGATTTCTATGGTTTAATTCTTCCTATTAATTCTCTAGTTTATTTACATGTCTATGTGTGATTAAATTAGGAATTATTTCTTACATGATTCATATGAATTAATTATTTCTATTGATTCTCTATTTGATTACATGTTGTCTTATATGTGATTATTTGAGAATTAATCTCTACACTAGATTCTCTATATTGGTTGCATATCTATGTGTGATTAATTAAGGATTTAGTAATAGCTAAGCATGAGTTTTCATTAAATGGGTTTGTCAATTAATTTGATGGTTTATACTTATGTTTGATGAGTTGTTCTACAATTTAATTCATACTTGTAGGTAAGTAGACAATCTATGCTTGCTTAGATATTCCATGGCTTATTATTGCAAATTCCATGATTCTCTAGATTGATGTGTGCTACATTTGTTGCTACTTAGATGAGTCATACTTAAAATTGATGGGTTGTGCTACACTTAGTTTAGGTAGACAATTCATACATAAATTAGATGGTCCATGCTTAATATTGTAAATTCCATAATTCTCTAGATTGATGTGTGCTACAATTGTTACTACTTAGATGGGTCATACTTAAAATTGATGGGTTGTGCTACACTTAGTTTAGGTAGACAATTCATACATAAATTAGATGGTCCATGCTTAATATTGCAATTGGTAGTCGCATTTTGTTCACAACAATGTATTCCCCATTAATGGAAAGCAAGTGGTTAATTACATGAGCTTAGTGGTGATTCCAACACCCTAAGTCCTCTCTTCTCATCTCTTAAATCCCTATCTTTCATTAGTTTATTTTAATTGCATTTTAATTAATTGAATTTTAGTGTAATCAAATAATCAATCTCTCTTTGCAGTTATTTGGTACATTAGAGTTGAAGTTAAATTCCAACACGTATAATCCCTTGGGACGATCCCTACTCACTTTTGCTACTTTAGTAGTAGTGTTGGTAATGATTTTTATAAATTTAAATTTGACCTAAAGGGCTTTTCTTGAACCACACATTCACTACATCAATTTGGCGTATAAGGAACGGCCTTCGTCAGATATCAATTCTGTAAAACAAAATTTATGCATGCTTTCGTTTCAGCATTCTGTTCTTTAAGTATGTTAAGTTAGTTGCAATTTTAGCCTCTGTAATTGTTTCCAACTACTGTAAATAGGCCATTGGAATGATACTAGGTATTTATAAGACTAGTAAGTTCAGTATTTAAGAGAAACAGAGGAACTGGAATGACCGAAGGTAGAGCAGATAGGCTGAAACGGAGCAGAACGGGGACGGAGGCTCTCAAAGGAGGTGAGAGCCGGCTCCATGGATATGGGAGCCGGCTCCCACACTTAAAGAGCCGACTCTAAGACCTATAGAGCCAGCTCCAGGCTCAAAAGAGCCTGCTCTTTAAAACTTAGAGCAGGCTCTTTTCAATAGTGAATGTTCTGTAAACTTTTCTACGAACTGTTTGTTACTTTGGAGCATGGGAATGGTTCTGTTGATTCTGGGGTTTCATAGAAGGATTAGAAGGTTGATTTTGGGTGTTATTAAGACCTTGAATTAATTAAATTTGATAAGGCTCCTAAGTTCAGTAGAATTGTTGTTGAAAAATAGTTTTAGTTTTGTTCTTAACACATGTTAATTCGGTAGTGAATTTAATTTCTATAGTTGATTTTAATTGTTATTTTCAAATCATTGGGATTCTCTTTGGTATTAATAAGACTTTTAGGATTAGTTTTTGAAATCAATTGAATGGTGGAAAAAGGCCAGAGAAGAAGCAGAATGGTTGAAAATGAAGAAGTAACTGAACTGAGGCTCACAGGGAAGAGAGACGGCTCCATGGACGGAGGAGCCGCCTCCCCCATGAGTAGAGCCTGCTCTAGAGGAAGTAGAGTAGGCTCTACCTTTAAAAGAGGCTGCTCTACCTCTAAAAGAGCCTGCTCTTTTAGGATTAGAGTAGGCTCCTTTTATTTTGCACATTCATTTAATGTTTTTACGAACTTTTTGCTACTGTTTGGGCACTTGGGGTTCTTGAAAAAATTCTAGAACTTTAATGGGGGTTTAAATAATTAATTTAACATGTAATTAAGATCTTAAATTGCATAAACTACCCTCGTTGTAATAATGGAATTAACAGTGCGCTAATTAACAATTTTGCGTACGGTTAACGGCTGGAAGGAAATAAATTGTTTAATTTTAATTTGACAATTTAAGGTGTTATATATGTTTCTAAATTAAATTTCAGATGCATGAGGGTGTCTTTTAATTAATAAATTGGACTCGTAGCATAGTTTGTGGCTGGGTGCTTAAACAACAAAACAATATACAAGTATGCAACCTAGCTTGCTACTGACGGATAAAAGGAACTGAATTGTTAGAATTAATTTTTAGCAAATTCTTGAATAATATTATGATTTTAAATCTTATTTGAATGCATAATAGAATAGTTGATTTATTAAAACTAATTTATTCATGCTTTGGATGCTTGTTGATGAACCGTTAAATAATACATGGTTTAACTCTTGGATTTAAATTGCTGGAATAATAAATATTCTTCTGCAATTGTTTGGAGTGGTTTCAGATTGTAAATTACTAACATGTATTTATATGTTGTAATTTACATGGTTTTGGATGTTAATTGTGAAATCGTATATATTATTCTACAATTAACTGGATGATAGTTTTGAATTGAAATTGCTGAAGTATTATATGAACTATTCTGCAATTACCTGGCTTTTGGTTTTGGATATTAAATTGCTGTACTATTTATCATAGTCTGTAATTTTTACATGGTTTAGGATTTTAATTGCTGGATTAATATATATTCTGTCAATTACATGGATATGGAGGATTGTATGCACCGGTATGGGACGGTGTCATACTAGAGATGGTTTAGTTCAAAACCCATAAACCTAACCTATTGGATTAAAGGAAAGGATTGTAAAATATTGAATCCTAATTTTGTTTAAGTCAGATCAACTGAGTAAGTTGAGTGACCATTTGGATTTACTGTTGTTTGGAGTTAACTCATATCAACTGAATAAGTTGAGTGATTAACTGATTATACATCTTATGTTAGATCAACAAAGAAATTGAATGACATACTCTGGTTTGGACGGATTTTGAATATATGATTATGGTATCGCGAGATGAGCTTGAGTCTCAGACTCGTTGGTTAGGGTGCGTATATGCAGTGGATGCGTAGCTGGTTATAGTAGGTTGAGGTGTACCCTATTAGGTCTAGGTACTCATGCCTACCTTTAAGTGCGTTTTTGCATATTGCCTTCTATTCAGGTTGAGACCCCATACATAGTCCAATGAATGTCCCTTAGTGTGGATATTTATATATGTATGGACTAGATAGCTATTGCTGAGATATCTAGGGTGTATTTGCGTACTGGGTCACTGTATGGATTGCAGTTATGATAGAACTTGCATGTGGGCCTGACCCACTCTTACTTTTACAGGTGTTCGTCAGTTCCAGGCTTAGAGCTTGATCGTGCTGAGCAGATACAGTTATTCACTCTACCGACAATGTAAGAGTATTTTCTTCTCATTATGATCATTGGTTTTCTTTGTAGTTGTTCATGTTCAGTATTGGAATATTTTTAGTAGGGGTCCACGAGATGGATTCCCGAGTTGTATTAGAAGTAAAGGAAAAGTTGGTGTATTCAAACTAGTTCTTGCACAAAAAGTCTATTCGGAGGTTTTTTCCATTAAAAGATTTTCATTTTAGTTCTTTTCAGCAAAATTTTATTCATTCCTGTTTTCTATATTGTATTTCTGTGTTTGTTAAATTGCTAATTGATTTGATATCCTTGGGTTATCAGGCGTGGGTCTGGCCAACCCGCATCCGGAGATCCGGGGGTATCACATTCATCGGGATCTAGTTGCAACCTGGATAAGCTTCAAGAAAAGTTAGTTTCTCATACCCGGTCGTAGCGTCCACCATCTGATCGATTTTGGGTAATGGGAAGTTATCTTTCGGGCAGGCCTTGTTCAAGTTAGTAAAGTCAATGCATACCCTCCACTTGCCATTTTTCTTCTGGACAACCACTACGTTTGATAACCATTGGGGGTATTAGACTTCTCGGATCAATCTCGCTTTCAGAAGTTGGTCGACCTCTTCAGCAACAATTTTGTTTCTTTCAGGGGCGAATCTCCTTTGTTTTTACTTCACTGGGTGGTGACTCGGGTCCACATTCAAGCTGTGACATGCTATCCGTAGGTCAATTCCTGGCATAACCCATTGATTACAAGCGAAGATGTCGGCGTTCTGCCGACATCTTCCTTTTCCTGGGCTGATTGGAGCATCCCTAAATAGGTTAGCTTGTGCTCATCCCCTGCGACTATCTGCATGGCTTCTAGGGGTTCTTCAATTGGATGTTCTTCTTCTGTCTCCTTACTCTCTTCAGGAGTGGAGGAGCCTGGTAATTGCTATTTCAGTAATTATTTTCCTTTATCAGTTGGACAAATAGTTGTGTGGTAGCATTCCTTTGCTGCCACCTGATCCCCCCATATATTGATAACTTCTCGCTCGTTGGGGTTAACACATATCACGACTTGGTGTAGAATCAATGGGACTCCTTCCATACGATGGATCCATCCTCGACCCAATAAAAGGTTATAGGTCTGGTGGATATCCACAATCACAAAGTTCTCTTTCAAGGACCTTTTGGCTGCAGTGACTAACAGCGTGATTACGCCTATGGGCTCTACTCTCCTTCCATCGAACCCTACCAAGGGGTTTCCGGTGGGGTGGACCTGATCCATGGCCAACTTCAGTTGGTCTAATGTCTATTTCGTTATGATATTGGCACTGCTGCCAGGATCAATCAGTACACGCCTGACCAAGCAATTAGCTGCTAGTAGGTTAATCACTAGTGGGTCATCATGTGGATGTTGTATCCTCCTGTGGTCTTCTTCATGAAAGGAAATATACACTGAACTCGGCTTACACTCAATTATGTTGATTTCACCAACCCTTCGTAGCTTATGGGCTTGCTTAAGTTGAATCCTGTAAGAATTTTCTGGTTGTTCGTCCACTTCCAGACGGCCATGGATCGTATTAATTACCTGAATGGGAAGGTTGTCTCCTGCGGCTTTTGGAGTTGGCCTAGCTCGCTCGGGTTGCCTTTGTTAGCCAGAGTTGACCAGGTAGTCTGCCAATTCGCCTTTTGCTATCAATGCCTCAACCTATCTTCTTAGGCTCCTGCAATCATTAGTTAGGTGGCCGAAATTACTATGGAATGCACAGTATTTACTTTGGTCTCTATGTTCCATCGGTTGTCTGATTGGCGGAGGGATCTAAAAAATATTCCTGCCCTTAGTCACGTAATACAATCTTGCCAATGTTACTTTGAAAGGTGTGATCTTCTCAGCTATTCGAGACTTTTTCTCAGGGGCTCTTCCTTCCATGCTCGGGGTTCCCGTTAGACCCTTGAGGTGCTCGGGCATTCCTTCGGTCGGCTTTTAACTATGACAAGAGTTGCTCTTTACTGTCTGGTTACTTTGTTTTCTTCAAGTCTGATGTAGTTTTGCGCTCTTGAATTCAACTCTGACATGTTAGCCGGAGTCTTTTTCACCAAAGAAGAATGAAAACGTAAACCTTGCACCATGGCTATCTTGAATGCCTCTATGGCCGTGTCCTGGTTATAATCCGGAATACCTGAAGATTCAATGTTGAGCCGAGTAAGAAAAGTTTGCAAACCTTCTCCCTTCATTTGCCGAATCGTGAAGAGACTGGCAATGGTCTTTTTTTGTTTCTTGTTATTGCAGTACTGGGCTAGAAACGCAATACATTGTGTCTAGAAGTTTGAGATTGACTTGCACGAGCGAGTTTTTGAACTATTCCAGGGTTACTCCTGTTAGACTAGACGGGAATATTTTACACATGAACGGATCATTGTGTGCCTCTATAGTCATCTCTTGAGTGTAATGATTGAGGTACTGGAGTGGGTCTCTAATTCTATTAAACTTGATGAACTTCGACATTATGAACTTTTTGGGTCTTGCAACTCATTCTATCTCATCCGTAAAAGGAGTTTTCACTATTAATGCAGTGAACTCTCTCGCCATGTCCTCGGGTGTTTGGGCCTTCAGCCCTTTGATTCGCTCATCCATTTCCTTTCGGAATTTGGCAATAAAATCATTTCCTGGTGATTGTTGATCACCAACTGGGATCCATGCCTCTCTTCTTCCTGAATCAGCATCATCTGAGGCTGGGTCCTTGGTGGTTCGAGGCCCTCCCATCGTGGAGTTTCCCGAGATGCGGGATTAACTTGCTGTTTCCTCGGCATCTTCCCAATCCAATGTTTCGTCATGCTGCTGCCGTGGACCCTCTGCTGGAGAGAAGGGTTATTGAGTCTAGGTGCCAGAGGAAGATCTTCGTTTTGACGCTCAGGTTGTGGGTTGATCGACTGTTCATATTACCGAGCATTATCTCGAAGTCTTTCATTTTCTTGGTGTGGAGCATTGATCTGCGCTATATTGGCTTCATGAGCCTGTTTTAATGTATTGATTTGTTCAATGCTAGCTTTGTTGGCTCGTCAAAGGATGTCAAATTGTGTTTGCATTTCTTCATGCATTTTATGCATGATTTCCTGCTGCTGTGCTCGTGCGGCGTCTGATCATGTCGCCATTCTGGAGCGATGTCGCATGAAAGTGGTAGAAAATAGGCTTTTTGTAACGAATCCCCACAGACGGAGCCAAAGTGTAGGTGCAAATTTTCACATCCAAACACTTAAAGAAATAAATCAAAGAAAATATACGAAATATGAAAGAGATAACAGATAATTTTGGCAAGAGAGAACAATGATAGGAATCTGATCCTTTTCTTCTCTTATTCATGCTTTATTTATAAGCTCGTATAGAGATTTTTTAAGAGCCATTATTGGCAGTTTTCCTTTTGAACGTGGGTGTTTATGGCCCCCTTATAATGCGGCCCTCTCTTTTATGGTGGGCGTTATGGAAGTTTGAATGTACTGATTCTAGATCATTCCCTGGTCCGTTGTTGCTGAATGGACTCTCCCTTGCTATTTGGGCCGAATTGGCCTTTTTTTTCAAGTCTCCCTTGTTGGGCCTCTGGCTTTTAGGCTATTCTGATATAAGGTAGGCTTTGTATTTGCTGACACGTGGTGTATTATGATTGGTGGGGAAATTTCCCTCCACATAGAAATAACTCTTCTTCTTCTTCTTCTTCTTCTTTTATTTTTTATTTTTTTTTATTATTATCAAAAGAGATAATTAGATATATTTTTTTTTAAAATCCACTTTTTTCGTACTTTTTTTTTTTTTTTTTTTTTTTCTTGACAAAAGAGATAATTTATTCAATAAGGATATGTATATATGTATTCTTGTCAAAAGATATATTTTTTTAATGGGTATTTTTTTTTTGGTCCACTCAAAAGAGTCAATTTATTCAACAGAAAAAATATATATTTTGGAAATTTTATTTTATTTTTTTGGTCCTATAAAACAACTTTGTTTTTTGGTCATGTCAAAAAAGACCTAAAATATTAAATATTAGAGTTAAAGAGAGGAAATCTGAAAGGGCAGTTGTGTCATTTAAAAAATTATTATTATTTATTTGTAAAGTTAGAGTTAAAATTACCGTTTCTTTTAATATTGTAGTGCAAACGTAGAAAAGTGGAGTGTGAATATCATCTCTTTTTTATAATACTGAGTAGTATTTTTAATAATAGTCCATTGTATTAGTAATGTATGACAGTTTTATCACACTTAGTAATCGTTATTATTTAGATTTCTTATTTATTTTATTTTTATATTTTTTTTATAGGAAATGTAGTTTTATTTAATTTCTTTGAGGAATTGTTTTCCTTTTGCTATTAGGTTTCTTTATGTTTTCATTTTCTTGTAGAGTTAGGTTTCTATTATTATAAATAAATGTAATGCAAAGTGCAGAATTAATCTTTTATTCATTCAATTATCAAATAATATATCAGATTTATCTTAATTCTCTTTCTGTTTTGTGGATTCAAAACACACACTTTGTGGATTCAATGTAACCTGTTCCTCGTGAACAAATTTATCATTTCCGCTTATGTCAGTTGGTATCAGAGCCTTGTCTTTCCTGGTCTGATGGCAGGTGATCGGTTTCGTGGCAACCTCGCTAGCGACGAAGATTGACTGAGAGTGGCTCCTTTTAGAGTCAAATTTCAAGACTATCAACGTGAAACCCAACAAACATTGCAAGATATTCAAGCAAAGATTATTTGGCTTAAGTTGGGTCTAGAGTAAAACCGTGATAACAATAGGTTTTGCAACGACGTAAATAGTGTTCATCCTGTTCGTAATCGCAACCTTTTCCCTTCGCATGGTCAATCAGCCTATGAGGAAAAGGTGTTTGGGGATCATAGAGACACACAAAGATATCATGATTATGGAGATTATGATTCTAGGAATTTTCCTCCTAGAAGTTTTGATGGTCTCTTTCATAGGAAGATTTTCTCGATTGGTTAGAAGATTTTCTCGATTGGTTAGAAGATTTTGAGAGGTTCTTTGATTACATGGGGATTCCAGAGGATAAGAAAGTGGCATTTGTCGTATACAAATTGAAGGGAAGAGCTTCTGTTTGGTGGGATTAATTACAGATTACTCGTGCACGACAAAGAAAAGCACCAATACGATCGTGGTACAAGATAAAAACAGCTATTGATGGCTAATTTTTTACCACCAAATCATGAAGAGCTAATGTTTCAAAAATATCAGAATTATCGCAAAAATAGTCCATGCATCAAAAAGTCTACATCAACAATATATTTTGCCACTGATTCAGTAACCGGTCACAATGCTAATACCACTAAAGGTGCTACTTGGTCTCTTAACACTATCCCACGTTGTAGAAATAAAGTTGACAATACTAAACAGGTCGGCACCAAAAATACTGAAGAGGCGAATAATCAAGTCAAGCAAGAAAACCTAGTTGAAAAGAATCAAATATCTTTGTCAGGTCCAGTTGATCAAATCAAACGGAAAGATGATGAGAGAGTTATATTGGGTTTGTCACCGCATATATGTGTGGATAAGGTGGGATTATTTGGAATTGATGACGAGGTGGATAATGAAAACTTAAGCCATGAAGCTATGTGGGAAGAAAATGTTATCATATAATAACCCACTTTGATTATGGGAACTACCACCGTAGGTTATGAGTTCCCCACCAAGACAAGCACAGGTAATCACACAACCCACATTTAAAGGATATGGATGGTGTCTCGGAAGAACATGCAGACTTGAAAATCTTGACAAAGCATGACATATCAATTAAATCCCTATTAGAGCAGGAGTACAGTATTATGCTTCAAATAAATTACAGAAGTGGACATGGAATTTACACATATATGTATGCACTCTTTTAAAGCTAGTATGTAGATTCCTTAACCATCCTACAATTAGTACCTTCCACAACACTTTTGTGTCTTCACTTGAGAATTTTCGAGATTATAAATATGCGAGTACTCAAATTTTCATTGAGGGAGCAATTAGAGAGCACAAATGGGGGAAGAAGATACTGCTCAGTTGGGAAAAATTATTGAATACCCGGGGGTATGGTACCCCGGGCATCCCAACCCTTGGATGTGGTGCCGAGGATACGATACTCCGGGACAATAAAAGCCATTGAATTGAATTATAAATATGTTGGTGAGTTCCATCACACTTAAGGGTTGAGATGCCCGAGGTATCATACCCTGGTATTCAATAATTTCTCCTCAGTTGGAAGTTGGTCTGGGTTTTGTGAATCATAGGATGCCAAAGGGAGTTTGTGTTGGATTGGAATCAATTATGACAAGTTGTGTGGCTACTGAATTGACAGCTATCATAGTTATTAATGATGAAACGGTCAAATCTTATTTGTATTTGTGGAAAAGTTTCAATTTGAAGAGGTTGGTTGCAATTACAAAAGAGAACAATGAGGAAAACTGCACTCATGATATACCTGGTGGGCCCAATGCTTTAGACATATGTGCAATATTCTGTTATGGTATGGTGACTCCCAATGAGTACGTGGTTACAACCCATTGTGCTGAGATAC
Source organism: Cornus florida (assembly GCF_030987335.1). NCBI lineage: Eukaryota > Viridiplantae > Streptophyta > Magnoliopsida > Cornales > Cornaceae > Cornus > Cornus florida. The sequence goes on along the minus strand of NW_026775577.1, from coordinate 41,452,593 downwards.
ATGGGAATGTTGATAAAGGGCACCTTAGGAGATTGAAATACCCGAAGAACACTGGTCAATTTGATACATATGTCAAGAAGCATTGTGACGAAGGTGGAACTCTGCATTCTTTAAACTCGACGACGAGTTTCTTTACTTGCTTCTCAAGTAAAGGGGAGACAGTTTTATCACAATTAGTAATTGTTATTGTTATTGTTATTGTTATTGTTATTGTTTTTATTTAGATTTCTTATTTATTTTATTTTTATATTTTTTATAAGAAGCATAGTTTTATTTAATAATTTTAAAAAATTGTTTTTCTTTTATAATTAGGTTTCTTTGTATTTTCGTTTTCTAATATTTTATTCATTTAATTATCAAATAATATATCAGATTTTTCTAAATTTTCTTTCTGTTTTGTAAATTCAAAACACCCACCTTGTGGATTCAAGGTAACCTGTTCCTCATAAATAAATTTATCACTTTCACTTACATCAATTAGAATTTGAAAAAGACTCAAAAGCTTAAATTATGACTGTTAATTAGTGTTAGAGTGTCATGTTAGGATATAGGCATATAGTTACATTGACATGAGCGTAATTATTATATACGTAACGTGACATGATACATGTGACCCATTTAATAAATGAATCAAGATTAGATGTGACAAAACAAAACAAGACATATTTATCTAAAATTTCGTAATATTATGATCAAATTAATACAAACATAATACGATAGGTCACGTTTAATTAAAAATATATATATATTTATTTGAGTCAAATCAATACAAACACGACACGTTTATCTGATACATACGTTTAGTTAAATGAGTCATTTCTAACACGAACATGACACATTTACCCAACATATTAAGTTAAATGAATCATTTCTAACACGAACGCAACCATGTTTATCTGACACTTCAGAAACATGAGAGTTATAAACAGGTTGTCGATTTTGAACACAAACACAACAAGTTTAGTTACAAGAGAGTAATTAAGTTATAAATAGTTGACGGATTAAACAAGAATAATTAGAGTGTCAATTTGGGTCGACAAAATTATGATTTGATCACTATTAAGCTAAATCCAAACCTACTTATCTTGTATCTTATTCGAGTCGTGTCAAGTATTACCACCCCTAGTTTAAATTCTTAATTTATTTTTTTTGTTTTAACTTAAAGGCTTATATTCTTCATTGATTTGTTCCTAAATTTAACTTAATATCAATTTTTGTAATTTTACTTCAAATTTTTAAACAACCACATCCCTAAGTTAAGATAATAACTATCCTAATCTTATTTCACGAATGGATAAATTATCCACCCTTAACCCATTAAAAATAACATGTAGCCTTAAAAATTATAAGTTATTCTTGTTTCTTGGTTGCAAATTTTATTAAGGAACTAAAATTTAAACCTCTCTCAATCCCATAGTTGCCCATGTTTGTAAAATTTTCGAAAAGGACTTAGCATGAGAAGTCAAATAACTAATTGTAACTAATCAATTCTCTTAGATTTTACAAAAGATAAATGCCCTATAACATAATCTAAGAATGAGGTGGGCATCCCTAGGAAAGGAAAGCTACCATTTCATTCTTATTATAATTGATTGGAAGATAAGAAAAAATGGTGACACGAACCATTACTTTGTTGGGAAAAGAAGGTAAGAGGAGGTTTTAATGTTTTTTTTTTTTTTTTTTACTATTATAGCCTCTCATTATCTTATGGGTAAAGTACAAAACACCCCTTGAGGTTTGCCAAAAAGACACCCAGATGAAAGTTTATCTATTTTGGGACAATGACACTCCCTCAAGTTTGATCAGCTACCAAAGACACCCCAATGATAATAAATTGACATTTTTACCTTTTGACTTTTATATTGACCAATTTAAACGTTGAAATGACCTTTCTAACCTCATCCCTATAACCATTTCTTTCCTTCTCTCCTCTATGTTCTCTCTTCCTCTGCCCCAACACCAACACACACACACACACATACTATCACACGCACACACATATATACACACACCCACACAAATATATATATTTATATATAGATACATATATATATATATATATATATATATATATATATACACACACACATACACACATAAGGCGGCGACGACGGCTAGCCGCCTCTCCTCCACCGTCAGCGTCATCGTCATCCATTGCCTCTACATCAAACGACTGGCCAATTCTAGATCCTTCGAATTCGACGTGGCCGACTCTATATCCGTGGCCCACCTTCGATTACATCCACCCATAGAGCCCTGTAGTCGTCGATGAGATAAGTGCGACGATGGTTCGGCCGTGATGGGCGATGGCAGAGATGATGGCGACGGGCTGGTTCAACCGTGATTGGCAATGGTAAAGATGATGTCGACGGGCTAGTTCGCGAAATAGAGAGCGCAGAACAGCGATGACGGTTTGCGGCACTGCACCGGCGGGCAAGGAGAACTCAGCCGGTGGAGACGGACTGGTTTGGCTGTGGATGAATTGGCGGTGACTCAAATGAGGGTGACAGCGGAGCTTCGACTTTGATGATGGAGGCGGTGGCGAGCTCAGTGATGTGTAAGGCTGAAGACGGTGATGTCATGGCTCAGTTGTGGATGATGGCGACAGCGAGCTCAACTTTGGATGCGGGTAGCAAGCAAGGACGGCCAGAGAAAAAAATTCGGCAATGATGGCTTGGCTGTTCTGTAAATGGGTTGCTCTTTTTTTCTTTTTTCTTTGTTTTTTTTTGGGTTTGGCTTTGTAATTAATTGGTGGTGAAGGGTGAAGGTATGTTAATGATGAATGAACAGAGAAAATAAATTGCTGGAATACGCTGGGGTGGTTGTTGGGGTGGAGATGGTGGCAGTGGTTTGCGGGTGGGGATCTTGGTGGTTGTGGATTTTTGTGTGGTGGTTACGCCAAAATCTAGTTGTAGGATTAATTGGGTGCTGAGGGTAATTTGGCCATTTAAGTATTTTGATATTTTATAATTAAAATTAATAAAAAGTGAAGGGTAAAATGGACTTTTCATATGTTTTAACGTTCTGTTAGAATGGTAAATTTCACAAGGGGGTGTGGTTGTCCCACAATAGACAAATTTTCATGTGGGTATCTTTTTGGCAAACCTCAAGGGGGTGTCTTTGTACTTTACCCTTATCTTATTTTACAAACATTATTTTTTATTTTTCTTTTTATAAGAAATTGAGATATAGTTTATAATATATTATAAGTTAGAAAACAAATATCTAAATTAATAAACAAACAAATACAGTATTTAACAAGTTTTGACGAAGAGTAGTATTATCTATGTGCAATTTTTACATAGTTATTCTTCTTATTCCTCCGTCCTTCAATTCAGTTTTGGGACTCATAAAAAAATTTCTTCTTAGAATCATACCTTGTTCATCTTTCTTTCCCTTTTCAGTCTCTTAATGCTAAACAATGGGGACTTGCTTTATCCTTTCTCTCTTCCTTCATCGTTTACAAAATTCAGGTATATCCTACAATTATTTTAATTTGTAAGGATCATTATGTGTTGTGCAATTTGAATGTCATTATCATAAAATTTAAATATTACTGTACATAAATATGATATTTGATAAAGACAAATTTAGTTAGAGCTCTCCTATTCATACTGACTTTAGCTAAGGCTGACACACACACTTCTATGCATGTGTGAAAAGTTTTTCCATTTAGCAACCGGCAGCTATCGAGTATTTTACTCTTCATTCCGAATGAGATGTCGTATTCCTTTTGTGATGTGCAAGAATAATTGTGCCAAAGTCGTGCCATACATAAAATTTTTAATTTTACTAAATTATCTTGAATTCAAATTTTTTTTTTTCAAAATTAATAACATCAAATTCTAAATTTTTTTTTGTCTCATATTTAGAATTTTAAAGAGGCGTTAATGTATATCTTTTAAAAAAATTAACATTTCAAAAAATGACAATTATTTTGGTTTGAGAGGGGTAGTCAATATTCGCCGTTCACGTTAATATTTCTTCAAGTCTAAACAAATTCACTTTATTAAGTAAATGACAAAAGTGTCAACAAATTATGACATTAGGGACAATAACGTCATTTTATTTTAAAAGTGCAGTGCTGTTCAAAGTGTGGTGTAGATAAAACCTCTCTATTAGGAGCTCTAAAATAATTTTTAAAATTCCAATTTAAACCTAATCCATGAAAAATGAATGTTAATAGGTTACATTTGCAAATGAAATAATATTATTTGGGGTGAATTGCATAAAATTCCCCTTAACTTGTAATGATTTTCATTAAACACTCATTTTAAAATGAAATCACAAAAGAGCCTATAAACCGCACAATACTTGGTTCTTACATTTTTTAATTCAAGACTCTTGAATTTCAATTCAGTTATCTCTTTTACTTCTCTCTATCAAATTGAAATATGACTCTTGAATTTCAATTCATTCTTTCGTGTTCTCTCTCCCGAATTGTAATTTGATGACAATGCTCAAGCTTGGGATTTTTATTTATAAATAGCATCATTTATTGTCATTCGTGTCAACAACAAAAAGACTATAATGTTATAAAGCTTAAACTTAATGGGATTTTCTCTAGTTAAAGCTCAAATATATACAATATATATACACATTGTAAATACATATACACTATATTATATATTTCCTCTGTCTTAATTTAAATGTTGTTTTTGGAGAGTAGGAAATTTTAAGGAAACGTGTGAGACATGCCTTGTTTTCTTGAAAAGTTATTAATTTGTCTTTATATTCAAGTTTAATTTGTCCTTATATTTAAGTTAAATTTTAAACTCCAATGAAATATATGCAAAAATATAAAATATATTGTTTGAAAAAAGGAAGTGGATAACTATTTTGGGACAAATCAAAAAGAAAAATATGATATCTTTTTTGGGACAGATGGAGATGGAGTACTAAAAGTACTAATTTGATCCTTGCCAAATGATAGCTAATACTTAAAGTACTAAGTTAATGGACTTTTCATACTATTTCCGTCGGCGGCTAGTTCATCCGCCCGTTTTCTCACCTCGCCGATCGCTCTCGCGATTGTCGCGGTCCCTTCATTGGTGGACAAACACCTCTTTGCAATCCAGACAAGTTCCATTGCCAATTCTAGTGGCCATTCTCCAGCCATCTCGTCTAAAACACCAACAACTGCTGCACTGTCCATCATTATCGCCTCTTGGACGGGCTCGGCCCAATTTGTCCCAGTGAGAAGCTGCAGTACTAGGTTGCCGAAAGCACGAATGTCTGACCTAACATCAGATTCATCATAGCACCAACCAAGCCTAAAGCCATAGATTTTAGCAACAAGATAACTATCCAGGAGGATTTTGGAGAGGTTCAGGCTACCGTGAGCAATGGGCCTGGGTTGGGCAGAGTGAAGGAAGCCCAGGCCCGAGCAAACCTCGGCTGCAATCCGAATGCAAGCGTGCCAATTCAGGCCCCAGTTTCTTCTTTTGGGGCTTCCCTGGATGGGCAACAATGCATCCCTTAGGCTGCCATTATGCATGTACTCGAAGACGATGCATTTTAGGTCGGAGCAGAATCCGATCATGGCGAGTAGGTGAGGATGCCTAATGTGGCTGAGGAGCTTCACCTGCTTTATAAGCATCAAAAGCCATTACATGATAGGTCTCAAAAATGTTACTGCAACCATTAAAATTAGTTGTATGAGCTAAAAAAAAAAGAAAGTAACCTACCTTAGCTTGGAAGGCTTCTTGAGATAGTCCATTGACTGCATTATACAATTTTATTGCAACCGTCATAGAATTGATCCGTCCCCTATACACATTTGTCCTCTCACCGGCTGATTTCAATCTCAAACGCTCTGAGAAACCATAGGTGGCTATTCTAATCTCTTCAGCTGTGTACTCTTTATTGTTAAACTCCAATTGATCACACAACCTTGTGGCCATTCCTATTGCATCCTTCTCTCTGCAGAACTCGATTCTGCAATGCAAAACATCCCTTTGTCGTCTCAACTCCTCAATCTTACGAACCATTTCAGCTCTTGTGGTCACTGCCTTCTCTAGCTCTGCCTCTGCGCGTGATTTTGCTAGAGAGGATAGTTGGAGCTTGTTTGAGAGCTCGCCTTGGAGCTCCAAAATCGAATTCAGCTTACTCTTTTTCTCCCCCACTTTGCTCTGGACTTCATAAAGCTCTTCTTTCATGGTGTCTAAGTCTTTCTTGAGTTCAAAGCGGTCAGCTCTCTCTGTTTTTGTGCTTGCTTCGAGTTCCTCAACCTGTAAGGCAAAATGGTATAATTTCTATTAAATTGAAGGGAAGTGTCAAGTAAACAAAAGACATGACTAAGAAATTACCCTGCGAGCACATAAACAAATGGCCCATTCAGCTCTAGTTCGTCTTTCAACATCATCCTTAGCTTGTTTCCTCTTCAATTGGATCACTTCATGAGCTTTGGCTATTCTCATTTTTAGCACTTCAATTTTCTCTGCAGCATTCTGATATCACGCCAAATTGGTTAGAAAGACTAGTTTGAAACTTTGACTAGAATCGAAGAAAAATAAACGTAAATTTTTTCTTCGAAAACAAAAGAATTCACTTCCAAAAGGTGAAATTTGGATATCAAAAAAATCTATATGGAAGTCCTATCAAAAAAATGGATCATCAAAGAACACAAGATGGATAAGCAATAGTCATGAGTGTGCACTTGGAACTCTTGCATCCGAACACACCATTTGTAGGCTCCTATAATTTGTTAGGTTTTTACCGTCTAAAGTTTTTTAAAACTTCATTTTACGATTAACTTAAAGAGGTGTGAGTAAATATGGGAAAGTATCTCTGACAAGGGTTGTGTCTATTTGCTAGAGACACAAGGTAGCATATAAATATATAGTCTCTTCAACAAAATAATTAATGCTTAACTTACATATGTTTATACGTCCCTTCTCTGATCTCTTCCCACAACCCATATATATTATTATACTATATTCTTATCTTTGAGTTTTTGGGGGCAACATGGCACAAAGATTTGGTGATTTGTCTCTCTATGAACGTGTTTATAGAGGACACTAGAGTTGTATCTTGGAGCCTTTCATAGTCGTCGTAACTTGCACGTAGAGAGGTTATAAAGGCTTTAGGACAGCGCATACTGCGTGCCTCTCCGTTAAACAGGCTAGAAGTTTCTTTACTCTTCTTATTGATTTTATATATTTTACTGGCCTATTATTTTAGTATATTGTTTTATTTATACTATATATATTGTGACATGAATATATAAGGATAGCATTTTAATATAATTAGGTGAATGAACTTAAAAATAAGATTGTATAAAAATATCTAAAATCCCCAACAATCTAAAGCCTTTAAATCCCATCTATGTGTTTCCTGTAATTATTATTGCTTTATATATGTTCTAGTTTTCCAAGCTAATTTTCTATGAAGCATTATCTTCCTGAAAGTCTGCTCATAAGGAAACTACTTAATTCATTCTTTTAATAAATACACTTGGAGTGGCAACCATGTGTTAGACTTTGAAGTGGAAGACTTTTAAGTGGAAAAGAACATTGTATATATCTTACTATAGTTTCGAATTCTGGTTGATAAGAGTATAATAGTTTTCTTCTTTAATATATAGTGGAGTTTAGATGTTTTGGGAAAGGTGAAAGTCTTTATAAATTCTGTTTTTAATTGATAAACAAATATATATATAGTTAAATATTGCTTCTTCATCACATATTTTTTGGAGTTTAGAGCATCTGAACACTTTAACTATAATAATTTCTACTCTGTAATTGATAATTCATGTATAGAGTTATGTGATGGTTAAAACTCTATAATTGGTAATTCATGATGAAGTAAACTCAAATTCTTTTCCATTTTGAGTCCTAAAAGAACTTTAATGTTTATTATCGTTGGAATAAATAAATAAATAAAACACCGAAAAAACAGGTTGTTTTATAACTTGATTTATTGAAATTAAAATTATGTTCTGCCTTAATTACTAATCCATGTATTAGTTGTTTATGTTTTAATGTTAGTTTAAGTCTGATTAAAGGGGCCGAGTTCAAGACCTAGTCTTAAGTCAATACTTTGTGTGCTACATGTTGAAGTCTGATTAAAGGGGCCGAGTTCAAGACCTAGTCTCTCGGGTTCCTCAGATGGAGACAATAACACTAAGTGCAAGTTCAAGTCCAGAAGACTCTTGCACTTATTGCATAGTATTCAGTTGCCCTAATTATTTTATTTCTTATATACTTATATTTTCACATGTAAGTTTTAAAAACTTGCGGGGGACTGTTAGGTTTTTACCATATAAAATTTTTTAAAACTTCATTTTAAGGTTAAATTAAAGAGGTGTGAATAAATATGAGAAGGTGCTTCTGACAAGGGTTGCTAGAGGCATAAGGTTGCCTATAAATATATGGTCTCTTCAACAAAATAATTAATGCTTAACTTACATATCTTTATACGTCTCACGTCTCTTCTCTAATCTCTTCCTACAACCCATATATATTATTATACTATATTCTTATCTTTGAGTTTTTGGGGGCAACATGACACAAAGACTGGGTGATTTGGCTCTCTGTGAACGTGCTTATAGAGGACACTGGAGTTGTATCTTGCAGTCTTTCATAGTTGTCATAACCTGCACGTAGGGAGACTGTAAAGGCTTTAAGACAGCGCATACTGCGTGCCTCTCTATTAAACAGACCAGAAGTTTCTTTACTCCTCTTATTGATTTTATATATTTTACTGACCTATTATTTTAGTATATTGTTTTTATTTATACTATAAGATTGTATAAAAATATCTAAAATCCCCAACATCACTATCATGTCATGTGCCACAAGAGTTAAAAGGAAAAGATGAGGAGGAGACATTCATTGGTAGAAGACAAATAAGTGGAGCGCGAACTGCAATATTGTGGTTGTGTATGTGTTTGGTTGAACTTTGGATAAAAAGAAAAAAATAAAATTAAAGTTACCATATTTTCTGTCATATCTGTTGCTGTTGGACTAGTCTCCAAGGTGTCATTCTCTTCTGCACAATCTTCTTCATCTGAATGGGAAGACAACAATTGATGGAAATAGTTTTCCATCTCTCGGAAAAAATGTTTCCACTCATCAGGGGAATTGTTGTCCGTCGACGAAGAAGGTGAGCTAAGTAAACTTTTCTCATTAGTACCATTTTGGGAGATCATTTTTTCAAGCCAACCTTTGAAACCAACCTTTCTTCTGACCTTAGCAACCATGACTCCTTGATCATCCTCCATAAGTACTCCATTGTTTTCCTCTCTCAAGAAAACCAATTTCCCTCCACATATTATGAACAACTCACAGAAATCGGGTTTGTGCCGGTGAACATAAAATGATCCACTGATTGCACTCAGAGAGAGAGAAGGAAAAAAGGGGGAAGAAAAAAAATAATAAAAAAAATTTAGAACAGCCCTCTAAGAGTAAACATTTAGAGCTAATTAATAACTTCCAATAAAACTAATTAAGAGAAAATATATACCATGATGAGGACTTCATGAATGTAATTCCCATAACCAATTTTGTTACCGCGAGTTCGGATATCAAATTTAGTATGCTGTTGTGAATGGGTTCGTCATGTTTCTCAATTTTAAGAATTTCAGCTTTGACCTATGAAGAACAAATGATAAAACATTTGGTAAGTCTTAGAAGAATTAAATTTAATGCAACATATATAATGGGAAGAAAAAAAATGTAACAAACCTTGAAATGGCCACAAAATGCTACATAGTTGGATAGTAAATTGTCAATTTTCCTTTCCTCTGTCATCCTATGAACTTTCAATTTCTCATCACTAACCAAACTTGCAGGTAGTTTTCCAACTGCGAAGGAAAACGAGACTCATGTTACCTATTGAACAACTAAAGTACAAGAGGGAAAGGAATTGAAATGTCAAAGGGAAAGGAACTGAAATGTTAATATATATAACTTACGTGGTGTGTAAACATATTCTTTGGATATGTCGTTAGCTGCATAGAGGATTACTATGGAGATTGAATGTGAATTCCACTTTCTAAGTGCCCATTTCAGGGTCCCAAATCCATCTTGCATATCGGTCCCAATCGCGACGTAAACCTTCTCTGTTTGAGCCTCCATTGCCTCTCTTGAACCACTTTTCGCCTTGAAAATTATTTCCATGTGAAATTACATTGAAATGAATGAATTCTGGCCATATTCTTTACTTGAAATTGATCCAAACAGAGGTTGAGCAAAGAAAGTCCAAACCTTGTGAAGGAATTGGAAGGCTGGAGTGGAATGGATTGTGTAGTAAAGAGGAATTCAAAAGGACTGTTTGACTATCTTCTTCTTACGGTAGTAGGAGGGCCAAGAAAATTCAGGAAAATGCAGAAAAATGATGCAAACAAAGGTTAAGATAAGAAAGTCTAGACCATGTGAAGGAGAAGGCAGGCTGTTGTGGAATGAATTTTGTTTGTTGAGAGAAATTCAAAACTACTGTTTGGCTATTTTCTTCTTATAGTTGTAGGACAGCCAAGAAAACGCAGGAAAATGCAGGAAATTAAACTATTTCCATGTGATTATACATTGATATGAATGAATTCTGGTCAACCCATCAGTTGAAAGTGATCCAAACAGAGGTTTTAGCTGCTAATTAAGAAAGTCTAGACCTTGTGAAGGAGAGAAATTGGAAGGAAAAGGAATAGGGAGGCTGTGTGTGGAATGAATTGTGTTCTTAAGAGGAATTCACAAGGTCTGTTTTGCTATCTTTTTTCTTATATATGGTTGTAGGAAAATGGAGGAAAACTATTTCCATGTGATAATAAATTGAAATGAATGGATTCTGGTCAAACCCATCAGTTGAAAGTGATCCAAACAGAGGTTTAGCTGCTAATTAAGAAAGTATATACCTTGTGAAGGGGAGAAATTGGAAGGAAAATGAATAGGGAGGCTGGGGTAGGGTTGATCACGGATCGGTTCGGTTCTGTTTTGGGTAAAATTCAAACCAATCCGGTCCTCACAGATTTGCTAAATCTGAAATCGAACCGATCCATGGGGACTCTCAATCCGAACTAAACCGATTTGTGAAATAACAAATTGGTTCGGTTCGGTTCGGTTCGGTTCCCACGGATAGAGCTTAACAAAACACAACTAAGAAAACTGAAATTAGAGGCAAAATACTATTTTCGTCTGAGTCATGTGTGAATTTAATTGAAAAAAAGAGAATCTGTTATTGTTAACTCTGTTTCGAAATACTGATTTTTGTCTAAGTCAGACAAGATTTTTTAAAGACTATACATATTAATAAATGGGCTATGAAAATGACAAGGTAGAACTGAAACTAAGTGACAAGATGGAGCAATTAGGATTTTTTTCCAAAAGAGAAGAACAAAAATTAATAGAAGAAAATAATGAAAAACTTATGAACTCATTGGAAATTAGATGTAGATGAAGAGGAAATGATCGGCCGATGTAAATTGGAGATACTTACTTGTCTGCGTTCCATAAGAGACTATGAGCAGAGCAGTGGGTTTGTGGGATCAAATGAGACTTGATGGGAGGCCAGAGATGCATGCAAATGAAAGAAATATAAAAACTAAAAAGTGTAAGCAGTAAAGCATCATCTTGGGTTCGTAAAACTTAATAATTAAAGTAAACAAAAACATTAATAATGTATTCTACATATACTGTATACTACATATATTTATTAGTTCTAAGGATTAGCCACGAATCAATTCGGTTTTTTCAGCACTTAATCCGTTAATCGATCCGGTCACTACGAATTACTAATTTTTCAATCCATCACCGAATCACGACACTAGAAAACCAAACCGCACCGCACAGATCGGATCTATTCGGCTTGATTTAGCGGATTGACGGCCTAGGCTGGGGTGTGCGGAATGAATTGTGTAGTGAAGAGGAATTCAAAAGGAGTGTTTGGCTTTTTATCTTTTTTTCTTATGGTTGTAGGCTTCAGACCTAATTGTTTTTCCAATTGTGGGCAAAGCTGTGTATTCACTATTGGTCTATAAAGAAGGCCACATCGCTCCCAATTGCCCCAAAAAGGGCAAAGGAACATCAAAGATGATTAAAATGATCGAAACAGAAGATCTTTGTATCATCTATGGTCGTGATCTCTCATATTCAGATAATATTCTCTACGAAATATCTAGTGAATCAGAATCCGACGACAATAATGAAGAAGTTTATATGATAAAATTTTACTTCTCATCTTGAAGAAGAATCCTCTAACATTAAACTCGGCAATTTTATTGGAGAAGAAGTCCAGTTCAAGAACAAACAACTAATTCAGTTTGCTAAACTTCTAAAGCTGAAGAAGGAAGATCTCTACAAGACTTCTAAGTTGTCACAAATCTTTTCAAAAAGTATTTTTGAACAATTCAGCGGAAATATCACGATTGATTATACCTCATCCAATGGTATGCCAGATTTCAACATCTTTAGCAAAGAAAAAATTGCTAGATGGAAAAATCAATTTCCTCATGCCTAATATATTCATATAGGAATGGTCCAAATCAAGATCACCTCTTTGTTCAGAAAAGGAACTGATCAGCCCATTCGTGTTCTTGTTATGGATAATAGACTCCATAACCCAATTGACGCCTTAATCGGAGGTGTCCAATCGAATCTTGTTAACAATGTTATTTGGTTTAAACTTACACCAAATTATTTATTTCCATCGATGATCCTAACATTGAAAAGGTTTTGAAAGTTAAAATCAAACTTTTAAATCTTCAAATGGATCATAACACTCCAACTTTAGGAATTCAATGGAAAGTTCTATACGAACTAACCAAAGAACCTGAAACTTCTACTCTTTCGATTGACCCCAAACTGGTCACTCTTTTTGAACCTCGACCCTTCAATTCAATAATTGAACCAAAGTTATTGAAATGGACAGACCTCGAAATACCAAGAAATTGGTTATTCGAATGTATTAACACAGAAAAGAAAGTTAGAATAGAGGAACCTACAATTACCACTATTCAAGCTTCTGGTTATAATCTCTATATTAAAAATATAGAGAAACCTAACATTCAACGTTTAATCTCTACACGATATCCACGTGAACCAACTGGATGGGACAAACTACTCCTTCCTCGACTGTCAAACATTCAACCTTCTAATCTACCTCCCAAAAGAAGGTTTACTGAAGAAGAAAAGGGAAAACGCCTCATTTCCGAAAAAGAAGTGCCTATTCTTCCTGGTTCAAATCACTCGTTTAACTCCGCCAGATTTTTTCATTTCCAACACGGAAAAGATGAAATCTTCTTTACTCCTTCACAAGGGAAAAAGAGGAAATATACCTATGTCAATGGTTTTTTCAATTTTAAAGGTTATAAGCCATATAATCTTTGTGTTCTCATTGACACTGGAGCCACAACCAATTGTTGCAGATACAATGCCATACCAGCAGATAAATGGAGAACAATGAAACACCCCATAGGTGTTCAAGGTATAGATGCAGAAGCACCACATCCTGTCATCCAATTCAAAGCAAATGATATTGTTATTTGGCTTAATGATAAAAAAATTCATTATTCCAAAATTACTTTGCTTTCCATTCATGCATGGAGACTTTATCTTAGGCTATAATTTTATTTACACCTATTTACCTTTACAGCTAAAAGAAAAAACAATTTCTTTAATTGCAAAAGATAATACAATGGTTGAGATCCTTATCTAGGAAAATCTTGCCTCAGCATGTGACAAAAACTTTTCTCCACCCAAAAGAGAAAATGATATTTTAGCTTTAACTGAAAAGCATTGGTTATATGATATTTTGCGACAAAATTTCTCTGACAATCCTTTAACGCTCTGGAAACGTAGCCCTCGTTTTTACAAGATATGACTAAAGGATCCTAACGTCATCATCAGAGTAAAACCCATGATATATCTAAAAAAAGATATAGATGAGTCTGATGATCAGCTTCAAGAACTTCTAAAAAAGAAGCATATTGAACATACTAAAAGTCCTCATAGTAGCCCCGCTTCTATGGTAAGAAACCATAGTGAGGTCAAAAGAGGAAAAGCCCGTATGGTAATCAACAATAAAAGGCTTAATGAACATTTAATTTTCGATGGTTATTTTATTTCTCGAAAAGATGTTCTAATCAACCAAACTCGCGGAGCAAAAATCTTCAGCAAGTTTAATTGTAAAGCAGGTTTTTGGCAATTAAAATTAAAAAAAAAAAAAAAAAAAAAAAGTCAAAGCTATTAACTGATTTCAGCACACCAAAAGGCCATTATCAGTGGACTGTAATGCCATTTGGTCTCAATACTGCACCTCAAATATACCAAAGATTAATGGATAAAATCTATAATAACCTTAAAGATTTTGTCATAGTATACATCGACAATATTTTGGTCTTTTCTAAAATAAGGGAGGATCATAAGAAACATTTAAAACTACTATCTGATAAATTCCAAAAACATGGAGTTATCATGTCACCAAATAAAATAGTAGTTGAACAAGAAACTATTGATTTCTTAGGTCTAGTTTTAAAAGGGATAAAACTACATGATCACATCATTATAAAAATTCGTGATTTTCCTGATATTATTCAAGATAAAAAAAAAAAAAAAAACAACTTCAAAATTTTCTTGGCATCTTGAATTATGGTTGCACTTTTATTAAAGATTTGTCTCAAAAAGAAATTCCTTTAATAAAGACGCTTCAAAAAGATAACATCTTTGAATGGACAAAAGACGACAAGAGAATAGTTCAACAGATCAAAAAAGATCTTGAGAACATTCCTGAAGTTTGTTTTCCTCAAACAGGAGATAAACTTATTCTTGAAATTGACGCCGCAGATTTATGTTGGGTATGTGTTTTAAAAGCTATTCCACAAGATAAATGGGAAGAAGCTATTTTCACAAATCACCAGATAAGAGCTCGAAAAACTCCTATCCCGAAAAGATTCAAAAAGAAGAATTGATTTGTGGATATAATTCTGGTAAATTTAAACCAAATGAATAGAATTACATTATTTATGAAAAGGAACTTCTGGCTATTAAATTAGCAATAAAAAGATTTCACATGTATCTTGAACCAGAAGATTTTATTATCCGTACTGATAACCAAGCAGTAAAGGACTTCCTCATAAATAAAAAGAATTGTTTAGAATGAGAAGGTTAAAATGATTTAATGTTATTACCCAATATTCTTTTACAATAGAACATATTAAAGGCACTAACAATTTTCTTACAGATTTCCTAAGCAGAATTATACAGAAATATCTAACAATATTCCTTTTTCCACAGATGAGCGATCGAGGTAAACAGCCTCAAAAGGATGGTTGGATCACAATCGCTAAAAAGGTCGGTAAACAACCCGTTCAACCAACACAACCATCAACCAAATGGTTTGTAGTCTTTGCAGGATTTCAACTAGGAATCTATGCAAACTGGAATGATTATCATGTCCAATTAAAAAATTATAATAGGTCATGTTTCAAAGCATATGACACTCTTATAAAAGCTCAACAAGTGTTCTATAATGTGGGTCAAGCAACACAAAATGTTTTTGCAAACTTTGCAAAATGATAGGAAACAGTAGAAGTAAAAAAATTTTACAATCCTAGAATTCCAAACAATTTCTACGATGAAATCAATGGTGTATGGCGAATGCATTAACTCGATTGCAATAAAAAATTCAAGCAACACCTGAGTAGTCTTACTTTTCTCATTGCTGAACAAATAGCCATGAATGAAGAGCTTAAAAAGTTTTGCGTTCAAATCTGTTTAACAATTGACTAGAAAAAATATTTTTCTTTAACTCAAATTAATTGTTTTTTAAAACTTGCCCAGTTAGTTGGAGAAAATGATTTTTCAAAAAACACATTTGCAAAAATCAATCGAATATGTCTCCTTGAAAAAGCAAGAAACATGTTCCCTCTTGAACTGTTTAAAATAATCCTCTGCAACACAGAAGATCATTTTACAACTATCAAAAAATTTTATCGTGATAATCATGAAGAAAGAAACCATTTCGACGTGATTTTCAATGGAAAAACAATTCCAAAAATGACTCTTCTCATTGTCCCTAGTTTTGAATGGTTAATGGAACATGTCGATTGGGGAGTAATTAACAAAATTACTTTCTCCTCACATGATTGTACTTCATGGAATGCTTTTCCAGCAATGATCAAAACTATGATATACAAAACAACAGCTCATTGGAAATTCAGTCGTAACATGACTTTCTGGATTTCAAGTTCTATTGGATGGCGAGAAAAAACAAAAATTTTCTAGCTTTATCAGATCTGGCTTCTCAAAACCACTGAAGACAACGAATTCGAACATCACCCAGTATAGAATTCATACCAAATCACGGAAAGGATTAAACCCTTTGATCTTGCCATAAACAGTCTTGTACATCTTCAAGACAAAGCTCTCAGGGTGATTCAATATATTTCAATGGAACCACCTTTCGTCAAAGTATGTGATGGAAAAAGACTTTTCGTCACACAACTGACTATCGACTACCCAACATATTCGGCTGATCAGTTAGTTGAAGCTAATGAATTTTTAAAAAAAATTCAGTGTCTCACATTAAAAGCTCCCATAGATATAATTATGGGTGCAGAATAATCAAATGTTGATTAGCATGAGTAATATGCTCAAAGTCCAGTTAGCAGTTCTCCATTAGATAAATATGAACTACATAATCTCATCAATGTAATGGAAGACTGACATTATCTTCTTCCTGATCGACTGCACAGTATTCCAGCACACGACAAAAAGAGATGTCATAATCTACTAGTCATCTACAGTGAAAAGTATAGACACAGCACCATTCATGAAGAGTGAAACTAGATTCCATCTTATTTAAACATTATTCATGAACAGTACTTTTACTATTCATCAAATAGTAAAAAGCATTTTTAGTTTTTCTATACAAACGAAAGCATTGTTTAGCTTTTGACGTCTGAAGTTTTAAGTTCTCTCTATCTTGTAAACATTTCTCAGTTTGTATATTTCTCTTGTACATTTCTCATTTTATTCTTGGAATCTTGAATATTTGTTTGAAACCTTTCTTGTAAATATGTACTCCATTTGTCCTAAAAAAAAATTGTCATGTTTTTTTTTTTTTTTTTTTAGTATGTCCCAAAATAATTGTCACTTTTTTTTAAAAATAATATATTTTATATATTTCTATATATATCTTTGAAATTTAAATTTTAAAATTTAATTATTTAAAATTTTTAAAAAAAATTAGTAACCTTTTAAAGATACAAAATATGTCCCATATGTCTCTTTAAATAATTTTGCTCTTCAAAAATGATATCTAAATTGAGAGAGATGAGTAATTCAATGAATCTAGGGAGCTGCATCCCAACCTAGGCTAGTACATAGCTCCGAGAGAGAGAGAGAGAGAGAGAGGAGGAGATGAGGCAGAGGAGGAGGAGGAGAGAGAGAGTCTGATTGATTGATTGACCATGTGTAATTACAATTAGCTCACTAAAAACAATCAATTATTAATGTAAACATTGATTTTGACTCTTTGAAAAATGACACAATCACGCGTCTCACACTGATGACTTTGAAATAAGAAAACAAAGTAGTGATGGTGATGATCAATAGTTCTTATTCGAATACTACGGAGTATTATTTATGGTCGGTCTGAGAAAGTGGGAGCAAATGCATTATCAATGGTGTAATTGGTGAACGTTTAATTCCCGTGTCTGAGATTTTGAGGGTTTTTATTTTTTATTTTTTATTGTTATCATAAGAAAATAAATAAATAAATAAAGTGGGAACCAAGTTGTAGGTGCAAAATTTCGCTCAACCGATAATGGCTGAGAAAAATAAAGCAACTCACTCAAAAACAATAAAAATAAATAAGAACAATGTGTAGAGAAGTGTGGAATTGCTTGATCCTTTATTGGAGGTCTTAGCCTCTATTTATATACAAAAGATTGCAAAATTATGGTAGGACTCGCGTTGCTTGCCCTCCAATTCTTTCTATATCACCATACTTTTCTAATAGAGTTCTTTCCATTGTTGAATTTTCCATACATAGAACTTGCCTTGTACAGAACTTTCTATCTGAATTTTCCTTCTAGGTAAATTCTTCAAATGGTAGGATTTGTGCATTCTTGGGCTGGATATATTTTTATCTGGCTGGGCTTGGGTAACAGGCCGGATGTTAAATACTCATATCTGGGCTGACGACAAGCTGGGCTGATGGCTTCTTGAGTCGGCCTTGATGGAATGGTCTTGGGCTGTAAATACCCTCAACTTGGGCTTGAGCATGATGGGCCTTATATGTCCTTGGCCTGTAGATATGGGTAGTGATGACGTGTGCGTTTTCTATTGGAGGGAGTTTTTCCCTCCACACTTTGCCCCAAATTCCATTTTTAATTGAGTGACGGCTCCTATTAAAGAGGGAATTGAAACCGGTTTTCACTTTGCTTCAAAAACGGTTCGTGGCATTTCGTTATTACTTCCGTCGCACAAGATTTTGCAAGAGTTACATTTGCCCTTGCTGCACTTCTGCGTCCTTCATTTCATCGCTTCCTTCGCTTTGTCAGGTTAGTCTCGCATCTTTCTCTTCAATCTTTCATTATGAGTACTTCATCTACTCCCGAACGTGTAGACATCGGGGATTCTGAATCCACACCTTCATCTTCCCCCATTCGCATTAGGGCTCCCCCTCCTAGGGTTTCTACAGATCGCCCTTCGTTGAATTCGTCAGGTACTTCCCCTCTTCCAACCGAAACATCCACCTCAGGCTCTGATTACGTTCTTACCCATGAAGAGAAGAAAGCAATCATCTCTATTCGCCGCATCAAATTCTCTATTGCTTCGGTAATGGAAGAATTTGATGTTCCTGAAGGAGTAGACATTGCAGAATATCCCGAGGGTGCCGATTTCACCTCCGGCGAGGGAATTGAGGAGGATGAGTTGCTTCTTTCTGTGGGGCACCTTAACGCCCTCCGATTCCCTCTTCATCCCTTCTATCATTTAGTTTTCAATAAGTTAGGTCTTGCCCCCCTTCAAGTAAATCCCAATTTCTTTCGCATCCTTTCGGCGTTGTTGGTGCGCCGGAAATTAGAGGCTCTGGATTTGACCCTTGCCGACCTTCTGCTTACACACAATATATCTAAGCATGGGACCGAGCCTGGTCGCTTCTTTTTTACCTCTCCCCTTCATCAAAGGATATGCATGAACCTTCCTTCATCCGAAAAGAAATGGAAAGAAAGGATGGTTGTAGTTAAAGGGAAATGGTTCGTGTCCCAATCAATTGCGCTTCCCATTCCGCGCAAATTCGGGAAATTAGGTATAGAATATTTAACCTCCCTTCATACCAAGTGTTCTGGCTGTTTTCCTTGCCAAGTCTTAATATTTCACCGTATTTATAAATTTTTTGGTGTTTTTTCAGCTACATTCCCAGCCTCCGCAGCAAGGAACAGACTTTCTTTTCTTGAGGAACGAGTCTGGAATAACCCCTCGCCTATCGAGGACCTGCTAACTTCCTCCAACCTCAAGGACATTGCTTCCAGTGCCGTTGCTGCAGACCTCATGGATCTGGCTTTAGCATCCTTTGACAGTTTCCCTATGACCGAGGAGGAGATACGGCGGGCTGAGGCTTTAAAAAAGAAAGCCGGAGATGCCCAACCCTTGGTCGTCATTGGATCAACTGAGGATGAGGTGGAGGTTAAGGAACCACCATTGAAGAAATCTCGCCTCAACCCCTCTTCCTCTAACAAGGGCAAAGTCCCCTCTAAAAGCAGAGGGAAAAAAGCTGGGGAGGCTGAACCTGAAGATGAAGTCAGGGCCTTTGTTCTTGCTGAGACTGGAGCTCCTTGGACTCCTTCCTTCACCAGGGCTGACAGGTCAGTCCTACACTCAGGGGATTCTGTGGTTACAGACCCTTCAGCTGCACTGGCGGTGGCTCGAGGAATGTGGCTCCCAAAGGACGAGGAAGCCATCAGCCAAATGGGGTTGGAGCAACTTCTCCCCTCTGCCCCAGTCCGGGCCATAGAGGTTTGCATTGCACCTTCAGAATTATGCTACTCTTGCCTGCTTGTGTTTCTATTTATGCTTATATTTGCTTCCCTGTTAAACAGAGTCTATACCACACCATGGCCCTCTGCGCCACTGCTGAAGCTCAATCCCTCTCCATCAAGAAGTTGGAAAAGGATCTTGACAACGCAGAGAAGAGAGCCACTACTGCCTCTACCAATCTGAAGATAGCGTCTGAAGCTAAGGATGCGTATAAGAGGCAGTTGTCAGCCTCTGAGGCTAAGGTGGATTCTCTTCAGGCCGAGGTTCAACGCCTGACCGAGGCTCTTACTACTTGCTTCAAGGCGGGGAAGCAAATGCAGGGGCGTTACTCCTGTCTGGCGCACCTGGCTAGTGCTAAGGCGTTTCGGTCTGGCTATAATCAGGGCTCAGGCCCTAAGACGATGGATCCGGACGCCTTTGACAAGCAGGTAGGGGTGCACTTCCCATATGATGAAGGGCCAGAGGCTCTGGAAGCTGAAATTCGCTTTGCCGAGATGGTGAAGGCACACCTGAAGGGTACTTCTAGCTCCCCTGCTCCTGCGGCTACCTCAAGTCCTAATGTAGTGGATGCTTTTGAATCTACTCCCTTCGATCCGAAGAGGAAGTAGAACTATGTATTTTGTTTGTATGAACAGCCTGTTTTGGGATAATGAATATAACTTTTTTAGGCTTGCCTGACTTGTTTTTGCTATATGCTCTTGATATATTTCTCTGACTGGTAATGTGTTTAAACACTAAACATTGTCTTTATACTTCGGATTTATGCTATCCGTAAAAATGCAAGGATTGTGGGAAGAAGGAGATCCCTTTTAACAGTTTAGTTGATATCGCAGGACGAGTCGTATGGACAATGATTTAACTGTTAAATGAACCTTCCTCGCCTTCTACTTGCCTTCAGTATACATACTCTTTCCTTCTCATGTGTTCCTAATGTGGTGTGGAATATGATGAACTTATGACATATCCGCATACACAAGGTATTAAACACTTGGAGTCCGAAGGAAAGAGTTCTGATCTGAATAAGACACTTAGGGTCCGAAGCCGCCTTGGATACTCAGGATCCGAGGCGAATTATACATTCCCTAGCGTGGAGCCGGGGGGGGTTTTGCCGAACCGAACACGTAGGGTCCGAGGCGAGATTTTCGCCGAGCTGAACACTTAGGGTCCGAGGCGAATGACCTATTCTCCGGCGCTGAGCCCGAGGGGAGGTTTAAATGAATCACTCCCCGGCGCTGAGTCAGAGGGGAGGTTTTGCCGTACCGGACACTTAGGGTCCTAGGCGAGAGAACTACTCCCCGGCGCTGAGCCTGAGGGGAGGTTTTGCCGAGCCGGACACTTAGGGTCCGAGGCGAGAGAACTACTCCCCGGCGCTGAGCCTGAGGGGAGGTTTAAATGAATCACTCCCCGGCGCTGACCCAGAGGAGAGGTTTTGCCGAGCCGGACACTTAGGGTCCGAGGCGAATGAATTACTCCCCGGCGCTGAGCCTGAGGGGAGGTTTATTTCATATTTTTCCTCAAATCAGTTGTTATGAGGCTGAAGACTCAAACATAATAGGAGGCCAAGAAAGCGAGTAACAGTGGCTGTGAAGTTCTCCATTTGTCGACTTTAGAGACCTGCCTCCACTGATACTCCCTTCTTGGCAGCCAAATGTTGTGGACCGCGCATATATGAACCGCATTTATTCTCTATCTCTATCCGATGTGGGACATAGACTAAATTTTGTCAAAAAAGTCGGTGTAAGGAATGCCTCTAGTATTGAGCTTGACAGCTTTAAATACCAGTGGGCCCTCCTTACACCGTAATTAACTATTTGAATATTCCCATATATAACGGAATGTAGCACATACTGTTTTATCGATGTGGGATAGAAAGTTTTAAGCACAGGCCATAATTCATGTGTTTTGTGTCTTGTGTGCTTGTTGGTTTTTGTGTTTGTGTTTTGTTCGTTTTTGTTTTTGTTTTGTAAAAATCATTGTTTTGTTGTGCGACTTGGCATGCGCATAAAAATTGCGGAACATAGAGTTCGTATGACTCCCCATTTTTATAAAAGAAACAAAAACAGAGGAGAGTGATATTGAATAGAGAAGCAAAATAAAGAAAAGTTTGGCTAACTGCGGACATATTCAGCCTTATTTGTGAAGAACTTATAGCAAAATTGACAAACTTAACTAATGGAAATACCTTTTCAGGTGTATTGCGTTCCAAGGACGCGCAATGGGGCGTCCGCCAGCTTCAGCCAAATGATATGCTCCTTTCCTCACTACTTCGGTAACTCTGTAGAGTCCGGTCCAATGAGGTTCCAGTTTCTTTACATGAGCTGTCTCCTGCTTCAACACCCAATCGCCTACCACAAAACTCCTGACCCTGACACGTTTGTTATAACTGTTACACACCTGTTGTTGGTAGGCCGCGAGTCGAATTGCTGCTGCATCTCTCCTTTCGTCCACCAAATCAAGGCTATGTTCGAGTTGTTGCTCATTGCTCCCCTCCAGCACCAAGGATGTCCGAAGGGTTGGGACTATGGACTCGGTAGGAATGACAGCTTCGGACCCATATGCCATAGCAAATGGGCTTTCTCCCGTGGGTCGTCTTGGAGTGGTTCGATAGGCCCAAAGCACTTGAGGGAGATTCTCGTACCACTTTGTCTTCAATTTCTCCAATTTTTTCTTTAAGCACCCGAATATCGTGCGATTAGTTATTTTAGCCTGCCCATTGCCTTGTGGATGACTAACTGCAGCCAACTTTTGCAAGATTCCATGTTCGCTAAAGAATTTCCTTGTACTTCTGTTATCGAGGTTCTTACCATTGTCCATTACGATGACTTTTGGTACCCCAAACCGGCAAATAATGTTGCTCCAAATGAAATGCTTTACTTCTTCGTGGGTGATGCTAGAGAAGGCTTCAGCTTCCACCCACTTGGTGAAGTAATCCGTAGCCAGAAGCACATGTTCCATTTTGTCCATGGTTTTGGACAATGGTCCTACTATATCAATCCCCCATTGGGCGAACGGCCATGTATTAGCCATAGCGTGCAAACCCTCGGCAGGTTGGTGCTTTATCGGACCATGACGCTGACACTTGTCACATCGTCTTGAGTACTCCTCGGCATTCCGAGCCAAGTATGGCCAGAAATAACCTTGGGTCAGAATTTTGTGTGCAAGGGATCTTCCTCCGGAGTGATTTCCACAATCTCCTTCATTAACTTGTTTTAGAATTGTGAGAGCCTCAGTAGGGGTTACACACTTGAGATAGGGACCGGAGAATGACCTTCGGTACAACTGGTTATTAATGATGGCATACTTAGCCGCGGTAAGCCTAAGCTTCCTTGCCTCAGTTTTTTGATTCGGGAGAACCCCTTCCTTGAGGTATGCTTCGATTGGATCAATCCAGCAGGGCTCGCGTGGTACTTCCGGGATCGCCATCACCTCTTGCTGGGGATTAATGCTAGGTCCTTCGAGAACATCGATTGGAACAAGCTGAACCAATTCTTCATCTGAAGACGATGCGGCTGCGGCCAACCGATCTGCTTCGGCATTTTCATCTCGTGGTACCTGATGGAACTCGATTTGATCGAACTCTCGGATAGCACTCTCTACAGCATCTTTGTATGACTTCATACGTTCCTCCTTGGGAGAATATTGCCCTGTCACTTGATTGATCACAAGCTGTGAATCACTAAAAACTTTTAAACATCGTACCTGTAGCTGTTTAGCTAGCCGAAGTCCGGCGAGCATGGCCTCATACTCGGCCTCGTTATTAGTAGATGGGAAATCTAGCAGAATTGACTGCTGTAGCTTGGTACCCTCGGGTGTTGTGATGTCAATACCAGCCCCTGCCCTCTTCCGGTTGGACGAGCCATCAACTCGTAACTCCCAGTATGGTTCTGGAAGTGTCGGTTCCTCAGGTTGATCTTCGTACTCTAGTAGGAAATCCGCTACTGACTGCCCCTTGTGAGATACCTTCGGTGCATAGGTGATGTCAAAAGAGCTAAGTTCAATAGCCCATTTTGTAATTCCACCAGACAGGTCTGGTTTAGCTAGGATAGCCTGTATAGGGTAATTTGTAAGTACCACTATGCTGTGAAACTCGAAGTAATGTCGAAGTTTCCTCTTGGCATAAATTAACGCCAGGATTACCTTTTCTGTCTTGCTGTACCGTGTCTCGGCATCCGTCATAGTTTTGCTTGTGTAAAAGATTGGGTGCTGAACCTTGTCTTCGTCTTTGATCAACACTGCACTTGTTGCTACAGCCGATACTGCCAGGTACAGGATGAGAGTATCTCCGGGCGTTGGAGCAGAAAGGATTGGGGGTTTTGCCATGTAGCTTTTCAATTGATTGAGAGCTTCCTGCTGCTGAGGTCCCCACATATCTTTGTTTTTGGATCGAATAGCATCAAAGAAAGGTTTATACTTATCAGATAATCGGGATACGAACCGGCTGAGAGCCGCAATTCGGCCGGTTAGAACTTGCACTTCCCTGCGAGTTTTCGGTTCCTGGTTCTGTATGAGTGCCTTTGCCTGAGCTGGGCTTACTTCTATTCCTCTTTTATTTACGACGTGCCCAAGGAACTGTCCAGACGAAACGGTGAAGGAGCACTTGGTGGGGTTCAGCTTCATATTGTATCTCTTGAGAGTATCAAAGACCTCCTGGAGGTGTTTCGGGTGGTCCTCTTTCCGTATACTTTTAACCACCATATCATCGATATAGGCTTCAACTGTATTGCCCAATAGATTACTGAAAATTTTATTGATAAGTCGCTGGTAGGTGGCTCCGGCATTCTTTAGACCGAAGGGCATCACTCTGTAGCAGTAAGTGCCCGTTTCTGTGATGAAAGCAGTTTTCTCCTCATCTTCAGGATTCATGGGAATCTGATTATAGCCAGAGTATGCATCGAGGAATGTGAGCCTTTCATAACCCGTCGTAGCATCCACCATTTGATCAATCTTGGGCAGAGGATAGCTATCTTTTGGGCAAGCTTTGTTAAGATTGGTATAATCTACGCACACCCTCCATTTCCCATTCTTCTTTTGAACGACTACTACATTCGAGAGCCATTGTGGGTATTGCACCTCTCGTATGAATCCTGCTTGTAACAGTTTATTCACTTCCTCGGCTATTATGCGATTGCGTTCAGGTGCGAACCGTCGGTGCCTCTGTTTGACTGGCCTGAATTCTGGGTTAACCCTCAGACTATGGCATGAGACTGTAGGATTGATCCCCACCATATCTGAGTGATCCCAGGCAAAGACATCCGAATTGCACCGAATAACCCTGATCAATGCTTCCTTCTCTTCGGCTGTGCAAGATGAGCCAATGTAGGTGATCTTCTGAGGGTCTCCGAGGACTACCTCTACAGCTTCGAGGGATTCCTCGGTAGGTGCCTCAACTTCGGCTTCTTCCTCTGCCTTGAGGTACTTGGGCAGAGGATACTGTAGCTGCTATTTGATTGCGTCTTTGGGATTCGCCTCTGACTGAGGTGCTTTCGACGCTTTCTTTGCTTCATGTAGCGTTAGCATGTAACATTCTTTGGCAGCAACCTGGTCTCCCCAGAGGTCGATGACCTCCCTGCCATCCGGGGATAAACACCTCATTACTTGATGAAATGTAGAAGGGACTCCATTCATACGATGGATCCAACCTCTTCCCATAATGAGGTTATAAGATGGATGAATCTCTGTCACGACGAAGTTTTCCTTTAGAGTTCTCTTTGCTGCAGTAACGGATAGATCGACCACCCCAAGCGGATTCACCTTAATACCATCAAATCCCATTAGGGGGCCGGAAGTTGGCCTGATGGATGATGGCGAAATCCCCAACTGATCAAAAGCTGTTTTTGTAATGATGTTGGCGCTACTTTCCGGATCTACCAGCACTCTCCTGATCATGTAATTTGCTACCAGGAGGCTGATGACCAAGGGGTCCTCATGCGGGCGCTGGACTCTAGAAAGGTCATTGTTACCGAATCCAATGTTGATGCTGCCTGGTGCAACTGTGTTTACCGAAGACAACCTGCGTAACTTATGAGCCTCTCGCAGCCTGGATCTGTACAACTCTTCAGATTCTTCATCATCCTCTGATCTTCCGTGTATGGCATGGATAACCTTTACCTGACCGCTTTCTACCCGTCGAGGGTTAACCTCCCGAGGTCCTACGTGCTCCTTTGTGGCGAGATACTCCACCAATTCTCCTCTCGCTATCATGCTTTCTACTTGTCGCTGTAGGGACTTGCAGTCATTGGTGGTATGCCCATAATCTCTATGGTCGGCGCAATGTTTGCTTTTGTCCCTCTGCTCCAAGGGTTGCTTCATGGGCTTAGGAGTTGCGAACCTCGTCTTATTCTCTTGGAATAGGCGCGCCAAGGTAGTACGGAGAGGGGTAAGCCTGTCCTCTGTCCTTCGCCTTTTCTCAGACGCTTGGGTGACTTGTGTGGCGGTATGAGGGACCTTCTGCATCCTTGTGCTCGCAGCTTTCTCTCGAGACTTGTTTTCCACCGTGACGAGGGTAGCGTGCTGCGCACGGTGGGCTACGTTTTCCTCCAACCGGATGTAGATTTGTGCCCTAGCGTTCAAAGTCTGCATATCCGGGGGGGAATATTTGACTAAGGATGTGTGAAACTTGGTTCCCTGGATCATCGCCAACTTAAACGTTTCGATTGCCGTGGCAGGATGGCAATCTGCTATCTCTGAGGCCTCCATGTTAAACCTGGATAAAAAATCCTGCAAAGTTTCTCCCTTCCTTTGCCTTATGGTGAAAAGGCTGGCGATACTTTTCTTCTGCTTCTTATTTCCGCAATACTGGGCTAAGAACATGGTGCACAAGGTCTCATAGTCAGGGATAGACTTGTGTGGCCTATTCCTGAACCATTCTAACGCTGCTCCGGTTAAACTGGTAGGAAAAACCTTACACATCCACGGATCGTTATGATCGTCCAGTGCCATCTTTTGCGCATAATGATCAAGATGCCGAGAGGGGTCTCCTGCCCCATCGAACTGGGTGAAGGATGGCATAGTGAACTTCTTCGGCCTCTCCACAAGGTACACCTCGTCCGTAAAGGGGGTCTTGACCAAGGAATTCTTGTGCTCTCTAACCATCTCGGCTGGTGTCTGGACTCTCAAGAGCTTCTTTTCGTCGAAGGCATCTTGTACACGTGCGTCATCCGGAACGCCATTGGACCATACCGTAAGCCTATGGCTGGACTCGGCCTGTTCATCCTGAGTGCGATGCGGGAGATTATCCGAAGCAACCGCCTCGGACCTCGTCCCTTGCTTTTGCTGAACCTCACTAGGTCGAGCCCCGTTGGGTGGTGTCTCGTTGGCTGGAGGCTCGTGAACCGGAGGTAAATTCCGGGTGCGAGGTGGTGCCGCTGCATCGCCTGGTGGTGGTTGTGGCGTTAGCCTGGCCATGGCCGTGTGCAACGTATGAGTCTGCTGCTGAAGCGTAGCTATCTGGGCGACACTCGTATCGTTCGCTTGCCGGAGTGTCTCAAATTGGTGCAAGAACTCTTCTCGCATCTTTTGCATCAATTCTATCTGTTGATTCATTACTGACTCTCCGTTTGACATTCCAGACACGATTAAAGGAAGAACAAGTGGGAGTATATTTCTATACGATTCCCACAGACGGCGCCAAAGTGTAGGTGCAAAATTTCGCTCAACCGATAATGGCTGAGAAAAATAAAGCAACTCACTCAAAAACAATAAAAATAAATAAGAACAATGTGTAGAGAAGTGTGGAATTGCTTGATCCTTTATTGGAGGTCTTAGCCTCTATTTATATACAAAAGATTGCAAAATTATGGTAGGACTCGCGTTGCTTGCCCTCCAATTCTTTCTATATCACCATACTTTTCTAATAGAGTTCTTTCCATTGTTGAATTTTCCATACATAGAACTTGCCTTGTACAGAACTTTCTATCCGAATTTTCCTTCTAGGTAAATTCTTCAAATGGTAGGATTTGTGCATTCTTGGGCTGGATATATTTTGATCCGGCTGGGCTTGGGTAACAGGCCGGATGTTAAATACTCATATCTGGGCTGACGACAAGCTGGGCTGATGGCTTCTTGAGTCGGCCTTGATGGAATGGTCTTGGGCTGTAAATACCCTCAACTTGGGCTTGAGCATGATGGGCCTTATATGTCCTTGGCCTGTAGATATGGGTAGTGATGACGTGTGCGTTTTCTATTGGAGGGAGTTTTTTCCCTCCACACAAGCCTAGAGCAACTCTAGCTGATATGATATGAGTGTTTGTTTGGATTTTTAAAAATAATAATAATAATAAATAACTAAATAAAATCATGAACTGGTTATTATTACATAAATCCGATATTAATAATTTTTTTAAATAAAAAATAAACCTTTATAGTTATTAGATAAACTCAGACATTTTTAAGAAAAAAGTAACATTATATCTTTTTTTAAAAAAAATTCACTTCTCCCTTCTTCTCCTTTCCTAGCAAAGAAAACATTAGCGTCTCTTTATTAATTATTTGAAATATACAACTAATTATCTCCGTTGGGACTCACCAATTTACACAAAGACACAAATGATGCAGTAACTATTAATTAAATACAGCATGTTAAGTAATTTAACTAAATGTACGTGGACTGACATTGGTTTTAAACATCCATTTAAATGGCTCAAGAGATGGTCAAAAGATGTATGAGATCTTTTTCAACATTCCATACAAAAATATATGTATATATATTGTTTACATTTACTAAACAAATTGAGCAACCATATCAAAAACAAATTCATCCTTGCTCAATGCATATATAGCTTAATAATGTCCAATATTCTACTGTTCAAGCACTAAATTTCTACTAGGTAACAAAAGATTTCCAATTCAAAGGCCTACAACAAAAGATTAACATCAAGACTCTGTTTGTTTCGATGTAAAATATTACTATATCAAAAATATACAAAACAAATCTACATTTTCATCAAGTCCCATGTCACTGAGCTCTTCTTCTTTCCCTTGAACAGCACCACCTTCATTCAAGAAACCAATTCTCAAGCATTGAAAATGGCACTTTTCAGCTAGATTAAATATAACATAAAAAATATAAATAAAAAAAATAAAAGTAAATTACACTCAAACGTCCTGAAGTTAAATTATTTTTCAGTTGGATTAACATTTTAATTTTAAATTTTACTTATATTTAAATTAGTGAATTAACATTTCACTTAACCGTCAAACATTCCCTTATCTTCAATATTAATATTATGATAATTTACTCAAATGCCTTCTGTCGCTATGGTGGGAGAATTTTACATTGGGGAATTTGTGTATCTTAGTGGTGCACATGACTATGAGTGGACTACACTAGCCAATTAGATGTGAGTCATAATATTAGGCTAACAATTCAACCAAAATGTTGGACCAACGCCTCCTATGGCCAGCAATACGGTTGAAAGACTTGGCTAAAATGCAAGTCTTATCCATTAGTTTAATTCGTAAAGCGCTCAGTTTTTTGAACAGTTGTGTTTATGTTCGAGTCTCTCTTTTTTTGTAATTTATTAAAAATTAAAAAAAACTTGGCTAAAAGGCATTTTCATTATACATGTGTTCGACCTCATATAATAACATAATTATATATGTGAGTGATCGTGACGTTCATTATGATAAGTATGTCGGTACCACAAAAAAATCCTCTCACATGCAAATTTTAAGAGTGGGCCTTCTTGAACTTGCCCTCAAATGCAATTTTATTGTTGTTGGACCATAAAATTGGATGCTAGTTGGCTTTGAAGGGGACCTCTATCTATATCTTACATAATTCTACCAAGTCCTCCCATTTCACAATCAAATTTTAAGAGTGGGCCTTCTTGAACTTGATCCTCAAACGCAAGTTTATTGCTGTTGGACCATAAAATTGGATGCTAGTTGGGCTTTGAAGGGGACCTTCTATCTGTATCTTACATAGTTCGACCAAGTCCTCCCATTTCACATCACTACCATAAAGAGGTGGCATTATTTGGCGAATAAGACATGAGGATTGCATATTTTTCCTACCTTCAAAGCTCACTATAGTTAGGATGACAACGAGACGGTTTGGCGTGAAACTTTTCTCATCTTAGTCTTCATTTAACAAAGTAAAATTCATTTTCGTATAAAATCACTTATCAAAAGATTCTCTTACTCCATTCCGCCCCTATTTAATTTCCTTACACCATTTAATAATTTTTTATTTTTTATTTTTTGGGGCACTATAGTTAGAATGACAACGAGACGGTTTGGCGTGAGACTTTTCTCATCTTGGTCTTCATTTAACAAAGTAAAATTCATTTCCGTATAAAATCACTTATCAAAAGATTCTCGTACCCCATTCCGCCCCTGTTTAAATTTCCTTACACCATTTAATAATTTTTTATTTTTTGGAAAAAAAATAGAAATGATGAGTATGAAATAGTAAAGGGATAAGATAATAGAGTTTATGAAATCGTATTTTAGTATCTTTAATACTACGTATTATACAAGAATATTAAAATAATTATGCAATGTAAACAGGTGGGGCTGGGTCCCTATCCCAGTCCCCACCTCGCACTTTGTCGTGATATAAAAATCACCCCCCAAAACCGTCCCAATAGAACCAAGATGAGTACGTTCTGCCAGGAGTGACTCAATCTAATTTGGGGCCTTAGGTGAAAAATAAAAAGTGATTTTTTCAACAATATAAATAAAATTAGTTACAACTCAAAAACAAAATATACAAATATATATACACACAAATTTATAATAACAAAAGTTAATAAAATTTAAAAAAAAAATTTAAAAAAAAGAACCATTGAACCTAATTTAGAAAACCCAAATCCAATACTTATACAAATTTTTTAATAGAATAGAAATGCGTTCATAATAATTGTAAAGTTGTAATGAGAGTGGGAGGAGAAGACTGATTGAAAAGAAGAAGATAAAAATAAAATAATAATAATAATAATAATAATAATAATAAAATATGGAGAGTTTTCACCATTTGGAATGAATGAGGAGAGAGAGAAAAGAGAAAGAAGAAGTTATTTTAGGATATTGAGGCCTAATATAAAATCGAAATGAGTGGGGAGAGACAAAAAAAAAAAAAAAAAAAAAAAAAAAGAAGTTATGTTAGGATATAAATCTTTGAAATCAATATAAATTTTTTATATTTATTAGAGTTTAACAATATTAGGAAATAGTTATAATATAACTTAATATAAAAAAATTTTAAAATTGTGGGACTAAGTCGTCTAAGGCTCAAGCCGCCCTACGTTCTCGGACAGGATAATTTGTCATCCTTAACCACTATATACACCCAAAACCCTCATTAGAGAATGTTCGTAGGCTAGTAGTAGATTATGTTCAATTTGGGTACCTTTCACGTAACTGAATCTAGCAAAACAGCTCAACAAGAGCCCAAAAATTGATCTACACTAACAGAGTCATGTCGTCAGCTTTGTTTGATGATGACCCAATTGCAACTGGGCTTTCACTACAAACGCTAAGCCTCATCCAATTGCTATAGACACCTAACTGATTTTCATTTTAATTGAAAATAGCCATCATAAATCAACTTTTCACATTTTTGGGGTAAGCAGACACTTACTCATTTATTAAAAAATTTAAGTTATTGAGTAGTATATATTTATTAAAAAATTTAAATTATTGAGTAGTACTATATACGCATCCATTTATATCCATTCACTTTTTCATCCGGATCCAATATTAGACAAATTTTTTCTTATTACACTTAGTTCCAACTTGGGTTAGGTGAATGGTTGAGGGCTCAACTCGAGCTTAACTCGACATATAAAACTCGAACTTTTGACAAGTGTAATCAACACCATGATAAATCTAAACTTAATTTCCTAAGCTTCGGTAGGCTTGGTTTAGTTGGTTGATCAGGTCCGATTTTTATTGGTTGGCTAGAATCGGTTCTATTAGGTCGTTCCTAGAATTAGTCTTAGATTAAGTTCGTACTAGGTTTAGATCCTAATGTGTCAAGATTAAATTTCACTTACCTCTCCTAATGTTTGTCAATATCTCATATAGACCCTTCTTATTTTCATAATTCCACTTATTTTTCCTGATGTTATGGTTTATATAATAGATTCCTCATGTCGTTAGGGCACCTTACGGAGACAAATAGAATTTGCTGACATTGGCATCAAAAATTAGATAAAATGTCAATTTTATTTTTCTAATATCTGAAATGACAACAAATATTTCATGGGTCATATTATCACTGACTGAAAATGATAAATAAAATTATGAAACAAAGAGACGATCCACGTAGAATTGACAAATCCCAAACGAGATAAGTGAATTTATTCTAATTAATATTTACTCATATGCAATTTCTAGACTAAATGTGAATATGATAACAATTGGTTGGTTTTTACCGACATATTTTGGTAGTGTCTTGAAATACTGTACAAAGCAAGAAAAGAATCCCCCAAGTAGTAAGTAATAAGATGATGAGTGGATAAAATTGTAATATGATAATGTTAATTACTACCATATAATAAAAGATAGAACTACTCAATAATACAATATGTTATATGTCAGGACAGAGGAATGCACGTGCATTCCTTGGCAGAATCATGAAAGATATTGGGGGGTCAAAAGATGCGACGCACGTGCCTTCCAGTCAAAGGTCAAAAGATCACACTGGACTATGGGCCGTAAAGGTTTGTTAAGAAAGGCCTGGATAAGAACATACGTTATCAATTACATGAATAAATAAATAAATACATTCACACACATATATATACATTCACAGTTCCACACACATGTATAGATAGACATACATTATCATAGTTAGACAGATGATCAATAGATTATAGTTGCATGTTCCATTATATGATTGTGAATTCGAGACACCATACAAAAATGCCAAACAAAAATCATACTGAATTATTGAAGAAATTTATTAATTGAATTATTGTTTAATAATAACTTGTCATCTTTCTTCCTTTTTAGATAGGTTGATTCCGGATTACTATTCCGTTAGACTAATCCGAGTTCAACTCGAAAACAAATTTGAAATTTTTAAGTTTATAAAAAATACTATTTGGAATTCGGTATTGGCTTGGACTAAAAAAAGATATTTCTATCTAAACTCGGATTCATTTGTTGAGCAATTTGTAACTAGATTTGTACTCGCCTTAGATTACATAACCGAGCAACACAATTAAATAGAATGTGTGTGTGTGTAAATATATATATGGACCGTAATGTACCTTATTTATTAAGTGAATTACTGTCATGTTTCGCCCTTTTTAGATAGGTAGATTTAGGGCTCCAATTTCGACAGATTAATATATATTTAGGTACCATAAGGCCCCTATCATTTTCTTCCAAAATCATAATTTTGATGTTAAAATTATTAAATTAGTCTTATTTTATCATAAAAAAGTAAAAAGTAAAAAGTAAAATATCAAAATTATCCTTAAAGTCTTATACCTAAGAATATTTTACTTATTCCTCTATTCCTTACACCTAACGCCCAGTACACCCAAACCCAAACCTATAGATACCACCAAACACACCCAAACCACTACACACCCCCTCAGTCGATCTCTTAAAATATGAAGGATCTTACCTCACAGTTGGTGGTTTTATAAGTTGTTTTTAATGTTTAATTATGGTTGAGACTGAAGTTGTATACTTTAAGTTGGTGATGTTATAACTTTTTTTTTTTTACCATGTTCATTTTGATTGAATGATGAGATGCAACATAGATGCTTTAACTTTTTTTTTGCTCATTTTGGGTGATTACGTTCTTTACCTGTAATTTATGTTAGAAGCAGTGGTATGAGTGGTTGTGATTGGCTCCTTGAATTTCCAACCAATTTCATAGCTGTTAACACAAAATTTAAGAA
Organism: Cornus florida; assembly: GCF_030987335.1. Classification (NCBI taxonomy): domain Eukaryota; kingdom Viridiplantae; phylum Streptophyta; class Magnoliopsida; order Cornales; family Cornaceae; genus Cornus; species Cornus florida. Next base: position 41,418,761 of record NW_026775577.1, on the reverse strand, counting down.
CAAAGCAAAAGAGGGAAAAAAAAAAAAAAATGAGAAACAAATTATAAGAGCAAAGCAAAGAGCAAACAAATGAGATTTTTTTTTTAAAAAAACACAAATTTAGAGAGAGAGATTAGTAGAGAGAAATTTTAGAGAGAAAAATAAAATTAGAGAGATATAATATTGGCAGCAACAAGATTTTTAGAGAGACAAAAATAAAAATGAAATAAAATTAGAAAGATAATATTGGCTGCCACATAATTTTTAGAGAGAAAAAAATTATGGAGAGATTGATTAAAAAAAATTATAGATATATGTATAAATATATATGAGCAGCGACAAAAGATATTTTAGAGAGAAAAAATTGAGATAGAGAGACGGCCACAAAGAGATATTATACAAAGAAAAAAATAATAATAAATAAATTAAATTAAATTAAATTAGAGAGAGAGAGAAAGAAAAGAAGAAAAAAAATTAGATAGATGGCCGCAAAGAGATATTATTGAGAGAGAAAATTTAGAGAGAGAGAAAGATAAAAAAAAATTAGTATATTTATATATATATTGTGAAACAAGAGTTACGCGGGGTGCGAAAACAATTAATTGATTTTAATTGTGATTAACTCCTTTAATGACCTATATCTGATTATTAGGTTAACTTGTTCAATTTATGATTGATTAAATTATATGACCAATTTAAACATCCACAATCACAAATATATGAAAAATAAAACAAATTAGAGAGATTATACCAGGCTTTTAGCGAGGAAACCCCAGTTGATAAAATACGTCAACTGTTATGGGAAAAACCTTGTGGACTTGTGCAGTCCAAAATAAACTAATCCACTATGCTTGAAACAAAGTATACCGAACTTTTACTCTGGCTCACACCCTATCGTTCTACACCACACCAACCGCTGACGATCCTCTGCTTTGCGACTTCCCATCCAACAACAACTTAACCTCAGGCTTACACTTGATATTTGTAGAAGAGTAACAGGTAGATCAGACAACATTCCTCGAATGCTCCAACCCTTTCAAAGTATGACTGCGTTTACTTCTGTTCTTCAAGATCTTAATGCGATTGTAGAAGAATTAAATCCTGCTCTCCATACGGAATCTCTAAACCTTCAATATAGCTCCAATTCCGATGAAATAGAGAAGAACACTACTAAATCACTCATGAATATATGTGTATGCTCTCATAAATAAATTCAGAATAATCAAATTTGATTTTCTGAATTTTCTCTCTCTAAAAGACCTTCTTAAAGTATAGAATTGATTTTCCCTAAAGTCGTGAATAAACCAACGTATATGATATGGTTTATATAGAGTTTTGAAAGTCTTAATCCCTTAAAAAAATATGACAAATTTCGTGCATAGGACTTGGAAGGAAGTTGGGATAAAAAAGGAAACATCAGAAGAAGGAAACTTGGAAACCTGATGTATTCATGACTTCTTGAACCGGTTCAGCCATCTTGAAGTAAAGAATCCCACGAATTCTTGAACCGGTTCAGCCCTCTTGAACCGGTTCAAGATGGCCAGTCTTGAAATTTTGTAATTCTGATGATGTTGAACCTGTTCATTAAATCTTAAACCAGTTCAAGATGGACATAATGTAAAAACTTGTTCCGAACCTTCCAAAACCCTTTCTAAATGTTCTCACTACCTCTTAAAACTTCTTAGAGCATTGTTCTCATCATCTCGGAGTGTAGTATACCATGAACACTTAACCTTCTTCAAATCTGCATCTGATCTTCAAATTTCGAAATTTTATATCAAAAATTACAACTTGATCGGACTTGTTTTGATATCAAAATTAGCCAATTACAAAATATATATATATCTCACAATCTCCCCCTTTGGCAATTTCGTGACAAAACCCTAAAAACAATTCAGCAATCTACCCAAGCAGGAAAGTAAATTACATTGAATATTAAAGGAAATAAAACACGAAAATTTTTCTTGAATCTCATGAAGTTTCAACACATGTAGCAACCCTATAATCTGCATATTAGTTCAAACATAACTACCCATGAAGCTTAATCAAGAAAATAAACACAAGCATAAAACAACAAAGCTAATAATGCCTGAATATCAATGCAAGTTAAACGTTAAACGTGCAATGATCCAATGATCAATGGTTCGCCACCTTAATGCAAAAATTTATCACTCCCCCTGAATAATAAGACACTAAACTTTCTCCCCCTTTTTGTCACAAATTGTAATACACCTAATTTTAAAAGGATAGTCTCGGTATTTTAATTAATGATTTTATTGCATTTTTATTGAATTATTTGCTTATTTACTTAATTGGTTAATTGTATATTTATTTAAATTAATTGTCTAATTATTTGTTTAATTGTTGATTTAATTGACTTGTTTTATTTATTAGCTTATATGATTTATTTGTTTTAATTCTGTGTATGCTTAGGTGGATTTAATTGGTTTATAATTTATATGTGTCGTATATAGTTTAGGTTTAGAGTTTTTCTTTTTATGAAGTTATGTTAGCTGACTTATACTTGGGCTAGAATTAGAAGTAGGTTTTATAGACGCCTATATATATATAAGTTATGAGTTTGCCAAGGGTTTTTAGAACCCTATTCACGTACTGTGAGGTAGAGAGAAACAGAAGGGGATTTGGGAGGAAAAGAGAGAGAAACATAGAGAGGCTCAAGGAGGAAGCAAAGGGTGTTGCTCGTGGGTTGAACCAAGAGGCAACAGAAGAGGAGAACAGTGAATCGAGGAGGAGAACAGTCTTGGGATTTGCCGGAACTCAGAGACGGTGGTTTAAGGTTTCAAAACTGAAACCAAAGGCAAGTTTTATTCTAACTCCTTCCCATAAACCTGTGTTCTGTGCATGGTATATTGTCTCCAGGAATTAAATTAAACTTTAAAACAGATGTTTTATGCGTGTAAAATTAAATTGTAAACTATTGTGGTTTTGTTTAAACAGAAACTGTTTTGTGCATAAACTGTTATCAATTATGTTTTAAAGCTTGTTAACAATTCGTATTGGAATTTGAGGAGTTTCTGGAACTGGTGGGACATGAATTAAACCCTGTAATACCCCTAATTGTAAAAGGACAGTCCTTATTTGATTTATTTTATTTTTATTTCAATTAATTGTGTTTTTCTTTCATTAATCGTTCTAAATTGTGTTTTCTTTAATTAATTGCTTAAATTGTATTTTGGTTTGTTTCATTAATTTAAATGTATTTCTCAAGTTTAATTAATTACGTGCTTATGTGAATTCACTGTTTTGGTAATTAGGGTTTCATGTTTTACATCGTGTCTAGGATTGGAGCCGACATATAATTGGTTTAGGCTTTACTTTAGGGTTTGGTTTAGGATTTAAATTAGGGTTTCAATTAAAACCTATAAATACATAAGTACGGATTGCCAAGGGTTTTGTTAACCCTATTCACGTAAAAAAAGAGTTGTGAGAGACAAAGAAACAGAGAGTGAGTCTGACTAATATACAGAGAGGCTCAAGGAGGAAGGAGTGGAGTGCTTTTGGGTTGAACCAAGAGCACCGGAGGTGGTAAACGGCAGCCTAGGGCGTTGACTGGAAATCCAGAGACGTTGGTTTACAGTTTCAAAATCTGAAACTGCAGGCAAGTTCTGTTCTTCTCTTTCCTCTGTAATTTGTATTCTGTGCATGCCTAGGTAGTCTCCAGGGATTTAATAAGGTTTAAAATGGATTAAATAGATGTTGTAACACGTCTTTTATGCATGAGCATACAGTATTTAATTTCATTGTAATAATTGGGTTTGAGTTTGCTTAAAGTTACTAGTCGAATTTCTGTTGCCGTTATGTTTAAAAGATTCTGTTAAATCCATGTTGTGGATGTATAACCATGGTTTAGGATTTTGTCTGGGTCTAAGATTTAATCCTAGAACCAGTATTAAAATAGGGTTGGAGTTTATAGAATTAATCTGTTTTGAAATTGGTTAAATTTTCTAACTGAAAATTCTGTTGTCGTAGTTTTCAAACGGTGTGTTCAATTCATGTCGTGGTTGTATACCATGGATTAGGTTTAATCTAGAACATTTAATGGAACCCTAGAACATGTATTAAATTATTTACAGAGGCTTGGGTATCGCCAGATGCGAGGAAGATGAAGTGGAAAAACGCAGAACGCGCCGGAAAAAGAGAGAGCAGGCTCTCAAAATGAGAGAGCCAGCTCCCTCACACAAAGAGCCGGCTCCAAGAAGCATGGAGCCGGCTCCATGCTGAAAAGAGCAGGCTCCCTAAGTTAGGGAGCCGGCTCCAACATTTAAAAGAGCAGGCTCAAATTTTATGGAGCCTGCTCTCACCCAAATGCACACAAATTGGACTTTGGGCACTGTATGGACTGTTCAGATGATTACCACTTCGTATAAATTGTTTAATTGATGGCTTAGGACTATAATAGGCTTAATATATTATGGGAAACATTAATCCTTGATTAAGCATAAGAATGGAGCAAAATAAATCTAAGGAAAGCGGTAGATTGCAAACTGATTTTCTATTATCGTTGGTTTCAAGTATTGTGTTCAATACATGTTATGGTTGGATGTTAGAGGTTTATGATGTATCTAGGATTAAGATTGAACCTAGAACAAGGATTAAAAACATCACAGAGGGTGTAGGAAAACACCGGAGTTGAAGAAGATAAAGCCGCAACGGACAACGGCATGCAAGGGAGCAAGAGCAGGCTCCAAAAATGGAAAGAGCCAGTTCTAATATTCTTAGAGCAGGCTCTTGGCTGTTTAGAGCAGGCTCTTAGATCCTTAGAGCCAGCTCAATCCATAAAAGAGCAGGCTTAATTTTTCTAGAGCCTGCTCTTGCCCAGAAATCTCAAATAGTATGATTTTTATGCGTTAATTGGACTGTACAGTGCGTTAGGACTTCGTCTAACTTATTTTAAGTGTTGTATGGGCTGTTATAAACCTATAATAACATGGGAAAATAATAACTCAAAAATGGATTAAAGGATGGACTATATAAGTAAATAAGACTTAGGGGTTGCACACTGTTGGACAAGTTTTGTTGGCACTGAAACTTAACAAGGATTGTGTATATGATTTAATTATAAAAATATATCATATTTCCATAGGTTTATAAGTATAGTGAATTAACTAAAAATTCCCTATGCTTACCTTGGGTTTAATTGATACTCAAATTTCTATTGGAAGATTTGCTAGGTTTATATACCTGAACTTGGCAAGGTTGTTGTATATGGTTTAAATATATATATAAATCATAATTCTATAGTATTTGAAGTATAGGGAATTAACTAAATTTTCCTATGCTTACCTTGGGTGTAGTGGATACTTAAATTTCTATTAACTGTATCAATTCTTGGATTATGATGGAGAATGTGAATGCTTAAATTTATTGTAGCACTTTACATAATTGGAATTGGATTTTAGGCCTTACTGAATGCCTATTATTTATGTCTATGCATTAAATTTATCTTGTTCATATTGTGGAATGTGGTTGATGACTATTTAATAATGGTATGGTCAACTGTGTTAACTGGAGGATTGTATGTACCGGTATGGGACGGTGACATACTAGGTATGAATTAGTTAAAACATTAATCCTACCTAATTTGGAATGAGTTGGATTAACCATAAAAAAAGTTAAGTCCTACTTATATGGATATATATATATGAACCGGTATGGGTCGGTGTCATATTAGGGATGGCTTATTTCAAAATACTAAGACCTACCTATACTGGGAATGGATTAGTTCAAAATACTAAGTCATACCCAAATTGGATTAAGGCATGGATTAACCATAAAGGTTAAGTCCATCACCTACATGTGTCATATCAATTGTGAATTGAAAGACTTACTACGGTTTCAGGATGGAGTGTTTACATATATCAGACTACTACATAGATGACTGATATTTTATATAGGGAGTACGGATTTTATATATTTATTTTATGTGCCATGGTTTGAATCTGAGTCTCAAGACCATGGTTAGGGTGTGTATATCGCCTAGGATGGATAACTGGACATAGGTGTTGTTCCCTGGTAGGTCTAGGTACTCATGCCCACCTTAGGGTGCGTATTTGCATGTTGCCTTCTATTCAGGCTGATACAGACCTACTGGACTAGCGAGCATCCTATAGTGTGTACTATGTACATAGATGGACTACTCTAGATATTGTTGAGTCTTCCTAGGATGTATCTGCGTATCGGATTATTGTTTGGATTATAGTAGATCAGGACTTGCATGTGGGCCTGACCCACTCCTTTATTTTTCAGGTGTTCGTCAGTTCCAGGGTTAGAGCTTGGACGTGCAGAGCAGATACAGATATTCATTCCTCCGACTATATAGGAATCTTCTCTATATTAGCTTTAGACTTTATTTCAGTCATTTCAGTTTTGAATTGAGAATATTAATAAGGGGTCCACTGGATGGATTCTCGAGTTGTAAACTTATGGAGTTTTGGATTATCAGATTTGAATAATTTTATTTCAAGGTTTATTAATTTAGTTTCTTCCAGCTATTTAATTTTATTTCTTATTTCACTTTGCATTCTGTGTTCGATTTAAAATACTTTAATTGTTTGATATCCCTCAGGTTTGGGCTCGGACCTGATCAACCCGCGTCTCGAATCCGAGGGGTATCACAAACCCTAGGAACTGTATTAGACATCACATTAGGTTCGGTAAAGTCGTCAGAGGTGAAAAAGACAAACCAAAACATGTAACGGCTCTTTGTGAGAGAGAGAGCTGGCTCCATGGATTGAGGGAGCTGACTCCCTATGCCACAGAGCCAGCTCCCAAGGTGTGGGAGCCGACTCCCAATGGTTGAGAGCAGGCTCTCAACTTGTGAGAGCTTGCTCTCATGCCAAACTTGGTACTAGACGTGGTTTGATAAACTGTTTTGGTATTTTTAAAATTCCTGGACTATTTTGGGTGAATAGTAAGGACTCTAAACATTATATTATGCCATATTAGAACTCACAGAGCATAATTAATGTCTTTATGCTAATGAATTTAATAGTAGAAAAGTTTAAACAATCTAGCGTGCTGTTAATGGATAAAGGATATAATCGCTTAATTTTTATTCTAACGATTGAGTGGACTGTAGCATGATTTTAGACATTGTTTTGGATACACCATAGGGTCATATACATATCAGAATTTAGCTATGCTTACTCTGGATTTATAGTTGAGGATTAAATGGACATTATGAAATTTATATATTAATTTGTATGCTGTTAAGGATTGTGAAAGGTTTAACTGCTAGTTTTGTTTTAGCAAATTAAATGGACTAGTATGAATGAATTTCTAGAATTTTAGTATAATGTGCTCAGTTTATTTTTCTGATTATCATTATATCATGTTATGGATTTTAATTGATGAACGATTATAATTTATGTTCTGTCAATTATGTGAATATGGATGATTTAAATTGTTTATCTTTACTCTAGCAATCTAAATGGAGGTTATATGATTATAATCATATACTGGATGCATAATAGGATCTTGCATATATCTGACTTCTATTATGTGTGTCTCTGGATGTATTTGATGCTCAAATGAGTGTGCATCATTCATGGATCATATGCATTCTATGCACCGGTATGGGACGGTGGCATATTAGAGATGGATTAGATCAAAACGCTAATTCCTACCTATTCATACATATGAAATGGATTAACTAAAATAGTTAAATTCTACATGGATTCATATCTTATCGACTAAAACAGTTGAACGACATATTGGATGTTTGTTTTATTTTCTGTATTAGGAAGGATTTATCTATATACTTATGGTACCGTGATATGAGCTTGAGTCTCAGGATCATGGTTAGGGTGCGTATATCGCCTAGGATAAGTAACTAGATATAGTTGATGTTCCCTGGTAGGTCTAGGTATACATGCACACCGTAATGTGCAATTTACATGTTACCTTCTATTCAGGCTGAGACTACATTATCGGTTAGTGAGCGTCCTATAATGTGTATTTATATCTATATGGACTACTTTAGTTATTGCTGAGTTATCTAGGATGTATCTGCGTATCGGGTTTCTGTATGGATTGTAGTAGGATAGAACTTGCATGTGGGCCTGACCCACTCTTTTCTTTTTAGGTGTTCGTCAGTTCCAGGTTTAGAGCTTGATCGTGCTGAGCAGATATAGTCATTCACTCCTCTAACTGCGTAGGATTTCCTTTCATATTTTTGTGTTAGGTTTTGATTCTGTATTTCACTTTCATTTGGGATTGTTAGGTGTCCACTAGGTGGATTCCCGAGTTGTACGGATATTAGAAAGTTTAAATTATATTAATCTATAATTTGGAGGATTTTAATATTTAGAACTCTTTTCAGCTTTTATTATTTTATTTATTAATTCATTTTTGTATTATGTGTTCAATTACATATTAATTGTTTGATATTTTTCGGATCTGTATTCGAACTTGATTACCCGTGACTCTAGAATCGAGGTGTATCACACAAATGAACAAAGGTCTCAAGGAAGAAATATCCTAGAAGGAGGAAGCAACCAATCATATAAATCTTGTAAATTGAAATCAATAAGAATGTAGACTCCACAAGATTATATGTATCAATAGAAATAACCAAGATCAATTCAATTAAGTTCTACAAACTTCGTAAGTGTAGTAAAATCACCACTAAGTTCCAAAAATAAATGATCTATCAATTGTGCAGATTTCAAATAATAAATCAACGAAATCACATATCTTTAGAAATTAAACAATCAACATGTGCAAAATACATTTTTTTCTTTATCTCTCTTTATGCTCCATTTTTCTTTTTGCACATTGGCAGCTTTCACACTTATGGGAACCAGCTCTTTCCCTTAATCCCATTTTTTCGAGTCAAGGTAACTTTCGGACAAATCCCAAAGGTAGCCTTTTCCATCTCATCTTTTTCCAAACAGCACATATATATATATATATATTTTTTTTTAAAAAAATACTTTTTCATTCTAAGCTATTTTGCAATTTTCTTTTCTTTTCATTCTTTTAGTCTAAAACACATAAATCAAGTTTAAATTCCAAAACAATGATCAATCATATCAACATTATCTTTGACCAAAATAATGACATCTCAAGTAAATGTACTATCAATGATTCATTTACTATACGAAATAAGTAAGCAAAACCAATTTCATCAATTCATAGTCATTGTATGCTTTCTACAGATGATCTGTGTGTCATTAATCTTCTTGTGTTCAACATACTCAATCAATATGGTTTGCTTAACTTCCCAAAAACATAATCTAGACTCTCAAGATATACATGAAGATCCTTTTTAGACTATATCTTTGTAATGCATCTAATCAAGATAACAGACACCAATAGATTTCCTAAAATGAGAAAACTTAGAAGTATCTAATGCTTTAGTGAGAATATCAGCCAAATTTTGATCAGTATGCACTTTTTCCAAAGACACGACATTTTGTTCAACAAGTTCCCTAAGAAAGTGATGTCAAATGTCAATGTGTTTAATCCTAGAATGCAAAACTGGATTCTTTGAAATTTTAATTGTACTAGTATTATCACAAAAGATAGAAATAGTACCTTGATTAACTCCATAATCCAGAAGCATCTGTTTCATCCAAAGCAATTGTGTGCAACAAGTTCCAGCAGCAATGTATTCAGCCTCACAAGACGATAATGATATGCAATTTTGCATCTTGCTGTACCATGAACAAGATTAGTACTAATATAGAAACAACCACCTGAAGTACTCTTTCTATCATCCTTGTTACCGGCCCAATCAGCATCAGTATAGCCTGCAATCTCAGAGTTAGACTCAGAAGAATAACGCAATCCATAATTAAATGTACTATTGACATAACGAATAATGTACTGTAAGAATGTGTTGTTCTCTAGGATCAGCTTGATACCTAGCACAAACACCTACACTAAATGAAATATCTAGCCTAGTTACTGCCAAATTTATTAAGCTACCAATCACACTCCTATACAAGAAATGATCAACCTTGTTATGATCAGAATCTCTATCCAATTTGGATGAAGTACTCATAGGAGTTTGAACATGCTTTGAATCTTTCATACCAAACATCTTAACTAGCTCTTTTGCATATTTTGATTGAGATATGAAAATCCTATCATCAAGTTGTTTCACTTGAAGACCTAGAAAGAAAGTCAGTTCACCAATCATGCTCATCTCAAAAGTATTACTCATATCTTTAGAAAAATTATGAACAAAGTTATCACATGTAGCACGAAAGACAATATCATCCATATATATTTGAGTAACAAGAAAATCTTTTCTTTTCCTGAAAATAAACAATGTTTTATCCGCTCCTCCTCTTCTGAAGCCCTTCTGCAATAGATAAGAAGTCAACTTCTCATACCACGCTCTAGGTGCTTACTTTAAACCATAAAGAGCCTTTTTAAGATAAAAAACAAAATCAGGATTATACGGATCAATAAAACCTTTTGGTTGTGCTACATAAACTTCTTCCTGCAAAATACCATTTAAAAAAGCACTTTTAACATCCATTTCAAACAATTTGAATTTAAAGTGGCATGCAAGAGCAAAAAGAAGTCGAATAAACTCAAGTTTAGCAACAAATGCAAAAGTTTCATCAAAATCAATTCCTTCAACTTGAATGTATTATTGTGCAACTAATCTAACTTTATTTCTCATCACAAGACCATGTTCATCAAGTTTATTTTTAAAGATCCATTTGGTCCCTATAATATTAACATCACTAGGTCGAGGCACTAGTTCCCAAATATCATTCTTCACAAATTGAAGTAATTCTTCTTGCATAGTCATAAGCCAATCAGAATTTTGAAGAGCTTCATCAACATTTTTAGGTTCAAACTGAGCCATGTGACATAAGTGAACTATATCATCTACAATACATGAGTGTCCTACATCATCACGGACTGTACACCTAGTCCCATGCTTATCCCATGGACCTATCATAGTGTCAATTAGATGACTCAATCTAACTCTAGAACTGCTAGATGTGGGAATATCTAGAGATGGTGCAGGAATTCCTATAGGTTCATCAGTGGTGACTTCTAATTCCTCATCCTCATCTTCTTCAACCTCTTTACCTTCTCTACCTAAATCCTTAACTCTTTCTTCATTATGAATTGTAGGTTCTTTCTTTTCTCCTATAATTTCAAAATTAGTTTCTTCTTCATCAAGTTGAGAAGAGGTTATCTTAGATTTTGTAGCATCAAATACAACATTTATAAATTCCATGACCACTTTGGTTCTAAGATTAAAAATCCTATAAGCCCGACTTATTTGTGAATAACCTAAAAACACATCTTCATCACTTCTAGAGTCAAATTTTCCCAAGTGTTCCTTATCTTTAAGGATATAACATTTACTTCCAAAGACTCTAAAGTATTTAACAGTGGGCTTTCTATTATACCACAATTCATATGAAGTCTTGTTAGTTCCAGGCCTAAGATAAACTCTATTTAGGATATGACAAGTAGTACATACCGATTTAGCCCAAAAGTGACTTGCAATCTTATTATCCTGAAGCATAGTACGAGCCATTCCTGCGATTGTCCTATTTTTCCTTTCCACTACACTATTCTATTGTAGTGTTTTAGGTGCTGAAAATTCATGCTTAATGCCATTCTTATCACAATATTTAATAAATTCCTTAGGTTCGAATTCACCTCCATTGTCGCTCCTAATCCGATTAATTTGATATCCTTTCTCATTTTAAATAAGTTGGCAAATAAACCTGAAATTCACAAAAGTATTAGATTTTACTCTCAAATATGCAACAAAAGTAAATTTAGAAAAATCATCAACCATAACAAGCAAATATCTTTTTCCTCCAATGCTATCAGGTGTTATGCGACCCATCAATTCATATGAATCAATTTTAAAGGTCGAGTAGTGACTTTATGAATAAATGTCTTATGTGACACTCTAGTTTGTTTTCCTAATTAATATAGACCACATATTTCATTCTTAGGCATCTTCAATTTAAAAGATTTTACAATCCGGACAGAGGATTTGGTAGTTTACTTGTTGAGTATGCGCAGCGGAATGGTTGTGGAATATAATATAGATAGATAACCTGGAGGATGGTAAATATATTTAACTTGCTCTTTTATCCAATTTTTCCTTATTTTAATTTTACCTTAATAAAACTAAAATAAAACCACAAAGCAAAAATAAAGTGCAAGTAAAGTAAATAGAGTTTGAGAGATGACACCAGGATTTTATCGAGGAAACCCCAATTGGTAGAATAGACCAATTATAACAGGAAAAACCTCGTTGGACTCTCCAGTCCTGAGATAAACGATCCACTATGTTTGAAGCAAAGTATACCAAACTTTGACTCAGTCTCATACCAAAAACCAATTGCTGACACTCCCTGGCTTTGCGACTCCCCCGTCCAACAGCTCTCGACCTCAGGCTTACTCTCGATCCCTGTAGAAGAGTTGCAGGTAGATCAGACAACATTCCACGAATGCTCTGACCCCTTCAAAGTGTGATCGCTTCACCCCTTTTCTTCTAGATCTGAATTTGATAAAGAATGAATGAATTCTGTTTTTCCAGAATTTCTTAATTTTCAATTATGCTTCAATTCCAATGAAATAGAGAACAACACTACTAAATCACTCTTGTGTTTATGTGTGTGCTCTCAAAAATAAAATCAGAAAAATCAGATTGATTTTCTGAATGAATAAAAAATATCTCTCAAAGATAGCTCTCAATTGGATATGAATTTTCTATGCAAAAGCCGTGAATAAACCTATGTGAATGACAAGGTTTATATAGAGTTTAGAATGTCCTAATCCCTCTGAAAATATAGAAAATTTCGTATATAGGATTTGGTATAGTTCTAAACCAAATAGGAAAAAAATCAAGAAAAAGGAAACTAAAGTTATGCTGTTAACAGGACTTCTTAAACCAGTTCAGAGGGGCTGAATCGGTTCAAATTTGGCAGATTGGATTTCGAGCCAATCTTGAAGCCTTGAACCGGTTCAAGGAGACTGAACCGGTTCAAGTATACCAGACTTGAATTTTTTGGTTCAATCAGGCTAAAAAATACTTTATGGTTAGTTTTTGAAAAAAATACCAAGTGTAGAATGTGTCCTAACCTTTTTAGAATCCTTCCTAATGTGTTATTCTTACCTTCTTCGAAAAATCTCAGTTATGGTAACGTTGACCAACCTTTCCTTTTCGCAGTCGCTGTCGATCCATATATAATAACTTAAATTTACAACTCGACTAGGACTTGTTTTGACACCGAAGTTGTCAATTATAGAATATATATTTTTTACAATTTTCCCAAAATATATATATCTTTCAATCTCCCCATTTGGCAATTTCATGACAAATCCCTAAAAACAACATGTAATCTACTCAAACAGAAAAAGTAAATTACAATGAATTGTCAAAGAAATACAACGGAACTCTTCATGAACATCATGAAACTTCAACATATGTAGCAACCTGAAACTTCAACACATGTAGCAACCTATAAACTGCACATTAGCTCAGCAAAACTACCTGTGAAGCTTAGTCAAGAAAGATAAACAATCAACATATGTCAATATGTGTGAATATATATATATATATATCTTCTCCTCAATTCTAGAAACTCTCCCCCTCAAATATGCACACTTTTCTCCCTTTTTGTTACAAATTGAAAAATATGCACACTTCATCACTTTCACCGCACCAAAGAAGGAAAAGAAAGAAAACGTGGGAGAATTAACAAGAAGAGAGATCAAAACTATCATCCATGCATAAAATACTCCTATAAGCACAAAAACATAATGATATATAGTAACAATGGAACCAAAAACTAGTATCTAAGACAACACATGGTCCATCCGCAAGATATATAAGAACCAATCATGTTCAAAATCACACACATAATATCTCCATCCAATCAAAAACAAAAATTCCTAATAAAAACTAAAAGGAAAATCTTTTTGGATTTTTTTTTTTTTTTTTCTATTTTTATGTTTCATTTTTCTGATATTCGAACAAAAAAATATGAGATGGCAATTTTCATGAATTTCAAGCATATATGAGAACCAAAAATTTCTAAAGAATTTCAAGAGAATTTTAAAACACAATTTTTAGACCCCACAAATTATTCAATCAAATCAATTCTCAAGCATGCAATCACAACATGAAATTCAACTTGCAATTTTTATAAAAAATTAGAAATTTGTCTAGCAAGTTCACATGTGTGTGTGTGCAATCCAATCTCATCAATTTCAATCAAATCACATTGTTCAATTGTCCAAACCATATTGATCGAAAAGTATCAAGATAAGATTGTTTTGAGCAAACTTTTCTAAGCAAGGTGGCTTTCACTCTAAAGAGTAGACAACAATTCCCTATTTCGACTTGTCTCCTCTTTTCTTTTTACTCAATTAGCTCCTCTTCAAAGCCTAGTAGGAGCATTCGAACTAGTCTCAATAGGTAGCCTTTTCTTTAACAAAGATTTTCAGCATTCTTTTGATTTTTCTTTTTTTTTTTTATGCTGAAATTTTTCATTTTTTTTTTCTCAAGCTCTATATTTTTTTTTAAACAATAACCTTTATACCTTTTATGAGCAATATGACCTAGTCAACTTCACAATGATTTCTAATTAAATTTCTCAGAGTTAGACTAGTGCACATGAAAAATATGAACTCAAGAGACTCATCTCTAAAAAGAAATAAACAAAGCAAATTGTCTTTCAACATATAAATTACACATCAAGAATCTTTTCATCAAATAATCATGTGTCCCCAATTTGCATTCAAAAATAATTAATTCAAGAGAAATAATTATCACTCATGCATTGACAAGAAAAATATGATCATCACTTTCTCATGAAAGAAAAACAATATAAATCCTAAACTACAAGATATGATCCAATGGAAACAAGATATTCATCAAAGCATAGTCCATGACTATAAAAACTCTTTAGGACTTAGTTAGGGGGGGTTTGCACCCATAGACCTAATAGGAACTAATCCCATAGCATCAACATGCACATAATTAACCAAGTCTTCCTTTTTGATGCACACATTTTTTACATTCAACTTTTGAAAAGACTTTTCAATTTCAACCTTTTTCTTGTTAATTCTTAGCATGAGAATTTTTAGGTTGATTCACAAAATTTTGTTTTCTAGCATGAACCATATTTTTAGCATAAGAACCAAAAGCATAAAATTCAGAAAAAGATTCTCTTCTCTTCCCAAAACAATAATATTGGTTATGTCCATTCCTACCACAATAAGTGCAATGCAAAATAGTAGACATATAAGACATATTAGCATGTGATGAATCAACAACCTCAGATTTATTTTTAAGCACATTCAAATTATTGGGTTTCACAAAAACAGTTTTGCCCTCTTTAAAACCTAAGCCAATTTTGTCATT
The DNA here is from genome assembly GCF_030987335.1 of Cornus florida. Taxonomy (NCBI): domain Eukaryota; kingdom Viridiplantae; phylum Streptophyta; class Magnoliopsida; order Cornales; family Cornaceae; genus Cornus; species Cornus florida. The sequence continues at coordinate 41,403,397 of NW_026775577.1, read as the reverse complement.
CACATTTTTACTAACATTAATCATCTCATCAAGTTTAATCTACCTAGAAGTAAATCCAATCAATTTTTCTTGTGACTTTTTCAATTCAATTTTAAGAAATTCCAATTTAGAAATAAAAGATTCATTTGTAGAATTAACTTGACTTACCTCACCTTCTAAAAATCTTACATTTCCATGAAGATCTTAAATCTCCTTCTTTTTCTGTTCACTTTTCTTCTTCTGAGCATCTCTTTGTTTCTCAACTTCTTTCAATTCTCTAGTTTACTAATTGAAGCCTTTCTTCATTTGAACATATGTAACATACAATTCATTGAAGGCTTTATCATAATTCTCCTTTGTTGCTTCCTTATAACAATCTTCATCATTAGATTTTGCTATGTCTTCAAAATCCAAGTCATCTGTGTCTAACAAAGACAATCTTTTAGAAGCATCATTATTCACAAAAGCAACATAAGCAAGAGGATTATCATCATCATTAGAAGAATCATCAGAAATATCTTTAGAAACTGAAACATTCATAGTTTTATCCTTCTTTTTATCTCTGGACTCTTTCCTAGCAACAAAGCTATTTTTAGGACTTGGACAAACTGTTGATGTATGACCTATACCACCACATGTCCAACATTTAGTTCCTTTAGACTCCTCTTCTCTCCTTTTATCTTGTCTCCACTTCCCCTAGATGAAAACTCTCTATTCCTAAACCTTGACTCTCCCCCTTTCTTAAATACATTCATCTTTTCAGACTTAATCAAATTTCTAAACTTCCTAGTGATGAGAGCAATTTCATCATCAGACTCACTATCATACCTAACCTCAGACTTAGAAGAATCAGACTTTGAAACTTTTAGGGCTAAGTCTTTAGGTTTTAGGGAATTTCCATAGTACTTTATCTCATAGTTCTTAATATGACCTACAACCTCATCAACTTACATGGTAGTGATGTTTTGAGTTGCTTGCAGTGTTTTAACTTTAATTCTGAACCTTTCAGGCAAAGACTTAAGAATTTTCTAGTTAATCTTCTTATCTGTCACTTTCTTTCCTAGGTTTCGATGGCCAGACACAATATGGTTGAGTTTCATGTAAAACTCAGATAATGTTTCATCTTCTTCCATCTTAAGATTTTCAAATTGAAACACAAGCATCTCAATCTTTGAGATTTGACTTTATCTGTACCCTTATGGGTAAGTTAAAGTATATCCCATGCCTCATTTGCAATTTTATAATGTGGAATACGAGCTAACTCAGATTGGACAACAGATTTGAATAAGAAAACAAAGCTTTGGTGTTTCCTTCTTGAGCATTATTCTCAGCTTGAGTCCACTCAGACTCTTCCTTTTCAATGATAACACCATTCTTTGTGACTGTAGGTTTTTTATAACCTTTTTCAATTGCAACCCAAATATATTTACCTTGAGTCATAAGAAAAGCTGTCATGTTAGGTGTCCAAAAAGTATAATTATCACCATCAAACAAAGGAGTGCGTTGAATAGATCCACCTTCCTTAAGAATGCTATCCATATCAAATTTTGAAAACAAAAAGCAGAGATTTTTTTTTTTTTAATTAAAAAAAAAAAACAATTCCACAAGGAACAACTCAATGTATAAAGGATGGCTCTGATACCACTTGTTGAGTGTGCGCAGCGGAATGGTTGTGGAATATAATATAGATAGATAACCTAGATGATGGTAAATATATTTAACTTGCTCTTTTATCCAATTTTTACTTATTTTAATTTTACCGAAATAAAACTAAAATAAAACCACAAAGCAAAAATAAAGTCCAAGTAAAGTAAATAGAGTTTGATAGATGACAACTCTCGACCTTAGGCTTACTCTCGATTTCTGTAGAAGAGTTGTAGGTAGATCAGACAACACTCCACGAATGCTCTGACCACAAAAAGATAATTTAGAGAGAAAAAAATTAAGATAGAAAGACGGCCACGAAGATATATGATAGAGAGAGTAAAAATTTAGAGTAAAAAGATATTATAGAGATAAAAAATAAAATAAAAAAAAAATTAGAGAGATATATACATGAGCAATCACAAAAGATATTTTAGAGACAGAAAAAATTTAGAATAAAGCGATATTATAGAGAGAAAAAAAAAAAATAGAGAGAAAATATCGGCAATCACAAAAAGATATTTAAGAAAAAAGAAAATTGAGAGAGATAGTGTTTTACTTGGACAAGTCTTGAAGCACACTCAAACAGGCTCATTTAATGTTCAAATGTATACAAAATTAATAAGGGCATTCTTCTCACATAAAAATGGCACTTTTGGATATTTAGAAATAGATGATACCAACGTCTCTTTTTCAACATATTTATTCAATAGGGGGCAAATTGCTCAAAGAATGAATAAAATGAGTTATATATACTTTTTAAAAAAATATATATATATATGGATGTTTCTTATACATTTTTTTTAATATAGAACAGGGTTTTTTTGCACTTAACCCTACTATATATTCATGAACCAAATTAGGCGTGACTTTTGAACACAAAATCTCATATTTAAGTTGCAAACTTAAATTCAAACCAAATTTAAAATTTTAACGATGGATTGTCCTCAAGTTGAATAATTCTACTTAAAGATTCAATTCAAAATGAGTTAGAATTAAACATTTCATATGTTAAATTGCGTGTGACACCTCTGCTTAAATTACAATTCTAAATAAATTATTTTTCAGATTTATTTGAGCCATTGAGAAGCGGAAATATCAAAATTTTATTTGGGAGTAGCATTCGTTAAAAGTGCTCGATAAGAATGACGGAGTAAAATCAAAGTAGTGCTCATTTCAAGACATTTCATACATGTAACATTATGTTATATGGTTTGGTTGCTTCTGAAAGTAAAATTTATATGACTTCTGGTTGACATGAATTACTTTTATTTTATATCAAAATTCTCATGATATGATGCAAAAGGAGAATGTTTGATATATATATATATATAATAAAATAATTTCATTGAACTATATTTGAATTTGCAAATAATTCCTTTGAATTATAATATGATCATAAAACTTCCGAAACTATCTCATTTTATTGTAAGATACTCCAAGCACTATACCATATTTCATTAAATGACCATAATGCACATTTTTTAAAAAAATTAATTAATTTTTTAATTTAAATAAATATATTACATAAAAAGAAGGTATTTTTTTCAAAAGTATTTTATTAAATTTTCATCAATATATTGTATGAAATATATGATATTTTTTTAAGATAAAAATGTTTAAATTGGTTATAATACATGTTATTATAAATAATAAAGTTTTAATAATAAGTTAATCAATTTAGAAATTGGTAGTTACAAATCTATTTATCTACTTTTTTTAAATTTTTATGATAAATTGATACTAAAAATAAAATTAAGGTAAATAGTATAATTAATATTTACATAAGAGAAAAGATAATAAAAATAATTTAATAAGAAAAGAAAATTTTAATGAGAAAGGGTAAAATACTCTGTTGTGATGAATTTGTCCTTAATTACAACAAATCAATAGTACAGAGAATGATTTTTAGTTCAAGAAGGTTATTTACAAAAAGACAATAGTTTAGGGTTTTTTTTTTAACCTATATATATATATATATATATATTTATAAATATATTGTGGTACTTGTTTGATATTGATGAAAAATTATTAAAAGACAACCTACACAATAAGGTTTTATCTTTAACATTTACGAAATTTTTTGTAACGTTAAATTAGAATATCAATACAGTGTAACAAAAATTTTGTAGCATGGCAGTGTATCAAAAGAACAAATTTTAAGAATATCCGTTAGATTTGGAAGAAATTATAATAATAGTGTTTAATGGACGTCCAATGATTCGATTCAAATCAATAATATTCAAGCTACACTCAACCATGCAATTTATATCTTAAAGGGTCAGTGGTTGACACTTATAGTTCTAAAAACATTGAAGTGTTAAAGATTGTTTCATACTTGTTTTAGGGGTCTAAAATCCAAATCAAATAGAATCAAATCGTGAAACAAACTTGGTCCGTTTACGGTTTCAAGTTAGTTGGAATTGAAACAATTTCAACAGTTCTTAAAAATTTGAAATTGAAAATGAAATTATTGAAGTTTGAAATCGAAAAGTGGAAAAGACCGAATCGGTCAGTTCCGAATTACGGTTCTCTTTTATAATTATTTTCATTATAATGGAAACAAATTGATAATTGTAATTATCATTATATTTTAAAATATATTTGTGTCTTTTATATATATATATATATATATATATATATATTTCTTTGAGTACGTGTATCAAAGATAAATTAATAAAGAGTCATTATATTTTTTTTGAAAATTCTCGATTTCTAAATTATAAAGATAAATGAAATGTTTTCCTGATTGTTCACGCTCAACCCTTCCTTGATTAGCCCATATATATATATATATATATATATATATATATATATATTTCTTTGAGTACGTGTATCAAAGATAAATTAATAAAGAGTCATTATATTTTTTTTGAAAATTCTCGATTTCTAAATTATTAAGATAAATGAAATGTTTTCCTGATTGTTCATCGGCCAAGTGCCACATGTAAGTATCCTTATGCACGTGTTATATACTTTCTCACGCTCAACCCTTCCTTGATTATCCCACTCAACTCAAGATTGGATTTTGATCTCCCAGAATAAAAAATGGGGTTAATTTTGAAAATGAATTGAAAATATTAAACGTTTGATTGTCTCAGCCAATCAATTGGACCTTCCAAAACACTCAACCCATCACATTGCAGTCTGATAATGTAATACTCCGTAGCATGCTGAGTAGACGTGTGCAATCCAATCACTCTTCTTAGTCATACACTTTTTTGTGTATTTATATAATTTTGCCATTCCATAGTAACATCACCTGTGATGTCACAAGCGGTTCTAAAATTATGAACAATATATATATATATATATATTAAAGCACAAATGATGAGCAATTTACTAATTTAGCCACCAAATATGCAACTTGGTTCAAATTGAAAAAACAGGACAGATATAGGGATTGTGGATTGAAGTCCACTTCTGGAAAGCACTTGTGTGTGTGTGTGTGTGACTGTGTATATATATATATATATGTATTTATTTATAAAAAGAAATTTATTTGCCTAATGTATGAAAAGTTCTGAACAACACAATTAATGAACTTAATTAGATTGAGATTAAGTCTGTATAAAAATCTGGAATTTAGTTAGCCTTAGTATTCGGAATTTGCAGTCGCGATATCGCTCGCGATCATAGCTTAACGGATTTGGATAAATATCAGTATGAATTGGCCAAACTGGTCTCTACTAAATCACATTTATCAAAGTTCTTTAAATCAGCCGAGTCCATTGAGCATTAGTCAAAGTTTCAGCCGAGTCTCTCTTATTACTTTGCCGAATAAAAATACTTAATTGTGTGCAAGGTCAATTAAGTTGAATGATAATGATATCCGATTTTGTTATGTTGCGACTTATACGTGTTGGAATTATGTGTCTTTCACGCTAATGAATATGATGTAATTGACATTTATTATTGATGGAATCTGGTTTTAATTGAATGCTTTACATACATATGTGGTGAATGATGCGTATTGGTCGGCCAGGAGATGGATCTTCTTGGTTGTGCCTTTGACCATGCAATGTAATTTATATGTGTATGCACAATGGAATATAAATCATGAATATTGTATTATTTTGAAGTGTACACATTTAAGTGATAGAGGATGAATTCTCTTACAATGGATTGTAAGAGCTCCCGTAACAATTACTCCTTATTAGAGCCATTAAAGGGAATGTAAATTGGTTGATTTGATGTATTCGATGGGCCATAGGGCCTCAGACTTGGGTACCTAGGGTAGCTATTGATATTGACATTGGAATATATACTCTTAAGATTATATCTATATAATATTTATTTTGACTTTTGATTAATTTGATCATGAAAAAGCCTAAAGTCGGGCTTTATTTTCGTAACACAATAAAATACATATAAATAGTGATATTATACACAAATTTGAGTGATTCAGACAACATAATAGAATTCAAAGTGGACTGAGAGAGATGGAAGCCCAAGCGAACTTGAGAGAGAGAAAAAAAAAAGAGGATGGCAGTGAACTAAACACCATTAACTCCCTTGGTAAATGTTTAAGGGTTGTGAAGACAACCAATGAGAGAGAGGCTTAGAGCTCTCAATGTCTAGGAGGTGTTTTCCTCCCTTATTTGCTCTCTCCCTCCTGGCCTTGGAACACTTCCTTATGTAGGCCAGGTGAGAGATTGGATGATGTCATTGGATGACATCACATATGAATTAATTAATATAATAATTAAAAGAAAAAAATATCTCAAATAATTATAAAGCTATATTAAAATGAGGTTGATAATTTCGGGAGTCAAAATGGTATTTCTTTCTCTGCAAGTCAAGTTGGGAGTCAACTTGACGAACCCTGAACTTCAGCCACCAAACCAAATACCTCTCGGATCCCAGGGAATCCTGAGTCCTGCTTCCAACTCAGGTCTTTACGTCTTCGCTCTTCTGTTCGAGGTATAGTGATAACGTGGTAAATGACACGTATCTTTGATCGTTGACTGTTTGATTTGTGAGCCATCGTTGCTGATGTGGCGTAGTCTGTTGACTATTTGACCAAGCCATGTAGTCATTGTTGATGATGTGGCGTAGTTCTTTGACTGTTTGACCAGGGCTAGCATATTTTGGACACCTACCAAGTCTTTTTTTTTTTTGAGATTTTTTTTTTGTTTTGTTTTCATCAAACAGAACATTGATAGATTAAGGAAAAAACATGAAAACATTCAAGGAGCAGAGCGTCTAACAGCCACTGGGCCATACCCTCCACTCAAAATCACAACACTCGGCTTCAAGAGCCTTTTTACCTAGTATATGAACAACAACATTGCCGCCTCAAGACACCCAAGTCAAAGAGGCACCCTTACAAGCATTAAGAAGAGAAACAGTATCATGAAAAATAATAAATAGAGCATTCGTAGAAGGTTGCAGCCCGGCTGACAATCGTCCTCCACCACCACATTCCTATAACCCCATGCCTTGAGAAGAGAGAGACAGTTGCGAAGAATAAGACCTTCAGCAAGATGACCACCCACATGAGAGAAAAAAACTCATGCCACTCGAATAGGATAACGAAGGTTCAATCAAGTACCTGCATTGATAGCATTTATTTATCCAATGGCTAAGCATAGAAGAATCATACTTTAAATTGACTTTGTAGTTTAACCATTTCTCTAATTGAAGTGCAACCATTCTTCTATAATGGAGTTAAATTTTATTAATAGGTTGATTCGAATTGGGTCATGAGATGACCGTGTCAATCAATAAACAATCAGCTTCAAGTTTGAATTTTAATTAAAGATTTGATGGTTTAATTAGTGCACTAGTAATAACAAGTTTCTTAACATGTAAGCATATGCTTAAGACGTCATAAGCATAAGTATAATAATAAATAGAATGTTACAAAAATGAAAAATACAAAAATATATGCAATATATATATATATATATATATATATATATATATACTTAAAATGAAAAGTCACTGAAATTTATGAGATTTAATAAGGGAGGCGCGATATTGGCACTTCACTTTTCTCTAATTGCACTACAATTATCTTTTTTTCTTTTAAGGAAAATGACGTCATTTTAATTCACTAATGCATCATTCCTTATTTTATTGTGTCATTACTATACTTTATACACTTCAACTTTTTTTTTTCCTTTTTCTTTTTTTTTTTTTTTTTTTTTTTTTTCTCTCTCTCGATCTTCTCAAAGAAGATAATTTATTCAATATATATAATATATAACTTTTTTTTTTTGGGTAATTTTTTATTTTCCGTCAAAAGATATAATTTATTCAATAGAAATATATATATATATATATTTTTTATCAAAAGAGATAATTAGATATATTTTTTTTAAATCCACTTTATTCTGAACTTTTCTTTTTCTTCTTCATTTTTTTTTTTTTTTTTTTTTTGTTCCACTCAAAAGAGTCAATTTATTCAACAGAAAAAAAAATATTTTGAAAACCTTTTTTTTTTCGTCCTTTAAAAAAACTTTTTTTTTTTTGGTCATGTCAAAAAAGACCTATAATATTAAATATTAGAGATAAAGAGAAAAAATCGGAAAGGATAGTTGTGTTATTTAAAAAATAATAATCATTTACTTGTAAAGTTAAAGTTAGAATTGCCATTTCTTTTAATATTGGAGTGTAAACATAGAAAAGTGGAGTACGAATATCATTTCCCTTTAATAATATTATTATAATTTGAAAAAGACTCAAAAGCTTAAATTAGGAGTGTTAATTAGTGTTAGAGTGTCATGTTTGGATATGGGCATCTAGTTATTATTCTTGACATGAGTGCATTTATTATATACGTAACATAACATAATACACGTGACCCATTTAATAAATGGATCAAGACTAGATACGACATAATACAGTAAGACATATTTATCTAAAATTTCATAATACTAAGTTCAAATTAATACAAACATAATACGTTAGGACACGTTTAATTAAAAAAAAAATTAATATTCGAGTCAAATCAGTACAAACACGTTTATCCGACACATACGTTTAGTTAAATGTGTCATTTCTACCACGAGTATGACACATTTACCCGACATGTTAAGTTAAAATGAATCACTTCTAACATGAACACAACCATGTTCATCTGACACTTTAAAAACATGATAGTTATAAACAGGTTGGCGACTTTTAACACGAACACAACAAGTTTAGTTACACGAGAATAATTAAGTTATAAACGTACAATTGGCGGATTAAACAAGAATATGACACGAATAATTAGAATGTCAATTTGGGTCGACAAAATTACGATCCGGTCACTATTAAGCTAAATCCAAACTCACTTATCTTGTATTGTGTTCGAGTCGTGTTAAGTATTGTTACCCCTAGTTTAAATTCTTGATTTATTTATTTGTTTTACCTTAAAAGTTTATATTCTTCATTGTTTTGTTTTTAAATTTAACTTAATATCATTTTTTGTAATTTTACTTCAAATATTTAAAACAACCGTGTCCCAAGTTAAGATAATAACTGTTAAATATAAAAGAGAGAACTCTGTATTGTATATTGATGTGTAATAAGATGTATACAAGAGGGGTTCATATAGGAGGGATTATGTGTGATAAACAAGTAAACCCTATATGTATATGGTAACTATATATATGGTAATCTTATACAAGGTTATAATCCTATATATGGTAGTCCTATATAAGGTAGAATATATTATACAATATAGTAATAATATATTTTAATATATTCTAACAGCCCCCTCAAAATCAAGGTGGATTGAATGAAACCAACTTGAGATCTTGAAAGCGGCATGGCAAAAGCGATTTGGTGAAAACATCAGCAATTTGATCATGTGAAGTGATGAACCGCAATTGTAAAGTCTTCTGAAGAAGATGATGACGAACAAAATGACAATCAATCTCAATATGTTTAGTACGCTCATGAAAAACATCATTATGTGCAATCTGGATTACACTCCTATTACCACAATAAATAGGAGTGGCAGTGGATGAAGAAACTCCTATGTCTTGAAGGAGCCAACGCAACCACAGAAGCTCAGAAGTAGTATCAGCAAGCACCCTGTATTCAGCTTCTGTGCTAGATCGTGCAACCATAGTCTGTTTCTTGCTATGCCAAGAGATAAGTGAATCACCAAGAAATAAACAATAGCCTGTGGTGGAACGACGATCTATAGGGTTTCTTGCCTAGTCTGCATCTAAATAGGCATGAAGAATAAGCGATGAGTGGGAAGAAAAATGCAGTCCATGAAATATAGTGCCTTTAAGATAACGAAGGATGCGATGAACAACAGCAAAATGAGTAAACCAAGGGGCAGTCATGAACTGACTAACTATGTGGACGGCATGAGAGATGACGGGACGAGTGACAGTGAAATAAACCAAACTACCTACCAATTGGTCATACAAAGTACCATCTCGAAGAGATTCTCTATCATGTAAATTAAGTCTTGTATTACACTCAAGGGGGGTATCAACAATCTTGCTGTCAGTGAGACCTGATTTCGAGAGAAGATCGGATATAAATTTTGCCTAAGTAAGATAGTAACCATCTGTAGATGTAGTTATCTCAAGACCAAGAAAATAACTGAGGGGTCCAAGATCCTTCATCTCGAATTAACGATTGAGAAAATGTTTGAGCTCATGAATTTCCATCAAATCATCTCCAGTAATGATCATATCATCAACATAAAGTAAAAAGAGAATGATACCTTGATTGGTGCGTTGAACAAATAAAACAGAGTCATATGGACTAGTAGAGTAGCCAAGTCAAGAGATAGTCTGACTGAATTTGGCAAACCAATCTCGCGGTGCATGTTTGAGACCATACAAGGTACGTCTAAGTCTGCACACCTTATTAGAATGATGAGGAGAACCTGGAGGAGGCTGCATGTATACTTCCTCGAAACTTCCTGGTGAATGTGAGGTGATGCTGAACGAAATCCTAGTGACTTCCTTACCCCCAACCATGCACTATGATTATACTATAACACTCACAGTATGCGTTGACTACCGATTTACGATACACGGTCCTTAAACTCACACGCCGAACGGAATGGTTTGGTTGAGACTAAAGACCCAGTGTAGTTATGTCGTTACTTCCGTAGTGACTTCCAGCAGTACTGTAATGTTTTCAATTTTTACCATTTTTCATTTTCTGGAATTTTCTGATTTGTTGAGGGTATTTTCGTCTTTTCTCATTTTACATGCCAGACACCATGGGTGTGCCGGGTGTGTCAAAGTGTTGATTGGGACATTTTCTTGAATTTAGGACTCTTTGAAATGCATTGGTTGTCATTTAGGTATTTTTTTAATTTTTCGGGCCGAGATGTCCCAGGTGGGACCCGCTACCGAGGTTGTTGAGCACCAGGGTTGTGTCACGGGTCCATTGCATTTCATGCATTATTGTCTTGTGTATGAATTAATGGTTTAGTGCTTATTTGTCATTGTAACATAACTAGTGTATGTATATATGTATTTTGTGGTGTAAGTGTGATTTTATAAAAGTTGTGGGATGCGCCCTATTTGTTGGTCATTACAAATAACCACAAATGGTCATCACTTGACCATTTTTCCCTTTTCTCTCATCAAACACTCTCTCCCTCCCATTTCTCTTTTTTTCGTTTTTTTTTTCTACAAGCTTCAAAACTTGATTCTTATTTTGCCCTTGAGAATTTGGTTTTGCCACTTAAAGCAAAGTTGACGAGCGCTTCAAGATTTTCGTTTTAATCAGAGCCGATCTCCGTTTGGCCACCATTGGGAATTTCGAATTCTAGGGCTCTTGGGCTGAAATTTGGGGCCTCTTGTGGGTTTGTTCTCTAATTGAGGTAGGGGTTTTCCTAATGTCTAAGTTTTGATTCAAATTAAGCAAATTTCTATTACTTTTGATATATGTTGTAAATCATGAAATTTGATATAAACTTGTTGAGTTATGAATGTCTCTATATGTGTAAATCATGAGTTGTTTAAATCTTGAGATGATGGCTTACTTAATTTTGTTATGTGAAAATTTTGAGAATTCTTGAGCATGCCTTACTTGGGAAAAAGATGTCTTTGTTGTGTTGATCTTTTAAGTATGCCATATATATTACTTGATTTTTATAAGATGAATTGATGATATTGTCGGTGCAATAATATGAACTTATGATTTGAGATTGAAAATCATTACATTGCATATCATGGCATAAAAAGGGGATTTGGAGGTAATTTGAAAGGAAAAATTGTTTTATTTAAAAAATGAAGTTTCTTTAAGGAATGGAAGTGTTTTTTTTTTTAAAAAATGAACCTGATTTTGCGAGTCCGGGGCTAACTTGACCTAGAGGGAGCGCGGCCTGGAGTAGGGCGTGAAAAAGTTGATACTAGGCCCTTTAACAGTTGTTAGGCTTTGCCAGAATTAGAACCGGGGATAGTTATCAATCTCACCTTGGTAAAGTCAGTTAACGGGTTTTCGAAAAGTGAAAGATGGGTCGGTATAGATCAGGTTTGGGATAGGTGCATCATATTTCATATCATGCATATCATTTTGTAGAATTGTGTTATGTGATGAGTTTGCTGCCTATAAGTTGTAAATGTTGTGTGGACACCCATTGCATGACCCCGATTCCTTTTTATTCCTTTATGTGTTATGTGGATCAAGAGAGTCCAAAACTAATGCCTTAGGCGACTTCTACTGAGCTTTATGCTCACCCCTTATCTTTAACATTTTTAGGACACGGAATAGAAACAGCGGACAACAATCCACTTCTAGCTTAATCGAGTTGCAAGGGGCTTGAGCTTTTGTTTGAGATCAATGTGTATATCATCTTTTATTGTAAATTATGTTAAGTGTTATTTCGTATCTAGTTCATGGTTAGAAATGGTCCTGAGACCATCCTCATGTATCTTGTGGTCTCATTATGATTTCGGTATTCATGTAAGGCCTTAAGGCCATATTTTGAAGTTTTACGGACTTGTTTAATCTCAGATGTTATAATGGACCCATTTACAGTTTTATTGGAAAGTAATGATACCTAGTTGTGTTATTTTATTGTCAAATGTATGATCTGGGACAGGTTTAGACTTTACATAAGATAGCCAAGGGACCAAGGGGGTGCCCATGTGCATAAGTGCTTAGTTTTAGGCTTTTCTGGGCATTTTTCAGGGTTCTGGTATTCTGGAACCGGTTCAACTTTCATGGAACTGGTTCAAGGGTGTAATTAGTTCACGTATGGGCATTCTGCCCATGTAGAACTGGTTCAAGGAATCTGGAACCCGTTCAAGTCCTTTAGTGCACTTTTTGGCTTTCACAGTTTGTTAGCCTGGATCACCTGACTTTGTGCGGTCATAATTTCTTTGTTTTGTACCCAAATAGGGTCATTTTTGAGTCCATTTTCAAGGATTTTGAGTTAGATTTCCAATGAGACCAACCTCATATTCAAATTCTATTCATGTTGAGAGATATGGTTGTTTAAGTGGGACAAGGTCAGAATTTCCCTTGAACCGAGTAAGGGCACCTTTGGGAAATCATAACCAATGATAGTAGAACCTCTTCAAATGTCATGGAATGACTATAATGATTGTTTTAAACTTCATTTGACTAGTTTAAGGACATATTATCCTCTCATATTATAAAATGACCATTTTACCCCTAGTGTGTCCTCAGGTTTTGGGTAAGGACCCAGCTAGCGATTCGAACCCTTGGTTCGGGTCGTTACAAGTACTGCGGTGAAGTTCTTGTTGAACCGAAGAATATCCTAAACTCAAAATGACTGGTAGAGCCCTTACAAAGGAAACAAGCCAATATCCTGGAATGAAAACCGTAAACTCAACCTCTTCTTGCACAATTAGAAGACCTCCTCAACATTGGATGTTGTTTGAAACCAGTTTGGATCCATATCTAAAGGTTGGACCCATTTCTGCTTTACTAGGACATTTTGATAAAGAATCAGCCTTAACCCCTGTCAAATTCCTTTCATTATCTCAATTTCCACTTAGCCACGGAAATGCTTGGGTTTACTTGTCTTTGAGTCTTCTAGTGCTTGAACTTCCCTTTCTGTTACATTGTAGTGTTCATTATGTGAATGAACCTATCGAAGTGGACCCTTTCTTTCTTTCAGTATTGCATGTGTTCTTTTGCCTTTGGATTCTATGCAGACCTAGCTTGCCGGGTCACTTTTGAGTGCTGGTTAGTGGTGTGTACGCTAGGAGATAAGAATAACTATCCATAATCTTATTTCATCAAGGATAAATTTTTCACCCTTAACCAATTACAAATAACATGTAGCCTTAAAAATTATAAACTATTCTTGTTTCTTGGGTTGGTAAAGCCTTTGCTTAAATCCTTTGCAAATTTTATTAGGATCTAAAATTTAAACCTATCTCAATCCCATATTTACCTATGTTTGTAAAATTTTTGGAAGGGACTTAATTTTTTGGGTTAGACCCCCCATGCTCTACCCCTAATACAAATGAGAAGTCATCAGTCATTTCCATTCATAGCCAAATAACTAATTGTAATTAATCAATTCTTTTATATTTTACAAAAGATAAATGCTCTATAACATTATCTAAGAATGCGGTAGGCATCTTAGGAAAGGAAATGTACCTTTTCAATATTCTTCTTATAATTGATTGGAAGATAAGAAAAGGTGGTGACACTTACCATTATTTTGTTGAGGAAAAAAAGGGAAGAAGAGGTTTTAATGTTTTTTTTTTTTTTACTATTATAGCCTCCCATTATCTTATTTTACAAACTTTATTTTTTATTTTTTATTTTTATATAAGAAACTGATATATAGTTTATAATATATTATGAGTTAGAAAACAAATATCTAAATTAATAAACAAACAAATATTTAACAAGTTTTGATAAAGAGTAGTATTATCAATCTACAATATTTACAAAGTTATTCTTCTTATTCCTCCGTCCTTCTATTCAGTTTTGGTACTCATAAAATATTTTGGTCCTAGAATCATACCTTGTTTATCCTTCTTTCTTTCCCTTTTCACTCCCTTAATGCTAAACAATAGGGACTTGTTTTATCCTTCCTCTCTTCCTTCGTCCTCTTCTTTCCTTTACAATACAAAAGACTTACACAAAATTTAGGTATATCCTACAATTATTTTAATTTGTAACGATCATCATGTGTTGTGTAATTTGAATGTCATTATCATAAAATTTAGGGTTAATTTCAGTAACACTCCCTGAGGTTTGGCTAAATCTCATATGGAGATATCTTTCGAAAATAACAATCACTCACATTACGAACTTTGATCCGTTTTTCACTTACACCCCAAACGTCACTTTTTAATGGTGTCCGACTACTTTTCACATGTAAAATTACATTTATACCCATTTGACTTACCAAAAGGTTGTTTCATATATATAATGACTTAAATACCCCTAAGATCCATTTTGAATGTCCAAAATATCAAAAAATTGAACCCATTTCTCTATCTCTCTCTTTTCTCCCACCAAGTATATATAGGTTATATACATAAACACACACACACACACACACACACACACACACACACACACACACACATATATATGTATATAGCCATCACCAGAGAAAATTTTCAAAATTCATTAAACATAATACCATAATTACAAAGAAAATAGAAGTAAATGGTGACAAACATACTGAATATATATATAAATGCACAACACTATAACCAAATACATATATATATATATATATATATAATCAACTAGTAATAAAAGAGCAATAAAGTAATCAACCTTAAGCTAGCAATGAAGGATCAACAAAGTAATCAACCTTTGGGCCAACAAGATAGTAAAAGGATAAGTGATTGTAAAGAGAATATTGCACTGGTTTGGTAGCAGCAGTTTTGGGTTTTGAGCACCTTTTGGTATGTCCTGATTCGAGAGGGGTCACTTGTGGACATCCGTATGCAATATACATTGACGATGTATATATATACAATTCTTGATAGATATCAATGTTAAAGGTGTGTTAGAGTTTTATAGTTGTGGTTAGGAAGGGTGAGTCTATGAAAGAGAGATAAAGGTGAGTTAGTGAGATGGCCTAAGAGAGAAATGTAAAGTCAAGAGAAAAAGAGAGAGTTGTAGGTTAGAGTAATTAATGAGAGTAGTTTAGTCATTTTAGATTTCTGATACTTTGAATTAAAATATAATAAATAAATGAGGGTAAAAATGTCCATTCATATTTTATTAACAGTGTTAGAGACGGAAAAGTGCTCTGGGGCCTAAGTGATACTTATTTTCAAAAGATGTTTCCATGTGAGATTTGGCCAAACCTCAAGGGGTGTCATTGAAATTAATCCTAAAATTTAAATACTACATAAATATGATGTTTGATAAAGACAAATTTAGTTAGAGCTCTGCTATTCACATTGACTTTAGCTACAGCTGACATACGCACCTCTATGCATGTGTGAAAAGTTTTTCCATTTAGCTATTAGCAATTATTAAGGATTTTACTTTTCATTCCGAATGAGATGTTGCTTTCCTTTGTGGTGTGCAAAAATAACTGTGCCAAAGTCGTGCGATACATAGAATTTTGGGCAAATTTCATAAAACCCCCATTACTTTCATTTTTTGATCATAAAACCCCAACCTCTTTCTAAAAACCCCTATACTTTTAAAAAGTGTTCACATTGCCCCAATATCCGTATCCGACCAGTTAATTGGGTTTTGAAATGACAAATTTGACCTTACCATTTAATATTAAATTATAAAATATAAAATATTTTTTATTAAATTACAAAAACACCCCTAAATAATAAGCATAGGCCCACCCGGGTCAACTCAGTTCCCTCAAAAGTTGGTCTCAAACTCACCAAACCAACCCTTATCTGTGTGTGGTGGTCTCTGCAATGGTGAATTGGGGATTGTTGCAAAAAGGATCAAACCATGGCTTCGATACGCACTTGAATCGGCAAAAAGACTTCGCGGGGAGTCAAGACAGTATGTCGATCATGAGCTTATCGAGAAGGATTGCTCCTTTACATTCGAGCCACTGAGTCCAATAGGGAAGGAACCTTCTCTGTACTCTTCCTTTTCCTCCTTTACATTCTCATTCTCTTCGTTCTTTGATTTTCTTCTCTATACACATACATAATATATTTTTATATATAGACAGAAACACAAACTTATATATTTAATCAGTGAATTTCGTTGATCTAGGGTTTTTCTCTGACCCTTTTTCCTGTTTAAGTTGTCCTAAATCGGACAATTAGTTGTTCTTGTTGGTGGTGGTACTGGGTTTTAGGGTTTCCTTTGCTGTTAGAGTTTGTACTGTTTGATTTGAAGTGAATCGTATCAGAACTGGGTTTAGTTGTTGGTGTTCTTCTAGGTTTCAAACTCTGGATCTTGTTTTTCTGATGCTCGAATCGATCTTGGGATCTAAATTAGCTGATGTAACGTTACCGATTTTCCCTATTTTCTAATTTTGGGAATTTATTTGATTTTTCTAGATTATTTTAATTATTTCCTCGTTTTGCGTGTCATACGGGCCCCAAGGGGTGTTTTGGTCATTTTCATGAGCTGAGGGTTTTTGAAGTGTATTTTTAATCATTTTAAGTCAAATAGAAGTGACAACATTATTTTTGGAATTTTTCAGAAGTCGGGACGATTTTCGAACTCGGAAATTTCTCCCGGTTTTCTCATCTTAAGTGAGGGGCATTATTGACATTTCACATGTGTGTGTGTGTATTTATATACATGTATGTATGTTGTATTAGTGGTATTAAATGGAGGGTAGTATTATATGGCAAGGTTGAAGTTACAAAGAAGTTCAAGGGGCGTTGTTGTAATTTTAGACTCATGGATCCACCTAGAAAATTCTAGAGACATGTTTCAATTTTCGGACCACACACACACCACAAGCTCTCTCTTCCTTGATTTTTTTCTTCTCTCTATATTACTCTCTCCCTTCTATCTAGAATTTCTTCATACTAGAGAGGGTTTGGTTTAAGCAGAAGTTAACAAATTGTAGATCGTTGAAAGGGCTACGTTTTGGTACCGATATTGCAAGCTTTTGGTGGGATTTGAGTTTGGAGCTTGGAGCTTGGGTTGCTATCTTGAGATAGGAGAAGTTTAAATTATGAGTCATATGGTTTTAGTAAGCTTCTATGTATGTTCTTAAATGAAATCTTGTTATTGTGTAGCATGCTTAGTTTTCTAGAGTTTTAGGTTGTGGTGTTCAAGCATGATATATGGTTGATTATGTGGTTTGAAATGTAGTTAATGTGTTTTTATGCTAATTATGCATAATATGCTATTTTCCATGTTGAAATGTGAAAGTATAGCTAATATGTTTGTCTTATGTTTTGTATATCATGAGTGATGATATTGATTTAAATTCATGAATGATATTTTGATGATTAATGGAATAAGTTCATGTATTTTCATGGGGAAAATGGGGATTGTGAAATTGAACGCATGATGTGGGAATGAGGGATGAGAAGTGAATTGATGTGGTGGTGTAAGTTGGGTTGAGAAGTGGGATGATGGTTGTGAAAGGCTTGATGAGCTTTGGGTTGGAAGGAAAGAACAGGGCAATTGTATCTCATGTGTTGAAACGATTTATGAACTCATTAAACTTAATGTTTGATATTATGTTGACATTCCCATGATCCCTTCTTCTTATTCTCCTCTTCTTTGGTTGTGGTTCACGGGATTTTTAGGAATATAATTTAAGCTTTCTCTACTAAGCTGTTGAGCTCACCCTATTATTATTAACATTTTTTAGGGATTGAAGACGAGCCAATAAATGATGTACATTCATGGACATTGATGTAACTAGGAATCCATTTCATTTTTTTTACATATTAAAGTTATGTAATTTTGGCCACGGAGGCCTCATTCTTTGTACTTAACTCTTCAGAAACTGTATAAAAGGAGATTTGTGTAATTCGGTTTTCAAACGATGTATTGAACTTGTATTGGGTTTAATTGAAGGCATGGGGTTTAATCATGTTTTTATACCATTAAATGAATGATTTGGGACAGGTTTAGGCTTTGGGAAAGGTCACCAAAGGACCAAAATAGTGCCAAAGAGCATAAGATTTCAATTTTAAGCTGTTTGGGGCATTTTGGAAGTTCTGGGCGTCTTGAACCGGTTTAGCTCCATTGAACCGGTTCAAGAGGGGGTCTTTGGTTCGAGAATGGGCATAATGCCCATCTTGAACAGGTTCAAGTCCCCCAGTGCACTTTTCTGGCATCTTCAGTTGACAACTTGGAACGTTTGACTTCAAATAGTCATAACTTCTTCATTCGGAACCCAAATAGGGTCATTTTTAAGCCCATTTTCAAGGATTTTAAGTTAGATTTCCAATGAGACCAACCCCATATCCAAATTCCACTCATGTTGAGAGTTATGGTTATTTTAGTGGAACAGTGTCAGAATTTGCCTTGAACCGGCAAGGGTATTTTTGGGAATTCATATCCGGTGACCATGGAACCTCACCGAGCATTATGGAATGAATAGAATAGTTTTTTTAAATCTCATTTGACTAGTTTAAGGAGGGATTATCCTTTTATATTGTAAAAAGACCATTTTACCCCTAGTATGTCCTCGGGTTCGGGTAAGGACCCAGTTAGCGATCCGGACCTCCGGTTTGGGTCGTTACAAATTTAGTATCAGAGCTTTAGGTTCAAAAACCTAAGGACGACGGGTAGGGTTGACCTAGAAGAGTTAGAATTGGGTTTGACGGCATTATGTGCTTATGTGGTTTTTATTTTTTGGTTCAAAAGCATGACTTATTGCTATGTGCTTAGATGTTACTATGTTTAGTATATGCCTATGTGGTCATTACTCATTGAGTTTATTAATTGTTGAATGTAAAAACATAATCAACTGTTTAATGTTAAATGTATATGTGCAACTACTTATATGATTAAAATTTGTTTAAAGCATGCTTGATTTGCTCCGTGTTTACTTGTTAATTGTTATTGTTGATGCAAGTATGCTTAGTTGACTATGTACTTAATTGTTACGTGTTATTATTATTAAAAACATGTTATATGAGTTCTTATTGCATGTAATTGAGCATGAGTTATGTAAAGCATATATTATAGGATATGATGGCTTTTATTTGAGCACGATAGTTATGATCTTGTTTTAGAACGTAGTTGTATGCTTAGGTTTATGTTGTAGTCGTCCATCCATTAGGGAATGGATGTATATATTATTAGCGTGTTTCGTTGCTAACGAGTTTAAGGTTTCTGGGCAATGTTGTGTGTTGGGCTATGAAGGGTTCTAACCCATGTATGTGATGGGCTTGATCATTCTTACGTTTATAAATGTTTAGTTCTTATTGAACGAATAGTGTGAGCACTATAGCTCGTGGATTGAGCTATTTCTTATATTCTCGTTTTGATCATATAGTTGCTTTTGTAGAACGCGTTTGAGGGCGACGTAAAGAGATGGATCCGAATGAAGTTGGACAACGAGCAAGTGAAGGGCCATCCCAACCAGATAGGGTTTCAATGGGACAAGGCCAAGATAGAGAGGTGAATGATAATCCACAAGTACCGGTGGACGATATCTTAATAGCAAGGGCTGTAGCCTCAGCCTTTCAGAATTTAGCGAGTACCACAGCTCCTCAAGTGGTACCACAACCGGCTATTCAGCCACAGGTTACGTGATGGAGCGGAATCTTCGGTACCTTTTCAGTTTAATAAACTTATAAAAGTAACATTTGAGGGAGGTCCAGACCCGTTAGTTACAGATGACTGGCTTAATGAGGTTGAAAAGTATTTCAGGGCAATAACCATACCCGATGATCGGTTAAAGATCACCTTAGCCACTTATAAGTTTGTTGATAACGCGGCAGCGTGGTAAAAGACCATGACTAGTGCGCATGATATTGACAGTATGAGTTGGGATACATTTAAGAATCTTTTCTTTGATAAGTATTTTCCGCAGACCAAGAGACGAGAATTGAGGACGCAGTTTGACGGGCTTGAACAGGGTGACATGTCAGTGACAGAGTATGAGAATAAGTTCACTTCTCTTTCATGTTTCGCTACAAATGTGTTAGGGAATGAAGAAGAAAAGACATGGCAGTTTGTATATGGTCTAAATCGTTCTATTAGGTCGGGGGTAACACTTTTGGGATTAAAGAATTATTTGGAAGCGGTTACGAGAACACTGATGGCAGAAGTAGAAGCCAAAGATCGGCAAGAAAGGAGTGGTATTGTGGGTTCTCAGGGACGAGGTAGAAGTGTGGGTACTTCTTCCAAGAGCCAGGATAGAAAGAGGTATAAAGGTACTTCGTTGTTTTCTCAGGAGCAGCGGACAGTAGGTGCTCCTCCTATTGTTGGTGTTTCTTCAGGGTCCTCTAGGACGAGTTTGGCGTGTTATGTAATACCCCTAATTTTTAAAAGGATATTTCTGGTATTTTATTTTTGATTTAATTATTTTTTTTGATTTATTGTTTTCCTTATTTGTTGTGTTAATTATTTAATTGCGGGTATTTTGTTTAATTGTTAATTATTTTTGTAAATTGTTAATTATTTAAATTGTTTTAATTATCTAATTGGTCGTTAATGGTTGTTTTTTTTTATTATTATTTAAGTCATTGTTATTATAAATTTACGTAAGTTCATGTAGCCGGCACTGTTAAACCTAGGTTATTCAATGAGCCGAGTTGTATAAGGATTAGGGTTTAGAATTTAAAAGTCTATATATATGCATATTCTACGTTGGTTTAGGGTTAGAAACACAATCCTAGTTCTCATAGTCACACTGTGAAACAAAGAGAACATATAGAGAGTAATAGTTGTGGTTTTGGAAGAAGCAGAGAGGAGAACTTGAGAGAGTTACAAAGAGGAAGGAAGTTGGGGTTGTGGGTTTCAACTGAGACTAAACCTAGAGTGATGAAGGTGGAACAACAGTCAGACACCTCGTCGAAAAATTCAGGATACGACAGTTTAGAGTTTCAAATCTGAAACTCAAAGGCAAGTCACTATTCTTCTCTTTCCCTTTAATTCGTGTTCTGTGCATTCCTAGTAGACTCCATGGATTTACCAAGCATTAAAATAGATTAGATTGAAGGTAATATTAAACTTGAAATCATGTTTGTATCAGTGGTTTAAACGTTGCATAAATCTATGTTGATAGGAGGTTGCTCTGTAAATTGTTCCTGTTATTGTTATGTATAAGCTTTGTTAAATAGGGATTAATAATGGATTGGATGTCTGGTAACTAATCTAAAACTGAGTTTGAACCCTAGAACAAGTTCTTAGATCATTTTTTGATTTCACTAAATTAATTTGTAAAAATCTGTTGTAAGTTGCTTGAATTTTCTAACGGAGGTTCTGTGACCGTGGCTTAAGAACTTATGTTTTTCACATGTTGGGATTGGTTTTCAATGATTTAAGTTTGTCTAACTAAGATTGAACCTAGAATGAAGATTAAAAACATTGCAGAGGCTTTGCGTTTCGCCGGAGACAGAGAAGTTGATCAGTTTTCGCGCAAACGAAGCACAGGGGAGTAAGGCCAGCTTACCACAAGGGTGGAGCCACCTCTACAAGGGGTAGAGCCGGCTCCACTTGTGGTGGAGGCGGCTCCTCTTTTGTATTTTTTATTTTTTCCACGTTCTGGGTTGTTTTTGGCGGGTAGGAAGATTTCTGTGTGGTTCTAAGGACTGTGGATGATTTATAAAATTATTCTAGAGATGTAAAAGATTGGGAAGCATGTAAGTATTAATTTTTAAAGCATGAAGTAACCTACAGTTAATTAATACACTGCATGTGGAAGGTTGTAGTATATTTTGTTATTGCTTACAGTTTCCATCAAGTAACTTGGTTCCTTAGCATGATTGTAAACTGTTATTTGTGTCTCAACTGGCTATAAGCATCTATTATATATTCTGGGAAGTAATGTAGGTATGCTTAAAAGGAAATTAATTGAAGTATAATTATACCGTAATTTTCATCAGTTATTGTACTGTTTTGGAGGAGTTATATGCGTAGTCCTTCTTTATAAACTTGGAGGACCGGCATAGGATTTTTATATCTTATATTGACTGTATAATTGAATCATACACATATTAGATTGGTTGTATGTTGGTTCTGGAGTATAGTTAATAAGTGGTTATTATGTTATTTTGTTAACTGTGTTGGATGGAGGACTGTGTGCACCGGTATGGGACGGTGGCATACTAGGTATGAACTAAATTGAACATGGTGTTCTACCTAATCTGGATTTAGTGGTGGATTAACTAAAACAAGAGGTTAAGTCCATCTCATAATTGTGTCATATCATTAAAACGATTGAATGACCTGTGGTGGTTTTAGGATGGAATGGTTATACATATATGAACCACAATACAGATGGTTGATATCTTGTATTAGGAGTACAAGGATTTTATATATATATTATACGATGCCATGGTATGAGTTTGAATCTCAGGACCATGGTTAGGGCACATATATCGCCTAGGATGGATAACCGGACATAGGTGTTGTTCCCTGGTAGGTCTAGGTACACATGACCACATTATTGTGCAATTTGCATGGTATCTCTACTCAGGATGAGACAGACCTACTGGACTAGTGAACGTCCTATAGTGTGTATTATATATATACATATGGACTACTCTAGATATTGTTGAGTCTTCTTATGATATATCTGCGTATCGGATTACTATTTGAATCGTAGTAGAATAGGACTTGCATGTGGGCCTGACCCACTCTCTTTTTTTTCAGGTGTTCGTCAGTTCCAGGGTTAGAGCTTGGACGTGCAGAGCAGATACAGACATTCATTCCTCCAACTACGTAAGAATCTTTACTATGTTTACCTTAAGTTTCTATTTCAGTTATTTTAGTTTCTTTTGGGATTTTAATAAGGGGTCCACTAAATGGATTCCCGAGTTGTAACTTATGGAGTTTTGGAGTTTGGATTTAATAGTTTTCATTAATGATATTTTGAGGATTTCAATTAGTATTCTTCCAGCTTATCATTATTATTTATTTCATCTTATATTCTGTGTTCGGTTATATATTAATTAATTGATATTTCCCTCGGGTTTGGGCCTGGGCCTGATCAACCCGTGTCTCGGATTCGAAGGGTATCACATGTTATCACTGTAAGCAGCCAGGACACCGCAAGGCAGAGTGTCTTCTTGATAGACCTAGTTCCAGAGTTTGTTTTCGGTGTGGTCAGTCGGGCCATATGAAGTGGGATTGTCCACAGAGGAGATGAGATATTACGGTGAATGATTCTTGTGTAACAGGGGATACTTGTGAGATTAGGCAGTTGTCTGCGCACAGTTGTGCTAGATGTAACGGGTGTTACCTGTGAGTTTTGTAACGGGGGTTACCTGTGACTGTGTTCTAATGAGGGATACCTGTGAGTCGAGTCAGTTGTAACAGAGGACACCTGTGAGCCGGCATGTGTTGTAATGGGGGATACCTGTGAGTTGAGTCGATTGTAACGGGGGACACCTGTGAGCCAGCTTGTGTTGTAACGGGGGATACCTGTGAGTCATGTCGTGTTATAATGGGGACTACCTGTGAGTCATGTCGTGTTGTAACGGGGGATATCTGTGAGTCGTGTCGTGTTGTAATGGGGGTTACCGGTGAGTCATGTTGTGTTGTAACGAGGGACACCTGTGAGTCGTGTTGTATGGTTGTCTGTGAGTCGTATTGCATGATTATTCATGAGTCGTGTTGTATAGTAACCTGGAAGTCATGTCGCATTATCATATGTGCGTCTTGTTATGTTGTTGTCAGTGCATCGTGTCGTGTTGTAACGGGGGCTACCTGTGAGTCGTATCGTATCGTAACGAGGGATACATGTGAGTCTAGTACAGTAACGAGGGTTACCTATGACAATGTAGCGGGGGGATACCTGCGAGTTCGGCAGCGGGAGATACTTGCGAGATTGGGTATGACAAGAGGTACCTGTACACAGTTGTTCTGGTAACGGGGGCTAGCCATGAGTTTGGACAGGTGCCTGTGCATTTTGTGTAATGTCGGGTTCATCTGTGCCAGGATGGTGGACATATCCCGTAGTGCGGTTCTGGACTGGACAATGTTGATGATGTTTGGTGTGAGCCCTTGGGGCAAGAAATAGATTAAGATATTTGTATGAGTTCAAGTTATGATGACGTACAAGTTGTGACTGTTATGCATTAAGACAATGATGTGTTTGTAAGACTATATGAGTATTCCAAATAGTTTTATTGGATAATGATGTGTATTTTGTGAGCAATTGAGCTCTTATGTAATGGTTTTAATGATGGATTAATGGCAGAAGGGTTTTTAGTCATGCTACTCTAAAGGTTTTGATATGGTTATTCGCGTTATGTAGTTGTTTCTCTGAATGAAAGTTGTAGATTACCATTTGTTAGGTTCTTCTTTGGGCAGGATGGACGCGATGTCTTAGGAGTTGTTATCTAGCCCTAGTATTAGGAAGGGGCACTGTTCCCTTTTTTGGGATCTTGAGTGAGGATTTGATCTTGATCATTCGGCTTACCTCCACGGTAGAAGGTGAAGTCTTTGGTTTTAAAGGATTCGTTCCGAGAGGTCGTGACTGATGCGATGTGAAGGGTGACTTGTTTACTGGTGTGTACGTTTTCTTAGTTTGGAGCTAGCAGTGGCGTCTAGTAATTGTGATGTGACTCGTGTGTTGAGGATGATTAGACCGTGTGTCTAGAGTAGACATAAAGATTGGTGTGTATGTATACTTAAGGATTAGACCTAAAGACAAGAACGATATTGATACTAAGGTTGGATGGACGATGGGAATGGCCTCGCCAACCATTTCTCTGAGTCAGTTTTTCTTTAACACAATGTCGGGTCAAAGGTCGATCATCATTAATTTTAGTATGCTCAGTGACAGTCGGAGTACGGTGTTGTGCGTTACGTACGTGTGGAAGTACAATCCCATTTTTTTTTTTAGTGAGTCTCGCTTGGGATTGATGGTGCTCTTTGAATGTGTTCAGGTGACTTGTTGTGGATGGTGGTACACTCGGTATGGAACTACGTGTCCAAGGAGTTTCAGTTGTTGGATCAGTTGATCCTTGAACTATGCTGATGGGTTATTTTTTCGGGTACCTGATGGTATATTTGATAGGTCGGATGGTTTTCTTGATTTCAGTTGTGGGTGTTCAGCTATGATGCAGTTATTGAAGGCAATAGTTCTCAGAGATGGTTTTAAAAGTTTCTTTGGGATCACAGGTTGAAATCGTGTGTTGACTCGTTGAGCGGTTTTGTAACCACTGTTTTGTGGGCCTTAGGGTGTTTGACGCGGATTGTGTGAGGCATTGCTGGTTGGACCTACCGTGTATGGGATCCAACAATTTTCTAGTAAGATGTCTCGTGTGGACCGCGTTAGTGCGATTTTATATGTTGGGTTGGTTTTGACCTGGGTTGAGTGTTTTCCCTTCACCTCACATGCGGGAGCAGACGACTGAGTGTTGTGATGACTTAGATTGAAGGATTCTTTTTGTGATGCGTGTTGTCGTATGGATTAACGGAATTTGTTGTTTGTGGATTAAGTATCGATTAGTGGTATGTTCTGGTTAGAAGAATGGCGAGCCTAAGTGGTTCTCAGTGGTCAGGACTCGGTGGAGTCACAGAGTTAGGCTGGGGGCTTGTGCCTCATGTGCTTAGTGTGTGACGCTAGAGAGTTTTGTTCAGCATGGGGCATGCCTTTACGTTCAGTTGGTTGTCATGGGGGAAAGGTTGCATGTGACTGTGGTCACTGTTCGGTCATTGTTGCATTGGGTCACAAGCATAGGGCTGCGAGTGACATAGGACGTAGGATTCTTTGTGTTAGGATTTTAAGGTATAACATGTAGCGTAGGGTACTTGGAGACATACTCCATTTTTGTATCCTTTCGTCTTTCTCTTATGAGGTGGGTTGATTTTGGAGACTAAATCTTTTAAAGTTGGGGAGATTGTAATGTTACCGATTTTTCCTATTTTCTAATTTCGGGAATATATTTGATTTTTTTGGATTATTTTAATCCTTGCCTCATTTTACGTGCCATGCTGGCCCCGAGGGGTGTTTTGGTCGTTTTCTTAAGCCGAGGGTTTTAGAAGTGTATTTTTAATCATTTTAAGTCAATTAGAAGTGACGGTATTATTTTTGAAATTTTTCAGAAGTCGGGACGATTTTCGAACTCGGGAATTTCTCCCGGTTTTCTTATCTTAAGTGAGGGGCGTTATTGACATTTCACATGTGCGTGTGTACTTATATACACGTATGTATGTTGTATTAGTGGTATTTTATGACAAGGTTGAAGTTGCAAAGAAGTTTAAGGGGCACTGTTGTAATTTTAGACTTATGAATCCACCTAGAAAATTCTAGAGACATGAGGGTGGCTTTATTTTTTGACCCACTCTTTTCTTCTTTCAATTTTCAGACCACACACACACCACAAGCTCTCTCTTCCTCTATTTTCTTCTTCTCTATATATTACTCTCCCTTCTCTCTAGAATTTCTTCATACTAAAGAGGATTTGATTTAAGCCGGAGTTAGCAAATTGTAGATCATTGTAAGGGCTATGTTTTGTACCGATATTGCAAGTTTTTGGTGGGATTTGAGTTTGGAGCTTGGAGCTTGGGTTGCTATCTTGAGGTAGGAGAAGTTTAAATTATAAGTCATATAGTTTTAGTGAGCTTCGATGTATGTTCTTAAATGAAATCTTGTAGTTGTGTAGCATGCTTGGTTTTGTAGAGTTTTGGGTTGTGGTGTTCAAGCATGATATAAGGTTGATTATGTGGTTTGAAATGTTACGACCCTGGTTTTTAGGCCAGCGTGTCCTGTGATGAACCGTAAGGATGATCCGATAATAGATCCGAATGCGGAAGCGAAAACAGAAAACAAGACTCTAAGAAGTCAAAGTGACCTTCCATGAGGTCGTGGAACTCAACAAGAACTGATGCGGAAGCAAAAGATCGAAAATATGACAAATAAGCCCCCAGGGGCAAAATAGTCATTTCTAAAAACTGTAGATTCGGGTGCCACCGAGCACACCGCTAGAAAGACAATGAAAAACTAATCAAGATAGACTCAAGAATCGCATGATTCGGAGTCCGGACGAAGGAGAAACGGCATAAAGAAGAAAAACGAGCACTTAAGGCAAAAGGGTAAACTGGTAATTATCCAGGAAGAACCGGGTGCAACTGAGTACACCGTTGGAAAGAAAGCGAAAAATTAGTTAAGTTCAAAAAAAAATTCACTTGAATCGGAGTCCGGACGAAGGAGAAAAGCCCAAAAGAAAAATTGACGTCGCGGCGGCCCGACGAGGGGCCATGGTGCACACGGCGCCCATGCGTGAGCCCACTAGCGTACATGCCGGCACCCAAAGACATGACATGGTGGCAGCCCTTGGCTGCTGCTACATTTTTTTTGATCTGCCCAGAACTGAGGCTTGAAACGGAGGTCAAGACGAGTTTTTCTGAAAAAACACGAAGAAGAAATCCCCCTAAAATCGAGTTTTCTACCCGACAACGCGGACGGAATCGAAAAAAACTCACTGTGAAATCCTGAAAATGCCCCTAGATCAGAACTGAACAAGAGGGTCATAAAACTGCAAAATGAAAACTGGAAGCTGAAACTTCATGAGGGATTTCCGGTACCAAGACGACATTTTCTGGAAAAACACGAAGAAGAAACCCCCCCTAAAATCATGTTTTCTATTCAATCATGTCAAAAGAAGAAAATAAAACTGATGTGAAAGGTCCATAATGCCCCTAGATCAGAATATGCAAAAAAAAAAATACGAAATGAATTCACAAGAGGCTCAAAACACAAATGATAAGGTTTTGCCTGGAAACGACCATGCACGCAAACGTAACTTACCTATTTGGACATGCTACAATGGTCCATGGCTTAAAAATACCACCGATACAAATCCGACCCCCCAACGGGCACAAAAGGCAAAAAATGGAACTTGGAATGAAAACTCGAAATCCAAAAATACAAAACGGGATCAAATGACCGTTTGGCCCTTGGCCACACTTCAAACATGATTAATAAGACCCTATGAAAGAATGAAAATGGAATTCCCACACCCGATGCAACCATGGTGAAGCAATGACTTGCGATTTTTCAAGGTTTTCATAATATTTCATGAAGTTAAAAAGTTGTATAGAATACAGTACACATGTCATTGGCCTCCGGCCTCATCTCATACATGTCAAATACATTAAAAGGAGTGCACTTATGTACACATTACATACATGGAATCAAATATACATATTTTGACATATAAGTCTACAAAATGACATTTCATGCTAACATTTGCATGAAATGGAAACTTGAAAGCTACTCGACATCCAAGGAATGCTAGGCTTCACGAACCAAGTCTTCGTACCTGAAATATGCCCCAGTATCGTAGAGGTGAGTAACATAAAGCTACTCATAAGAGATGAGCATGCATCGACCTAGCATTTTACAAATTTATCACCTTATAGTGAAACATGTTAAAGGGGCTCATGCCACCTAACGTCTATGTCCAAGTGAGACTCGGGGAGCATCCTTAGCTACCTTAGAGTCTAAGCAACAAGAATCATGATATACATATGTGTATGAAATGAATCATAGTTGAGATAATCCAAAGAACATGATAAGAAGAATGCTTGAGCATAGATTAACATGAATTACATTTTCAATACAATTGAACTAGGTCTAGAGTAATCCATACAACATGACAAAAGTATATTTGAATACAAGTTAACAAGAATCACCTTATCCATGCAATTCAACAACAAAAGAGCATGTTATACAATGCAACAAGGTTTAAGTTCTCAAAGCCATCAACTTAGAATCTAAAGCACAAAATAACAGTAGTAGTTCATGCCACCTAACGTCTATATTATAAATGAATCAATAGGATCAATCCTAAGCTTTATTAGAACGTCAAAACACGATTTTCAATATCGATGCAATTTAACCAACATTGGAACTTCCAATGCAACGCATAAAGCACAATTTCGCAAAGTTAACATCCTGTAACTTAAAATGGAACGACAAATAAGAAACAACAAGTTACAACATCATATAGTTATCAACTTGAAAATGAAATGCGAAATCAAACAAAGTGGATACTCGGACGTCACGCCGGATCAGACCGACAACATAGTTACTTTAGGGTTACTAGCCCATGGGTAACCTCTCTATGTGCGCACTAGACCATATATATAGATGGACTATCCCCCGTACTAGAACCATGTCCTAGCCATAGTCAAACAATGACATCCCCAAGTTTCCAAAATCAACAAGTTGTGCAACAACGCATATATCAACAGGAATATGCAAGATAATCAACTATCTACTAAGCACAACCAAATTTGGAAACCTATACAATACATGCTCTAAATCCGCAACTAATATGATATGATGAGTGTCGAATCTTCAGTGTACGATTCGTTACACGCTATGCATGAAAGATATTAAACACGAAGTGTGCAAATTATTACACAAGGAAACAATATATTCAATAAGGAAAACATATTCTCATGAATACAAACATAGCAACTATGTTATCTAATGTTCAAAACATAACCAAATGAATATACAACAAGTCTAAGTCCATGATTTTGATATAGAAACGACTTTCAAACACAATTAAATCCATGGCTCAATTTAATAGAATTTAATTAAATAAAAATAATTAAATTCCCTAGATTCTAATTCAATTCCAAATAACCTTAAATTAATACATATTAAAAAACATGGCATGGTCATTACCTATATCCATTCTAAAACTCAATTAGGTTATTGGAACAACAAAGTAGAACTCTAATTAAATCATGCTAATTTAATTACCAAGATTCTAAAGCAACTTCAAATGGTCCACAATTAATATATACTAGTAAACAAGTCATGGCCAATACAAACATCAAGTTAAAACCTTAATTAAGCTAATGGGACCACAAAATAGATTTTAATTAATTCTTTTAATTAAAATCTCTAGATTTTTAAACTTAACCAAATGTTCTCAATTTAACATATCTTAGAGAATATGCCAAGGACTAATGTAATATCACATTACAAGTTTATTTCATTCAATTTAAGACCATGTGACTTAACCTTTTACTAAAGTTAAATATAAATTAAAAGTTGCAATTCTCATGCAATTAATCCCAATTTAATATATGTGAACAACTATACCTAAGCTTAATTTTCTAGCATGCCACAATACAATCCCAAGTTGTATATCACCATGAGGATTAAATCTTAAACATGGAATTTAATTAAATAAAAGGTTTCAAAACCTAACCGAATATTCTAAATCAAATATATGTGAAACTATATGGCATGTAAATCAAGAATATCAAGTCGGAATTCAAATAGAGTGAATAGTGCACTCGGGGCAAATTAATTCATAATTACTAATTTTCAAAACACCTCCAATTACTTTCAAATTCAACTATGTTGGAGAGCATGCAAAGGCCTAATTTAATATGCTAACACATATTGATTTTAAACTAGTTGAGGCCATGTGAATTAATCTTTCACCTAAGATAAATATTAAATAAAATCTTTAATACTTATTCAAATGTTCCAATTTTAATACACGACAATGAGCATATCAAGGGGCAATATAAAATCATGCTACATGTTTAAACCAAGTCATGAACAACCGGGAAAATTATATCCCGTACAAGAAAAATAAATAATAAAATCTTTAGATTTTATATTTAATCATGCAAACAAGTAGTATAAGCATTACAAGCATGCTATATAACAAGAATTTAAACCTAAAACATCCCCTACCTCAATTTGAGATGAAAATCCCAAAGGCCCACCAAAATAAAAGTGCTCCGAATTCGACGATACCGAAAGGTTTTGTCGGGGACAACACCGTGAACATAACCCCCATCAAAACCCCATCAAAATCATAACTTGACCTCAAAACCAAACTCAAGAAATGGTCAAAACTGAATTCTAATAAGGGGGAAAGGTAGAGCACGGCGAGGGGAACAACAAACGTTAAGGCCGAAGACTTTCCATCAAGGAAAAGTGAACCAAAAGAGGAGAGAGAAGATGGCAGCACCCCTTGGGCTGCCATGGGAGCTCCAGGTCGTGCATGAAGAGGGGAGAAGATGAAAAATGAAATATCTCACCCCCTTTTTATAGAAATCTCAAAAAGTGCCCCGAACGGGCCCCGCCGGGTCCGAAAAAGTAAAATTTGAGCAGACGCGCTCAAATGGAAAAACTTTATGAACAAAAAAGATTCAAAATGATAAAATATGAATAATGGAAGAAACGACGTCAAAAACTGAGTCCCGAACAGAAAGTTATACCCAAAATAAGTTTGGCAAAAATTGGTGCCAGAAACCCTGAAACTGGAAAATATCGACCAGGAGGAAATTCCAAGAGTACACAACTCGACGAAATGTGAAAAATGAATCTTGTATGAGGATCCAGGCTCAAAACAAGACATTTTGCAATAACTTTCATTAATTGCACAATGGCCCCTCCAAAAAGTGAAAACTGCACTTATGGCCCAGAATGAAAATATCTTCCAAAAATATTTTCTTAAAAACCCCTGAAATAAAATATCTTCAAAAGATATTTACGAAAAACACCCCAAGAAAAGAAAATAATTTCAAAGAACTTTGCATCCATGCCCCTATGGACACCGGGAGCAACCAGAGTACTTTCTTGTAAAAGTGAAGATACGTATTTCGTGGAAACCACTCAAGATGAAGACACGTGAAGTCAAAAACCAACTCCGAGCATGAGAAGTGAGGTTGTGCCAAAAACTGACAAACAGAGATAAGACAGAATAAGGAAAAGGACGAAATAGCGCATAGTGTCAAAAAATGAAAAATGTGAAAATGACTCGGTTCTCAAAGGAAGTTGTCAATCCACAGAAAAGAGTCTCAGGAACCAATTCTGAGCACTCGAGATGACACTAAGCGACACGAAACAGAGCTCAGAAAAGAAATTTAAACGAAAAAAATTCATTTGTAAAATTTCAGGAAAAAGGAAAGGAAGGCAAATGACTGAGTCGTTACATGAAATGTAGTTAATGTGTTTTATGCTAATTGTGCATAATATGTTATTTTCCATGTTGAAATGTGAAAGTATAGCTTGTATGTTTGTCTTATGTTTTGTAAATCATAAGTGATGATATTGATTTAAATTCATGAAAGATATTTTGATAATTAATGGAATAAGTTCATGCATTTTCATGGGGAAAATGGGGATTATGAAATTGAACTAATGATGTGGGAATGAGGGATGAGAAGTGAATTGATGTGGTAGTGTAAGTTGGGTTGAGAAGTGAGATGATGGTTGTGAAAGGTTTGATGAGATTTGGGTTAGAAGGAAAGAGGAGGGCAATTGCATCTCATGTGTTGAAACGATTTATGAATTCATTAAAATTAATGTTTAATATTATGTTGACATTCCCATGATCCCTTCTTTTTATTCTCCTCTTCTTTGGTTGTGGTTCACGGGATTTTTGGGAATGCAATTTAAGCTTTCTCTACTGAGCTGTTGAGCTCACCCTATCATTTTAAACATTTTTTAGGGATTGCAGACGAGCCGGTAAATGATGTACATTCATGGATATTGATGTAACTAGGAATCCATTTTTTTTTTTTTTTACATATTAAAGTTATGTTATTTTGGCCACGAAGGTCTCATTCTTTGTACTTAACTTTTTAGAAACTGTATAAAATGAGATTTGTGTAATTCGGTCTTCAAACGATATATTGGACTTGTATTGGGTTTAATTGAAGGCATGGGGTTTAATCATGTTTTTATACCATTAAATGAATGATTTGGGACAGGTTTAGGCTTTGAGAAAGGTCATCAAAGGACCAAAGTAGTGCCAAAGAGCATAAGATTTCAATTTTAAGCTGTTTGGGGCATTTTGGAAGTTCTGGGCATCTTGAACCGATTCAGCCCCCTTGAACCGGTTCAAGATGCCCAGAACTTTCAAAATGCCCCAAACAGTGTCTTTGGTTCGAGAATGGGCATACTGCCCATCTTGAACCGGTTAAAGACCCTTGAACCGATTCAAGTCCCCCAATGCACTTTTCTGGCTTCTTCAATTGACAGCTTGGAACGTTTGACTTCGGACAGTCATAACTTCTTCGTTCAGAACCCAAATATGGTTATTCTTGAGCCCATTTTCATGGATTTTACGTTAGCTTTCCAATGAGACCAATCCCCATCTCCAAATTCCACTCATGTTGAGAGTTGTGGTTATTTTAGTGGAACAATGTCAGAATTTGCCTTAAACCGGTAAGGTCATTTTTGGGAATTCATATCCGATGACCATGGAACCTCACCGAGTATCATGGAATGACTAGAATAGTTGTTTTAAACCTCATTTGACTAGTTTAAGGAGGCATTATCCTTTCATATTGTAAAAAGACCATTTTACCCCTAGTTTGTCCTCGGGTTCAGGTAAGGACCCGGTTAGCGATCTAGACCTCCAGTTTAGGTCGTTACAGCTGATGTTGATGATTCTGGGATCTGTTAGCTAGGTTTAGGGTTTGAGAGTCTCGAGCTATTTTTTAATTGCTGTGATAGATTTATCAGGGAAAAAAGGGGTAAAAAAAATACACCGTTCCTTTATTGTTGTTGTTTGGATTCATTGTGTTTCTATGTCGTTTTATAATTATACGATTCTATGTAAATAAATCCATTTTGTGCGTAATTTTAGTGGTAGCAATCGGTTTACTTTTTTTGCCATAGTTTGTTTTGGAGGAGGAATTTCATTTGTCTGAGAAACTCCATATGGATGACAACATTTGCAAAGCGTGTTGTGAGTGTGAGATGAACTTTACAGTCACTTGCCTTAGGTATTACTGCCAAAGCTGTGGTTGAATGTTGTGTAGGAATTGTGTGAGGGGCTATGGCTCTTCGGTGATTGATGTATCAGGAGATATGGGAAGCATGACAGAAATTGGGATTTGTATAAAGTCTTGCCGGTTTTGTTCCCTTGGGAAGAAATATAGTGATAAAATCTACCCATCTGAGTCTCCCCAACAAAGGCCCGAACTGCCCTCTTCGAGTTTTAGTGGCAAAAGATTTGATAGTTACTCTCCCCATGCTACCAGAAGCGGTATTACCTCATTTGGTGAATTTGAGACTGATTTTTGAGGGAACTGAGTTGACCCAGGTGGGCCTATGCTTACTATTTAAGGGTGTTTTTGTAATTTAATAAAAATATTTTTTATTTTTTAATTTAATATTAAATAATAAGGTCAAATTTGTTATTTCATAGCCCAATTAGCATGTCGGATACGGATATTGGGGCAATGTGAACATTTTTTAAAAGTATAGGGATTTTTAGAAACAGGTTGGAGTTTTATAATCAAAAAATGAAAGTAGTGGGGGTTTTAGGTAATTTGCCCAAGAATTTTTAATTTTACTAAATTATCTTGAGTTCATTTTTTTTTTTCAAAATTAATAACACCAAATTCTAATTTTTTATTTTATTCATATTTAGAATTTTTGAGAAGAAGCATTAAATGCATATCTTTTTTAAAAGTTAAAGTTTCAAAAAATGACAATTATTTTGGTTTGAGAAGGGGGTCGATATTCGCTCTTCACGTTAATACCCTTTCAAGTCTAAACAAATCCACTTCATTAAGTAAATGACAAAAGTTTCGAATTCTCAACAAATTATGACATTAGGGACAATAACGTCATGTTATTTTAAAAGTGGAGTACACTTATTCAAAATGCGGTGTAGATAAAACCTCCTTATTAGGAGCTCTAAAATATTTTTTTTCTATTCTAATTTAAACTTAATCCATGAAAAATGAATGTTAATAGGTTACATTTGCAAATGACATAATATTATTTGGGGTGAATTGCATAAAACTCCCCTTAACTTGTAATTATTTGCATTAAACCCTCCTTTTAAAATGAAATTACAAAAGAATCCTTAGACCACACAATACTTGGTTCTTACTTTTTTTAATTCAAGACTAATGAATTTCAATTCATTTATCTCTTTCACGTTCTCTCTATCAAATTGAAATATAACTCTTGAATTTCAATTCATTTATCTCTTTCGAGTTCTCTCCCAAATTGTAATTTGATGACAGAGCTTAAGCTTGGGATTTTCATTTATAAATAGCATCATCTATTGTCATTCGTATCAACAACAAAAAGACTATAATGTTATAAAGTTCAAAATTAATGGGATTTTCTCTAGTTAAAGCTCAAATATGTACTCAAATTTATATAATATATATACACATTGTAAATACGTGTACACTATATTATATACTACTTAAAGTACTAATTTGATCAAATAACATCCTAATTTCTAAAAGTTCCTTTCCTAAATCAAACAAGTTTTCCTTGATTTGCTTATTGAACAATACAACATAGTTTCTATTCAAGTAAAAGTAGGTTTTCCTTTAATTTTCAGTTCAATTAAACATTACTGGACATGATAAAGTTCGGTTTGCTTTCAATTTAATGTTTTTCAATAATGAGATAGGTTTATTCATTTATATAAAGTTTGGTTCGAACTCAAATACTTTTTATTCTAATCACATATCATTTATTATCTTAATCACATATATTTTTTAATTTTATTTATTGGGTTGGTTCGCTTACATGGGCTCAATCCATATATCTAAACCCAAAAGCAAAACAAAAGAAAATCAATAAGGGGCTTGGACTTTGCTTGAAGTCTATGCGATAGAGAAGAAATTGAAATAACAGTACAAAGAGATGGGGGACAGAGAGAGAGAGAGAGAACAATGTTCGGTTGAAAGAGAAGAAAAAGGTGCATAGTGACTGACCAGACAATCACACAACGATCTTTGCCCTATTTTGGCTAAAATTTCAAATGGTGATTCCCAGTGACAAGCTCTACAAATCTACCAGTTTAGATATTTCATTTAGCCTTTCCAAGATCGTCATTTTGTTTGATCCTCTTTTGCCCACTTAGTGAGATCTAAACCATTTTGTTGAGTTTATTGTTGAAATTCACCTATGTCGGTGAGTATATTGTTGTGTTATACCAATAGTGATATATTCTTGATGATTATGAACCTTTAGATGTGACTAGAGAACAAACTTGTGTACCTATTATTGTTGTATAGTGAAAATTGAAATCAGACTTCGGTCTTTATGGTTTTGTTTGCCCTTTACGGGTTATTTCCACGTGAATCTTGGTGTCACTTAGAGATGATATTATTTTGTTTATTTGATTGTGCTTTAGTTGATTGAAACACATAAATCCTATTTTAATCACTCAAAAGGCGGAAAAATAAAGGTTGTTGCTGCATGTTGTTTGCTGTGTCATTTTTCCCAACAATTGGTAGGTTGGTGTGGGTATCGCTTGTGTATCTTAAATTAGATGAGAAATCGGTTGGCATGATAAAATTGACTTTTTCTTGCTAAGTTGGCTAAATCTTTTTGGGGTGAAGCTACAAAAACTGCAGTAAATTTAATCAACCTTCCTCCATCAGTTTCTTTGAACGGTGATGCTCCAGATAGAGTTTTGTAATACACCTGATTTTAGAGGAATTTTTTAAAGAATTTATTAATTTGTTTTATTTAGATTAATTGCTTAAATTAATGGTTTATGTGTATTTATTTATTTTTTATTATTATTTAATTAATTTGTTATGTGAATTTAAATATTTATTGTATGATTAATTGATTATGTGAATTTAAATGCGTTTTATTTATTTTATCTTGGTGAATTAATTGATTATTTGTTAATGTTTTATTTATTTTATTTAACTGTAGAGAGTTGGGTTGGATCTTAAGTAATGTATTGAACCATGGGATTAGGAGGCATAGTTGGGCTCTAATAGGCTTGTGATTTATTTAGGTTCATGTGCCATTTTATATTTTTTAATTATTTTAAAATATATTATATTAACCCATTATTGTAAGATTAGTTAATTATATCATATGTGTAGATTTAGAAAGTGAGAAAGAGAGAGTGAATGGGAAAGACAAAGAGGGAGGAGAAAGAGAGAGTGAATGGGAAAGACAATGAGGGAGGCGATAGAGAGAGAAGGCGGCAAACCCCAAGGCTGTCGGTATTGGAGAAGAAGAATTTAGATATTGTTTTACTATGGGATCATAAGGCAAGTCACTACTCTTTTTTTTTCTTTTGAACTTATAAACTCTTCGCCTTAGATACCAAAATCATAGGGTTATTAACTATAGTATAAATATGATTAATTTGGAAGAAAAATACGAATTTAAATCTATACATATATATACAAGTATGTCTTTGTTTTTTAAAATTGTTAACTTAGTTTTGAAAACCCTGGTTTGATTAATTGTTGTTGTTTGATAAATTTGAACCTTGTTTATGTTGTGTATAACTGTAATTGTATGATTTAATCTGTTTTGTACAACTGTTACAGATATGTAGGATGGAAATCTGGACCGAATTCTAAACAGTAATTCGATAAGTCCGTTTTCGATCAAATCATAGTGTTTTTTGGATGCAAACGATTGATTGAGAAAAACCTACTAGCTTTAACTTGTGGGCTATTTTAATTTATGGCCAAAAACCATCATTTAGGGCTCTGAAATCGTATTTTTTAATCTGTTAAGAGACATCAAAATATTTTTGTGATTTTTGTTGGAGGTTGAGACGAACTCCGACTGTTTTTATATTTTAAATTTGGTAGTTTTTGTTGATTAGGATTTATGATATTAATCATATTATAATTAATATTAACCATAATGGGATTTTAGTTGTGTTTCATGATATTAATCATGTTATTAGTCATAATCATGGTTTACAATATCGGCAGATACGTAATGTATCGATCAATACACGACCCTTTTTTAAAGGTCTCACACAGGCGGTTCGGCCAGTTTACACTGATTTTGTTCGAGTCCGTTACATCGCGACTGCAACCAATACCGATACCGTAACTGCGACTGCGAACCATGGTCATAATGGATGGTAGTTGTGATTCATGAAATTAATCATATTATATATGATATTAATCATAGTGTGAATTTAGTTGTGATATATGATACTAATCACATTGGTATATTATGGGATATTGCAATAGATAATGTTAATTATGTTTTTCTATTTTTAAATGTTATTCATCATATTAATGATTCATACTATGCAAAAGGATGAACTTATTTAACTTATAAGTTATAAATGATAATTATCATTTGCATGTTTGTTACGTACATTGTGGAGAACACATGGATTGGCTAATAAGCATAGATTCACTTTTACTCTCTGGTGTGGTTGAATTGTATATTGTGCCATTGTAAGATATGGTTATGTTGTTTGTTTATTGTGCCATTGTAAGGATATGGCTATGTTGTTTGTATATTGTGTCATTGTAAGGATATGGCTATATGATT
This sequence comes from Cornus florida, assembly GCF_030987335.1. Taxonomy (NCBI): domain Eukaryota; kingdom Viridiplantae; phylum Streptophyta; class Magnoliopsida; order Cornales; family Cornaceae; genus Cornus; species Cornus florida. Next base: position 41,364,531 of record NW_026775577.1, on the reverse strand, counting down.
TGATTGAGTTGCATATTGTGGTAAGGATATGGTTATACGTAAGCTGACTAATAAGTTTAGACTCATGTATATTATGTTATTGTGGGGTGAGCTAACTAATAAGTTTAGACTCATTTATATTGTGCCATTGTTAAATATGGTTTGGTTGATGATATTATATATATATATATATATATATATATATATATATTTGCCCTAATATGAGTTAATTCGTAACCTTGGAATCAGTGGTTAGGGCTGAAGCGTATATTGTAGGAGACGAGTAGATTGTATAGGTGATTTGTTTACCCTGGTAGTATATGGGACTCTCGACCACTTTGTGTGCGATTTTTCAAGTAGTACCCTCTATCGGGTTGAGGTTACCCTATACATCATGAGTGTTTGTTAGTGTATATGTATGTATGACTATATAGCTATTAGGATCGTTCTGGTTAGAGATGGCTAGTTTATCAGTTCTCTGTTGGGCTGTAGTAGAGAGGACTTACTAGTGGGTTTAACCCACCTTTGTTGATATTTTCAGGTTTTCGTCGGATCCAGCCACAGGGATGAGGATTCAGCTTTTTAGAGATTTCATCCATCTTCCATTCTTTCGGATTCTTCAAATTAGGAGTTTTAATTATTTCCTTGTCATTAGATGTATTTATTTGTATCATTTGATTTTTCGAGATTTGTTTTAGGGGTCTCCACATTATGGGATTCCCGAGTTTTATTAATTGGTGTATTAATGAGGCTGTAAAAATAGGGATTATTATAATTGGATTTTACTTATTAATTAGAAATTTCTTTTCACTTTTTATTTCTTTTATTATCACCATTTTGTATAATCTGTTTGTTTATTATCAATTGCTTTTGATATCCCTTGATTTTTGGGTGTGGGCCTGACCAACCTACATACGGTAATTGGGGGGTATCACAAGTTTAGACTAGGAAAGATGTTCCATATGAACAATGGTGTTTGGATGGAGGGATTTTAATTATATTCTTAAGAATGAGATGCCCAAGCTTGATACAGGGCGAATTAGAGTATATTCTTGAGTTATGGACATAAAGAATTTGGGTATAAGTTGTGGGATCCAGTGAATAAGAAGATTGTTAGAAGGAGAGATGTTGTCTTTCTTGAAGACCGGAATGTTGATGATATTGAGAAGGCTAAAAAGCCTAAATCCTCAGTTAATACTCCTATTAACTTAGATCCAGTTTCTCCACCTGATAATGTATGATAATTATGGGGGAGACATATAGGAAGATCATAGTGATGTTTTTGATGTTGATATCCCTATAGCTAATGATATAGAACCACAAGAAGAAGCTAAAGAAACTCATCCAGCACCTCTAGTACCACCAATACAACCTCAATTAAAAAGATCTGGGAGAGAGTAACAAATCATTACAAAGCATTCTTCACATGATTTTGTGATGCTTATAGATAAGGGAGAGCTAGAATGCTGCCAAGAGGCTATATCACATAAGCAGAAGAATAAGTGGTTTGAAGCTATGTAAGATGAGTTAAAATCCTTACATGAAAATCATACCTATGAGTTGATCCTTACATGAAAATCATACCTATGAGTTGATGAAACTGCATAAAGCCAAGAAGGCACTAAAAAATAAATTAGTGTACAGGTTGAAAACAGATGATAGTAGCTCACAATCAAGATATAATGCATGATTGGTTATGAAGGGATTTGGTTAGAAAAAGGAGGTTGATTTTGAAGAAATTTTTTTCTCATGTGGTGAAGATGTTCTCTTTTAGAGTTGTTTTGGGTTTAGCAACCCGTTTGAATTTGTAACTTGAGCAACTTGACATGAAGACAGCCTTCCTTCACATTGAATTGGAGGAAGAAATATATATGGAGCAGCCAAAAGGATTTAGAGACAAAGGGAAGAAACATCTTGTATAAAAGATGAGAACGAGATTGTATGGTCTCAAACAGGTAGCAAGGCAATGGTACAAGAAGTTTGATTCCTTCATGGTGAACCACAACTATAGCAAAACTATTTCTGATCATTGCGTGTTGTGAAGAAATTCTCCAATGATGATTTTATTACTCTATTGTTGTATGTTAATGACATGTTAATTGTTAGGCATGATGTTAGTAAGATTGAAGTTTTTAAAAAGAAGCTACGCAAGTGCTTTACTATGAAGAATTTAGGACAGGCAAAACAATTTCTTGTTATGAAAATCTCTCGTGACAGGAAAAATGGGAAGCTTTGGTTGTTTAAATAGAAATACATTGAAAATAATCATGAAAGAAATAACATGAGTAAGCCAAAAGTAGTTTACTCTCTCCTTGCAAGTCATTTTAAACTCAGTTCTAAATAATGTCCTACAAGTGAGAAAAAAAAAAAAAGTCCCTTATGCATCAACAGCTGGTAGTTTGATGTATATCATGGTATGCACAAGGCTAGACATCGCTTATGCAGTTGGTGTTATTAGTTAGTTCCTATCCAATCTGGGCAAGAAAGATTGGGCAGTAGTGAAATGGATTCTAAAGTATCTTAGAGGCACTTCCAAAGTATGCTTACGCTTTGGTAATGATGAATTTATGTTAGATGGGTGCACATATGTGTGCATGGAAGGTGATGTTGATTGTAAAAAAAAACACTTTAGGATATTTGATGACATTTGCAGGGGGTGCAATCTCATAGAAATCTAAACTGCAAAAATGTTTTGTTTTGTATTTTAGTGAGTATATTGCAGTCACTGAAGCTTGCATGAAAAAGTTCGTGTAAGAACTGAGCTTGAAGTAAGGAAGATATGTGTTTTATTGTGACAATCAAAGCGTTATCCATCTATGTAAGAATTCAAGTTTCCACTCAAGATCGAAACATATTGATGTGAGATATCATAGGATTCGTGATGTGTTGCAGATGAAGTTGTTATAACTTGAAAAAATTCAAACTAATGAGAATGAGTCAAATATGTGTACAAAGTCATTGCCCAAGGAGGAATTTGATGCTTGTAGACAAAGAGACAGCTTGGTGGAGCATCCTACATGAGGCTGAGGGGAAGATTTGTTAGGTGGTCCACTCATGTGGACTACGTGGGCCCAGCCCACATGTCTAAACCAAAAAGCAAAACACAAGAAAGGAAATAAGAGGCTTGGTCTTTGCTTGAAGTTAGCGCAACAAAAAATAAATTGAATGAATAGATTAGTGAGAGTGAGAGAGAACAAATTTCGATTTAAAGAGAGAGAAAGGTAAAGAGTAAGTCTTTAACCGAATGATTGGACGCTTATCTTTACTTCGTTTTAGCTAAAATTTCAGGTGTTAATTCTATGATAAGCTCTACACATCTACTGATTCAAATCTTTCATTTAGGCTCTCCAAGTTCATCAGTTTTCTTGATCTTCTTCTACCCACTTGGTGAGATATAAATCATTCTTGTTAAGTTTATTGTTGAAATCCACCAATATTGGTGAGTATATTGTTGTATTGAACCAAGAGTGGTCTATTCTTGATGATTGTGAAACTCTAGTGGTGACTAGAGAAAAAAATTTGTGTACCCATTATTGTTGTATAGTGGAAGTTGAAATTGAGTTTCATTTTTCATCCTTTTTTTTCCCTTTGCGGTTTTTTCCATGTAAATCTTGGTGTCATATATGAATGATATTATTGTTATTTATTTGATTGTATCTTAGTTGATTAGAACACACATTCTATTTTAGTCACACAAAAATGAAAAAAGGTTGGTGTTGCGTGTCGTTTGTTGTGTCATTTTTCCAACATAATTTACGATAACTCCTTCCTCCTCCGGTGGTTTCAAGAATACAATCATAGCCAATTCTAATGAGAAACAACAACAAACAATTCTATGCAATAATTATGTCCATCACTCTCAATATAGCATCTCAATAGATAAAATTCAATTCTAAACTAAAATTTGATGGATTAATTCACCACCATATTTGAAAATCAACTCCACAAATATATTATAAAAAAGAAAAAAAAGTCAATAAATAAAAATTACCGGGGCATCAAAATATCTAGTTGAATGATTCCTAATTTTTTTAAATTTCTTTTATATTGTTTGTCTTAACAAGTTCAATAACTTCTTCTAATTCAAATATGGTATTAGTAATGAGATTGGGAGGGAGAGAAAATGTGAGAGAAGATAAATGAATTTGAATTTTGTGCTAAAAGCCCTAACCTTAATAGAGAAAAGTAATTATGAAGTTAAAAATTGTAAGAACTGAATATTATTTGGTCTAAAACTCTTTTATAATTTTATTTTAAGAGAAAACGAGGGTGAAGGTTCTCAGAATTTTTGTATAGTGCGACTATCATCTAATGAAATTCTTTTAAATATAAGGGTAAAGAATAACAACACCCCCTTAGGTTTGCCAAAAGGACAAACAAATACAACTTACCTTATTTTGGGACAAAGACACCCCTTGTATGAAATTCCAACCAAACAAGGTCTTTAATCTTTTGAAAAGACAAAATTACCCCTTAATATTAAAATTAGATTTATTATAAAATATCATATATAGTAAAAAGACGTAATTGCCTTCAGTTTATTTCTGCCACAAATTGGAGATTCCAACATTAGCGCGTGAAGTTCACGCAATTTGCAGTGTGCCGGCGTGTGAACGTGCGTTTAAAGATCTAAAAACCGTCGCCGCCTCTGTCGCAACCACTATCGCACAACTCTCTCTCTTCTGTAAGTCGTACGTAGCGAAATACTTAGAAAGTTTTGATTATTTTAAAAACAAATCTTGTGTTTTTCTAACTTTCTTTATTTTAGCAATTAATAAATTAATACCATGCAATATAAAATAAAGTAAAGTAAAGTTAGAGATGACACCATGATTTTAGCGAGGAAACCCCAGTTGATAAAAAGCGTCAACTGTTTGAGTTAGAAAAAATCTCGTGGACTGTGCAGTCCAAAGTAAATCGATCCACTATGCTTGAAACAAAGTACATCGAATTTTGACTCTGGCTCACACCCTATCGTTTAACCAAACATCAATTGCTGACAATCCTCTGGCTTTGCGACTCCCCATCCAATAGCAACTTGACCTTAGGCTTATGCTTGATTTTCGTAGAAGAGTAATAGGTAGATCAGACAACACTCCTCGAATGCTCCAACCCTTTCAAAGTATGATCGTTTTTACTTCTGTTCTCCAATCGTCTGAATTCGATGTAAAAGTAGATCTACTTTTGTCTGATCGATGTAGATGTAACTGTATGATCACGATCAGGATTCGAACACCATAACTCTAAACTCACTATGTGTTTATGTGTATGTGTTCTAGAAAGACAAACATAAAATTTTCTAAGAATTTTCGAGACAAAAATCTTCCTATGGCTTTTTAAGAATTATAAACTGATAATGCAAAAGTCGTGAATAAACCTATGTGTATGACAAGGTTTATATAGAGTTTATAATGCCCTAGTCCCTCTAAAAATATGGTGCATAGTACTTGGTACAATTCCAGACCAACTAGGAAACAAATCAGGAAAAGGAAACTAAAAACTGTATTGTGAAAAGGACTCCTAGAACCGGTTTAGAGGCGTTGGTTATTTAGAGACCAACTTGAAACCTTGAATCGGTTTAGAGGGGCTGAACCGGTTCAAGTTGACTAGAACTTGAAACTTGGTTCTTTTCAACCTGAAAACACTGTTTGGTAAGTTTGAAATAATTACCAAGTGTAGTATGTATCCTAACCTTTTAAAATTCCTTGCAACTGTGTTGTTCTTACCTTTTTCTTCAAATGATCTCAATTGTGGTAACTTTGAATATCCTTTCCAATTTCGTAGTCACCGTCAATCTTGATAACTTGCAATACAAGTAACTGGAATTACAACTCGACATGGACTTGTTTTGTTTACGATAATTTTCAAAAATAAAATAATATCTCACAATCTCTCCCTTTGGCAATTTCGTGACAAAACCCTAAAAATAATTTGAATAATCTACCTAAAGTAGAAAAGTAAATTACAAATTGGTTTAAAGGTAAAACACGGAATATCACTGTTCTCTTCTCTTCTTGGATATATGGCTCGACCTAAATTCCTGCACAATATCAAGCAACAACTACAAGTGAGGTTTAATAAATAAAAATTTATAAAACTCCCCATTAAGTAAATATCCAAAAAAAATTATCTCCCCCTTAACATCACATTTGTTCTCCCCCTTTTGTAACAAATTGACAAATTATAGAGACAAATAAGAAAAGCAAATCAAACATCCAAACATGTCATTAAAGCATATACCAAGAATATCCAAAAACAATGACCATGTGAACAAAAGTATGATGTCATGATGCATGATAAATAAACACAAAAGTCAGCATCATTATCTTCCCAACCACTAGGTCAGAAAAATGTCATCTTCAATCTTCTCCACTATCTTCCTCAGCCTCCTCATCCTCCTCATCCTTATCCCTATCTGAATAGTCATCCTCATCCTCAGCTCTCATAGACGGATCTGGAGGTGCAGGCCTGTAAACATCCTTATCCGGAACCCTTAGATGTTGTCCTCTCATCTGATTCATCTGTAGCTTGAGATCTCTAATCTCAACCATCATCCTGTCAAACATAGATGTCTGATGCTACAGAAGATGAGCATACATGATGTTTGCATCTGCTCAAGTGAAATTTCCTTTTGGAGGAAATAGCTGAGTAATTTCTAGCACTTGTGACGACCTCTTATCAACACCTCTCCGAGCCTTTCTTGCATTCTCTATAACAGATTGTGACTTTTTTAGAGAATGAGGATATAATTCATTCATGATAGACTGATGATATGCTCTTGGAGGAAATTGAACATTCTTTCTCTTAAAAATTTCCATGATAATCACCGAAAAAGGAGAAGAATACTTTCGTGAGTTCTTCTTGTAATGAGCTATCATAAGTTGCACAATAGATGGTGCAAGCTAAATTGTCTCATTAATAGCAATAAATAAAGAACTTGTGCTCGCTCAAGATTTATTTCATCTTTCTTTCCGAAATAGCCCAGATTTGCCATAGCATTGAAGAACGCCGCTTCATCTGTCAGGAATCGGGCTGGAATACTGTCTTGATTCAGAGAAGAGTTTGGCACACAGATCTTCGAAACAATCTGGAAAAAATCTGGACCCGTGATTGTCAAAGGCAGAGTCTGGTCTATCAACTGACGACTGTCTGGAATGTCCAGAATAGTTTCAATATCCTTCTCATCTACCATATAATCAACACCAAAAAGAGATACAATAAAGTATGAATCTTTGGTATCTAGAATATTCGCATAGAAGTAGTGAATCATATCCGGATAGTATGTACTTTTTCCAAGCTTAGTGAAGAAAAGCCATTTGTTTTCTTTGATGTAATTCACTAACTTGTGACCTACAGTGTCTTGAAGCTTTTGAAGATTAATGTTCCTTTCAGACTTAATAAATGTTCCTTTCAGACTTAATAGGACCATCCATGTAGACCGAGAGATACACTTTCCAAGCATTATCATTGTAGAAGTGTGACTCATCAAACTTAATTCTGCTGGTGCTACAAACAGACAAATAAAGCATTGGAACATCTCTTGAAGCATGTGAACTACCTTGAGGTTCTTGAATGCTTATGCTAGTTCTGAACCTTTTAGGAGGTCTAGGTTGTGCAATACCTTTACCTTTAGCTTCCTTAGTCAATTTAGGAGCCATTTGATTCACAAAGATTTTTGTTTTGATGCTTTGAAACTTTTTTAGTAATTTTATCAAACACCTGGTGTGCAACCCCAAAGGTGTTCTTAAGAAAAGTTTGATTCAATCTTCAATCCTCCACAAAAATCAACAAGAAGTCAAGATTGTGATCTCAACAACAATATGAAGCTTCAATCTCTCTTCAACAACTCAGAAATTAACCAATCCACTTAGATTTCAATCCCAAACTCCAATTTCATATTTAAACCCATTTTTTAACTTCAATCTTCACACAACTTCTTCAATCTTTGTTGTCAATCTCCAAGTATCATGTAATGATACATTGTTATAGCATGGAATGATGACAAAGATGTAATATGTGTGTGAGCTATGGAGTGTAGAGACAATGAAGCATGTAGAGAGAGAGTTAATATGCAAACAATGAAGCCCAAAGCAATTTTAAAACTCCCAATCGCGAACCCTTGAACCAGTTCAGCCCTCTTGAACCGGTTCAAGAAGGGGCAGTCCAATTTGGTGCACAAAACTTGAACTGGGCCCTATTGAACCGGTTCAAGAGGGGCAGTGCACACTTGTGCAGAAAGCTTGAACCGGTTTAGCCCCATAGAACTAGTTCAAGACCCCCAATCTTAAATCCACAGTGTATTTTTTTTTTTTTTTTTTAAAAAAAATCTCTTTTCAAATATTTCTAGAAAAATTTCAACACATTGGTGATTAAAAAAAAAAAAAAAAATCAACAAAGAAAAATCTAAAAACCTAAAAACAAATTAAAATCTTTTTGAATTTTTTTTTTTAAACTTCTCAAAAAAAAAAAAAATTAATTAAAATAACAAATCACCAATCATTAAAATCATTCGGTCAACACACGATTCAAAACCCTTTCAGAGAATTTTAAAAATATCTCAGAGAACAAATATTTGACTCTACAGACTTTTGAAATAATTTCAAATCTCAGAAAGTAATCATAACATGAAATCAAACTTGCAAATTTTACTAAAAAATTTAGAAATTAATCTAGCAAGTTCATATGTATGTGTGAAATCCAATCTAATCCATCTTTAGTTGAATTTCAACAGATTATTGATTGAAAAGTATCAAGATAAAATTGTTTTGAGCAATTTTTCTAAGCAAGGTGGCTTTCAGTCTAAAGAGTAGTCAGTAATTCGCCAACTCAACTTATCTCCGCTTTTAGCTTCAATTCATAATCTAATGGGAGCTTTCGATCAAATCTCAATAGGTAGCCTTTTCCTTAGCAAAGTATTCAACAACTTTCAAATTTTTCTTTCTTTTCAAGCTGAATATTTTTCATTCATTTTTTTTTTAAGTTCCTATTTTTTCAGACAATAACCTTTATAACTTTTGTGAACAATAAACCCTAGTCAATAAATTAAAATATTTTCAACTAAATTTGTCAGAGATGGACTAGTGCACAATAGTCTATAAACTTAAGAGATTCAAATCTAAAAATCCCCTAATCAATGCAAATCATCTTTCATTGTATATATCACAGACCAAGAATCTATTTTTTATCCAAATTATCATGTGTCTCAATTTGCATTCAAAGATAGATCATAAATTCCTTAAAAGAATTTTCACATGTGTATCAAGAAAATTATGATCAGAAACTCAAAACCCTAACCAAACCCTAACAAGTGATCCAATGGCAATAAAATTTTCTTTTAAGCACAAGCCATGATCACTGAATTTTATAGGACTCAGTTTGAAGGTGAAGTCCTTTTGGAATCTAGTTCCATGGACTCAACAAGTACAAAATTGATCAAATCAATTTTTTTGATCCACAGAGTCTTTACTCTCACTTCCTGAAATTCTCTTTCATTCTTTACCTCTTTCTTAGGCAAATTTTCAGCTTTAGAAAACTTAGGTGGCACAAAATTCTTTTTCTTTTTAGAAAACACCTTTTTCTTAGCTTGAATATTCTGAGAATGAATTTTCGAAAACTTTTTTCTTTTTCCTTTGAAAACATGAGTGATACTTATGTCCAGTGTTACCACAGAAAGTGCAATGCAATAGTTTAGGCATATAAAACATATCAGAATGTAATGAATCAGACAAACATGATTTAGGTATATCTACAGGTTTAACAAAAATTATTTTACCTTGACCACTAGATGAACCTCTAACAAATCATAACCCAGTTTTATCATTTACATCCTTTCCCATGTTGATTATCTTATTCAAACTGATTTGACTCATATTGAATCCTTTTAGTTTATCTTGTTCAGATTTCAATTCAATTTCAAGATAATCATTTTTCGAAGTAAGACATTCCTTCAATGAGTTAGCAATACTTACCTTATTCTTAAGAATAATGATCTTCTTCTCAAGCTCAGTGATGATAGAATTGTTTTCAAAAGTTTTCCTCTTACCTTCATCAATCTATTTCCTTAGATCTTCATTCTCTCCTTTTGCTTGGATAAGCTCCTTTGCTAGCTTATTGATTGCCAGTTTGACTTTCATGGTTTCTTTGACCATCTTCTTCAATCTTTTATCGTCCTTTTCAGCCTCTTACACCTGTTCATCATGAACTTTATTGTCTCCGTTATCTGAAATATCAGAGTCAGATAAAGTAACGACATGAGGACCTCTTTCAAGAAAAGGGACATAAGAAAAATCATTAGTATCATCATGAGGAGAATCATTATCACTTAAAACAGAATTTTCAGACATAAAAACTTTCATTGCTTTTCTTTTATTCATATCCTTTTGTTCTTTCCTAAGACTAAGACAAACATTGGATGCGTGACCTTTGCCACCACTATTCGAGCAAGTGAATTTAGTTTTTTTAGATTCTTCTACTTTCTTTTCATTAAACCTAAAATTTGATGTCTTGTCAAAATTTTGAGGATTAGTCATGTTGCTATTTCTTCTCCTCTGTTGTCTTTGCAAGATCTGATTAAATTACCTTGACAGAAAAGCAAAATCATCATCAGAGCTATCATCCACAGAATTCTCAACCTGTGTTGATTTTAAAGCAAGATTTTTCTCCTTCTGATTTAAATCAAAGTTCTGCATCTCAAAAGTTTTCAATGAACCTACCATCTCATCAACTTTACAGGAAGTTAAATCCCAATGTTCAGTGATGGTTTCAACTTTAATCTGGAATCTTTAAGGTAAAGACCTTAAGATTTTTTCACAGATTTTCTTATCACTAACTTTTTTACCTAATTGACGCAGTTCAGAAATTATTTCAAGAAGACTAGAATATAAATCAGAAAATGATTCATCTTTTTTCATCACGATGTTTCCAAAGTTATGAGAAAGCATCTGAATTTTGGACAACTTCACTTTTGAAGTCCATGAGTAACCTGCAAAATATCCCAAGCTTCTTTAGCAGTTTTACAATAAAAAATTCTAACATATTTAGATGGAACAACAAAATTAATAATTGCATATAAAACTTTGCCATTAGCATCATTACGCTCAGTTTCAATAGTAGTAAAAGTAAAAGCATCTTTTAACTCTTTGACTTCTTTACCATCCACAGTTTTATCTACTGTAGGTGGTGTATAACTAGATTCAACTATTACCCAAGTTTTACCACTTGAATTTTGTAAATAGGCTCTCATCTTTGATTTCCAAAAATTGTAATTATCTCCTTCAAACAAAGGACCATGTTGATTAGAACCACATTCTTTTAACGCATAAGACATGATTAAAAATCAATTTTTGAAATCAAAAACAAAACTTTCCAACTAAGATCAACTCAATTTGTGAGTAGTACGCAGTGGAATATTTAGAAAGTTTTGATTATTTTAAAAATAGATCTGGTATTTTTCTAACTTTCTTTATTTTTGAAATTAATAAATTAATATCATGTAATATAAAATAATGCAAAGTAAAGTTTGAGATGACACCAGGATTTTAGCGAGGAAAACCCAGTTGATAAAATACGTCAACTATTTGCGTGGGAAAAACCTCGTGACTGTGCAGTCCAAAGTAAACCAATCCATTATGCTTGAAATAAAGTACACTGAACTTTAACTCTGTTTCACACCCTATCGTTCTACCAAACACCAATTCTTGACAATCCTTTGGCTTTGCAACTCCCCGTCCAACAGCAACTTGACCTCAGGCTTAAGCTTGATCTTTGTAGAAGAGTAGTAGGTAGATCAGACAACACTTTTTGAATGCTCCAACCCTTTCAAAATGTGATCGCTTTTACTTCTGTTCTCCAATCGTCTGAATTCGATGTAGAAGTAGATCTATTTTTGTCTGATCGATGTAGATGCAACTGTATGATCACGATCAGGATTCGAACACCACAACTCTAAACTCACTATGTGTTTATGTGTATGTGTTCTAGAAAGACAAACAGAAAATTCTCTAAGAATTTCTGAAACAAAAATCTTCCTAAGGCTTTTTAAGAATAATAAACTGATAATGCAAAAGCCGTAGATAAACTTATGTGTATGACAAGGTTTATGGTGGTGTCTGGTGTCGCACACTGAACCCAAAAAGTTTATGCAATGTGGCCAAGTTTTACATTTAGAAATTATCCCTACTACCTTTCACTAAAAATATAGCAAGGGTGAATAAGGATCGTCCCAAGGGATTGAGGGTCGTACTAGGTTGAGGAATCAAAATTAGGGTTAGTAGGTTGAATGATCAAAATAGTGGTTGGTTGGTTGGATTATACTAGATGCAAATTAAACTAAGGTAAACAATAATGCAATAGAGAAAATAAAAGAGAGAGAGATCTTGGGGCTTAGAAATCACCACTAAGCATAACTTTTCTACACCTTTAATGAATGATCAATGAGGGGAAGAACATGTGTTGCAACAAAGTGTATGTGTGTGGTTGTTCCAACAAGCATGGATGACAAATTAAGCATGTATTGTCTAAACAACATGGTGAATAATACAACATATCAAATTAAGCCATTAATCTTTTCTTTAAACTCACAATCAAACACATCACAAGATTAGAGATATATGTTACTTGCTTTTCATAAGTATGGAACATCACCAACAAGCATGGATTATCCTCCCAATTAACAACTACATTACAACTAAGCTAATGACATGGAATTAAACTAATTAAACTAAGGGAGAGGTACAATCCATCAAGAAATGAGTATGAACCATCAAATAAACCACATGAACATGACATTAAGCACTATGTCTTAACAATCTCTAGATCTATAGCATCAATACACATAGACATGCATCAATAACACAAGAAATAGAGACAAACACATGAACATCTATTCTAGCATACATAGACATATGGATAGAATGAAATGATCAATTAAAAGCATTAAACCATATAAATCATTGAATAAACAAGATCTATACATATATAAGTGTCAAGACATGAATCACAATACAAATCCCCTCAAAAATATATAAATCAAGAAGTAGAAAGCATACTTAGTGCTAACTTTAGCCCTAAGAGGATGTCTAGCCACTCATGGATGAGATCATACAACCCTCAAGGGCAAGCTCCATGGAAGAAATCTACTCATTGGTTGATGAAGAGTCTCCAATGGTGTCTCTAGCCTCCTCCTCTTCTTTTCTTCCTCACTAAGAGTTCTCTAAAAATCCTCGTAGATGAATCTACAAGGTATGATATGATATGATGTAAAAAGTAATCCTTATCCTTATATAGGTAGGTCAAATGACACCCAAAATGAGCTGGGGTCGTAAAGCAAATATTCCCCAATGATTGGATAAAGGACAACTTTTTGTGAGCTGGAAATTTAACTTTTTCGCACTGGAGGAAGTTCGATCGATCGAACCTTGGACGTGGATCGATCGAACATGGCTGAGATCTATCGAACTTAGACTGGATCGATCCTTAATGGCGATGCCTTTTTGGATAAAAACAAATCTGAGATATTTTGAAGATATTTTTGGGAAAAGGACAAAAGTGGTTGGTAGGGTGGTACAATTGGATAAGGTCAATCATTTGGATAAGGACAAGAATGTTCGATCGATCAGAGTAGGAAGTTGGATCGATCGAACTTTTGAGATCTTTGAACAGGAACAAACATGGCTCAAATCCATCTTGAAGTGCTGAGATCGATGAAAGTTGGATCGATCGAACTTTTCTTGAGATCGATTGAAGTTGCTGAAATTCCACATTTTGCTTCCTTTTGTTCTACTTTGCTCCTTTCTTGAATCATCCCAGAATTGCTTTAATTATGCTTTTATTTGGCTGAGTTAGCTTGTTTTGGGAATAAGTACCTGAAAATGGAAATAACACGAAATCAATACAAAACGGTAAAATAAGATAGATAAAGAATCTAGAATACCTAAGCTTAAGGGGTTTAAATATGCACTTTTCAGCGCTCATCACACCCCTAAACTTAAATATTGCTAGTTCCTAGCAATGAACTAGAAAGTAAATGAATGAAATGAACAACTATACAACTATGAACTAGAAAACAATAAATGGATAACGCCACTTTCGTAGGGAACACGATTACACTTAGTATATGCAACAAGCCTTTTAAACCCCTAGGTTACCCCTAGTGGACGAGTGAAGTCTCGTGAGGGTTCCCAGAAATGATACCCACAAACATTAAGCTCATTCTTTTAAAAAAGGTACCAATTTTGCAAACAAGCATTGGGAGAAAACTACCTCAAGTATGCAATTTTTAAAACATTTCCAAGTAATCTCCCAAAATTTTAACATCAAGCAAGCAAGTATGGCCTTCCACACATCAAGAAAATGATCATGCAAATCAAAACAACTCTAGAATCCTTTTTGAGTGGACCGGCATCAAGTGTGTTGCTATCTTAGCCAACTAAAGAAATGATCACATCCTTACCCTCAAACTAGTACACAAATCTAGTACCGATCATCAAGACAAAAAGTGGACCTTTTATTAAAGCTTTATTGTTCTAGGTGCGCTTATTCTTTTCACTAGATTTTTTTTTTTTTTTTTTTTTTAGGATCAAAGATGGAAGCATGGTGCAATATGTTGATCTATTAAGCTTTCTAGCGATTCATGAGGTCGAGCGTTAGGTCAATGACTCCCAAACCAGACAGCTTTAGGGCATTAGGCGTTCAAACACCCCTACGGACTTACAAGCTCAAATCAACTAGGTTACAAATCAAGATAACCTTCATCTAATCATTTCCCACTTCTCACCTTTTAGGAGAAGTCCTCACTTTTTTATTACTTTTGCAACCTTTTTTTTTTTTTTTTTTTTGTATTCAATTATTAACCTAGAGTTTGGGCCCTCCACCTTTCAGCGCGAGAAATTCAATACTTGATGAGGTTAGAATCCCGGCTACTCAATGAAAAGGGGTTGTTATCCACCTTTATCAAGAATGAAAGCTTTCAATGCGCTACTAGCCCAATTGGGATATAACCAATTCAATAATCAACAAAGCATGTACCCCACAAATGAATGCTAGTGTGCGCCTGTGCTAGTGTAGAATCTTAGAGTGAATCTCAAAACAATCACAAAATCAGGATGATGTGGACTACAAGTGCAAGCATGATATCAATCTTTCGAAAAATTTATTCCTTATGGCATCCACAAGGCATACAAGGAGTATTGGACTCTCAAGTCAAGCAATTTTTAAATTTTAAGCAATATAGTCCTCAAAAGATCAAAATCATAGCTAATCATGGACCAATCATAGAAAATCCCTCAAAAACACAAGTCATGCTCAAATTTTTGCATTTAAAAACAAACACTGCAAAGCATCATTACCCCCAAACTTAAATGGCACAGTGTCCTCAATATGCAAAGAGAACAATGGATAAGATGGAAAGAGTATACCGTGGTGGTGAAAGACATGAAGCCCGGTAATGATCCAATTCGAAAGACGTCTCCCCCGAACTTGGAATCAACAACCTACTTGAATAACCGCACTAGGAAATTCACATCAAATTTCAAATGGGAGAAGAATAATCAAGCATTCTAAGGCAATATATCACAAGATGAGAGAGAGATATGAGATCAAGCCCGATAGAAAAGTAGCATGACTACACATAAGGGCACAAGAGAGATTTTTTTTTTTTTTGGAATAAACAAGAAGGAATTCAAGAAAGTATAAACAATGATTGCTAAGTTTAACGTCTCTAGCTAGACGTAATGCTGCTTTGAATAGATTTGAAATCCAAAAAAAGAAGAAAAAAGGTCAAACCAAAGATGCTTAGATCGATCAAGGCAGATCGATCTCAAAAGATTTTCGATCGATCGAACATGCATGAACCTGTAGAAAAGTTCGAACGATGAGACAGAGAGGTCTTTGGATGCAGGTTCAAAAATTTTTTAAGTGTTGGAACTCATGATCGATCGAACTTGAAGTTTGAATCGATCTAAGGACTTATGATCGATCTGAGAACAAATTCGATCGATGGGACAGAGAGCTGAAATATGTAGGTTTTGTTCGAACGATTGGACAGAGAAGGACTTGGATGCAGGTTTGATGCAGGCATGATGTTCGATCGATCAAACTTTTATTGATATCGATCGAACAAACAAAAATTCTTCCATTTGCATTGCATCCCTAGATATCTTCATACATAGGGTCTATTAGATGTGCAGCTTCCAAATGTCTTTGGAAAACCTGTCCCTCAATGTAGGGTTTTAGTTTCTGTCCATTAACTTTGAAAATGTTCCCTTTTTTCAAATTTTGAATTTTAACTGCCCCATGCAGTACAACAGAGATGAATTCATAAAAACCATCCCATTTGGTTCTCAATTTCCCCGGAAAGAGTTTCAGTCTAGAGTTGAAGAGCCAAACTTTTTGACTGGGTTCGAAAGACTTCTTCACAATATGTTTATCATGAAAGGCTTTAGTTCTTTCTTTATAGAGTTTGGCATTATCATAAGCATTATGTCTCAGCTCCTACAACTCACTCAATTGTAACAACCGGTTCTCTCTAGCCTTATCAAGGTTAAGATTGAGCCTTTTAACCGCCCACAAGGAATTATGTTCCAACTCAACCGAAAGATGGCAAGGCTTTCGAAATACAAGTCTATAGAAAGACATGCCAATGGGAGTCTTATATGCCGTCCGGTAAGCCCACAAAGCATCATTTAACTTCCGTGACCAATATTTCTGGGTGGTGTTAACCGTCTTCTCAATAATATACTTAATTTCCTGGTTAGACACTTCTACTTGCCCACTTGTTTGAGGATGGTAAGGAGTGGCCACTTTATGAGTAACGGAGTACTTAAGAAATAAACGACTTAGGAATTGATTACAAAAATGCTTTCCTCCGTCACTTATCATAGCCCTAGGCATACCAAAATGAGCAAAGATATTGGACTTGATGAATTGAATAACCATGGAATGGTCATTTGTTTTGGTAGCACAAACCTCCACCCACTTGGAAACATAATCAACGGCAAGAAGAATGTATTGAAAACCATAGGATATAGGAAATGGACCTATAAAATCAATGCCCCGTATGTCAAAGATTTCTACAATAAGAATGTTGGTCAAAGGTATCATATCTCTTTTCGACATTGAACCCATCTTTTGACATCTCTCACACGACTTGCAAAAATTGTAGGCATCTCTATGGATAGTGGGCCAAAAGAGCCCACTTTGAAGAACCTTCAAGGCGGTCTTCTTTGCACTAAAATGTCCATCACATGCAAGAATGTGACAAAACACTAGAACACTTGGAATCTCACTCTCCGGAATACATCTCCTCACAATTTGATCCGGACATTAACGGTACAAGACAGGATCTTCCCAATAGTAATTCCGAATGTTGGCAAAAAAAATGATTCTTTTCGTTCTTTGACAATGTCGGCAAACCAAGGCATTTGTCCATTAGAAACTTGGAAAAGTTGTTCATCCGGAAAAGAATCACGAATTGGTGGACTAGGGAAAGGTTCTATCGATAACCTAGAGAGATGATCGGCAACCACATTCTCGCTGCCTTTCTTGTCCTTGATTTCAAAATCGAATTCCTAAAGATGTCTTAATGCAGCATGATCGGAGTAAACAACCACCTTAGAACCTAAAAGATAGGATCGAAATTTATCAAGAGCATACACTACGGCAAGTAATTCTTTCTCGGTAGTGGAGTAATTCAATTGAGCTCCTGAGAAAGTTTTACTTGCATAGTATATGGCACAAGGAAGCTTTCCTACTCTTTGGCCTGGAACAGCTCCCATGGCATAATCAGAAGCATCACACATAATTTTAAATGACAATGACCAATTGGGAGGTTGCATGATAGGAGCAGATGACAATAAATCACGTAATTTATGAAAAGTGTCTAGGCATGCTTGATCAAAGACAAAAGAAGTTATGATCTTCTTACCAGAGGTGCGCAGAACTGCCTGGCAGCACTAAAGTGCTGCCTTTCTCCCCATTTTTGACCAATCAGACTTGAGAATTCGGTATTCATCAAAACATGAAGTTTTTAAAGCTTTGAATAAGCTCTCCAAATCTTCAAACAGATCATCATTCGGAGTTCGGAGCACAAAGTTATGGTCATTCTTCCACAGTGGGTCAGAGATGGGCAAGAGTTGCATGTTGCTAATTACACTAATTTCGAGTGCTCGAGGCCACCCTTCGAGTGCTCAAAATTTGGCCAGATTGTAGCTCGGAAATGAACCCCTCTTCAGCCCACTTGTGCATTAGTTTCCACATTTCCACCCTCTTTCTTTATGGAGTGGTTGGGAATGTCTTTGGAGGAGAGAGAGAGCTTGGTTGAAAGATATAAGGCAACTAAGGGCCACATGCATCATTATGCTTCAGTTTTTTACAAGATATAGGAGAGAGAAGAGAGCAAGAAAGGTGTATTCTTGAAGCAAAGGAAGGAGCACGAAAATGGAGTCTTTCTTCAAGCTTCCTCCTTCCTCTAGTGCATCAATGGGTAACTAAACTCTATCTAGGGAGGTGATAAAGCCTCCCCTTGTTGTTCATGTTCTAGATTAGGTTCTATTTTGGGGATTTTAATGTATAGATTTTGGTCTTTTCATAGTTTAGAGCATATTACTTCTTGTAATGAACTCTATTATGTTTAAATGATTGATGTAAGTTATTTAGCTTGACTTGATGATTCTTACATTAATCTTGTTGCTTGTATTCTCATGGTGACAATGGGGAAAAAACTATGAAATGTTTTCAAAGCATGTTGATAGAAAAATGGATAGTCCATTGCTTAGGAACTTCCTTTGATGGGTTATGCTAATTTCCTACTTCATGTGCTTTGTCATTTGCTTGAATGCTTGATGGTGTTTAGCTTAAGATAATATATTTGACTCTACATCCTAGTTTAGGTAGTTCAATGTGTTAGCTTTTGAAGGATCATTCTTGTGCCAATTTAATGGATCTCTTAACAAATATATGGTAACTAAGTGTTGTCATATATTTCTTGACCATTGCATTTATTGTCCATCCCCAATTTAGACTTAATCTAGCATGTACTTAGGGTGTAGTGTGAATTCATCTCCTTAGTCTTCTCTACCTAAATCTCTCTTTCTAAATTTCTTACAATTTTATTGTTAATGTATCTTTGAATTCCTAGTTTAGTGACAAACAAACAAACCTTTATAAACCCCCTTATCATTCTAAGAATGATTCTAGACATTTAGGTTACCTTAGACTAGCGCAGTCCCAGTGGTTCGACTTACCCGTCCAATAACCCTATTTTACAATGATTCGTGCTATTGCGAAGAGGGTTGATTTATAATTGATTTCGACCGTCGATCAATTTTTGGCGCCGTTGCCGGGGACTTGCAAACGGTTTAGCAACCAAAGTTTAGGGTTAAATTTAGTTTGATTGTGCATATTGTGTTTTGTGTATATTTTTCGTGTGGTTTAACCATTTTCGTGTTGTAAGATTCTAGGGACTCGAATCTCGCCGTGGGAACGCTAGCAAAGCGTAAGTCTAGAGGACCCCAGGTAAGTTTCTTGACCTTTTAGTTTCACATTGTAAGATATCGTGCATGTGTTAAGTTTAGAAGTAGTTAATTTATTTGCAAGCCCTTGTTGAGGCTATATTATTGTTTTAATTCTGTGTATAAGCATCGGTCCTTGTCGTGGCCATTTATTTTCTGTCTTGATAAATGAGGAGAAAGGGAACATCGTATGTGGAGTTGTGGATAATGAATTGATTTGTTGATTATATGATGTGCTGTTGATGTTCGGTCGTAGGTCACTCTCTCTACCCATACTTGACTCGTTTATTAATATAAATTCACTTGAAAGAACTCTTAGACGGAACCTTAGGGAACCCACTCTTACAAGGGATCTTGGAACTGAATTTAATACAATGGGGGATAACGTAGGAAATCCGGGGAATGAAATGGCTGAAATTCCTAATGTAGAACCAATGACTCTTAGAGATCATTTCATCCCTACCACCTATGCTTCTCCTTCTTGCATAGTAATACCAACCTTCAATGCAGCTCAATATGAGATCAAATCAAGCACCATCCAAATGCTTCCATCATTTCATGGCTTTGATAATGAAGATCCATATAAGCATCTTGATGAGTTTTTTGAAATCTGTTCGACCATCCGATTGAGAGGTTTTCCGGACAATGCACTCCATCTCCATCTTTTCCCATTCTCCCTAAAGGATAGGGCAAAATATTGGTTGAACTCCCTCGCTTCCAATTCCATTACTTCTTGGGCTCAATTGCAACAAGAATTCCTTAAGAAATATTATCCGGTGAGTAAAACCAACCAAATGAGGCGTTCCATTCTAAGCTTTTCTCAAATTGATGGAGAACAACTCCATGAGACTTGGGAAAGGCTACAAGATCTTCTTCGGAAATGTCCTCATCATTTGATCCCAAAATGGCAATTAGTGCAAGCTTTCTATGCCGGCTTGACCGAAACCCATAGATTCATGGTTGATTCTTCTTGTGGTGGGATGTTCATGTCCAAGAATGCGGATGAGGCTTGGACCCTACTTGAGAATTTAAGCGAAAATTCACTTCAACATAATTCTCGTAGGGCTCCGACCTCAACCATTGCAAAGAACACCAACCCTTGTCAACCAAAATCAATAAGGGAGGAATCATCTCAAGTGGATGCCATCGCTCATAAATTCTACCAATTGATGGCACCACATCTTTCTCCTTCATTGTCTCAAAATTCGGCAAGTTCAGTTTGTGCTTCATGTACTAGTCCATTCCATCTCTCGGAAGATTGCCCACACCGGAGCAATTTCCCAATCCCAACCAAGAGCAAGCTAATGCCATGTTCTCAAGGCCCGGGCATAACCCGTATTCTAATACATATAATCCGGGTTGGAGGGACCATCCGAATTTTTCGTGGAGGCAACAAGCCCCATAAAATTCCCAATTTCAAAATCAAGGGCCTCAAAATTAGCCCTCTTCTCAATATCAAGGTAGGCCTTTCCAAGCCTCTTCAAGCTACCGTCCTCCTTACAATCCAAATGTTTCCAATCAACCTCCTGTGTGTCCAACTGATGAGATAGTAGCTGCAAACAAGCAAATGATGGAATCATTGAACAAGCAAATCATGGATTCCAACAAGTAACTCTTGACATCCTTGCAGCCTACTCTCCAAATGGTTCACTCTCATACTCAATCCATAGCTAAGCTTGAAAATTAAGTGGGCCAAATAGCTAACTCGGTGAATCAATTGCTTCAAAAGGACAAGGGCAAGCTTCCCTCTCAACCTTTTGAAAATCCTAGAGGAATGCATGTGATTGATGAAACCCCTCCTCCGAGTGGGCCGACTCATGAACAAGTTCAAGCTATCACCACCCTTCGGAGTGGTAGAGTGGTTGACAACAAGGTTGATGGAGACACAAGTGAGAAAAACCCTCCTTTGAAAAATCCAAATTCAAGCTCTTCTAATCCAAATCCAAGCTCTTCTAATCCAAATTCTTGTCCAAATACCATTCACGGAAATCCCACACATGTCACCCCAAATGTGGAAACTACTTATGAGCCAAAAGCTCCTTTTCCTCAACGTCTTCAAGAGTCAACACATTTTGGGAACAAGAATTGTAAAATTCAAGACATGTGGGAAGTTTTCAAGCAAGTGAAGATTAACTTGCCCCTCTTGGATGCTATCAAGCAAATCCCTCCCTATGCAAAATTTCTCAAAGATTTGTGCACTCAAAAGCGCACTTCTAAAAATCGTTTGCCAAAAAAGGTGAGGTTGACTGAAAATGTTAGTGCTATCATTCAGCACAGCACTCCTCCGAAGTATAAGGATCCGGGTGCCCCCACAATCTCTTGCGTCATTGGTGACAGGAAAATCAAGAGGGCCCTCCTTGACTTAGGAGCTAGTGTGAATTTAATTCCATATTCAGTCTACCTACAACTTGGTTTGGGAGATCTTAAGCCGACTTCCGTGGTTTTGCAACTTGCCGATATATCGGTCAAGCATCCACGAGGTATTCTCGAGAACGTTATCATAAAAGTGGACAAATTCTACTTCCCGGTAGATTTTGTGGTTCTTGATACGGAACCGGTCCATGACCCAAAAAAGCACATTCCCGTGATCCTTGGTAGGCCATTTTTAGCCACAGCTAATGCATCAATTAATTGCCGAACCGGGGTGATGGACATTGCTTTTGGAAACATGCAAGTCAAACTCCACGTCTTTCATGCAACTCAACATCCCTCCAATGAGGATGATTGTTTTCTTGTGGATGTCATTGATGAAGTGGTCGAAGAATCTCTCCCCTTCATTCTAAGCAAAGATCCTCTTGAAACTTGCATGTCCCATTTTGACTTCTCAAACTTTGATGTTGATCAAGCCATTCAAGAAGTCAATTCCTTGCTTGATATTAATGCTATCATGGATATACCTCCTTGGAAAATTCCAAAAGAACCACTTCCCCAACTTTCCACTACTCCTCCAATCCCATCATTGCTATCTCCGCCATAACTTGAGCTTAAGCCGCTCCCGGCCCATCTCAAGTATGTGTTCCTTAGTCCAAAGCAAACCCTTCCGGTCATCATTGCCTCGGACCTTCAAAAAGACTAAGAGACCAACCTTTTAGTGGTGCTCCAAGAGCATAAAGAAGCTATTGGTTGGACAGTGGCAGATTTGAAAGGAATTGACCCCTCCATTTGTATGCACCGCATTCATATGGAGGATGACGTAAAGCCTACTAGAGAGGTCCAGTGCCGGTTAAATCCAAATATGAAGGAAATGGTCATGAAAGAGGTGATCAAATTGCTAGATGCGGGAATCATCTACCCTATCTCTGATAGCAAGTGGGTGAGCCCCACACAAGTTGTTCCCAAGAAATCCAGTCTCACCGTTGTTGAAAATTCGGCAGGTGAGCTCGTGCCACAACGAACTACCACCGGGTGGCGTGTGTGCATTGACTACCGGAAACTCAATTCATCAACTAGGAAGGATCATTTCCCTCTCCCATTTATTAATCAAATCCTAGAAAGGTTAGCCGGCCAAAGCTTTTATTGTTTTCTTAATGGTTATTCCAGCTATAACCAAGTGGCAATCGCCCCCCAAGATCAAGAGAAAACAACATTCACATATCCCTTTGGTACTTTTGC
The DNA here is from genome assembly GCF_030987335.1 of Cornus florida. Lineage (NCBI taxonomy): Eukaryota > Viridiplantae > Streptophyta > Magnoliopsida > Cornales > Cornaceae > Cornus > Cornus florida. The sequence goes on along the minus strand of NW_026775577.1, from coordinate 41,341,435 downwards.
CTATCGACGCATGCCTTTTGGTCTATGCAATGCGCCGGCAACGTTCCAAAGGTGCATGATGTCCATATTCTCTGATATGGTTGAAAAGTTCTTAGAAGTTTTCATGGATGATTTTTCTGTATTTGGCTCCTCCTTTGACTCGTGTCTCAAAAATTTATCTCTTGTGCTCCAAAGATGCAAAGAGACAAATCTCATTCTAAGTTGGGAGAAAAGCCACTTCATGGTCCAAGAAGGCATTGTTTTAGGACATGTCATTTCTACACGAGGAATCGAGGTAGACAAGGCAAAAGTTGAGTTGATCTCTAATCTTCCTCCTCCGAATTCCGTCCGTCAAATCCGTTCTTTTCTTGGCCATGTCGGATTCTATCGTCGCTTCATCAAAGATTTTAGCAAAATCTCACGGCCCTTGTGTAATCTTTTAGCCAAGGATGTTCCGTTTAATTTTGATGACGCTTGCATGGAAGCTTTCATTAAACTTCGCACTCTTCTCTCATCCGCCCCAATCATGAAACCGCCTAATTGGTCTCTTCCCTTTGAGATCATGTGTGATGCATCCGACTATGCATTAGGGGCGGTTTTGGGCCAACGTGTGGATAAACTTCCGCATGTCATTTATTATGCCAACAAGACTCTCTGCGATGCCCAATTGAACTACACCACCACTGAAAAAGAATTGCTAGCTGTGGTGTACACCTTGGATAAATTTCGCTCTTATCTTCTTGGCTCCAAGGTCATCGTCTTTTCGGATCATGCCGCTCTTAGGCATTTGTTAGCGAAAAAAGAGACAAAACCCCGTTTAATTCGATGGATCCTCTTACTTCAAGAGTTTGACATTGACATCCGGGACAAAAAAGGGACCGACAATGTTGTCGCCGATCATCTCACTCGCTTACTTATTGAAAAATCTTTCGAATTCGCAGCCATCCGTGATTCCTTTCCGGATGAGCAACTTCTTCAAGTTTCACATTCCAATCTTCCATGGTTTGTGGATATTGTCAATTATTTTGCAGTTGGCAAAATTCCAGCTCATTGGTCCAAACAAGAGAGGGACCGGTTTTTCTCCCAAGTCAAGCATTTCTTTTGGCAAGATCCAGAACTATTCAAGTATTGCCCGGACCAAATCATCCGGCGATGCATTCCTGAAACCGAGGCCACAAGCATTCTAAATTTTTGCCATACTCTTGCTTGTGGAGGCCATTTCAGTGCCAAAAAGACCGCTAACAAAGTTCTTTAAAGCGGATTCTTTTGGCCTACCTTGTTTCGGGATGCATACAATTTTTGCAAATCGTGTGAACGATGTCAAAAACTTGGATCCATGTCCCGAAGAAACATGATGCCCCTCACCAACATTTTAATTGTTGAAATTTTTGATGTGTGGGGGATTGACTTCATGGGACCATTTCCATCTTCTTATGGCTATGAGTACATCCTTGTAGCGGTGGATTATGTGTCTAAATGGGTTGAAGCCGAGGCTACCAAAACCGATGATTATAAAGTCGTGATCCATTTCATTCAGTCTCACATCTTTAGTCGTTTTGGTACGCCCCGAGCAATCATTAGTGATGGCGGATCTCATTTCCGAAATTGTTATCTCAAATCCGTCCTTGCTAAATATTCAGTCATTCATAAGGTTGCTACACCTTACCACCCTCAAACGAGTGGTCAAGTAGAGATTTCTAACCGGGAGAATAAGCACATTTCGAAAAAAACGGTTAGACCGGACCGCAAAGATTGGTCATTAAGGCTAAACGATGCGCTTTGGGCTTACCGGACAGCTTATAAGACACCCATTGGCATGTCACCATATCGACTTGTCTTTGGCAAAGCATGTCATCTCCCGATAGAATTAGAGCACCGTGCTTATTGGGCCATAAAAAGGTTCAATTTTGATCTCAAACAAGCCGGCTCTAATCGTGCGTTGCAATTAAATGAACTTGAGGAATTGCGTAATGACGCGTATGAAAGTGCAAAAATTTATAAGGCAAAGACTAAAGCTTTTCATGACAAACACATCGTCAAGAAGTCTTTTGCCCCCGGACAAAAGGTTTGGCTTTTCAATTCCCACTTGAAACTCTTTCCCGGTAAACTCCGGTCAAGATGGGATGGTCCATACATTGTCACTACCGTCTTTCCTCATGGAGCAATCGAACTTCATGATCCTGCAAGTGGATCACTCTTCAAGGTAAATGGCCAACGACTTAAGCCTTGCATTGACGGCACAATCCTAACCCAAAAAGTTGAGGAAGTCCTCTTGACGGATCCAATTTATGAGGATTAGTGCCTGCTCTAGCTTTGTCTAGCTATCGACATTAAATTTAGCAACTCAAGGGAAGCAATTCTTTCAATTTCCAAGCTTCCTTCTCTTTGAAATTGCTCGTGCCTTGCAAATTTTCTGGGAAATGGTTTAGAAAAGCCAAAAATTTGATTTTTCTTAGACCTTCTCAACTCTAATTTTCATTCCCGGAAGTCTCCATCGCTTTCTAACAATTTCATTAGATTTTTCAAATGCGACTCATGTGCATATTTTCTCATTTTTTTAATGAAAAGTTTGAAAATTTTCTCAAAATTCTTCATGCATTTGAGATGATAAAAAAGTTGAAAAATTGCAAGGTCTCAAAGTTTTCCCAAATTTCATTCATCCATTCATTAGCGAAAAATTGCACAGTTTGAAAAAATTTCTAAATTTTCTATGCGTTGCAATGAAGTGTAGAGTTTATCAATTTTCCCTCCTTGCATTAGAATGGATTGAAGTTCAAAAGTTTGAAAATTGTCCATGCATTAGAACGAAGTTGAAAAGTTTTCAAAATTTTCCATCCATGCATTACATTGGAATGAATTTGCAAAGTTTTAGAAAAAATTTCAGAAATTTAATTCATGCATTGTGTGATGTTGCAAAGGTTTAAAAATTTTCCTACATTCATCCATGCATTTGAAGAGACCAAATTCCATCCATGCATTTGAGATGAAGTGCAAAGTTTAAAATTTTCCATGCATTGAATTAAAATGGAGTTGCTAAGTTTTAAAAAAAAAAAAATTTCCATGCATTGGAGATGAGGTGCAAAGTTTAAATTTTATTTCCATCCATGAAAAATTTCAATCCATTTCATCCATGCAAAATTCTTAAAATTCAATCCATTACATCCATGCAAATTGCAAATTGCATCCAAATGATGTCGCATCATGTATACATGATGCAAGATGTATATACAGTTTATACATTAGAATGATCAGGTAGATGCACAGTATATTCAAAATGCTCAAAATGATGTTACATCATGTATACATAGTTTATACATTGCATGGGAATGAAATGCAAATTACATCCATGCAAATATGTGAGCAAAAGTATGCATCCACCCACTGCCATCCATGCAAACCCATTCATGCATCCATGCAAGCTCACGATGTATCCATGCAAGCTCACTACCTTCACATTGCAACCATTCAATTTCCATGGTGTGCAACTTCATTTCCGAACCTACTGATGCCAATTTCGTGCACTCCAAAGTCCAGTTGAGTGCTTAAAAATTCCAACCCACAATTCCGAACCCACTGCCTTCTTTTCGAGCACTCTCATTCCCCATTTCGAGTGCTCCAACATCCTTGCAGCTGCTCGAAAGCTTTGCCCAAATATCCTGAGGCTACTGTCTCCATTTCGAGCACTCGAAGTCCCCTTGCGAGTGCTCGAAAACTTCATGCATCACAACCCGAGACACTGCCTTCAATTCGAGTGCTCGCAGGCTCAGTTCGAGCACTCGAATCTGCACCCTCACACCTCAACTCCCATGCATGGAGCTCCCCCTCTCTCTCTCTCTACAACTCCACCCAACCTAACCAACCCTTCCCTCTCGGAAACTACCATGCATGAACCCAAAACCAACCAACCTTCACCTTTTCTCTCTCTTCAACAACCCACGACCACCATGCCACTTCTCCCAACCAACTTCCCTCTCGACAATACCATGCCAACCATGAACACCAAGCACCCACTCAACATCTTCCTCTTGGCTTCCCAACACCATCCATCCCTCACCCACATCAACACAAACCCACCAACCTTTCACCATGCATGCCATCATGCACACCACCCTCCTTCACGCCACAACCAAAACCAACAATCAACCCATCCCCACGACCAACCATCTCACAAGCAACCTCCCTACTGCAACCAACCATGCCAACCATGCATGCAAGCTCCATTTTCACTCTCTGCCAGTTTCTTGAGCACTCGAAGAAGCATTTCGAGTGCTCGAGCTTGCTCGACTCCACAAACCACACATCCCGAGCCCTCTCAACCACCTATCTCCCAACTCTCGGCCTCCCTCTCAACAACTTCCTCAACCTCTCACCCAAGCCCACCTTACAAACCACACTCTCTCTCTACCCACCATCCCTCATGCAATGCTTTAACCCAACCAACCACAACAGCACCCTCTCTCTCTCGGCAACTTCAAACTCCACCATGAACAACCATGCAATCCTCATTCAACCAAAGCTCCCACTTCTCAAAACCAACCAACCTCACCCCTCAACCTTACAACCTCAATCTCACAAACCCAACCACTCCTGCAACACTCCTCCATCAAACCATCACCTCTCGGCAATCATCCAATCAATTCATCTCCTCTCAAGCCACCTCCTGCATGCATTCCATTCCAAACCCACAAAACCTCTCTCTCTCTCGGCTTCTCTCTCTACCTACTTCCAACACATACCAACAAAACCAACCAACCCACACACCTTGCTCTCGGCATCTCCAACACAAACCCACCACCCCATGCAAACCCACTTCACCACCATACCTCACAAGGCTCCTTCCAACCTCACAACCCACACAATACCATCCCCAACCCCTCCTCAACCATGCATGCACCAAACAACCTCCTGCCTGCACCCAAACACACCTCACCACCATCATCAAACCAACCCACTCCATGCCACCCCTCACCTCAACACAAACACACCGCAGCCAACCATACCTCTCACAACCCTATCCAACCATCTTCCCTCATCTCCACCATCCAACACCACCTTGCATGCAACTCATCCACACCAACCCAAACCAAACCATCTCTACCGGTTTCTAGAGCACTCGAAGCCAAGCTTCGAGTGCTCGCCATTGCCCAAGCTCTCTCACTCACCACCCGAGCACTCAACCTCTCTCACCCCTCGGCTCCCAACTCTCTGCCCTTATTTCGAGCACTCGAAGTCCAACTTCGAGTGCTCGAACCAAGCTTACCCCCCCTCTCTTTTAAAAACCCCAAAGTCACTCCACTTCACTCCCCCTCGGCACCCAACAACCAACGTCCTACCTTATCAACCCAGCACCACTCACCACCACACCCAAACCCACCATCTCCATCAACCATCTCTCACCACATACCACCTTCTCTCACTTCCACACCACCTTCCCAGTTTTCATTCTAATGCATGCATGCATTCAATCCATGTGCCTCCATTCTTCTTCTTCTTCTCAAGGTATGTGAGCTTCATATTCTTCTCAATTCCTTGTCTTTATTTCCTTTATAAGGAGGATGGGAATGCATTGTGGAGGTTGTGCTGTATGTGGTTGATGATTGCTCTATGCTAGAGCCTTGTTTGTGCACAAAATTTTTGGGTTTTGATCATCCCTCCCACTCCTCTTCACATTCTCTCTTTTGTGGTGCACGCCAGGTGCCCGTGCTGTCAATCGTGCGCAACCACGTGATCCTTGGGATCGCAAACAACTCAACTACGAGCTTTCTTTTCCGCTCACGGATGCCTTTGACATTCTACCCACTACTTCGTGGGCTGTAGCAGAATTGACTAACCGGCGTCTACAGCACATTTGTGCGCCCCTTGCCAGGGTTGCCTACCCCCGTGTAGTGATCGGTTGATCAACTATACATCAACCTTTGCAATAGCACGAATCATTGTAAAATAGGGCTATTGGTCGGGTAAGTCGAACCACTGGGACTGCGCTAGTCTATGGCAACCTAAGTGTCTAGAATTGTTCTTAGAATGATAAGGGGTAATAAGGGTTTGTTTGATGGTCACTTAAGCTAAGAATATTGAAATTGCATAAATTAGAAACTTGCAAGAATTAAAAAGAAATGAAATACAAGTAGAGAGAAACTAGGGAAATGAATCCGCTCCAACCCTATATAAATTCTAGATTGAGATTAAATTGGGAAAATCAACATAAATGATGGTCATGACACATAACAACCCTTGGTTGCTATACTATCCTCAAGAGGTTCATTAAATCAAAAACAAGAATAATCCATCAAAGATTCACATGCTTGAACTACCTAAACTAGGGTGTAGTCTTCAACATGCTCCCTAAGCCAAAGATTATCAAGCCCTTAATTAAATGATGAGAGCACACAAAGTTAAGAATCAAGTATAAACCATCAAAGGGCATCCTAAGCAATGATTTATCAAAGTTCTCAAACTCCATGCCATTAAAACCATTCTATGATCTAACTTCCATTGTCACTATGGAAATGCAAGCAATATGATTAGGAAGAGAAACCATCTAAGACAAGATGAATAGCTCAAAATAATCATGTATAGACATTAGAATTCATTACAACACATATGATGCTCTAGATCATAAAATCACCAACATTAATACATTGAAATCCCAAAAGTAAAATCTACACTAGAACATGCTTACAAGGGAGGGGCTTCATCACCTCCCTAGAGAAGATTTAGTTACCCATAGGAGCAATGGAAGAAGGAAGAAGCTTGAAGACCTCCTCCATTTTTGTGCTCCCTTCTTCAAGCTTGAAGAACTCTATCTCCTTGCTCTCTTCTCTCTCTTCTAATCTTGTAGAATATGGCATAATGATATGTGTGGCCTTCCTTGCCTTATCTACCACCAAAAGGTCACCAACCAACATCTCCAACCACTTCATTAAAGAGGAAAGCAAAGTGAAGAAACCAAGGTGCAAGTGGGCTGAAATGAGCCATTTCCGAAGGGCATTCTGCCCAAAATTCGAGCACTCTAAGCAAGGCCTCGAGCACTCGAATTTAGTGTAAAAATGCCCATGCTTCACTTGCTCCGCCCAGACCTACTTTGGTTAAATAGCCATAACTTTGCACTCCAAACTCCGAATGATGAACCGTTTGAAGATTTAGAAAGCTAATTCAGAGCTCTAAATATTTTATGTTTTGGTGGAGATCCAATTCTCAAGGATAGTTGGTCGAAAATGAAGATCAAGGCAGAATTTCATTGCTGCCAGGCAGTTCTGCGCGCCTCTGGTAACAAGGCCATAACTCTCTGCTCCGAGCTCCGAATGACAAACCATTTGAAGATTTGGAAAGCTGATTCAGAGCTCTAAATCTTTCATGTTATGAGGGAAGTCCAGTTCTCGAGTTTGGAAGGTCAAAATGGCGAGCAAAGCCCAGGTTCTACTGCTGCCAGAATTCAGCATTGGCACCTTTTGTTGCTCAAGATTCCACAAGGCCTTATTCTTGTTCCATTTTGGCCAATGAACCTGAAAATGCATAAAAACATAGAAATGAAGATAATCTACATAAATTAACATACAACGGACTTTACTAATGCAATTTAGGGCGCTTGAATATATAATATTCGGCGCTTATCATGTAGTGCGCCTCTTCTACCAGAATCTCCAATGCCCTGAAGAGCCACCCATTTCTCTCACTACATCCATTGATGGCACCACCTATGCTTTCACTATGACTGACATCATTCAGGTTTCTGGTTGCCCCATTGAGTGCCCCGATGACATTGTTAATCGTGAGAATCTCCCTTTATATGAGGAGCCGGATACATTAACTGTGGAACAGGTTGTCGTTGCCATTTGCAACGTGGATGACCCTCATAGGCCCCGATCTTTTATCCGCAAAACCAATCTTCCGGAACGCCTCTAGTTCATTGACACTGTTTTCAAGCACAATGTATGCCCTTTGGTGTATAACACCGAGCGTAGGGGCCTCCTTTTGCAAGCCTTATATGCCATGGACCAAGGCCAATGGTTCTCCATCCCGGAGCTCATTTGGACCACATTTATGAAGTTTTGGCATGACGCTCATAATGCAAGGGCTCCGCGAGTTGAAAATCAGAAATTGCCTTTGTCGTTTTTCATCACTCGGCTCCTAAAGCACAAAGGCTTCATTGTTCCTCCCCATGAACCAAAAGGCGAAAAGATTAAAACTTTTACCAAGCGCCGGTGGATCAATGTTCTTAGCCATTCTAGTACCCCTCAGCCTGCTGCCCCCCTGTTCATCCAAGCTCCACCTCCTCCTCTTTCTGAGGATGCTTCCACGGCAGCAGCCGCTGCAAGGGTAGAGCCTTCGGTCGACTCTCAACAGGACCAGGCTTTCATCCGCACTAGCATTGCTGGTATTCATGAGCGGATGGATCGTTTTAAGAATACCTTGTCCGCGTACACTCGAACTATATGTGAGACTTCTTCCCGTGCCGAAAAAGATCGTAGTCTTGCTGCTGAAGACCGCCGTGTCGCAGCTGAGGAACGTCGTTTGGCTTTCGCTGAACGGCGTAAGACTCAATCTCTCCTCCATTCCATCCTCGCCCGTTTACCCTCTGGCCCGTAGCCTGTTGCGAGTGTTGGACCTTATCTTTTTGTTTATATGTAAATATTTCTCTTGTATCTTTTGTTTTACTTTTGAACTTTCAGAATTTGCTATGTATAAGTTACTCTAGTAGACATGATCTATGTACAGCTCTTTTGTAATCATGTAAACTCTCTTTTTGAAATGCAAATTCTCTCTTTTATGTTAACTGTATGTTCATTATTTTTCTGTACTTATGCTTGTGCTATTAATGCTTTTTGTAGTTGTCTCTTTTTTGTTTTTCATGATGCTATCTAGGTTGCGCAGTCCAATTCAAGTTTGGGGGTTCTTCTCCCCATGCCTTTTCCTCCCCCTGGGTATATTCGTTCCTTTTTATTTTTCTGTCCTTTTTTTTCTTTAACTTCAACCCATGTCCACATTGAGGACACTGTGTAGTTTAAGTTTGGGGGTGCAATATTGCATTTTTGGCATAATTTTGGTATCATTATTTTGTAAAGCAATGATAGTATAGCTTGAAACTTATCGGAAACAAAGCATATGTTTAATACCTTGTGTATAGAAGCAATTGAGAATTTTTGAAAATAAAGAAATTTGAATTTGAAGTAATCATGCAAAATACAATGTAGTCTGTATAAATGCCTCAATTAGATTCTTGCTGGATTTACACTCTTATAAGCTTCACAATGCACAGATGCACATTGGAAACTTAACTGTGAGGCATGCAACTTGATTGACCTTGACCTTGGCCTAGTTAATCTGATTTGATGAACCTGATAGATGAATATCTTTGGCATGATATAGATGATTCATAAAAATAAATAAATAAATAAATAAAAAATTTGAAGATGAGAAAGAAAGAAAATAATGACCAGTTGAAGTTCGTAACCTTTCCAACTCGAGCTATTAAGCCCTATGGAGTGTCTCTACACTTAACACCCTAAAGCCGTCTGATTTGGGAGTTGTTGGCCTAACGCTTGCTACATGGGTTGGTTAGAAAGTTTAAAGGACTTAAACATTGCACGGTCATTCAAAAAAAATGTGTGTGTAATAAACATGGTTTGTTGGAATTCGTAGCCTTTCCAACTTGAGCTATTAAGCCCTAGGAGTGTCTTTACACTTAGCACCCTAAAGCCGTCTGGTTTGGAAGTTGTTGGCCTAACGCTTGCTATATAGGTTGGTTAGAAAGCTTAAAGGATTTCAACACTGCACAACCATTTTATGTTTCACTTTTGAGTTATAATAAATTGTTAACAGGCAACAAAAGTTGTCTTGAAAATAAAATCATGCCTTAGGGACTTCATGTAAAGGGGAATTCATTGATTTGAAAACTTGTGCCTTGGAATTGGAAAAGAAAGTAAAAGCCGCATGTTGAGAATTCAATTCACTTTCACTGGAGTTTGAGTTATTTCCATTTAAGAGATGACAATTAAGTTATTTATATGGACGATGATGTTGATGCATGTATGTTGAAATGGTTTTTGTCAATTTTTGTATCAATGCTTCATATATGCATGGTAGTTTTCCCAATGACCCCGTCTCCAGCTTTTTGTCTGTTTCGAGTTGTATTTGAGCTATGCATATATTTATTTTTGCCATGGTTGATATTTTTGTTATAGCATTCCTATGTTTTTCATTCCATTGAGCTTTGCATTTTGGTTTTGCTAAGGGACTAGCAAAATGTAAGTTTGGGGGTGTGATAAGCGCCGAATACTGTATATTCAAGCGCCCTAAATTACATTAACAAAGTCCATTAATTGATTATTTTATGTAGATTATCTCCATTTGCATGTTTTTGTACATTTTCAGGTTAAAGTGCAAAAAGGAAGCAAAAATGATGCCTTGTGGAATTTTGAACAAAAAGGGTGCCAATTTTGAAATTCTGGCAGCAGTAGAACCTAACTTTTGTCACCATTTTCGACCTACCAAACTCAAGAACTGGACTTCCATCATAGCATAAAAGATTTAGAGCTCTGAATCATCTTTCCAAATCTTCAAGCGGTTCGTCATTCGGAGTTCGGAGCAGAGAGTTATGATCTTCTTACCAGAGGTGCGCAGAACTGCCTGGCAGCACTGAAGTGCTGCCTTTCTCCCCATTTTCGACCAACCAAACTTGAGAATTGGGTCTTCACCAAAACATGAAGTTTTTAAATCTATGAATCAGCTCTCCAAATCTTCAAACAGATCATCATTCGGAGTTCGGAGTACAAAGTTATGGTCATTCTTCCACAGTGGGTCAGAGATGGGCAAGAGTTGCATGTTGCTAATTACACTAATTTCGAGTGCTCGAGGCCACCCTTCGAGTGCTCGAAATTTGGCCAGATTGCAGCTCGGAAATGAACTCCTCTTCAGCCCACTTGTGCATTGGTTTCCACATTTCCACCCTCCTTCTTTATGGAGTGGTTGGGAATGTCTTTGGAGGAGAGAGAGAACTTGGTTGAAAGATATAAGGCAACTAAGGGCCACATGCATCATTATGCTTCATTTTTTTACAAGATAGAGGAGAGAGAAGAGAGCAAGAAAGGTGTATTCTTGAAGCAAAGGAAGGAGCACAAAAATGGAGTCTTTCTTGAAGCTTCCTCCATCCTCTAGTGCATCAATGGGTAACTAAACTCTATCTAGGGAGGTGATGAAGCCTCCCCTTGTTATTCATGTTCTAGATTAGGTTCTATTTTTGGGATTTTAATGTATAGATTTTGGTCTTTTCATAGTTTAGAGCATATTACTTCTTGTAATGAACTCTATTATGTTTAAATGATTGATGTAAGTTATTTAGCTTGACTTGATGATTCTTACATTAATCTTGTTGCTTGTATTCTCATAGTGACAATGGGGAGAAAACTATGAAATGTTTTCAAGGCATGTTGATAGAAAAATGGATAGTCAATTGCTTAGGAACTTCCTTTGATGGGTTATGCTAGTTTCCTTCTTCATGTGCTTTGTCATTTGCTTGAATGCTTGATGGTCTTTAGCTTAAGATAATATATTTGACTCTACATCCTAGTTTAGGTAGTTCAATGTGTTAGCTTTTGAAGGATCATTCTTGTGCCAATTTAATGGATCTCTTAACAAATATATGGTAACTAAGTGTTGTCATATATTTCTTGACCATTGCATTTATTGTCCATCCCTAATTTAGACTTAATCTAGCATGTACTTAGGGTGTAGTGTGAATTCATCTCCTTAGTCTTCTCTACCTAGATTTCTCTTTCTAAATGTATTACAACTTTATTGTTAATGTATCTTTGAATTCCTAGTTTAGTGACAAACAAACAAACCTTTATAAACCCCCTTATCATTCTAAGAATGATTCTAGACATTTAGGTTGCCTTAGACTAGCGCAGTCCCAGTGGTTCGACTTACCCGTCCAATAGCCCTATTTTACAATGATTCGTGCTATTGCGAAGAGGGTTGATTTATAATTGATTTCGACCGTCGATCATTATACAAAACCTAAATTAATTCAAGCCCTAGCAGAATCCAAATCAGCCCAGAGAAAACTTAATTAAAACCTGCGTCGGCTACCTACGTGACTTCTAAAAACAAAGCCCTAATTATAATTTCATAACAAATAATTAATTAAAATACTTTCTAAATTAAAACATTTAATAATCAATTCAATTAAAGAAAACAATAAATTCCAATGTAACGTAATACAGAAAATAAAAAATAAAAAACAAGTTTATAATTAATACAGAAAATAAAATACAATTTAATGATTAATTAATTCACAAAATCACCATTAAATAACAAGTCATCAATTATTACAAATAAACATACCAATCAACAAGTTAAACAATTTAAAATTCAAATACAATTTAATAATTCAATTAAAATAATAAATTAAATACCAGGACTATCCTTTTGAAATTAGGGGTATTACAGATTATACTAGATGCAAATTAAACTAAGGTAAACAATAATGCAATAGAAAGAATAAAAGAGAGAGAGATCTTGGGGTTTAGAGATCACTACTAAGCATAACTTTTCTACACCTTTAATGAATGATTAATAAGGGGAAGGACATGTATTGCAACAAAGTGTGTGTGTGTGTGTGTGGTTGTTCCAACAAGCATGGATGACAAATTAAGCATATATTATCTAAACAACATGGTGAATAGCACAACATATCAAATTAAGCCATTAATCTTTTCTTTAAGCTCACAACTAAACACATCACAAGGTTAGAGATATATGTTACTTACTTTTCATAAGTATGGAATATCAAGCATGGATTGTCCTCCCATTTAACAACTACACTACAACTAAGCTAATGACATGAAATTAAACTAATTAAACTAAGGGAGAGGTACAATCCATCAAGAAATGAGTATGAACCATCAAATAAACCACAAGAACATGACATTAAGCACTATGTCTTGACAATCTCTAAATCTATAGCATCAATACACATAGACATGTATCAATAACACAAAAAATAGAGACAAACACATGAACATCTATTTTAGCATACATAGACATATGGATAGAATGAAATGATCAATTGGAAGCATTAAATCACATAAATCATTGAATAAACAAGATATATATATATATATATATATATATATATATATAAGTGTCAAGACATGAATCACAACACAAATCCCCTCAAAAATACATAAATCAAGAAGTAGAAAGCATACTTAGGGCTAACTCTAGCCCCAAGAGGATATCTAGCCACTCATGGATGATGTCCTCCAAACCTCAAAGGCAAGTTCCATGGAAGAAATTTGCTCCTTGGTTGATGAAGAGTCTCCAATGGTGTCTCTAGCCTCCTCCTCTTCTTTTCTTCCTCACTAAAAGTTCTCTAAAAATCCTCGTAGATGAATCTACAAGGTATGATATGATATGATGTAAAAAGTAATCAGTATCCTTATATAGGTAGGTCAAATGACACCCAAAATGAGTTGGGGTTGTACAGCAAATATTCCCCAATGATTGGATAAATGACAACTTTTTGTAAGCTGGAAATTTAACTTTTTCGCACTGGAGGAAATTCAATCGATCGAACCTTGGACTTGGATCGATCGAACATGGCTGAGATCTATCGAACTTAGGCTGGATCGATCCTCAATGGCGGCGCCTTTTTGAATTAAAACAAATCTGAGATATTTTGAAGATATTTTTGGGAAAAGGACAAAAGCGGTTGGTAGGGTGGTACAACTGGATAAGATCAATCATTTGGATAAGAACAAGAATGTTCGATCGATCAGAGTAAGAAGTTGGATCGATCAAACTTTTGAGATCTTTGAACAAAGACAAACATGGCTCAGGTCCATCTTAAAGTGCTGAGATCGATGAAAGTTGGATCAATCGAACTTTTCTTGAGATCGATCGAAGTTGTTGAAATTCCACCTTTTGCTTCCTTTTGTTCTACTTTGCTCCTTTCTTTGAATCATCCCAGAATTACTTCAGTTATGCTCTTATTTGGCTGAGTTGGCTTATTTTGGGGATAAGTACCTGAAAATGGAAATAACACGAAATCAATACAAAACGGTAAAATAAGATAGATAAAGGTTCTAGAATACCTAAGCTTAAGGGGTTTAAATATGCACTTTTCAGCGCTCATCAGTTTATATAGAGTTTAGAATGTCCTAATCCCTTTGAAAATATGAAAAATTCATGCATAGGACTTGGTACAATTCTAAACCAACTAGGAAAGAAATCAGGAAAAGGAAATTGAAAACTGTATTGTGAACAGAACTCCTTGAACCGGTGCAGTTGGTTATTTCGAAACTAACTTGAAACCTTGAATCGGTTCAGAGGGGCTGAACCGGTTCAAGTTGACCAGAACTTGAAACTTAGTTCTTTTCAGCCTGAAAACACTATTTTGTAAGTTTGAAATAATTACCAAGTGTAATATGTGTCCTAACCTTTAAAAATTCCTTCCTAATATGTTATTCTTACCTTTTTTCTTCAAATGATCTAAATTGTGGTAACTTTGAAATACCTTTCTAATTCCGTAGTCGCCGTCGATCTTGTTAACTCACAGTACAAGTAACTGGAATTATAACTCGATATGGACTTGTTTTGTTTGCGATAATTGCCAAAAATAAAATAATATCTCACATTTTCCTCTACGCTCACTATTCATCTCTTCCTCCGCTCATAAACCCAGATCCAATAGCCAGCACCATGTTTACCATTATTTCTCTCTCTATCCATTAAACTCTCTCTAAAACCCATCAAATACAATAAGGAAATCATCTGTGTCCATCACCGGCATACACAAGCATGGCGTCGTACCATTCTCTGTGCTCACCGGAGCACTGAACCCACCAGAGTACATCACTGCCGTCCTCGCCAAGCAAAAAGCTCATTATGCTCACAACGGGACTTGCGACCTACAGTCTTGCCGTCTTGAGACTCTTGTCATTTATCGCCACTTCCAGCTAGCATTCCAAGGTTCTTAAGCTTCCTCGATGCTGGTACGTAACTCAGGATGGCCGGAATCTTGTGCTCCGGTGAAGTGGGCGTTGAGCACTCGGCCTCCTCGTTGCTCTCTATGTTTGATTGTGTTTGAATTATACAGTTGTTGTTGCTAGGGTTAGTGTCATCGAAGGGGGAGAAAGGAGAGGCATTTGGGATTTGTTTTCACTAATGATAAGTTCTTCTCACTGGCGTTCATGGTGTGAAATTTGATGCTCTCACCGAACTTCAATGGGGAAGGTGGTGCTGGAGGAAATGTTAAAGTTCTGGTCAGAGAGGATGTAAAGGGTGCCGTGGAGTTGGAGAGGTCAAAGTCAGGAAGAAACTATTCCGACAAGATGAGAAGACGAAGAAGGTGGGAGAAAGAAGGATCTAGGTTTATGAGCAGATGTTAGAAATGTCATTTCAATATTCAAATCGGTCAATATAAAAATTAAAGAGCAAAAATATCAATTTATTACCATTGACTATCTTTGACAACTGTATCAAACTTAAAGAAATATCTTTAATTCAAAATAAAATAAATTATATTTGTATATCTTTTTAGCAAACATCGTGTTATTATACTTTACCCTAAATATAAATACTCCAATTGAGGAACTTAAATAGACCATCTTCATTAATTTATGATTTCTGAATTTAATGGCACGGTCTAAAAGTCAAAAGAGGGTCTTGGAATGAAAGCAAGAGAACAATGGAAGCAAAGGCCCGATGAAAAAAGACAATCAGGTGTCCCTATCAATAAATAAAACGGGAGGCCACGTCCCTTGCGAAATCAAGTGGGCTCCATATATCAATGAGAAACCAACAAAACAAAACAAAACCTACTTGTTGCCGTAACTAGTACTACTATTGCACCGAAATCTCAACAAATCAACCATCTTTACGTGTGCATGTATTTATCTCACATATATTTTGTAATATATGATGTGTACATATATGTATATCAGTATATGTATTAATTATAAGTATAGATCCCATCCAAAATCTCTAATTTCCTCACCAATGACAAAAAGGTAGAGCAATTGGAGTAGTTCAGACTTCAGAGCTCCTTTTTATTTTTTATTATATATATATATATTTTTATTTACCTCATAAAACATCATCTAATTCACATCGAACACACGTATTTTTTTTGTTTTGCTATTTTGTATGCATTGGATAATTATCAAAAATGAATGAAAATTAATGAAATAAAATATTATTATTCTAATAAATCTACTTGTCAAAATATTGTTTTTCAATTTTTTGCTTAAACAAATACAAAAAATTGAACAAAAAGAAAAGAAAAAAAGTACTCAAACTATGCTTCACAGATCCATATCAGGAAATCAAAAAGTAAATTTATTAAAAACAAAACTAATAGAGATGTTGGACCTTCAACTTCAATTTCACTTCATCAAGCAATTAAATTAAAAACTATTTTACACTATACTTTTGTACTCTACTCTTCACTTTTTACTTTCTAATTTAAAAGATAGCACACATATCCTTCAAAAGTGTGATACAAAAATACTTTATTGATATTAAGTGAGACCAAGAACGGACATATTAAGGGACCATTGGAGGCGGCTTTCATTGAATTTTTTATTTTGTTTTAAATCACAAATAATTTTTGTTTGAATCTTAAAAATACCACTACCCAATTTTTTATTATAGTGTATTATATATTATTATTATTCAAGAACGCACCATCTCATACACCATTTTGAATTCGTCGCTGAATATGACAATGCGGTTTTTAAACTAAAATGGTTTTATCTCATTTTATAATTAGTGGAGTACCATAGTACAAAAATATGGTACCATTTTCGTCAAGTATTCATGGTCAAAACACAATTAAATTATGAAAATTTAACTTCTCTTGCATCTCAAATCCTAATATAGCATCAAGTAGTAAGGTTAATTAATTAGAGGTTAATTAACTTCTTAATTATTATTGTGAATATTCAAACATAAAAGCTAGTTAGGGTTAATTACAAATTTGCAATAGGCTTTAGTGTAGACCAAAAGTGTATAGCATATGTCTACACCCAAAAATCAGTAACCTTGTACTACAGTTGAATACATGATCAAATGTGTTTGTATTCTTTAAGGTACGTAGATCCTACGAAATTACAGGTTGGGTAGGTTTTTGCCAGTCTCGATGTGGCAGCACTACAAAGGCTATCTGTGTGTGTGTGTGTGTGTGTATTATATATAATATATGAATATATATTGCATCTCTTACTCTAAATGTAGGGGGCATTATTTTGCAAACGGGAAAGAAGGCTGATGATTGGGTTCACTGTTTCCTGCTTCTCGGTCTTTGGTCTCACCACTCAAAAATGCTTTCCCAATGAGACTAAAAGTTCTTCAATCACACTGTATTGTGACTCGTTAAAATGTGTGAAACTAAGAAGTGGAGGTTTGGGAGGAGTAATTGGTTATTTTTCATGGGTAAAAAAGGTCTTCAGTCACTGTATTTTTTTGACTAAAAGTGTGTGAAACTAAGAAATAGGGGGTAGGTAGTGAGGTCTTCAACCAATGGTAACATGGGGTTATCAGAATTTAAGTGTAAAAATAAATAAATAAATTTTTGGACTTGATTTGGGTAACCAACAAACTTAAAATATGTGGCCAAGCTTGTTTCTTGTCTGTACTTTGGTGAGATAGTAAATGTTCAGACTAATTTATACAAGTTTATCAATTGGTAAATTATTTTAAAATTTCAACCAAACCAAGAAAATATGGGAAACAATGATTTTGTGTGCAAAATTTAAATGAGAAATAATTTTTGAGGCAAATTATTATTATTATTTTTTAAACCAAATAATAAGATGAGGGTGATATCAGGAGAGGATAGCTTGAATTTAGAACACAATGGATTGTTCTTGATCAAGTGTTGAAATTGTAATATAACAAATTGTGAATAAACAACTTAAAGGGGTGAATGGTTGAACTTATTCTTTTATTTGATTTTTATTTTAAATTAAATTTATTAACATAAAAGTAAATTAATCACCTACAAAGCAATAAAAGTAATTAAAAAGTACACTTGGAGAGACACCTAATTTTTAGGAAGAAACCTAGTTGGAAAAGTATTCCAACAATCGAAAAAACCTCGAAGATTGTCGCACGATCTCGAGAGAAAAAATTCAGTATGTATGAAATAAAGTCTAATGAACTTTGACTCAAGCTCACTCTATCACTCTACCAAAAACCAATTGATGACCCTCTCTAACTTTGCAACTCTCCCATTCAATAACTCTCGACTTCAACCTTAATCTTAATCTCTGTAGAAAGATCGCTGGTAGATCAATCAACACTCCACGAACGTCTTAATTCCTTCAAAGTGTAATTTTCTCCTCATTTTCTTCGAAATCTAAGATTTTGAAATAGAAAATAAATTATGCTTTACGGTTTGTAGAAATAGAATCTTCAATTATGCAAACCATGATCGAACAATAAACAACAGTCTAAATCACTCTAGTGTATAGGTGCGTGCTCTAAAAAACAAAGAAATAAAAAACTCTGAAAAACTCACACAAAGGCTCTTTTTAGGGTTTTGAAATCTTCAATAAAAAAGCCATGTAGAATTATGTGTGAATATTAGTTTATACAGAGAATTAGAGAGCCCTTTCAGGGTTAGAAAACATGTCCAATTTCATACAAAAACCTCCCTCTAATTCATACTTAAAATGTATTAGAAGTTGATATATAAAAACAATCACTTTCCTTTTTGGTTCAGAAAAGTGCAACCAGTTGGATTTATCCCGATTAGTGTTTTTCATCAAGGAATGGAATCGGTTCTAAAATGTGTGTAACCGGTTCTACTTCTAAAAAACCCTAAGTACTCTATTCCAACTTCAAACCTATTCAAAGTGACCCTCACACACTTACCTTGACTATATGTTGTCCATTGTCCAATAGAAATTGTTGTAACGTCACTTGAATTTTTTGCTTCCAAAACCGAGACTCAAAGAAACAGAAAAATTACAAGTCCTTTGTTGATCACCGAAATATGCCAATATACATTTTATATTTCACACAAACAACTATTTGAAATGCTAAACCGGTAATATGTTAATTTAGTGTAATTCATGGTTTTTGGCTATTAGAAGGAATTGTTTGTACTATTTTTGGGAGAGAGTGATTGATTATAAGAAAAATTGAAGTGTCGAAAAATTAATTTGGATTCATGTTCGGGACGATATTGTTTACTTATCAAGGAGACAAAAGGAAAAATATTGTTTTAATCGATCTAAAGAAAGTCTAGAATAGACCAGCTAGATATCTAGTATGGATAGTTTTGAAAAGAAAAAAACAAAGGAGTTTTTGACATAATAGATGGCATGTATATGGATATGTGATTATAGTTAGAACGGTCGTGCGAGAAATAATATGTGAGCTTTTGTTTGCTGGTGATACTATTTTGATTGATGAAACTAAAGAAAAACTCAAAAATTATAAGGGTTTAAAATATGCAAGAATAAAATTTAATATATGCAGCGTAACTTTAGTAAATTTAGAAACAAATATAGAGATAGTAAAGATTGATAATCAAAACATACAAGAAAAATGAACATTCATATCAATAGGTCAGTCGCCCCTGAACTTTTACTTCTCAAAGAGAGTTTATAGATTCAAATTTTAATGAACATGAGTGTGTAAGTACCAACTCAGAAATAATAATAATAATAATAATAATAATAATAATAATAATAATTCATGTTATTTGGACTTAATGATTCATAATAAAGAGAAAAAGGAGATATTATTGGAATCAATGCTTGATGGGTTAAATGGTATTGTCCAACATTTTGCCACATAAAATATGAGGGTCTAATATTTGTTTTGTAGAACTTTTCTTTCAATCTTAATGGTATAGACAGATAAAAAATAAAAATAAACTAGACACGCTTATAAACAACATTTGCATAGAGTAAGTCGTATAAACGTGAATGATGAAAAATGTTAGACAATAAACAACATTTTTATAGAGAGTTAGGTGTGCACAAAAACTTGTTAGAATCGAAAAATTGGTACGAATCTAGCTTCGATTGGGTTCTGATTTCAAAATTCAAGAATCGTTACATTACAACTCAGTTCTAGTTACAGATCTTTTAGGACCAAACTGAGCCAAACTATACCTAAAATAATAATAATAACATTGTATAAAATTCACTTATATGATTACATCTGGAAAATTAATAGTCTTTCTTTTTTTTTTTCCTAGTTGCTACTCATATATAATTGTCTCTTCTGAAACTTGAACCCTTGACCTTTCTTTAGGAAGTAAGAGATTGATACTGCTAGGCCATTGGCCCGTTGGTAAAAAAATTAATAGTTTAAAATTTTAATTCCAGTCAAAAGAACCCTAAGCAGTAAACATCGCTCTCTTATACTCTAAGGCCTCCCTTAGAGCCACAATAATGTAAGGATTCCTAAATACTGCAACTATGGTATGAAATAACTGTTGGGATTTTTGAACGACCTCAGGATGCATTCTATTATATGGAATTGGAATTTGTGGAATTTGAGAAAAACAACTAAGAAAATTGGACCAATTTTTTTTCAAATTCCACTAATTTTAATTTCAAAGCTCCAATTTCATGCAGCTGAACACACCCTCATAGTAATTGGATTGTAATTGACATTTTACGCTAATGGAATATGTGGTTAAATGCTTTTACATATACTGTGAATAATGTGTATTGATTATTTCATGAAATGGATTGAGGTGTCCTATGATTATATAGGTTGATTTATGAATATGATGGATGTTCATATGCGGAACTAAATGAATCAGGGATAAACCTTATTTATCATATGTACTAATTCGGTAATAAATGATGATTTTTCTATTTGCGAAGAGTTGGAACAAATGAATGATGAGTACGGAAATTGAAACTATCATCATAATAATTTACTCCTTATTATTGTTATAGCATGATAACTCTAGTTATGAGAATTGAAGCTATGAACTCTTGTTTTGGTTTAGTAATTATTTTGCTTTATTTGATAGGCTCAATGGTTCATAGACCGGTTATTTTGGATAGCTATTGGATCATTGAAATTTGAAAATAGTCTTAATATTACATCTACGCAGATATTTAATTTTACGATGATTAGTTTAATTACGGTAAATCCTAGCATTTGGTGTTTTTGTTATGTGATTAAACGGGAATAATCAAGGAGTAAAATTAAGATTTAGTCATCCATTTGAAATGATGACTTTGATTAATCATTTGTTAATTTGCGTAGGGGGGTTGTAATGTAAATTAACAAGGAGGTTTAACATTTCCTTAATTGGAGTTCAATTATGATTATATAGTGATAAACATGTCATGACCCGGGTTTTTATTTAACTCGGTGGGTCAGTGATGAACTGAGGATTGACCCAATAACGGATCCAGATGCGGAAGTAAGAAACAAGATAATAGTCTTCCAAGGCATACCACACCTCTAAGACACGAAGATGACCCTCCATGAGATTAAGGAACTCAAGGGACACAAAAATGTGGGAACAAAGGATAAACCTAGGTCTCTAGAGATACGAACCATCCCTAGGACACTATAGTGACCTTCCATGAAGTCACGGAACTCAAGGAAATAACCGGAAGCGGAGACTAGGATAAAAAGGTTAAATGGTACCTTATGGTACCAATGACAACTAAGGGAACAAAGTCTAGTTCAAACTAGACCATGTACGTCATTAAATGGCTTGTACAAGATCAACGAGGTCAAGTGGGAACGAATGAAACAAGGTTAACCTGTCTAGGCAACAAACCAAGCAAGACCCACAAGACAACTCCATTTCGGTCAACTGAAATGGAGCTTCGGTCTGCCGAAATGAGCCAGGAAGAGAAGGGGAAATGAGCCTTCAGTTCGGTCGACCGAAATGACAAACCGGTCGACCAGTTTGTGGCTCGAGAAAAAAAAAAGGGAGCTTCGATCGACCGAAATAGAGAACTGGTCGACTGAATTGGGTCTAAACCATAAAAATGGCTACTAGAATTGGAGTTTTTGCTGAATAATTGAAATCCAAAGGGGTTCGGTTGACCGAAACAAGCCATCGGTCGACCGAAACTGGTCGAAAATGTGCATATGAACTTGTTATGCACCTAAATTGAAGAAAGGACTTTAAGTCTTATTTGAAACCCCCATGGTATGATCAATTTTCATTATAAGCTAATGTGTGATGATGTGAACATACACGCAAGTGTAATATAGCATTTTAAACATGCTACAATAGCCTACGGCCTCATTACATTCCATTTACAAGATTTGATATGACAGACCTCCAAAGTTGGAAAAGTTACTTTTTTAAACAAAAGGCAGCGCCAAATGAGTACAAGTGCAAATATGAACATGCTTGGCCCTTGGCCTCATGTTATACATGTTGAATACAATGAAAAAAGTGTACTTATATACATATTACACAAATGGAATCAAAGAATATAAGTTTGATACAAAATGCTACAACAATGGCACTTCATGCTAACATTTGCATGAAATGGAAACTCGAAGTTACAAGCCATCTCAATGAACGACAAGCATCACGAACCAAGTCTTCGTACCTGAACAAATCCCCTAGTAACTTGGGGGTGAGTAAACAAGTTTACTCGTAGAGAATGAACATGCATTGACTCGATTTCTTTAGAAATTTTTAGACTACATGGAACAGTTCAAAAGGATGATGCCACCTAACGTCTGTGTCAAAATGAGACTCATGAAACATCCTAAGCTACATTAGAGCAATATCAACAAGAATCATGATAGATATACATATATGAAACGAGTCGAGGTTGGGATAATCCAAAGAACACGACAAGTTTACAATTGAACATGAATCACATTATTAATGTAATTTAACAAGATTAGAATGATCCAATTAACACGACAAGAATGATACTTGAATATGAGTTAACAAGAATTACATTATCAATATAATTAACATGATTAGAACACTCCAATTAGCAAGACAAGAAAAATACATGAAATCAAGGATAATGCATAATATATATGCAATGAAACAAGATTGGAGCATTTCACATAACATGACAAGAAGTATACATGGATATAAGTTAACAAGAGTTACATTATCAATGCAATTAACATGATTGGAGCGTTCCAATTAACACGATAGGTGCAACACACGAAATTAAGAACAAGGCATAATATCTATGCAATTAAATAAGGATGGAATATTCCATGGAACGCGAAAAGAGTTGTACATGAAATCAAGAATAAGACATAATATCTATACAAGTAAACAAGATTGGAGCATTTCACATACACAACAAGTTTAAATCTTCAAGAAATAGCAACTTAATATTTAAAGAGTGAAATCAACCAATGTGGAAAACTCGGATATCGCCCGGATTAAAACCGTACTCTTGAGATCACTTTAGGGTTACTAACCCATGGGTACCTTTCCCCTAGTGCGCACTATAGTTGTAGAGGGACATTCCCCCGTACTGGAACCAAGTCCTAGCCATGTCAATTCTTGATTGATATCCCAAATCCCAAAATCAACAAGTTATACAAGTCAATATTGTATCAAAATACAAGAAATGCATTAACCACGTTTCATACACACAAAGATTTTGGAACACACAAGTCATGCCCTAAGTTCATCAACTATGATGGCATGTGAAATGTTAAGAAATCACAGTGTGCATCTATATAGACTAGAACCAAGATATATAGCACAAGAAATCCATTGAAATAAATATACCACAAGTATAAGATACATGATTCAATTACCTACTAATCAACACACGTGTAATTAAATCATTCCAAGACAATTGTACAAGTCTATGAGGTACATTAATGAAACCAAGATACAAGGGGTCATGATTAAATCGATGGAAGCATAAAAGGGAGATTTAATCTACTTAAAGGATTAAATTATCAAGATTACATAGCAAATTCTAATTTTCTACGAACAAGGCATGTCAAGGATCATGTCAAGAGCAAGTTCAATATCAAGTTACAAGTTCATTTCATACAAGACACAACTGTGCGAATTAAATTTTATACAAAGGAAATAAATAAATGTAAGCCTCAAAACTTATCCGATTATTCTCAAATTGATACACGTGAAGGAAACTTGTCAAGGAAATCATGACTACTTAGTTAGAAACTTAATCAAGCTCATAGAATCATTGAATGGATTTTAATTAATTCTTTTAATTAAAATCTCTAGATTTTGAAATTCATCTAAATGATCTCAAATTAATATATGTCATATAACATGTCGAGACTTGATTTAAAAACATGATACAACTACATTTCATGCAAGGTACGGCCATGAGTATTAAACTTTAATACTAGAAAAATAATAAATGAAAGGTTTCAAAATCTAATCAAACATGCTCGATTTAATGTATGTGAAACTATATGACATGCACATCATGAATATCAAGTCAAAAATCCAATGGAGTGAATAGTGCACATGGAATAATTTAATTAATCAAATTAATTAAATATTACTAGATTTCAAAACATCTCTGATTACTCTCAAATTCACCTATGTTGAAGAGCATATTAGGGCCTAATATAATATGCTAACACATATTGATTTCAAGTTAGTTAAGGTCACATGAATTAAATATTTACTTAAGATAAATATTAAATAAAATCTTCAATACATGTTCAAAAGTCCTCAATTTAATATATTTTAATGACCATATCGAGGGGTAATATAATACCATACCACAAGTTTAAAACATGTTATAACTTATCGAGAAAATCAAATCATACAAGAAAAAAAATAAATAAAAATTCTAGATTTGATATCTAAGAATGTAAATGAGTTGTATAAGCATCACAAGCATGCTATGTAACAAAAAAATAAATTATAACACCCCCTACCTCAATTTAAGATGAAAATCTCAAATTTCCACCGAAAGAAAAGTGCTCCGAATCTGATGATACCGAAGGGTTTTGTTGGGGACAACACGGTGAACAAGAATCCGAAGGAAGCCCCATAAAAATCACAACTTGACTTCAAACCCGAACTCAAGAAATGGTCAGAAATGGGTTCTAATAAGGGAGAAAGATAGAGCACGACGAGGGAAACAATAAACGTTAAAGCCGAAGACTTTTCACTTAGGAAAAGTTGATCAAAGGAGGAGAGAGAAAGTGGCAGCTCCATGGGCATCCATGGCTGCCAGCCAAGAGAGGAAGAAGAAGAGAAAAATCTGATTTTTCTTCTTTAAGTCCCCTATTTATAGAAAATCTCAAAAAGTGCCCCGAACGGGTCCCGCTGGGTCTGGAAAAGTGAATTTTGAGCAAACGCACTCAAATGGCAAAACTCTATGAATGAAAAAGATTTAAAATGAGAAAACATGAATAACGGAAGAAACATTGTCGAAAACCGAGTCCCGAGTAAAGAGATATGCCCCAAACAAGTTCGGCGGCAACTGGTGTCAGAAATCCTTAAAACTGGGGAAAACGTCCAGAATGGAATTCTAAGAGTACATGACTCGACGAAATGTGAAAATGAATCCCGTACGAGGATCCAGGCTCCAAACGAGGTATCTTTGCAATAACTTTCGTTAAATGCACAATGGCCCCTCCAAAAAGTGAAAACTGCACTAATGCCCCAGAACGAAAATATCTTCCAAAAATATTTTCTTAAAAACTCCTAAAATAAAATATCTTCAAAAGATATTTACAAAAAACACTCTAAGAAAAGAAAAAGATTCTGAAGAACTGTGCATCCATGCCCCTATGAACACTGTGAGCTACCAGAGTACTTTCTTACAAAAGTAAAGATACGTATTTCGTGAAAACCACTTCGAATGAAAACACGTGAAGTCAAAAACTAACTTCGAGCACGAAAAGTGAGGTTTTGCCAACAAAGTGACAAACGGGGAAAAGACAGAATAGGGAAAATGACGAAACAGGGAAAAAGACAAAAAGTGAATAGTGTCTGAAAAGTGAAAATGTGGAAATGACTCGGTCCTCAAAGGAAGTTGTCAATCCAAACAAAAGTCTCAAAAACCATTTCTGATCACTCGAGATGACTCTAAACGACGAGAAATAGAACTCAGAAAGGAAAATTAAACGGAAAAAAAATTTATCCATAAAATTTCGGAAAAAGGAACCGTTAATGTGTAAAATTTCAAAAAAATTTATCCGTAAAATTTTAAAAAAATTTATCTGTAAAATTTATCCGGGTCATTACAAAACAAATATTTGTTCAAGAATCCATTTCCTTTCAATAACAAATGCTATCATTTTGATGTGTCTTCATTCTGCTTTTGTATTATTGTTAGTGAGTTTGTTACTTTGTCTTCTCTCTCTGGCTCTATATATATATTCAAAAAATAAAAAGAACCGTTGTTCGAAATCAAATCGAATCGGTCTTTAATTGTTCAGTCAATTCTAGTTATAATTAACTTAGAATTGAACTGATTCGGATTGTGCGCACCCCACTTTGAGTAAGTGGTGTAAATGCGAGATAAGGTGTATTGCAACGAGATAATAAATAATAGAATTTGAAATTAGTACATTATAGTTAAAAGAAGTATGAATTAGAGATAAAATGAATAAAAACCGATTAAAATAGTTACCACATATATAAAAGAAGACGATTAAGGACACCGTTGAAATAGCAACATGGTCCGTATGAATTACAGTCATTGGTGGCAAGGAATCAAATATATATAGTTTCAATTATTACAAAAATCCTTGTTAAATACGCGGACAATTTGTGATGACTCTCTTTAATAACGTAACGGGTAGTATTAATAAACTAAAAATATATATATATATATTCGGGAGCTAATTTTGATAACCTAATTCTTCTCTTCATTTTCAAAATTAAAAAAAAAACAAATAAAAAATAAAATAAATAAAAGAATAGAAAAAGAATGTGAAATTACCAAACTAGACATGATATTTAGCAGAGTTTGACATTAGTAGGGATGGCAAAGTTTGACATAACACGCTAACAAGACTCGAATATGACGCGAGTTAAACGAGTTTTGGTTAACCTTAATCAGGTTCGAATCGTAAATGAATTGACACGATTAACTCGTTTAATTAATTATGTCGTATCTGAGTTGAGGAGTTCAATATGTTTATACACGATTAACTATATGCATGTCATAAACACATTTCTATTTGGGTTTAAAACTTATATTTTGTTTGAATAAATAAGTAATTAAACAGGTTACATTTGTAACTCGTTTAATAAATAGGTCGAAATAACGTTGAAGGTTCATAATACGATTATTAAATGGATTGTGTTTGTATTTACGCGTTTAGTAAAATATCACATAATTATTACTCCCTCCGTCCCATAATAGTTGTTCATCTTTCCTTTTTGGATTGTTCTAAAATATTTATATATTTACCAAATTTAAACAACATATTTCACATCTTTTTATAAAATATTTTTAAAATTTTAAAAAATTTCAAACTTGATTATATATATATTTAGATTTGAAAAGGTAACTTTGTAATTTTTAAAAGAGATAATATAATTATTACATGTTTCCTTAAAATGTTGTACTCTTTATACGTGGGATATCTAATATAAAACAAAAGGAATAAATATGTTCACGTAATTAAACGAATATCTTTACATGGACGCGACGCAATTAGGAGCATTGACCCAAATTCAACTACCCATTGGATTCACGTCATATTACCCGAATTTCTCGATTTGTAAGAAGAAGAGACAAATCGGGTGTGATAATAAGGTTGAACAGGGAGGCTAATATGGTCAAATAAGAAACGCCACCCCCCTAACAAATTCTCCATGTCCGCCAGCCCGGATCCTTCGCGGCCTTGTTTCAGACCATTTTTCTTCCCCTCTGCACCCCCAAAAAGTCCACTAACTCTGCTCATCACTTTCTCTCTCTACATGTACACATATACATATGTATACACGTATATACATATTATTATAATATAGCAATATTTCATCACCTTTTTTTCTCTCTCTGCTTTCTGTCCCTCTGGTTTTACGCCGGATGGCAGATGAAACCGCCTCATCATCCCATTCGTAATCTCACACTTGCTCCTCATCAATGCGCTCTCTCTTTCTCTCTCTCCAAAAACCTTCACTTTCTCTCTCTACACCTTCCTTCGACCCTCTTCTACTAATTCCTCCTTCACCAAACTCTTATCTCTCTCTCTCTCTGGTACTAATTAAAGCGTATTTGTTGTTTTCCGAAGCTTTTATTGAACTTGCATGAACACTTTTCAAGTTCCAGTTCATCGATCCACATAAGACTCTTCTCTCATTGTGAGAATGGGGTTGTGATTTCGTAACGCTAGCTGATCAGAGGTACAGTAAAAAAAAAAAAGTACTGGGTTTGATTTCGGTTTCAAGAATCGATTTAAATTTTGTTTGTTTGTTTGTTATCAAATTGTGATGTGTACCATGTGTTTGTGTTTTTGTTTGGTTGTTTACAGCTGAGTGAGAGGGTTGAGAGATTGATTCACACACACACACACACACACACACACAAACACACACACACACATATATAGAAAATAGATGGCTCCGGAGACTAACTGGCTTTCGTTTTCGCTCTCGCCAATGGAGATGTTGAGTTCGACCTCGCAGTCTCAGGAGATGCTACCATCGTCGACCACCAAACTCGTGCCGTTCGATGGCTCGTCAAATGATTCTCAGCACTACTACTTCGTCGATAACTTCTATGCACACGGTATACTTGTTTTTCATTTTATCCAACTCGAATCTGAATCTGTATATTTCTGATTCAAATCTCTGTTTGGTTGCTCAGAAAGAGGAAAAGGAAAAAGAAAAAGAAAACGAAACGTATAGAGAGACTTATGCTATTTCAGATATTTTTTCAAACAGTGAATATGTACTCAAAAGACCAGTTGCACTAGTTTAAATGAAATTTTTGGGCTTTTTGATTCTTTTTTCTTTTCTTTTCTTTTCTTTCATCTCTTTTTCTCAGCAACCAAACGAAGCCCACTGCATGAGCTGTTCTGGGGTTGTAAATTGAGTTAATTTAAAGCTCGAGTTCAGTGGCTGAGTTGACTCGGTTTTTGCTTTCGCAGATTGGGCAAACCCTAAGGGTCAAGCAGTGTATACAGAAAGTGACAATCAAGTGAAAGAAGGCACAGGACAAAGCATTGGCGATTCATCCATTTTCACAAGCTTCGTTGAATCACAAATGCAACATCCTCAAGTTCCGAAGCTGGAGGACTTTTTTGGCGGCGATTCGACGACGACTCAGTTGGTCCGGTACGCCGACGGCCAAACGGAGACACAGGACTCGTCCCTGACTCACATCTACGACCAGAGCGTTTCGGCTTACTTCAGCGACCACCAAGACTTCAAAGCCATAGCTGCGACCACAGCTGGGTTTCAAGCATTCTCCACCAACTCGGGCTCGGAAGTGGATGACTCGGCCTCTGTGGCCCGGACTCAGCTCAATGGTGTTGAGTTTGCGGGTCAGTCCACTGAGTCAGGGACCGAGTTGGCCTACCCTCAGTGTACTAATGGTGGTTTGACACTAAGCGTTAATACCCAGAAAGAGAAAGCCATTGTTTCGGCCGAAACAGAGAGTTGTAAGAAGATCACTGAAACATTTGGCCAAAGAACTTCGATTTATAGAGGAGTTACTAGGTAATGATCTCTATATTTGTTTTAAGTTTCATTGTGTGTGTGTGTGTATATATATATATATATTGGGTATGTGTTCAATTATTTTTGATTCATAGCTATGTTACTGTATAAGAAAAAGGTCGTTTGTGTTGTGTTGATGCAGACACAGATGGACAGGAAGATACGAAGCGCATCTATGGGATAACAGCTGTAGAAGGGAGGGCCAGGCGAGAAAAGGGCGTCAAGGTTTCCTTCTCTCTCTCTCTCTCTCTCTCTCTCTCACACACACACACACACAAACACACACAAACACACATTTTTCTCTCTCTTGATTTTCATCATGTTTATATGAATACAAATCTATACGGAATGGATAGATATTGTGAATCTAGAAAACATTAATTTGTTTCTCAGGTGGGTGCGTGGGGTATTTCTTTCTTTCAAATCAGTTCAAATCAGAGTTTTGATGATGATTGATTGACTGATGGCATCATATATATAAATATATATATATATATAATTTACGCAGTTGTACTTTCTCTGTGTTCTTTCTTTCTTTTTCTTTCACTGATTTGATCTGATGGGCCGCCATTTTGTTATTGTTTTTGTGTTCTTGGTTTGTTTTCTTCTACAGTACTACCTCTTATTCTTTGTACTCCATTACACTCTTCACCCAGAAAAATAAAAATGGTGAAATTGTCCTGCAGTTATTCGAACCCTTTCCATATTTTCTGGTTACAACCTTTACACACTGCCACAGGTGGTTTACATATATACCTCTCAGCTAGTCTGAATGCTAGTAGCGTCTGAAACCGTGCAGTTTTATCAGATGGCTTTTACTTTTGCTTTTACTTTTTACTGGGACCAGAGGCTCTCAATGGGTTTGACCAAGTCACTCAATTGAAATTTAAATGCAATGCACACCAGGTGTTTGGTAGAATTTCAGAGCGAATAAAAATTTTGCACATAAATATATATATACTATATTGGGTATTTATTAAAGGAAAATTTTAGTATACTTTAACAAAGATCTAATGGAATGTTTGGGAAAAGGTTACATCTTGACTAGAACAGCTTTGTAGTAGCTTGGACAAATATCGAATGTGGTCCAAAGTTTTCGGCTTAAAATTGCGGGTCAGCGGCCACTTTAATTTTAAGATTTTCATGTGTCATGATTAGGATCCAAGAATGTTATTGAAAGTGAAGTGTGATAATCTAGTATTTGGTTTGGTAGTCGAATCTAAAGCATCAATTAACCACCTAGGCCTTTTGGTATTCCAAATTAACTTTGTTTAGTGAATTTTTTTTTTTCATAGACCTTTTACTTTCTTTTTAGTTGTTACTGAAGTTCTTTACCTGACTTTGCATGAAATGTTGGATTGTGGATCATTGGCTGTTTACTCAAATGTGAATGTCGGTTCTACAGTATACTTGGGTAAGTGACTCCCTTGTTCGCTTTTCTCATCTCTCATCTCTCTTTTGCATTCCAAGACTATATTTATTTAAAGAATTTATATTTTATGTTAATTACAATGGAATTGTTTAAATTTTCAGGTGGGTATGACAAGGAAGAAAAGGCGGCAAGGGCTTATGATTTGGCAGCTCTAAAATACTGGGGTCCCACTGCCACCACCAACTTCCCTGTAAATATACTACGCACTTCTAGTTTTTCGTGTGGTTCAGTTGAATATCTGCCTGAAATTTTAGGTAAACACGAAGGTTTAGCTTAATACTAAACAAGATGGTTTTGATACCATAGGTTACAAATTATTCCAAGGAACTTGAGGAAATGAAACATGTAACTAAGCAAGAGTTCATTGCATCACTGAGAAGGTCTGCCTGCTTAGCCGCTATATTTTATAAATTATTAGATTTGCTATACAAATAATCTGCAGTGTCTGAAGTAATATCTCTGAAATCAGGAAAAGTAGCGGATTTTCAAGGGGAGCATCTATCTATAGGGGTGTAACAAGGTATGAACATTTCAATCCAATCGAACAATTCGTATTGTATCTTTCTTATCTTTTTTCAAACCATTTCTTATATATTAGAGTTGTATTTTTATTAACCAATGGTGAGACGTTGCAGGCATCACCAACAGGGCCGATGGCAGGCAAGGATAGGTCGTGTTGCAGGAAACAAAGATCTATACCTTGGGACATTTGGTAATATATTGTTTCATCTTCTCTTTCATCTTACTTGGTAATATATTGTTTCATCTTCTCTTTCATCTTGATGGCAAGTTGATAATCAGGCTGCCTTGGCACTATAAGCTCGTGAAAATCTTTTAATTGGATTTGGTTTCTGTCAGGATTAAGTAATGGGGAATATATAGACTCCTAACTTTATCCAATCCATTTATGATAATTTCTCAAGATCAGAGGAGTTTGAGCTCATCTGATACGTGTATGCTCATAGTGATAACCAGGCCGAAATGTATATTGTGCAATATCTTTAATTAGATTCGAAGAAGCAAACTCTTTAGAGGAGCATTTTGTTGAACTTAATAATCACTAGATCTAATTTATCCTTTCAGCCACTGAAGAGGAAGCAGCAGAGGCATATGACATAGCGGCAATAAAGTTCAGGGGTTTGAATGCAGTCACCAATTTTGAGATGAACCGATATGATGTTGAAGCCATTGCCAAGAGTGCGCTTCCGGTTGGCGGGGCAGCCAAGCGCTTGAAGCTCTCACTTGAGGCAGAGCAGAAACCATCTATAAACTACGAGCAGCAACCCCAATGCAGCAGCAACAGTAGCAGCAGCATCAGTTTTGCTGCAGTTCAGCCAGTTCCTGCTATCCCATATCGCATGCCATTTGAGACTGCATCAACGCTTTATCATCACCACCTCTTCCAGCAACTCCACTCCAACAATGTGGGCACTTCGTCGGATACCTCTGGCCCTGCCTCCTCCTCTGTTGTATCTCCAATGCCGTTATTGCCATCACCCGCTGAATTTTACATTTGGCCTCACCAGTCTTATTAGCAGGACCGACTAGTAAGTAACTTCGCCAGCAGTACCCTTCAGCTGCTGATGTTAACCACCAGCCCTAGATTGTGGTGTTCACTTTAGGCTGACCTTTATCTGACCCACCAAGTTTCGATTAGTTTAGCGTTTAACCATATAGCAGGGCTCAAACACAAGGTTCTTTGTTTGAATGCTAAAATTTTATTATCCTTGGGAGAAACTGGAATTTTGTAAGTAGCTTTTTTTCCATAGCTTAATGGGATGTTGTATGTTGAATGGGTTTGGGGCATCATTATTCTAGTCTGACAAGTTTAGGATCTACTCCCATTTTGGTTCTTGTTGGAGTTGCTCCTCTTGTTGTTAATTAATTATTATTGCGGAATTCTGTGCTAAATTATTAACATCTATGACCATATATATGTTAAGGTTGTTCATACTTGCAACATTTGTATCTCAAATGCTATGCTTTGGCACAAGAACCGTACTATAGGTCTGATCAGGAACAGTGAACCCTAGGTGAACCATCGGCCGGATCCTACACAGGTGCTTCTTTAGCGTTTGGTTTCGAAAAGGTAACATTCAACTTAGCAAGTTTACTATATTTCTGTCTTTTGATCAGTATAAACTAGTGCTTAGTTGGGTGAACATCTCTTCATGTCTTATATGTAACAATAATTTGAAGGGGAAAAAACTTCTAGGGTTTCTGGTGTGTCTTTGTCTACCCAGCCGAGTATCAGTACTTAAAAGTCTTTTGTTTTTATTTTTTTGAACGGTAAAGCAAATACACACCCCCCTTTTTAGTCCATGCCCGGGCTTGAACTCCTCTACTCTAACTGAAACTGGTCAGCTCGAATCTCTTTCTGTAACTGGGGGAATAGGAATTTGGGAGTAGGATTGATCCTAATCTGATTCTTCTTAGGACATGTAATGTTCTTTTTGAAAATTTTGCAGCTAGTCCATCCCAACCGAGATCATCTCTCTTAGTTAACCATGAGTCCGAAATTCCTGTGCCAAACCAAACCCTAATGCTTATAGAATATTAAGTGATCAAGTGATTCCTATCTCTTAAGTCTATAGTCACCCACCCCAATGTGGATTTAAAAGGTAACGTCAAATAGTATTCTTAAAAATATACATACAGGGAATTCCCGGCGTCTAGTAAAAAAAAAAAGATAAACAAGTAAAAGTTTTTCTTTTATAATTTAATTTTATTCTCTCCCTATATATCATGGTTCGGGAACGGTTAGTTTGTTTCGTACAGGCCGATTCGCAACATTTTTTCAATTTTACCGAAACTGATACTCACCCATATACCAAGAAGTCCTGATATGTACATGAGTATTGGCCAATTTTGTAAGAACCGTAACATTACTAACCGATTGATATCAGTTTTTCATAACGTCACTTTCTTAAAAAGTATAATTACTAATCATTTTTAAAAACGTCAATTTTGTTAAAAAGTATAATTACTAATCATTTTTAATAACGTCAATGACATAAATTCTTCAACCGTTCATTTCTTGTATTCACTAAAAAACACTAAATAGTAATTTTTCATTGAATTATATTGTAAAAAATTGTATACTGGTACATTTTAGCCTTGAGGTGTTAAAAAATTCACGATTTCATTTACTTAAATGACGATGAGATGGTTGTCCATTGCAATGCAATCGTGATCAATATCGCAACTATTGCTTTTATAATTATAGGTGCATAGGAATCTCATGGCTACAGCCCTATCCATTCCTTCTAACTCACGTCATGCATACCAGCACCTCCATCAACGATGCTTACGATTCCATTTCCAGGATTTGATGGTGTCGCGGTGGTTTCGCTTCTTTCTGGGATCTTGTTCGTCACCGGAGGTGGCTTCTATTATATCAGTAACTGATTTTCTCTTAAATTTGTCGTCTTCGATCATATATTATATGAATTAAAGTAAGAACAGCATAGAAGACACAATGGACCAAAGGAAATTATTATTTTTTTCCTTCTAATTTTCTGGCCAAACAAACAAGACTTTTATTTTATTTTATTTTTTTAATTTTGATTTTTGTAGCTAATTTTTGTATTTTTAATCACAAATGTGAGTACGATATTGGTCTCCCAAATAGTGAAGATTACAAGATGACTACTTAGTGTGTTTGTAGACACAGTACAATTAAAACTCCTAATGACATGAAGATGAAAGATAAAAGAAGACTAACCAAAAACCCAAGTTGTGAATATGGATGTTGCCGAGCCTTTTAATCTAAAATTTTCTATTGAAAAGTTAAAAAAATTATTATATGATCTCGGAATAATTGATCCATATTAATCATCAATTGACACGTACAAAAAAAGTAAAATAAAATTAGCATAAAATATGAACGCTTGTTTACGTATTGGTCCTGATCATGTAATGATTTTTCATTATTTCATTAAAGAACCCTGCAACAAACTTCACTTTCTCTTAATTGTCTTCCTCTAGTTCTTTTGTTCAACTTCACGGTTTGACCAGTCATGGTGTTGAGTTTTGAGACGACAAAGAGGGAGTGGTGGTGGGAGGGAGGTTCGGGAGGAGGAGGGGCGATGCTAGTGGTGCGGCCAGAGGATGGAGGTGGGTAGGGGTGGTGATGGTGGTGGTGACTGGTGGGTGGTAGCCATGGTGGTGATTTAGAGGGAGAAATTGAATAGAGTGAAAATTTGGAAAAGAATGGTTTAAGAAGTCAATTTGCAAAAGAATGGTTTAGAAGTCAATTTGCATAATGTAAAGGGGTAATTTTGTTCTAAATATATACAGAACTTTTTCTTTTTTAAAATTTTTTTTTTATACAGACATGTTAAATACATCATTAATTGAGTAAAATTGTCATTCGTATTTTAAATAATCCCAAAATTCGGAAAATGCATCATTTTCTTACTGAGTTTAAAATTTGTTTGTAAAAAAATAATAATAATAATAATTAAATGGTCATTGAGAAATATAAAAAGTTAGTACATCGCGAATTTACTTAACATTCCCAAAAAAATATATATGTATAGATATTAACTTTTGTGGTCTATTAATTAAAGTCAATTACAAAGTCTCACTCAAGCAACAGCAAAGGTATTTCACGAACCCAAGCGGTCCAACCCTTGACGAGCCGCGACCAAATCGGGTTCGACCCGTATGGCCTCCTCGAACGCCGTCCTCGCCTCCTCTCTCATCCCCTTCAATTCGTAACACTCACCCAACAAGCAGAACGCCTTCGCGTTATCCGAGCTCAGCCTCACCGCCTCCACCAGGTCCGCCACCGCCGAGTCGACCCGCCGCCTCCGATTCACCGCCACCTGCAGCTCCGCCCTCTTGAACAGCGCATCTCCTCGCTCCCTCTCCGAAAGCGACTTCACGGCCGGCGGAGACAGGGCGGTGTCGAGCGATCTGAGGGCGGAGGTCCGGTGGCCCATCAGATCGTGGGCCAGGGCCTTGAGGATGTGGGCCGCGGCGTCCTTGGGCTCGAGGGTCAGCGCCTTTTGGGCCTCGCCGGCGGCGTCTCTGGCGAGGTTGAGGGAGGTGGTCCGGTTGCGGGTGGATCGGGCTCGGGCCAGGAGGTGGGCCCCCTGGAAGAAGTGGCGGTGGGCTTGGGTGGTGGATCGGCCCTTGGTTCGGAGTTTGGTTAGGGCTTGTTTGGGAAAGTTGTGCAGTGCGAAGAAGATGCCTAGGGTTAGCAGGAGGATCGCCACTTGTAGGAGGACATCGGTCCCCATCTCTCTCTCTCTTTCTCTCTCTAGAATTGAGTTATAGTGAGTTTACAGGGAGGATGAAGGCGATGATGACGAAGAAATTCATATGCTCTGATTAGCCATTTGATTTCATCTGGACCCTTGGTTTGTGGGTCGGGTCATACTGTGAGCTCTAAAGGGCTGAAGGATCCGAATTAAGATTGTTTGTTCCATTTGATAACTGTACTTCTACTCAAAAAATTTATGAAAAAAATAAAAATTGTGAGAGAAGTTGTTTTCGACGGGGATTAGTCTAAATGGAATGATCTTTCGTTTTCGATTCGATTTGAATATAAATTGAGTATGTCACTCCTCTCCACAATTTTGTGTTCAAACCCTAATCCCTCTCCAAATCAAATTTTTTGTGTATGAACCCTAGGTAATATCATCACTTCTAAATAAAATATTTTGTGTTTGAACGCTATTAAAGTAAATATGATGAGCGTGTGCTCATTTGTTTGAATTTTCAGAAGATGCTAATATAGGATATCGTACAACTAATGGAGTCAAAGTGTAACAATTAATATATCAGTATCATTAGTCAAAGTGTAACAATTAATATCTTAGAAGCAACAAAAAAAAAAAAAAAACGAAAAAAAGAAAAAAAGGACGAAACGTGAGATTAAAATGGACTTTTATAGCTATTGCAAAATGATACAACTATATTCACTTGTCATTAAATTGGGCATTCTGTGTTCCTTCTCTGACATTTTCTATGCATAATAGAAGTGACATTCAAAGAGGAACTAATTAAAACATGTAGAAACCCGAGTATTGATTGATACTTGACTTCTAAAAATAAAACAGCATCTGGTGAATGCAATCTTCAAAGCGGACACCACCACAAGACAATATGGTTCTGAACTTCCACGAGTATCAGAGCTAGCAGAAGTTCTACAATACTTCGAGAATACCGTACCCCCGATGTCTCCCAACCGTTCGGGAATACCAGAATTCTTTATATAAGCAATAGAAGGGACCTTATTAGGCATGAAATTAACCTATCACTCCATAACAAGTTGCATATGGCGATTGAGGTCATTGAGATAGGTTGTACAAGTATATTCTTCCAAGTCACAAACATCCAAAAGGATTGGTCTCCCTCCCATGGACTTTTGCTTCACTTCCACTACTCCATCTTCTCCTTTCAATAGATGCACAACCTACATACAATCCAAGAAGTTCAGGTTAGTGGCTACAATATTGAGAAGAGAGAGATTATGGATAGTAATACCTACCCGGTTCATGTCCGGACGTGAGCTAGGTAAGTGATGAAGGCACGACGAAGCTGTCAAAATGGCGCGCTTCATTTCCCCAATTTCATAAGCATCTCCTAGACGAGGATCTGCTATTTCTTTCACACCATTCTTCTCCAGAAGTGGTTTTGCCTATATATATACAAGCTTAACGTACTAAGCCATTTGTAATCTATATAAATGTATAGTCTTTTCAAGTTAATTATTATAAGGCTTTTACTGTTAAGGTGAGATCAAAGTAGATTTATAGTAGAAATTAGAAGAAACCATACCCACATCACAAGACTTTGTCTGCATGAATCAACCGCGTGACGCCCTGTTATAAGCTCCAGTAATAGAACTCCAAACGCAAACACATCAGTCTTCTCATCCACAACTCCATGCATGAAATATTCTGGCGCCATATATCTGAATCCAATTGTGAGATTCATGAATCCAAAAGTTGATAACACAGACACACACACACAAAAACCGAGTCATTGAAGATAATTTTACCCGAAAGTGCCCTCAATAGGGGAGACAACATGGTTAATCCATTTGTCTGGAAGCCACTTTGCTAGTCCGAAATCAGATATCTGCACATTTTAAATTCATTCCAAACAAGGATTAGGGCTTCAACAAGGGATGAAATTCTATTTTCTTCGTCGATAAACGAAAATGAAAACAAAAATGTAAAACCTGAGGTTCATAATCTTGAGTTAATAATATGTTTGAGGCTGTGATGTCTCTGTGGATTATGCGCCTCTGGCAGCCACAATGCAGATACTGCAATCCTTCAGCTACCCCAAGAGCCACCTTAAATCTTACGTTCCATTCGAGACTCTCCGTTGAACCTGAAACACCAAATCTCTCTTCACCAATCAAATTACTGCTACGTATAGCTAAAATGACACACTCATGGTGTCAGGATCCGTCCTCACTAAGAGAAAAGTGTGCAAAATGGACACTATTTACACAGATTTTAAACATGCCATGACACATGGTCGGACCAAATGTTACACTACAAGGTCCCTAGTACTCTGATTGATCTCACATAGCTAAAGTGGCACACTCATAGTCAGACCAAAAGTTGACTAAATGGTCCCTAGTATTCAATTCATAGTTATAATTAAAGTGGCACATTTGGTCAGACTAAATGTCACACTAGATGGCCCCTATCACTGGATTGAACTATTTGGTTAGCACATTAAAGTTTTTTACAGCTAAAAAGAGAAATGGGAATAGGGTACTGAAGTGTAAGGCACCATGTAGCACAGAAGCAAGGCTGCCGTGGGGCAAGAACTGGAGGACAAGGTGCAAGCCACCGTCGACGCTGAATCCGATCAACTTAGCAGCATTCGGGTGGTTTATGTGCGCGATAATCCCTAGCTCGGACAAGAAATCGCCAACTCTGTCCTCGTCGTTCTTGCCTTTCTTCGTTATCTTCTTCACCGCGACGACTCGACCATCTGGTAAGCACCCTCTGTAGACCTCAGCATGCCCTCCTTTCCCAATCAACTTCTCTATCAAAATACAAGGCACAATTAGAGCTGTGACTTGGTAAAAAGACAAACAAAAGCTTAGAAAAATTTACATATTTTCTTTAATATTTATATTTTCAATTACATGTGTAACATATAAATTGTGATGACAAAGATTGATGATTGACATTCCTTAAAGTTCACCAGCAACACATGGACTGCAATATTAGGTGCCATAAATTCAAACTTTGCAACTACTCACCCTTAAAGTCATGTGATCTGATTTGGACTTTTGACAAAGTGACCCAAACCAAATAACGGCTAATTTCGAGAAAAATCAACCTTGAACTCCAAATGCATAGATTTACGAGATTGACCAAAACTAGGTTACAGTCAACAAAACACAGAAATTTCACAAATGGTTAAAACGAGACTAGAGAGTTCAAAGTAATTAACCACCACGATGTACTCTCATAGAATTAGGTCTGTTAAAAATATCAAAAACTCTTTAAAAAATTCAAAAATTCAGAAAAGCTTAATAAAATGTACTATATTATCAACCTCCGATGCTCCACACTTGCTATCAAACTGGCGAACAAAAGAAAAAGAAACCCATATACTGAATCAATAACTAATCCAAAATTGAGTTAATTTTTCTCCAATTCATAGAATTGACACTGATGAATAATAAATAATGATAAAAGAACAATCCTGTATGTGTAACTTGCAAAGGACACAACAACCCCCAACCAAAATAAACACCGATTGTCACGGAGCATCAGTCTTTTTCAAGTTACTTGGTACCCCGTGTTTGCGGTGCAACATGAAGAAGTCAAAACTGTACGGTCCCACAGTCAATTTCTGGTAATGTACATCAATTTTAATTTTAATTTTAATTTTTTTATTTTTAAAGTTAGAAAAAAAAGTCATAAATTTTCTCCTTGAAGTACATGGCGGCTTTGACTACTTCACTGTGGTTGATATTTTTAAAAAGAAGAAAAGTAGTTGATGGCATTTATAGGGCATGCCATAAACAATATTACATTGACTCTCGTACTTCACAGTCAAAATCGAATGTGCGTAGTGAAAGTAATTACGGTACTTGAAGAGTTTTACTTGTTCAAATTGCTTTCTTTGTTTTATTTCTCCACGAAAATAGATTTTGAAGTACATAATTTATGCAAAGATTGAGGGAGTTGGAGGGAAAGGAATGGAAAAAAAGAGAGAGGAGGGAATTGAAAGGGTTTCATCATATATTTCCTTCAATTTTTTAAAAATAGTTTTCAAAAAATAGAAAAAAATTGATTCCAAAAAGGAAGTGAAATACTAGCCGAAGAGGCTAGTCTTTTTATTAGACAAAAAAAATTAAGGTCGCGCATTGTCGAAGTAGAATCTGAAATGAAACCCATGTTGCCATGAAAGGAGCCGAAAAGATCAAGGCTGCTCATGGCTTGAAGTGGAACCTGAAATGGAACCCATGTTTGGGTCCCACTTCGGCCATGAAAGGCATTGATACATTCGGCTGAACAAATAGGTTGACCTCTACTAGATAGAATTATTTTTCTTATTAAAATATGCTTACTTAATTAAGGACGAATTTGGCATGCGTTTTATTTTAAATGTTATGTTTTTGGCTAAATAGAAATAATATTTTTGGTGAACAAATGTTTTGGAAAAAAAAAAAAATCAAAAATACATTTGCAAACGAATATTTTTATTGTGAAAATGTCAGAAACAAAAATGTGCAAAATATGATTTTAGGTCATGAACAGTTATCAAAACAAGAAAAATAACTTTTTTATATTTTTATTTTAGACCATTATTTACGAAGTGTTTTAGTACTGCGTAAAATAAAATAAGACTACACCGAATATGCTTTTGTTGCTAAAATTGATATTGTAACAACTCAAAAACAAAAATACAACAAATAAAACGCATGCCAAAAGAAACCTAGTAACGGAAAAAAAAAAAAAAAAAAAAATTCCCTGTTTGTCACAAAACCGTACCAAACATTTCTCCCAAAACATTAAAAAACAAATATCGTTCAAAATTAAAAACAGAGTGAAAAACAGAGTACTCAAACAAAATAGAAACTAAAAACAGAGCATTCAAGTACTGTTCTCTTACCAGAGTTGAAATAATCAGTAGCAGCCAGGAGCTCATCGTAGCTGAAGTTCCTCCAAGTCGGCTTCGGCATCATCTCCATCATCTCTCCGCCGCAATCAATCTCATCATCAGCACTCCGATTGCTCCCGAACTTATTCCTCAAACTCTTGCTCGAAAGCTCGTACCTGGAACCAGTCTTCAATCGCCTCACAGACTTCCTCTTTATATGATCAATCAACCTCCTCCAATGCAACCCACCGGAAACTCCTCCGGCCAGTTTCTCCGACGACGCTGCTGACCCACTACTACTACTACTTTCGCCGGAAACATCCCCATCGCCTCCATCACATACCGATTTCTCCGACGACACCACTGACCGACAGCTGCTGATTGTGCTGGTATTGCTCCGTTCGGAGTCCGAACCCGAAAGAGAAATCTCCAAAACACTCCTCGGCGATAACTGGTCATCGGTACTGTTGTTGTCTTCCTTGTTTTTCATAGAATCTAGCAATTCTGTTTCTGGGTTTTGTTTGGTTTCTGTGATAATTTGTCAGACACAAAGAAAATTGAGAAAATTAGGGAAAAAACAGGGGATATTTATTCAGACAATTTGAAATAATAAGCTTACCTTCCATGAAAACTGTTATGGGTATCTTGGGTTTCTCTTATTTTTTTGAAGATTACATTTAGAGAGAGAAAGAGTTTAAGAATGGTATATTTTAGGTCAAATGGGTGATGGTTTGAGAGAGCAGAGGAGACGAAAAGCAGCATGTTGGTGTTTAGAATATATGCTGTGTATTTATACATGAGAAGCACCTTAGTCTGTGATCCAAGGGTATATTTCAGATGATGAAATCTCAGCCGTCCATTTTAGGTTTCGTGATTGTTGGCGTAACTACCGCTTTTAGAGGGCAGACAAGGCCAATAACGAACCCAACTAACATATGTAAATGAATATGACAATTTTCAAAAATAAATAAATAAAATG
This sequence comes from Cornus florida, assembly GCF_030987335.1. NCBI lineage: Eukaryota > Viridiplantae > Streptophyta > Magnoliopsida > Cornales > Cornaceae > Cornus > Cornus florida. The sequence goes on along the minus strand of NW_026775577.1, from coordinate 41,299,351 downwards.
TAAAAAGTGTGTCTAGATAAAGACATCAATTAATTATATATTATTATAAAAGTGAAAATGTATTTACTTAAACCTAATTCTAACTCTTCGAAAATACTACGTTATGAATATTTCATGAGTATCAAAATATTTATTATGATAAACAACCAACAAAGAGGCCAACATCACGATTGTCCCAAAAAAAAAAAAAAAAACAGTTCATTTATTAAAGTAGTTTTTTTTCCTTTTTTTTTATTTTTTGATATTATTGGGGATTACCATGCATGTTAATAAATAAATAAACAAACTACCAACATATTATTTTTACTACTACTATTATTTTTACATCAATTGTTTGCTTTTGCAATCGAATCCATGTCTCAACAGTGACTCTTTATCATACAAAATTTTATTAATGTTATTTATTTTGAAAAATCAGGTTATGGGATGTGTAGTTAATGCAATGTTGCCATTTTGGTGACAAAACATAAAGAAAAGTGAAGATATGAGAGTGTGTAATTAATCATGTGGTTATACCTAGTGCACACTCATATATTTGGTGGGTCCAATGTTGTGGACTCTTTTCTTGCATCTTGATTGATTCAAGTTCCAAAGACATAATGTGTTTCTTCTGCCTTTAATCAACCTTAAAAATATGGATTTATTATCATATTGAATGATATGCGCATGCAAAAGAAAAATATCTTCTCACCATTCCATTCATTTGAAATAGGGTAAATTACACCTGTCTGTCTTCTAGTTTGTGATAATTACATAAATTTCTCTTTTAATTTGAAAAATTATTCGAATTATTTTTAAAAATGAAACTAACTTATACGAATATCTCTTCTATGAAAGTCAACGTTAATGACGAATTTCGTTGATGTCATGTACTTACTTAATTAAAATATCCATAGTATCTTTTATAATATAACTATTGCTCCACAATGTGAGGATATTTTAGTAAATTAGACAAGTTCATTAGTGCATTTGACGATCCGTCATATAGAGGGGAGGTCCGTATAAATTAGTTTCATTTTTAAGAGAGATTCAAGTAATTTTTTAAATTATAAGGGAGGTTCCTATAATTATGGCAAACTATAGGAGAGGTTCGTGTAACTTACCCTTTGAAATATTATTGTTGATAGGATGTATCTTTGTTATTTGAAAGAAACTGTTATACTACGTTTGGTGTGCAGGAATGAAATTAAATGCAAGTGGGAATGGAATAGAATTAGAATGGAATGGAATGACCATTCTTATTTTATTATTTGATTGTAAATATGGAATATGTAAGAATGGAATAATAATAACAATTCTAATGTTTGGTTGGACCAATTTAAAATTTAGAATGAAATAAATTTGTAATTGAATTCTCCAAAATATTCCTTTTAGTAATAAATAAATTAAATTAAAAAAATGACATTCTCTAACAAATTTTTAAAAATAAATGATGGCAGTGGCGGTGGTGGATGGTAGAAAACGGTAGTGGTGTAAGTGATGGTGTTGGAAGGCGACAGTGGTGGCAATGGTGGAAAGTGGCTACAATGGTGGTGGTGGAAGGTGGCAATGATGTTGGTGGAAGACAGTGGTAGTAATGTGGTGGAAGGAGATAGTGGTGTGACTATGATGGTGGTGGAAGGCAATGGAGGTAACAGTGGTGATGGTGGTGGTGGTGGTGGAAGGCAATGGTGATGGTGGTGGTGGATGGGGGTGGTGGTGGAAGTGGTGAAAGGTGGTGGCGGGCGGCGGTGGTGGTAGTGGAATGTGGTGGCGGAGGTGGAAGGTGGTGGCGGAGGTGGAAGGTGATAGAAGGTGATGGTGGTGATGGAAGATGGTGGTGGCGGCGATGGTGGTGGTGGTGTAGGGGCGATGGTGGTGAAAGGCGGTGGCGGTGGTAGAAGATGGTGGTAGTGGTGAAAGGCGATAGCGTTGGCAGAAGGCAGTGAAAGGCAATGACAATTGTGGTGGTTGCGGTAGTGGTGGTTGTGACAAATGGTGGCGGTAGTCTTGGTGAAAGACGATGACGGTGGTGATAGTGGAAAGTAGTGGACAATGGTGAAAGTCGGTGGCAGTGGAATGTTGTGGTAGTGGTGGTGGTGGTGGTGAAAAACGGAGGTGGTTGTGGTGGAAGGTATGGTTATTTTTGGATTTGGAATATAAAAGTTTTTTGGAAAGTTTAAAAATTATTTGGAATTAGAATGGTCATTCTAAAGGTTTAGTTGTGGAATGAATTTTTATCATTTTCACTTTAAATTGCATGTCAAAAAAAGAAATGGTCCAAATTGACATTCTATTTTATTCATATACACCAAATATAGCATTAGTGTATTGAGTTTGAATTCAAATATCCTTCACCAGGTAAGTTCGAAACTTAAATATCATTTTTGTGGAATGAGGTTGATACATATGGAGAGCCAATCCGAAGAATCAAATAATTTACCAATCAAATGGATCTTGTTTTTGGCCATTTGCCGCGTGAGTGTGGGAACCAAGGAAGTCCGTGCAGTAAAAGGTCCAAAACCAAAACATACCTAGTTTGACATTTTGCCTATCAAGTGGAGTTTAAAAATCAATATATTTATATACACATTTATATTGAGATTATAATATTATATGTTGTGGAATTACACGTGTTATTTACAAATCTATTCTCAAATGAATCTTTGACAATGGAAACTGGGAAGTAAAAGGTGCAGCAGCGCGGGAAATGAGTAGGCTTTTAGATGGGACCCATGTGAAAAGTGTGACTAGGCTAGCAGTGCTACTACATGGCTTTGCTGCATACCCAAAAATTCTATTTTTGCATACAAATACTTTTAAAAGTTCTCGAGACTTGAGAGTCTTTTCAGGTTCAGTTTTTTAATAATAGTTTTTTAGTTTTGATAAATTGTAAATAAAAAACATATATTGAAATTTGTTTGATTATCTAATTTTTTAAGAACTCAATTTAAAAAACGCTTATTTGAATGAAATTTTTTTTATTATTTTTGAAAAATAATTTTTAAATTTTTGAATTTGTGAAAACTATTTTTGAAAAGTTGAAGAAAAGACATTTACCTTTCAAAAAAGTAAAAAAAATATAATGTAGAAACAAATGGCTTTCTCAAAAATTTAGAGAATTGAAAATTATTTTGAGAATTCTAAAAAATAATTATTTGAAAGTCTTTTTATAACTGAGTTTTCAAAAAATAAATTTTAAAAATTTGAACCAAACATAATTTTTTTATATAGCTTTCATTTTGCGTTTTAAAAAATTATTTATCAAAATTACAAACCAAGAATATCCAAAGTGTCCCTAATTCTTTTATCTTTTTCTTTCTTTTTCACTTTTATAAGCCAAACAGGTCCAAAGAGTTACGACATGGTAATTTATGTCTGAGATATATGACCATGCCTGGACAGGAATTTGTCCTAAATAGTCCAAACCAACAACTCCTTTTTAGGTTGAGTCAATCATGTGATTTAAGGACATGTCTAAAGTGTAAAAATAAAAAATAAAAAATAAAAAAAATAAAGGTTGAACTAAGTCTGAATTTGCAATTAATTCCCTTAAAATATATTTTATGCACAATACCCTCTTAACTATCGCATTTTGTTGTAAAATATCCGCACACGATTATTTTTTATTAAATGACCATAATGCCCATTCTTATTGAATTACACTAAATCGATTTTTTATTTAAAAAAATATGAAAAATAATTATACTAATTTGATGACATATTATCCATTAAATTTGCATAAATTTACCTTTAATTCTTGAAATTAATTGTTTAAATAAAATATTTAAGTAGAAAATATAAAACAATTTAAGTAATTTTTTAATTTTTCATGAATATATTACATGAAAAAGAAGGTATTATTCAGGAAAAAAAAAGAAGGTATTTTTTATTTAAGAAATTTATTAATTTTTCATGAATATATTGTATGAAAAAGAATATATTTTTTTACGGTAAAAAAGCCTAAACCGAGTACAATAAGTTTATTAAAAATAGCAAAGTTTTAATAATAGATTAATCATTTTAGAAAATGGTAGTTACAAGTTTATTTTTCCCCCATTTTATGATAAATTGATATTAACATTAAAATTAAGGTAAATGGTATACTTAATATATATATATATATATATATGGTATAGTTAACATTTAAATAAGAGAAAAGATAATAAAAATAATTTATTAAAAAATAATAAATTTAATGAGGAAGGTAAAATAAATTTTTTTTTTTGGTGATGGGTTTATCTTTTTTTTTTTTTTTCGGGTAATAAATCATTAGTTCAAGAATGGTTTGTAATTCAGGGATTATTTATAAAAGGGCACACTCTATAATTATGGTTTGCCGAATTGTCTGATACGTAACCCTATATGCAATTCGTTTCGACTAATTTATACAAATTTTGTCCAAATCTGTTACACCGCGACTGTAACTGATACCGATATCGCTATTGTGAACCATGCCCATAATATATGATTAATTTAGGATACGCTCATTATAAGCATATGTACAAGGACTGTACTAGGACATGCCATTATCTCATCCATGTTTATAAAAGTCCCAGAATATTGATAAGAATTGTCTCATCCATGGTTACGGAAGTCCCAGAATATTGATAAGATCATCAATTTGATCACACTGGTATTGAATTAGTTATCCTCAGCACTCACCATGTCAAGCATATAATAAAGAATCTGAAAGTCTAAAGTGGAGAAGATTCATTGTTAAGTAGGTGAGCTAAACCTATTCTCTAGTTTAGTCTTACTTTAACATATATATAACCCATAACTCACCAACCACACCAATCTCACTTCAGTTAGAGAAGTATGTTTAACAGAATTCCTTTGATGTCATGATCCAATTGCCCTTTTAAGTCAAAAAGAAACACACACATTGATAATCCCAAAACCAGATTTTTTTTGGTTTCCCTCCAAAAACAAGCCTCAAGAGGGTCTTTTCTAATATATTTTTGACTAAACAACACAGTCCAACACAACATTTACCACTTTTTAAAGGTACCCTCTTCATGTTTTTAAAGTGACTAAAGAGTGAGTGGGCCTTTTAACTAAACAAGATTATGTAATCCTCATTCACAACTTTCACTTTCTAGTTTCTCTAACTGGATTTGGTACTCCGAATTCAAGGTGGGGCACCAACCCACACAAACACACACACACACACACACACACCACAGAGATGTTAGAAAATTTATATTGACTAATGTGGGTTAGTTGGGGTTACAGTTTAGTTGTTTCAACTGATTTTATCTTCCTTGAGCTTACTCTAGCAGAGCAAACATGAGAAGAGATATTTGATAAAATGCAAATTTATGACAAGTTAGTTTAATGGAAAACAAACCACTCTTGCAATGTGAGTGCTTTAGATGAATGATGTATTAATCATGTCATCAGAACTGATTGAACAACCAATGCAATAAGAACTAATCTATATCTTACAACACATGAAATTGGACAAAGACTACATTGCAAGTGTGGAACCCTAAATTACATGAATGGACATGAAATTCTACTTAATCACTTCTTCTGCATATAATCTCCATTTCATCGTGATTGGATTGAGGACTAAATGCCTAATTCATAATATAATATTGGGAGATTGGTTAACTACATGTACATATGGTCCATCATTTTCCTACTTAGGTGGTGTTGAGTTTTTTGGAGCTTGACTCACAATTTCGGTTTATGTTGCCACTTTGCAAACTCCGGTTGAGGATCGAGCTGCCTGGCCAGTTAGCGGGGGTCTAGGGGCAGCGTCACACAAAGAGTTTTTTTTTTTGATTAGGTAAGTTCTCACACAGTGTTCATGCCGGTACTCGAATCCCTCTCCTCGTCTTCAACGATACTGGTGTTCTTTTGTATTTGATTTAATTTCTATTTAATTCGTAACATTGGATTAATGACAAATTGGTATTGTTCAATTATGTTTTATCAAGACGCAATGCACAAAAAAAAAAAAAAAAATGGGTACATTTCCTGCACTACAGGAGCTATTGATTTCACTGCAAAAATTGGAAGAATAATCAAGGGTATAATTGATGGAATGGTAGAGTAATTGAGAGTATGAGTTAATATGAGTGAGATGAATATCACAATTCATTGCAAATTACGATGTTCCATATGATTAGGAAACAAAATCATGTAAGCCCACTGGTCTATGACAGAAAGCAATAAAGAAATATGAGGGGAGAAAAAATATCAATGGCTAGTTATGTCTTTTGACAACTGGTGTGACCACGCCTTTCTACACGTTGATTTTGTGGAGTAGAGGTGCCCTTAATCATGATTTTCATTTTCTCCTTTAGGTTGCCTGTCAGACCCTTATTACCATAAGGCTGCAGAAGAAAAAAATAAAAAAAGAATCAAAGTCATGTGGAGGATTAAAAATCATAGGAAAGTTTGAACAATTCTGTTAACATTCAAGCAAGCTGCAAAGTTGCAAAAAAAAAAAAAAAAACCCTTTAACAAATTTAAGAATGAGCAGTAAAAAGTGATTTGGTTCAAATAGAAATGGTAATAGAACAAAGAAAGGGTCAAAAATTGTGAATTGTGTTTGTTTGACCTCTAATAGCCTAGGTACCGTAGCCCTGGGGTCTCCCAAGTATTGGATCATTCATTAGATGAGTTTTACCATCCCATCCAACGGTTGGGAGCCTCATAGATACGTTATAGAATTTTCCGTCCTCGGGCCAGTTGCTTTCAAGTTTCAACCCAATAGGAACTAGTGAAAATATATGGGCAAGACATTGGGCTTGAAATTGTTTTGGTTTGGAAGGTTGCAAGCTCACTCGGCCCAGAACTAACATTGAGCATTCCTTTGAAATGGTAGGTGCTTTTGCTTCGTCACCAGAACCTTTTCAATCTAGATTGAGCAGTACAACCTTGATTCTACAGCTCGCTGGGCCATTGGCCCATAAGGTATGAACTTCCCTCTCAAAGGAGTGGCTTGCATTTCCCATTCCACTCACAGAAGTGCCGTGTTTCTTGAGAAAAACTTAAATGCACCTGCTATAATGATGACACAGTATCATAGACTAATTAAACATGAACACATAATTAAGAATGTATCTATTTTGGTGGGTAATATCATTGTGTGTCCGTGTTTAGTTAGTGTGTGACACCATATCATTAATACAAGAGTATTTAAATTTGAGGAGTGCTATTCATAGTCGCGCAATCAACTGGCTATTTACAGTCACACCTCTTATTGATTGAAAAATCAATTATAGAAGATATAATTAATGCACCTTTTCCTATTTTATATGAACTATGAAATTTTAACTTATAAGACCAAATTACCCTTTTATATTATTTCCTCTTTCTTTCTTTTGTTTGTCACATATATTTTAATCATATGTTCACCTTGATGGATTTTTTATTGGGTTTTATGTAATTTAATTGAAATAATATTATGAGATTGAGTTTTAATTGAAGTAATATTATAAAATTTGAGTTTTAGTTAATATGTGAAACAAGATAAGTATGGTTTTCGAATCTATTCACAGTAAATTACTATATATGTGTTTGAACAAAGAAAAGAAAATAATTGAAAAAAAATAGAAAAGAAAAGGAAAGAAACAATCAATTTACATAAGGTTTTTTATTTTTTTTATTTTTTTTTTAATATCAATCTAGAGAATAGAGGGGAGAAAGAGTGAGAAACCCGAGTATATAGTTAAAAACAATTGAAGAAGAAAAAAAAAAAAAAAAAAAAAGAGGAAAGAATAAGGTTTGTAATATAGGTGTATACGTAGAAGTATGATAGAAAAGAAAGAATAAATATAAAAGGGTAAATTGGTCCTAAAAGTAGAAATGTCATATTTCCAATAAAAGAAGAAAAGACGCATTAATTATATCTTCTATAATTGATTTTCAACTGATAAGAAGTGCGACTGTGAATGGACAGTAACACTCTCCTTAAAATTTTTGGTGTTCTGGATTGTGAGTTACCTTAGAGGGGAAAATAAAATAATATCAAGGCTGAGTCAACTTATAAAGCAATGCAATTCATTTGTAGAAAGGAGTAATTATGGGGCCAACAATTAGTTTAAAGCCCGTTTGGAGTTAATGTTAAACCACATCAAATCTTTTTTATTTTAAAAAATTCGTTTCTGAACGTACTCTTAAATTTAAAATATTTTAATTCACTAAAACTTTTAAATTGAGTTAAAATTCTTAACTTTTAAAATCGCGTTCTTAATAAATATTCTATATTTTAAGTTACTGTTTAAAACTAGACCCATGATAGCTATAGAAACCTTTTAAATTGAACGAGATGTGCTCTCTTTATATTGTATGAATTTAGTTAATTTTTTATTTTACCAAGAGTGCATAAAGAGTTGACCACATTATAAGTCTAGCTTTCCTCTCCCTGCAGAGGTTCCTGCTCCAATTCTGTAGCGGTCTCTCTGTTCATCAGAATCCTGCTCCAATTCTGTAGCGGTCTCTCTGTTCATCAGAGTTGTTTCACTAGGATGATTTCCCTGCAATCTCAAGTCCGTCGTCTTGGTGGATGGTTGGCTCGGCTGGGTTCATGTTTCTGGCGGGGTGTTGATTTGTATGTTTTGACCGACGGTCAACAGATTGGCCAATATATACCGATCTTCCCCTTTGATCCAGGTATTGTGATGGTCTTCCTTATTTTCGTTTTCGTTCTAACTTTATATATGTGTTGTTTTGTTTTCTCTATTGTTGCGGTGTTGTCTTGGTGTTCAATGGTAAGCGCGATGGCTCGACTATTCGAAATGGCTTATGGGGCTTGGTTGGGTATTGCTAGTCTTATTTCAATGGTGGGTTTACGCCTGATGCCTAGGCGTTCTTTCTCTCGTGGTGTTTTTGTGTTTTTTATTTGGGTCTCGGTGTGGCCCTCACACATTATCGTAACGTCGTGCTGTTTGAGGGTGTATCTGCCTATAATTTTGGGAATACACTTAGGGCTTTGGCGAGTCGCACGGGACTCTGTTGCATGGATTACGGACATGAACCGACCTTTTGTTATGGTCAGTGATGAGTCAGTTCCGGTCGCCATTGACTATGGGTCATGGCTTGGTATTGTCGGAACGCTTTGTCTCAATGGTTATGCTTCGGGTTCTGGTGCGACCACCAGTATCGTTGGTGGTGGATCGGCGGTGTCTTTCACGCCTCTTACTGATTTGTGGCGGCAATGGATTAAGGCTGGCGTGCATTCGTTACAAGGAAATTTGGGTGGTTAACATGTATCATAAATGGTTTAATGTCGATGACGATGATACTGATGCTGAAGGATTGCTGGGAAACTGGCCAATTTGTTTGATTCCGGCTCCAGCGACTAGTCGACGTCCTCAAGGTTTATTAATGTGTTGTACTAGTAGGTGTCGGAAAAAGGGTATCAAAGTTAAGCTTTAGGTTTGGAGATTATGGCATTGCCATCACAAAAAGAAGATATCACAAGCTTCTGGTATATGCTTTGTTTCTTGCGTGGCTGATGCTGCAGATTGGGTCTCAACCAAAGGAGGTCCATGCCTTGTATCAACTGGTGGGCCACATGCACATGTGCCTTCGTGAACTGTTTATGGCCTCAATAATCATTACTCTTCTTTGGTCTGGAACTCACATGGAGTTTGTATTACTTTTTTTCTATTGTGTGGTCAAGGTAGTGACGTGTTCCCATTCGCTTCATTTTGTATCAGTTGGTGGCGGTTGAGTTGCTATGTTATGTAAGTGCCGTTTGGCTTTGCCAGGACAAGAAAAAAAAAAAAAAAAATAGAGGTTATGTTTGGTTCAACGAAAAAGAAAGGGAACGATAACATTAATTAGGAGGGAAAAGAAAAGAAAGGAAGTGAAATGAGAGTTTTAACTTCCTATTATGTTTGGTTGATTGATAAAGGAAATGATAATAATCATGCTTGGAGAAAGAAAGGAAAGGAAACTGTTTTAATCAATTTACTACTATACCATTTTATATTTTAAAACACAAATTTATAAGTTAAGTGTGTAATTTAAAAATAAATAAAACAACAATTAATGTTTCCAAGCTCACTACTTTCACACAAGAAAATTTTTCATGTCTATCTAAGAATGTTAAAACCAATTGAAGGATAACATCATAACAATGCTGCCTCACAATAGAATGATGTTTATGTGTGGGAATTTTGATGAGCATGGCATGGTGGAATATGATTGGAGGAGATTGCGAAGGATGTTTGCTTGGTGGTTTGATTCATTGGATAAGGTGACGATTTGAGAGTTAGGTTATTTTTTGAAGGGTCTGTTTTCCTCGTTTATAAGTGGGCTAGTTTTTTATAGCTTCTCCGGCCTGGTTTCTCATTGTTTTCAAATGGATCTGTTTTGGTTTTAGTTCAGGTATGTACGTCTATAGTCATTATGTAATATTTGGGGGAAAGTAGATCATGAATGTTTTGGTGTGGAATTATTAAGGCGCGGGGTCCTCCCTGACAATTTCCCAATTAAGAAGGTTGATACATTTCCATTCCCCACCTTTAATTTGCTTTCTGGAAACGAAGAATTTAGAAAATTAGATGGATCGGATTTGCTGAACGTTGGGTGGTTATAACCTGTTCATAGTTCCTTCAACAGGGAAATCGGGTGGATTAGCTTTACTCTATACTGACATGTGGGAGATTAAGATTGTGGATTTTGCAGAATTTCAGATTACTTGTGAAATCATAGGCTCCACGGGAGGTGATTCCTGGTTTTTTACAGGTGTCTATGCAGCTTGTGAGGAAAGGGATAAGCCTTACAGTGGAGAAAACTACATAGTCTATTGGATTCTTGCATTAGATTTTAACTCAATCTTACATTTGGAGGAGAAGAGAGGAGGCCGTCCGAAACAGGGATGGATGATGAGAGATTTTTGAAATTTAGTTTCTGATTGCGGTCTGATTGATATTGGCTTTCAGGGGTTTCCATTCACTTGGTGCAATAATAGGGAATTGGATAATTTTATTATGGCACGTTTGGACCGTGCTTTATGTACCTTGACTTGGTTGGGAAAGTTTAAACATTGTTCACTGTCCCATCTTTTTGTTATGGGTTCTGATCATATGGCTCTGTTAATTTATTTAAATAGATCCCTAATTCTGGTTAGAAAGCAGTGGCATTTTGATGCTAGGTGTGTTCAGAAGGAGGATTTCCATCAAGTAGTGGCAAAGACTCGGAGATTTCTAGTGGTGGGATCAAAGCAATACTGTGTCAAATAAAAATTTCTCGCTTGTTAAAGGAGATTAAAACAATGGAGTTCCAGGTCAGGTTTTAATGCTCATGTAATGATCCGGTTATTTTCCTCCCTTTCATTTTTCTCAAATTTTACGGATAAATTTTTTCCGCCAAATTTTCTTTTATGAGTTCTGTTTTCCGTCACTGGGTGTCGTCTTGAGTGTTTGGAAATTTTTTCCGAGATTCTTTCATTTGGATTGACAACTTTCTTTGAGGATCGAGTCATTTCCGCATTTTCACTTTTCGGGTATTATTCACATTTCGTCTTTTTCCCATTGTCACTTTGTTGGCACAACCTCACTTTTTGTGTTCGGATTTGGTTCCGGTTTCACATGCATCCATGTTATTTAAATTCCATGCCATCTGTATTTTTACTTTCCTAAAAATGCATGCCATTTGTTCACTTTCTTCCTTAGGGGTGTGAATACACACTTTCTTTGGAAACTTTCTTGTTTTTGGGGTTACTTGTGTAATTACTTAAAGTAATTATTTTTCGTCTTAGGGACCATTTTGTAATTTAATTTGGAAGATATTTTCAAAAAGGGCATTTTTGTAATTTTTGAAAAAGTGTGATAAGTGTCACACTCTTATTGGTCCACTTGTTGACACTTGTGTGAAGACACTTTGATACCTTCACTTTGATACCTTGGATAATGGCATGTGGAGGGTGGACATTCACCCACTTGTTGGCCTAGGATTGTTGGCTTTGATAGTTGACAAGTGTAGGTTTAAGATTAAGCTTAAGAAGGAGCCATTGATTTGTGACAAATGTAGGCTCTAAATGTGGTCTTGCATGTGTGTGTGTGTGTTGACCATAGTGTGGGATCATATAGTGAGTGGAGGATTTTTATTTCCTCCACTCATATTTCATCTCATTGTTTTATCATCTCCCTCTCTTGTAAAGAAAACCCTAGCTCCATGGATGAAGTTTAGAGCCTTAAACTTTGACCTTGATTTTTAAGAGCCTTCAATTGATTTCCAAGTTTAACCTTGGGAATACTTTTTGTTCATTTCACTTTTCTCTTCATAACCCTAGAAGGGTTTACTATTTTGTGCTTGCTAGCCTTGGATTCAAGAGGAACAACCCTCTTGTGAGGTAGGGGGTGTTATAATTTATTTTTCCAAGTGGTTTTACTTGCTTTTGTATGAAATACAAGTTGTATGCATGTCTCTTGTTAATTTGAGGAATTAATGATATATCATAGCTTGCATATAACTCATTTTTGACTTGATATATGGCATGATAATGACTTAATCCCTGTTATATATTTAATTAAGATCATTTGAACAATTTTTGAAATCTAGAGATTTATTTAATTTTAATTAATTAAATTCCATATGATTATATCTTGCTCACTTTGTGAAATCGATGTGATATTTGCAATCACCATGGAATGGACATTCACATATATTATTTTGAGAATTTTTGGACAACTTTGATTTTTATAGAAATTAATTAATTAGGCTAATTAATTTCTACTTAGTGTTCTAATGAATTGGACTTGTATTTCATGGGGCTTCTGCCTTTTTTATCATGTACTATGACTTATTGTATCTTGGCTTCATTAATGTGGTTAATAAACTTGCACCCTTGCTTTGTAATGATTTAATTGTTCATGAGTTGTTAAACAAGTAATTAAATCATTAATCTTATACTCGTGGTATATTTACATCAATAGATTCTATGTGCTATATATCCTAGTTCGTAGTCTATGTGGATGCATACTATGATTTCTTGACATTTCACATGCCATTATAGTTGCGACTTAGGGCATGACCTGTGTGTTCCAAAATCTTGGTTGTGCATGAAACGTGGTTAATGCATCTCTTGTATCTTGATACTATCTTGACTTGCACAACTTATTGATTTTGGAACTTGGGATATCAATCAAGAATTGACATGACTAGGACTTGGTTCTAGTACGGGAGATAGAGAACTCCTTATATTATAGTGCGCACTAGGGGAAGGTACCTATGGGTTAGTAACCCTAAAGTGATCCCAAGAGTACGTTTTTAATCCGAGCGATATCCGAGTTTCTACATTGGTTGATTCCACTCTTTAAATTTCAAGTTGTCATTCCTTGAAGATTTAAAACTTGTCGTGTTATGTGAAATGCTCCAATCTTTTTTCATTACATAGATTTTATGCTTCATCCGTGATTTCACTCCTTAAATTTCAAGTGTTGTATTCCTTGGAGATTTAAGACTCTTTCGTGCTGTATGGAAGATTCCATCCTTGTTTAATTGCATAGATATTATGCCTTGTCCTTGATTCCATGTATTAAACTTGTCATATTGTGTGAAATGTTTCATTCTTGTTTAATTGCATAGATGTTATGCATTACCCTTGATCTCACGCCTTGTCCTTGTCGTGTTAATTGAATTGTTTCATTCTTGTTAATTTTCTTAGTTATCTCGTTTCATGTTACTTTATGCTATCGTGACTTAGAAATGATCCTACACATGTAACTTGACTTAGATTTTAGGTGGCATGGACCACATGTAATGATTTATATCAACATGCAAAATCTCTAAACCTTTAGATTTTAAGTGTTATCTCTTGAAGATCTAAGAACCTTGTCGTGTTATATGGAGTATTTCATACCTTGTTTAATTGCATAGACATTATGCCTACTTCGTGTATTTAGATCTCATTCAGCATCCTTGAAACTGTACACTTGCTTCTTGTATCTAGATTTCATTTAGTATGCTTGTGTCTCATATATTTGCCTTTTCGTGTTTTATTGAATATTCCATCCTTGTTTAAATGCATATATATTATGCCTTGTTCTTGATTTCATATGTAACTTTTGTCGTGTTGATTGGAATGTCCCAAATCATGTTAATTGTCTTGATAATGTAATTCTTGTTAATTTACATTCGAGTAGTCTTCTCATCGTGTTGTATGGATTATTCCAAACATTGCTTAATTGTATTGATAATGCAATTCATGTTAATCTATATTCAAGTATTCTTCTTATCATGCTCTTTGGATTATCCCAACCTTGATTCGTTTCATATATGTCTATATATCATGATTCGTGTCGATTTATACTCTAAGGTAGCTTAGGATGCTCCTTGAGTCTCATCTTGACATAGACGTTAGGTGGCATGACCCTTTTGAATTATTCCAAGTTAATGTAAAAATTTCTAAAGAAATCGAGTCTATGCATGCTCATTCTCTATGAGTAAACTTGTTTACTCACCCCGAAGTTACTGGGGGTTTTGTTCAGGTATGAAGACTTGGTTCGTGATGTTCATCATTGCTTGGATGATTGTAGATTTGAAGGTTTTAATTCTTGTAAAGGTTGGCTTGAAATGCCACTTATAGCCCTTTATGTTAAAATGTGTATATTTGATTCCATATATGTAATGTGTATATAAGTGCACCTTTTGCATTGTATTTGACACTCATTCTATGTATATGATATGTGGCTAAGGGCCGAACTTCATTTGAAATCCATGTATATTGAAAAATGTAGAATTTTGCCCTTAATGAGAAAAGTATGAAAATTAGGGTTTTAACATGTCATTTTTGTACCAGAGTGTGCATTGTGTATGAAATTCATTATTTGCCATTCATTTACCATGTATGAGGTGTGGCCAATGGCCAGACACCACTTTGTTTCCACTTTTGTATTCTTGATCACATATTGCATTTTCGGGCTAAATAGTAAAATCCGAGCCTTTAAGGGTTCATATTCAAATTGGGTGGCGTAAAGTGTGTTCCGGCACATCCACTAGGACCTATTCTATGTGCATGAAGTGAGGCCAAGGGCCAAATGGTCATTTGAAACCATTTTATAATTTTGGTTTTCAAAATTTCCATTTCAAGTTCATTTTTGCCTTTTTGGCCGTCGGGGGGTCGGATTTTGACTTAGCCATTCCTGGGAGCCACAAACCATTCCCGCACGCTCAAAATCACTATTTACATTTGCATGAATGATTGTTTTTATGAAAAACCCTTTCGTTTGTGTTTTGAGCCTCCTATGGACTCATTTTAAAATTTTCTTGCATAATCCGGCTTAAGGGCATTTTGGGAATTTTATTTGGGAAATAAATTCCGTTCTTAATTCCGTCACGTAGAAAATGTGATTTAGGGGGCGTTTCTTCATGACATTTTTCCGAAAAATGTCATCTTGATCTCGAAAACCGCACTCCAAACTCATTTTTCTGCATTTTCTACTATTTCTGTTTAAATTATTGTTTCTGCCCAGGTTGAACCGGTTCAAAAAGGTTGAACCGGTTCAAGAGTCAGTTCTTGGTCCAGCATGGACGTTTTGTCCATGTTGAACCGATTTAAGAAAGTTGAACTGGTTCAAGTCCTCTAGATTTTTTTTTGTGAAATCCAGCTTTGATCTTCCAACTTCAAAGGGTTCTAACTTCTTTGTTTTAACTCCGAATTAGTCCGTTCTTTAGTTTAAATGGACCGCGTCAAAGTAATCTTTCTAATGGTATAAATTTAGTTTTAGATTCTTCTCATAGCTCTAGATATCCTTGTTTTAATCAGAAGGTGTCGGATTTGGTTCGAACCAGGATAGGGTTCTTCTGGGATTTCTCTTCCTTTGGCCTTGAGACTTCATGTGAAGTTACCAAAGGATGTTTTTGGATGTTTTTGATCTCATTTGACTTGTTGGAAGTCAAATTCCTTCCTCTTAGGGTAAAATAATGACCATTTTACCCTTGGTTCTTTCTTTGGGGTTTTAATACCTTTATCTTCATTTTGCTTCCATTGAGTCTTGAAACTCTTTGAATTTCCATTCTTGTGTCCTAGGGATAACGTACATATCTATGGACTTGTCTTTGTTTTGCTTCCGCACTTCTCCTTTGGGTTCCGTGACCTCATGGAAGGTTATCTTAGGGTCTTAGAGGTGTGTTGTGCCTTGAGAGACCATTGTCTTGTTTCTTACTTTCGCATTTTGGATCCACTTTAGGTCATTACAGGACACACTGGGTTAAAAAATCTAGGGTCGTCACAAGTGGTATCAGAGCGTCCGGGTTCGAATACGTTGGACGATGGGTTTTAGGTACATATCATGCTCACGTTGTTTTGCTTTGATATGTCATTTGTATCTTGATAACATGTCTTATATGAGAACATGTTTACATGCTCTGGTGTTTTGAGACATCTATTATTTGTTAAGCATGCTTTATATGTATATATTCCTGATAATATAGTCTGGGTTGCTATCATGTCCTAGTGTGATATCATGTCTGCGTGCTTATGTTAGCATGACCGTATGCGACGTATGTATGCATAACTTGCGCTTTTAATTCACGTGTACTATCATACCATCTACTTACGTGCTTCTTGATAACATATTTTGATTTGACAACATGTCTGTTTGCTTATGTGGCAACTTGTTTAGAAGCTTACCTTGACTGTCTTAGCATATGACATATAGTTTTTTACCTTAGCACATGGTACCACTTGTTATTCTAGCATATGATATATACTTATCTGCCTGAGAACATTATATACGCTTGCTCATCTTGACATGATTATATGCAGCATATCATCATGGTTTATGTTCTCCTCCTGATACACTGACATGTCTTACGTGATTTTTACTACTTGTGTGAGTAGGTAGTTCGTTGCTATGTTGCATGCTAGCTGTTTACTTTTATGACTGGTTTTGACGTTGTCTCTTAGGGTCTGTCGTATCCCTTGGATGCATTCTTGTTTCACGAATTTCTTCGTTGGATAGGAGAAATTCATCCAGTAAGGACCCATGTCGGGAACCTTCTTGTCTGTTTTGTTGGTTGGGTGTTTTGAGACCTTAGTCTGACGGTTGATGCGAGTAAGGCTCATGTGAGCGTAGAATCACAGTCCTTGTCTGATGGAGTGAGATGCGGGCTAGGGAGGCACCGTTTCATTTCCTTTTCCTTCGTGGCTTCACAACGTGGTCTGGGAGTGTCATGGGCGTTTTGCAATGTAGGAGCTGTTGGCTCTACTTGTACTATGGATCTAAGGCCTTAAGCGTAGCGGTGCCTATAACATTATTGTTAGAGTTTTGGGATTAGCTACCCCAACTCTCGTAAATGTCTGGTTCCCGTAGTGCTTTTGGTAATAATCATTTTTGACATTGATGTCATCCGTATCGATGGGTTTTTCAGAGTTAACTTGGTTCGGGGCATGTTATGAACTAGTGCCTTATACTGTCACGCTACCTTATTGACGAGTAAATGTGGGCGGGTTCTGGTCGCTGTTCGTACTGCCTTGTCACTATCTTCTTTTGTCGTGTTTCAACGTTTCGTTGTCTTGGGATTCTCTCGGTGGTTGACATTGAGTTAACGTGCCGATTCATACGAGGTGTAGTTTCAGTTCATGGTTTCGTGTTCCTTCAGTTGATCTTAAGACTTCTGGAGTTGTCCTTCAGTGCTTCATGTGCTGTCCTTTGGTTTGACCTTGTGTTCGGTTCTTGTTCTATTTGTTTTGGTATGTTCCTAATTTTGGGGACAAAATTCCTTTAAAGAGGGTAGGTTGTAATAACCCGGTCATTTTCCTCCCTTTCCTTTTTATCAAATTTTACGGATAAATTTTTTCCGTTTAATTTTCTTTTCCGAGTTCTGTCTTTCGTCACTAGGTGTCATCTCGAGTGCTTGGAAATGGTTTCCGAGACTCTTTCGTTCGGATTGACAACTTCTTTTGAGGACCGAGTCATTTTCCACATTTTCACTTTTCAGGCACTATTCACATTTTGTCTTTTTCCCTTTGTCATTTTGTTGGCACAACCTCATTTTTTGTGTTCCGATTTGGTTCTAGTTTTGCATGCATCCATGTTATTTAAATTCCATGCCATGTGTATTTTTTACTTTCCTAGAAATGCATGCAATTTGTTCACTTTCTTCTTTAGGGGTGTGGATGCGCACTTTCTTTGGAAACTTTCTTGTTTTTTGGGGTTACTTGTGTAATTACTTAAAGTAATTATTTTTCGTCTTAGGGACCATTTTGTAATTTAATTTGGAAGATATTTTAAAAAAGGACCTTTTTGTAATTTTTGAAAAATGTGACAAGTGTCACGCTCTCATTGGTCCACTTGTTGACACTTGTGTGGAGACACTTTGATACCTTGAATGATGACATGTGGAGGGTGGAGATTCACCCACTTGTTAGCTTAGGATTGGTAAACTTGTTGGCTTGGATGGTTGACAAGTGTAGGCTTAAGATTAAGCCTAGGAAGGAGCTATTGATTTGTGACAAATGTAGGTTCTAAATGTGGTCTTGCGTGTGTGTGTGTGTGTTGACCATGGTGTGGGATAACATAGTGAGTGGAGGATTTCTGGTGCAACCCGAGCGTGTGCACAAACCAATGCACAACACTTTGAGTTTGAAAATTAGTGTCAAGTGGGCACCATAATTTAAATTTATAAACCGCTTAACACCTATACTATGTAATATAAGTGAGAAGGGATCGTACCAAGGGATTGAGTTGTCGTACTAGCTTGAGGAATCAAAATTAGGGTTAGTAGGTCGAGTGATAAAAATAGTGGTTGGTTGGTTGAATTAAACTAGATGTAAATTAAACTAAAGTAAGCAATAATGCAATAGAGAGAATAAAAGATAGAGAGAGATCTTGGGGTTTAGAAATCACTACTAAGCATAGCTTTTCTACACCTTTAATGAATGATTAATGAGGGGAAGAACATGTATTGCAATAAAGTATGTGTGTGTGGTTGTTTCAACAAGCATGGATGACAAATTAAGCATATATTGTCTAAACAACATGGTGGATAGCACAACATATCAAATTAAGCCATTAATCCTTTCTTTTAGCTCACAATCCCAACACATCACAAGGTTAGAGATACATGTTACTTGCTTTTCATAAGTATGGAACCTCAACAACAAGCATGGATTGTCCTCCCATTTAACAACTACACTATAACTAAGCTAATGACATGAAATTAAACTAATTAAACTAAGGGAGAGGCACAATCTATCAAGAAATGAGTATGAACCATCAAATAAACCACAAGAACATGACATCAAGCACCAAGTCTTGACAATCTCTAAATCTATAGCATCAACACACATAGACATGCATCAATAACACAAGAAATAGAGACAAACACATGAGCATCTATTCTAGCATACATAGACATATGGATAGAATGAAATGATCAATTGAAAGAATTAAACCATATAAATCATTGGAGAAACAAGATCTATATATATAAAAGTGTCAAGACATGAATCACAATACAAATCCCCTAAAAAATACATGAATCAAGAAATAGAAAGCATGCTTAGGGCTAACTCTAGCCCCAAGAGGATGTCTAGCCACTCATGGATGGTGTCCTCTAACCCTCAAGGGCAAGCTCCATGGAAGAAATCTGCTCCTTGGTTGATGAAGAGTCTCAATTGGTGTCTCTAGCCTCCTCTTCTTTTTTGTTTCCTCCCTAAGAATTCTCTAAGGTATGGTATGATATGAGATAATACATTATGATCCTCTATGTTCTTTATTACAAAAAGTAATCCTTATCCTTATATAGGTAGGTCAAATGACACCCAAAATGAGCTGGGGTCGTACAACAAATATTCCCCAATGATTGCATAAAGGACAACTTTTGTGAGCTGGAAATTAAACTTTTTCGCACTGGAGGAAGTTCGATCGATCGAGCCTTGGACTTGGATCGATCGAACATGGCCGAGATTTATCGAACTGAAGTTGGATCGATCCTCAATGGTGGCGTCTTTTTGGATAAAAACAAATCTGAGATATTTTGAAGATATTTTTGGGAAAAGGACAAAAGTGGTTGGTAGGGTGGTACAACTGGATAAGATCAATCATTTGGATAAGGACAAGAATGTTCAATCGATCAGAGAAGGAAGTTGGATTGATCAAACTTTTGAGATCTTTGAACAGGGACAAACATGGCTCAGATCTATCTTGAGGTGCTGAGATCGATGAAAGTTGGATCGATCGAACTTTTTTTGAGATCGATCGAAGTTGCTGAAATTCCACCCTTTGCTTCCTTTTGCTTTACTTTACTCCTTTCTTTGATTAATCCCAGAATTGCTTCAATTATGCTCTTATTTGGCTAAGTTAGCTTATTTTGGGAATAAGTACCTGAAAATGGAAATAACTCGAAATCAATACAAAATGGTAAAATAAGATAGATAAAGGTTCTAAAATAACTAAGCTTAAGAGTTTAAATACACACTTTTTAGCGCTCATCACACCCCCAAACTTAAATATTGCTAGTCCCTAGCAATGAACTACAAAGTAAAGGAATGAAATGAACAACTATATAACTATGAACTAGAAAACAATAAATAAATAACGCCACTTTCGTAGGGAACACGATTGCACTTAGCATATGCAACAAGCCTTTTAAACCCCTAGATTACCCCTAGTGGACGATTGAAGTCTCGTGAGAGTTTCCAGAAATGATACCTACAAACATTAAGCTCATTCTTTCAAAAGAGACACCAATATTGCAAACAAGCATTGGGAGAAAACTACCTCAAGTATGCAATTTTTCAAACATTTCTAAGTAATCTCCCAAAATTTCAACATCAAGCAAACAAATATGGTCTTCCACACATTAAGAAAATGATCATGCAAATCAAAACAACTTTAGAATCCTTTTTGAGTGGATCGGCATCAAATGTGTTGCTATCTAAGCCAACTAAAGAATTAATCACGTCCTTACCCTCAAACTAACACACAAATCTAGTACTGATCATCAAGACAAAAAGTGGACCTTTTATTAAAGTTTCATTCATCTAGGTGCGCTTATTCTTTTCACTCGATTATTTTTTTTATTTTATATATATATAAAGATGGAAGCATGGTGCAATGTGTTAATCTATTAAGCTTTCTAGCGATTCATGAGGTCAAGCATTAGGTCAATGACTCCCAAACCAGACAGCTTTAGGGCACTAGGTGTTCAAACACCCCTACGGACTTACAAGCTCAAATCAACTAGGCTACAAATCAAGACAACCTCCATCTAATCATTTTCTACTTCTCACCTTTTGGGAGAAGTCCTCACTCTTTTTTTTTTTTTTTTTTTTTTTTTGCTTTTGCAACTTCTTTTTTTTTTTTTTTAGTATTCAATTATTAACCTAAAGTTTGGACCCTCCACCTTTCGGCGCGAGAAGTTCAGTGCTTGATGAGGCTAGAATCCCGGCTACTTAGTGAAAAGGGGTTGTTATCCACCTTTATCAAGAATGAAAGCTTTCAATGCACTTCTAGCTCAATTGGGATTTAACCAATTCAATAATCAACAAAGCATGTACCCCACAAATGAGTGCTAGTGTGCGCCTGTGCTAGGGTAGAAGACTAGAGTGAATCTCAAAACAATCACAAAATCAGGATGATGTGGACCACAAGTGCAAGCAAGATATCAATCTTTTGAAAAATTTACTCATAAATGGTATCCGCAAGGCATACAAGGAGTATTGAACTCTTAAGTCAAGCAATTTTAAATTTTAAGCAATATAGTCCTCAAAAGATCAAAATCATCGCTAACATCCGGACTAATCATAGAAAATCTCTCAAATACACAAGTCATGCTCAAAATTTTGAATTTAAAAATAAATACTACAAAGCACCATTACCTCCAAACTTAAATGGCACAGTGTCCTCAATGTGCAAAGAGAATAAAGGGAAAGAGTATACTAGTGCAAGTAGCAAGAATGATCGGGACAGAAGTATCCAAAGTGGGTGGCATAGCCCCCCTAAACTTGGGATTCACTGTGGTCCTAAAATTTGGCACTCGGATAAACTCATCAGATAACAAAAGGGATAATACAGTGCACAGTGGTCATGCAAGTGTAAATGAGATAACAATTGAAAATAGAGAGAGGTATAAGGGTGGTCCTGAAAATTGGGCAGCACTCTCTCTCATTGAAGTCACTGTGATGCACCTGATGGAGTCAAACAGACAGATATGAGAATATATATAAAAAAATGACATCCATAAAGAAAACATATATAAAGAAAATAGAGTACATGGACATAAAAATGTTAAAGCTGACAGACCGGCTGTAAAAATAATATACTGTGACAAAAATGAAGTATGAATGACAGAGATGTAGTATGAAAAGATAGAAGAAACTGGGAATCTCAGGTGGACGAGGCAGGACGGGCTGGGCGTGCTCCGCGGACATTCCTGGATAAATTTCGGAACATAGTCGTGATATCTGTGCGGAGTGCAGCAAAATCAGCTCTGTGGGCAACAGTATCAGCTCTGAGGGCGGTAATATCAGCTCGCATAGCAACCATTGCATCCTCAAGAGCCTGAAGCTGCTCTCCAAAGCCGGGGGTCTGACTGGGAGCCTCAGGTACATAAGAATCTGAAGAATGAGAATCTTGAGTCTGCTCCTCCTCATGTACTGGCGACCCAGCTGGAGAGTGCTGCTCTATGTCATCTATAAGTCGCTCTAAATCAATGTCCATGCGCTTAGCAGCCGGATCAACTGGTGCGTCATCCGCTGCTGGGTCTGCTACTGCTGCTGGGACCTCGGCCTCTAAATCCTCTGCCGTCTGTGCGGCGTCCTCCTATAATCGGGTAATAATAGCATTATAGCTTTTGTCCCAATCCTTCTTCTGGAAGTTACAGGTACCTTTCTCTGGGCGCTCCCGTGGCTTGAAATAAGATCCCTGATCAAGTAGGATCTGGGTGATGAGGTGGCCAAATGGAAGGAACTTGGCCCTTCTAGGCCGCTCCTTGCTAATATAGGTATCACAGAGCTGTCTCATCACGCTCCAGATGAGCGCGGGGATAGACACCCAGTGCCCTGTATAGAATGCATATAGAGCTGTCAGATAATCTCCTAGCCTCTGAATCTTGTGCCCGGCTATGTATATGTTGCGAAACAAGACAGAGTCAATGAACCACAGGTCATCTGGAAGATATGTGCTGGTGGCGAATGTCTCGCCAGCGGCATAGTGACCTGTCAAAGCAACTGCCATGTCGGCAAAAGAAGGTCTGTATAGCCTCGGATATATCTCCTAAAGCTCCGGAGGGTATAAATGTGGGCAGTGGCAAGATGTGGATAATGTGTCCACTGTGATAGAGATCTGGTGGCCATCAATGGTGGTAATCATCTCTACCGTGGTATGCGGGGATGGCCGGGGGTTCTGGAAGAACACCCGTATAAGCCTCGGATACACAGGGCTAGTAACTGGCACAAGAATAGCTGCAAGGCCCCTCCAGATAATGTCATCATAAGCGAATCGGTTCAGCACCGATCTGGAGAAATAATGTATGTCAAAAACTGACTCATAGGCCACTAACATCTGTGTATATCTGGATGCGGGCCTGTCAAGCTCCTGGGCTGGCTGAGCTGGTGAAGGAGATGGAGATGGTGTAAACTCAGCCTAAGCCTGAGAAGGAGATGCGCTAGCATCAAAATGTAATTTGTTGTCAGAATAAGGAGACTGTATGGGCTCAGCCGGCTCCTCCTGTATAGGGTCCTGGGCATGAGAAAGACCGGCCTCGTCATCTAAGATCGGCCTGCCTCAGTTGTGATAGTGTCCGCGGGCTACAGTCTTGCGCTTAGTCATGGACTGAAAATAATTGAAAACTTGCAAGGGAAGTCAGTGCCATAATAAAGAATTTAAAGCACAAAATAGAATCATGTATGTCAAGTAAGATAGACAAAACAGATAAATGACATGAATGTATGAAAGTGATAGGATGTGAACATGCTAAACAGTATAAGTGTAAAATGCATCTAATGTGGAAAATCAAAGGCATTGGGCATGAATGAGATAACATGGACACAAGATAAGATGCATGGAATGTGTGTATGAAATATGTGAATATGTTCGATCGATCGAACTCTGCGAAGAACGTGGACAGTCACAGATATGTGACGTGGATGACACGGGGCCTTCACGAACTCGGTCGTGAGCCCATCAACACACAAATCAATAATCCTATTCATCTATACGAGGCCTACACTCCCAAAATCAAATCAAATATCAACCATATATACAATCATATATACACATATATACAAAAAGCTTCAAGCCTCATCAATGGTGATTTTCAACATTAAAAGAGCATGGATCTAACATTTAAAGCAAGTATAAATCAAATCGAAGCTTGAATCAAAAGGATGGATTCGGATCTCACCTAGAAATCAAGAGAGAGAAGTGGAAACTCGAAGGGGTGAGATGCGAAATCCAAGAAGAGAGAGAGATATTCGGGATGAGATGAAGCTCGCTGGAGATGTCGCCAGAGATAGAGAAGATTGGGTGCGGCGGCGACGAGGGATAGTGTTTGGAAGAGGGTTAGATCGATCTTTGAAATTGATCTTGAAACCCTTGGTTTCATTTTTAAAAACTTTCTCGAACCAGTTCGATCGATCGAACTAAGACCTCAGATCGATCGAACTGTTGTGATCTCTCTTTGAATTTTTTTTTTTTTTTAAATTTTAAATTAAAAACTAAAAATTAAAAATGAAAATAAAAGTTTTTTGGATTTAAAAAATAAATAAATAAAATCTTTTGGGGATTTTTGGAAAATAAAATAAAATAAAATAAAAATATTTTTAGATTTTTGAAAATTAAAAAGTCAAACAAAGTCAAAGATGGTGAGATGAAGAACAGAGATCGATCTGAACAAAAATGTTTGATCGATCTGACAGAGAGCAAAAATATGCAGGTCATGACATTTATCTACAACATTAAGCTCTTCATGCTTGTCAAATGAATTGGGGGTTGGATTAAAAATATTCAACTTTACCTTCATATGGCCAAATGATATTTTCATTATCGCCGTCCTACAATTGATGTTGGCATTCGCGGTTGCCAAGAAAGGATGGCCAAGGATAACGGGAATTTGGCTCTTAGGATTTGGGACTGGTTCCGTGTCAATGACAACGAAATCAACGGGAAAGAAAAATTTATCAATTTTAATCAATACATCCTTAATGATACCCCTAGGCTTTTTGATTGATCGGTCGGCAAGTTGCAAAATTATCGACGTTGGTTTTAAGTCTCCTAAGCCTAATTTGACATATACCGAGTATGGAAGAAGATTAACACTAACTCCTAGGTCAAGAAGAGCCCGATTAATGATATGATCACCAATAATGCATGAAGTAGTAGGTGAACCGGGGTCCTAAAACTTAGGGAGAGTGTTATGCTGCAAAATTGAGCTCACTTGCTCGATTAAGACCACTTTTCTAGGTGCTTGGCTTTTATTCTTCCGCTTTTGGGTGCACAAGTCTTTCAAGAATTTGGCATAAACCGGAATTTGCTTGATTGCATCCAAAAGTGGAAGATTGACTTTTACTTGCCTAAACACGTCCATGATTTCATTGATTTTGGCCTTTTGTTTGTCATTTGAAACGAATCCTTTTAAGGCATCCGGAAATGGAGCTTTTGGCTTAAAAACCTTTTCAGAATTTTTCTTTGAAGTCTCTTTAATACAAGAAGTTGTCAAATCATTTTGCACATCTTTCTTTTGAAAATCACTTTTCAAATCACTTTTCAACATATTCTCATTTATATGGTCATGCACATGTAATGAAGGAGGAATATGATATGAAACAGGACGGGTGTCAACTTGTGGTTGCACCGGTTCACTCTCTTCATTGGACATACCCACTTGGTTGTCCACAATCTTTCCACTTCTCAAGGTAGTCACCGCATTGACATGCTCTATTGTGTGACCTTCCGATGAGGAATGAGTCTTCATAACACATTGTTGCTTTTATGGGGCATTCAAAGACATTTTTCTCTTCTCTCTTGCATTCAAAGTACTAGCTATTTGCCCTACTTGGGTTTCTACCTTAGCAATGGATTGAGAGTAAGAATGAAGCAATTGTGTGTTTGCCTCCAAAGTGCCCAAAGTGGTTAAAACTTTCTCTTCAAAAGCGGGACTTCTACATTTCCTTGGGAATATGATGGTTGATTAGGAAAATGAGACTTTGAAAATTGGTTTCCTTGTGATTGATATGATGATCTAAGAACTTGGGAACCTTGGCCTTGTAGTGGAGGTGGAATGTATTTTCCTTGAAAACTACCTTGGGAAGGATTTGAGCCCTCCCCTTGGTTTTTCTAAGAGAAATTCAGGTGATTCCTCCAACTAGGATTGTAATGATTTCCATAAGGTTTTTCCCTTGATTAACAAAAACAACATTTGCTTGTTCATGATGCTCACTTTGCACATGTCCATGGGGACAATTGGAAGTAGAATGTAAAACATTTGAACAAGTCATATATGTCTCATTAGATACATGATGAGAATGGTTATGGAAGGAAGATACTTGATTCGCCGAGTTTTGGTTGATCAAAAATTGATCAAACCTTTGAGATAATGATTTCATCTCGGCGGCAATTTCATTGGAGTGATCGACTTGATGTAAGCCAACACTCTTCCTACCACTAGAATTTCTACCATTCTTCAAAGATAAAGTACGATACAAAGAATTTTCACTCATGCTCTCATAAAGACACCACACGTCATCCTCATGCCTATCAATGTAAGAGCCACCCATGGAAGCATCAACCATGCCTTTGTAATTGTACGATAAGCTCTCAAAGAAATATTGAACTAATTGCCATTTGGGCATGTCATGATGTGGACACTTCCTAATCAATTCATTAAAGCGTTCCCATGCCTCATGAAATGTTTCTCCATCCCCATGTGAAAATTCTCAAATTGAGGTTCTCATAGCATTGGTCCTAGAAACCAGATAGTACTTCTTCAAGAACTCTTGTTGCATTTCCGCCCAATAAGTTATTGAAAAAGGCCTAAGATTGTTAAACCAATATTTTGCCTTGTCTTTAAGGGTGAATGGAAAAAGTTTAAGCCTTAAGACCTCTTCCGGCATGTCCGTATATTTTACGGTGGAACATACTTCAAGAAACTCATCCAAATGCTTAAGGTTCTTCACTTGGAAGTCCATGATAATTAGGAAGCATTTGAATGGTTTGTGGCTTGATTTCATAGTGATGTGCTCTAAATGGTGGCAATTGAGTACATGTGGGTGCATTATATTCATTAGGCACATAGTGATCTCTTAAAGCAAGGGGAGGATTAGCAATTGGGGGTGCAACATGGGCACCTTGGTTGCCTTGAATGATGGGAGGTGGTGGAGCACAGATTGGCCTTGGCATTCCTAATGGAACTTGGCCTTATTGTTGTGGTGGATGAACATTTGGCCTTGGCATGCCTAATGGTACTTGCATGTTATCATGATGCACATTGGGGTGGAGGTTACCTTGTTGGTCTATGTGACCAAGGTCCTCCACATAGTCCTTATTGTGTCCATCCATTGATGAAATTGATTGACTAGAACTACCTCTTCCCCTAGGGTTTCGAATAATGGATTCAAGATGAAAATTTAAAGGGACAAGAGTGGGTTTCAATGATCTACTACCATGCATGCACAATGCAACACAACAAGTAACAACAACAAACGCTTCACCTTCACAACAATCAATAATCAACGAACTTCCTCCACATACAATGTTCATACTCCCATGTTTTAACAATATGCAAGAAAAGTAAATTGGCTCCACGCGGGCTCACGATTTATCTAAGAATTGAATTACAAGCCTCCACACGGGCCGACGATTTAACTAAGAGATGAGTAAAGAAAAGCTCACAAAGGTCCTTTAGCACTTCAACTCCAAATTTATAGCTTAGCTTAGCATAGTATTTTTTTTTTTTAATTTTTAGCCTTTTTCCTTGCTTGCTTAGCTCCTTTGCTTGCTTCATAGCGCAATGGTCCTTGTCAATCAAGAACAAACACAATAAGTAACAAAAATTGAAAACAAAGTAAAGACACGATCAAAAGAGTACTAATTCCTAATTGATTCCACAAATATGACGTTGCCAATCAATCAATCCTCGGTAACAGCGTCAAAAACTATGGTGCGACCCGAGCGTGTGCACAAAACAATGCACAACACTTTGAGTTTGGAAATTAATGTCAAGTGGGCAACATAATTTAAATTTATAAACCGCTTAACACCTATACTATGTAGTATGAGTGAGAAGGGATCGTCCCAAGGGATTGAGTTGTCGTACTAGCTTGAGGAATCAAAATTAGGGTTAGTAGGTCGAGTGATCAAAATAGTGGTTGGTTGGTTGAATTAAACTAGATGTAAATTAAACTAAAGTAAGAAATAATGTAATAGAGAGAATAAAAGATAGAGAGAGATCTTGGGTTTAGAGATCACCACTAAGCATAGTTTTTCTACACCTTTAATGAATGATTAATGAGGGGAAGAACATGTATTGCAATAAAGTGTGTGTGTGTGGTTGTTTTAACAAGCATGGATGACAAATTAAGCATATATTGTCTAAACAACATGGTGGATAGCACAACATATCAAATTAAGCCATTAATCCTTTCTTTAAGCTCACAATCCAAACACATCACAAGGTTAGAGATACATGTTGCTTGCTTTTCATAAGTATGGAACATCAACTACAAGCATGGATTGTCCTTCCATTTAACAACTACACTACAACTAAGCTAATGATATGAAATTAAACTAATTAAACTAAGGGAGAGGCACAATCCATCAAGAAATGAGTATGAACCATCAAAGAAACCACAAGAACATGACATTAAGCACTAAGTCTTGACAATCTCTAGATCTTTAGCATCAACACACATAGACATGCATCAATAACACAAGAAATAGAGACAGACACATGAACATCTATTCTAGCATACATAGACATATGGATAAAATGAAATGATCAATTGGAAGCATTAAACCATATAAATCATTAAAGAAATAAGATTTATATATATAAAAGTGTCAAGACATGAATCACAATACAAATCCCCTAAAAAATACATAAATCAAGAAATAGAAAGCATGCTTAGGGCTAACTCTAGCCCTAAGAGGATGTCTAGCCACTTATAAATGATGTCCTCCAACCCTCAAGGGCAAGCTCCATGGAAGAAATCTGCTCATTAGTTGATGAAGAGTCTCCAATGGTGTCTTTAGCCTCCTTCTTTTCTTTGCTTCCCCCTTAAGAGTTCTCTAAGGTATGGTATGATATGAGATAATATAATATGATCCTCTATGTTCTTTATTACAAAAAGTAATCCTTATCATTATATAGGTAGGTCAAATGACACCCAAAATGAGCTGGGGTCGTACAACAAATATTCCCCAATGATTGGATAAATGACAACTTTTGTGAGCTGGAAATTAAACTTTTTCGCACTGGAGGAAGTTCGATTGATTGAACCTTGGACTTGGATCGATCGAACATGGCTGAGATCTATCGAACTGAAGTTGGATCGATCCTCAATGGCGGCGCCTTTTTGGATAAAAATAAATCTGAGATATTTTGAAGATATTTTTGGGAAAAGGACAAAAGTGGTTGGTAGGGTGGTATAACTGAATAAGATTAATCATTTAGATAAGGACAAGAATATTCGATCGATCAGAGGAGGAAGTTGGACCGATCGAACTTTTGAGATCTTTGAACAGGGACAAACATGGCTCAGATCTATCTTGAAGTACTGAGATCGATGAAAGTTGGATCGATCGAAGTTGATGAAATTCCACCCTTTGCTTTCTTTTGCTCTACTTTGCTCCTTTCTTTGATTAATCCCAGAATTGTTTCAATTATGCTCTTATTTGGCTAAGTTAGCTTATTTTGGGAATAAGTACCTGGAAATGGAAATAACTCGAAATCAATACAAAACGGTAAAATAAAATAGATAAATGTTTTAGAATAACTAAGCTTAAGGGGTTTAAATATGCACTTTTCAGCGCTCATCAATTTCTATTTCCTCCACTCACATTTCATCTCATTATTTTATCATCTCCTTCTCTTGTAAAGAAAACCCTAGCCTCCATAGATGAAGCTTGGAGCCTTAAGCTTTGACCTTGATTTTTGAGAGCCTTCCATTGATTTCCAAGATTTACCTTGGGAATAATTTTTTGTTCCTCTTACTCTTCTCTTTATAACCCTAGAAGGGTTTACCATTTTGTGCTTGCTAGCCTTGGATTCAAGAGGAACAATCCTCTTGTGAGGTAAGGGGTGTTATAATTTATTTTTCCAAGTGGTTTTACTTGCTTTTGTATGAAATACAAGTTGTATGCATGTCTCTTATTAATTTGAGGAATTAATGATGTATCCTCGCTTGCATATAACTCATTTTTGACTTGATATATGGCATGGCCATGAATTAATCCTTGTTATATATTTATTTGAGATCATTTGAACAATTTTTGAAATCTAGAGATTTATTTAATTTTAATTAATTAAATTCCACATGATTATATCTTGCTCACTTTGTGAAATTGATGTGATATTTGCAATCATCATGGAATGGACATTCATATATATTATTTTGAGAATTTTTGGACAACTTTGATTTCTAGAGAAATTAATTAATTAGGCTAATTAATTCTACTTATTGTTCTAATGAATTGGACTTGTATTTCATGGGGCTTTTGCCTTTTTTTATCATGTATCATGACTTATTATATCTTGGCTTCATTAATGTGGTTAATGAACTTGAACCCTTGCTTTGTAATGATTTAAATGTTTATGAGTTGTTAAACAAGTGATTAAATAATTAATCTTATACTCGTGGTATATTTACATCAATGGATTCTATGTGCTATATAGCCTAGTTCGTAGTCTATGTGAATGCATAGTATGATTTTTTGACATTTCACATGCCATTATAGTTGGAACTTAGGGCATGACTTGTGTGTTCCAAAATCTTAGTTTTGCATGAAACGTGGTTAATGCATCTCTTGTATCTTGATATTATCTTGACTTGCACAACTTGTTGATTTTGGAACTTGGGATGTCAATAAAGAATTGACATGCCTAGGACTTTGTTCTAGTACGGGAGATAGAGAGCTCCCTATACTATAGTGCGCACTAGGGGAAGGTATCCATGGGTTAGTAGCCCTAAAGTGATCTCAAGAGTACGGTTTTAATCCGGGCGATATCCGAGTTTCCACATTGGTTGATTTCACTCTTTAAATTTCAAGTTGTTATTCCTTGAAGATTTAAAACTTGTTGTGTTATGTGAAATGCTCCAATCTTGTTTCATTGCATAGATTTTATTCTTTATCCGTGATTTCCGTCCTTAAATTTCAAGTGTTGTATTCCTTAAAGATTTAAGACTCTTTTCGTGTTGTATGGAATATTCCATCCTTGTTTAATTGCATAGATATTATGCCTTATTCTTGATTCCATGTATTAAACTTGTCGTGTTGTGTGGAATGTTCAATTCTTGTTTAATTGCATAGATGTTATGCATTATCCTTGATCTCATGCCTTATCCTTGTCGTGTTAATAGAATTGTTTCAATCTTGTTAATTTTCTTAGTTATCTCGGTTCATGTTACTTTATGCTATCGTGACTTAGAAATGATCCTATACATGTAACTTGACTTAGATTCTAGGTGGCATGAACCACAAGTAATGATTTATATCAACATGCAAAATCTCTAAACCCTTAGATTTCAAGTGTTATTTCTTGAAGATCTAAGAACCTTGTCGTGTTATATGGAGTATTTCCTACCTTGTTTAATTGCATAGACATTATGCCTATTTTGTGTATTTAGATCTCATTCAATATACTTGAAACTGTACACTTGCTTCTTGTATCTAGATTCCATTTAGTAGGCTCGTGCCTCATATACTTGCCTTTTCGTGTTTTATGGAATATTCCATCCTTGTTTAAATGCATAAATATTAATCCTTATTCTTGATTTCATGTGTACCTCTTGTCGTGTTAATTGGAATGTCCCAATCATGTTAATTGCCTTGATAATGTAATTCTTGTTAATTTACATCTGAGTATTCTTCTTATCGTGTTATATGGATAATTCCAACCCTTGCCTAACTGTATTGATAATGTAATTCATGTTGATCTATATTTAAGTATCCTTCTTATCATGATCTTTGGATTATCCCAACCTTGATTTGTTTCATATATGTCTATATAATGATTCTTGTTGATTTATACTCTAAGATTGCTTAGGATGCTCCCTGAGTCTCACCTTGACATAGACGTTAGGTGGCATGACCATTTTTAATTGTTTCAAGTCAATGTAAAAATCTCTAAAGAAATCGAGTTTATGCATGCTCATTCTCTACGAGTAAACTTGTTTACTCACCCTGAAGTTACTGGGGGTTTTGTTCAGGTACGAAGACTTGGTTCGTGATGTTCATCATTGCTTGGATGATTGTAGATTTGAAGGTTTTAATTCTTGTAAAGGTTGGCTTGAAATGCCACTTATAGCCACTTATGTCAAAATGTGTATATTTGATTCCATATATATAATGTGTACATAAGTACACCTTTTGTAATGTATTTGACAATCATTCTATGTATATAATATGTAGCCAAGGGCCGAACTTCATTTAAAATCCATGTATATGAAAAAATGTACAATTTTGCCCTTAATGAGAAAAGTATGAAAATTAAGGTTTTAACATGTCATTTTTGCACCAGAGTGTGCATTGTGTATGAAATTCATTATTTACCATTCATTTACCATGTATGAGATATGGCCAAAGGGTAAATACCATTTTGTTTCCACTTTTGTATTCTTGATCTCATATTGCATTTTTGGGCTAAATAGTAAAATCCGAGCCTTTAAGGGTTCATATTCAAATCGGGTGGCGTAAAGTGTGTTCTGGCACATCCACTAGGACTTGTTCTATATGCATGAAGTGAGGCCAAGGGCCAAAAGGTCATTTGAAACCATTTTATAATTTTGGTTTTCAAAATTTCCATTTCAAGTTCATTTTTGCCTTTTTAGCCATCGGGGGGTCGGATTTTGACTCGGCCATTTTTGGGAGCCACGGGCCATTCTTGCGCCCTCAAAATCACTATTTACATTTGCATGAATGATTGTTTTCATGAAAAACCCTTTCGTTTGTACTTTGAGCCTCCTATGGACTCATTTTAAAATTTTATTGCATAATCCGGCTTAAGGGCATTTTGGGAATTTCTTTTAGGAAATAAATTCCATTCTCGACTCCGTCACGTAGAAAATGTGATTTTAGGGGGAGTTTTTTCCTGACATTTTTTCGAAAAATGTCATCTTGATCTCAAAAACCGCGATCCAAACTCATTTTTCTGCATTTCTACTTTTTCTACTAAACCGGTTCAAGAAGGTTGAACCGATTCAAGAGTCAGTTCTTGGTCCAACATGGACGTTCTGTCCATGTTGAACCGGTTCAAGAAGGTTGAACCGGTTAAAGTCCTCCAGTTTTTATTTTTTATTTTTATTTTTTATTTTTTATTTTTTTATTTTTTATTTTATGAAATCCAGCTTTGATCTTTCAACTTCAAAGGTTTTAACTTCTTCTTTTTAACTTCTTAGTCTGTTCTTGAGTCTAAACGGACCGCGCCGAAGTAAGCTTTCCAATGGTATAAATTTTAGTTTCAGATTCTTCTCGTAGCTCTAGATATCCTTGTTTTAATGAGAAGGTGTCGGATTTGGTTCGAACCGGGATATGGTTCTTCTGGGATTTCTCTTCCTTTGGCCTTGGAACTTCATGTGAAGTTACCAAAGGATTTTTTTGGATGTTTTTGATCTTATTTGACTTGTTGAAGTCAAATTCCTTCCTTTTAGGGTAAAATGATTTACCCTTGGTCCTTCTTTCGGTGGGGTTTTGATACCTTTATCTTCATTTTGCTTCCATTGAGCCTTGAAACTCTTTGAAAGTCCATTCTTGTATCCTAGGGATAACGTACATCTTTATGGACTTGTCTTTTTTTTACTTTCACAGTTTTCCTTTGGTTCCGTGACCTCATAAAAAGTTATCTTAGGGTCTTAGAGGTGTGTTGTGCCTTGAGAGACCATTGTCTTGTTTCTTGCTTCCACATTCTGGATTCGCTTCGAGTCATCACAAGACACAATGGGTTAAAAAATCTAGGGTCGTCATAGCTCAACTCAATATTCAAGGAATTTAGTGTAAATTAACTGCTGCGGAAGAACATACAAATGGCAATAATAGGGAGGAAATAAGGAAGTTAGAGCTGGAATTGAGTGTGGCTTGGCAAGATGAAGAACTTCATTGGAAGCAAAAATCACGTATTGACTGGTTGAATCTAGGAGATAAAAACACAAAGTTTTTTTTTATCAGAAAGCTCAAATCAAACGACAAAAAAAAAATACAATTCTGGGGTTGAAAAATTCCAATGGCAATTGATGTGATTCAAAAGATGAGATTAGAGATGTTATGGAGTTTTATTGTAAAGATCTTTATACTACTCAAGGAATTTGAAATGATAATGATTTCTGGTCTCTAGTTCAAAGGAAGGTAACTCTCCAGATGAGCTGATCTGTTGAAGCCTGGAATAGAAGAGAAGCTTTATACTACTATATCGTCCATGAGTGTTTATAAGGCCCCGGGGCCAGATGGTCTAACCCCTTTTTTTTTTATCAATCGAATTGGAATGCTCTAAAAATCGATATTGTTGAAGGTTTCAATTCATTCCTTTCTGGAGGCCATCTGCTAAAGTCATTGAATCAAACCAACTTGGTTCTTATTCCTAGCACAAAGAGGCCAACTAAGGTTTCCCAGTTCCGTCAAATCGCTCTTTACAACGTGATTTAATAAATAAATAAATAAATAAATAAAAATTAAAGGCCATTGCAAATAGATTGAAATTGTTTCTCCCTGAACTCATTAGCGAAAATCAATCAGCTTTTGTTCCTTATTGAATGATTCATGATAATGTTATTCTTGCTCAAGAGCGTATTCATGTTATGAAGACAAAGAAGAGGAAATAAAAACATCTTAACTTAAAGCTTGACATGGCGAAAACCTATGATTGAGTTGAATGGAAATTTTTAGAGAAAATGTTATGTTGTATGGGGTTTGATGTTATATGGGGTTTGATGAAAGATGGATCTCTTTGGTTATGGAATGTATTTGCACAGTGGCATTTTTAATGGTTATCAATGGTGAGAAAGGCAGTTGGATTTTCCATTCAAGGAGACTACGACAAGGTGACCAGCTATCCCCATATTTGTTCATACTTTGTACTGAAGGTCGTTCTATAGTGTTGAAAGATGAGGAAGAGAGATGAATGATTAAAGGTATTGTTTTGGGCCCACATTGTGAAC
Source organism: Cornus florida (assembly GCF_030987335.1). Taxonomy (NCBI): domain Eukaryota; kingdom Viridiplantae; phylum Streptophyta; class Magnoliopsida; order Cornales; family Cornaceae; genus Cornus; species Cornus florida. The sequence continues at coordinate 41,264,091 of NW_026775577.1, read as the reverse complement.
CAATTTCTTATCTATTTTTTGCAAATGAGACACTACTTTTTTGTAAAGTAACCCTTTATCATGCTATGCAAGTTAAAGCCCTTCTGTGGAGGTATGGATCTCTTACTGGACAGATGGTGAATTTTGAGAAATATAATTTGTATTTTAGTTCTAACACTAGTACCCATTTGAGAGGCTATTACATAACATGTTGGAAATTGCTAACGTGGACTAGATAAATAGGTATTTGGGTCTTCCTTCCTTTTTAGGTAGATCCAAAACCGCAGCCTTTAGCTATTTAACTTATCAAATTTCGGCAAAGGTGAAGACTCTAAAAGGTGCATTTTTATCAAAGGCTGGTTGTGAGGTGTTGCTGAAATTTATTATTTCAGCCCTTCCTAATTATTATATACAGTGCTTTCGATTGCTCGAATTAGTTCACACGGAAGTGAGAGCAAAATGCTAAATTTCTGGTGGAGTGGGAAATCCAAATCTAGTAAAATCAAATGGATATGCTGGGATCAGATGTGTCGACACAAGCATGATGGTGGATTAGGCTTTCGAAATCTTGAAGCCTTCAATTTGGCCCTTCTTTCTAAGATAGCATGGCGCCTTGAAACCGGAGATAATTTTATGTTATGTAGAATTTTGAAACAAAGGTATTTTCGCTATAGCACATTCCTAAGTTCAATATGTAAGAAGGGGTCCTCGTTCAAAAGGAAGAGTGTCACTAACGCTGAAAGTGCTATTGATAAAGGGTTTAAATGCAGAATCGGCAATGGGAAAAATGTTTTTTGTTGGGATGATCCTTGGCTCTCGAGCAATTCAAATTTTAAAGTTTCAACTCGTCCACGCACGGATGACATTTTATAGGTGAGTGATTTAATTTATCCGGAAAGCAAATTATGGAAGGCTGATGTAATCAATTGCGTTTTTGATACCCATTATAGAAAACGTATTATGCAAATCCCTATTAGTTTATCTGGGCGAGAGGATTAAAAAATTTAGGGTATGAATATTTTTGGAAAATTTAGTGTAGAAAATGCTTATTTTCTCGCTCTGTCATTTCTCCAACCTCTTCTTGTTTCTTCCCAGAGTGCGGAGTATAGTTATTCTCACTTATTGAAACAACGTTGGAAAGGCATATGGAAGATTCATTCCTCAAGGAAAGTTCTATTTTTCCTATGGCAAAGTTTACATGAGAAGATTGTAGTAAATGTGAATTTAAAGAGGAAGAAGGTGAATGAGCAAGCATTTGTAAAGGATATTGGCTAGCAGTTGAATCAATTGATCATTTGTTATGCATTTGTTCATATTCTCAAATGGTGTGGAATCTTTATCCTGTCCAATTGAATTTCTTAAAGTTAAATGATATGAGTTGGCCCCGCCGGTTGATAAGTGTTGAAAAGTAAGTATTTAAACCTCTTAAGCTTGAACTTTCTAGGACCTTATCCTATCTTATTTTCCTATTTTAGTCTAATTTCATATTAGTTTCCTTTTCAGACATTTATCCACAAAATAAGTCAATTCAGCTGAATTAGAGCATAAAAGATGCAATCTCAAGCTTAGTGGAAAAAAGAAGCAAAGTGGAGGCAAAGTGGTGAAAAACAGCATTCTTCGATCAATCGAACCAAGACCCGATCGATCACACAGTGATCATTCCAACCATGCCAAGATGGATCGAGCCTTTTGTCCTTATCCTCAAAAAATTTTCCTTCTCAATCGATCCAACATTCCTTCGATCGATCGAACATTTTTGATCTTATCCTCACCTACGACTTTTGTCCTTTTTCCAAAATATCCCAAAAATATCTCAACTTTGTCTTTATTCCAAAAAGGCGCCGCCTTAGTTCGATCGATTGAAGCAACCTTGTGATCGATCGAACCTCCTCAAGTGCGAGAAAAACAAAGTTCTAGCCAATTAAAAGGTGTGTTCATGGTGCAATCATTTGGAGGTCCTAGTGCAAGAGGTCTGACCATTGGGTGTGACATTTGAGCTACCTGTATAAGGATTTTAGCCATTTGGAACCAAATATACAACCATAGATAGAGTATAGAGGTTGGAGGAGTCTAGAGATTAGAAAGAGAGATACACACCATTTTAAGAGAGCTCTTCCACTCATCTAGGGTTTCCACTAAGGAGAAGAAGATCATTTCTACCATGGAGATAGCCCTTGAGGGTTGGATGACAACATTAATGAATGGCTAAACCATTCTCTTGGGGCTAGAGATAGCCCTAAGCATGCCTCATAGACTTTGATGTTTTGTAATTAAACGGGATTTGTGTTGTAATGTTTGTCTTGACATCTTTTATATATATATGAATCTTGTTTCTACAATGATTTGTGTGGTTTAATATTTTCAATTGATCATTTAATTCTATCCATATATCTATGTATGCTTAGATGAATGTTCATGTGTTTATTTCTAGATTTTGTGATATTGATGCATGTCTATGTGTGTTGATACTATGAATCTAGTGATGGTCAAGGCATGGTGCTTAAATAGATTACTCTTATGGTTTGTTTGATGGTTCATACTTATTTCTTGATGGATTGTGCATCCTCCTTAGTTTAATTAGTTTAATTTTCATGTCACTAGCTTAGTTGTAGTGTAGTTGCCTTACTTTCTTAGATGGGAGGACAATCCATGCTTGTTGTTTGATGTTCCATGCTTATGAATGCAAGTGGTATATTTCTCTAATTTGATGATGTGCATTAATTGTGGACTTAAAGGAAGGAATAATGGCTTGATTTGATATGTTGTGCTAGTCACTAGTTTAGCTAGACAATGTATACTTACTTGGCCATCCATGCTTGTTAATTCAATTAATGACACACACTCTCCTTTGCAACATATAATCCCCCTAACCCATCAAACATTGAATGTATAGGAAGGTAATGTTTTGTGGTGAACTCTAAGTCCTAAGACATTTCTCTTATATTCTCTACACTTTATTTATTCTAGTTGCTTCACATTACTTCTATTTAGTTTAAATTGTAGTTTAATTAACCAATCAAACCATCTTTGATCATTCGACCTACAATCCGGCATCAATTTCCAAGCAAAATACACTCCATATCCCTTGGGAGGATCCCTACTCACTCTTGCTCTATTTTAGTTAGTAGTGGTAGTGGCATTATATAAATTCAAACTTGGCAACACTACACCTTTACTACAACTTTGGTGCATTAGCGACGACACACACTAAGTTTTGGCGCTGTTGCCGGGGATCTTGGCAACGTCGTATGTTGGAAATCAATTATGAACTAGTACTCTTTTGATCCTATCTTTATTTCACTTTATTTTGGTTACTTATTGTGTTTGTTCTTGATTGGCTAGGTCCATTGAGCCAAGAAAGTGAAGTAAAGGGAAATTCAAAAGCAAATGAGCAAGCTAAGCTAAGCATAAAAAGCCGAAAATCTAAAAAAATTTGCAAAGCAAAACCAAGGCAAAAATTGAAAAATAAATTGAAGTTGCTTAAGGACCCTTTGTGAGCTTTTCTAACTCTCTCCTTAGTTAAATCATCGGCTCGCATGGAGGCAAGTTTTTAATTTCCTAGATAAATCATAAGCCCGCGTGGAGGAAATTTATTTTTCTTGCATATTGTTCAAAACATGGGAGTATGGGATAAATATTTGTGGAGGTTTGTTGATTGATTTGTTACGAAGGAGAAGTGATTGCTAATTGCTTATTGCTAGTTGTTATTTTGTTTGTGCATGCATGATCGTAGGTCATTAAATCATACTCTTGTCCCACTTAATTTTCATCTTGAATCGGTTGTTTGAAATCCTAGGGGAAGAGGTAGCTCTCATCACTCAATTTTATCAATTGAAGAACATAATAAAGACCATGTGGAGGACCTTATTCTCCACCCTAATATGCATCATGATAACATCCAAGTACAATTAGTCATGCCACGACCCTTCGTTCCCCAACAACTACAAGGCCATGTTCCATTGGGAATGCCTCGGCCAATTTTTATTCCACCACCACCTCTCGTTACTCAAGTTAATCATAGCGCTTATGTCGAGCCACCAATTGTGAATCATCCTCTTGCTTTAAGAGATCATTATGTGCCCAATGAGTATAATGCACCAACATACATTTAACTTCCTCTTTTTAGAGCACATCACTATGAGATTAAACCGCAAACAATCTAAATACTTCCTAATTATCATGGACTTCTAAGTGAAGAACCTTACAAGCATTTGGATGATTTTTTTGAAGCATGGTCCGCCGTGAAATACATAGACATGCTGGAAGAGGTTTTGCGATTAAAACTCTTCCCTTTCACCCTTAAAGATAAGGTAAAATATTGGTTTAGCAATTTGAGACCTTTTTCTATAACCATTTGGGCAGAAATGCAACAAAAGTTCTTGAAAAAGTACTATCCGGTGTCAAAAACCAATGCTATGAGAACTTCTATTCGTGAATTTTCTCAAGGGGATGGGGAGATGTTTCAGGAGGCATGGGAAAGATTTAATGACTTGCTTAGGAAGTGCCCACACCATGACATTCCTAAGTGGCAATTAGTTCAATACTTCTTTGAAAGTTTACCGGATAATCACAAGGGTATGGTTGATGCATCCATGAGTGGTTCTTATCTTGATAAGCATGAAAATGATGTTTGGCAACTATATGAGAGCATGGGTGAAAACTCAATGCATCGATCTTTGTCATCAAAAAATGGTAGAAAGGAAGAATGTCGTTTGGTATCAAGTTGACAATTCCAATAACATTAAATCTTTCCCATGACATTCCAGTGCCCACACCATGACATTCCTAAGTGGCAATTAGTCCGAAGTGAAGTCTTTATCTCAAAGGTTCAGTTAATTTTTTATCAACCAAAATTCGGTGAATCAAGTGTCTTCCTCCCCTAACCATTCTCATCATAATTCCAATGAATCTTGCATGAACTGTTCTAGTGTTTTACATTATACTTCCAATTATCCCCATGGACATGTGTAAAGTGAGCACCATGAACAAGTGAATGCCGCATTTATCAACCAAGGTAATAATCCCTATGGCACTCATTATAATGCCAGGTGGAGGAACTATCTAAACTTCTTTTGGAAAAGCCAAGGGAAAGACTCAAACCCTCCCCAAAGTGGTTTCCAAGGAATGTATGTTCCTCCCCCAATGCAAATCCAAGGTTCCCAAGGTTATAGATCGTCATACCAAGTACCAAATGGAAACCAATTTTCTAACACTCACTTTTCAAATCAATTTTCATATTCTCAAGGGAATTCAAGGAGTCCCGCATTTGAGGAAAAAGTTTTGATAACTTTGGGTACTTTAGAGGCAAATACCCAATTACTTCATTCTCATTCCCAATCCATAATGAAGTTAAAAACTCAAGTTGGGCAAATAGCTAGTACCTTAAATGCTAGGGAAAAGGGGAAGATGCCTTTGAATCCATCACCCAAGCAATAATTTGTTGTGGAGACCAATTCCTCTTCGGAAGGTCATACAATTGAGCATGTCAATGTGGTAACAACCTTGAGAAGTGGAAGAATTGTGGATAATCAAATTGGTGTTCAAAATGAAGAGAGTGAATCGGTGGAACCAAAAGTTGACACTCGTCCCGTCTCACATCCTATTCCTCATTCATTACATGTGCATGATCCTTTCGTTGAGAAAGATTTGAGAAATGATTTGAAAAATCCTTGTGTTGAAAATGTTTTTAAAAAGGATTTTGACAAAGTTTTTGAGCCAAAGACTCCATTTCCGGATGCTTTAAAAGGATCTAATTATCTTTAAAAGCAACATGGCAAAGTTAATGAGATAATCGATGTGTTTAGGCAAGTGAAGATCAATCTTCCTCTCTTGGATGCAATTAGACAAATTCTGGCGTATGCCAAATTCTTGAAAGATCTTTACACCTTTAAGAGGAAGAACAAGAGCCAAGCACCAAAAAGAGTTGTTTTGACCGAGCAAGTAAGCTATATCTTGCAACACGATACTCTCCCAAAATTCAAAGACCCCGGTTCACCCACTACTTCTTGCATCATTGGTGACCATGTCATTAACCAGGCTCTTCTTGATTTAGGAGTAAGTGTAAACCTTCTTCCATATTCGGTTTATGTTAAATTGGGCTTAGGTGATTTAAAATCGACGTTGGTTGTTTTGCAACTAGCCGACCGATCCATCAAAAAGCCCGGGGTATTATTGAGGATGTGTTGATCAAAATTAATAAGTTCTTCTTCCCGGTCAATTTTGTTGTCATCGACACGGAACCGGTCGCCAATCCCAAGAGTCAAATTCCCGTTATCCTTGGCTGTCCTTTCTTAGCAACCGCTAATGCCAACATTAATCATAGGACGGGGATAATGAAAATCTCATTTGGCCACATGAAAGTGAAGTTAAACATTTTTAATCCAACCCTGAGTTCAATTGACAAGCATGAAGAAGTTTGTTTTGTTAAAATATGCATTGAAAATGACTTTGAGAAACATGAGTCTTTGCTTGGTAATGAAATTTTAAAAGGTTTATCTTTCAAAATGATTTCAAATAATGTTTTAAAATCAAGTGTTGAAAGGGCATGGAAGCCCAAGAGTTGCATTGACAAAGGACCATCAATCTCCTTTGAATCAAATCCAACAAGTTCCTTAGGGAATGGTTTGTTGGGTGGGATTCAAAAAGCCATTCACCCCGTCAAAGAGGGGATGCATAAAAAGTTTTTTGATCCGAGCTAAAAGAGCCCAACATTTTGCTAGAGGCGTTAAAGACTAGTGTATTTCGTAGGGTTTACAACCCTATTCCTCCCTTATTTTTATTTTACTTTCATTTATTGCATCATCTAGATATATTCTAGGATCTTAAACATTGTTTGAGACTTTGGTAAGGAATGCATGCGCTTTCATCTTCGAATTAGGCATTTAGAGTATGTTCGATCGATCTCATGAGATCTTCGATCGATCGAACACCATCTCTGCATACAATCATCTCTGTGTTCCATCGTATGAAGTTTCTCTGCATATTTCATCTCTCTGTGTATCGTATGAACTTTCTTCTAGATCGATCCAAAAATTCCCTCGATCGATCCAATTTTCCCTTGGTTCGATCTCAATTCTATACTTAGAAAAAATTTTGAAACTCTGAAAAATCACTTCTTTGTGTATCATTCGAAGATTTCTGCAGGTTTTCACCTGTTGGATCGATCGAGTTTTGATTGATCAATCTTTGATCGATATGTGTGCTTCCATTTAACTTTGAATTTTTAAATTTCAAAAAAAAATTAAAAAAAAAAAAATTCCAAAAATCCAAAAAGATTTTTAATTAAAAAAAAAAAATTCAAAAATATATTTTCCAAAAATATTTTAAAATTTCAAAATTCTAAAAATATTTTGTCATTTTGTAGGTTCGATCAATTTGAGCACTTTCATGATCGATCTGTGTTCGATCGATCTGATCAGCCATGTGATCGATCGAACATGTCGGGAACAGTTTTTTTAAAAAGACCCAAGGGTCATTTGGATTGATTTCTACATCGATCCAAAGCCCTTCCTCTCTCCCAGCGTCTCTCTTTCATCTTCCCCACCTCCGCGCGACACTCCGGCAAAGTCCAACCTTCACTCTTCATCTCAGATTGATCTCCTCTTCTCTTATTTCTCTCTATCCACTTCTCTCCTTTATTTTTGGTAAGTTTTGTACTTTCCTTTTTCATTTTTGTTTCATTTTTATGTTAAACAGGTTGCCATGCTTAGATTAGAGCCTTCCATGTTGATTTGTTGCTATTTTTTAAGCTTCTAAGCATGTGTATATATATGTGTATATATGTATATATCTTTTGTTTTCGAATTAGATTCCGGGGGTCACGTGCTAATTTAAGTGACCATTCATGCTTTGTTGAGGTGTATAAGGGGTCATGAGCCTTGAAGTGACCATTTGGATGCCCCCGTGTTGTCCACGTTACAAATCCATGACTATCCATATTTTTTCACAGGTTCGATCGATCACACCAGTACCATGATCGATCATGGTACGATTGATCCAAATTATGTTATGATCGATCCAACTTGGATCAATCTCATCTTTTTCATGATCGATCGAACTTCACTGTTTTGCATATAGAGCTCATATACCCTCTTTCGTGTTTCATGTTATCATATTATTGCCTAATGCCTGTGTTTTCCACATTGGTTGCATTCTATTCTTGTCTTATCTAGCATGTTTCACTTTATTGGACTATTCATTGTCAATACTTGGCTACATTATCACTTGCATATATGCATGTATTTTATTCTGCGTTGTCTATCTTAATTTAACAAACATGTTTCTATTTGTGTGCTTTCATTTCTATTTCCTGTTACTGACTACAATTGCAAGTGTTTTTTTCTTTTTACAGACCATGACTCAGTTTAAGACCATGGCCCACCGGACATATGACCACAGGGTTCAGCAGCGAGTAGAGGAACCTGTAGAGACAGCTCCAGTTCAGTCCGAGCGCTCCTCTTCTTTTGTATCTGCCTCTTCATCTTCATCAGCTCAGGAGACCAAGCACACGCCACCTCCTTCACCCATTCAAGCACCACCACCTGCATAACCCGGCATGGTCCGTGACAGAGTTGAGAACAGATATTCATGCCTTTCAGTAGCACATGAGTCAGTTTTTGATGAGACCTTCTTTGCCCGATCGGCCAAGACCAAGTGAGCCTATAACGAGATTTACTGGCGCAATATTTCTCTTATTTTGGCCCCAGTGGCCAATCCAGTTTACCCGAGGCTCGTCTGGTTGTTCTACCAAAACCTCCGGCCGGCTCCGAGTAACCTGGCTGAGTTGCGGACTTTTATAGATGGGCATGTCATCCGCATCACAGTTGAGACATTTGCTACCGCCTCCCAGTGCCCACATGTCTGCCCTCTAAGGGTAGACTATCCGTTTCTACAGAGGCCCTCCAATGCAGACATGGCTGCAGTTTTTACTGGCCTGCTAGTCCCGGCGACACTTTTGCCATCAGGACTTATTTGCCTAACTGCCTATGGTTCTTTGATTCGGTTTTATACTGAAATGTTTTTATGGCGGGACACAAGATTTAGAGGCGGGTAGATTTCTTGGCAGCCCTATATGTTTTCTACACAGGCCATTGATTTTCAGTTCTTGCACTCTATTGGAGTGTTATGATGAAGCTATACGTAGATTATATCAGCAAGAGCCGGCCTAAGTGGGCCAAGTTCCTCCCCTTTACACACTTGATCACATAGATCCTCTGGGACCAGCATTATCCATTTTACCTGGAGGAGCATCTGAGACTGGGGCTTGCCACTATGGCAAGAAGGACTGGAATAAGAGCTATAATACTCTTATTAAGAGTCTAGAAGAGGAGGCAGTCTTGGCAGCTGAGGAGGTAGAGGTAGCAGCAGCAGTACTGGTGATAGAGGGCGTTTTATGGACATTGACTTGGAGTAACAGCCTCCAGCGGAGTCGCCACATCACTCTTCGAGAGGTCACTACTTCATTCCCAAGAGTAGAGTCAAGACGCGCATCAGTCTCCTGATCCAGTTATACCTAACGCTGCAGCTCAGACACCCAACTCAGAGGAGCGTATCCAGACACTGGAGGATGTGGTCGTCTCCCTCTGAGCGGATATGGCTTCTCTCAGCACCGATGTGACTACTCTCCGTACATATGTGCTGACTGCGTTACAGAGTATTTCTAGAGATATTTGGGGCTCACGCCCCGTTAGACTGACTTCATCTGCTTGACCCCTCTCTCCCTCTTTATCTCGTTATCATATATGACTGTGTTTTTAGACTGATACTGTGATACTATTATCTCATTTTTGCGGCCAGTTTGTTGGCCCGATATTGTGATGTACTTTATACTGTTTTTATTTTTCTTCTTTATTCACGATATTTTGGATGTCTCACTTTTATATTGATATATCTGTTGATGCTTGACTCCATTATCAGGTGCATCCTAGTGACTTCAGCGAGAGAGTATTGTCTAAATTTTTCAAGACTACCCTTATTTCTCTCTCTATTTCATTTTCTATCCCACTTACAGTTGCATCTCTATTGTGCACCATTATTATCCCATTTGTTATCTGATGTGCTTTATCTCAGTGCCATTTTTTCAGGACCACAGTTAATCCCAAGTTTGGGGGGGGGGGGGGGGTTATACCACCCACTTCGGATACTTGTGTCCTCGCCATTTTTTGCCATAGCTGCACTGGTATACTCTTTCCTCTTTCTTTTGTTCTCTTTACACATTGAGGATACTATGCCGTTTAAGTTTGGGGGTAATGTGTATTCGTTGTAGTATTTGCATTCAATTCAAGATGTTAAGCATAACTTGTGTATTTGAGGGATTTTTTATGATTGATCCACGACTAGCTATGATTTTGATCTTTTGAGGACTATTTTGCTTAAAATTTAAAAATTGCTTGACTTGAGAGTCCAATACTCCTTGTATGCTTTGTGGATGTCATTTAGAAGTAAATTTTTCGAAAGATTGATATCTTGCTTGCACTTGTGGTCCACATCATCTTGATTTTTTGATTGTTTTGAGATTCACTCTAGGATTCTACACTAGCACAGGTGCACACTAGCATTCATTTGTGGGGTACATGCTTTATTGATTATTGATTTGGTTATATCTCAATTGAGCTAGTAGTGCATTAAAAACTTTCATTTTTGATAAAGGTGGATAACAAACCCTTTTTGCTAAGTAGCCGGGATTCTAGCCTCATTAAGCACTGGATTTCTTGCGCCGAAAGGTGGAGGGCCCAAACTCTAGGTTTAAAAAAAAAAAAAAAAAAAAGTTGCAAAAACAAATAAAAAAGGAAGGACTTCTCCCAAAAGGTGAGAAGTGGGAAATGATTAGATATAGGTTGTTTTGATTTGTAACCTAGTCGATTTGAGCTTGTAAGTCCTTAGGGGTGTTTAAACACCTAATGCCCTAAAACTGTCCGGATTGAGAGTCATTGACCTAACGCTTGACCTCATGGATCACTAGAAAGCTTAATAGATCAACACATTGCACTATGCTTCCATCTTTGATCCTTAGGGATAGAAAAAAAAATTGAGTGAAAAGAATAAGCGCACCTAGATCAATAAAGCTTTAATAAAAGGTCTACCATTTGTCTTGATGATCGGTACAAGATTTGTGTACTAGTTTGAGGGCAAGGATATGATCATTTCTTTAGTTGGTTTAGATAGCAACATATTTTTAGAATTATTTTGATTTGCATGATCATTGTCTTGATGTGTGGAGGATCATATTTGCTTGTTTGATGTTGAAATTTTAGGAGATTGCTTGGAAATGGTTGAAAAATGGTTGAAAATATTCCAATATTGGTGCCTCTTTTGTAAGAATGAGTTTAATGTTTGTGGGTATAATTCTGGAAACCCTTACGAGACTTCACTCGTCTACTGGGAGTAACCTAGGGGTTTAAAAGGCTTGTTGCATATGCAAAATACAATTGTGTTCCCTACGAAAGTGGCGTTATCCATTTATTGCTTTCTAGTTCATAGTTATATAGTTGTTCATTTCTTTATTTTTCTTGTAGTTCATTACTAGGGACTAGCAATATTTAAGTTTGGGGGTGTGATAAACGTAGAAAAATGCGCATTTAAACCCCTTAAGCTTGAACATTTTAGAATTTTATTGTATCTTATTTTCCCGTTTTAGTCTAAATTCATGTTATTTTCCTTTTCAAGCGCTTATCCCCAAAATAAATCAATTTAGCTGAATTAGAGCATAAAAGATGCAATCTTAAGCTTAGTAGAAGAAAGGAGCAAAGTGGAGGCAAAGGGGTGAAAAACCGCATTCTTCGATCGATCGAACCAAGACCCAATCGATCACATAATGATCGTTCCAACCTTGCCAAGATGGATCAAGCCTTTTGTCCTTTTCATCAGAAAATTTTCCTTTTCGATAAATCCAACATTTCTTTGATCGATCGAACATTTTTTATCTTATCCCCACCTACCACTTTTGTCATTTTCCCAAAATATCCCAAAAATATCTCACCTTTGTCTTTATTCCAAAAAAGTGCCGCCTTAGTTTGATTGATCGAAGCAACCTTGAGATCGATCAAACCTCCTCAAGTACGAGAAAAACAGAGTTCTAGCCAATTAAAAGGTGTGCTCGTGGTACAATCATTTGGAGGTCCTAGTGCACAAGGTCTGACCATTGGGTGTGACATTTGAGCTATCTATATAAGGATTTTAGCCATTTGGAACAAAATATACAACCATAGATAGAATATAGAGGTTGGAGGAGTCTAGAGATTAGAGAGAGAGATACAAACCATTTTGAGAGAGCTCTTCCACTCATCTAGGGTTTCCACCAAGGAGAAGATCATTTCTATCATAGAGATAGTCCTTGAGGGTTGGATGATAACATCAATGAGTGGCTAAACCATTCTCTTGGGGTTAGAGATAGCCCTAAGCATGCCTCCTAGACTTTGATGTTTTGTAATTAAAGGGGATTTGTGTTGTAATATTTGTCTTGACATCTTATATATATATATGAATTTTGTTTCTACAATGATTTGTGTGGTTTAATATTTTCAATTGATCATTTAATTCTATACATATGTCTATGTATGCTTGGATGAATGTTATGTGTTTATTTCTAGATTTTGTGATATTGATACATGTCTATGTGTGTTGATACTATGAATTTAGTGATGGTCAAGGCATGGTGCTTAAATAGATTACTCTTGTGGTTTGTTTGATGATTCATACTTATTTCTTGATGAATTGTGCTTTCTCCTTAGTTTAATTAGTTTAATTTTCATGTCACTAGCTTAGTTGTAGTGTAGTTACCTTACTTTCTTAGATGGGAGGACAATCCATACTTGTTGTTTAATGTTCAATGCTTATGAATGCAAGTGGTATATTTCTCTAATTTGATGATGTGCATTAATTGTGGACTTAAAGGAAGGAATAATAGCTTGATTTGATATGTTGTACTATTCACTAGTTTGGTTAGACAATGTATACTTACTTGGCCATCCATGCTTGTTAATTCAATTAATGGCACACACTTTCCTTTGTAACATATAATCCCCCTAATCCATCAAATATTGAATGTCTAGGAAGGTAATGCTTAGTGGTGAACTCTAAGTCTCAAGATCATTCTCTTATATTCTCTACACTCCATTTATTCTAGTTGCTCCATATTGCTTTTATTTAGTTTAAATTGTAGTTTAATTAACCAATCAAACCATTTTTGATCATTCGACTTACTAATCCGACATCGGTTTCCAAGCAAAATACACTTCATATCCCTTGGGACGATCCCTACTCACTCTTGCTATATTTTAGTTAGTAGTGGTAGTGGCATTCTATAAATTCAAACTTGGCCACACTACACCTTTATTGCAACTTTGGTGCATTGGCGATGACACACACCATCGGTGGATTTAACTTGTTGAACTTTGGAAGGAAAATAATTGTTATGCAGATTGCGCAGGGTTGGCTTCAATTATCTGTTGGCATTTATGGTAGAACTGTAATGATGTGGAATCTAATTCCAAGAGATTGCCTTCGCACATTATTGTGGACAAAGTTGTCCAAGATTATTTTGAATTTTTTGATGCTCAGAATCAATAAAATCTCTTAAAGATGTTTTGTATCTCGAATCTAATTCATCCTCCTCGTTGGCAGCCTTTGACAGAGGGCTTTGTAAAATTAGATTTTGATGCATCTTTCCACCAGACTGATATAGCGTGCAAATGAGCCTTAATTCTGAGGGATTATGAAGGTAAGTTTCGAAGAATTGTTTCAGTGTCTTTTATGGGTGTATCATCAGCTTTGGTGGCCGAGCGTTTGGTGCTTCGATCAGTAATTATGGCTTTTCATGATTGGAATCTTCTTATGTGCTGATTGAAGGAAACTACTGGCCTATTTTAAGGTTTTGCAAATCTGAAGAAGATCTAGTCACAATCCTTGAAGACGTTGATGTTTGGATTAACCAAAGACCTTCGATCTAGTTACAGTGGGTTCCACGTTCATGTGATAAGGTAGCTCACGAGGAGAGCAAAGTTGCTCCATTTTCTATTGGTTTAGTTACTGTGTGGGAGTCTATTCCTCTAAATGTTAGGAAAGCTTTATTTTCTTATGCTAGTTTTGGGGCTTAGGTCTCTGTTTCTATGTTTTGAGAAAAAAATAAAGATGATGAAGTAAAGCAAAATCATAAAATAATTAAACAGAGAAGGTGTGTAGTAAGCTTTTTAGCTTGCTCAATACATTTTCTTTCCAACATGTTGACTGGTACTCCTCTTCAAAACAATATAAGAGAGATGTATAACTTGTTACATGTGATACTCCTTGATTCCAGAACACGGGTTGATCAGGTCCACACATGAAATCGATGGATATCATACAATTAATGATAAACAAGCATAGAATACAAGAGGAATAATAATAAAATAAATAAATATCGCTGAAAGGAAGAACTAAAATAATAATTAAATGATAAATCATTTGATACCATAATCTCTAATAAAATCCCATCATAATAATAAATCTCTAGCGTATAACTCGGGAATCCAAATAATATGGACCCCTAAATGAACTAGTCCTATAAACTGAAATAAATAATATCTAAGTCTAAACATGAAATAAGCCAGATAATATCCTACGTCGTCAAATCCGGAAGAATGAATATGAATGTCTCTGATCAGCACAAACAACCTCTAAGTTTGGAACTGGCATGGACATGAAAAAATAAAATTGTGGGTTAGACTCACGAGCAAACCCTCTATACTACGACCTAATCAGAGAACCAATAATCAATACATCCATAACCAAACTCATGTTATATCTATATAGTCGCTATATACATAAATACACACTAGGACTCTCATTAGAAATAGGGCAGCCTCAACCGTGTAGTAGGCATCATGCAAGGCGCACACAAAGTGGTTATGAATACTGCCATCTATAAGGGCACACACATCTCCTACTCTAGCTACCCATCCAAATCCGGCAATACACGCCTCGTACCTAACCATAGATCTCGAGACCTCAAGCTCATATATATATATATATCAATAAATAAATACCATATCTAACAATGGCACAATGTAGCGTGTCTTGACTTATTAGTCAGCCCACTTACTCATCCAATATCAAAGCCATATCTAACAATGGCATACAATATCAAGAAGCCTAGCTTATTAGCTATCTTAATGATCACATCCCAAACAACCATTAATCCCATCCAGAATATATAAATCAGAGATATAATAAAATACCACAGCCATAGATCATGCTTATAGATCGCAAGGACATCAGTTCAAATAATTAAATCATAATTAATAATATGAAATTAATTAAACATATATAACATTAACATAAAATGATTTGCAACTTAATAATTAAATTAATCATTTATTAATATAATTATGTGTATTAAAATAAACATCATGTTACACAACTTACCAATGTAAACATTTGCAACTTAATAATTAAATTAATTATTTATTAATATAATTACGTGTATTAAAATAAATACTATGTTACACAATTTACCAATGTAAACATTATCTCCATCCTCCCCTAAAATGGTAAAACCGTTGTTATAATAATAATTATCCAAATAACACGTTACATGTTATTTAAATATTCAGGATTAATCAGCTAACATATAACCAAAACATATTATCATATTGGTTATAACAATTCTATGATAAAATATAAATTAACAAATTAATATAATATACAATATATTTTTACCAATACGTAACCAATGTAACGTTATCCAAATAGCTAATAACTAATACCACTTACAGTGTTAAAACAAATCTAGAAAACATTAAATTCAGACAACAAAAATATGCTGCCTTAACAAGAAGTTTCAGTTGACTGATACCCTCGTTAGGTCGGCAGAAACACCTACACCAGTCAATTGATACACTCCATCGGTTGATCGAAACATGTTATCTGCTACTTTGCGACTTCTGTTTCAGACCTGCAACTCCTCCGTCCAGGTCCTAAATTGTTGTGTATTTTATAACGAAAATACACAAACCCCAACAATTAAAACAAAGAATCATGCATTAATTTGAGAAATTAAACAAGTAAAAACATATATATATTATATGAAAATATGGAAAATAGTTTACCTAATTCATATAACATCAAATTAATCTGTTTAATTCTCTATTTTAGTCCCTAAAATTTAGCATGAGATGTAGAGACTACAGATCCAAAAGGGGAAGAGATAGAAAAGAGACTTGCCTTAAGGTTTCAGATTGAAAACCCTAAAACTCTTTTTTCTCGTGCCAAAACTTCAACACCGACAGCCTCTGGTTACCGTCCTCCTCCTCTGTAGGTCTGGCATTAACCCCACACACAACCTCTCATTCATTCTCTTTGGTTTGGCCTAACCGTCCCGATCAAATCTCACTTTTCCCCTTTCTGCGCCGCTTCTCTCTCTCTCTCTAAAATTTTCTCTGTATTACTCTGCATGAAAAAAGGGTTTGTAACCCTTTGACAAACCCAATACATACATATATATATACTAATATAACTAACCCTAATCCCATTCCTTCCCCAATTCTAATTATGACTTTAAGAAAAGAAAAGAAAAAATATAATAGTTATAATAATTATATTACTAACTATACACGTATATATGTAAAGATATATATATATATATATATATATATATATATATATATATATATATATAGTTGACTATCCATATATCATTAATAATGCGGTAAAGTGCAAAAAAAACCCCTGAATTATTGGCTTTTTGCAACTAACCCCCTTGAACTAAATATTGCCCCCTTAAACTATTGATTTGTTGCAATTGAGGACAAACCTATCACAAAAGACTATTTTACCCTTTGTTATTAAATTTGTCATTTCTTATTAAATTGTTTTTTATTATATTTTCTCTTATTTAAATATTAAATATACATTTACCTTAATTTTATAATTAGTATCAATTGATTAAAAAAATGAAAAATAAAAAATAAATTTGTAACTATCAGTTTCTAAAATAATTAACTTATTATAATAAAACTTAGGGTAAAATGCAAAAAAACCCCTGAACCATTGGGCAATGAGCAATTAACCCCCTGAATTACTAAAGTTGCAAATAACCCCCTAAATTATGTATTTTTGTTGCAGATGACCCCCTCAGTCACTGTTTCGGTCGGATCTTACCCTGTTCCGGTCAGATCGTCATCATATGATGGTCACATGACATACACTATAACTTTAATGACTATAATGCCCTCATGACCATGAAAAGACACTAATGCCCTTACTTTAACTATTAAACCCACACCCCTTTTAAACACCCAAACACACCCTTATACTGTTTATATTCACTGTTCATCTTCCTCGCTGGAACATAGCTCTCATCTCCTTTCTCCCTTCCTCTGTTTATATATATATGTGGCCTGTAAAAAAAAAAAAAAAAAAAAAAAAACAAAAGAATAAAAACAAAATCAATTTCACAGAGGATGCATACAGGCATGATCGACTCAATCTTCTGTACTGTGCCCTGGATTGATTGAGGCACATATATCCAAACCTCAAATACCTAAAATTCAATTAGTTCCTTCTCTGCGCCAAACACGTAGATCCACCCATAAAACCACAAAATTGATCACAAATCAACCAAGCCACACAAAACCACGTCGGCGATCTATGACCTTCCACTTCCAATTCCAGCAACGGCGAAGAGAAACGGACTGGACAACGGCGACGATGAGCAAACTATCCAGTGAGGACCAGCTGATCCACAGCCATCCTCTCCACCTCCGGCCACCATTATCCAAAGCTAAGCTCACAGCGTTCAGTCCCGCCGGTCGCCATCAAACCCAATCACAGCCCATCACCAGAATCGCGACTTCTTTAGTCGTTGATTCAATGCCGTCCCGAACCAGCCATTTCCACTGGCCGAGCACACCACCGTCAGTGTTCTGAGCACCGCCACAAGCTCACCGCCGCCTCCTTTACAGCCGACACCATCAAAGCCGAGCTAGCCACCACGAGTTCACCATCACAGCCCACTGTTCACCACCCCAAGCTCTCCACGGCCGAGCCAATAGCTAAGCAATTCCATTGCAAAATTCCGGTGAACCTTGACCCATTGACCCTGGTGAAAGCTCCGAACAAAAACTTCCCATTGAAGACCTAATTCCATCTTACCAGAATTGGGTTATGTGGATGCTAGAAGGAGAAACAATGGAGAACAGAGAGAGAGAGAGAGATTAAGGAAAGAGGGGAACAAATATATATATATATATATATATATATATATATATATATATATTTCTGGTTTATGAAATTATCGATGGCCTTTCTCAAAACGACGTAGTTTTTAAAAAGGGTAAATTTGTCTTTTAATATTTTCGACCAAGTTACTTACCGAAATGCAACAAAACAATAATTTAGGGGGTTTTTTTTGCAATAAAATCATAGTTCAGGGTGGTTTTTTGTAGTTTAGCGGGTTAATTGCAAAACCCCAATAACTCGGGAGGGTTTTTTGCATTTTACCCTAAAACTTATTATACTCACTTTAAAAAATATATCTTCTTTTTCAAAAAATATTCCTGAAAAAATTAATAAATTACGTAAATAAATTTTTTTTTAATGCAATATATTCATAAAAATTAAGAAATTACTTAAATTGTTTCAAAATTTTCTATTTAAGATTGTTATTTAAATAATTAATTTAAAAAATTAAAGGCAAACTTATGCAAATTTAATGGAGAATATTTCATCAAATTAATATAAATTTTTTTCATAATTTATTTTAACAAGAAAAATATATCAAGTGTAATTCAATAAGAAAGGATATTATGGTCATTTAATAAAAAATAGGTAAGATAATTGGGCATTTTGTAACTAAATGTGATAGTTTAGGGGGTTTTATACACAAAACATAGTTCAAGGAGGTTATTTACAAATTTAGACAGAGTTGAGGGGGTTTTTTTGCACTTTACCCTTAATAATAATGGTACTAATAATACTAATATATATATATATATACTAATACCCATGGGTCATATCCATACCCATTTAGGCTTCCTATCCAAGTAATCCATTTGACCCATTTGGTTTGTCCATTACTACCATCTAAATCAATTATTTAAAATAAAATAAATAAAAATAAAATACAACATTTAAACCTATCAATTAATTACACATAAATAATAAACTATTTCACACAATTAAATTAATTAAAAACAAACAATTAAAACACATACTGAGAAGCGCTGAAAAGTGCGCATTTAAACCCCTTAAGCTTAAACGTTCTAAGACCTTATTCTATCTTATTTTTTCGTTTTAGTCTAATTTCATGTTATTTCCCTTTTTAGGCACTTATCCCTATAATAAGTCAATTCAGCTGAATTAGAGCATAAAAGAAGCAATCTCAAGCTTAATGGAAGAAAAGAGTAAAGTGGAAGCAAAGTGGTGAAAGGAAGCCCTATTTGATCGATCACACTGTGATCGTTCCAACCATGCCATGATGGATCGAGCCTTTTGTCCTTATCTTCAGGAAATTTCCTTGTTCGATCGATCCAACATTCTTTTCAATCGATCGAATATTTTTGATCTTATCCTCACCTACCACTTCTGTCTTTTTCCTAAAAATATCCCGAAAATATCTCAGCTTTATCAATATTCAAAAAGGTGCCGCTATAGTTCAATCGATCGAAGCACCCTTGTGATCGATCGAACTACCTTAAGTGCGAGAAAAAACGGAGTTCCAGCCAATTAAAAGGTGTGCTCGAGGTGCAATCATTTGGAGGTCCAAGTGCACGAGGTCTGACCATTGGGTGTGACATTTGAGCTACCTATATAAGGATTTTGGCCATTTGGAGGACATATAGAATCATAGGGAACCATATACAACATAGAGGTTGGAGGAGTCTAGAGATTAGAGAGAGAGAGAGATATACACACCATTTTGGGAAAGTTCTTTCACTCATCTAGGGTTTCTACCAAGAAGAAGAAGATCATTTCTACCATGGAGATAGCCCTTAAGGGTTGGATAGCAACATCAATGAGTGGCTAAATCGTTCTCTTGGGGCTAGAGATATATATATTTGTTGCCTTAACATCTTATATATATAAATCTTGTTTCTACAATGATTTGTGTGGTTTAATACTTTCAATTGATCATTTATATCTATCCATATGACTATGTATGCTAGAATGAATGTTTATGTGTTTATTTTAAGATTTTGTGACATTGATGCATGTCTATATGTGTTGATACTATGAATCTAGCGATGGTCAAGGCATGGTGCTTAAATAGATTACTCTTGTGGTTTGTTTGATGGAACATACTTATATCTTGATGGATTGTGCTTCCTTCTTAGTTTAATTAGTTTAATTTTCATGTCACTAGCTTAGTTGTAGTGTAATTGCCTTACTTTCTTAGATAGGAGGACAATCTATGTTTGTTGTTTGATGTTCCATGCTTATGAATGCAAGTAGTATATTTATCTAATTTGATGATGTGCATTAATTGTGGACTTAAGGGAAGGAATAATGGCTTGATTTGATAAGTTGTGTTATTCACTAGTTTGGATAGACAATGTGTACTTACTTGGCCATCCATGCTTGATATTCAATTAATGGCACACACTTCCATTTACAATACACAATCCCCCTAATCCATCAAACATTGAATATCTAGGGAGGTAATGCTTAGTGGTGAACTCTAAGTCCCAAGGCCCTTCTCTCATACACCTCATTTTACTTTAATTGCCTTACATTGCATTTGTTTAGTTTAAGTTGTAGTCTTATTCTACCACCAAATCATCTTTGATCATTTGACCTACTAATCCGACATTGATTTCTAAGCAAAAATATACTCCATTTCCCTTAGCCACACTGCACACTTTTGTGCTTTGGTCCGACGACAACACCAAGTTTTGGCGCTGTTGCCGGGGATTTTGGCAACATCGTATTTTAGAAATCAATTAGGAATTAGTACTCTTTTGATCTTGTTTTTATTTTATTTTATTTTGGTTACTTATTGTGTTTGTTCTTGATTGGCTAGGTGCATTGAGCTAAGAGAGTGAAGCAAAGGGAAATTCTAAAGCAAAAAAGGGAGAAACAAGCTAAAGCTAAGCAAAAGTATAAAAAAGCTAAAAATCTAAAAATTTGCAAAGCAAAGTAAGGCAAAGCAAAAATTGAAAAATAAATTGAAGTTGCTTAAGGACCCTTTGTGAGCCTTTTTAACTCTCTCCCTAGTTAAATCGTCGGCCCGCATGGTGTCAAGCTTTTATTTTCTTAGATAAATCGTGAGTCCTCATGGAGGCAATTTATTTTTCTTGCATATTGTTAAAAGTATGGGAGTATGGGATCAATGTATGTGGAGGATTTTTATTGATTGACTTGTTGTGAAGGGGAAGTGCTTATTTTTGTTGTTTTTATTGGTGTGTTGCTTGAATTTTGTATGGTCTGAGCCCACCCTTCATCATAACCATATCAATGGAAAATCTGGAGGGTCATCTTGGTTATCTAGACCCGGATTTCATCGAACATCCTTCTTTCAACCAATTTCCTCTCGGAGTTCAAGCTCCGGTTTCTCCAATGATCTTTCGTGATCATTACAATTTCCATGAATACCATGCACCGACTTGTATATTGCTTCCTAACTTTGGGGCCGATCAATATAAAATTAAGCCCGAGACTATTCAAATGTGTCCACTTTTCTATGGCTTAAATGATGATGAACCATATAAACATCTTGATGAATTTCTTGAGATATGCTCCACCGTGAAATACATGAATGTTTCGGAGGAAGTCCTTAGGTTACTCCTCTTCCCATTTACTTTTAAAAATAAGGCGAAATATTGGTTTAACAACTTGGGGGCAAATTCTATAATTTCTTGGATACAAATGCAAAATGAATTTTTGAAAAAAATTTACCCCGTAAGTTTGACCAATTCAATGAGAACTGCAATTAGAGAATTTTCTTATGGGAAAGTGATGAGCACTGAAAAGTGCGCATTTAAACCCGTTAAGCTTAAGCATTCTAGTACCTTTATCTATCTTACTTTGTCGTTTTAGACTTATTACGTGTTATTTATATTTTCAGGCACTAATCCCAAAATTGAGCTAACTCAGCCAAATAAGAGCTTAATTGAAGCAATCCTGAGATAAACCAAAGGAGGGAGCAAAGTGGAGAAAGCAAGGAGCAAAAAGGAATCAAAGTTGTGCAGCTGAAAAGTTCGATCGATCCAACTTAGAGTTCGATCGATCGAACATCTATGATCGATCACAGTACTTCTTGATAGATCCAACCTTGGCCTTTGCTGAAATTCCAAGTTCGATCGATCCAACATCACCTTCGATCGATCGAACCCTATTTTGTCCTATTCAAATGATTGATCTTATCCACAGCTGTACGCCTACCAACCACTTTTGTCCTTTTCCCCATAAATATCTTCGAAATATCTCAGCCTTGTCCTTATCCGGAGGAGTCAGACCACTTCGATCGATCCAAGATGCAGTTCGATCGATCGAACCCATCTTCGATCGATCCAAGTTAAGGTTCGATCGATCGAACTTCCTCCAGCGAGAAAAAGTTAAAGTCCAGCTCATTTATTCCGTCATTCACCCAATCATTGGAGAATATGCCTTGCATGACCACAGCTCATCATAGGGTGTATTTGACCTACCTATATAAGGAATATGATACACTTTTTGGAGAGGAGTCTAGAGTCTCTTGTCACACATTGAAAATCATCTTGGAGACTATTCTTGGAGAGGAGGAAGGAGGGAAGCTAGAGCACCATTGGAGGAGATCTTCACCAACAAGGAGCAGCCATGGAGTTAGCCCTTGAGGGTTGGATCATCACTACCATGAGTGTCTAGACATCCTCTTGGGGCTAGAGTTAGCCCCAAGCATGCTTTCTATACTCTAATCTTATGTATTATTGAGGGATTAGTGTTGTATGACACATCTTGATATTCATGTATATATAAATCTTGATTATTTCATGGTTTGTATGGTTTAATGCTTCCAATTGACTATTCTATTCTACCCATATGTCTATGTATGCTAGAGTAGGATATTCATGTGCTTATCTCTAGATTTAGTGTTTTTGATGCATGTCTATGTGTATTGATGCTATAGATCTAGAGATTATCAAGATGATATACTTAATGAATGCTATTTTGGTTCATTTGATGGTTTATGCCTATTCTTGATGGCTTGTGCCTCTCCCCTAGTCTAGATAGCTTTATTTTCATGCTAGTAGTGTAGATTTAGTATAGTGGTAGTATAATGTTAAATGGGAGGACAATCTACTCTTGATGTTTGATGTTCCATGCTTGTGAGTTCAAATGGCATATTCCTCTAATATTGTGTTGTGTGTGGATTGTGAGCTTAATGAAGGATTAATGACTAGTTA
The DNA here is from genome assembly GCF_030987335.1 of Cornus florida. Classification (NCBI taxonomy): domain Eukaryota; kingdom Viridiplantae; phylum Streptophyta; class Magnoliopsida; order Cornales; family Cornaceae; genus Cornus; species Cornus florida. The sequence continues at coordinate 41,240,758 of NW_026775577.1, read as the reverse complement.
TGATATGTTGTATCTTTCACATGTGTTTAGACAATTTATTCCTCTCCCAATAGATAAATTGTGGCCTCTCACATGATGATTAGATAATGCATGTTTAACTAAGTCATCCTTATGGATTGCTTGGACTATGAGCTTAATGAAAGGTTCAATGACTTGATTTGATATTTTGTTCTCTTCACATGATGTCTAGACAATATATTCCTCTACCAATAGATGTATTGTGGCCTCACACATGTTGATTGAGACAATTTGCACTTGTTGAGTCACCCTTACCAATTGAATGTCTTTTACACACACAACATTGTTGCAACACATTCATTTCCCTCATTAGTCACTTGATTATGGTTTGGAATAGTATTGTTTGGTGGTGATCTCTACACCCCAAGACCTTTCCTTCTTACTTATTCTTTATCTTATTGCATTTTAATTAATTCTTTTCTAGAAGTAATCAACCAACCCAATTCTCTTTTGCAATCATTTGGTACGCTAGAGTCGAAGTTGAAATTCCAACACGTATAATCCCTTGGGACGATCCCTACTCACTCTTTCTACGTTAGTAGTGGTGTTGGTAGTGGTTTTTATAAATTTAAATTTGACATAAAAGGCTTTTCTTGAACCACACATTCACTACATTTAGTTTGGCGTATTGGAACGGCCGTCGTCAGAAAGGAGAACTTTTGCATGAGTCTTAGGAAAGATTGAATGACTTGCTAAGGAAATGTCTACACCATGGTATTCCAAAATGGCAGGTAGTTCAATATTTCTATGAAAGTTTATCCAACGCTCATAAGGACATTGTTGATACATCATGTGGAGGATCATATTTTGGAAAGCATGAAAATGATGTTTGGCAACTTTTTGAAAAAATGAGTGAAAATTCATTGCATAAATATCACATTTCTCAGGTGAGTCATGATTCTAATAAATAAAAAAAAAGAAAAATTTGAAAGTGTGTCAAATTGAAAGTCCATTGGAGATTGTAGACGAGGTCAAAACTCTTTCTCAAAGACTTAATCAATTCTTATTGAGTCAAAAACCGATTATCAAATCATCTCCTCTTCATCACTCCCATCATTCTTGTGAGCCTTGCATAACATGTTCTAGTATTTTATATTCTATTTCCAATTGTCCCCATGGACATGTGTTTAATGAACACTTTGAACAAGTCAATGTTATATTTGCTCACCCTCATTTAAATGTTTATGTTCCGGTATGGAATGAAAACTCAAGTCCTTTTTAAGCTAAAAATTTTCAAAATCGATATGTTCCTCCTCATAAAAGAAATGGAGGTTCTCAATGGTTTGTTTCATCTTCTTCTTCTTATCATCAAAGAATGAATCACTATTCACATCCTCAAGTGTATGATTCCCAAATTTGCTCTCATCATCCTCATGCACTTTCTAGTAATTCCACATTTGAAGATAAGGTTTTGGTGGCTTTAGGTAGTTTGGAAATGAATACTAAATTGTTACATTCTCATTCTCAAACAATATCGAAGCTTGAATCCCAGATCGGGATGATAGCTAATGTATTAAATACGAGAGAAATTGGGAAAATACCTAGCCAACCCGAAAGGAATCCAAAAGCCCAATACTTTATGGAAGCAAACCCTACATCGAGGTGTCCTTTCCAAGAGCAAGTGCAAGCTATTACCACTTTGAGAAGTGGTAGGCAAATTAACAATAGGGTTGAAAAACCAAGCGAGGATAGTGAACCGGTGTAACCCAAAGTTAGCACCCGTCCCGTTTTTGATCCTATTCCTACTTCCTTGGAAGAAAATGTTCCCATTAAGAATTCTCAACCTTTTTCATCATCTCCTCAAGTTGAAAAATCTTATGAGCCAAAAGCTCCATTTCCACATGCCTTGAGAGAAACTTCGCCTTTGGGAGGTAAGAAGTAAAAATCCATGACATGATGGAAGTTTTTAAATAAGTAAACATAAATCTTCCTCTCTTGGATGCAATTAGGAAAATTCCACCTTATGTAAAAATTTTGAAAGACCTTTGCACACAAATGAGAAAGAACAAGTGACAAAGCCCTAAAAATGTGTTCCTCACGGAGCAAGTGAGTTCTATCATTTAACATAACACTCCACCTAAGTTTAAAGATTCCAGTGCTTCGACCATTTCATGTGTGATTGGAAACCATGAGGTTCATAGAGCTCTTCTTAACTTAGGAACGAGTGTTAATTTGGTTCCCTACTCCGTGTATGTCTAACTAAGTTTAAATGATTTAAAGCCAACCTCGGTAGTGCTTCAATTAGCCGATAGATCCATCAAGACACCTAGGGGCATGGTTGAGGACATACTTATCAAAGTTGACAAGTTCTACTTCCTGGCTGATTTTGTGGTTCTTGATACCGAACCGGTTACCAACCCTACCAATTACATTCCAATCATCTTAGGAAGGCCATTTTTTGCCACCACGAATGCAACCATCAATTGTAGATCCGGGGTTATGGACGTTTCTTTTGATAACATGATGGTTAAGCTTAATGTTTTCAATGCAAGTCGATATCCAATCGATGAAGACGAATGTTGTCTTCTAGATGTCTTGGATAAGGTTGTTGAAGAGTCCATTCCTTCCATGATTATGAAAAAGTCATCCGAGAATAATCTTTAATCTCTTATCTCCGAGTATCCTCTTACATCTTGTCTCCTTGAAATGTATGGGAATTGTGGGTTTGACAATGAGGGGTTAATGAGTGAGGTAAGCGATTTAATGGAATCCGTTACAAGCTTAGATTTTCTACCTTGGAAAGCTCCAAAAGAACCTCTTCATCCACTCTCTAGCACTCCTCCGGTCCCATCTTTAGTCTCCCCACCCATTCTTGAGCTTAAAACTCTTCCTTCCAATCTTAAATATGCCTTCTTGGGCCCAAAAGTGACTCTTCCGGTCATTATTTCTTCAAGTCTTGAAGAGGACCAAGAGAATGACCTTTTAAATGTGTTTAAAGAAAATAAGGAAGCTATTGGATGGAGTGTGGTGAATCTAAAGGGAATTGACCCTTCCATTTGCATGCATCGCATTCTTATGGAAGAGGATGCAAAACCTTTTAGAGATGCCCAAAGGAGATTGAATCCAAACATGAAAGAAATGATTAAGAAGGAAGTCGTAAAGCTTTTAGATGCAGGTATCATTTATCCAATCTCTGATAGGAAATGGGTGAGTCAAACCCAAGTATTTCCCAAGAAATCGGGAATTACGGTAATTGAAAATTCAAAAGGTGAGGCAATTTCCAAGCGTACCGCCAATTCATGGCGTGTATGTATTGATTACCGAAAGTTGAATGCCACCACTACCTCTGCCCTTTATTGATTAAATTCTAGAGAGATTGGCCGGGAAACAATATTATTGTTTTCTTGATGGATATTCGGATTACAATCAAGTAGCCCTTGACCCTTTAGACCAAGAGAAAACACCTTTACTTGTCCTTTTGGCACAATTGCCTATAGACGGATGCCATTTGGTTTGTGCAATGCTCTAGCCACATTCCAAAGGTGTATGATGTCAATTTTCTCGGATATGGTGGAAGAGTATCTGGAGGTTTTTATGAATTGTTTTTCAGTCTTTGGGTCTTCATTTGATACATGCCTTAAAAATCTATCTTTGGTGCTTAAAAGATGTGAAACAAACCTTGTTCTTAGTTGGGAAAAGAGGTATTTCATGGTTCAAGAAGGTATTGTTTTGGGTCATGTCATCTCAAAAAGGGGTATTGAGGTTGATGAAACAAAAGTTGAGCTCATTTCTGAATTGCTTCCACCTTCTACGATGAGAAAGGTTCGCTCATTTCTAGGTCATGTCGGCTTCTATCGCTGTTTCATCAAAGACTTTAGCAAAATTACTATACCCTTGTGCAATCTTCTGGCCAAGGAGACCCATTTTGTCTTTGATCAAGCATGCCTAGATGCTTTTCATACACTCCGTGGTCTATTGTCATCTGCCCCTATTATGCAACCTCCCAACTGGTCATTACCGTTTAAAATCATGTGTGATGCCTCTAATTATGCCATGGGAGCAGTTTTGGGACAAAGGGTAGGAAAACTTTCATGCGCCATATACTATGCAAGCAAGACTTTCTCTGGAGCTCAATTGAATTACTCCACCACTGAGAAAGAATTACTTGCCGTAGTGTATGCCTTTGATAAATTCCGGTCCTATCTCTTGGGGTCTAAAGTCATTGTCTATTCTGATCATGCTGCTTTAAGGCATCTTTTGACTAAGAAAGAAACAAAACCTTGTTTGATAAGATGGATTTTGCTTCTTTAAGAATTTAATTTAGAGATCAAAGATAAGAAAGGCACCGAAAATGTGGTTGCTGATCATCTTTTTAGGTTAATGGTAGAATCTTCCCCTAGCCCACCAATTCGTGATTCATTTACAGATGAACAACTCTTCCAAATTTCTAATGGATAAATGCTTTGGTTTGCCGACATTATGAACTTTCTTACAATTGGCAAACTTCCAGCTAATTGGTTAAAGCAAAAAAAGAAGTATTTCTTTGCCAATATCCGGAATTACTATTGGGAAGATCCTATCTTATGTCAATATTATCCAGATCAAATAGTGAGAAGATGCATTCCAAAGAGTGAAATTCCAAGTGTCCTTTTGTTTTGCCATACCCTTGCATGTGGTGGGCATTTTAGTGTAAAGAAGATCGCCTTGAAGGTTCTTCAAAGTGGGCTATTTTAGCCCACCATCCATAGAGATACCTACAATTTTTGCAAGGAGTGTAAGAGATGTCAAAAGATACGGTCGACATCAAGAAGAGACATGATGCCCTTGACAAATATTCTTGTTGTTGAGATATTTGATATTTGGGGTATTGATTTCATAGGTCCTTTTCCTATGTCTTATGGATTTCAATACATTTTACTTGTTGTTGACTATGTTTCTAAGTGGGTGGAGCCTTGTGTTACCAAAACTAATGACCACTCTGTGGTTGTTCAATTAATTAAATCCAACATTTTCACTCGTTTTGGTATACCAAGAGCCATGATTAGTGATGGAAGAAAGCATTTTTGCAATCAATTCTTAAGGAAATTATTTCTTAAGTACTCTGTTACTCATAAAGTCGCCACCCCTTACCATCCTTAAACAAGTGGGCAAGTAGAAGTTTTAAACCGGGAAATTAAACATATTCTTAAGAAAACGGTAAACACAACCCAGAAAAATTGGTCACGCAAGTTGAATGATACTTTGTGGGCTTACCGAACGGCATATAAGAATCTCATTGGCATGTCTCCTTATAGACTTGTATATGGAAAGCATTGCCATCTTCCGGTTGAGCTAGAATACAAGGCTATGTGGGCGGTTAAAAAGCTCAATCTTGACCTTGATAAAGCCGGAGAGAATCGGTTACTTCAATTAAATGAGTTGGAAGAGTTGAGACACAATGCTTATGATAATGCCAAACTCTACAAAGAGGAACTAAAGCTTTTCATGACAAACACATTGTAAAGAAATCTTTTCAACCAGGTCAAGAAGTATGGCTTTACAACTCTAGATTAAAACTCTTTCTTGGGAAGTTATGAACCAAATGGGAAGGCCTATATGAGATCATTTCTGTTGCGCCTCATAGGGAGGTTGAAATACAAAGCTTAAAAGATGGAACTACATTTAAAGTAAATGAATAAAGGTTGAAGCCTTACATTGAGGGGCAAGTTTTTCAAAGACATATGGAAGCTGCCTTCTTGGTGGATCATATCTATGAAGAGATATAGTGATGCACTTGATGTTATCAAGGGATGTTTAATTTGTTTCTCCTTGGGTATCATTCATTCTTTTTGTCTCTGTCATCATGGACTTACTTGGATTAGTTGTGCAATGGAAAATGCAAGGATTCTTACTTGTTCGATTGATCACAAGGGATGTTGGATCGATCGAACATCTCTCTGCATACTCTCATCCCTCGGTTCCATCGTCCGAAGATTCCCTTCATATTTCATCTCTCTGTGTATCGTGCGAACTTTCTTTCCGAACGATCCAAGATTTCTCTTGGATCGATCGTAGTTCTATAATTAGAATTTTTTTGGATCTCTGACAATTTCATCTCTCTGTCTATCGTTCGAAGCTGTCTGCAGATTTTCATGTCTTGGATCGATCGAAGTTTAATTGAGCATTCTTCGATCGATCAGAGTTATTTCAAAAAATAAATAAATAAATAAAAAATAATAATAATTATATATATTTGTTTCAAAGTGCATTCCGTCTTGCTAGAGACGTTAAACTTAGCACCCATTTTGCATATTTTTTAAATTTTTCGTTTTTCTTTTCTTGTTTCTAAAAAGAAAAAAATATATATTTTATCACCATTGTATCCTTATGTGTAGTCATGCTATTTTCATATTTTCTATTGGGCGTGATCTCATATCTCTCTTTCATATTGTGCTATATTGTCTTAGAATGCTTGATTTGGTTATCTTTATCCCATTTGATATTTGATGTAAGTTTGCTAATGTGTTTATTCAAGTAGGTTGTTGATTCCAAGTTTGGGGTGCACTTTTTCCCAATGGATCATTATCGAGCTTCATGTCTTTGCCACCACGGTATATTCTTTCCATATTTTCCATTGCTCTCATTGCACATTGAGGACAATGTGCGGTTTAAGTTTGGGGGTAGGGTGACTTTGTTGCATTCTGCTTAAGTTTGAAACTTAATTGCATGATTGAGATTTGGGATGTATTTGAGCGATGATTTTAATCTTTTGAGAACTATGATACTTAGAATTTAAAAATTGCTTGACTTGAAAGTCCAATACTCCTTGTATGCCTTGTGGATGTCATTTAGGAGTAAATTTTTTGAAAGATTGATATCTTGCTTGCATTTGTGGTCCACATCGTCCTGATTTTGTGATTGTTTTGAGATTCACTCTAGGATTCTACACTAGCACAGGCGCACACTAGCATTCATTTGTGGGGTACATGCTTTGTTGATTATTGATTTGGTTATATCCTAATTGAGCTAATAGTGCATTGAAAACTTTCATTCTTGATAAAGATGGATAACAAACCCTTTTCACTAAGTAGTCGGGATTCTAGCCTCATCAAGCACTGAATTTCTCGCGCCAAAAGATGGAAGGCCCAAACTCTAGGTTAATAACTTGAAAAAAGAAAAAAAAAAATTGAAAAAGCAAATAAAAAAGTGAAGACTTCTCTTAAAAGGTGAGAAATGAGAAATGATTAGATGGAGATTGTTTTGTTTTATAACCTTGTCGATTTGAGCTTGTAAATCCTTAGAGGTGTTTAATCACCTGATGCCTTAAAACCGTCCGATTTGGAAGTCATCGACCAAACGCTCGACCTCACGAATCGCTAAAAAGCTTAATAGATCAACATATTGCACAATACTTCCATCTTTGATCCTTAGGATTAGAAAAAAAAAAAAAAAAAATCGAGTGAAAAGAATAAGTGTACCTAGAACAATAAAGTTTTAATAAAAAGGTCCACTCTTTTTCTTGATGATCGGTACTAGATTTGTGTGCTAGTTTGAGGTCGGATGTGATCATTTCTTTAGTTGGCTTAGATAGCAACATATTTGATGCCTGTTCACTTAAAAAGGATTTTAGAGTTGTTTTGATTTGCATGATCATTGTTTTGATGTGTGAAGGACCACACTTGCTTGCATATTGTTGATATTTTGGGAGATTGCTTGGAAATGGTTGAAAAATTGCATATTTGAGGTAGGTTTTTCCCAATGCTTGTTTGGAATATTGGTGCCTCTTTAGAAAGAATGGGCTTAATGTCTGTGAGTATCATTTCTGGACACCCTCACGAGACTTCACTCGTCCACTAGGGGTAACCTAGGGGTTTAAAAGGCTTGTTGCATACGCTAAATACAATCGTGTTCCCTACGAAAGTGGTGTTATCCATTTATTGTTTTCTAGTTCATAGTTGTATAGTTGTTCATTTCTTTATTTCCTTTATAGTTCATTATTAGGGACTACCAATATTTAAGTTTGGGGGTGTGATAAACACTAAAAAGTGCGCCTTTAAACCGTTTAAGCTTAAATGTTCTAGGACCTTATTCTATTTTATTTTCCTGTTTTAGTCTAATTTCATGTTATTTCCCTTTTTAGACACTTATCCCCAAAATAAGTCAATTCAGCTGAATTAGAGCATAAAAGAAGCAATCTCAAGTTAAGTGGAAGAAAAGAGCAAAGTGGAAGCAAAGTGGTGAAAGGAAGCCCTCTTCAATCAATCGAAACAAGCCCCGATCGATCACACTGTGATCATTCCAATCATGCTATGATGGATCGAGCCTTTTGTCCTTATTTTCAGGAAATTTCCCAATTCGGTCGATCCAACATTCTTTTCAATCGATCAAATATTTTTGATCTTATCCTCACCTACCATTTTTGTCATTTTTCCAAAAATATCCGAAAAATATCTCAGCTTTATCAGTATTCAAAAAGGTGACGCCACAGTTCGTTCGATCGATCGAAGTATTCTTGTGATCGATCGAACTGCCTCAAGTGCGAGAAAAAATAGAGTTCTAGCCAATGAAAAGGTGTGCTCGTGGTGCAATCATTTGGAGGTCCTAGTGCACGAGGTCTGACCATTGGGTATGACATTTGAGCTACCTATATAAGGATTTTGTCCATTTGGAAGACATATAGAATCATAGGGAACCATATACAACATAGAGGTTGGAGGAGTCTATAGATTAGAGAAAGAGAAAGAGAGACACACACCATTTTGGGAAAGTTCTTCCACTCATCTACGGTTTCTACCAAGAAGAAGAAGATCATTTCTACCATGTAGATAGCCCTTGAGGGTTGGATGACAACATCATGAGTGGCTAAACCATTCTCTTGGGGCTAGAGATAGCCTTAAGCATGCCTCCTAGACTTTGATGCTTTGTAATTAAAGGGGATTTGTGTTGTATTTGTTGCCTTAACATCTTATATATATAAATCTTATCTCTATAATGATTTGTGTGGTTTAATACTTTCAATTGATCATTTAATTCTATCAATATGTCTATGTATGCTAGGATGAATGTTCATGTGTTTATTTCTAGATTTTGTGACATTGATGCATGTCTATGTATGTCAATACTATGAATTTAGTGATGGTCAAGGCATGATGCTTAAATAGATTACTCTTGTGGTTTGTTTGATAGTACATACGTATTTCTTGATGGATTGTCCCTCCTTCTTAGTTTAATTAGTTTAATTTTCATGTCACTAGCTTAGTTGTAGTGTAATTGCCTTACTTTCTTAAATAGGAGGACAATCCATACTTGTAGTTTGATGTTCCATGCTTATGAATACAAGTAGTATATTTCACTAATTTGATGATGTGCATTAATTATGAACTTAAGGGATGGAATAATGGCTTGATTTGATAAGTTGTGCTATTCACAAGTTTGGCTAGACTATGTAAACTTACTTGGCCATCCATGCTTGATATTCAATTAATGGCACACACTTCCATTTACAACACACAACCCCTAATCCATCAAATATTGAATGTCTAAAGAGGTAATGCTTAGTGGTGAACTCTAAGTCCCAAGACCCCTCTCTCATACACCTCATTTTACTTTAATTGCCTTACATTACATTTATTTAGTTTAAGTTGTAGTCTAATTCAACCACCAAACCATCTTTAATCATTCGACCTACTAATCTGACATTGATTTCCAAGCAAAAATACACTCCATTTTCCTTGGGACGATCCCTGTTTACTCTAGTTACATTAATAGTTAGTAATGGTAGTGACATTCTATAAATTCAAACTTAGCCACACTACACACTTTTGTACTTTGGTCCGACGACAGCACCACATACTTATTTAAATAATTTAAATCAAACAACAAATAGAAAATTAGCCATATAATCAAATAAATGCAATAAAAATAAATGAATAAATCCAATTAAATCCTTTAAAAATTAGGGGGATTACATTAAATTTATTGCAACCTGCTTCATTCTCTTTTCTTTCATCATTTGATTTTATCTTAAAGGGTAAATTTGGTATTAAAAAGATTACACTAGTCTCTTATCCTCTTTCCTTCCATTTCCTCCTACTTTTGAGATGATAACAAAGTCACTATTTAAAGCCTTGTTCAATTATTCCAAAACCATCCATTTCCTTTCCTTTCCTTCCCACCACTTATACCAAACACAAATTTTTTATCACCCCTTTTACCTTTCGTTTCTTTTCCTCCCAATTCCATTGCAACAAACTAAACCTAAGATAATGACATAAAGGAATCTTCAACATTCTTGTGTACACTTGTACATTCTAAATATTTTCTTTCTTATGTTTTTATATTTTAGGTGAATTACACAGACACCTCTTGAGATTTGTTTAATGGACAATCAGATATAACTTGACCCATTTTAAAATAATGACACCCTTGAGGTTAGATAAAATTGACACTTATTTTTAAATTATTTTAATGGATCAAAATAACCCTTTATTCTTACAAAAGGCCTAAAATTTCATTATCAAAAAATTAGAAAAAGATTCACTCATTGTCCCAAGGCTATGAATCAACTTTTGGTACCTATATACTATCCTAGCTAGCATATATCTATACATAAAACCATAATGCTTTAACATATACGGAGTATATGATTTCACCCACGCAAACGACAATCTCTACAAATTTCCATTGCTTTAACATATGTATGATACATACATGTTAATTTTCAATGACATCTACAACTTTCTAATTATTCATTAAAATAAAATCACATCACTAGATTTGCTTTCCAAATCTGAGATTCTCCCACTCATCACTCAAAATTTTCAAATAAAAAACATATGTGTGGACCTACACAAGCCACTTCTGTGACTTTCGCACAACCAATTTTCATAAGCATGTGCTTTAGATTTGTCTTCAATAAAAAAAAAAATATCAGAAAAGGGAGGTCACCTTCTTTCTTTCTGCTTCTTCTTTCTTTTATTTTATTTTATTCCGTGGTAAATTAGAGTAGGGGATTCAAACACGGCCATAGCCACATAACCACTCGGAGAGTTAGACGATCTACTAATTAGGCCACTTCTGTGACTTTCGCACAACCAATTTTCATAGTCATGTGCTTTAGATTTGTCTTCAATACAAAAAAATATCAGAAAAAGGAAGTTCACCTTCTTTCTTTCTTTTTCTTCTTTATTTTATTTTATTTTATTTTATTTTTGGTGGTAAATTAGAGTAGGGGATTCAAACACGGGCATAGCCGCATAACCACTTGGGGAGTTAGACGATCTACTAATTAAGCCACTAAATAATGCCAAGAAAGGTTGCCTTTTGTGTGTCTAAACTAGGGGTGGCAAAAGATACCAAAACCCAAAAACTCACGCAAATCCGCCTAACAATTATTAGGTGTTACGTGACTAGTTTAGTTGAATGAGTTATTAATGGGTAAATCATTAATGGGTAATATATTTAATGGGTTGGTAGTAGGTTAATAATGGGTACCCACTTAACTCACCACACATGATATTTTTTAAAATCAAATTACTTTGTTTCATTTTCTCTCTCTCGTCTCCCTCACACCTCTCATTTTCTCTCTACACTCTTTATTTCTCTCGTCTCTTTGCTCTCATTTCTCTTTTCTCATTTATCTCGTTTTCTCGTCTCTATCTCTCTCCTCTCGTTTTCTATCTCCTTTCGCTTCTCTCTCCTCTCTTTTTTTTCCTACCCTTTTTTCTCTCCCAGGGGTGGCAATTGGGATTTATATATCTATATATGTAACGACTCAAATCCGGAGGTCCAGATCGTAAACTAAGTCCTAGCCCAACTCGAAGACACCCAAAGGTAAAATGGTTATTTCAAAATAATTGAGAGGAGTGGGTTAACTCTAAATGGGTCAAAAGATATCCATTTAGGTCATCACAGCTATATAAACCCATTTTATATGGTTAAAGATGCAAGAACAATGTTGTCACATGATTAGCTATATATCTACAGTTGGAATGTTTGGGTGAAGTTGGTATCATTGGAAAGCTGACTCAAAATTCTTGAGTTTAGACTCAAATTTGACTCAATATGGTTAATAAATAAAAGAGATATGACCGTTTGAAGTTGGGTCAAGATTGCAAGTGACTAAAAGCTTCAATAGGCAGAAAATATAAGATCAGCCGGCAGATAGTGAGGGTCAGTCGGCCGAAACAACGTATTAGCGTAGAAAACTCTCTATTCTGGCCCTCAGTCAGCTAGTGGGCCTTGCCAGCCAGCTGATAGGGCCTGGGAATGACAAAATATGGCCCAAAAATGCATTTTTAACCCCCGTTTAAGTACCCAAACAACTTGACATCCTAATGGCTTCATTTGTGACCTTGGCTATGGTTAAAACCTGCCTCGAAACACCCACAAACACATATACATTGATAAAATAACATTCGTACATCAAGATGAAATCATAATACATCATTATTCATCGAGATAAATTCGTTTACATTGATTTTAAATACATTATTATTATTATTATTATTATTATTATTATTGAATACATGATACAACAAAACATAAGTTCCTAATTTTGTATAGTCAAGCATAGGCGTAACATCCTCTTCATCACTTCAAGTCCTAAAAATGTTTAAAGTAAAATGGTGAGCACCAACGCTCAATAGAAGATGCTTAAGGCGTCAACTTTGGACTCTCTTGAGCCCCATAACACATAATACGATAAAAGAGAATCAGGTTCATACTTGGGGATTTCTTAACATTTAATTTACAAATCAATCTCAACAATGGAAATTTGGCATTTCAATACAAATGTGGATAGAGTGCAATGCAATGCCCCATGATTTCCCAGCCTTAGTCTCAACCGACTCCAATCTTGGCCTTTACCGGTGAGATTGATACTATATATCCTTCGTTCCAAATCCAGCAACCATGAGTCTAGTACCAACGTTACACGTCTTATACCGGACCGCGCTCCCTCTAGGTCAATTTAGCCCCAGGCTCGCGATACCCAGTCCATTTCTAAGTTCTTTTTTCCCACCTATTCTAAAATGGCCTAATATACTTCTTATTCAAGTGTCCTACCATGCCATGCACATGAATGCAATTTCATCATTTTAACATCACTAATGTGGCATTAATGGTATGAACATGGCATTATCAAGACAATAGCTATAAAAATCGCATTTTCTCATGGAAATTAAGAATAACAATATCATCACCTTCCACCAAATAATCACAACAAAACACTTGCTACGTATAACCATAAGCATGCTCTTCATAAAAAATTACATCTTTTCAACTATGTTAACACTTAACATTTAACATAGAAAGGCATCATATTATTCACTTTTAAGCATTCTTAGCTCACATTCAACACTTAATCAACATTTAGCTATCAATGAAATCATAATCTCACATTTTGTTAGAAAACAATTGAAGGACAAAATAATTTCTCAATAAAAGGCAAAGCATCATGACTTAGAAAACCCCTACCTCAATTGTGTGCAACCAAACAAGGCCTTAGTCAAGCTCTAAACTCGAAATCCTCCAAACCCTAGCATCCATGGTGCCAAATGAAAGCCCTCGTCGAGTAGAACAAAACTCTATCCTTGCTCTTCATTAAAATTCTACTATAAACCCTTCAAATATAAGCTTTAACAAGGTAGATACATATTTGTTTATAGATATAAAGAGAGAAGAAGAGTTTAGAGAGAGAGAGGAAGCCAAATGGGAGGAGGAAGAGGAGGTTGGCTTTGTCTTGCAAATACATACATGGTCCATATTGTGCCACTTGGCACTCATTAGGTGATTACTACCTTAGGGCTAAATTACCTCCTTGTCCTTGCTCTTCCATTTTAACACCAAGCCCATCCCCAAAATATCTTCTCCATGAATAGATATATGTATATGTAGATGTGTGTGAAATGACCATAATGTCCCTTACTTAAAATGAGAAAATCGGGAGAAATTTCTGAACCTGAAAGTACGTCATCCCGACTTCCAAAAAATTCTAAAATTAATTCCGTCACTTACAAATGGCTAAAAATAATTAAAAATACATTTCTAAAAATCTCCACTCGAGAAATGACCTAAACGGACTTTGGGGTCCGCGTGGCACGCAAAATGATGCACGAAAAATAAATAAAGTAAAAATTCGAAAAAAAATTACTTAGGGCCTATTTTGTTAAGGTATTGTTTTTGTTGCCCTATCCATTAGGCTTGATTTTATTTTATTTTGAACCTGTGGTATGCATGTACAGTTCTCCTATTTCTATTTATTTTACTCACTTACTTATCCAAAAAAAAAAAATTGCCCCTTCAAAGAATGTAAAGAAATATATATATATATATATATATATATATATATATATATGTATTTTTATTTATAAGAATTTTTTTTTAAAATAGCAAAATTATTATTATTATTATTATTATTAGTTGTTTTTTTTTTTTTTAAAGTACAAGGTTTTGATTTCAGTTTTTCAATTTAATATGGTAGTCAATGAAATCTTATTTGAAAAAAAAAAAAAAATTTGAAACTTTCTTTGTCATTTGGAATTTGTTTTTTTCTATATCACGCGTTTTGCAACCCAAAACCCACCCAAACCCACCCAATTGCCACCCCTAGTCCAATCCAAATCACAACTAAAGCTCTACATTATATTTGAAACTCAATCATAATTATGAGAAGTTGATAAGATACCACTAAATTAAATTTTTTAATAAATATATAAAGCCAAAGGAAAATCATATCATGTCACTAGAAGGCTAACTATAAAGCTAAAAGAATATTTCATTTTCTTTTCACCAAAAGGATAACAATGGAACCGTGTTGACGCTTGTCAATCCAATAAAAACTTGAATCCAAAACCGAACCGTGTAGACGCTACCTATCCATATGAGTCCAATATCCTCTCCATTCGAATCCCATATGAAACAACCCTCTATGTCAAGCTTTAGCTTTATTCCATATATAATGAACATCTTTGGTGGCGACGGAGGAGTCTAGACTAGTGGTTTCGAATATGAACCTCCTTATCTTGGGTAACAACAATAATCTTAAATATATCTACATAGTCCTTTTCACATTCTCATTTTTATTGCCAATAAGACACCAAATTATTGCCAATGAACTGTATATAATTTATTTATTTATTTATTTATTTGTCTTCTTCTTTTTAACTTTGACCCGCAGCTCAAAAGGAAAACACACAGAGAGAGAAACAAGATTATTATTGTTAAGGGTTCAATTCTTTGTTTTTAGTCTATGAAGTTATAAATAAAATTATTCAAGAAAAAAAAAAAAATTTTTGTTTTTAGTCTATGAAGTTATAAATAAAATTAGTCAAAAAAAAATAATAATAAATAAAAAAAAAAGGGAAAGAAAAAAGAGACTCTTACTTCGTCCTTAGTCCTTGTTTGGTGCGCTTGTGTGTTTGTAAGACTTTTTCTTTTTAAAAATTTTTATTTTTTTAACACCATAACATTTTATTGTATGCAATACTAGCGTCAAACTATCTATATAGTATAGGCAAAAGTGTAAAAAAAACTTCCCTAAATTATTGTCCTTTTACAAATAATTTATCTGAACTACAAATTACCCCTAAACTATTAATTTGTTGCAATTAAGGATTATTTTACCCTGTCTCATTAAATTTGTCATTTCTTATGAAATTTATTATTAGCTTTTCTATTATCTAACTATTAATTGTATCATTTACCTTAATTTTATTATTAGTATCAATTTATCGTAAATTGAAAAAAAATAAATAGATTTTTTTACTACCATTTTCTATAATTATTAACTTATTATTAAAACTTTACTATTTATAATAAAACTTATTATACTTAGTCTAAACTCTTTTATTTTGAAAAAATAAATTCTTTTTCATACAATATATAATTTATTCATGAAAAATTAATAAATTACTTAAATAAAAAATACCTTCTTTTTTATTCAATAGATTCATGAAAAATTAATAAATTACTTAAATAAAAAATACCTTCTTTTTTATTCAATAAATTCAAGAAAATTTAATAAATTACTTTAATAAAAAATACCTTCTTTTTTGTTAAATAAAATCATGAAAAATTAATAAATTACTTTAATTGTTTTAAAATTTTCTACTTAAGATTTTTATTTAAACATTTAATTTTAAAAAATTAAAGGTAAATTTATGCAAATTTAATGGAGAATATCATCAAATTAATATGATTTTTTAACATAATTTATTTCAATAATAAAAAATAAAAATAAAAAAAAATAAAAAAAAAGACGAAGTGTAATTCAATAAGAAAGTGCATTATGGTTATTTAATAAAAAAAATAGTTAAGGCATTGGGACATTTTGCAACTATATGTGATAGTTTAGGTGGGTATCATGCACAAAATATAGTTTAAAGAGGTTATTTGTAAATTCGAACATAATTCAAGATGATTTTTTTGTACTTTAACCTATAATGTATAACGATTAAGACACTAGCGAAATTCCAGAAGAAGAAAAAAAAAATAAAACAGAAAACTGATTCTCATTTATTCATTAATTAACTCCTCTTACATGCATTTATAGCTTGAAATTAAACAACTTAACCCGCATTGGCATCACTTAAATTTCCTTCTTGAGTCCCCCTTTTTTGTGACTTTGAAAATGAGCTAACAAATTATCCACATACTTGTCTTGTGTATTCCTGTCACCAAACAGCCCTCTCATCTCCTTGGCCTTGTCCCTGAATATCTTCCCTCCTTCCTCTACAATCACCAACCTCAGTGACTCAGCCACTGAGTCACTCGTGAACGACCCGTCTCGCTCGTCTCTCGGTATGGAGTAACCCATCCTCTTCTCTTCCAAAACCCTAGCATTCAACCCTTGCTCCGCCAAAAATGTCAATAGTATAAGAGCTATCCCAAACTGTATTCCCTCCACCACCGAACTCCAACCCGAGTGAGTCAAGAACCCACCCACTGAGTCATGACTCAGTATCTTAAATTGAGGAGCCCAACCTGTGCACACCCACCCACGGCCTTTGGTTCTCTCCGCAAACCCTTCCGGCAACTCGATCACCTCCATATCGGCCATCCCTCGCCGCTTCCTTAGAACCCAAAAGAACGGTAACTCGGATAGCTCCAACCCTAGAGCTATTTCAGTGAGTTCAGCTTGACTCGGTTTCGCCTCGCTCCCAAATGCAACATAAACCACTGACCCTTTACTCTGTTCATCAAGCCACTCTCTTATTTCCCTCCATGCAGGGTCCTCATCGTTGTCATGATAAGATATCGCCGGTAACTGACCCACTGGTATAACCGGCTTTGGCCGGTGAATATCTCCAAGAACTCTCAACCACTCTGGTTCAAACTCATAAGAACTTCTCAGAGTCATCACATCACAGTCTTCAATGCTCTTTCCTAACCGATACACACCCGGAACGCCGCCTTCGCCGTCTCCTTCCAGTTCGTCGAAAACTCGCATAATCTCAAAGAGTCGATAAGCAACTGTTGATTTGAACGGAATCCAGTTGGGCGGGACTGTGAAGTCCTCCGGCTTCTTCCGATAATCGTTTTGAGGTTCCAGCAAGAGTGAAGCTGGTCCGACATAAGTCATAGAAGAGGCAATGAAGATACAGAATAAAGCACTTGAAATGTGTAGCTTAGCTGCAATTGCACCTACCCAATAAGGTATCACGTCATAGATAACCCAATCAGGAGAAGAAGCTTCAAGAAAGCTTGTCAATGGCTGTTGGAGGAGATCATAGGCTCTCTTGAGGTACTTGACCATGTGGTAAGGTAGGTCGGTGGTGGACTCGGCGTTTTCGGGGAGGTTTTGGACATGGGGTAGAGGAAGTTTTACGAAGTTGATGAGAGGAGCTACGTTTGGAGGAAATTTTGGGAGGCGATCGATGTTTCGAGGAGTGGATACGAAGGAGATTTTGTGACCCTTTTGGGCGATGAGCCTTGAGACCTCGAGGAAGGGGAGCATGTGGCCGAAAGCTAACCATGGGAACATAACTATGTGTAGTTTACCAGTTTCGGCCATGGTTGAGGGAGGTGTGGACTCCATGGCTAGCTAGAAAACTTGAAGCTGTTAGAGAGGTCTACTGTATCTCATAAGGCTCTCTCCATATATACTACCAAGTCTACAACAATAGAACTAAAAAATGTAACTATGATATTATGTAAACGTGCCACCAATGATAGGATGTGTGGTGTCTGATGATACTCTATATACACGTTAATCCAACCATTGAAACGGAATTGTGGAGCCAATTTTATTTATTTATTTATTATTATTATTATTATTTTAGAATAGTATTTTATTAGATAATTTCATATTAATTAAGAATTGTAAACGTAACAAGAAATTAGGTTTTAGACTCTATAAATTTATACGTAGATGTGTTGAGGCTATTTCAAGCCGGACCAACCTATGTTGAGATGATTTTTTTTTTTTTTTTTTTTCTTTACTATTATGTTCCACTTTTTTTTTCATTTTGATTTATTACGGTTATATTTATTCATTCTGAACTCTTTATATTGGTACTGTTTTTATTATCATAGTGAAATTCTTGTAATTCATAAACCTAATTTTGAGTGACTTAAGTAAAAATCTTTGTATTCTAGTGTGTTTGATTTGATTTGTGTTTAATTTCGTAACATTGCGCTAATGACGTATTAATATTGTTCATATATGTTTAGACAATACTTGCCTACTCACTCGTGAGAAGGTTTATTTTACTGACTGATTATGTGTTCTAATAATAAGTGGACACATCAGCTTTAATGACAAAATAAAATAAAATAAAATAAAAGTAATAAAAAAAGAGAATAAAGCCGGTTCGATCCGTTTCAATTGGGTAGCTGTATTCAAACCCTATGTATTTTTTTTTTCTCTCTTTTACCCCCTTCCGTCGTCCTTTCTCCACTGTTCTTCTTCCTCTAATCTTTTATGGAACATCATCAATCAATAGGAGAGTACTTTTGCAAAATCTCTCAGGTTTCATATCACTCAATAGGCAAGGGTGGGCTGTGGGGTACTTTTCCCACTTCTTCTACCTAGAACTATTTGATCACACTATTATTATGATAATATATGCTTTCTAAACTTCTAGTATGAATTGGTTGTGTATAGGCTATGTACCGTTGAATATATATGTTTAGAGATCAAGATAGTGATGTAATAGCTTTGTTGGTAGAAAAATAAACAGAGCTTCTCAAGTTTCTGCTACGACCGTGTTAGTAAAAAAAAAAATTTGGTTGATTAATTTCCAAAAAAAAAAAAAAAACTAGAAAAAAATATTTTATATATCACATTAAATGTTATAAATAACATAAATTATATAATCCAATCGAGGTACATTTACAAATCCATTAAAGACGTATTGGGAAGAGAATTAACAATAACGAAGCCAATTGATTGATGATCTTCCGTGAGAAGAAGGGCAATGGAGAAATTGGGATGGAGTGAAAGAGAGAGAGAGTAAAAAAAAAAAAGTTTGAATATAGGCTGTTAGTTACCGAATTAAAATGAATCGATCCAATTTTATTATATTTTTTTTATTACTTTTTTGAATTTGTCATTAAAGCTGATGTGTCCACTTATTATTGGAACACATAATCGGTCGGTAGAATAAACCAACTCACCAGTGAGTAGACAAGTATTATCCTTTATGTTTTGTGAAGAGGCCAAAAAAAAAAAAAGAAAAGGGGTACATTTCCTGCACTGCAGGAGCTATTGATTTCACTGCAAAAATTGGAAGAATAATAAAGGGTACATTTCTAGAGAGTATGAGTTAATATGAGTGAGATGAATATCACAAGTCATTACAAATTTACGAAATCATGTAAGCTATGACAGAAAGCAATAAAAGAAATGTGAAGGGAGAAAAAATATCAATGGCTAGTTATGTCTTTTGACAACTGGTGTGACCACTCCTTTCTACACGTTGATTTTGAGGAGAGGTGCCCTTAATCATGATTTTCATTTTCTCCTTTAGGTTGCCTTTGTAACCTCCCTATTTTAAAAAAGGAGGGAAGGTTCCAGTTGGAGGGATTTGCGTTTACTTTATCATTCGAAAAGAAAAAAAAAAAAAAAAACACTCAAAGTCATGTGGGAGATTAAAATCATAGAAAAGATTGAACAATTCTCGTAACATTCAAGCATGCTGCAAAGTTGAAAAAATAAACAATAACAATAAGTTCTGAAGAGGAATGAACAAATTTAAGAATGAGCAGTAAAAAGTGTTTTGGTTCAAATAGAAAGGGTAATAGAACAAAGAGAGGGCCAAAAATTGTGAATTGTGTTTGTTTGACCTCTATCCCATAATAGCCCGAGTACCAGAGTCCCAGGATCTCTCAACTATTGGATCATATCATTCATCGAGTGAGTTCCATCATCAAAATCAACGGTTGAAAGCCTCGGGTACATTATAGAATTTTGCATCCTCATGTGATTGAGGCTTCACCAATTAAAGAGCATACTGTGGGCTGGGTGGGTTGATATCACGGGTCATTTGCATTCAAGTTTCAACCCAATAGGAACTAGTAAAAATATATATATATATGGGCAAGACATTGGGCTTGAATATTTTTTGGTTGGAAGGTTTCAAGGTCCCTCGGCCCAGAAAGCGTTCCTTTGAAATGGTAGGTGCTTATGCTTTGTCACCAAAACCTTTTCAATCTAGATTGAGCAGTACAACCTTGATTCTACAGCTCGCTGGGCCATTGGCCCATATGGTATGAACTTCCCTCTCAAAGGAGTGGCTATCATTTCTCGTTCCACACACAGATGTGTGTGTTTCTGGTGAAAAACTTAAATGTTCCTGGTGTAATAATGACATGATATCACGGACTAATTAAACATGAATACATGATTAATAATGCATTTATTTTAATGGCTACCATCATTGTATGTCAGTATTTAATTAGTGTGTGGTATCATATCATTAAATTGAAAGGGATGTGCAATAGAAACTTTTTAAATTAAAACCTTTTAAAATGACTATATCATGATAGCTATAGAAACCTTATAAATTGAAAGAGATGTGCTCTTTTTATATTGTACGTATGGAGTTAATTAATTTCTTATTTTACCAAAAGTGCATAAAGAGTTGACCACATTATAAGTGTGATACTAAGGCTATGTTTGGTACAATATAAAAGAATGGAAATGATAACATTAATTAGGAGGAAAAAGAAAAGAAAAGAAATGTAATAATAATTCTAGCTTCAAAGGAAAAGAAATAAAATGATAATAATCATGTTTGGAGAAAGAAAGGAAAGGAAAGAAAATTATTTTAATTAATTTACTACAATACCCTTTTATATTTTAAAACACAAATTTATAAGTTAAGTGTGTAATTTAAAAATAAATAAAAATTTGTTAACAACTTTGTTGTTCTTTTAAATTCAAGTTTATAGATAAGCAAAAGAAAATATATCATCTGATCTTTATTTCAACACAAATTAGTCAAATTAAATACTACCTAGAGAACCAACCAACATATTTTTTCAAGAAAACATGATCCAAATTAAAAGTTCCTATGAAAGCAAGGGCGGAGCTAATTAAGGTCCAGAAGGGGCACGTGGCCCCCTGCCCTTGCTCTAACCTACTATATCTAAGTACATATTTTTCCTATATACATATACTTATATGGTAATTTTAAATAGTACCCCCCTAAAATTTTCAAATTCCTCTAATTTTCTTTTGAAAAAAAAAAAAAAAAAGTTACATATATTCCTCTTCTTTAAGTACACCATATATTTTTCCTTTTTCTAATTTTTGTTTCCTTTTTCAAAAAATTTCTTTTTTCACTTATGTATAATTATGTATTGTACCATTTTTTTCCTCTTCTTTATTTTTTCGATGACATTTGTGATTGTATTTAATTAAAGTATTATTAATCAATATTTTGATTCTTATATTTGTCAAGTATATTTTTTTTACGATACTTATTTAGCATATTATTTTACAACTATTTTTTTTTTCTTGTTTGCCTTTTGATTTTAAAAAGTTATATTTGTCATACTTGTTGATTTTTATTTATTTTTTTTATTGTTTTCAATAAGTGCATTGTGCGGCTTGTGCTCCCTAAAATAAAATACTGGTTCCATCCCTGATGAAAGCTCTTGGCAAAATTATTTTGTGAAATATTTATTTGCCTCCAATTAATGTTTCCAAGTTGTACACACAAATTTTGTAAGTCTGCAAATAGAAACAAAATATGGAGCAAATAGTAATTTATTAATTTATAAAGATGAAGAATAATCCTCTATAATAATATTCTTTACAAAAAGAATGGTCCTCTGATTCGATCTCCTTTTTGGTTAGTTGGATCCAAGGGCTACACAAGCTTGTTCTTGAATCACCGTGAAATTTGATAAAGAACAGCACGTCGTTGGATGTGCTTATTGTTGATCACCGTGGAATTTGATGAAGAATGGCATGTCGTTGGATGTGCTCGATGTTCTTTGCTTTTGGGTTTGGATTCTGAATTTGTGTTTCTGACTTCTGAGTCTTGATTTCTAGACTTTTGAATTCTGAATTTCTGTCTTTTGTTTCTGGACTTCTGAATTCTGAATTTGTGTCTGAATTTCTGAACTTCTGAATTCTGAATTTGTGTCCTTTGTTGAATTTGAGGAAGAATGGCACGTCTTTGGATGTGCTTGTTGTTCTTCGTCTTCAGAGAGGATTTGTTGAATTTGGTGAAGAACGGCACGACTTTGGATGTGCTTGGTGTTCTTCGCCTTCAGGTTTGCCCTCTGGATTTCTGATTCTCTGGATTTTTGGACCTTGAATTTTTGTACCCCTTCCTTCTTCCTCTAGACCTCTATTTATAGGCTTCTTGGATTCATAGGATGATGACATGTATCATCGCCTAATAAGGATAAAATCATAACTGGGCCGAGCCGGTTATATTATGATAATTATCCTTAAAAATAATTATTCTAAATATATTTTATTAGGAATAATTATCTTTTTTATTTAACCATCTGGGCTGGGCTAATTAAATAATTTAAGTAGACCAAACTTGGGCCAATTAAATAACTTCATTAAACATTAGGCCCATATTTAATAGGTCCATTTGTCAAAACCAAAGCCCATTAAAATTTTAGTGTCTACAAATTATCCCCACTTCGAGTCCCAAGTTTGACAGGACTTGTTTCCTTTTTCAAGTGGGACTTGAAGTATCCAACTTTCCTTTTTTTTATTATTATTTTTTATTTTTTTTTATCCAACTTTGGATTGGAATCTTACTTTCCTATTTGAACTGAATTATACAAATAAGAGATATTTTGTTGCCTATATATACCATCAATGTTATAGGGTTTGCTATCAATTCTAAAGTCTCTGAAGACTTGTTAGATTGCGGTCTCTGCTTGAACATATAATCGGTATGATTTTTCTCTATCTTTTTTTTTTTTTTTTTTTCTTTACTTTTTTTTTTCCTTCCTTTTTCAAGCTTTTTTTCTTTTTTCTTTTTTTTTTGTCCTTTTTTTTCACGTTTTTTTTTCCTTATTTTTTCTTTTTCTCTCTCCTCCCTTTTCACTTTTTTTTTTTTTTTTTTTTTCTCTCTCTTTCCTTTTTTTTTTTTTTTTTTTTTTTTTTTTTTCACGCTATCTTTTTTTTCCCTCTTTTTTCTTTCCTTTTTTTTTCACAAAATTTTTTTTTCTTTCCTTTTTTTTCTCACTTTTTTTTTTCACGAATTTTTTTTTTTTTTTTTTTTTTCTTTTCTTCTCTCTTTTTCTTTCACGATTTTTTTTTTCTTTCCTTCCTTTTTTTTTTCCCTTTCTTTTTTTTTTTTCTCTTTTTTTCCACGCATTTTTTCCTATTCCTTTTTTTTTTTTTTTTTTTTTTTTTTTTTTTTTTCAAATCATGTGTTTTTTTTTCATGCGTTTAGTCCCTCCAGGATCCATTGTTCATTCGAAACGCGTCTAGTTTGTAAGGACCCATTGTTCCTTCGGAACGCAACTAGTCCGTAAGGACCCATTGTTCCTTCGGACCGCATCTAGTCTGTAAGGACCCATTGTTCCTTCGGAACACAACTTGTCCGTAAGGACCCATTATTCCTTTGGAACGCATCTAGTCGGTAAGGACCCATTGTTCCTTTGGAACCAACTAGTCCGTAAGGACCTATTATTCCTTTAGAACCAAAATCTTCCATGCATGCCATTCCACACTTTTGATTTTTTTTTTTTTTTTTTTTCCAAGGGGTGCTAGTCAACCATGGTGTTTTTCAAGAGTTTCAAACCCCATACTATCACCATTTTGGAGCGAGAACAGACTCTGAGAAGTCATGCCACCAGCACAGACAATGTCGTCAGCAACCACGAATCGACTCGAGAGCAACGAGATATGTAAACGCGGGGAGGCTTTACCAATAGCTCAAACAATGTTATCAACACCCGTTGACAGAGTGTCTTCATCAGCCATGGATCATCCAGCAGCCATTAATAGAGCAAAAATAGACTCTGAGAAGTCATACCATTAGCACAGGAAGTGTTGTCAGCAACCACGAATTAGCCCAGAGAGCAACGACAGATGTAGATGGAGAGAGGTGTTACCACTAACTCAGACAACGTTGTCAACACCCGCCACCAGAGCGTCTTCATCAGCCATAGATCATCCAACAATCATTGATAGAGCGAAACCAGACTCCGAGAGGTCATGCAACCAGCACAGACAGTGTCGTCAATAGTTATAAATTAATCCAAAAAGCAACGATAGATGTAGTCTTCATTAGCCGCAGATCAGACATCAACCATTTAGAGAGTAAGAACAAACTCCAAAAGGTCATACCACTAGCATTGTTAGCCATCGCTTGAACGTCTTCATTTGCTATGGATCATCCAGCAGCCATTAATAGAGCGAGACCATACTCCGAGAGGTCATGCCACCAGCACAGACAGTGTCGTCAGCAATCACGAATAGACTCGGAGAGCAACGAGATATGTAGATGCAGGGAGGCTTTACCAAAAGCTTAGACAATGTTATCAATACCCAATGACAGAGCGTCGTCATGCCATTAGCACAGGCAGTGTCGTCAGCAACCACGAATCAGCCCAGAGAGCAACGATAGATGTAGATAGAGAGAGGTTTTACCACTAACTCAGACAACGTTGTCAACACCCGCCGCCAGAGCATCTTCATCAGCCATGAATCATCTAATAGCCATTGATAGAGCGAAACCAGACTCCGAGAGGTCATGCGACCAGCATAGACAGTGTCGTCAACAACCATGAATCAATCTAGAGAGCAACGACAGGTGTAGTCTTCATTAGCCATAAATCAGACATCAACCATTCAGAGAGTAAGAACAAACTCCAAGAGGTCACACCACTAGCATTGTTAGCCATCGCCAGAACGTCTTTATCAACCATTATCAGTTTTGATGATGATTTCAAGCCGAAGCTCTACCAAAAGATTTAACTCAGTGTATAAGTTTACTTATGCACCAGACACCAGTAGTCATTTGACATAAAGTTACCAAGTTACGCAAGTGTGCTTGTGCATATCTGTCTCGAAGATAGGGCTCTGTTGCAGATGCTGTAAGGATGTAACAGACAAAGCTTGCATGCCTATGCCTCCATGTAGTGATTTCTTTTTACTTCAGCAATATCTTGGCGACGCCGTGAATTTTTCTTGACGTAATACCTTAATAGAAAACCAAATTTCTCTTTTAGCAACACCTGGGCAACAAACAAATTTTTTTTCAGCGACATGTCGATGATAAGTCAAAACTTTGTTGCAGTAACACTTTGGTGATGACCCGGATTCTTTAGCGATGCCATGGTGGCAAGTCAATTTTATTTATTTCTTCCAGCCATACCTCGATGACGAACAAATTTTTTTTCTTCAACGATAGCTCAACAAAAATCTTTTCCAGCAATACCTCGGAGCAGAATTTTTCTTGGCACCTACAGTCTAGCGACGAACCAATTTATTTCTTCGCAACTACACTTTGCCAAATCAAAATTTCTTTTGTAACTATAATTATGGCGAGGGACCAAAATTCTTCTTTGCAGCTACACTTTGGTGGGGGGCCAAATTTCTTCCTTGCAGCTATACTTTGGTGGCGTGCTAAGTTGACAGGTGCGAGAACACTTTTTGATATCGTATGATGAGTGACTTTGCCATTTTGCAACTTTGAGGAGGTTTTTTTTATTTATTTATTTATTATTATTTTTTTATGGTGGACTGAACTTGGAACAGGCCTCCAAGATGCCTACGTACCCTGAACAAGGATCAAGTTATCACGTAGTTCAAATTTTTTTTCTTCTTCTAGACAATTTAAACTCGTATCAAATAGTGTCATTTTTTCTTTTTCTTTTTTTTCAAACAATTTATACTCGCATCAAAGAGTTCTTGAATTTTTTTTTTTCAGGTAGACAGTTTAAACTCGTGTCAAAGAGTGTCATTTTTTTGGGAGACAGTTTAAACTCGTATCAAAGAGTGTCATTTTTTTTTTCAGACAATTGATATTCGCATCAAAGAGTTCTTGAATTTTTTATTTTTTATTTTTTTTTTCGGTAGACAGTTTAAACTCGTGTCAATGAATGTCATTTTTTTGGGAGACAGTTTCAACTCGTATCAAGGAGTTCTTGATATTTTTTTCAGGTAGACAATTTAAACTCATATCAAAGAGTGTCATTTTTTTTTTCAGACAATTTATACTCGCGTCAAAGAGTTCTTAAATTTTTTTTTTTTCAGGTAGACGGTTTAAACTCGTGTCAAGGAGTGTCATTTTTTTGGGATTAAGGAGTTCTTGTTTTTTTTTTCAGGTAGACAGTTTAAACTCGTGTCAAGGAGTTCTTGATATTTTTATTTAGGTAGACAGTTTAAGCTCGTCAAGGAGTGCTTGATTTTTGTTCCTTCAGGTAGACAATTTAAACTCGTGTCAAGTAGGGTTACAATTTTTTTTTTTTTTTTTTTGAGATAGTTTAAACTCGTATCAAGGAGTTCTTGATTTTTTTTTTTCAGGTAGACAGTTTAAACTCATGTCAAGGAGTGTCATTTTTCGTTTGGGAGACAGTTTAAACTTGTATCAAGGAGTTCTTAATTTTTTTTTCCAAGTAGACAGTTTAAACTCGTGTCAAAGAGTGTCATCGATAGTTTAGGCTCGTATCTGGGAGCACCTTAACTTTAATAATTTTTTTCAAATTTGCAAAAATCATAGGATAATCCAAGCTTATACTGGAGGGCACGGACTATCCCGTCGTCACTTTGAGGATTTTCTTCTTGGTTTCCTTGACTTAATGTCCCCTGTGATTTTGCACTTTCGGTTGAAATCATTGTTGTAGCATGGTGCATTTCTTGATGCAAGTCTTTCGAGATGATGCTTATAATGAAAGATGAAGCTATTTCGTCATCCGAGTTAGGAAGTATATTATCTTCTTCTTTGGACTCACTTCTCTCATCTTCTTGAAGGTTGTCGGATATATCAGGAACATCTTCTCTAGCACCATGATTTTCCATGCTAAGCTCCATGTCGTGTGCTCGAGTAACAAGCTCTTCAAATGTGCGAGGCTTAATCCATTGTAGGATGTAAAGAAGCTCCCAGTGCATGCCTTGCATACATGTTTCAACTGCAGAAATTTCAGACAAACGATCCTTGCAGTCAAGACTTAAAGCTCGCCAACGGTTGATGTAGTTAACCACGAGTTCACCTTTCATTTGTATTGTGTTTATAAGCTCCAGCATACTTACAGTATGACGAGTGCTGTAGAAACGGTTGAGAAATTCTCGTTCCATCTGCTCCCAACTATCAATACCTCTAGCTTTGAGGTCTGTGTACCAATTAAATGCATTCTCTTTGAGGGAACAAACGAATTGCTTGACAAGGAGATCTCCATTTGTACCAGCATTGCCGCAAGTTTCTACAAAGTGTGCGACATGTTGCTTGGGATTGCCTTTTCTATCAAATTGTTGAAGCTTTGAAGGTTGATACCCAATCGGCATTTTTAAGATGTCAATTCTTTCTGTGTAAGGCTTTGAGTACATGCGATCACTTTAAAGAACACCACTGTATTGTTCTCTTATGTAATTCACTATCATGTTTTGAAGTTGTTGGATAGAAAGTGAGGTGATGGAGGCAGCATCAATTATTGGATTGGCGGACACGTCATTTTGATCATCAATTGGAGTGTTCTCTGGCATGGAAATAGAATGAGAAATTCGGCCTTTGCTTGACTCAACATTGTCGTCACGCAATTTTAACTTTTCTGTCAGTGAGGCAATTTTCAGATCTTGCTCCTTGAGAGAGTGTTGTAATATTTCAATTGTACGGGCCATAGTCGTCAATTGCTCTTCATACGAGGTAGTACTCATCATCATGACTGGTATAGTGATGGAGTCAGAAAAAATCTTTGGCCTTGGGTGGACTAGCCTTGAATTTGTGACTGGAGCAACCTTTAAGGTTATAGGAACCTTCCTTCTTGCCCCTACCGAGGTGGAACTTAAACTTGTGACTAGAGCAACCTTTGAGGTTGTAGGAAACTTCCTCCTTGCCCCCAGCGAGGTGGAACTTGAACTTGTGATTGGAGCAACCTTTGAGGTTGTAGAAACCTTCCTTCTTGCCCCCAGCGAAGTGAAGGCGGTATGAGTTTGAGTTGTTACTTTGACAGATTTGGCAAAATTGACTCTCATCGCATCGTGCTGTCTTTTGGTAGGAACGGATGATTTGACCATACTCCACATCATTGAACTTGCAGAGGTGTTTGTACCACTTGATGAAGTTGCAACCTTCTTGCCATCTTTTGTGATGGTATTGATATAGTGCATCATGACCGCGATGTCTTTGGTGGTATTCTTGCTCTTCGTATGAATCTTATTGGAAGTCGTAGAATCTGACGATGAATTTGTTGAGGATTTGTTGTAGGAGAAAGAGATAAGAGGCAGATGATGTCCCACCGGGCGTGTTAGAAATTTGTACACACAAAATTTGTAAGTCTGCAAATAAAAACAAAATATGGAGCAAATAGTAATTTATTAATTTATAAAGATGAAGTACAATCCTCTGTAATAATATTCTCTACAAAAAGAATGGTCCTCTGATTCGATCTCCTTTTTGGTTGGTTGGATCCAAGGGCTGCACAAGCTTGTTCTTGAATCACCGTGGAATTTGATGAAGAATGGCACGTCGTTGGATGTGCTTGTTATTGATCACCGTGGAATTTGATGAAGAACGGCACGTCGTTGGATGTGCTTGATGTTCTTTGCTTTTGGGTTTGGATTCTGAATTTGTGTCTGACTTCTGAGTCTCTAGATTTCTAGACTTCTGAATTCTGAATTTGTGTCTGAATTTCTGAACTTCTGAATTCTGAATTTGCGTCCTTTGTTGAATTTGAGGAAGAACGGCACGTCTTTGGATGTGCTTTTTGTTCTTCATCTTCAGAGAGGATTTGTTGAATTTGGTGAAGAACGGCATGACTTTAGATGTGCTTGGTGTTCTTCGCCTTCCGGTTTGCCCTTTGGATTTCTGGCCCTCTGGATTTCTGATTCTCTGGATTTTTGGACCCTGAATTTTTGTACCCCTTCCTTCTTCCTCTAGACCTCTATTTATAAGCTTCTTGGATCCATAGGATGATGGCACGTGTCATCGCCTGATAAGGATAAAATCATAACTGGGCCGAGCTGGTTATATTATGATAATTATCCTTAAAAATAATTATTCTAAATATATTTTATTAGGAATAATTATCTTTTTTATTTAATCATCTGGGCTGAGCTAATTAAATAATTTAAGTGGACCAAACTTGGGCCAATTAAATAACTTAACTAAACATTAGGCCTATATTTAATAGGTCCATTTGTCAAAACCAAAGCCCATTAAAATTTTAGTGTCTACACAAGTTATCTACTTTCACATAAGAAAATTTGCCAAATATCTATCCAAGAATGTTAAAACCAATTGAAGGATAACATCTTCCATTGTTACCTTTTCTTTTCCTCCCAATTCCATTGCACCAAACTCAGCCTAAGATAATGACCCCGTTTATGACCTGTTAACAGTGTCGGGTTAGGATTAAGGGGTTAAACCCGTGTAATCTATTTTTAACCCGTTTAACTCAACATGTTATAATCATGAATATGACTTATGTAATATGTTACATGTTTGAACCCAATTATTATAGATAGTTAAGCCATTTCTACATAAACCTTGTCTACGTCTTACGAATTTTCTTCTTATTTTGAATATTTGGGTTAATTGTGACAATTTTTTTTATTATTTATTATTTGATTAAATATTAAATGTCTCGTTTTGATAAACAGGTCATTAAATGGGTTAACACGTTTATCCCGTTTTAATAAACAGGTCAGGTTAGTGTTGAAAATTCTTAACACGATTATTAAATAGATTGAATTTGAGTTTACATATTTAATATAATACCCTTACATCGACACGATATGACACGATTACGACCCACGAACACAAATTGCCATCCCTAGTTCCAAGGCCATGAATCAACTTTTGGTACGTACATGCTATCCTAGCTAGCTTATATCTCTATACATAAAACCATAATGCTTTAACATATATATGATTTCACCCACGTACTGAATAAGAAATTACCCACAATCTCTACAAATTCCCATTGTTTTAACGAATATATGATACATACTTGTCAATTTTCAATAGCATTTACAATTTTCTAATTATTCATTAAAATTGAAGCACATCACTAGATCGATTTTCTTTCTAAATCTAAGATTCACCCACTCACGACTCAAAATTAATTTTCAGATAAAAAACATAATTGTGGACCTACATAAGCCACTTCTGTGACTTTCCCGCAACCAATTTTCATAGGCACGTGCTTAGATTTGTCTTCAATAAAGTATATATATATATATCAGAAAAGAAAGGTCACCTTCTTTTGCGTGTCCAAACCAAATCACAAGTAAAGCTCTACATTATATTTGAAACGAGAAGTGATACATCTTCCGACCTCAATTGCTAATTCATTTTCCGAATACAATATGGTTGGTAATGAGTCGAAAAGAAAGAAATGTTTACGGGATTTTGTTTTAAGAGTTCTACTGTCATCTAACCACATGGTATTCGAAGGATGAGTCGTCAATTGTAATCAGAAGACCTATCATTTCCCTATTTGAAACTCAAACCTTACTATGAGAAGTTAATAAGATGCCACTATATTATAATTTTTAATAAATATATAAAGCTAAAAAAAATCATATTATGTCACTAGAAGACTAATTATAAAGCTAAAAGAATACGTCATTTTCTTTCACCAAAAGGTATAAATGTAGTGGGTTGAACTAATCTTCGTATGTTAAATATTAGGGTTAATTTCAGTAACTCTCCTTATCCAAATATCACATGCAGACACCTTTCGAAAATAAGTATCACTCAGATTTCATCATATTTGCTGTTAAAAATATATGAAATGACAATTTTGCCTTCAAATTTTTAATTCACTCTAATAAAAAAACTATAAATAAATTTAAAGGATAAAAATGCTCTTATTTATTGCTCCAAATCCAGAATCCATATCCGAAACAGTGACGACAATCTTCTCCACATCATCGGTCTCCAATCGATTTAGCACCTGAATTGGCCACTCATCTCCGCCGCCACTACTGCTGATCAAAGCCACGGCCTTCCCTTTCAACGTCGAGTTCCAGTAATTCTTGATCCACATGATCGTTGTTAAAAGTCTGGCAATCGTCGCCCACTTGTTCCCCGAACCTCGCCTGCTATCAAATCCTTAAATCTAGTTTTAGATCGATGAGGGCTGGCAGATGCCAAATCCGCTTTTTGACTCCATAGGCTTGTATTCGAAAATTTGAGATTTTGTGATTGTGGGCTCGGCTGGGTTTTCTTCGATCTCTCGCCCATTCTTTTGATTATTCTATTCTTGCGCATCTTTTTTGATTTCACTAATGATAGGGTTTTACTGAACCAACTCTGTAGCTAATCACATTAGCCGGCTAGATGAGGAGAGCGATAATGAAGAGTCCTTGCTGGAACTCGATGGCATATCTTATGGGGGTTTACTGAATTCCAATTTTGGATTTAATTTTAGAGTATATGGTTTATTACGTATATGATTTTATTAATATTATTATTATTACTATTATTTTTGGTAATTAATCAATTCTGGTGAAACTGAACCCATTAATTGTTTCTTTCAATTTATCAATCTGTGTATTTACAGATATGATTTGATTTGGGAATTCTAGTTTTGGAGTTTATGGTTTATTGGGGGTATGAAATTTTGTGGTTTCAGTTTTTTTACTGATCGACCACTGATTGGATTCAATATGCGTCCTCCGCCAGTATTTGCTCTCACCACCGCCAATAAATCTACAAGGCCTCAAACGTCCTCAATTCCTCCATCGCCGACCTCAATTGGGTCAACTCTATCTTCGATTTTGAAGAAGTTGGAACATACCTTTCTCTCCCTCCAATCTCTTGGTATAACCCCATTCTTTCTTGGATTTAGTCTTTAGCTATATCGCTTCACTCCAAATGAATCATCTCCGAAATTGCATCAATGCCACGAACAAGGCTCGCTAGTGTTTATGGAGTTTAGAGGCATGGTGGTACGAGGGAAGAGAGGACACGATGTGTGTGTATATATATATATATATATATATAGTTATAAGAAGCAATAAAGCTATATACCGAGTAATTTAATTTGTAAATTTATAAAATATTTAGGGGTATTTATGTCTTTTTTATTTAATTCATTAGGTTAGATAGTTATTTTGACAAAGTTAAAAGGGTATTTAAGACATTTTACATCTTTGATATCATGTGCATCTAACGGTTGGGGTGTGAGTGAAAAACAAAACAAACGTTTGGAGTATGAGTGATAGTAATTTTTGAAATATATTTTAATGTGATATTTGGCCAAACCTCAGAGGGTGTCACTCAAATTAACTCTAAATACTATTGCTACCTATCGATAGAAGTCTAATATCTTTTCCATTTGAATGGAATATGAAACAACCCTCTGTTGGATTTTGGTGAGCAAGTGAACATAAATGGGATACACTTATATATATTCAACTGAATTAGTAAACACACAATTCAGAAACACTCACTTCTCTAGAACTAAATCTTTATCTTGCATTACTCAATTGTCTGTGTGTACCATACACTTACATGACTCACCTATTTATGCTACTCTGTGGATACTTCTAGTACATGAATTTAGTATATATAATAAACCAACATATTTCATATGAACCAAAATGTTCCATGTACTAGCAATTATTATGAGATTCTTTTTATATAACTTCCCAAGTATCACTTGGTTTTCTTAGATGAATCTAGACAAATCTTATTTAATCTTCTAACATCCCCCCTTAAGCTAGACTTGTGCAACTCTAAGTTTCTCCTTTAATTTGATAAAACTTTTTAACTTCAATACTTTTGTAAAAATGTCTGCAATCTGATCTTCGGTTTTGCAATGTTTGATGACAATTTCTCCATCTTTAACCAAATCTTTAATGAAGTGATACTTGATTCTAATATGCTTGCTTTTGCATGAAAAACTGGATTCTTGCTAAGTGCAATTGCTGAATTATTATCACAAAACAGAACAGTATCTTTCACTTGAAAATACTTCAAAGCTTCTAATATCCATT
Source organism: Cornus florida (assembly GCF_030987335.1). NCBI lineage: Eukaryota > Viridiplantae > Streptophyta > Magnoliopsida > Cornales > Cornaceae > Cornus > Cornus florida. The sequence continues at coordinate 41,207,232 of NW_026775577.1, read as the reverse complement.
TCAACCATAGTGCTTGGCAACCAGTTGTAGACAGATAAATATATTCAGCTTCTGTAGTTGAAAGTGCTACTATAGGTTGCTTCTTCGATGCCCAAGATACTGCACCTGAACCAATGTTAAAAACACAACCAGAAGAACTTTTATGATTATCTCCACTACCTCCCCAATCATTATCACTATATCCGATCAAAGTTGAATTTTGACCCCTCTTGTAATGAATTCTATGATCAATTGTATCTCGAACATATCTATAAATTCTCTTTCTAGCATCCCAATGACTTTGCTTTGGTGCTACCATGAACCTGCTTAGCATGCTAACTGAAAACATTAAATCTGGTCTTGTTGCGGTTAAGTACATAAGACTTCCCACTAGACCTTTATAGACAGTAGCATCAAAATCTTCACTCCCATCATTTTTGCTTAACTTCAAACCTACTTCCATAGGTGTTTTACTTGGTGAGGCTTCCTCCATTTTGAATTTTGTAAGTAAATATTTTACATATTTCGTTTGTGAAATTATGATCTTATCACTCTTTTACTTAACTTTGATTCCAAGGAAATAATGAAGAAGACCCATAACTGCATCTCGAACTCATTCATCATCGACATTTTGAACTCATCACACATCTTCTTACAACTGCTGGTGAAAATTAAGTCATCAACATATAAGCAAACTATTAAAATATTTTCACTTTTGTCTTCCTTGGTGTGGAGAGCATGTTCATAAGGACATCTTCTGAACCCATTCTTTATGGAAAAAACTATCAATGCGATTGTACCAAGCCCTTGGAGTTTATTTTAAACCATATAAGGTCTTCTTCAAATGACATACCTTGCCTTTTTCACCTTTCTTTACATAACCTGGTGGTTGCTCAATATAAACTTCTTATTTAATGTAGCCATTTAAAAATGCTGATTTTACATCCATTTGATGTATTTTCCATCCCCTTTGAGCTGCCATTGCAAGAATTAATCGAACTGTCTCCAATCGAGTCACCGGAGCAAAAATTTCTTCATAATCGATGCTATGCTTTTGTTTGTAACCTTTCACAACAAGTCTTGCCTTGTACTTTGTCCACTTCTCCCTTCTCATTTAGCTTTGTTTTGTAAACCCACTTCACACCAAGTGGTTTCTTGTCTTTTGGAAGCTCGGTCAATTCCCATGTCTTGTTCCTTTTGATTGTATCAATTTCTTGGTCCATAGTTTTCTTCCATGTCTTATCTTTTGCGGCTTCTTCAAAATTTATTGCATTAGCAAACATCACAAAATTTATCAAGTCATCCCCATCAATTCTTCTTGTTGCATCATAAATTTGCAGGATGCTTTTTGTTTTTAGAGGAGACTATTCTTCACCACTTGATGATGATGAACTCGAGCTTGGAGAATCTGGTGTGTTTTCAACATGCTGAACATCTTGATCTTCTTCTCTACTTTCCATATCCACAACAATTGAATTCTTTTCTTGAATGTTATTTTCCCATTTTCATGCTTCTTTTTCATCGAACTTCACATCTCGGTAGATGATTATCTTCTTTGAGGTAGGATTGTACAACCTATATGCCTTCAAGCTTTCACTATAGCCAACAAAAGCACACTTTTCAGATTTATCATCTAATTTACCTCTTTTCTCGTCTAGAATATGGGAGTAAGCAATACTGTAAAAAATTCTTAGATGATTAACACTTGGCTTTAAACCGCTCCAAGCTTCATAAGGAGTCATTCCTTGAACAGCTTTTGTTGTAACTCGATTTAGTAAATATACCACACATGATACTACTTCACCCCAAAAAATATTTGGCATCCCCTTTGCTATCAACATACTTCGAGCCAACTCCATGATGGTTCTTTTTTTCCTTTCAGTAACTCCATTTTGTTGTGGAGTCCCTCGAACAGTTTTTTGATGTCGAATACCATGCTTGATCAAAAACTTCTTATAACTGATGTACTCTCCACCTCGATCAAATCGTATGGTTTTGATCTTGTAGACACTTTCATTTTCGATAAGGACTTTGAATGCTTTAAATCTTTCAAATGTTTCACTCTTTTCTTTCAACAAATAAATCCATGTTTTCCTGCTATAATCATCTATAAACGTTAGAAAGCAACGATTACCTCCCATTGATATGGTTCGTATTGGTCCACATAAATCTATATGTACCAACTTAAGTGGCTTTGAAGCTCTTCACACCTTTCCAATGGGAAAAGGCTCTCGATGATGCTTTCCTAAAATGCAGGCTTCATAAACTCCATCTTCTTTATTAATTCTTGGCAAGCCTTTCACCATGTTTTTTTGACACATATGGGATAATGAGTTGAAACTCACGTGCCCATATCTGTGATGCCATAGCTACGATCTTCATTCATCACAGCACTAAAACTTGTGAGATATTATTTTGTGATTGGCAATTATCAGAAACAAAACAAGTCCTTGTCGAGTTATAATTTAAAGTTACTATATCGGGATCGACAACAACTGCAAAATGGAAAGGTTGTTTAAAGTTACTATATTTGAGATAATTCAAAATAAGATAAGAACAACACATTAGGAAGGATTCAAAACAGGATAGGACACATTCTATATTTTTCAGAACTTACCGTAGAATGTTTTTAGGCTAAATGAACCAAGGATTTCAAGTATGCCAAACTTGAACCGGTTTAGCCCCTCTGAACCAGTTCAAGATGCTCAATATTGGCTTCGAATAACTTATGCCAATCTTGAACTGGTTCAAGTAGTCCTAATCAGTTTCTAACTTTCAATTTCCTGTTTCAGAATTATTTCCTAGTTGGTCTAGAATTTTACCAAGTCCTATGCACAAATTTTTCCATATTTTTAGAGGGACTAGGACATTCTAAACTCTATATAAACCTTGTCATACACATAAGTTTATTTACGATTTTTGCATTATCAATTTATTATTCTTAAAAGCTTTAGGAAGATTTTTATCTCAAAAAATCTTAAAGATTTTTTTGTTTGTCTTTCTAGAACACACACATATTCATATAGTGATTTTAATTTTGTGTTGTTCCAATCCTAATCGTGATCATACAGTTGCATCTACATCGATCAGACAAAAGCAGATCTTTTTTTACATAAAATTCAAAAGTTCAAGAACTGAAGTAAAAGCGATCACACCGGTTGGAGCATTCGAGGAGTGTCTCATTTACTTGCTACTCTTTTACAAAGATTAAGCATAAGCCTCAGGTCAAGTTACTGTTGGACGGAGAGTCGCAAAGCCAGAAGATTGTCTGTAATTGGTGTTTAGTAGAACGATAAGGTGTAAGCCAAAGTCAAAGTTCAGTGTACTTTGTTTCAAGCATAGTGGATTGGTTTACTTTGGACTGCACAGTCCATGAGGTTTTTTTCACGCAAACAGTTGACATATTATAAACTTGGGTTTCGCCACTAAAAATTCTGGTGTCATCTCTAACTTTTACTTTGCTTTGTATTGCATGATATTAATTTATTAATTACTAAAATAAAGAAAGCTAGAAAAACACAAGATCTATTTTCAAAATAATCAAAACTTTCTAAATATTCTGCTGTGTATAACTCACAAATTGGTATCAGAGACAATCTCTACACATTGAGTTGATTTTTATTTGAAAGTTTTGTTTTGATTTCAAAAATTCATTGATAAGTGCTCAAATGTGATGCATTTTAGCAACTAAGCTAGGGTATTTTAGTCCATTCATCTATCTTACTTTCATGTCTTAGTACTTATTTATTTTTTTGCCTATTTTAGGTCAATAAAGTTCAAACAGGCTAATAAGAGCCATTTAGCTCAATTTTGGAGCTAAGGAGCAAAGTTGGAAAGAAGTGGATAAAACTGCACCAGAAGAACTTCGATCGATCGAAGGAAGTCCCAACCAATCGAAGTCGGCTACAATCAATCGAAATGAGGCCGTGCCAGCTCAGCAAAGTGGTTAAAGCCTTAAAGATATTTTTGATGACACGTCAGTTTCGATCGATCGAAGCTAAATGTTTGATCAATCAAAAATCTTCGATCGATTGAGAAGACTGCTGGCAGTGTGCTGTCTAATTCTCGAGCGCGCCGGACTCTACCTAACTTTGGGTAGCTGCAAATTTCCTCCAATCATAGGATGTATTTCTGACTTGGTGCCTACTCAAATAGGCTTGTAATAGATTAATTGAACATCATCTTGTATCAATTTCATAGAGTAAATATTTTTACCAATTATAGAAATAGTTTTCTCTCTCTAGAACTAGGGTTTTGGGAAGAAAATAAGGATGAAGATGATGATACTAACCTCCATCCTAGTCCTTGAGGGTTCCATGGCCACTACAATGAATGGCTAAAACCTTTTCTTGGGGCTAGAAATAGCCCCTAGGCTTGCTTCCTAAACCTAGGTTTTATATATTTTTGGGGATTTTAGTTATAATAAATGTTTTGACCATAAATAAATATAGATCTTGTGATTTTTACTAGATTTGTATGTATAAATGCTTTCAATTGATCATTTAATTATATCCATATTTCTATGTATGCTAGAATGAATGTTCATGTGTTTTTCTCTAGATTTAATGAAATTGATGCATGTCTATGTGTATTGATGTTGTTAATCTAGTGATGGTCAAGGCATGGTGCTTAATTGATTACTCTTGTGATTTATTTGATGGTTCATACTTATTTCTTGATGGATTGTGCCATATCCTTAGTTTAATAAGCTTAATTTTCATGTCACTAGCTTAGTTGTAGTGTAATTACTTTAATTTTTTAGATAGGTGGACAATTCATTCTTATTTATTTGATGTTCCATACTTATGAGTGCAAAGAGTACATTTCTCTAGATTTTTGTGTGTACACTAATTGTGATTTAATTGAATGGTTAGTGGTCTCATTTGATAGGTTGTGCTACTCACTTGATTGACTAAACAATCTATACTTATTTTTCATCCATGCTTAATTTTCAATTAGTGATACTTATGAGTGCAAAGAGTACATTTCTCTAGATTTTTGTGTGTACACTAATTGTGATTTAATTGAATGGTTAGTGGTCTCATTTGATAGGTTCTGCTACTCACTTGATTGACTAGACAATCTATACTTATTTGTCATCCATGCTTAATTTTCAATTAGTGATACATACACATTTTATAACTTGAATCTCCCCATTAATTTATAATTGCTAGTGTTTGGTGAAATGAAGCTTAGTGGTGAAGTCTAAGCCCTAAGACCTTTCTCTCATACACCTTTCTCTAATTTCTAGATTGTCACTTAATTTTATTGTTTTAATTGAACCAATAATTTAATCAAATCAAACCCATATTTTGATCATTCGACATACTATTCCATCATTGATTTCAAAGTACCGTTCATTTCCCTTGGGATGATCCCTACTTACTCTAGCTACATTAATAGTTAATAGTAGTAGTGACATTCTATAAATTTAAACTTGGCCACATTTCACATCAAACCACACAACAATTTGGTCGACACCAAGTTTTGGCGCCGTTGCCGGGGATTTGACAACGCCGTACTTCGGAATTAATTAGGAATTAGTACTCCTTTGATCTTATCTTTATTTTATTTTACTTTATTTATTTATTGTGTTTGTTTTTTATTGGCTAGGTACATTGAGCCAAGGGAAGTGAAGCAAGGGACTTCAAAGCAAGCAAGCTAAGCTAAGCAAAAGGATAAAAAGCTAAAGCTAAAAATAAAAAATTTGCAAAGCAAAGTAAGGCAAAGAAAAATTGAAAAATAATTTGAAGTTACTTAAGGACCCTTTGTGAGCTTTTCTAACTCTCTCTTTAGTTAAATCGTTGGCCCGCGTGTTGGCAAGTTTTAATTTCTTAAATAGATCATGAGCCTGCGAGGAGGCAATTCATTTTTCTTGCATATTGTTGAAAGCATGGGAGTATGGGATCAATGTATGTGGAAGTTTTTGATTGACTTCTTGTGGAGGAGAAATGATTGTTATTTGCTACTTGCTAGTTGTTGTTTGTTTTGATTGTGCATGCATGGTCGTAGGTCGTTGAATCCTACTCTTGTCCCATTAAATTTGAATCTTAAGTCCATTGTTCGTAATCCTAGGGGAAGGGGTAATTCTATTGACTCCATTTCATCAATAGAGGAACATAATGAGGACCATATGGAGGACCTTGGTCACATCGACCAACAAGGCATTTTGCACCTTAAGTACCATTTGGCATGCCTAGACCCTTCATTCCACAATAACAAGGCCAAGTTCCATTGGAAATGCCTCGGCCATTTTTTGTTCCACCTCCACCTCCCGTTCTTCAAGTAAATTATGGTGCTCGTGTAGAGCCACCAATTGTGAATCCTCCCTTTGCTTTAAGAGATCATTATGTGCCAAATGAGTATAATGCACCAACATGCATTCAATTACCTCCATTTAGAGCACACTATTATGAGATTAAACCACAAACAATCCAAATGCTTCCTAATTACCAGGGGCTACCAAGTGAAGAACCTTACAAGCATTCCCTTTCACCCTTAAAGATAAAGCAAAATACTAGTTTAACAATTTGAGGCCTTTTTCTATAACTTCTTGGGCAAAGATACAATAATAATTCTTGAAAAAGTATTATCCAGTGTCAAAGACAAATGAGAACTTCAATTCGTGAATTCTCATAAGCGGATGCGGAATTGTTTCATGAGGCATGGGAGTGTTTGAACAATTTGTTTAGGAAGTGTCCACACTATGACATTCCTAAATGACAATTGGTTCAATTCTTCTTTGAAAGTTTGTTGGATAATTATAAAGGAATGGTGGATGCTTTTATGAATGGTTCTTATCTTGATAGGCATGAAGATGATGTGTGGCGCTTATATAAGAGCATGAGTGAGAATTCAATGCATCGATCTTTATCATCCAAAACTGGTAGAAATGTAGGTGAAAGGAAGAATGTCGGTTTATGTCAAGTTGACCATTCCAATGATATAGTCGCCGAAGTAAAGTCTTTATCCCAAATGTTTGATCAATTTTTGATCAACCAAAATTCGATGAACCAAGTATCTTTCTCCCCTAATCATATTCATCATCCTTGCAATGAATCATGCCTGACTTATTCTAGTGTTTTACATTCTACTTCCAATTGTCCTCATGGACATGTGCAAAGTGAACACTATGAACAAGTGAATGCTGTTTTTGTTAACCAAGGGAATAATCCTTATGGCACTTACTACAATGCCGGGTGGAAGAACCATCCAAAATTCTCTTGGAAAAGCCAAGGGGAAGGCTCAAACCCTTCCCAAAGTGGTTTCCAAAGTAAGTATGTTCCGCCCCCAATGCAAGGCCAATGTTCCCAAGGTTATCGTTCATCTTACCAAGCACCACATGGAAACCAATTTTCAAACTCTCATTTTCTAAACCAAACTTCATATTCTTAAGGAAATTGAAGGAGTCCCGCATTTGAAAAAAAAGTTCTAACCGTTTTGGGTACTTTTGAGGCAAATACCCAATTGCTTCATTCTTATTCCCAATCGATTGCAAAGCTAGAAACCCAAGTCGGGCAAATAGCTAGTACATTGCATGCTAGGGAGAAAGGGAAAATGCCTTTAAATACACCACCCAAGTAACAATTTTTTGTGGAGACCAATTCCTCTTTGGAAGGTCATACACTTGAACATGTGAATACGGTGACCACTTTAAGAAGTGGAAAAGTTTTTGATAATCAAGTTGGTGTTTCCAATGAAGAAAGTGAACCGGTGTAACCAAAAGTTGACACTCGTCTCGTCTCACATCCTATTCCTCCTTTATTGCTTGTGAAAGATTCCATTGTTAAAAATGTTTCTAAAAATAATTTTGAATATTTTTTTGAGCCTAAACTCCATTTCTGGATGCTTTGAAAGCATCCACCTCTCTTGAAAAGTAACAAAATAAGGCAAACGAAATCATTGATGTGTTTAGGCAAGTAAAAATCAACCTTCCCCACTTGGATGAAATTCGACAAATTCTGGCATATGCCAATTTCTTGAAAAATCTTTGCACCCTTAAGAGGAAGAACAAAAGCTAAGCACCAAAAAAAGTTGTTTTCATCAAGTAAGCTTAATCTTGCAATATAACACCCTCCTAAAATTTAAAGATCCCGGTTCACCTACTACTTCATGCACTATTGGTGATCATGCTATTAATCGGGATCTTTTGGATTTAGGAGCGAGTGTAAATCTTCTCCTTTATTCGGTTTATATTCAATTGGGCTTAGGTGATTTGAAACCAACGTTGGTAGTTTTGCAACTAGTCGACCGATCAATTAAGAAGCCCTTGGGTATCATTGAGGATGTATTGATTAAAATTAATAAGTTTTTTTTTTTCCGGTTGATTTCGTTGTCATTGACACAGAGCCGGTCCCAAATCCTAACAGCCAAATTCCCATTATCCTTGGCCGTCCTTTCTTGGCTACCGCTAATGCTAATATTAATTGTAGGACGGGGATAATGAAGATTTCATTTGGTCACATGAAAGTGAAGTTGAACATTTTTAATCCAACTTCGAATTCCTTAGACAAGCATAAAGATGTATGTGTTATTGAAAAATGTTTTAAAATTGAATTTGATAAAAATGAGTTTTTGCTTGGTGTTGAAACATCAAATGATTTGTCTTCCAAAAAGGTTTTAAAGGAAAATGTTTTCAATCCTTATGTTGAAAGGGCATGGAAGCCCAAAAGTCTTATTGATAAAGGGCCATTAATGTCACTTGAATCAAATCTAACAAGTTCCTTAGGGAACGGTTTGTTGCGTGGGGTTCAAAGCTCCATTCACCCCATCAAGGAGGGGATGCATACCAAGATTTTTGATCCAGGCTAAAAGAGCCCAACATCTTGCTAGAGACGTTAAAGACTAATGTGTTTCGTAGGGTTTGCAACCCTATTCCTCCCTCATTTCTAGTTTTGATAATTTCTGCGTCGTCTAGATATGAATTGAATTGAAAAATCTAGCCTTTTCTTGCATTTTGTGCACTTCCAGTGAAATTTCGATCGATCGAAGCTCAGTTCAATTGATCGAAATTCCACTTTGATCGATCGAACCCACTGATTTTATGACTTTTCACATTCCCTTTCGATTGATCGAATTTTATCTCAATCAATCGAAATCCATTTGGATCGATCGAAGCTAAGTGTTCAATCGATCGAAATACTTTGATCAATAAAAAATGCGTCATTTGAATATCTGGAAAATGCTTTGGCCATTCAGCGCCCACCCTAACCCTAATTTATTTTTTTTTATCCTTATTTTCCTTATTTATTTATTTATTTATTTATTTTCCTCTCATTCTCTCTCTGAAACCCTCCTTCTTTCTTTCCCCGATTTCTCTTCTCTCCTCTTCCCCGATTTCTCTTCTCCCCCCATCTCTCAATCTCAATCTTTCTTCCTAAATCCCCCACAACCGAGACTACCCCTACTCCACCTCCTTCTTCAAGCACTGGCGAGCAAACCCCAAAGAAGCTCCATCTTCGCCACCGCTTGCTTCCCCCATTAAAACCAGCGAGATTTTTGGCCCAAAGGCCAAATCACAGCATCTCTTTCTCTTTTCTCTCTTGGATTACATTATATTCACCATCTCCGACCGATTTAGGCTAAAGAGAGGCTGAATCTAGCTCCGGCGAACCTCTGAAGTTTCCGGCGAGTCTCCAGTCATCTTCTTCGACCACGGTGAGGTCAGAACTCCTCATTTTCACTCGAACCTCTTCGTTTCACTCTCCTCTTCACTCTGTCGGATCGGGTAAGTTCCAAATCATATTTATTTATTTATTTATTTTTATTTTGTTGTTGTTTATTTTATTTTATTTTTCTTTGTTTTGTTTTGCTTTCATTTTATTTTTATTTTGTAGTTTCCATTTTTTTTGTCACTTGTTTTTATGCTTGTAGATATAAAAATTTGGAAAACAAATAAAAAATTGGAAAAAATAAAAAAAAAATAAAAAGTAAAAATGCAAAAATTGTTTAAAAATTTTGGAATAATTAAATCTAGATTTGCCTTTAATTTTGGTTGCATGGTGATGGGATTACATTGAACATGGGAGAATGAAGTGTGGTTCGGAGTAGTTTAGAAGGAGAATGGGCAAACTTTACTTGGATTTATGGATTGATTTTGTGGGTGGTGTCCCTTGTTGAATTGTTGAAATTGATTTGAATGTCATATGATTGTTGATTGAATGATGAAATACATGAATATTTGTTGTGTTTGAAATTTTGGGAATGTCCATTTTTAAGGGGAAACCAGTCCGGATTTTCAAAAAATTAAAATTAAACCTTGTTTTTAAATTCCAAAAGGCATGTGGTTTGTTTTTGAAATTTGAAATTGATTTTTTGAAAGAGTTTTGAAGTGCGGATTTGAATTGAAAAGAAAGAAATCTTCAAGTTCTTAAAGAAAAAAATGTTTTGAAAATCCAATTTGAAATAAATTGAAAAATTCCTTGAAATATTTTGCAAATTTTCTTGAAATGGCATTGAAAAATTTGAATTATTGTGAGCATGATCCCGTCTTATTTCATTTGCTTGTTTTGAATATGAAATGCATGGATGTGTTTTAAGTTGTCTTAATTGATTGCAAGCATGACTTGACTTGAATTTGTGCTTTTAAATTTGGAAATGCAAAGTCTTGTCTTAAATGCATAAAATTGTTTCAAATGAACCTCTTTGAAAAGTTTTTATTTTCAATTGATTTAAGCTCGTGATTTTTGTTTTGGTAAAATGATCTTTGAATGTTTAAAATGCACTGTGATCACACTTGTTGGGTCTCAAATGATTAAAAAGGAAAATTTTTGAACTTTATTTTGAAAATGAGAAGTCAAGTTGCATGATTCTTTATTTTGTTGTTCATTCAATGCATGATTCTTATCATGTAGCTTAAATAGAATGTAATTGAATGTTTTGACTCCAAAGTTTTCAAAAATTCCAATTTTGCCCAAAAAGTGTCGAGTAATTCCAAAGTTGACCAAAATACCCTTGTTTGAGTTGAAGCTTGGTCCATTTGATTCATTTCCATCCATTTGCATGGGCTAAGAGCCTTTGAACTTGTTTGTGATGCAATTCTTGATTCTTGCCATGTAAGGGCACAAGTTTGATGCCTTTGACCTTCCTTATCATGATTTTAATCTTCTCTTGCAAAATAAGATTATTTGCCATTCCATCCTAACTTTTTGAAGTCATATGATTCCATTGTTGCTTATTGACCTTGAAACTTGTCAAATGTGTTCCTCTTTGAATAATTGTGTGCACTTTGGAATAATTACAGCTTGTTACTTGTATATACACCATTTTGCACACACTTATGTCACATTGACAGTTTTGAGAATTTTTATGCATATTTCAAATCTATCTTATTGGAATTGATCTTTAACTAAGTTTGGGGGTGTGTTATGGACTTTTGGAGTTAAAAATGCATAATTTGGGTGTGATTTCTATTCTTTGGCCTTAGTACACATTTTGAGCTGAACTTGAATTTGGAAATGCAATTTAACATAAGTTTAAGGATATGTTTGCTTTGTCTTGCCAATTATCTGTTTAAATGCCATTTGCTTGATATCATGTGTTGACCTTAATGATTTTATACAAGGACAATCTAGTTGTTTTGATGATTACAAACGATTAATGGTGTTTAAGGACTAATGTTTACATTGAGTGTTATAGATTATTCACATTCAAAGGATGACCTCAATGAAGTACGAAAGATCATTCCAAGTATTCCATTATTCAAGATCACATCAAGGAAAGTAATGGATATAAAGAAGACATGAAGTTGCAAAGAAGCAAATGCAAAGTCCATCCAAAGATAACTTGGACTACAATGAGCAAGAAAGCAACTCAAAGAAAGGAAGAAAGCAAGTCTACCTGAAAGTCTACACAATCATGGACAAAGCATGAAGAAAGGGGTAGAGAGGATGGTGAGTGTTTAGGATTCAATGTCAAAGCATTTATGAATCCATTTGAAGCTCATCTCTATAGGACCATGCATGTTATATCATCATTCATATGTTCCTATATATATTAGCAATAGACTATGCACTTCATTCATATATAATTGCACATGAAGTCATTGTTAAAGAGTGAGTTAGTTCAAGCTTGCATAAGTTTTGAAAGAACTCATCACTTGTGCTAGAAATGTTAAGACCATGCACATCAATCATATAATTCATATTGGTCAACAATTAAGGCATGAGAAGCCTTCATTACCATGAGTTGGTAACCGACATTAGGACCCCAGAATGCGCGTCATGAAAAACTGTGTTTTTAGCTAAGTGTGAAAAATGAATTTTTGAAATAATGATTATTTCAAAATAATTTTTTCCAGTAATAACTCTTTATACTTAAACTGGCTTAAACTGATTTTATTAGAATTTTTGACCAAGTTTACATTGGTCTACATAAGGATTCATTTTTATCAAAGCTGTGGGAAATCTAAATTTGTACTAAAACTGAATTTCTACATTTTGATTTAGTTGGATTTTAATTTTTTAGTATTTTTTATTGAATCCAAATGGGGGGTACTCCCTTATTTACATTGTAAACTTAAAGTAAATGGACATATAAACATTTACTTAAATGTTTTCAATGGAAATAAGGTATGTGCAGATGTCCTGTACACAAACTGTCTCATCTGTTTACTTAGAACAAAATTTACTAAAGTTGCAGTTTCATTTCGGCAGACCGAAATGCATAGGCAAAACATTTCGGACGACCAAAATAAATGAGCAAATGAATCGGACGACCGATTTTAACAGAATGTTTTAGAACAAAGGAGGAAGGTGTTTTGGATGACCGAAACAAAAGGAAGATTACGTCTGTCTACCGAAATAAAGAGTGATAGCCAACCATAAACTATTTCAGATGACCGAAACACAATGGTGTTTCACTTAGGTCAACTGAACCAGCCCAGATTCAAATTTGAACGGCTATTTGCCTTGAACCCCATGCACAACAGCTATATTTTTGAATTTGCTCATCAAAACTCTATAAATAGAGCTGAGGACTTCGGAATTAAGTGTTGCTACCATATAGAAACATCATATAGCATCCAAAGAGCTTTTGTTCTTGTATTCATATATCCCATATCATTCATAGAGTATTGAGCTTTAATATATTCATTTATACTCTAGTTGTGAGCTCATATTGGCATATCAATCTTTGAGAGATATATTTATATGCAACAAATCTAATCTTCAATTGTAAGGGCTGGTGTGCCCCAATAAAGAAGAAGCAAGCTAGCTTCAATTTGTAAGGGTTGGTGTAACCCAAAGGAAGGCTAAGAGAGGTTGTTTCTTTGCAAAGTGAAGCAAGAAGTTGCTTCATGCAAAGGTTTGCTTTCCACCTGTAAGGAGGTGCCATAGTGGATTGGAAAATCTCAAGAGGTGTCTTGAGCCGAGGAGTAGGAGTTTTCGAACCTCGCTAAAATCGCCGTGTGAATGTTTGCAATCTCTCTTCCCTTATCTTCTTTACATTTATGCTATTAATTGCTTATGTCCATATCTTGATTATTACATAATTGTTAAAAGGTGTTAAGTAGAATTTGCAAATAAAAAAATTGGCCATTGTTTGGCACAGACTCTATTCACCCCCCTCTAGAGTCAATACTTGGGCAACATCATGCACTTGTGATCCATTTCTTAGAGCCAAGTAAGGGCTTATGACCGAGGTTCTTTCCGGTTTAGATTTTGACTCTAAGATGGTAAGCTTCTTGGATTCTCAGTTGTTAATCATTCTTTACTTCATTTAAGCCTTGAGTGGGTCACGAGCCAAGAGTGATAATAGTATGTTGATTTTGTTGTATTGGAGTACATGATAGTTCTTTATCTGAAGTTTTATTGGTATATGTGCATCATTCAGATATATGCCATCTAGTTGCATACCATGTCTAGGATTCTTTCTTGAACTTGTCTGTTATAACATGCTTTGGTTTGAAGTGTTTTGCAATCGTGCATTCCACTTAGTTTTTATTACATAAAATGCATGCTTCTTGAGTCCTATGTTGACATTTGCTATGATTATATGCTCTATGTTATCCTGTTTGCTCCATTTGCTCTTAACTGTTGCACTTGTAGACATTCTTACTTAGGAATTGATATGATGTTATCCTAGGGTTTACTTGTCATGTCATTGCAACATCTACTTGAGTTTTATGTTTGTGAATGTATGTTGCATCATTTATGCACATCACAGCCTGCTTGCCCTGTTGATCATATTTCTGCTCAAAATATTCCAATGTGACTTTTTTGGCCTCTATGCCATCACTGCATTGTTTAACATATCTGAGATTGCTTATTATGCTTTGATCTATTCTGTCTAGCTGAGGCATGTTGAATGATAATTTTGTAGCTTTCTTAATCCTTTCTTGCACAAGCATAATCCTACTTGTCTATTCTATGTTTCTAGTTGATTCAGGCATGCTTTATGTTTTCTTATCAGTTGCTTACCTTATTCTTTACTTGTGTACTGATTTATTCTTGTCGCTTTTGTAGATACAATGCAGATAAAAGACTCCAGCTAGGAAGCGAGTACATAGAACTACACAGCCTCCACCTCCACCTTCAGTGGCAGAGTCTTCTTCTTCGTTTTCATCTTCAGCATCTACAACAGTCCATTCCGAGCCATCTTCTATGGATGCTGAGCACCCCTATTGTCCGAGAGGTTCCTGTTGAGTCTTACTCTCATAAGAAGCTGGAGCCTGAGTACAAATTCGACCGGGATTTATTTTTTAACTTGGACTAGACTAGGTGGTTCTACAATGAGTTTGTTCGGAAGGGCATTGATGCTATTATGACATCGACAGACACAGTCGTCTATCCCCGGTTGGTTGCATTGTTCTACTAGCACCTCTGGATGGATGAAGATGATAGACTTCTATTACATACCACTATTGATAATCAGGAGATCGATATTTCTCTCCCGGCCATAGCTGCTGCTTGCCGATACCCCCATTCTTCTCCATTGACTGCTGATTATCATGATCCATTGTATCCTAGTGCTTTACCTTTTCCCTCTGAGCTGACTATGGTAGCTACTCTATCTCCACATGCTGCCTTTGAGGGCAACACCTTTGCAGACCGGGTTGAAATTGATCCCCGATATTGGTTCATTGATTCCGTGTTGCACCTTAATGCCTTTCCATTAGGCCATGGTACTCAGAGGCGAGAGGGGATTTTTTAGGCTCTATATTGTTTGAGCCAGGGTTATTGGATTTTTGTCCCTGCACTTATTTGGCAGCTCATCTATAAGTTCTGGAAGAATCTGCATCAAACACACAATTCTAGAGCTACGACATAGCCTTTACCTTATGGTCACTTGATTACACAGCTGCTACTTGATCAGGGTTATCAGTTTGACTTAGATGAGATTCCAGAGACTGATGTAGAGAGAGAGAGCAGAACATATAATCAAGCTAGGTGGACAAAGACCTATAATTCTTGCCTAAAGAATAGAGATATGAAAAGACAGCATGAGTAGGAGAGAGCAACAGCGAACGCAACTATAGCATACAACACTGCAGAGGATACAACAGATAGATATCCTCCCAGACAGAGGTGTCGCATTACCACTTCAGGTTCTACCTCACAGCCAGATATGCCTACTGCATCTCAGCAAGCTGGCCCTTCTCATGTCCTTCTTACCGAGCCGATAACACAGATCGACACTCGATCCTGCCATACCAGTACTGATTCTAGCTATAGATCTGAGGTCGCTCAGCTGCACACAGACTTCATTTCTTTTAGAGCTGATATGACCGGGTGGCACAAGGATGTCACGAGGTGACATGATGATTTGGTGAGGTGACATGACAACTTGGTGGGGAGGCATAATGATTTAGTCAGGCAATCTGATGATTTGAGAGCATATGTAGCTAAGGTGAGACATGAGCTTAGAGCTTTACGGACTGACCTTACAACTTTTCTCACTCGCCACAACAAGGAAATGTTTGACATGCTACAGCACATTGCTGATATGATGACTCCAGATCTTGTTATCTGATTCCACTATTCTCTCTCCTACTTATTATTATCTGATACACTACTGTTATTGAGATATTTTTGCACTATTTTGACACTTGCACTGGTTTTGGATATTTTGGATATTATTTTTGCATTGAATTGCTATACATTGATCTTTGGATATCTGGTTTTGGATTTACTTGCTATATATAGATTTTTGAGATTTTGATTTCAGTTTTGGATATTCTGCATTTTACATTGCTAGATGCCATGATTTTTGCCCAGTTCTCTGTTTCACCTCTCATTTATATCATTGATGCATATACTTTATAGTTGCTAGTATGACTATTTTCATATAGGTTTTCGGAATCTAAGTTTGGGGGTGCACCTTCCAAAGCTAAGCTTTTGTTACCGGGTCCTTTTTGCTTCACTAATTTGGTATACTCTTTCTATTATCTGTTGCTTCTTTGCACATTAAAGACAATGCACAGATTAAGTTTGGGGGTGTGTTAGCATATTTTACATGTCGCACATAGTTTCTATGCATGTGGTATGATTTAAGAGTCTTGAGCTATGATTTTGACCTTTTGAGGACCATGATACTTAGAATTTAAAAATTATTTAACTTGAGAGTCCAATACTCCTTATATGCTTTGTGGATGCCATTTAGGAGTAGTTTTTTTGAAAGATTGATATCTTGCTTGCATTTGTGGTCCACATCATCCTGATTTTGTGATTGTTTTGAGATTCATTCTAAGATTCTACACTAGCACAGGCGCACACTAGCATTGATTTGTGGGGTACATGCTTTGTTGATTATTTATTTAATGATATCCCAATTGAGCTAGTAGTGCATTGAAAGCTTTCATCTAGACAAAAGTGGATAACAAACTCTTTTCATTGAGTAGCCGAGATTTTAGCCTCATCATGCATTGAATTTTTTGTGCCGAAAGGTGGAGGGCCCAAACTCTAGGTTTTTAAAAATAAAAAAATAAAAATAAAAGTTGCAAAAGCAAATAAAAAAGTGACGACTTCTCCCCAAAGGTGAGAAGTGGGAAATGATTAGATGGAGGTAGTTTTGATTTATAGCCTAGTTGATTTGAATTTGTAAGTTCTTAGGGGTGTTTAAACACATAATGCCCTAAAGTCGTCCGGTTTGGGAGTCATTGGCCTAACGCTCGACCTCATGGATCGCTAGAAAGCTTAATAGATCACTACATTGCACCACACTTCCATCTTTGATCCTCTAGGTTAGTAAAAAAAAAAAAATTGAGTGAAAAGAATAAGCGCACCTAGTTGAATAAAGCTTTATAAAAGGTCCACTCTTTGTCTTGTTGATCGGTACTAGATTTGTGTACTAGTTTGAGGCCGGATGTGATCATTTCTTTAGTTGGCTTAGATAGTAACATACTTGATGCTGGTTCACTTAAAAAGGATTCTAGAGTTGTTTTGATTTGTATAATCTTGATCTTGATATGTGGAAGACCATATTTGCTTGCTTGGTGTTGAGATTTTGGGAGATTGCTTGGAAAGGGTTAAAATTGCATACTTGAGGTAGTTTTCTCCCAATGCTTGTTTTATATATTGGTGCCTCTTTTGTGAGAAAGAGCTCAATATTTGTGGGTATCATTTCTGGAAACCCTCACGAGACTTCACTCGTCCATTAGGGGTAACCTAGGGGTTCAAAAGGCTTGTTGCATATGTTAAATACAATCGTGTTCCCTACGAAAGTGGCGTTATCCTTTTATTGCTTTCTAGTTCATAGTTGTATAGATGTTTGTTTATTTCTTTTCCTTGCAGTTCATTGCTTGGGACTAACAATATCTAAGTTTGGGGGTGTGATAAGTGCTCAAATGTGACGCATATTGGTACTTAAGCTAGGGTATTTTAGTCCATTCATCTATCTTACTTTCATGTCTTAGTACTTATTTTTGTTTTTGCCTATTTTAGGTCAATAAAGTTTAAACAGGCTAATAAGAGCCATTTAGCCCAATTTTGGAGCTAAGGAGCAAAATTGGAAAGAAGTCGAGAAAACTGCACCAGAGGAACTTCGATCGATCGAAGGAAGTCCCGATCGATCGAAGTCGGCTACAATCGATCGAAATGAGGCGGTGCTAGCTTAGCAAAGTGGTTAAGGCCTTAAAGATATTTTTAATGACACGTCAGTTCTGATTGATCGAAGCTAAGTGTTTGATTGATTGAAAATCTTCGATCTATCGAGAAGACTGCTGACAGTGTGCTGTTTAATTCCCGAGCGCGTCGGACTCTACCTAACTTTGGGTAACTGCGAATCCCTCCAATCATAGGCTGTATTTCTGACTTAGTGCCTACTCAAAGAGGCTTGTAATAGATTAATTGAATATTATCTTGTATCAGTTTCATAGAGTAAGTATTTTTACCAATTATAGAAATAGTTTTCTCTCTCTAGAACTAGGGTTTTGGGAAGAAAGCAAGGATGAAGATGATGATACCAACCTCCAAGCTTGCCCTTGAGGGTTCCATGACCACTATAATGAGTGGCTAAATCCTTTTCTTGGGGCTAGAGATAGCCCCTAGGCTTGCTTCCTAAACCTAGCTTTTATATATTTTTGGGGATTTTAGTTGTAATAAATGTTTTAACTGTAAATAAATATAGATCTTGTGATTTTTACTAGATTTGTATGTGTGAATGCTTGCAATTGATCATTTAATTCTATCCATATGTCTATGTATGATAGAATGAATGTTCATGTGTTTTTCTCTAAATTTAATGAAATTGATGTATGTCTATGTATATTGATGTTGTTAATCTAGTGATGGTCAAGGCATGGTGTTTAATTAATTACTTTTGTGATTTATTTGATGGTTCATACTTATTTCTTGATGGATTGTGCCATATCCTTAGTTTAATTAGCTTAATTTTCATATCACTAGCCTAGTTTTAATGTAATTGTTTTAATTTGTTAGATAGGTGGACAATCCATTCTTGTTGTTTGATGTTTCATACTTATAAATGCAAATAGTACATTCCTTTAGATTTTTGTGTGTGCACTAATTGTGATTTAATTGAATGGTTAGTGGTCTCATTTGATAGGTTGTGCTACTCACTTAATTGACTAGACAATCTATGATTATTTGTCATCCATGCTTAGTTTTCAATTAGTGACACACACACACACATATTTTACAACTTTAATTTCCCCATTAATTTATAATTGCTAGTGTTTGGTGAAGTGAAGCTTAGTAGTGAACTTTGAGCCCTAAGACCTTTCTCTAATTTCTAGATTGTCATTTAATTTCATTATTTTAATTGAACCAATAGTTTAATCAAATCAAACCCCTTTTTTGATTATTCAACCTACTATTCCATCATTGATTCCAAAGTACCATTCATTTCCCTTGGGATGATCCCTACTCATTTTAACTACATTAATAGTTAGTAGTGGTAGTGACATTCTAAAAATTTAAACTTGGCCACATTTCACGTCAAACCACACACCAATTTGGCTGACACCATTTATTTTTAAATCATGTATTATGCATTGAAAGAAGGCGGTTCTAATCAATATGGTCCTTTATTTGAAGAAGATAATTACAATTTCTGGAAATCAAAGATGAGAGCCTATTTACAAAATTCAGGTAATAAAACTTAGGCTATTGTTGAATCTGACTATTCACCACCTACAAAAGATAAAACTGTAGATGGTAAAGAAGTCAAGGTCTTTAAAGATGCTTTTGCTTTTATTGCTAATGAAACTGAGCATAATGATGCTAATGTCAAAGCTTTATATGCAATTATTAATTATGTTGTTCCATCTGAATATGATAGAATTTTTTATTGTAAAACTGCTAAAGAAACTTGGGATATTTTGCAGGTTACTCGTGAAAGAACTAAAAAAGTAAAGTTATCCAAAATTCAGATGCTTTCTCATAACTTTGGGAACATCGTGATGAAAGACGATGAATCTTTTTCTGATTTTTATTCTAGTCTTTTTGAAATAATTTTTAAACTGTGTCACTTAAGAAAAAGGGTTAATGATAAGAAAATCTGTGAGAAAATCTTAAGGTCATTACCTAAAATATTTCAGATTAGGGTTGAAACCATCATTGAACATTGGGATTTAACTTCTTGTAAAGTTGACGAGGTTGTAGGTTCATTGAAAACCTTTGAGATGCAGAACTTTGATTTAAATCAGAAGGAGAAAAATTTTGCTTTAAAATCTACACAGGTTGAGAATTTTGTGGATGATAACTTTGATAATGATTTTGCTTTTTTGTCAAGGCAATTCAATTAGATATTGCACAGATAACAGAGGAGAAGGAATGGCAACATTACCAATCCTCAAAATTTTGACAAGATGTTAAAATTTAGGTTTAATGAAAAGAAAGTAGAAGAATAAAAAGAAACTGAATTCACTTGTTGGAATTGTGGCGGCAAAGGTCACACGTCTAATGTTTGTTTTAGTCCTAGGAAAGAACAAAAGGATAGGAATAAAGGAAAATCAATGAAAGTTTTTATGTCTGAAAATTCTGCTTTAAGTGATAATGATTTTCCTCATGATGATACTAATGATTTTTCTTTTGTCTCTTTTCTTATAAAAAAGTCATCACGTCGTTACTTTATCTGAGTCTAATATTTCAGATAATGAAGTTTATGATGAACAGGTGTAAGAGGCTGAAAAGGACGATGAAAGATTAAAGAAGATGGTCAAAGAAACCATGGAAGTAAAACAGGCAATCAATAAGCTAGCAAAGGAGCTTATCAAAATAAAAGGAGAGAATAAAGATCTAAATAAACATATTGATGAAGGAAAAATGAAAGCTTTTGAAAACAATTCTATCATCACTCAGCTTGATAAGAACATCATCATTCTTAAGGAAAAGTAAGTATTGTTAACTCATTGAAAGATTGTCTTACTTTGAAAAATGATTATCTTGAAATTGAATTGAAATCTGCACATGATAAATTGAAAGGATTCAATATGAGTTAAAATAGTTTGAAAAAGATAATCAATATGGGAAGGGATGTGAATGACAAAATTGGGTTATGATTTGTTAAAGGTTCTTCTAGTGGTCAAGGTAAAACAATTTTTATTAAACCTAATGATATGCCTAAACCATATTTACCTGATTCATTGCATTCTAATATGTCTTATATGCCTAAACTATTGCATTGTACTTTTTGTAGTAAGACTGGACATAAGTATCCCTCATGTTTTCAAAGGAAAAAAGAATAAGTCTTCAAATATTCATTCTCTAAATGTTGAAGCTAAGAAAAAGATTTTTTCTAAAAAGAAAAAGAATTTTGTGCCACCTAAGTTTTCTAAAGCTGAAAATTTGCCTAAGAAAGTGTAAAGAATGAAAGAGAATTTCAGGAAGTGAAAGTAAAGACTGTGTGGATTAAAAAGATTGATTTGATCAATTTTGTGCCTGTTGAGTTCATGGAACTAGGATCTAAAAGGACTTCACCTTCAAACTGCAGATGAAAATAGTTAGTGATCATGGCTTGTGTTTAAAATGAATATGTTATTGCCATTGGATCACTTGTTAGGGTTCGGTTTAGGTTTTGAGTTTCTAATCATATTCTTCTTGATACACATGTGAAAATTCTTTTAAGGAATTTATGATCTATCTTTGAATGCAAATTGAGACACATGATAATTTGGATAAAAATAGATTCTTGGTCTGTAATCTATACAATGAAAGATGATTTGCATTGATTAGAGGATTTTTAGATTTGAATCTCTTAAGTTCATAAATTTTTGTGCACTAGTTCATCTCTGAAAATTTTGGTTGAAAATCTTTTGATCTGTTGTCTATGGTTTATTGTTCACAAAAGCTATAAATGCTATTGTTTGAAAAAATGGGAGCTTAAATAAAAAAAATTGAAAAAAAAATACAGCTTAAAAAGAAAGAAAATTTTGAAAGTTGCTGAATACTTTGCTAAAGAAAAGACTACCTATTGAGATTTGATCAAAAATTCTCATTAGACTGTGAATTGAAGCTAAAAACGGAGATAAGTTGAGTTGGGGAATTACTAACTACTCTTTAGAGTGAAAGCCACCTTGCTTAGAAAAATTGCTCAAAACAATTTTATCTTGATTTTTTTTTATCAATAAGGTTTAGATAATGATCTGTTGAAATTCAACTAAAGATGAATTAGATTTGATTTCACACACACACATGAACTTGCTAGATTAATTTCTAAATTTTTCAGTAAAATTTGCAAGTTTGATTTCATGTTGTGATTACTTTATGAGATTTGAAATTATTTGAAAAGTCTGTGGAGTCAAATATTTGTTCTATAAGATATTTTTAAAATTCTCTGAAAGGGTTTTGAATCGTGTGTTGACCAGATGATTTTAATGATTGGTGATTTGTTTTTTAATTTTTTTTTTAAAAAAATTGAGAAGTTTAAAAAATTCAAAAAGATTTTGATTTTTAGGTTTTTAGATTTTTCTTTGTTGGTTTTTTTTTTTAATCACCGACGTGTTAGAATATTTTCTAGAAAATTGGAAAAAGATTTTTTTTCAAAAATTTGACACTGTGTTTCAAGACTGGGGCACTTGAACCGGTTCCACAGGCCTGAACCGGTTCAAGGCTGTCCGTTGACCACGCCAATGTTGACTGCCGAACTTGAATCGGTTCAAGGTTTGTGCACCATTGCACACTGCCTTTCTTGAACCGGTTCAAGAGGGCTGAACTAGTTCAAGGGCACAGATTTTGGGTTTTTAAACCTTCTTTGAGCCTCCTTGTTTGTATGTTCTCTTATTCACTATATGTTTCATTGCCCTCTTTCTCTTCATAACTCACATATACATATATATACATCATCTATATCATATTTTTGTCATTCATTCATGGAGTATACTTGATCATTATATGATAAACATGAAGATTGAAGACAAAAATTGATGGTTGTGTGAAAATTTGAAATTCAAAAATGGTTTTGATAGAAATTGTGGAGTTTGGGATTGAACTTAGAGGATTGGTTAATCTTTTGGGTTGATTGAAAAGATTGAAGCTTCTAAGGTGATATTTGAGTTGTAATCAACATTGTTGGTTGATTCTGGGGAAGATTGAAGATTAAAACAAGTTAATTCTATAACACTTTTGGGGTTGCTCACCAAGTGTTTGATAGAATTACCAAGACAGTTTAGAAGCTTTAAATTGAAGAATTTTGTGAAGAACATGGCACCAAAATTGTCTAAGGAAGCTAAAAGCAAAGGTGTTAAACAACCTAGACCTTCTAAGAGACCCCAAACAAGCATAACCATTCAAGAAACACAAAGTGATACACATGCTTCAAGAAATACTCCCATAAGGTATCCGTCTGCTTCAAGCACTGGCAGAATTGAATTTGAAGAATCACACTTCTATAATGACAATGCATGGCAAGCTTATCTTTTTGTCTACAAGGATGGTCCTATAAAATCAAAAAGGAATGTTAATCTTCAAAAACTTCAAGACACAGCTGGACAAAATTGGTGGATTACATTATATCTTATAAGTGGTTTTTCTTTACAAAGCTTGGAAAGGGGACTTACTGTCTGGATATGGTTCGCTACTTCTATGTGAATATTCGAGATACCAAAGATTCATACTTTATTATATCTCTTTTTGGAGTTGATTACATGGTGGATGAAAAGGATATTGAAGCTATTATAGCTCTTCTGCTAGACAGTCGACAGGACAAACTTTGCCTTTGACAATTGCGGGTCCAGATTTTTCCCGAATTGTTTCAAAGATTTGTGTGCCGAACTCTTCTCTAAATCAAGACAGTATTCCAGTGAGATTTCTAACAGATGAAACAGCGTTTTTCAATCTGGTCACCATGGCTAATCTTGGTTATTTTAGAAAAAAAGATGAGATTAATCTTAAGCGAGCACATGTTCTATATTTTCTTGCTATAAATGAGACTATCCAGCTTGCACCATCTATTGTACATCTAATGATAGCTTATTACAAGAAGAACTCACATAAGTATTCTTTTCCTTTTCCTATGATAATCATGGAAATCTTCAAGTTGAAGAATATTCAGATTCTTCCCAGAGCGTATCATCAGCCTATTATGATTGAGTTGGATCCTCGTACTCTGAATAAGTCCAAAACTGCAAGAGAAAATGTAAAATAGGCTAGGACAGGTGTTAATGAGGGTTCATCATAAGCTCCAGAAATTACTCAGCTATTTCCTCTAAAAGTAAATTTCACTGGAGCAGATGAAAACACCATGTATTCTCATATACTTCAGCATCAGACTTCTATTTTTGACAGGATGATGGTTGAGATTCGAGATCTCAAACTATAAATGAATCAGATGAGATGACAGCAGTCAGGGTTCCCGATGAGGATGTGTATAGGCCTGCACCTCCAAATCTGTCTATAAGAGCTGAGGATGATGAAGAGATGATGATGAGGATGACTTTACAGATGGGGATGAAGATGTGGATGCTGATGAGGATAGTGGTGGAGATTAGAGTTGATGGATTTTCTGAATTTTTGTTAGATAATGATGCTGACTTTTTGTACTTTTATTCAAGCATCATAACATCATTCTCTCGACATGTTCATTTTTTTTTTAGATATTTTTGTATATGTTTTATTGACATGTTTGAAACTTTTATCTGATTATCTTATTTATCTCTATTTCTAAGTTTTTATGCTTTGTCAATTTGTTACAAAAAGGGTGAGAACAAATGTGATGTTAAGGGGGAGATAAATTTATTTTTGGATATTTACTTATAGGGGATGATGAGCGCTGAAAAGTGCGCATTTAAACCCCTTAAGCTTAGGTATTTTAGGACCTTTATCTACCTTACTTTCCCAGTTTAGACTAATTTCGTGTTATTGTCTTTTTTAGGTGCTTATCCTCAAAATAAGCTAATTCAGCCAAATAAGAGCTTAAAAGAAGCTAACTCAAGCTGGATTGAAGAAAGGAGCAAAGTGGAAGCAGAATGAAGCAAAGTGTGGAAATCAGCATGTTCGATTGATCTCAAGAATACTTCGATCGATCGAAAGTTCATCGATCTAGACTCTCCAAGATGGATCCAAGCTCTTTTGTCCTTATCCAAAGATCCCACAAAGTTTGATCGATCCAACAATTCTCAGATCGATCGAAAAGATTCCATCTTATCCTGTTGTACCACCCTACCTACCACTTTTGTCTCTTTCCCCAAAGTATCTCAGATCTGTCCTTATCCAAAAAGGCGCTGCAATGGGAGGATCGATCCAGCCAAAGTTTGATAGATCTCAGCTAAGTTCGATCGATCGAACATTTTTAAGTGCGAATTAAATTAATTTCCAGCTCATTAAAAGTTGTCTCATTGTGCAATCATTGGAGGAGCCCATGTGTACGAGCCTAGACCATTGGGTGTGACATTTGAGCTACCTATATAAGGATTATGAGCCACTTTTACATATATGCTTTTAGGAGTTGATAGATACAATTTTTTATTATTCTTAGAGAGGAAGAAAAGAGAAGAGGAGGCTAGAGACACATTTTTGGGAGGTCTTCTATCGACTTCAAGAAGAAGAGCATTTCTACCATGGAGATAGCCCTTGAGGGTTGGAGGACACCATTCATGAGTGGCAAGACATCCTTTTAGGGCTAGAGTTAGCCCTAAGCATGCTTGCTTTACCTTGATTTGTGTATTTTTTGGGGGATTTGTGTTGTAATACATGTTTTGACATATTTATATACATAGATCTTGTTTATTCAATGATTTGTGTGGTTTAATTCTTCCAATTGATCATTTCATTGTATCCATATGTCTATGTATGCTAGAATAGATGTTCATGTGTTTATCTCTATCTTTTGTGTTGTTGATGCATGTCTATGTGTGTTGATGCTATAGATTTAGAGATTGTCAAGACATAGTGTTTAATAGAATGCTCTTGTGGTTTATTTGATGGTTCATACTTATTTCTTAATAAATTGTGCCTCTCCCTTAGTTTAATTAGTTTCATTTTCAAGTCATTAGCTTAGATGTAGTGTAGTTACCTTAGTTGTTAAATGGGAGGACAATCCATGCTTGTTGTTTGATGTTCCATACTTATGAATGCAACTAGTATATTTCTCTAATTATGTGATGTGTTTGGGATTGTGAGCTTAAAGGAAGGATTAATGGCTTAGTTTGATATATTGTGCTATTCATTGTGTTGTTTAGACAATATACACTTAATTGGTCATCCATGCTTGTTAAAACAACCACACACACTCACTATTGTTGCAACATATGTTTTCCCCCTCATTAATTATGAATTGAGTGTATAGAAAAGTGATGCTTAGTGGTGATCTCTAAGTCCCAAGACCTCTCTCTCTCTTGTTTTCTCTATCCTTTAATTACTTGTTTTATATTGAGCTTTCTTAATATTAATTGTAGTTTAATCAACCAAACAATCTACCTTTGATCACTCGACCTACTAACCCTAAATATTGTTTCCATTACTAGTAGCCCTCCAATCATTTGGGACGATCCCTTCTCACTCTTGCTACGTTAGTAGTAGTGGTGGTAGTGGTTTTTATAAATTTAAACTTGACTCAAAAGGCTTTTCTTGAACCGTGCATTCACTACATTAGTTTGGCGTATAGGAATGGCCTAAACCTCGTCAAATTTTGGTGCCGTTGCCGGTGATTGAATTGGCAACGCCGTGTTTTGGAAACAATTAGGGATTAGTACTCTTTTGATTGTGTCTTTATTTTATTTTTATTTTTGGTTACTTATTATGTTTGTTCTTATTTGGCTAGGTGAATTGAGTGAAGGAAGTTGAGCAAAGGAGAATTCAAGGCAAGGAGCTAAGCTAAGCACAAAAAAGACTAAAAATCTAAAAAAATGCAAAGCATAGTAAAGCTTGGAAGTTTTTAAAATGAATTGAAGTTGCTTAAGAACCCTTTGTGAGATCTTTCTAACTCAAGCTCTAGTTAAATCGTCAGCCCGCGTGGAGGCGTGTTTTTCATTTCTTAGTTAAATCGTGAGCCCGCGTGGAGGTTATTTACTTTTATATTGTTCAAGCATGGGAGTATGGGATCATTGTATGTGGAGATTTGTTGATTGACTTGTTGTGGGGGCGAAGTGTGTAATACCCTTAGTTTTAAAAAAGATAAAATTGGAATTTCAATAATTATTATTGAATTTTTATGTGACTAGTTGCTTAGGTGTTTAATTGTTTTATTTGATTTAAATTGTTAATTGTGTATTTAAATGTTAAATTAAATGTGTTGTTTTATTTTTAAACGAACCTAGGCTTGGATAGGATTAACGGACTGTTTGGATGGGACTGTTTGGATGGAATAAATGGGTACAGTTTTTACCCATGGAAGTATATACATGTATATATGGGTATATATGTATACAGGGTTAGTTTTCATTATTGGTAGTTATTAATAATCATAATTTAATATATAATATAATTTTAGGGTTACGTATATTCTGTTGTATCGTATGGGCCGACTAGGTTTTAAAGAGGTTTTCAGTTTATGATTTTAATTAGGTTTTAAGTTTAGGGTTTTATTGACTTAGGATCTGAAATTAGTTATAAATATATAACTTATATGTCTCTAGGGTTTGAGAACCCTATTCACAACACAGTGAAGGTAGAACATCATAACAGAGATTTGTGAGAAAACTGAACGTGAGAAAATTGAGCGATAGCAGTTAGGGTTTTGGCCAGGATTGTAGGCCGGACCAAGGAGGAAGGTTGAGGGATGTTTGTGGGTTAAACCAAGAGTGGCAGAGGAGGTTCAATGGAACTAAGGTCGCCAAAAAAACCTAGGAAGAAGACGGTGAAAGGTTGCAGATGAAAACCTTTAAAGAGGCAAGTTCTTCTCTTTCTCCTTCGCTTTGGCTCGTGTTCTGTGCACCTAGATAGTCTCTAGGGTTTAATAAATTAGTAACTGGAACTTACATGTTTATTATATGCTTTATTGACGATTTGATTGTGTTGAAATCATATTTGTTGTAACTTACACATGTATGTTTTCAGTTCTGTTTTCTTAAGGCATGTGAATTCTGTTGTAATTTCAGTTGCTGTTTTTGCTTTCAATTACGGTAAACGAACCATGAGATTTTTACTGGGATTGGATAAGAATCCTAAGATCAGTTTGTGAAGAGGAACAGAGGGGTTCGGACAGAACTGTTGTTGTAAAATAGTTTCAGTTTTGTTCCTAACGCGTGTTAGTTCGGTAGCAAATTTAATCTCTGTAATTGATTTTAATTATTGATATCAAATGATTGGGATGCTACTGGGTATTAATAAGACACCTAAGATCAGTTTTAGAAACCAACGGAATGATAAAAATAGGCCGGAGATGAAGCAGAAGGTCGGAATCGGAGAAAAAATTGGACTGGAGGCTCTTAAGGGGGAAAGAGCCGTCTCTGGAAAGCCAAGAGCCGGCTCTCCTTTAGCAAGAGCCGGCTCCAAAGGTGTTTGGAGCCGGCTCTAAGTGGGAAAGAGCCTGCTCTTTTATTTTAGAGCAGGCTCCAACATTTTTGTGCGTTCTGTGAATGGGTTTTACGAACTGTTTGATACTGTGGGCACTGTTTGAGCTTTTGAATGGTTCTAGTGGGTTGTGGGGACTTCACAGAGGGTCTAAATGGTTAACTTTAAGTGTTATTAAACTCATTATTGCATGGTTTAAGTCTCTATGATAAAGGATGAAGCAGTGTAAAATAATACAACTGTGCATGTTATTAACAGAAGAAAGGAACAGAACGGCTTAATTAAATTTCAGAAATATAATGAGACTTCATAGAGGGATTAAATAGTTAATTTTGAGTGTGATTAAAACCTTGAAATGATTTAAGTTGATTTTTAAATCAATGGGACAAACAGTATAAAATGAATAAATTTTCTACGCTGTTAACGGATGGAACACGGATTAATTGCTTAATTAAATTTTAGCAATTTAATGGGATCCAGTATGTTAATAAAACTTGTTTTTAAATGTATGATAAGGTTTTATATTGGATTTGATCTATGCATGCTCTGGATGTTTGTTGTTAAACTTTTAGACCAGTTCCTGCAACTATATGGTTTAACTCTTGGATTTAAATTGCTGAAACTTTTAACAGTTTTTTGCAATAATATGGATATTTGATTTTGGACTATAAATTACTTGCTTATTATTTATATGTTGTAATTTACATGGATATGGAGGATTGTATGCACCGGTATGGGAAGGCGACATTCTAGGTATGGTTTAGCTCAAAACGATAATTCCTACCTTATGGATTTTAATTGGCGAATAACTTTACTTGTTCGATCAATTATATGGATTTTGTGGATTGTATGCACTGGTATGGGATGGTGGCATACTAGGGACAGACTGATTCAAAAATACTCAGTCCTACCTGTTTTGGAATAAGGGTACGAATTATAAAAAATATAATTCTCCTTATATTTAAGTCTGTGCAGTTGAATAAGCTGAACGACTTACTGGATCTCTTATATAAGTCTGTGCAGTTGAATAAGCTGAACGACTTACTGGATCTCCTATGGATGGATATGAATGGACTTGAAATATATGGTTATGGTACCACGAGATGAGTTTGAGTCTCAGAATCGTTTGTTAGGGTGCGTATATGCAGTGGATGCGTAGCTGGCTATAGTAGGTTGAGGTGTACCCCGTTAGGTCTAGGTACTCATGCCCACCTTTGGGTGCATTTTCGCATGTTACCTTCTATTCAGGTTGAGACCCCTACTGTAGTCTAGTGAATTTCCTTTAGTGTGGATATATATATATATATATATATATATATATATATATATATGGACTAGATAGCTATTGTTGAGATATCATGGGTGTATCTGCGTATCGGGCCACTGTTTGGATTGTAGTTAGGGAAGAATTTGCATGTGGGCCTGACCCACTCTTATTTTTACAGGTGTACGTTAGTTCCAGTCTTAGAGCTGGATCATGCTGAGCAGATACAGTTATCCACTCCACCGATGCTGTAGGACTTTGTTTCATGTTTTAGGCTTTGGTTTTATTTCCAGTCATTTGAGTTCAGTGGGATATTTTAGGGGTCCACTAGATGGATTCTCGAGTTGTATAATTTGGAGAACGATTTGTATTCGTGGAGGATCAGTTGTAACAGAATAGTTTATTTATCAATGGAATTATTTTTTCTGAGGTTTCAATTATTGGATTATCATTTAAGTTTTCATTTCAGCAAATTTTATTTATCTCATTTGTTTTAATTGTATTCTGTGTTCGATTATTACTAATTGGTTTGATATCCTCGGGTAATCGGGCATGGGCCTGGCCAACCCGCATCCGGAGATTCAGGGGTACCACAGTTGGTATCAGAGCACTTCAGGTTCTAGTGTCCTTAGGAGTGTCTTTCGTTATAGGACATCCGTGTTGCGTCTCTTAAAACTTAGAGCTATATTAGGATTCGTTATACTCTTTTACGGTTCGTTAGGAGGAGGTGATGTCAAATATATTCTGTAGATACAAAATGATTGACATTGGGAGGAGGATGGGGTTCAAGGAAAAAACGATAAAGACCCTAAGGAGTAAAGGAGTACGTAGTCGAGTTCTTTGCCAGAAACAGAACTTGGGATTGAAGGTTTAGTTATGGGGTTGGCATTACTTAGAAGTATAAGCCAAGAAAAGATTAAGGTGTACGTATTGGGTCGCCGCCTATCGGGATCAACACAACTTCGGTTGATCTCAACTAGGACACAAGTGGGGAGTAGGAGTCCGAAGAGGATCCTAAGGCGGAAGATTTCAGAGTATCCAAGGGAAAGGATACTAAATCTTCGGGATGAAGGATTGCACGAGGATGAATTTGATTCACTCGTAGTGGAATGAAGGATACAAGTAGAGTTGGTGTGAACCAATTTATATATAGTCAAATTTACATAGCGTCTCTAAGAGAAATATGAATGAGGTACTCTTTAGGAGTTTAGGGATCGGATGGAGTTCTTCGCAGAACGAAATACCAGAGTATATATCACGTTCTAGAGAGTATGGGGATTAGGTTGTAACATTCTAAGTTGCTTATTAAAGCCACGTTAGACAGTTTGTTCTTCGCATATAAGGAGGATAAGGGTTAAGCTCTTTGGTTATTGCTTAGGCGACTGATGGTTGCTTTTAAGTTAAGTTTAACGAATAGGTTTCGAGGTTGGATGATTACCTACGAAACTAGAAAAGGAAATAGTGAACCCAATTTGGTAAGGTTAAGTCCAAAAGAGACTTACTTTTCTAGAAGGAACGAAGTTTTAAGTTGAATTATATTTTTGTTTTATGTTGTGTGTCTTTTGTGTTTCAATTTTGTCATTTTATGTATCTTACGTGTTTCGTTTTTATTTTATTATTAATTAGTCTGGATTGGGATTATGGTTTAGTTGGGACATACGTATGTGATCCCTCAACTATTGTATTTATAACATGGAGTAATAGTGCTAGGATTTGTGAGCATGTGGTCAGAGGATTGGTGGATATAATTATGATGGTATTCAGGGGGTTGTGGTAGATAAAGCCCACTGTAATGCCACCATGGTTTGTGAAAGGTGTCGGAGGTACAGAATATCTTCGGGGTAACTTCTGAAGTGACCACAAAACGGAAGGGGGATTTTGTGCTGGTAGGTATTTATAAGAATGTCATCAAGGGACGATGGTAGACTGATTAAAAATTCATCAGTCTATTTATAATTAATACACTATTCATGAGGGTGTCATTTGGAGGGATTGCTGATGTTGTACTTAGAGGAGGAACCAAAGTTTCTATACTGTATAAAATGTGGAAATTTTTTTTTTAGGGTCCTTATTTGCAACAATTAGTTGTTGCTTTGACATGGATGACTATATGGAGGATGGGAAAAGTTTCATAAGCTTTTGAAGCAGGACAAGGAGAAAAATTGACACTACTTATATTACAAAGGTAGGGTGTGTCAAAGATAGGATGTTGGGACCGGTCACCTGTCATCAGGAAGCGGTGCATGGTGTGCGTGAAAAAGTCATACTGTAGGGTTAGATTTTAACGATGCTCCAAATTAAGTATTAGGTGCAGACGGAAGCTGGTGGTACCAGATTAATGGTACTTTTGGTAGACGGATTGGGAGGAGGATGCCGGGACTGAGGTTCACAACACTTAGTTCATTCTTCATTTTGGCGGATAATATGATTCACATTTTTCACGGAATGATAGAACATTTTTCACGGAATTAGTTAAGGGATTGCAGACTATTTAAAAAGGTCTGGATTTTGGTTGGGCTATTAATTAGTTTTTTGTTTAAATCAGCCCAATGCTAGTTTATTTTAAACTGGTGGAATATCAGTTCATATAAATAGAGGGGACTATAAGACGACTTAGATGCATCAACGTGGTGATGCATACTTTGCATTAAGTTTTTTTTTGGTGGAATGGAATGTGGAGGTAGACGCTCTTAACATCTGATAGGAGCTTTCGGTTAGTTGTTGCATTAGGAGTTGAAGTCTTAGTACGTGTACTAATGACATTTGCTTTTACCAAGGAAATTAAGGGGGGTCAACCTCACATATCGGAGCTGACCCTGGAGGCCGTGTTACCTTATTTAGAAAGAGCTTAAGGTGCTCGGGGAGGATTCGTTGATTCGGTGAATGTTGTCGGAGTGACTGAGATGTAAAATTTGTAGAAATTTTCTCAATACACTCGGACGGTTATAAGACATCAAATGCCAGTTCTAGTGAACAAGTTTGGGAAGGGACATGTATATAAACATTTATACGAGTAACATCTGTTCGGAAAAGGGAGTAAGCCTAGTCAGAAGTGGATGGTTGGTTGAGATTATCGACATTTATTGGAATTATTAATTCCATACGGATTAAGAGTGGTGGATTGAGCAAGTTTGCTGCTAGACTTAATTCTTGTAATGTTCACTTTTGGACTTCGTATTAGTTCTACATTGCACTGATAATGGAGGTATAGCTGTGCTTCATATCTCTTAACAGGGGATTGGATCAAGAATGTATATTCGATCATAGAGGAGATACTTGGGATAGATATCCTAGGTTTTTATGGGAAGATTGGAAGTGCTTACTTCACTTCTCATATTGTTGGCACAAAGAGGTTAGTATGACAATATAGGAGGTTTTGTATTTTATATGGTACCGACCTCTTACCTGTTGGTTTGTAATGGTAGTAAGGGTTGTCCAATAAGACCCTGGCTTCCTTAACGGAAACATCGGAGAGGAATACTCTTCTTGGTCGTGAATTGCGCGCCGTTTGGCGACGGCAGTATAATTTTTTTGTTAATCATTACACTCATACATTAGCATTTTCTATCAAAAAACAGTTAATTGGGATGTCTTCCAAATCGGAAGCAAGGAGCGTTATTACGGAAGGTCAGTTTTTATGTGTTAATTAAATTGAATTTTCATGGATGGTGTTTCTCCATTTAGGCGATAGCTTATTGATTAGTGTTATTACATTACTAGGATGGATGCATAGAAGTTTTGCAAATCTATGCTATGGAACTTAGAGGGGTGTGGATCGTTACCCTGTATCACATTCTGGGTAAGGATGGGTAGTTACTAAATTCAACTTATGTGATAAATAATTTTTGTGTTTCCTTTATATCGGACCCATAAATTGTTCTTAGCAGATTTGGAATGCGGTGGAGCATATACACAGAAGCAGAGTCCACAACGGAACGGAAATGAATTTTAAGATAATTCAAGGTTTCGTGAATTCCGAGGACGGAGTTCCGTTTGTAAGGAGGGAAGAATGTAATACCCCTAGTTTTAAAAAGGATAAAATTGGAATTCCAATTATTTTTATTGCATTTTTATGTGACTAGTTGCTTAGGTGTTTAATTGTTTTATTTGATTTAAATTGTTAATTGTGTATTTGAATGTTAAATTAAATGTGTTGTTTTATTTTTAAACGAACCTGGGCTTGGATAGGATTAACGGACTGTTTGGATGGGACTGTTTGGATAGAATAAATGGGTACAGTTTTTACCCATAGAAGTACATACATGTATATATGGGTATATATGTATATAGGGTTAGTTTTCATTATTGGTATTTATTAATAATCATAATTTAATATATAATATAATTTTAGGGTTACGTATATTCTGTTATATCGTATGGGCCGACTAGGTTTTAAAGAGGTTTTCAGTTTATGATTTTAATTAGGTTTTAAGTTTGGGGTTTTATTGACTTAGGATTTGAAATTAGTTATAAATATATAACTTATACGTCTCTAGGGTTTGAGAACCCTATTCACAACACAGTGAAGGTAGAACATCATAACAGAGACTTGTGAGAAAACTGAACGTGAGAAAACTGAGCGATAGCAGTTAGGGTTTTGGCCAGGATTGTAGGCCGGACCAAGGAGGAAGGTTGAGGGATATTTGTGGGTTAAACCAAGAGGGGCAGAGGAGGTTCAATGGAACTAAGGTCGCCGAAAAAACCTAGGAAGAAGACGGTGAAAGGTTGCAGATCAAAACCTTTAAAGAGGCAAGTTCTTCTCTTTCTCCTTCTCTTTGGCTCGTGTTCTGTGCACCTAGATAGTCTCTAGGGTTTAATCAATTAGTAACTGGAATTTACATGTTTATTATATGCTTTATTGACGATCTGGTTGTGTTGAAATCATATTTGTTGTAACTTATGCATGTATGTTTTCGGTTCTGTTTTCTTAAGGCATGTGAATTCTATTGTAATTTCAGTTACTGTTTTTGCTTTCAATTACTGTAAATGAACCATGAGATTTTTACTGGGATTGGATAAGACTCCTAAGATCAGTTTGTGAAGAGGAACAGAGGGGTTGGGATAGAACTGTTATTGCAAAAATAGTTTCAGTTTTGTTCCTAACCGTGTTAGTTCGGTAGCAAATTTAATCTCTGTAATTGATTTTAATTGTTGATATCAAACCATTGGGATGCTACTAGGCATTAATAAGACACCTAAGATTAGTTTTAGAAACCAACGGAATGATAGAAATAGGCCAGAGATGAAGCAGAAGGTCGGAATCGGAGATGAAACTGGACTGGAGGCTCTCAAGGGGGAGAGAGCCGGCTCTGGAAAGCCAAGAGCTGGCTCTCCTTCAGCAAGAGCTGGCTCCAAGGGTGTTTGGGGCTGGCTCCAAGTGGGAAAGAGCCTGCTCTTTTATTTTAGAGCAGGCTCTAACATTTTTGTGCGTTCTGTGAATTGGTTTTACGAACTGTTTGATACTGTGGGCACTGTTTGAGCTTTTGAATGGTTCTAGTGGGTTGTGGGGACTTCACAGAGGGTCTAAATGGTTAACTCTAAGTGTTATTAAACTAATTGTTGCATGGTTTAAGTCTCTATGATAAAGGATGAAGCAGTGTAAAAATATACAATTGTGCATGTTATTAACAGAAGAAAGGAACAGAATGGCTTGATTAAATTTCAGAAATATAATGAGACTTCACAGAGGGATTAAATAGTTAATTTTGAGTGTGATTAAAACCTTAAAATTATTTAAGTTTATTTTTAAATCAATGGGATAAACAGTATAAAATTAATAAATTTTCTACGCCGTTAACGGATGGAAGACGGATTAATTGCTTAATTAAATTTTAGCAATTTAATGGGATCCAGTATGTTAATAAAACTTGTTTTTAAATGCATGAAAAGGTTTTATATTGGATTTGATCTATGCATGCTCTGGATGTTAGTTGTTGAACTTTTAGACCGGTTCTTGCAACTATATAGTTTAACTCTTGCATTTAAATTGCTGAAACTTTTAACAATTTTCTGCAATAATATGGATATGTGGTTTTTGACTGTAAATTACTTGCTTATTATTTATATGTTGTAATTTACATGGATATGGAGGATTGTATGCTAGGTATGGTTAAGCTCAAAACGCTAATTCCTTCCTTATGGATTTTAATTGGTGAACAACTTTACTTGTTCGATCAATTATATGGATTTTGTGGATTGTATGTATCGGTATGGGACGGTGGCATACTAGGGACAGACTAATTCAAAAATACTCAGTCTTACCTGTTTTGGAATAAGGGTACGAATTATAAAAAACTTAATTCTCCTTATATTTAAGTCT
This sequence comes from Cornus florida, assembly GCF_030987335.1. NCBI lineage: Eukaryota > Viridiplantae > Streptophyta > Magnoliopsida > Cornales > Cornaceae > Cornus > Cornus florida. The sequence goes on along the minus strand of NW_026775577.1, from coordinate 41,171,324 downwards.
ATGCAGTTGAATAAGCTGAACGACTTACTAGATCTCTTATATAAGTCTGTGCAGTTGAATAAGCTGGACGATTTATTGGAGTTCCTATGGATGGATATGAATGGACTTTAAATATATGGTTATGGTATCACGAGATGAGCTTGAGTCTCAGACTCGTTGGTTAGGGTGCGTATATGTAGTGGATGCATAACTGGTTATAGTAGGTTGAGGTATACCCAGTTAGGTCTAGGTACTCATGCCCACCTTTGGGTGCGTTTTCGCATGTTACCTTCTATTCAGGTTGAGACCTCTACTGTAGTCCAGTGAATGTCCCTTAGTGTAGATATATATGTATGTATGGACTAGATAGCTATTGTTGAGATATCTAGGGTGTATCTGCGTATCGGGTCACTGTTTGGATTGTAGTTAGAGAAGAATTTGCATGTGGACCTGACCCTCTCTTATTTTTATAGGTGTACGTTAGTTCCAGTCTTAGAGCTGGATCATGCTGAGCAGATACAGTCATTCACTCTACCGATATTGTAGGACTTTGTTTCATGTTTTAGGCTTTGGTTTTATTTCTAGTCATTTGAGTTCAGTGGGATATTTTAGGGGTCCACTAGATGGATTCCCGGTTGTATAATTTGGAGAACGATTTGTATTCGTGGAGGATTAGTTGTAACGGAATAGTTTATTTATCAAAGGAATTATTTATTCTGAGGTTTCAATTTTTGGATTATCATTTTAGTTTTCATTTCAGCAAATTTTATTTATCTCATTTGTTTTAATTGTATTCTGTGTTCGATTATTGCTAATTGGTTTGATATCCTCGGGTAATCGGGCGTGGGCCTGGCCAACCAGCATCCGGAGATTTGGGGGTACCACAAAGTGTTTGTTACTTGCTTATTTCTTGTTATTGTCTTTGCTAGTGTATGCATGGTCGTAGGTCATTAAATCTTACTCTTGTCCCTCTTAATTTTCATCTTGAATCGGTTATTCGGAATCATAGGGGAAGAGGTAGTTCTCATCACTCCATTTCACCAATGGAGAATTTAAATGACGACCATGTGGAGGACCTTGGTCATATAGACTAACAAGGCATCCTCAACCCTAATGTGCATCATGAAAATGTTCAAGTACCATTAGGCATGCCTAGACCATTCATCCCACCACAACAACAAGGCCAAATTCCATTGGGAATATCTCAACCAATCTTTGTTCCACAACCTCCCATGGTTCAAGCTAATCAAGGTGTTCGTGTAGCATCACCAATTGTGAATCCTCCCATTGCATTAAGAGACCATTATGTGCCTAATGAATACAATGCACCCACTTGCATTCAATTGCCTCCATTTAGAGCACATTACTATGAAATCAAACCACAAACTATTCAAATGCTTCCTAACTATCATGGACTTCCTAGTGAAGAACCTTATAAGCATTTGGATGAGTTTCTTAAAGTGTGTTCCACCGTGAAATACACGGATATGCCGGAAGAAATTTTAAGACTTAAATTTTTCCTTTCACCCTTAAAGCCAAGGCAAAATATTATTTTAACAATCTTAGGCCGTTTTCAATGACCTTGTGATGGCCCAAGTCTTTGTAAACCCGGTGCGTCAGTGATGGCCAAAAGATGACCAGATAACAGATCTGAAATGCGGAAGCGAAAGGTGAAACAACGGTCTCTAGAGATACAATGCATCTCTAAGACACCAATGTGACCCTTAATGAGGTCACGGAACCCAAAGGAAAACAAATGCGGAAGTGTTGTTTCAAAACGAATAAAAAGGAACCTAGGGGCAAAATGGTCATTTTACAAAAAAGTGGATTCAGGTGTTATCGAGCACACCTCTGGGAAGAAAATGATTAAATAATCATGATAGACTCAAGAATTGCATTATTCGGAGTCCGGACGAAGGAGAAATGTCAAAAACAAAAATGATGTCGTGGCGGCCCGACGAGGACAACCCACCACTGCTGCAACTGAGAGTAAAAACGGGCATCTAAACGGAATTTTTTGGAAAAACTCAAAGAAGAAACTCCCCCTAAAATCAAGTTTTCTACCCCAAAATGCAGACGGAAACAAAAATGCATTGTAAAATTCCCAGAATGCCCCTAAAAAAATCAGGCCAAGAGGAAAAAAAAATAATCCGAGCTACTGCCTAAGTTTTAGAAGTAGGGCTTCGGGAGGTTTTTAAATTGCCTAAATTGAAAATTTAATCTTAAAATACACCTAAAAGACCTCCGGAAGTTTCGGATCGGTCGTGATGATTTTCAAAAAAAAGTCGATGAATAGTACCAACTACATTTGTACTAAAAATTTGCAAAAACCTGGCAGCAAGGATTTTTTGGAAAAATATGGATTTTTGAGGGCCAAGATGATGTTTTATGGAAAAACACAAAAAAGAAACCCCCCTTAAAATCAAGTTTTCTACGTGATTTTTGAGAAACAATGAAAAAAACTCATTATGAAATACCCAAAATGCCCCTGTAACAGAATAGGGTCAAAACTAAAAAATATGCAACTTTAGGTTTTTGTTTCATCAAAGAAGGTATTGTTTGCCAAAGTGAGTATGAAGGTGCATGCAATATGATAAAATAGATGTGACAACATGGCCTAAATCTTCTTTACATTCCATTAACAAGTTTAGCATACAAAGCCTCCATTTCTCACAAATAAGCTACAATGGCAATACTTGAGTTTTAAAGAGAACATGCTTGTAATCTTTCATGTTAATGGCTCTTGGCCTCATGCTATACATACAAAACAAGCATCAAAAGGAGTACTTAGATACACATTACATGAAGGGAGCCATCTTAGTTTCTAAAATACCATACATCCATGGTATACAAAAGTATTACATCCAAAAGATAAAACATGCTAAACAAGTGCATGCTAATATAAAAAAATGCTTCAACTAGCTCAGAAGTTTCTAAGGATGATAAGCATCCATGAACATGGTCTCTTTACCTGAAAAACAACCCAAACCACTAGGGTGAGTGTTACCCAAGAATTGACTCTAGAGGGGGGTGAATAGAGTCAATGGCCAATTTTCGCAAATTATAGAAATACAATTTCTAATCAACAATACAACCTTCTTTTTTTTTATAAGTAAATCAACAATATAACCTATTGTGCAATAATCAACATATGAAATCAAGATATGAAAGTAAACAATTTATAGCACAATTATAAAAGAGATAAGAGAAGAGAAATTGCAAACTATAACACGGTGATTTTTGCGAGGTTCGGAAACTCCTACTCCTCGGCTCAAGATCCCTCTTGAGACTTCCCAAATTCCTTAGAGCTTCTCCTTAATGGTGGAGAGTAAAACCTTCAATTGAAGCAAGACCTTGCTTCTCTTTCTTGCTAGGAGAACACCCTTCTCCTAGGCTTCCTTTTGGGTCACACCAACCCTTTACAATAACTTGTAATAGAAATGAATTGTACAATGAATCTCTCAAAGATAGTAGTACAATTTTTAGCTCACAACTAAAGTATTGATGAATATAAATGAAGCTCAAACTCTATGAATGAAATGAATGAGAGAAGATGAAATATGTGAAGAAAATAAGCTCATATGAATTCAATAGAATCTCTCAAGTGTATAATAGAGCAAAAACTCTATGAAGATTTAAATAAGAGCAAAAGCCCTTTTAATCTTTACTGGAATTTCTCAAGATAGAATAAGAGTGAAATGAGAGAGATGAAGAGAAGATTGAGAACAAAAGCTCTCTTTGCAATGTAATATAATGTCTCTTAAAATGGTGTATATAGTTTGCAGATAAGCCCTCTATATATATAAAGAAATTCGTAACTCAATATAGCTGTTAAAAATAGTTGGAGGAATTAAATGCAGAAAAATTGCCGTTATAATTCAAAACCCTCAAAGGAGCTGGCTCTTTGCAAAAGTGGAGGCGGCTCAATTTCAAATGGAGGCGGCATCATTAAAAAAGTGGAGCAGGCTCTTTTTATGAAATGGAGATGGCTCAATAGAAAAATGGAGCCTTCTCTAGTTTTGTAGAGCCTTCTCTACTTTCTTGAGCCTTCTCTAATTTTGTAGAGCCTTCTATAGTTTTTCATTGAGCCTTCTCTACTTTCCTCAGCCGTCTCTAATTTTGTAGAGCCTTCTTTAGTTTTTCATTGAGCCTTCTCTATTCTTTGAGAGAGCTGGCTCTATTTCTTATAGAGGATGCTCTTGCTTCATGAAGGCTGCTGCTAAATTGGACAGAAGAAAGTGCATGACTTCAAATGGACATAACTCAGTCCATGAAACTCCAAATGAGGTGAAATTTGAGTCTAAATTTATTTTCTTGAAGTCGGCTATCTAAAACCACCAGTCTTGCTCAAAAATTCCAACCATAGAAAAAGTTATGGCTATTTAAGTGCACCCTAGTTAGAATTTTCGCAGAGCAAAATCAGGTATTTAGTGAAGCTCATATCTCAGTCATTTTTAATCCAATTTAGGTGAAATTTAAGTCTAAACTCAAGGGCTCGAAGTTAGATTTCCAATGCCACTGGCCTTGTGTAAAAATTCCAACTACACAAATAATTATAGCAGTTTTAGTGCAAGCTGGTCTGAAATTTTCTAGGCTGAAAATAGCTTCTTTTGAGATATCCATCTTTCTAGCACCTAGGACTTTGATGAATGATTCAATTAAGTTCAAGGCCTATTTCTAAGAGTCTAGGGACATATGAAGATGATAAATTTTAAGTGCATTGTGTCCTAGAGTCATTTACCAAATTTTGGCTACAAAGGCTTTAAAGATGAAAAATTAATTCAATGCCTTTTCCTTTTCTTTTTAGAGACCAAAATAAATATAATGATTAATGTGCATGGTCCTAGAATTTCTAGCTTAAAAAATGAGTTCTTTCAAAGCTTATCAAGCTTGAACTAACTCTTTCTTAGCAATGATTTTATATGACAATATATATAAATGAAGTTCCTAGTCTATTGCTAATGGTCATGGGAGCATATGAATGATATATGATATGCATGGTCCTATAATTTTGAGCTCCAAAAAATATTCAAATATACTTTGATATTGAATCTTAAACTCTCACCATCCTATCTGCCCTTTTCTTCATTTTTTGACCATGATCATTTAGGCTTGATGAAGACTTGCTTTCTTTCTTTGAAATGCTTTGTGTGATCTTTGAAGTCCGAGTTTTTCTTTGATTTCTTGCAACTTTGATGCTTCCTTGAATCTATTGCTTGAATGTTTGGAATGCTTTAGAATGCTTGGAATGGATCTTCTAGCTCATCATTGAGGATTGAATGTTGATCAACTATATATCACTCAATGAAAACATTAGTACTTAAACATCATTAATTGTTTGTAATCATCAAAACATAAGATTGACCTTTAGATAAAATCCTTAGGCCAACAATCTCCCCCTTTTTGATGATGACAAAACATTGATGTGTTTATTGTCAAAGTGGACTTGCATTTGAAAGAATGCTCCCCCTATCAATATGCATTTTTTGAATATCATAGCATGCTTGATTTTACAACAAATATTTTAGACATTAAAGTGTATAAGACTCCCCCTTTCAATATGCATCTAAAATAAGTGAAAAGCAATATACGCAAAAGCATAACAAGCATAATGAATCACACATCTTTCTCCCCCTTTGTCATCTCAAAAAGGTGGGAGGAAAATCTAGTTTCTTGCCATATTTTGAAGTAGTAGAGCATAAGAAACTTGAAAGATTTAAACAAAAAAGAAGAAATTTGAAGCAAATTTTCATTTTACATCTATAGAAGCCATGGATATTTCAGAGTTTGGACTGAAATTACAGAAAGAATTCTCCAAAAAAAATCCAATTATCATACAATGAAAATTTCAAGACTCAAATTAGTTTTGACTGAAGATTAACAGAGGTACTTAAAAGGATTTTGAAACAATGAACCAATCTAGTTTAAATTTCACATTCAGTCAATTTGAGTGCTAGGACAAATTTATACTTGAAAACCCCAAAACAAATTTTATGTAACAAAATTTAAAGATTGAAATGGATAAATTCAGCCTAAAAGTGGAAATCCAGTAGAATCTGGAAATATTCTGTCCAATTGAACCATAGACAACACATGTTGAAAATTTATTCAAAGATAACTTCAAAACAAATGGGGTTTGATAACAAAATTTGTGCAATATATCTCTAAGATTTGATCTATATATAATGGATCAATAGATTAATTAAAGGACAAATGATAGTTTGTGCATAAATTTTGAATTTGCAGACCATAGACTAAGCAATTCTTGCTAGAATAAGTCTTTTACATGTGAAAGAAAAAGGCTACATTGCAATTAAGGGTCTCATAGAATGATGAATTAAAGGTGATGAGTTTAGAAATTAATTACTAGAAATTAATTACTAAAAATCATTTAGAAAGCAAGAGTTACATGAACTTTAAAGAGAATTGTGATGAAGAGAGCTTACTTATGAAGATGCCCAATCAAGAGTTCTAGCCGAGATACTTACCCACTATTGCTTTTGGAAAACTTTCTGGAGTGATTCAAGTTCAAGACCTCAAGACAGAAAGTGCTGAGACTCATTTTAACATCAAAGATGGAGCCAGCTCATTGCATTATTGGAGCCTGTTCTTGTGTTCTTCTTGAGATGCCGAGAGATTGATTCTTATAACCATTATAAGAGCTGGCTCTTATGTTGTATAGAGCTTGCTCTATAAATTCCTTGGAGCCTGCTCTTATTTTATAAGGAGCCGGCTCTCTCTCATCATTTTTAAGATCATGTGAAACTTTGAGTGGATTGAATGAAAGAAACTTACTAGGTAGGATGCCCAATTTGCATGAAGACAATCTAGAGTTCTTGCTACTGGAAATGTCAACTACAATGCTCCAAATGAAGTGTCGAGATCAATTAAATATGTCTAACCAACCTACAATGCACTTAAGAACCCGAGACTTAGAGAAGCATTGTGGGAGCCGACTCAAAAGTTGTTGGAGCCGGCTCCGTATTTGTCCTTGAAGCATGCTCTTAGTAAATTTGGAGCCGGCTCTTGCTACATCAAAGAGATCCCGAGAGTGAAGCTTGCTGATTTCTTCATTTCGATATCAATGGAAACTTCACTGGATTGAAATTCTAATTGTTTGGGCTCGCGGGACTGAGACGCCACTGTGTATCTCGCCAAAATAGATTAGACTCTACCGCTTGCTGGATTTGACTGAAGCTTGCTGGAACTGCTGTAGATCTTGACCGCACTGATATACACAGCAATTGAGTTTGTCGGATTGGAACAAATTGGAACTGATGTTCGCCTCAGCTGGAGCATGCTGCTGCTACTATAGGCTTCTTCTACTTGATCGTGCTAGCTCGGAGCTTTGCCAGACATTAATGAACTAAATGAAGCTTGGTCGGAAACAGTGGAGGTTGTTGGGTATGGTTTGGTTGGTTCTGCTCACCGGTAATAATAGAGATAGTTATGTCTCATCGGCAAACTGAAATTGCAGCTGGGAACTTGTGATTTGGCCACTGAACTCGTAGTTCTATTACCAGTGGAAGAAATGTATGAAGTTTCTAGATCAATCACCGGTGAAAGTATGCTGGTTGTGAACTCAGTCTTGTAGCTTGAAGATTCACCGGTCTGAACTTGAGCACATCAGAAATGGGTCTATTTCTCCGTTCTGTTTGGAAGCTGAAGCTGCTCTGTCTGTCTTCACTGGAAAAGCACCAGTAAGTCTTCAAGGACTACTTCTGCTCACTGATCTTCAGAGGCGAGTTCTTGATTTCCCACTTTCAATTGAGCTCTCGCCGGTATCAATAGAGATAGCTGTATCTCGTCGGCGGACTGAAATTCTCAGTTCTGAAATAGAGGGAAGCTTGCCGGAGGTTGTGGGTGATATAAGGTGTGGTCAAAGCTGCCGTAGCTTTCAGTTAGGTCTTTGAACCTCGACGGTGGCCGATATCAATGGTGATGATTAGAATGGAGAAGTGCCCTAGCCGAAAGAGCTCTATGGAATGAAGTGTTTATGCCCAATAGTGATAATGCCAAGGCTTATAACAACCTATAGTTCAATTGCTTGAAATCCCGATACAGTGCAATGGTGTGGATTAATGGAGTGCCCTTATCAGTGAAAGCGCCCAAACAAAATGGAGGAATTCACCCAAAGCAAGATGAAGTCTCCTAACTCTCTAGAACGATTCTGTTAGGACCTTAAATGAGGAAGTGTCGAAAGGAAGTAGAATAAAAGGACATGAGTGGAGCCGGCTCAGATAATTTGTGGAGACGGCTCTTAAATTTTTTTTGGGAGACGGCTCGAAAATTTTTGGAGACTGCTCTTCCATTTTGTTGAGCAGGCTCAATTGTCTGCAGAGGAGATCCCGAGAGTTGGAAGAAAATAACACTAAAGGAGCCGACTCTACCTTTTTCTAGAGACGGCTCTTCTTATTCCAATTTTGTATGCAGGTTGGGGAGCCGGCTGTTGTTTTTATAGAGCAGGCTCTTTCTTAACATTTTTGAGATCCCGAGAGCAAGCAATTTGATATCATTTGTGGAGACTGCTCTGCCTTGTGTAGAGACGGCTCTTTTTCTTCAAAGAGACGACTCCTTTTCTGAATGGAGCTGGCTCTACTGCTGCTTTGCTTTACTTAAAAAATTCCTCTTCTGAGGACATTCCAATTTCCATTCTAAGCAAGCATAATCTATCTTCTTGTTTAAGATGTATCATTCCAGACATAATTTACAAGTAATTCATGTGAATGTAATGCATGAAAAATAAGTTTTCAATCCAAAAAAAAATCATGCACTAAAAATAGTTTGCATAATTGATGAAAACTTGAATTATAATAGAAGAAAATTTCCACAATATATGAATGATTTCAACAAAGCAATTCATAGTATGGACAGATTGTGTGGAGTTTAACCAATAACCTAGCCCTTGGGTTTGTCCCCAAGTGTGATGCTTCCATCCTAATCCTTGATTGAAGAAGATGTCATCAAGTAATCCTACAAGGAAAGGTTACATATTCTCCTTTTGGTACCCAAATTTTCTTGATTCCATATGAGTTAGGTAATGGAGCATAAGTTCCTTTTGGAACCCAAATTTTCTGGGACCTCAACTTCTTTCTAAATGGACAATTATGAATCTTATGTCTTAATCTTTTACAATAATTGCATTTAGAGGATTGGGTACCACTCTTGACAAAATGATCATACAAATGATTTCTTCTTCTTAACGACCATGCATCTTTAGTGTGAGGATCATATTGTATCTCATTTTTGAAAAGGACATCTCTTTGATTTCCAAGTATAGTACTCAAATTCTCTTTTTCTTTGGTAAACTTTGCTAAAATGTCATTTTGATCATCAATGATTTTATTTAAAGACACATTTTCGGAAATAAGATCAATTGATGAAGATTCTTTTGAGAATACACATTTCAATTCATTTTTTAATGACTCATTTTCAAATTGAATCTTTTCTAATTTTTGTATAAGATAATAATTTTCCTTTTTCATAGAGTCATTTTCCATTTGAACTTTTTCATGTCTTTGAAAGAGATCATGGTTTTCCTTTTTAAACGAAGCACATTTCACAAGCATTGTTTCTAGCACACCATGTAACTCTTTAAATGCATTATGTAAATCATTATGCTCATCAACTAATTCATTATAGGAAGTTTCTAAATCAAAGGATTCATGATTAGAATTTACCTCCTCTTCATTGGCCATGAGACAAAGATTGACCACCTCTTTGATGTAACTTGCTTCTTTGCTAGGAGCTTGGAAAGCTATACTCTTCTTTTGAGTTGCTTTATTTTCTTTAATATAGGAAGAAGAGTAAGTTCTACTAAAAAAATTCAAATGATTAGTAATGTTAGTAGAACTAGAATACATCTCACTAACTAATTCATTTTCATTTATGATGGAAGCAACATCTTTTTCAATAAGCATAGGCATGTATGATTCCTCACCATTAATTGATCCTCTATAGGCTAATTCAAGTGAGTTCCATATTTCTTTAGCCGTTTTATAAAAGATAATCTTATTGAACTCATTTTTGCTTAATGCACAATAAAGATGGCATATGGCTAAAGTATTGCATTGTATTAATCTATGATCATTTTCATCCCATTCACCTTTTAATTTAGGAATTTCATTCCCTTCAATAACTTTGGTTGGGATATGACCATCATTTTGTACAACTTTTCATAAATCAATATCAATACTTTTTAAGAAGGCCCTCATTCTAATTTTCCAATAAATATAATCATTTCCATCAAAACAAGGAGGTTTATCAATGGGATAACCTTCTAAGTGTGTGATACTACTATTATTGGCCATGATCGTACTCTAAGACGGTTAAGTCCTTTAATAGAGTTTAGGCTCTGATACCAATTGTTACCCAAGAATTGACTCTAGAGGGGGGGTGAATAGAGTCAATGGCCAATTTTCACAAATTATAGAAATACAATTTCTAATCAACAATATAACCTTTTTTTTTTTATAAGTAAATCAACAATATAACCTATTGTGCAATAATCAATATATGAAATCAAGATATGAAAGTAAACAATTTATAACACAATTGTAAAAGAGATAAGAGAAGAGAAATTACAAACTATAACACGGTGATTTTTGCGAGGTTCGAAAACTCCTACTCCTCGGCTCAAGATCCCTCTTGAGACTTCCCAAATTCCTTAGAGCTTCTCCTTAATGGTGGAGAGCAAAACCTTCAATTGAAGCAAGACCTTGTTTCTCTTTCTTGCTAGGAGAACACCCTTCTCCTAGGCTTCCTTTTGGGTCACACCAACCCTTTACAATAACTTGTAATAGAAATGAAGTGTACAATGAATCTCTCAAAGATAGTAGTACAATTTTTAGCTCATAACTAGAGTATTGATGAATATAAATGAAGCTCAAACCCTATGAATGAAATGAATGAGAGAAGATGAAATATGTGAAGAAAATAAGATCATATGAATTCAATAGAATCTCTCAAGTGTATAATAGAGCAAAAACTCTATGAAGATTTAAACAAGAGCAAAAGCCTTTTTAATCTTTACTGGAATCTCTCAAGATAGAATAAGAGTGAAATGAGAGAGATGAAGAGAAGATTGAGAACAAAAGCTCTCTTTGCAACGTAATATAATGTCTCTTAAAATGGTGTATATAGTTTGCAGACAAGCCCTCTATATATATAAAGAAATTCGTAGCTCAATATAGCTGTTAGAAGTAGTTGGAGGAATTAAATGCAGAAAAATTGCCGTTGTAATTCAAAACCCTCAAAGGAGCCGGCTTTTTGCAAAAGTGGAGGCGGCTCAATTTCAAATGGAGGCGGCTCCATTAAAAAAGTGGAGCAGGCTCTTTTTCTAAAATGGAGATAGCTCAATAGAAAAATGGAGCCTTCTCTAGTTTTGTAGAGCCTTCTCTACTTTTTTGAGCCTTCTCTAATTTTGTAGAGCCTTCTCTAGTTTTTCATTGAGCCTTCTTTACTTTCCTGAGCCATCTCTAATTTTGTAGAGCCTTCTCTAGTTTTTCATTGAGCCTTCTGTATTCTTTGAGAGAGCTGGCTCTATTTCTTATAGAGGCTGCTCTTGCTTCATGAAGGCTGCTGCTAAATTGGACAGAAGAAAGTGCATGACTTCAAATGGACATAACTCAGTCCATGAAACTCCAAATAAGGTGAAATTTGAGTCTAAATTTATTTTCTTGAAGTCGGCTATCTAAAACCACCGGCCTTGCTCAAAAATTCCAACCATAGAAAAAGTTATGGCTATTTAAGTGCACCCTAGTCAGAATTTTCACAGAGCAGAATCAGGTATTTTGTGAAGCTCATATCTCAGTCATTATTAATCCAATTTAGGTGAAATTTGAGTCTAAACTCAAGGGCTCGAAGTTAGCTTTCCAATGCCACTGGCCTGAAATTTTCTACACAAATAATTATAGCAGTTTTAGTGCAAGCTGGTCTAAAATTTTCTAAGCTGAAAATAGCTTCTTTTGAGATATCCATCTTTCTAGCACCTAGGACTTTGATGAATGATTCAATTAAGTTCAAGGCCTATTTCTAAGAGTCTAGGGACATATGAAGATGATAAATTTCAAGTGCATTGTGTCCTAGAGTCATTTACCAAATTTTGGCAACAAAGGCTTTAAAGATGAAAAATTAATTCAATACCTTTTCCTTTTCTTTTTAGAGACCAAAATAAATATAATGATTAATGTGCATGGTCCTAGAATTTCTAGCTTAAAAAATGAGTTCTTTCAAAGCTTATCAAACTTGAACTAGTTCTTTCTTAGCAAAGATTTCATATGACAATATATATAAATGAAGTTCCTAGTCTATTGCTAATGGTCATAGGAGCATATGAATGATATATGATATGCATGGTCCTATAATTTTGAGCTTCAAAAAATATTCAAATATACTTTGACATTGAATCTTAAGCTCTCACCATCCTATTTACCCTTTTCTTCATTCTTTGACCATGATCGTTTAGGCTTGATGAAGACTTGCTTTCTTTCTTTGAAATGCTTTGTGTGATCTTTGAAGTCCGAGTTTTTCTTTAATTTCTTGCAACTTTGATGCTTCCTTGAATCCATTGCTTGAATGTTTGGAATGCTTTGGAATGCTTAGAATAGATCTTCTAGCTCATCATTGAGGATTGAATGTTGATCAACTATATATCACTCAATGAAAACATTACTACTTAAACATCATTAATGGTTTGTAATCATTAAAACATAAGATTGACCTTTAGATAAGATCCTTAGGCCAATAGTGAGTAATCAAGTTACTCGTAGGAGAAGCATATGCGTATACCCTAAAGTTTCAATATCATTGCAAGATCAATATAGACGAATACAAGGGAGCATTCCACTTAACGTCTATGTTCAAGGTGTTCTAAGGGATCATTTTAAGCTAACTTAAATGTTTCTTAGCAACACAATATCAAAATGGATGTACTTAACAACATCAAACCGCATATAACAAAATTTACAAGTTACAAATAGCATTGATTGTCAACTTGGAAATGAATGTGAAATAAAAAAAAGTGGAATCCTTGGACACCTAAGCTCGGAATTCTGCCAAGACCTCAACGGTTATTCCGGGCATTAACCCGCAGGGAAGACCACCCTAAGTGCGCACCATCTCAATTGGGGAGAACTCATACCTCCCGCACTAGAGCCAAACTCTAGCCATGTTACTAGTAACCATGTCCTAAGACAATCCAAAATATATATCACGTTCAAAACTTATATATATAAATAATAAGGCATATCAACCACCTTACAAGCACAAGAACTTCGAAACCACACAACCATGTCTTAGGGTTCCAAGTCTAGAATGGCATGATAGATGACAAGTTCTTAACATGATATAATGCACAAAACAATATCATTAACTTATCAATTTAAGCATGCCTCAACAATAAGCCATATATACTAAATGTTTACATTTTAGCAAATAGCTTTTAAAACACTCATGATTATCAATAGTAATCTACTAGAATGTAGGATTACCATCACAATAGCATAGTAACTCAAATCATTAAGAATTCTATACAACTTCAACAATCCTACTCAAGATATATTCACAACATACATGCTTGATCAATGAAATCCTAAGTCAATCATAAGGATTTCCTATAGTATGCAATACTACAATTCTAAAAGCATGTATACAATATATATTAAACCCCAAAGGATTTCAAAACACTTAGAAAATAAACATACTACCACCTCTACCTCAATAGAGAATTGTATCTCTATAATCCAAGTTACCAAGCACAAAATGGAAAACAAGTTTAGGGTTCTTGAAGAGGGAAGTGAGAGGAAACTTTTCTCTCCCAAGGTTCTTAGTCTAAGGTGTATGGAAGTGAGCCAAATTGAAGGGGTAAGCTATGAACTAATCTTTCCTCCAATGGTGGATTTGTTAGGGTTCATGTGAGATAACAAAATGAAGAAAGTAAAGTGTAAAAATAGTGAGTGGAAGGGCTAGAGATCCTCCACTCACTATGTGCTCTTGCACTACCTCTCACACACAGACACAATGCAAGACTACATCATGGCCTTACACTTGTCACAATCCAATGCCTCTTCTAAGACTTAATCCTAAGCTTACGCTTGTCAACAATCCAATGCCTTTTCCAAGACTTAATCCTAAGCTTACACTTATCAACAATCAATGGTTACATGTGCACCAATCTAAGGCCAACACATGGATGAATCTTCACCCACCAAATGTCAAGAGGTCATGGTGCCAAGTCTCTTCACCTAAATGCCAACAAATGGCTCCATGAGAGTGTGACACTTGTCACATTTTTCAAAAATTACAAAATGGTCCTTTTTCAAAATATCTTCTAAAATAAATTACAAAAAGGTCGCTCAAACGAAAAATAATTATTTTACATAATTACACAAAAACCCCTCAAGTTATGAATAATTGCAATAAAGTATGCATTCATGCCCTTTACGAAAAATAAATGCAACTAGCATGCTTTTCAACAAAAATGAAAATACCAATGTCATGGAAATCAAGTATCATGAATGCATGTAAAACCGGAATCAAATCTGAACACCCGAAGTGAGGTTAAGCAAGGAAAAATGATAAACGAGTAAAAGACAAATTAAGAAAAAGGCGAAAAAAGAAAATCACCAAAAATGAAAAAGGAGGAAAACGTCTGGGTCATTACAACCTACCCTCCTTAAAAGGATTTCATCCCCAAAATCGAGCCATACCTGAAAGAGAGAACAAATGGGGATACCGAGAGCTAACCTCCTGCTCGAGCTCCCAGGTAGCCTTCTCAACACCATGATGTCTCCACAAAACTTTAACCAATGGGATGGTCTTGGTCAGCAAAACCTGCTCTCGTGAATCAAGAATCTGGACTGGACCCTCCTCGTAGGTCACATCCTCATCAACAACAACATCTGTCCACCGTAAAACATGCGATGGATCCGGCTCATACTTCCTCAACATAGATACATGAAAGACGTCATGAACTCTGTCCAAGTCTGGCGGCAATGCCAAACGATTAGCAACTTCACCAAAGCGCTCTAAAATCTGAAATGGTCCTATGAACCTAGGAGAAAACTTGCCCATCTGTCGAAATCTCAGAAGTCCCTTCCATGGAGAAATCTTGAGAAAGACGTTGTCCCCTACCTCGAAAGATAAGGATCTCCTCCTTTTATCAGTATAACTCTTCTGCCTGCTCTAAGTTGTAGCCAACCGCTGCCGAATCAGCTTAATCTTCTCTGTAGTCTCAATGACAATGTCAGGACCTAAGGTGACTGTATCACCTACCTCGGTCCAACAAACTGGAGATCTGCAAGGTCTGCCATACAACGCCTCAAAAGGTGCAATGCCAATACTAGTTCGGTAACTGTTGTTGTAGGCAAACTCAACCAAGGGTAAGTGGTCTTCCCAACTACCCCTAAATGAATTTCTTCAAACTTCACCATTTAAGCTCTCGGCTTACTCTGAATGACTGACAATGACTCTATAAACTTTGATATCATCATAAAGTCCCGATTTTAACCATTTCTCTGGGAAAGTACCTATAAACACACATTAAACATAAATCAGTCTAACTATGGATACTTTTATCACTTTAGGCCTTAACATACGTATATTTAGGAGGTCACATATGTACATATTTAGCGCTCATCAAGTATCTAGAACAATAAAATCAACCAGAAAATAGAACTTGTCAACCTTAATGATAATGTCCTCAACCATACCCTTTGGCTTTTTTGTAGATCTATCGGCCAATTGAAGCACCACCGTAGTTGGCTTCAAATCACTCAAACCTAGTTGGACATACACGGAGTAACGAATCAAATTAACACTTGTTCCTAAGTCAAGAAAAGCTTTACGAACCTCATGATTTCCAATCACACATATAATGGTGGGAGCACCGGGATCTTTGAAATTAGGAGGAGTGTTATGGAGAAGAACGAAGCTCACTTGCTTAGTGAGGAGCACTTTTTTAGGGCTTTGTCCCTTATTCTTTCTCTTTTGAGTGCATAGGTCTTTCAAGAATTTTGCATATGGAGGAATTTGCACAATAGCATCTAAGAGAGGAAGATTTATATTGACTTGTTTAAAAACTTCCATCATATCATGAATTTTTCCCTCTTGTGTTCCCAAATGGTGAAGTCTCTCAATGCATGCGAGAATGGAGCTATTGGCTCATGTGATTTTCTTACTTAAGGAGATGATAAAGAAGATGGAGGATTCTTAGTGGAACCACTTTCATCCAAGAAAGTAAGAATAGGATCAGAAACGGGATGGGTGCCAACACTTGGTTGCACCGGTTCACTATCTTCACTTGACCTTTCTACCCTATTATCAATTTTTCAACCACTTCTTAAAGTGGTGATAGCTTGCACTTGCTCAAGTGGAGAACATCTCAATGTAGGATTTTCTTCCACCATGTAATGTGCCTTGGTGTTGCTCTCGGGTTGACTAGGCAACTTCTCAATCTCTCTTGCATTCATGGAATTAACTATCACCCCGATTTAGGATTCAAGCTTCGAGATAGAATGAGAATAAGAGTGCAACAATTTAGTGTTCACTTCTAAGCCATCCAAGGCCACCAAAACTTTATCCTCAAAGGTGGGATTGCTAGAAAGTGCTTGAGATTGATGAGAGTCTACTTGAGGATTATAAGCTTGAGAATGAGAAAAATGGTTCATCTTTTGATGATGAAAAGAAGATGGATGGAATCCTTGAGAATTTGCATTTCTCACATGAAGAGACACATACTTTTTTTGAAAATTTTGATTTTAAGGTGGACTTGAGATCTTAATCTATACCAGAATATAAGCATTAGAAGAAGGATGGGTGAATGTAATATTAACTTGTTCATGTTGTGTACTTTAAGTATGTCCATGGGACAATTGAAAGTATTATGGAGTACACTAGAATATGTCATACACACTTCATTGTGAGGATGGGGAGATTAGAATGATTGAATTGCTAGTTTTTGACTCAATAAGAATTAATCAAGTCTTTGGGTAAGAGTTTTGACTTTGGCAACAATCTCCATTGGACCTTCCACTTGACACAAATTTAAGTTCTTCACACCCATATTTAAAGTCTGACTCACCCGAGAAGATTGAGATTTCTACATTAAATTCTCACTCATAATTTCAAAGAGACGCCAAATGTCATCATTATGTTTTCCAAAATATGAACCTCCACATGAAGCATCCGCTTTGTCCTTGTGGGCATCGGATAAGCTCTTATAGAAATATTGAACAACTTGCCACTTTAGAGTGTCATGATGTGGACATTTCCTTAAGAAGTCATTCAATCTCTCCCAAACTTCATGTAGAAGTTCTCCCTCCACGCGGGAAAATTCTCTAATGATTGTTCTCATTGAATTACTTAGACTCACGGGGTAGTATTTTTTTAAAAAATTCATTTTGCATTTGATGAACACTGAAAAGTACGCATTTAAACCCCTTAAGCTTAGGTATTCTAGAACCTTTATCTATCTTATTTTTTTGCTTTAGATTGATTTTGTATTATTTCCATTTTCAGGTACTTATCCCCAAAATAAGCTAACTCAGCCAAATAAGAGCATAATTGAAGCAATCTTGAGATGAATCAAAGAAATGAGCAAAGTGGGAGCAAAAGGAAGCAAGTGGTGGAAATTTAGCAAGTTTGATCGATCTCAGGAAATATTCGATCAATTGAAAGTTCATCGATCTAGACATTTCAAGATGGATCCAAGCTCTTTTGTCCTTATCCGAAAATCCCACAAAGTTTGATTGATTCAACAATTCTCAGATCGATCGAAAAGATTCCATTTTATTCAGTTGTACCACCACACCTACCACTTTTGTCTCATTCCCCAAAATATCTCAGATTTGTCTTTATCCAAAAAGGCGCCGCCATAAAGGATCGATCTAACTTAAGTTCGATAGATCTCAGCCATGTTCGATCGATCTCACCACAAATTCGATTGATCGAACTTCCTCAAGCCCGAGAAAATTCAATTTTCAGCTTATTAAAAGTTGTCTCATATCCAATCATTGGGAGGAATATTGATGTACGAGCCCAGGTCATTGGGGGTGACATTTTAACCTACCTATATAAGGAATATGAGCCATTCTTGAGAGCATACATACATAGAGACACTAGAGAGACTTCGGACACAATTGACATATCATATTCTTAGTGATGAAGAAAAGAAGAGAGGAGGCTAGAGACACAAGCTTGGAGTTCTTCCATCAACCAAGAAGATGAGCGATTTCTACCATAGAGTTAGCCCTTAAGGGTTGGAAGACACCATTCATGAGTGGCTAGACATCCTCTTGGGCCTAGAGTTAGCCCCAAGCATGCTTTCTACATCTTAATTTATGTATTTTTTAGGGGATTTGTATTGTGATATATGTTTTGACATTTTTATATACATAGATCTTGTTTATTCAATGATTTGTGTGGTTTAATGCTTCCAATTGATCATTTCATTCTATCTATATGTCTATGTATGCTAGAATAGATGTTCATGTGTTTGTCTCTAGATTTTGTGTTATTGATGCATGTCTATGTGTATTGATGCTATAGATCTAGAGATTGTCAAGACATAGTGCTTAATAGAATGCTTTTGTGGTTTATTTGATGGTTCATACTCATTTCTTGATGGATTGTGCCTCTCCCTTAGTTTAAGTAGTTTAATTTCATGCCATTAGCTTAATTGTAGTGTAGTTGTAATATAGATATTAAATGGGAGGACAATCCATGCTTGTTGTTTGATGTTCCGTACTTATGAAAACAAGTAGCATATGTCTCTAACCTTGTGATGTGTTTGGATTGTGAGTTTAAAGAAAGGATTAATGGCTTAGTTTGATATATTGTGTTATCCACTATGTTGCTTAGACAATATATACTTAATTTGTCATCCATGCTTGTTGAAACAGCCACACACACACACATTATTGTTGCAATACATGTTTTCCTACTCATTAATCATTCATTAAGGGTGTAGAAAAGCTATGCTTAATGGTGATCTCTAAACCCCAAGATCTCTCTCTCTTATTCTCTCTCAATTGCATTTAATTATTTACTTTAGTTTAAATTGCATCTTAGTATAATTCAATCACCAACCAATTTTTTGATCACTCGACCTACTAACCCTAATCTTGATTTCACAACCTAATACGACCCACCAATCCCTTGGGACGATCCCTACTCGCCCAACTATATTTTTAGTGAAAGGTAGTAATGGCAAATTATAAATGTAAAACTTGGCCACACTTATCTTAGTCCAATATATCTCTCTTGCACAAATTTGGCTGCACACACGACAAAGCACACTAGCATTTGGGTACAAGAAGTTATTGTATTCACCCCCAAATTATTAAACCAATATTTTGCCTTAAGAGTGAAGGGAAAGAAAATCAACCTAAGGATTTCTTTAGGAACATCCGTGTATCTCACGGTGGAGCACACTTTAAGGAACTCACCCAAATGTTTATTTGGTTCCTCATTATCTAACCCATAGAACAATGGACACATTTGAATGGTCTCGGGTTTGATTTCATAATGGTTGGCCCTAAAATTAGGAAGCATGATGCAAGTCGGTGCATGGTACACTTTGGGAGTGTAGTGATCACGAAGGACCATTAAAGGATTCGGAGCTTGAATTTTGGCACGAAATTGACCAAGAAGTGGATGGTTAATGAAATTTGGGTCTAGATAACCAAGATTGTCATGGAGGTTTTCCATTGGAGTGATAATGATGAAGAGTAGAGAGAACCATGCAAGATTTAGTCAACACACCAACAACAATCACAACAAAGAGCAATTAAACTTCTCTTCCACAATACAAATCAATCAACAACACTCCTCCACATACATTGTTCCCATACTCCCATGGTATTAAACAATGGAAGAAATTAAGTTGCCTCCGCATGGGCCGATGATCTACAATAAAATAAAATGCCTCCATATGGGCCGATGATTAATTAAGCAACTGGAGTTTAGAAACGCTCACAAAAGGTCCTTAAGCAACTTCAAGAATTTTCAAGATTCTTTTTGCTTTGCTTTTGCAATTTAATTTTTATGCTTTTTATGCTTTGCTTTGAGGCTCATTTGCTTACTTTTCTTTGCTTTAAGTACCTAACCAATCAAGAGTAAGAAAGTGAGAACAAAATAAAAATAAAATAAAGCAAGGATCAAAAGAGTACTAATTCCTATTCAATTCCTAATACGGCATTGCTAGTCCCCGGCAATGGTGCCAAAACTTGACAGGGTCGCTTGCATATGCCAAAATTGTGTGATTGTGGTTAAAAAAAAGCCTTTTTGGTCAAATTTAAATTTATAAAAACCACTACTACTACTACTACTAATGTAACAAGAGTGAGTAGGGATTGTCCTAAGGGATTTGCAAGGTATTGCGGAATCAAAATTGGATTATTAGGTCGAGCAATCAAATAGGGGTTTGATTGGTTAAATTAAGCTAATGATTCAATTAAAAACATGCAAATTAAAAATTGATCTAAAACTAAGGTGTAGACAATGAGAGATAACTCTTGGGGCATAGAGTTCACCACTAAACTTTACTTCACTAAACATTTAGCATTTGTTAATTTAGGGGGATTCCGTGTTGTAAAATAAGTATGTGTGCTATTAATTGAGATACTAAGCATGGATGGTAAAATAAGCATAAATTGTCTAATCAATCAGGTAAGTAGCACAACCTATCAAATTAGGCCATTAACCATTCAATAAACTCACAATTAATACACATAAAAATCTAGAAAAATGTACTACTTGCACTCATAAGCATAGATCATCAAACAACAAGCATGGATTGTTTACCTATTTAGGAATTTAAAGCAACTACACTATAATTATACTAATGACAAGGAAATTAAACTAATTAAGCTAAATAGGTAGCACAATTCATCAAGAAATAAGCATAATCCATCAAACAAACCCCAAGAGTAGTCAATTAAGCACTATGCCTAGACCATCGCTAGATCTATAATTCCAATACACATAGACATGTATCAAACTCATAAAATCTAGTGATAAGCACATGAACATTCATTCTAACATACATAGATATATGAATAGAATTAAAAGATCAATTGGAAGCATTTATTCATACAAATCATGTAAGAACACAAGATCTATATATAATCTCAAAACATCATTTACAACAAAAATTCCCAAAAACTACAAAATACTAAGTTTAGGAAGCAAGCCTGGGGGCTATCTCTAGCCCCAAGAGAAGGATCTAGCCACTCATAGTTGTTGTCATCCAACCCTCAAGGGCTCTTTTCAATGTAGGCACCATCTTATTCCTCTTTGCTTTGCTCCAAAATCCTAGTCTAGAGAGAGAAAACTATACTAATTCTGTAACAAAAGTTGGAATCTAACTTGGAGCAACTAGTGGAACCCTATAGAATTGGTTCAATTACATTCAATACTAGCTCCCTTAAGTGGTCTCTAAGTAAAAAATTGGCCTTTGATTGGTGCAAATCTCGCACCTACAAAAGTTGGTAGAGTACGAGCACACTCAGGAATAAAACAGCTCACGGCAAGCAGTACTTTTAATCGATCAAAGATAGCTTCGATGGATCGATGCTCATTTCGATCAATCGAAGATGACGTGGCAAAGATATTTTGACAACTGGCGACATTATCCACTGAGCTTGCACCGCTTTCACTTCGATCGATCGAAGATCTGGTCTATTGATCGGGAACTCCTTCGATCGATCGAAGATTGTCTGGGGCAATTTTTTTTGACTTTTACCGAATTTTCTTCTTGATTCTAAAAAAGCGGCTAATAAGCACTTTTTAACCTGTTTAAACCATATTGACCTAAAATAGACAAAAACACAATTTAGAACTAAAACAAAAAAGTAAAATAGATGAATGGACTAAAAAACCCTAGCTCAAGTGTTAAAATGTGTAATATTTGGCACTTACGAAAAAACACTAGTTGGACTTGCCATTTTCTAAGACAATCCCTAGTGTCTTAGTCGTGTAGGAAGCAAAATTCAGTAGCCTTATCAATGACGAAAGCTGAATATGTGGTTGCGGGAAGTTGTTGTGCTCAAACGTGGTGTTTGGATAGTCGTCAAACCCAAAAAGTTTATGCAATGTGGCCAAGTTTTACATTTAGAAATTGCCACTACTACCTTTCACAAAAAATATAGCTAGGGTGAGTAGGGATCGTCCCAAGGGATTGAGGGTCGCACTAGGTTGAGAAATCAAAATTAGGGTTAGTAGATCGAGTAATCAAAATAGTGGTTGGTTGGTTGAATTAAACTAAATGCAAATTAAACTAAGTAAACAATAATGCAATAGAGAGAATAAAAGAGAGATAGATCTTGGGGTTTAGAGATCACCACTAAGCATAGCTTTTCTACACCTTTAATGAATGATTAATGAGGGGAAAAACATGTATTGCAACAAAGTATGTGTATGTGGTTGTTCTAACAAGCATGGATAACAAATTAAGCATTTATTGTCTAAACAACATGGTGGATAGCACAACATATCAAATTAAGTCATTAATCCTTTCTTTAAGCTCACAATCCAAACACATCACAAGGTTAGAGATATATGTTACTTACTTTTCATAAGTATGGAACATCAACAGCAAGTATGGATTGTCCTCCCATTTAACAACAACACTATAACTAAGCTGATGGCATGAAATTAAGCTAATTAAACTAAGGGAGAGGTACAATATATCAAGAAATGAGTATGAACCATCAAATAAACCACAAGAACATGACATTAAGCACTATGTCTTAAAAATCTCTACATCTATAGCATCAACACACATAGACATGCATCAATAACATAAGAAATAGAGATAAACACATGAACATCTATTCTACCATACATAAACATATGGATAGAATGAAATGATCAATTAGAAGTATTAAACCACATAAATCATTGAAGAAACAAGATCTATATATATAAAAGTGTCAAGACATGAATCACAATACAAATCCCCTCAAAAATACATAAATCAAGAAGTAGAAAGTATGCTTAGGGCCAACTCTAGCCCCAAGACGATGTCTAGCCACTTATGGATGATGTCTTCTAACCCTCAAGGGCAAGCTCCATGGAAAAAATATGCTCCTTGGTTTATGAAGAGTTTCCAATGGTGTCTCTAGCCTCCTCCTCCTCTTTTCTTCCTCCTTAAGTATATGTATTAAAGTATATCAAAAAAGGCTCTCTCAAAAAGTGGCTCATATTCCTTATATAGGTAGGTCAAAAATCACCCCAAATGAGTTGGGCTCATACACCAATATTCCTCTAATGATTGGATACGAGACAACTTTTAATGAGCTGGAATTTGGATTTTTCTCGGGATTTGGGAGGTTCGATAGATCGAACTTGAGGTACGATCGATCGAACATGGCTGAGATCTATCGAATTTAAGTTGGATCGATCCTCAATGGCGGCGGCTTTTTGGATAAAAACAAATCTGAGATATTTTGAAGATATTTTTGGGAAAAGGACAAAAGTGGTTGGTAGGTGGTACAACTAGATAAGATCAGTCATTTGGATAAGGACAAGATGGTTCGATCAATCATAGAATGAGGTTGGATAGATCGAACTTTGAGATTTTTGAATAGGAACAACATAGCTCAGATCCATCTTGAAGTGCTGAGATCGATGAATGTGACAACCCGGATTTTTTTTTTTAAGATTTTAAATTTTATACTCTTGATTTTTAGTTGTCAACAAAATTTATTATTTTGTTTTAATTGGAGATTTACCAATTGGAGGTTGGATTATTGATTATTGATTATTGAATTGGAGATTTACCCAATTAAAAGATTTAATGGGTTTAATTTTTGTTGTTATAATTAATTTGATTAATTATGATATAAGGCTTATCAATTGCAAATTGATTATTTTGTTTTAATTGGAGATTTACAATTTATATTTTGTATCATCTGTTGGAGGCAGCCGAATTAATGCGATTTGGTTACACAATTATATATATATATATAAATATAAATATCTGATGGAAGGAAAATGGTGGGCTGCCGAAGTGGGAAGTGAGAAATGGAAAAAAGGATATGGTTTGCTTGCTTGCGGGTCCCATTTTAAGGAATTAAATTAGTTACAATTATATATATATATATATATATATATATATATTATATTTATTTTGTGCAAAGAACATACACTGCCAGTGAAATTAGAAATGAAGAAAGATTGTGATGGTTTTTTTTTTTTTTTTTTTTTGGGTCCCACTAATGACTTTTGGGCCAAAGGTTTTTACAGAATGATATTTTAGAGAGACATTGTGTATTTGTTTTTGTCAGATGAATTTGTGGCTGCCGAAGTAGGAGGAAAAAGGGGGCGAAATTGATGATGATAATGGGCCCCATTAAATGAGATATTATGGGTCTTGATTTGTTACATTGAATATGTATATACATATAGTTTCATTTGTGATGTCTGCTGAAGGACTGCACCCATCCGAAAATGCAAGAAAAGAAAAAAAAGTTTGAAATGGTGTTAGTGGTGGGCCTATTAGTTGATATTTTGGTAAAATACTGCTTTGTGCACATGGGTATCATGTATACAATTAATGTAAAGAAAAATTAGAGAAAGAAAGTGGCAGCAAGTGTCTGCAGAAAGTAAGATAAAGCAAGAACTGTGATGATGGTGTCGCGCGGGGTCCACTTAGTGATAAGTTTGCAATTGTTTTGATTTTGTTGTATGGTGACTTGTTGTGCTATGTCATTTGCCTATATATATTAGTCTGTTTTGGTGAGTAAACAGAAGAGAAAAATTAAAGGGCAAAGGGCCGAGATTTTATTTGAGCAGAGAGCCGAGATGGACTTGAGGCATGATGATCCAGTATTGATTTATTCTTTTAAAGAGTAGGGTTCTTTATACCTTGAATTGCCTGGGTGATTTTACCTCAAATATTTTGTTAATGCTGTTTTGTTAAATTGCATATATATATTTTTTGTTTAAAAATATATTTATATTTTGCGAATTAATTTTCATGAAACCACTTTGAGATTCTTGTTATGGTTTTTCCTACTGGGACTTCCCCCGTCTCACCCCCCCTACAGTTTTAGGTACCGAGGATAAGCTTGGATTGCTAGTTGCGGGATTAGGTGGAAGAATAGGAGTTGAGGAATTAAATTATTTTATTTAGAGAATTTTCTGTATTTATTTGAGGAAATTGATTTAGTATCAATTTAATTAATTTGAGATGTTGTCTTATTTATTTGAGGAAATTTGATTGATTTTGTATCAATAAAGGATATTTTATTTCTTTTGAGATCCTGGTTGTCTTTTATGAAGTATTTTGATTTGAATAAATCGAGAATTTTATTTAGAAAAATTCGGGGCGTGACAATGAAAGTTGGATCAATCGAACTTTTCTTGAGATCGATCGAAGTTGCTGAAATTCCACCCTTTGCTTCCTTTTGCTCTACTTCGCTCCTTTCTTTGATTCATCCCAGAATTGCTTCAATTATGTTCTTATTTGACTGAGTTAGCTTATTTTGGGGATAAGTACTTAAAAATGGAAATAACACGAAATTAATACAAAACGGTAAAATAATATAGATAAAGGTCCTATAATACCTAAGCTCAAGGGGTTTAAATACGCACTTTTCAGTGCTCATCAAAACGCTCTACATTAAGCAACAACTTGAGGACTTTGGGCTGGTATATGACCATATTCCTATTAAATGCGACAACACCAGTGCTATATACATTTTCAAAAATCCAATCCAGCATTCAAAAACCAAGCATATTGAAATTCGATACCATTTCCTTAGAGATCATGTGTCTAAATTTGACATTGAATTATAATTTATCTCTACCGACAAGCAAATGGCTAATATCTTCACAAAACCTCTTAATGAAGATAGATTTTACACCCTTAAAGGAGAAATTAGGTTATCCAATGAGTCTGATATGATTAAATCAAGGGATCCTCAAGGGTAAGTGATTCAGTTCAATTCAGCTGACTTAGTGATAAGCGCCGAATATTACATATTCAAGGGCCCTTATTTGCATTAGTAAAGTCCATTAGTTGATCATATTGTATATATTAGCTTCATTTGCATGTTTTTGTTACTTTCAGGTTGGTCCCCAAAGATAGTTAAAAGTGAGGCTTTGTTGAGTTCATGGAGAATCAAAGCATGCCATTACTAGGGACCTTCATTTTGCCTAAGCCAGTGACCCATTGAACTCATGGTTTTCTCTGCAAAAATTGCTAAGAAAGATGATCACGTCATAGGGCCAAGCCAAGTTCATCTCAAAGAGCAAATGCAGTGCTCAGAAACATTACGGGCGGCCGCCAAATAAGGTAGAAGGTTCCCAAAAATGCGTGTGCCGCACCCTAGCCTCCGTGACAGCATACGGGCACTCGCCCTATGCTGTGGGCGGCCGCCATTTTGCAGACAAGAAAGCATGGCCTTCTTTTTCTTCACCTAATGTGATCCCCTTGATTCAAGGGATTTCTCTGCACTTCTCTAGTAATTTTGGACCACAAAAATGGAGTTGTTTGATAGCTATGGTTGCTTATTAGAGGCTTGATACAATGTATTATTGATATCATGCATTGTAAGACATTTTCTAGAGAGAGAAATATTATTCTTGAGAGTTTTGGGTTGGAGCTTGCTCTAGGTGCAAAAATAGAGGGTAAGATCACTTCAACCTCCTCCTCCCTTGCTTCTATGGGTAACTAACTCCCTTTCTAAGGAGCTGATGAAGCCCTTCCTTGTAAGCATGTCTTAGTTTTGGGTTTAATTTGGGGAACGATGTATATATGTGGTAGTTTTGCAATCTTAAGCACTCATCTTGATGTAATGAAGCTTAATCTTTATAAATGATTATGTTGAAGCTATTGTCTTGTCTTAGATAATAATTTCTCATGATTGTATAGCTTGCATTTTTATAGTGACAATGAAAATGAGATTGTGAAATGGTTTTAATGGTATGTTGATGAAGAGGTTTGATAGTCCATAGCTTAGGGCCTTCCTTTGATGGATTATTCTTAGTTTTTAACTTCATGTGCTTTTATCATTTGCTTAAGGGTTTGATAATCTCTAGCTTAGTGAGCATATCTAATGCTACACCCTAGTTTAAGTAGTTCAAGCATGTAAAACTTTGATAGGTTATTCTTACCTCTTGATTTCATGAATTTCTTGAAGATAATGTAGCAACCATGTGTTGCTACATATCATGGCCACTTATATATGTTGTTTCCCCAAATTAATCATAAGCTAGCATGTATATAGGGTTGGTAGTTGATTCACTTTCCTAGTCCTCTCTACCTAAATTTATTTCCTCTTAATTCCCTTCAATTTAATGTTTTATGCAATCTTTAATTCCATGTTACCAAGTGACAAACCAAACAAAAACTCTACACCTCATTCCTTAAACTAAAAGCGATTTTACAATCTTAGTTGCCATAAACTAGCAATCCTTATGGTTCGACTTACTTGTACAATAGCCCTATTTTACAACGATTTGTGCTATTGAAAAGGGTTGATTATAAATTGCAATCGACACAAACCGACCAATTTTTGGTGCCGTTGCCGGGGAATTGCAAACGGTTTTGTAACCGAGGTTTAAAGATTAACTTTGGTTTGATTGTGAATATTGTGTCTTGTGAATATTTTCTTATTGGTTTTGGTGACATTGTGTTCTAAGTTTTCTTGTGAGATTCTAGGGACTCAAGGCTTGTCGAGGGAAAACTGAAAATATCATATAAGTCTAGAGGACTTCAGGTAAGTTTTTCGAAGTTCTAGTTTCAAAATTTTGAATATCTTGCATGTGGTTAAATTAGAGATATTTGATTGTGAAGCCCTTGTCGAGGCTGTTCCTGTTTTCCTGTCTTACAAAGCATCGATCCTTGTCGTGGCCATTTATTTTCTGTCTTGTTGATAATTGAGGAGAAAGGGAACATTGTATGTGGATGTTATGGTGAAGAAGTGTTATACTTGTTATGAAGTGTGTTGTTGATGGTTGGCCGTATGTCATTATCTTTACCAACTCTTGAATCTCCCATTGACATAAATTCGCTTGAAATGACTCTTAGAAGAAACCTTAGGGAATCTGCAAACATAAGAGGAATTGAACTTGAATTTAATACAACGGCCGGTAATGAAGAAAATGTTGGGAGTAAGGGAATTAATAATAATAGGGCCGAAATTCCAAATGTGGCACCTATGACTCTTAGGAACCATTTCATCCCTACCACTTATGCCTCTCCTTCTTGCATAGTGATTCCAAACATTGAGGCAGCCCAATATGAGATCAAATCTAGCACATTTTAAATACTACCATCCTTTCATGGCTTTGAAAATAAAGACCCCTATAAGTTTCTTGAAGAGTTCCTTGAAATCTGTTTTACCATCAAGTTGAGGGGCTTCCCTGAAAATGCTCTCTATTTGCATCTCTTCCCATTCGCCTTAAAAGATAGGGCAAAATATTGGTTGAACTCCCTTACTCCAAATTCCATCACTACATGGGCTCAATTGCAACAAGAATTCTTAAAAAAATACTATCCTGTGAGTAAGACCAACCAAATAAGGCGTTCTATTCTTAGCTTTGCACAAATCGATGGGGAACAACTCCATGAGACTTGGGAAAGACTTCAAGACCTCCTTAGGAAATGTCCGCACTATATAATTCCAAAATGGCAATTGGTGCAAGCTTTCTATGCTAGTTTAACTGACCCACATAAACTCATGGTTGACTCATCATGTGGAGGGATGTTTATGTCTAAGAATACGGATGAGGCTTGGACCTTACTTGAGAATTTGAGTGAAAACTCATTACAACATAATTCTCATAGGGCTCCAACTTCAACCAATGCAAAGAACACCAATCTATGTCAACCAAAGACACTGAGGGAAAAATCTTCTCAAGTGGGTGCCATAGCTTACAAATTCTATCAATTAATAGCACCAAATCTCTCTCCTTCCTTATTTCAAAATTTGGCAAGTGTGGTGTATGCATCACGTACTAGCCCATTTCATCTCTCGAAAGATTGCCCCACACCGAAGCAATTTCCTAGTAACAATCAAGAGCAAGCAATTGCTATGTTTTCCAGGCCCAGAAATAATCCTTACTCCAATACCTATAATCCGGGATGGAGAATGATGAGCGCTGAAAAGTGCGTATTTAAACCTCTTAAGCTTAGGTATTCTAGAACCTTTATCTATCTTATTTTCCCGTTTTATATTGATTTCGTGTTATTTTCATTTTCAGGTACTTATCCCCAAAATAAGCTAACTCAGCCAAATAAGAGCAGAAATGAAGCAATTCTGGGATGAATCAAAGAAAGGAGCAAAGTAGAGTAAAATGAAGCAAAGGGTGGAATTTCAACAACTTCGATCGATCTCAATAAAAGTTCGATCGATCTAACTTTCATCGATCTCAACACTTCAAGATAGATCCAGGCCATGATGTCATCTTCAAAGATACCACAAGTTCGATCGATCCAACATCATTATCTGATCGAACGAATCTTCTTGTCCTTATCCACATGCCAGATCTTATCCAGTTGTACCACCCTACCAACCACTTTTGTCCTTTTCCCAAAAATATCTTCAAAATATCTCAGATTTGTTTTTATCCAAAAAGGTGCCGCCATTGAGGATCGATCCAACTTCAATTCGATAGATCTCAGCCATATTCGATCGATCTTACCACAAGTTCGAACTTCCCAAATCCCGAGAAAAATCCAAATTCCAGCTCATTAAAAGTTGTCTCATAACCAAACATTAGAGGATTATTGGTGTACGAGCCCAGCTCATTTGGGGTGATTTTTGACCTACCTATATAAGGAATACGAGCCACTTTTACATACACACATACTTAGAGAAGATAATACTTAGTGAGGAAGAAAAGGAGAGGATGAGGCTAGAGACACCATTGGAGACTCTTCATCAACCAAGGAGCAGATTTCTTCCATGGAGCTTGCCCTTGAGGGTTGGAGGGCATCATCTATGAGTGGCTAGACATCCTCTTGGGGCTAGAGTTAGCCCTAAGCATGCTTTCTACTTCTTGATTTATGTATTTTTGAGGGGATTTGTATTGTGATTCATGTCTTGACACTTATATATATAGATAGATAGATCTTGTTTATTCAATGATTTATGTAGTTTAATGCTTCCAATTGATCATTTCATTCTATCCATATGTCTATGTATGCTAGAATAGATGTTCATGTGTCTGTCTCTATTTCTTGTGTTATTGATGCATGTCTATGTGTATTGATGCTATACAAAGCTGTTTCTATCTGTTGTGTTTTCATTTCTGTATATATCATATACTATTTCTTATTACTAACTACAATTGCAAGTGTTCTTCCTTTTTGCAAGCCATGACTATGTACAAGACCACGGTTAACCGGACATATGACTGCCGGGTGAGGCAGAGGATAGAGGAGCCTAAAGAGCCCAAAGAGCCAGCTCCTGCCCAGTCCGAGCCTTTCTCCTTTTCTTCCTCCTAGGCTTCTTCTTTATCTCAGGAAGGTGAGCCCAGTTTACCCGAGGCTTGTTCGGTTGTTCTACCAGAACCTTCAGCCAGCTCCGAGTAACTTGGCCAAGTTGCAGACTACCATCAATGGGTATCTCATCCTCATTACTGTTGAGACTCTAGTGACAGCTTCTCATTGCCCACATACCTATCCACCAGGCATTGATTATCTGATTTTATGGAGGCCATCATTTGCAGATATGGCCATAGCTCTTCATGGCACCATTACTGTCGTCGACACTTATGCCACATGGCCTTATTTGCCTGACAGCATGTGATTCTTTGATTCAGTTTTATACCAAAATGCTTTTATGGCAGGGCACAAGATTCAAAGGCGGGCAGATTTTCTAGCAGCTTTATATGCCATCTACATAGGGCATTGGTTCTTAGTTCCTACACTCTACTGGAGTGTTATGATGAAGTTGTAGATCGATTACATCAGCAAGTGCAATCCAAAGTGGCCCAAGTTCCTTCCCTATGCCCATTTGATTACACAGATCCTCTGGGACTAGCACTATCCTTTTGACCCGGAGGAGGCTATTGAGCCTGGGGTGTGCCACTACATGAAGAAAGACTGGAATAAGAGCTATAACGCTCTTATTAAGAGTCTGGAGGTAGAGGCAGCACAGGCGGTAGAAGACATTGAGGCTGAGGAGGAAGCAGCAGCAGCAGCAGAGGCACCGGCAGTAGAGAGAGCTCGTATGGATATTGACCTAGAGCAGGAGCCTCTAGTAGAGCAGAGCCATCATTCGCAGAGCCAGGATGGGCATCAGTCTCCTGATGACTCCACATTGCCACATCAGGATGATCTAGTCATTCTTGACACTCAGGCTCAGACACACAGCTTATGGAAGCATCTCCAGACATTGGAGGAAGCAGTCATTTCCCTCAGAGTAGATGTGACCATTCTCCGCACGGATATCATGACTGCACTATAGGATATTTCTAGATATATCCGGGGTTCACGCCCTGCCAGACTATCCCCATCTTCCTGACCTCTCTCTCTCTTTATCATATTTATGCTTATGTTTTTAGACTGATACTTTAATACTGTTGTTCCATTTTTGCAGCCAGTCTGTTGGCCCGATACTGTGATGTACCTTATACTATTTTTTTTATTATTCATGATATTTTGGATGTTTCGATCTTATATTGATATATCTGTTGCTGATTGAATCCATTATCAGGTGCATCCCAGTGACTTCAGTGAGAGAGTGCAACCCATATTTTTCAAGACTGCCCTTATTCTTCTCTCTTTATTTCATTTATTATCCCACTTCCACTTGCATGCCCACTGTGCACCATTATTATCCCATTTGTTATTTGATGAGGTTTTATTCCAGTACCATTTTTTTAGGACCACAGTTAATCCTAAGTTTGGGGGGTTATACCACTTACTTCGGATACTTGTGTCCCGACCATTCATTGTCATAGCTACACTGGTATACTATTTCCTTTTCATTTCGTTCTCTTTGCACATTAAGGACATTGTGCCATTTAAGTTTGGGGGTAATGTGTGCTTTTTGCATTCAATTCAAGATTTTGAGCATGATTTATGTATATGAGGGATTTTCTATGAGTGGTCCATGACTAACTATGATTTTGATCTTTTGAGGACTATATTGCTTAGAATTTAAAATTGCTTGACTTGAGAGTCCAATACTCCTTTCATGCTTTATGAATGCCATTTAGGAGTACATCATCTTGATTTTTTTATTGTTTTGAGATTCACTCTAGGATTCTACACTAGCATAGGCGCACACTAGCATTCATTTATGGGGTATAGGCTTTTTTGATTATTGATTTGGTTATATCCCAATTGAGATAGTAGTGCATTGAAAGCTTTCATTCTTGATAAAGGTGGATAACAAACCCTTTTCACTAAGTAGCCAGGATTCTAGTCTCATCAAGCACTGAATTTCTTGCGCCGAAAGGTGGAAGGCCCAAACTCTAGGTTAATAATTAATAAAATAAAAAAAAAAAAAAAAAAAAGTTGCAAAAGCAAATAAAAAAGTGAGGACTTCTCCCCAAATGTGAGAAGTGCCCACCAAAACTACCGCTTCATATCCTGATACATCTTGTCTCCTCCTAGATGAATAGAAAACTCAGACCTGTGAGTCTCAGTCAATACATCCTTCCTTAAATCATCAACAAAAGGTACTACTAAATGCCCTTTGTACCTTAAGCCTCCATCAGTCCCAACATAGTAAAATGGAATCTTTCCAGAAGTTATCTCTGTAACTTTATCAATACACTGTTGATCCGTGAGTTGTGCCTTTAGAACCTTGTGAATGATAAAAGGTGTAACTACTATGCATGCCATAAAAGCATCAGTCAACTCATCAACTATCTTCAAAGTATCCCACTCAGTGGCAAATAATACAGAAAGACTCATATAGGTTCGGCGACTGAGTGCATCTGCTACCACATTCGCTTTCCTTGGATGATATTGTATAGAGAAATGATAGTCTTTTACAAACTCTAACCACCTGCATTGTCTCATATTCAGCTCCCTCTGAGTGAATAAATACTGCAGACTCTTGTGATCACTGAATAATTTGAAGGACTCTCCCAACAGATAATGCCTTCAAATGCGTAAGGCAAAGACCGCAGCTGCCAACTCTAAATCGTGCGTCGGATAATTAAGCTCGTGAGGCTTAAGCTTAAGAGAATCATACAAAATTGGTCATTCCTCCTACATCAAAACACACCTAAGACCTTACAAAGAAGCATCTGTATAAATTAGATACTCTGTCGTGCTCTGTGGAATAGACAGAATAGGTGCAGAAGTCAACTTGCTCTTCAATTCATCAAAAACTTTCTGACAGTGTTCATCCCATATGAACCGTACACTCTTCTTAGTCAGATAAGTGAGTGGTCCTGTTATCTTTGAGAACCACTGAATGAATCTATGATAATATCCTGCTAATCCTAGAAAACTCTGAATCTCCGAAGGTGTAATAGGCTGTCCCCGCTCTACCACTGTTGAGACCTTGGCTGGATCCACTGCTATCCCCTTCTCTGACACTACGTGACCCATAAACTTTACTTCTCGCTACCAAAATTCACATTTCTCGAACTTGGCATACAACTAGTGTTCACGAAGCGCTTCACTATTGTCAAATTGAGAGAGAGTGGTTCAAGAAGCCTTTAGTCAAATTTAAATTTATAAACCACTACAATTACTACTACTAATGTAGCATAAAGAGTAGGGATCGTCCCAAGGGACTACAAGCGTATTTTTGAATCAAATTCAGATTAGTAGGTTGAATGATTAAAGAGAAGGTTGGTTGGTTTAATTAAATTACAATTGGATTGAAATCATGTAATGTAAACAAGCTAAAATATGATTAAGGTGAGAAAATAGGAGAGAGGTATTAAGACATTGGAATTACCGTTAAGCTCTTCTTCTAAACCACTAGTCTTTAACAAATTTAGGGAAATTAAATGTTGTAAACCAAGCGTGTTCTAACAATTGAAACAATGAGCATGGATGACTAAACAAGTGTGAATTGTCTAGTTAGGCTAGTGTGTAGCATAACCCATCAAGTGAAGACATTAACCATTCAATAAACCCACAATTGTAGCACACAACAATCTAGAGAAATGTACATCATGTGACAACAAGCATGAATCATCAAATACAAGCATGGATTGTTTACCTATCTAGGAATTTAAATGCAATTACACTACAATCCATCAAGCATAAGTATAACCCATCAAATCAATCACAAGTGCAACCAATAAGCACTATGCATGACCATCACTAGATTCACAATTCCAACACACATAGACATGCATCAAATTTATAGAATCTAATGCAAAGACATTACCATTCATTTCATCACACAGACATGTAATTAAATTGGAAGATTAATTGGAAGATTGAATCATGAAAATCATAAGATTTATTAAATCACAAAGTCGTCAAAACATTATTTACAACAAAAATCCCCAAATAGGTCAATGAACTAGAGTTTAGAAAGTAAGCCTAAGGGCTTTTCCAAGCCCCAAGAGGAGGATTTAGCCACTCATGGATGTTATCTTGCAACCCTCAAGGGCTATTTTCATGGTTGATTTCATCTTCTTGCTCCTTTATTGCCTCTTCTCTTGCTCCAAAAACCCTAATATAGAGAGAAAAACTATGCCTAAAACTATATAAAAGTTGAGAGCAAACTTGGAACAAAAGTTGGAACAAAACATCAAAACCTAACAAAATGGTTCAATTTCATTTAAATACAAGCTTCTTTGTGTAGGCAACAAGTCAAAAAATAGCCATTTCATTGGTCTAATCCAGCAGCCAAAAGTTAAGTGGAATTCAGGCGCACTCAGAAATTAAATAGCTTACTGCCAACAGGATTTTGATCGATCAAAAGAGGCTTCGATGGATCGAGATAATCTTCAATCGATTATGAATGACGTGACATGCTTATCTTGTGTGATACCCCTCGATTCTAGAGCCACGGGTGATCAAATCCGAGCACAGATCCGAGTGATACCAAACAATTAATATGTAAACAAGTAAAAATACAAAAGAATTAAAAATAAAATGACAAGCTGAAAAGAATTCTAAATACGAAAATCCTCCAAAAAGTTAATTAATATATTTTAGTCTTTCCAATCCGTATAACTCAGGAATCCATCCAGTGGACCCCTAATAATTCTAAACGAAAATAAATTACAGAACCAGCATCCAGACTATAATATTGAAGGAAGTCCTACATAGTCAGAAGAGTGAGTAACTGTATCTGCTTCATCACGATCAAGCTCTAAGCCTAGTACTGACGAACACCTGAAAAATAAAAGTGGGTCAGGCCTACACGCAAGTTCCATTCTACTACAATCCATACATAAACCCGATACGCAGATACATCCTATACAACTCGGCAATAACTAAAATAGTCCATATATATATAGATACACACTATGGGATGCTTACTAGCCTATAATGTAGTTCAGCCTGCATAGAAGGAAATATGTAAATCCCACTTTCTAGTGGCCACGTGCATCTCCTATCAGAGAACATCAGCAATATCTAGTTACCTATCCTTTGCGATATACACACCCTAACCATGATCCTGAAACTCAAGCTCATATCACAGTACCATAAGTATATATATAAATCCTTCCTAATACAGAAAAAATAAAACAAACATCCGTTATGTCGTTCAACTGTTTTAGTTGACAGGGCATGCATCTATGTAGGATTTAACTATTTTAGTTAATCCATTCCGTATGTATGAAGAGGTAGGACTTAGCGTTTTGATCTAATCCATCTCCGATACACCACCGTTCCATACCGGTGCATATAATGCATATGATCCATAAATGATGCACACTCAAATGAACATCAAGAACATCCAGCACCCAACATAATAGAAATCATATATAGATAAGGTCCTATCATGCATCCAGTATATGATTATAACCATAAAACTTCCGTTTAAATTGCTAAAGTATTGATAAACAATTTAAACCATCCATATCCATCCAATTGACAAAACATAAATTATAACAGTTCATCAATTTACATTTATAACATGATACAATGATTATCAGAATTATAAATTGAGCACATTATACTAGAATTCCCAAACGATACTTTCATACTAGTTCATTTAAATTACTAAAACAACGACTAGTAATTAAATCATCCTCAATCCTTGACGGCTTGCAATTTAACATTTACATCATATGACGTCCATTTAATCCTCAATCTTAAAACCTGTGCATGATATAATGACACTCAGAAGTCCAAACTGCACAGTATATAAAACCCTAATGGCATTTTATACTAATCCATTTAAATTGGTTAAAAACACAACCAGCAAGTAAAACCTCATTAACTCCTGACAGCATGTAACTTAGTATCTAAAACTCATGATGTCTATAACCATATCCTAAACCAACCCTTCTGGCCTTCATTAAATTATATATATCATTGATACAACATCCTATAAATAATTTCTTACAAGTTCATTTAAGTTGCTAAAATAACTAACCAATTAAACCTTCATCCTTCCCTGACAGCATGCCCATTAAATGTTTGTATTTCATTATGTCTCCTACGATTAGCACACCATCCTATACTAACTATTTTAAGGGTTTAGCAGGTTAATTTTAAACATTTAAAACCTCCCATAAATTTCCAGAAATTCCATTTAAGCCCTTGGAATCAAAAAATTATCAGAAAACACCCCGTAGGGGTATTTTGGCAAGGGAGCTGGCTCCCCCTTCATGGGAGCCGGTTCTTAGGCTTCCAGAGCTGGCTCTCCCACATAGAGATCCGGCTCTCTCATCTAAGGAGCCAGCTCCCTCCCTTAGGAAGCTGGCTCTCTCATCTAGGGAGCCGGCTCCCTCCCTTAGGGAGCCGGCTCTCTCCCTGAGAGCCCCTCTCCGTCTCCTCTGTTTGTCTTCTTCGCTTCCGGCGAAATTCAACCCTCTGTTCCAAATTTTTTTAAAGTTCTTAGGGTTCAATTTAAGTTCTTATAGTCCTAGAAACTCCTCACATTCTAGTATGAATTAATTGAAAAAAATCTAAAACAAAAACAGTTTATGTAAGAAAACCGGCATCCGTTAATTAAACATACAAATAGTTTACAGTCTGATAACTTGTATCAAATTTCTGTTTTAAAGTTGAATTAATTCCCAGAGACCATATAGAATGCACAGAACACAAGTTTACAGGAATGAGATAGAATGAAACTTGCCTTTAGGTTTCGGTTTGAAACCTTTTAACGTCGTTTATCAACTCTCCGACGACTGTCAACTACCGGTAAACCTCCTACTGCTCGGTTTCAATCCCACAAACCATCCCTTCCTTCCTCCTTGGTATGTCCTTCAATCCACGGCTGAACTCCTAATTGGTTCTCACAGTTTCCTCTCAAGCTCTCCTCTGTTTTTCCCTCTCAAGCACTATTATGTGTATAGGGTTTTTCCAACCCTAGCAGACATATACTATTATATATATATAGGCATTTATTAACCCTACTCTTAACTCCAACCAAATTACATGTCGGCTACATAACCCTATAACATAAAAAAATAAAAAAAAATAAATAAAATAAAAAAATAAAAAAAAACCTAAACCTAAACTATATACGACACATACAACTTATAATCAATTAAGTTATACAAGCCACTTAAATAGCACACGTCAATTAAAACACCAATTAAATCAACTAAGTAAATTAAATAACAAATAAATAATTAATTTAGAATAATTACAATTAAACACATAGCCAGATAATCACATTTAAATGCAAATAAAACAAATAATCAGTTAATCAATTAAAATGCACATAAAATAATTAATTAAATTCTAATTATATCCTTTTAAAAATTAGGGGTATTACATCTTGACAACTGGCAACCTTATCTACTTAGATGGCGTTGACGTGGCACTATGATCGATCGTGAATAGCTTCGATCGATCGGAACTTGGTCGAACAATAAGGTGGCAGTCCTACCCCTTTGATAACATGGCTTCGAAGGATCGCAAACTTTCGAACGATCATGGATGAATCTTCGATTGATCGAGATTGGTCCAGGGCAAATTTTCAGACTTTTTTTGGACTCCAAAGAAGGCTTAATAGGTTATTTTTAGCCTATTTGAACCTTATTAACTTGAAATAGACAAAAACAAGAATTAGAACTAAAACGAGAAAGTAAGATAGACGAATAGACTAAAATACCCTAGCTGAGGTGCTAAAATGTGCAACATTTGAGCACTTATCAGTCTGCAACGCCGTACGAAGATGTCTAGCATGATTGTTCTCTAACTTAGAATAAATCAAAATATCATCAATGAATACGACGACAAACTGATCTAGATAAGCCTTGAAGACTTTGTTCATTAAATCCGTGAAGACAACTGGTGCATTAGTCAATCCAAAAGGCATGACACGAAACTCATAAGAATAATATCTAGTGAGAAATGTTGTCCAAGGAACATCCTGATCCCTAACCCAAAGTTGATGATATCCAGAACGTAAATCAATTTTAGAGAAATAAGTAGCTTTTTCAATTGATCGAAAAGATCATCAATCTTGGGTAAAGGATACTTGCTACAAATAGTAACCTTATTCAACTCCCTATAATCTATACATAGGCGAAGTGAACCATCTTTCTTTTTTCACAAACAAAACTGGCACTCCCTAGGGTGAAGTACTCCTACGAATAAAACCCTAAGTAAGTAATTGTTAAATTTGATCCCTCAACTCGTGCATCTCTACTAGTGCTATCATATATGGTGCCCTAGTAATAGGTGTAATGCCTGGTGTTAAGTTAATAACAAAGTCTGTCTCTCAACTAGGTGGCAATCTTGGAATTTCTTGAAAAATATCTGAAAATTCCTATACAATTGGTATGCTATCCAGTGATACAGTAATCTCCACCTCAGTTTCCTCTTCAATGTAAAACAAATACGTGCTGGAAACCCCGTTAGAACGTGGCATAGTGACAATAAACATTTCCTAACTAGGTATAATGAATACAATAGACCTATCATAACAATTAACTTAGGCATGATAGTGAGATAACCAATCCATCTCAAGTATCACGTCATAAGAATGCATATCTAAGACCAATAGATTGGCTAGAGATCTAAGTCTACCAATATCTAATGTCAGAGGCCCATCACTCTCATATACAATAGCGGTATCGCCTAAAGGTGTAAAAATACTATGAGGTATATCGCATTTCTTTGTTGTCATACCAGATAATGCAACAATAGAACTAGACACGAATGAATGTGTAGAACCCATATCAAATAAAACATGACCAGAACTACCATGTATAGGAAATATACCCTCAATAGCCTTAGGTGCCTGAATATCCTGTGGTACGGGGTTATACACCCTGCATAATGCAATTGTAACGGTGGTGCTGGTAAAGCCAGGAATGTTTGTCCTTGAATACACAGAATTGTGGAGCGGGTAAAGAAAATAGCGCCCTCTGTCCCGGCTGCACATGCTATCTTTGTCCAGTTTTAGGATACCACTTAAAAGTATGTCTAGGCTCTCCACAAGTATAGCAACTCCCCTTGAAAGTGCCGAATGGTCTCCTCTGTTGGTTAGCCTGTGGCTGACCCTGGCCTACCTGTGGTCCCCCATTCTGCTGCCTTTGAATAGGTGTCCCATTCCTCTGAGCATCCGAACCACCCTTATGCTTCTTCCAAGACTATTGTCCCTGGAATCTACCTTTATCATTTTGTCGATGCCCATTATCATTCCTTTTCTCAGCTGGCTGATTAGCAGAGTCTCTGCCCCCACTTCTCACTCCTAGTCTGTCTGAAATTCACATTCAGCTGATAAAGCTGCAAAGCGGCGTCCACCACCTGAGCATAAGTAGTGTAGGCTGGACTACCTATAATAGATCACTTAATAGACCACATCAGTCTATTAACAAAACCAGTACGTTTCTTCTCCTCGATATCCACCTCCTTTGGAACAAATAGAGATAAGCGTGTAAATTGTTGCTCATACTTTACTACTATCATAATCCCCTGCTCTAGGTTAAGAAACTCCCTATTTATAGCTGTCCTAATCGTATATGGAAAGTACTTCTCATTAAAGCAAGCACTGAACTGATCATAAGTCAATAAAGTCCTCTCCTTTGTGGAAGTAACTGACTCCCACCACTAGAGTGCATCCCCAACAAGCTTGGAGGTAGCAAGCATCTGCTTCTGAACCTCTGTACACTCAATTATGCAAAGATGACGCTCAATGTTCTTCTTCCACTGATGAGTTAATTTCACATCGGTGGAGCCTGAGAACTCAGGTGGGCTCCCCTTTGTGAAAGAACTCCTAACCTTTTCCCAAGGACTTATCTGAACCACTAGTGCTGGTATAGGTGTCTGTTGAATCTATGGTTGATTCCAAAGTACAGCTATCACACCTACTTCTATAGCCCGAGCAATAAGGTCAACTATCTGAGAAGGATACTCTGGATCCCTGCCCCGATTATAGCCCTGATCCTGAGACTCTTGAGTCTGCTGTACCTTCTCTTACTCGATATGCAACAGATCATCCTCCTCATGAAACCTAGGCAGTTGTTGCTCTTTCGTAACTCATTGACGTTGTAGGAAATCCCGTTGTCTATGTGCCGCTCCATTTCGCTGCCTATTTCTCTGATTGTCCCATCATCTTCTGACGTTAACCATTTTGTTAATATAGAAAGATTGACATTTATACGATTTAAGCAGACCGTAAATGAATACAATGAATCCTAAACTTAGGCTCTAAACAAAAGAATATGCTACACAGAAGTCAAATAACGATATATCCTTAGAGACACTTGAACCTAGAGTGCTCTGATACCAACTGTGATACCCCTCGATTCTAGAGCCACAGGTGATCAAGTCTAAGCACAGAATCGAAGTATATCCAAACAATTAGGTAATTTAATAAGCATAGAATACAAAATGAATTAAGAATAAAGAATAAAAGCTAAAAGAAAACTAAATTATAATTCCCTATTAATTAATTCAATAATAAATCCTCCAATAAACCATATTCGCTGATACCAGTAATTAATTAAAATTACAACTTGGGAATCCATCATGCGGACCCCTAATCCAAAACCCAACTGAAAAACAAATAAAGAAATCCCATACTAAAACATAAAGAAGAAATCCTACGTAGAGTCGGAGGAGTGAAAAGACTGTCTCTACTCAGTATGAACAAACTCAAAGACTGGAACTAACGAACACCTGAAAGATAATGGTGGGTCAAGTCCATAAATAAATTCTAATCTACTACATTCCAAACAGAGACTCAAAACTTAGATACAGCAATAACTAAATAGTCCGTACATATATATATATATATATATATATATATATATATATATATATATACACATGATGAGCACTGAATATTGCATATTAGAGCCCCTAAATATACGTATGTTAAGACCTAAAGTGATACATATATCCTATTTTATACTGATTTATGTTTATTTTATGTTTTCAGGTGTTTTCCCAAAGAAGTAGTTCAAACCGGGCTTTTATGATGAAAAGAATGATAATGAAGTTTACCGCGTCATTGTCGGTCACCCGAAGCAAGCCGGGAGTCAAAATAGTGAATTTTGGAAGAGTTCAAGTTCAGAAGCTCGAGCCTCAGTTCTATGGCTTGAGCGCAATAGATAAAAACAGGAGCTCGAGACCAACCATAGGGTGCTCGAGCCTTTGCCTAAGAGCTCGAGCACATGATGTGTCAGAATTTGAAGAGTTGATCTAAGACCCAAGACCTCGTGCCAGACCTCAAGGGATCGAGCACTAACACTTAGAGATTGAGCCCACAGTCCCAGAGCTCGAACCCAGCACCTTGGGATCGAGCACCATGAATGAGGGATTTAGCACCATCAATAAAAAGACATTTCGGACAAATTTTGCTCCCAAAGCTCGAGCACAACTACTCAAGGCTCGAGCATTGTTGAAAACTCTATACGTTTTTGTCTCGAAACTCTAAATTTGGCAAACTTAGTGGCTTAAGAAAGAAGACTAGAAGCCTGATGTTTTTTGTCTCTAATAGAAATCTTGAGATTCAAGCTCTAATAGGGTCAAAATCACGTTACAACATCAAAATGAGTTACTAACAGGTTAAGCTAGAGCCCTGACTCCAGAGCTCGAGCTCTGGCATCCTGGAGATTTAAAATACATGCGGGAATTCTTCCCACTGATCATGTAGATGCCGAAGTTGGAAATGATAGAGACCTTCCAGCAGGAGATATTGAGGAGGAGGAGGATGATGATGACGATGAGGCCACAGAGGACGAGATGGATACCTCTGATGGCCAGGCACTACCGAGGAGGAGGCCAGTCCTGCTA
The DNA here is from genome assembly GCF_030987335.1 of Cornus florida. NCBI lineage: Eukaryota > Viridiplantae > Streptophyta > Magnoliopsida > Cornales > Cornaceae > Cornus > Cornus florida. Next base: position 41,129,032 of record NW_026775577.1, on the reverse strand, counting down.
GCACAACCTGAGAGTTTTTCTAAGGCTGAGATTAGAGAGTTACACTCCAAAGTGGTAGAGTTGCAGGATGGACAGATGTTGCTGCGAGAGATGCTGACTGAGCAGCAGAGCATTCTTGCTGAGCTATTACGCCACATTTCATCTGCCGCCTCTACTTCTATAGACCCTCCCCCACCTCATATTGATTAGCTGTCTAGGGTTTTTCTATATATATATATATATATATTTATAGATAGGCATCTTTTGTTGACTAGGGCAGTATTTTTTATATATTTCATTCTATATACTGTATTTATGCCCTGAGTATGTTATTCAAAGCATTGTACTGATCATGATTATTTATAACATGTTTTTTGCCTATCCTATACTTATGTTGATATTGGTGCAATATGTTGATATTTCTCTATTATTACTCCATATACTTGATACTCTGATGTGTGTTAGAGTTCATTGATTTTGTCAGGTACTAAGGACCAAGTTTGGGGGGTGACTTCTCTATTTTGCCCTTCTGTGCTTCATTTTGGTATACATTTGCTGGTCAGGTATAGTATGGTAATATCCTTCTAACTCTACTTTGTTTTCACACATTGAGGACAATGTGCACACTAAGTTTAAGGGTAAGGGGAAATTTAATTTTTGATGATATATTAAACACAAGGTCCTGAATTTTTAATGTTACAAGCATGATTTTGAGTCTGTTGATTATTATGAATTCTTTATGTAGTCTAATGTTGGTTAGAGATGGTCAGTATGACAAAGTGATGTTGAAAAGGAATTCTTGAAAAAAATTTAAATCAGTTAGTGGCTTGTGGTCCACTTTGTTTAGATGATTATTGTTTGATGATTTTGATCTCTGAAATACTCCAGTTTACACATATTCACTCTTGTATGAATTCTCTGGGGTATAAACTGGAAGTCTTATTTTATTTTGAGTTAAACTGAGATGCGTAGGTGAATTTGATGATTTTGATAACCAAGGCATATAAAAAATAAAGAAAGGTAAGAAAAGCTATGTATGCAATAAATGAAAAAAAATTCTTCACCAATGTGAAAAAAAAAAAAAAAAAAAAAAGAATGGGAAATGAAGAAAAGAAGTAGAAAATGGTCAAGTTCAGGTCTGTACCTACATTGTTTGAGCAATTAAGTCCTTAGGGGTGTGTTTTGACACCTAATACCCTAAAAATATTTAGTTTGGGAGTCATTAGCTGAAAGCTTGTTACAAAAGAGGTTTAGGCTGCCTAGATTACTTAAACAATTAGGTCCAGAGGGGTGCTTTATCACTTCATACCCTAAAACCATCTGGTTTGGAAGTCATTGGCCAAAAGTTCGTTACATGGGTGATTTAAAAAGCTTAATAGACCTAAACATTGCACAGTATCCTTTTCGAAAAATGCATACCTATAGAAAAAAAAAAATAAGAATGCCTTGGGAATTGGAATTTGAAAAGTTTGCTTGTAAGTTGAGGGATAGAAAGGAATAAATGCAAGTATGGATAGCAAGCCACATGTTTGACTGTGAGTTCACTTTTAAAGAGTTTTGGAGACTGAGATTATTGAATAAATGATTAAACTGACATATGGGGACCATGGCTGCTAAATTGAAATTGGAAATTGAAAGTTTTTCTGATTAATATAATTAGTTATACTTGCTATATTTGATTAATTGATGAACTACAGGGATGTCTTGATTTGAAAACAGGCTTGAATGAGCTTATTGTGCAATTAAGGCACTGTCAGAGATGTTTGTAGGTACCATCATTGGAAACCCTCACGAGACTACAACTCGTCCACTAGGGGTAACCTATGGGTTTAAAGGCTTGTTGCATAGGCTAAATACAACCGTGATTCCCACAAAAGCGGCTTCTTAGTTTTGTATTGCTAAGGGACTAGCAATATGTACTTTCCCAGAGAAATTATTAAAACCTGGGCTTTGTGATGAAAAGACTGATATCAAAGCTTACAGAGTCATTGCTGGTAATTCAAAGCAAACCGAGAGCTTAAATGGTGAAGTTTAGAAGAATTCAAGTACAAAGCTCGAGCCTAAGTTCTGAGGCTCGAGCCCAACAAGAAAAAGAAGAAAAATCAACAAGACATTAAAGCTCGAGCCTTGTACCTCCAGAGCTCAAGCCCTACATAGTGGTGCTCGAGCCTTACCTAAGGGTGCTCAAGCCTTTGCCTTCAAGCTCGAGTGTGAGGCGTCAGAATTTGAAGAGTTGATTTTAAAGAAAACCAAGCTCCCAGGGCCTCGTGCTAAACCTCAAAGATCGAGCACTATCACTCACAGCTCAAGCCTTAAGCCCCTAAAGCTCGAACTTTATACCTAAAGCTCGAGCCCTATGAAGCTAGGATCGAGCAATGTTAAAAGAAGAAAACCGTAAATACTCTAAGTGTTAATGGAAAAGACGCTTCAAAAAATAGTTGAAGAAATTTGACTAATTACAAAAGTGAAGATTCAGCACCATCCTTTAAAGCTTGAGCCATATTTCAAGAAAGCTCGAGCTTTACTCCCAAAGCTCGAGCTTGAGCACAATAGCTCGAGCTCTACTCCTTAAGCTCGAGCCTTCCAAGAAAAATTGGATTTATAAGTTATGGGGATTATTCTTTTCTAAGTCTTATTTCACTCCAGATGGGCCAGAAGACCTAAAAGCCACCAAATCCTTATTTCCTCTATAAATTAAGGCACAGGCCTTGATAGAAGACATTCATTATTCTCATATTATTGAGAAAGCTGATATTATGGTGGTGGCTCTTAGGGTTTCCAGAACCTTAGAATGTGAAGATCCTAAGAAGAGAAGTGTCATCCGTGACGATGAAGACGACAACAACACAGATGATATTTTACATCGTCATAAGTAGCTAATTCCTCTCTTAGGGCACTGATGTAACCCGATCGAAGTACTATGGTTTGATTGTTTTAACTCTAGAATATTTTTAATATATTATATTTCTAATTATATGATTATGAGCAATTGAGACAACTCAATTGGATTTCAAAGTTTTAAATAGTTTCTGAAAAGTTATTACCTTGGCTTAGATATAACTATTCTTAGACTATTCTCACCCCATTCTTATTGGACGGTATCTGACGGAACCCTACCAGACATAAGAATGGAAATCATGTAATGGTGTTCCAATGTTTTTTATAAATGAATGTTTTCATAATCTACATTTAGGAAAGATGGATTGTTTGCAAAATTAGTTAAAGTAGGTAGGTGGGTAGTCCATGCTAACCACAGATAGGTTATAGTTAACTGCATTTTATAAAACATCTTTCTTTAAAAACTGAATTGAATGAATGTTATTGAGTTCAATTCATTTGAAATATAAATTGTTAAATCCCCAGAGTTAAATAGTTAACCATAGTATGAAGGTTGTGGTCAAGTCAAAGCCCTAAGACTTTTCTCTCTCTGATTTTTTTTTTAGTTTAAATTTAGTTTTATTTTATTTTATGTTCGTGACAACCAATTAATCGATCAATTCAACCAGTTACCTGTAAACCAATAAATAAATAAATTAGATTAGTTAAGAACAAAGCAAAGAACACTCATCTCCCTGTCGGATCGACACCCTCTATATAGTACTATCCTACAAAGATTTGTACTATTGCGAGTGGTAATAAACTGAACACATCAATTTTTGGCGTCGTTGCCGGGAATCCTAGGATAAAATAGTTGGGAATGATTTCTCAACCAACTCATCAATAACATCAAGGAAGAAGCATTCACTATCATGGTAGGGATGATGAATAGCATCGAAGATATTTAACTTGACTTTCGTATTCCTAAAAGATAAATCCATGGCTCCAATCATACAGTTAATGCAAGCATTTCTTGTGGCTAGAAAAGGACACCCAAGAATAACTGGAATATACTTTTTGGAATCGTGGACTGGTTCTGTATCAAGAACTAAGAAATTAACCGGAAAATAGAACTTGTCCACTTTTATGAGTACATCTTCAACAATACCTCGTGGTTGTCTGATAGAACGGTTAGCAAGCTGTAAAACAACCAACGTTGGTTTTAATTCTCCTAAGCCTAACTTCTCATACACTGAGTAAAGAATAAGAGTCACACTTGCTCTAAGATCAAGAAATAATCGCTTTATCATATTGTTTCCAATGATGCAAGAAATTGTAAGAGCACCAGGATCTTTAACCTTTAGAGGAGTGTTATACTTAAGAATAGTACTAACTTGCTCGGTGAGACAAATTTTCTTAGGAACTTGGCTTTTAGATTTTTTCTTAAGAGTGCACAAGTCCTTTAGAAATTTAGAGTAGGCTGGAATTTGCTTCATAGTATCAAGCAGAGGAAGATTGATTTTGACCTGTTTAAAAACCTCCATCATATCTTAAATTTTCTCCCCTTACTTACCAAAGGAGGAAGGTTCCTTGAGACGTTCAGGATAAGGCGCTCTAGGCTTATAAACTATCTCAAGGTTGGGACTAGATGAAGAAATGACTCCACCTTTAACTCCTGTTGTGGTTTGTGGAATAGAGTTTGAGGAAACATATATCCCTAGGATGTGGATTATGGATGATAGGATCAATGGGAACCCTAAGCCTCTCTTTTTCTTCCTGTCCTTTTTCAACTTGATTATCAACCACTTTACTACTCCTCAATGTAGTGATAGCCTGAACTTGCTTATAATGAATACCTGAGGAATTGGTTTCATCAATCATTTAAGTTTGCCTTTTCGGGTTGGCTACTGGCTGACTAGACAGCTTTCCATCCTCTTTTCTAGATAGAGTACTCGTTATTTGCCCAACTTGTGCCTCTAGCTTTGTTATGGCTTGCGAATGTGAATTAAGAAGTTGGGTATTAGCTTTAAGATCAACAAGAGCATTGAGTACTTGATCCTCAAAAGTAGAATTTCTAGGAGGAAGTGGAAAATTAGGAGTTTGACTGGGTTGATTCCTAAACTGAGGTGGACGGTAAATGGTAGATTGATTGAAAGAATTATTTTATGGCAGAGGGTTGGATGAATTTTGGTATTGTCCCTTTGATTGTGTAACAATGGCTCCTTAAATTTGATTACGCCATAATAGATTTGGATGATCTCTCCAACCAGGATTATATGTATAAGCATATGGATTATAAGCTGGTCTGAAGAATGCAGCATTCACTTGCTCCTGTGGGATCTCAGATGATTGTCCCATCATAGGGCAAGTGTCAGCAAAATGGGAAGGATCAGCACAGATTGAACAAACTTCTTTTGGCAAGGAAGTTTGTGGATTAGCAATAGGAACATAGCCAGATTATAAGACTTGGTAAAACCTACAGCTCAACGCTTCTATTTGAGCGGCTAACTCACTAATTTTTTCTACCTCATAGAGTTTTTTAACCTTATGAATTCTAGGTGAAGACCTAGACCTAGAGGAAGAAGCATGTTGCATTGAATTTTTACTTAGGGCCTCAAACAGTTCCCAAGCATCAGCCGGACTCTTACAAAGAAAAGCTTCATTACTGGATGTATCAACTATGTTCCAATGAGAATTAGAAAGACCATCATAGAAAATCTATACTAAGTGCCATTTAACAAAATAATGGTATGGACACTTTCTCAGAAGATTATTATATCTTTCCCATGAATCATGGAACTGTTCCCCTGGGATTTAAGAAAATGCCATGATATCTCTTCTCATTTGTGAGGTTTTACCCACTGTGTAGTACTTTTTCAAGAACTCTGGTTGCAACATGTCCCATGTAGATATAGAATTCGATAGAAGGGACTGCAACCAAGTTCTTGCTTTATCCTTGAGAGAGAATTGGAAAAGTCGCATCCTGATTGAATTATTAGTACGACTGGTCAACTTGGTAGTTAAACACAATTCCAAAAATACATCCAAGTGCATATAAGGTTCTTCTGTTGCAAACCCATGGAAAATAGGAAGCATTTGGATCATAGCAGGCTTGATTTCATAATGGGGTGCATTAACATCAGGAAATACTAAGCATAAAGGAGAAGTGTATGTAGTTGGAATAAAATGATCCCTCAATTGTGCTTGTGGAGGAACAGGTGCTTATGGCACTTGTTCTCCATTACCCGGTGCATTACGGTCATCAGCCATGTTATTAGAGGAACTTTCTATTGAAATTAAATCCTTTTTAAGTTTTCTTAGTTAACTAAGAGTTCTCTCTATTTCAGGATCATGCACTAAAGGTTCTGACTAAGTATAACGAGTTAACATACACCAATTCCACTAACCATAATAGAAACTGATCGAGAAAAATAAACCTAACCTACCTTAACCTAACAATAGAGGCAACTAAGTGTTGACTAGCCGCCAGACCTCTTCGACTTTCGAACGATGATATTTCCATTAGATAAGAATGATAATATTTCATTATCAAGGATAATAAAAGATAATATGGTTCAACAGGGTAAGGATAACCTTGGCGCAATTTGAGGAAGTCAAAGGAGTAAATCATATCCCCGACAAATCTGGTAACAAATGGATCTCCTCTAATCTCTCACAAGCAGATGATCAGGGAAACCTTAACCATCGACATCGGCAGGACCAATTTGATTCCAATCGACAGCCATAAATAGGGCACCAAGCAATTAAAGAAGGGACGGGTAAAAACCCCTAAAGAGAAATTACATAATTATTATGTGATACAATTACAAGTATTAACTTGATCATCGGAGGGTCCTCGGCTGGCACCCCACCGGTGCCATTCGAGGTGACGTCCCTTTATTTTGTAGGTAAACGCCATCGTTCCGAATCGCTAGGATTTTCACATCAACAGTTGGCACCGTCTGTGGGAATGATTAGTTCTCTAAAGAAATAATAATCCTGAAGCAACTTGGCTCGAATGGCAAATGAAAGTTTTCGATCATGGAAACCGTCCCAAAGTCATCAGTTGACAACAGGTTTCCATGTTCTTATATAAGGATGGGTCTCTACTTCATTATTACCCATCCATCATATTGGGGGCAAAACGGTGGGTTGCGTGATGCCACCCAGTGTACAATGACAATAATCAAAATTTGCCACGTCAACCCAGGCAGTCTAATGTGGTGTTTTCCATCTAGCGATGCTTGGTCCCCTCACTACTAAGGTTTGGTCGTCTAAGACCAAACTCTATCTTATATCTAGCAGAAGCTAACTACCAAGGCCTGATCATTGAAGACTAAGGCCTAGTCCTTATGTGCCTACATAAATGAGCAGGTTTCCACCCATCAAGAAGATCACTACCAATAAAAGGGTTTCTACCTACTAGTAAAGCCTCTACCACTGAGGATGTCTCTAGCAACGGAGTCTCATTACTCCGTCCGTTCATGAAATTAGGATGGCCTTCTACAGCCAAGAATGTATCAAGGCTTTCAGGTCCAAAGAGGTCAAATGTCCCTTAAGATCCCATGTCCAATGCGATCTGTATTCCCAAGAAGGTTCCTAAGTTAAGGGCAATCATTGGACCCAACGAGGTACTCGCCACCAAACCATCATCTGTCAGCCGTTGGGTACCACGCCCCCATCTACCAGGCATCAAGCCAATCGTTGGACACCAAGCCTCCACCTACCAGACGACAGTCGTCACCTCTCTTCCCTTGCAGGAATTGCTTATCGACTTCAGCTTATGCAAAATTTTGGATTGATAATCCATTGCAGGTTAATTTTCAATAATCATTTCTAACACAATCTAATATATTTAGACAACTGTAAATTGTTGCAGCACCAGGCACCCCGTCCACTGTATAAACATCTATAGAATGGGTCATCACCCAAGATCCCACCATCGGGGGCAGAATAGTGGATCATACGATATCAATCGTCGATCTACATATGATGACAATGTTTAGAAGATTGACATACCAACCTTGGTACATCGAGCTAGTCGGGTTTATAGTCTTTCTCCTTTAGCGACCCCTCGGGGGCACTAGTCGTCCAAAACCGGTGCCCAATCCTCTGAAACCATAACCTGGTAAGTTCTACACACTGGGAAGGACTCTAAGTCCAGTGAAGTTTCTACAATCAATGTTCTACCATGTCCAAGGTGGTCCCATGAGGTTTTTAACCATCAAGCACCAATGATGGTCTTTTCTACCAAGAACCAAGCTTAGTCACATGCACTTCAAATTTGACGGGTCACTACCACCATAGCCACAAAGCAAGGTAAACATAAAGGATAAGTCCATTAAACTGAAAAACTTTGACTTCCTTATTAAAGGGCAAGCATATAAAGCTTGGGCAAAATATCCCCTTATTAAAGGGGTGAGCTGGGTGAAGCTCGTAAAAAATAACCCTTTATTAAAAGGGCAGGCTAAGTGAAGCTCAAAATTATTATTTCCCTTATCAATAGGGCATACTAAGTGAAGCTTGAACATATTACAAACCCCTTACCAAAGGAGTAAGAACGACTACTTCCCTTATTAAAGGGTCGAGACATCAACGGTCAAACAGATCTAAATACGACTCTAGAAAGAGAAAATAGTTCCAACACCAAAAATTAGATCATAAGGGTACAACCCTTGGTTATCATAAATCAAAGCTTGGTTATCCAAAACCAAGGCCTAGTCAACCAATATTAAGAATTGATTGCCCAAAGTCTATAAAGGCTCGGTCATCCAAGATTAGTGCCTAGTCACCCCAAGTCTGGTCATCAAAGACCAAGACCAGGGCCTAATTGACAAAAGTATGGTCATTAGAGATCAGGACTTAACCTACAAAGGATAGGTCAAAATACGATCCTCCTCACAAGTTCCTGAGAAATTCATCTTTAAAGGGACGATGTTTATTAACCGGTAATTTATTGTTTTAAATGGAGGATAGCTCCCTCACCTATTAGACCTATGTGGTAATTAATGCTTTACAAAAAGCTAACAAAAAACCTAATTCCCTTACTAAAGGGACGAGCTGAGTGAAGCTCATAAAACCTAATTTCCTTACTAAAAGGACGAGCTGAGTGAAGCTCGTAAAACATAATTCCCTTACTAAAGGGACGAGCTGAGTAAAGCTCATAAAACCTACTTCCCTTACTAAAGGGATGAGCTGAGTGAAGCTTATAAAATTTAATTCTCTTATTAAAGGTGTGACGAGCTAAGTGAAGCTCGTAAAATTTATTCCCTTGCTAAAGGGATGGGCTGACTGAAACCCATAAAGTTTACAACTAGTATATTGGATTTCAAAAGAAAAATCCAGTTTTACATCACTAAGAGTCATTGATCATGGGTTTGAATTCATGCCCTTCCAAAACAAAACCTTGATTTGGTATCTGTGTTAATTTCACCATTGGGAATAGTACCCAAGGGAAGATTACTCGAGGGAACATTACCAAAGGGAATATTACCCAGGGAAAAATAATAATAATAATAATAATAATAATAATAATAATTCTACTGTTCAAATGAACAGTACCCGCAGACACTTTCCCGAGGGAACAGTGCCAAGGGCAAAAATAAAATAAATAAATCTACTATTCAAGTGCGCAGTACACGCGGCACTATTCTCAAGGAAACAGTTCCCTGGGCAAAAAAAAAAAAATCTACTGTTCAAGTGAACAATGCCCAGGGCCAAAAAATAAATAAATAAATTAATTAATTAATTAAATTCATATTCCCAAAGCTAGATGAGCAAGCTTGGGAATGGGGGGCAACTGATAGGGAAAAATAAACCTAACCTACCTTGACCTAACGATAGAGGCAACTAAGTGTTGACCAGCTGCCAGACCTCTTCGACTTTCGAACGATGATATTTCCATTGGATAAAAATGATAATATTTCATTATCAAGGATAATGAAAGATGACGTGGTTCAATAAGGTAAGGATAACCTTGGCGCAATTTGAGGAAGTCAAAGGAGTAAATCATATCCCCGACAAATTTGGCAACAAACGGATCTCCTCTGATCTCGCACAAGCGGATGATAAAGGAGACCTTAACCATTGACATCGGCGGGACCAATTTGATTCCAATCGACAGCTATAAATAGGGCACCAAGCCATTTAAAGAAGGGATGGGTAAAAACCCTTAAAGAGAAATTACATAATTATTATGTGATACGATTACAAGTATTAACTTGATTGTCGGAGGGTCCTCAACTGGCACCCCACCGGTGCCATTTGAGGTGACGTCCCTTTGTTTTGTAAATAAACGCCGTCGTTCTGAGTCGCGAGGATTTTCGCAACAACAGTAACAAAAATAAAAATTCCAAGCAAAAGAAAATAGTAAAAACTCACAAAAGGTTTTAAAAAAACCGAAGCTTCCTATCCCTTAAGCGTCTTTGTCCTCACTTCTAAATTCATGCACTTGAAAAGAAGAAGAATTAAGGTGAGATATCAGAAAGTCCGAAGACTAAACCAAAAATAATAATGAACTAATTAAAAACTAAACAAATAAACAAATCTCCCTGGCAACGGCACCAGAAATAATCATAAATGAAAAAATTGCATACCGATAGAAAATTAGAAAAATATACCTTGGGGATCAGAATTTGAAAAGTTACTTGTAAATTGAGGAATAACGTTGAATAAATATAAGTATGGATAGTAGGCCACATGTTTAAAATTGTGAGTTCACTATTAAAAAGGATTTTGGGGATCGAGATTGTTAAATATGTAATTAAACTGACATATGGGGACCATGGCTATTGATATGATATTGAGAGTTTGAGATTTCTTGTTTAATAGAATTATTTATACTTGTTGTAGTTAACTGATTGATATATGGTTGGGACATTATGATATGAAAATAGGTTTAAATGAGCTTACCGTGCAATTAATGCACTAATTTGAGAAGTTTGTGAGTATCTGCGCTGGAAACCCTCACGAGACTACAATCCACTAGGGATAACCTAGGGGTTTAAAAACTTGTTGCATAAGCTAAATGCAACCATGATTCTCACAAAAGTGGCTTTTTTAGTTCTGTATTGCTAAGGGACTAGCAAAATGTAAGTTTGGGGGTGTGATGAGCGTTGAATATTGCATATTCAAGTTCCTAAATATACGTATGTTAAGACCTAAAGTGATGCATCTATCCTGTTTTATATTGATTCATATTTATTTTATGTTTTCAAGTGTTTTCCCAAAGAAGCAAGTAAAACCGGGCTTTTATGATGAAAAGAATGATAATGAAGTTTACCGCATTGTTGCCAGTCATCCGAAGCAAGCCAAGAGTCAAAATGGTGAATTTTGGAAAACTTCAAGTTCAGAAGCTCGAGCCTTAGTTCTATGATTCGAGCACAATAGGTAAAAACAAGAAATTCCACCAAGGCAAGAAAGCTCGAGCTAGGAATTCTAGTGCTCGAGCCCAACCACAAGGTGCTTGAGCCATTGCCTAAGAGCTCGAGCATATGATGCAACGGAATGTGAAAAGTTGTTTCAAATCCTAGGACCCCGTGCCAAGCAACATGGGGTTAAGCACATGTTCAAGAAGCTCGAACCACAGCCCCAAAGCTAGAGCCCAACACCTTAGGATTGAGCACCATGAAGGAGGGATCGAGCACCATCAATAAAAAGACGTTTCGGACAAATTTTGCTCCCAGAACTCGAACCCAACTCAGAAAGCTCGAGCACAACCATTCAGGGCTCAAGCATTGTTGAAAACTCTATACCTACTTTAGTTTTTGAAAATAAATTTTTACTCAAAACTCCAAATTGAGCAAACTCAGTGGCTTTGGAAAGAAGACTCGAAGCCTAATGTTTTTGTCTGTAATAGCAATCTAAAGATTCATGCTCTAAATGGGTCAAAATCGCATTACAACATCAGAATGAGTTACTGACAAGTTAAGTCCAAGCCCTAACTCCAGAGCTCGAGCTCTGGCATCCTAAAGGTTTAAAATACATGCAGGAATTGCGTAAAATCACCCTTCTTTATTTCCTTATGAGCCCAATTGTTACCAAAAGCTAGAAAACCTATCCAAAGGGGATTAAGACTTATTTTCTCCTATAAAAGAAGAGGAAATGTCACAAGGAAAATAGTTTTGATTCCATCTATCTCTCTCTCTCTCACATAACGGCTTTTAGGGTTTTGAAGAAGAAGATCCAAAAGGAGTTTTGGCAGTCCATGGTGATGAAGACCACAACAACACAGATGATATCTTGCGTCGTCATGAGTAGCTAATTCCTCTCTTAGGGCATTAATGTAGCCCGAATCCGAATACTATGGTTTGATTGTTCTATACTTTGGGAATTTAATAGATTATGTATTTTGATTGCATGATTATGGGTAATTGACTTAATTCTATTGGTTTTTAATGATTACATAGTTTTTGAATGATTAATACTTTGTCTTAGATTTAATTATTCTTAAATTATATTCAACACATTCTAATTGGACAGTATTTGGTGGAGGCCCATCGGACATAAGAATGAGATCATGCAATGGTGTTCAAACGTGTTTCTTGAACGAATATTTTTATAGTCTATGCCTAGGGAAGACGAGTTATACTGCAAAATTAGTTAGAAGTAGGTAGATAGATAATTCGTGCCAACCGAAGATAAGTTATAGTTAATTGAAATTCATGAAATATCTTTCTTTAAATCTGAATTAAACGAATGTTATTGAGTTTAATTCCATATGATACATAATTATTGAAATCATAAGGTTGAACAGTTAACCATAGTATATGGTTCGTGGTGAAGTCAATCCCTAAGTATTTCTTCTGTTGATCTCAATCCTTTTATTCCGTTTATTTTCTTTTATATTATTGAATTGCATCACAACACACAAAATCAAGTCCTCTTTTTAAATTAAAATATTATTAATTGAATACTTGATAAACCACCATAATCCTTGAGGTTCGACACCCTCAACATAACCCTATCCTACAAGTTTTCGTTCTATTGCGAGTGGTATTTTATTATTGATAAATAAAACCACACATCAATACACACTAAAGTAACCTCACTAGACTATAGGGTTGCCTCAATCTGAATAGTAGGTAGCATGCAAAATGCATATATAGTGGGCACGAGTACCTAAACCTACCAGGGCACATAACCATCACTATATCTAGCTATACATCCCTGGCAATATACGCACCCTAACCACTGATCTTGAGACTCAAGCTCATATCATAGTGTACACTATATACATATATAATGTCCATCTTATCCAAACCTAAAGTAATCCATCAAACCATATATTTCAATGGTATGTCATCCAACTATTGTATTGACCTGACACAAATAAGTAGGACTTAACTCTAAGGTTAATTCGTTCCCTTAAGAATATAAATAAGTAGACTTAACATATAAGTTAATCCGTCCCTATTTTGCCCCCATTCCATAATAGTGCATTAATCCACAATATAACCAAATAAAGGTTTCCAATCCAAGGATAATGCAAATAATATTTACATCTAATAATCCAAATAAACATGATATAAATCATATATACATCCTTTGAATTTAATTGAGTAAAAACAACAATTCTAAGTAACATGCATTTAATTTTCATCATAAGAAATTAACATACAACTCAATTAAATTGTATACCTCTATAATCTGATTAAATTCATTTAAATCTAAACAATTGATTAAAAAAATTCAATACAATCATATTCAACTATTAATTTAACCTTTTAAATTAATTAAATTCCATACCTAGCATACGAACTTTAAATCATGCATTTAAATTCTCCATAAATCTAGTTTAACAATTTAAAAGTTATTAAAACAGATTCCAACAATATAAGTACATGAACAGTATACAAAAACCCCAAAAATCCAGTCCCAGACAATATCGGTCGACCGACTCATTCATTCGGTCGGCTGAAAAGCCATATCCGGTCAACCGATGCTCTCTGTTCGGTCGGTCGATAGCCCCAGTCTGGTCGACCGATTCCTATACCGATCGATCGAACCCTGCATCCCTGCTTATTCTTCGTCTCTAACGAATTCAGCCCTTTTAATCCCCATTGTTAAAAGTTCTACAGATTAAATCTACGTCCCTAGAGTGTTTCAACAACAGTTATATATTATATAAACATGCTTTGAACAACATAAAACACAATACATGCATCAATTCATCAAAACATGAAAAATCAACACAAACCCATTAATATAAACACATGAACTGTAATTTCAGATTTTATTCATGCAATTATATTCAATTAATTTAATTAAATTCTTGAAACTAATATAGCATGCATAGGTTATGAATCAAAGGGAAAGAATAGAGAGAACTTGCATTAGGGATTTTCAAACTTGAAATCCTAGCTTCCATCTTCCTTCCTCTTCCTTCTCTCTCTAAACTCTTTGTTCTATATATTATGCGAAAATATTTCTAACCCTCTTTTACAAACCTATAGTTATATATTTATAGGCAATAATAATAACCCTAATCATTTTCCGAATCTAAGTCTGCTAGTAAAGAAAATAAAAAATAAAAATAAAAAGGAAAAATATATTAAAAAGGTAACTAAATATATATATATATACGTGTATATATATATATATATATATATATAATCTTATATATATCCTTTATTAAATAAATATTTATCAGATTATTTCATATTATTATTAATACTAATATTAAAATAATATTAATAATAAATTACTATCCTTATGTGTGTGTGTAAATACATATACAACTATTTATGGATAATTATTCGTACCCATTAAACATCCTATCCAAGTAATCTATGAGACCCAAAAGATTAGTCCATTACTACTATCCACATCTATACAAATAAAATAAAATAAAACAAAATACACATTTAATTAAATTAATTACAAATAAACAAACAAATCATTTAAGCAAATACACATTTGCCTGACCTTTTCTCTCTCTCCTCCCGTGGAAAGCCCAACACTTGTGACAATGCACTCGCCTAATCACAAACCCAAACACAATTACCTCTTCGACTTTGACTTTGCGTCCATTGAAAAATTATACCCTTTTATATACTAGAAGTATTTAAATAACAATTCTATGCCACCTTTTCAGTTTAAGTGTTTTAAAAAGATGTTTGTTGAGCAAAATTAAGAAGAAGAAACTATTGCCTTAGTTAACAGATACAGTAGACCTCTCTAACAGCTTCAAGTTCTCTAGCCATGGAGTCCACACCTCCCTCAACCATGTCAGAAACTGGTAAACTACACATAGTTATGTTCCCATGGTTAGCTTTCGGTCACATGCTCCCCTTCCTCGAGGTCTCAAGGCTCATCGCCCAAAAGGGTCACAAAATCTCCTTCGTATCCACTCCTCGAAACATCGATCGCCTCCCAAAACTTCCTCCAAACGTAGCTCCTCTCATCAACTTTGTAAAACTTCCTCTACCCCATGTCGAAAATCTCCCCGAAAACGCCGAGTCCACCTCCGACCTACCTTACCACATGGTCAAGTACCTCAAGAGAGCCTATGATCTCCTCCAACAGCCATTGACAAGCTTTCTAGAAGCTGCTTCTCCTGATTGGGTTATCTATGACATGATATCTTATTGGGTAGGTGCAATTGCAGCTAAGCTACACATTTCAAGTGCTTTATTCTGTATCTTCATTGCCTCTTCTATGACTTATTTCGGACCAGCTTCATTCTTGCTGGAACCTCCAAACGATTATCCGAAGAAGCTGGAGGACTTCACCGTCCCGCCCAAGTGGGTTCCGTTCAAATCAACGGTTGCTTTTTGACTCTTTGAGATTATGCGAGTTTTCGACGAGGTGGAAGGAGACGGCGAAGGCGGCGTTCCGGGTGTGCATCGGGTAGGAAAGGGCATTGAAGACTGTGATGTGATGATTCTCAGAAGTTCTTATGAGTTTGAACCAGAGTGGTCGAGAATTCTTGGAGATATTCACCGGCCAAAGCCGGTTATACCGGCGGGTCAGTTACCGGCGATATCTTATCATGACGATGACGAGGACCCTGCATGGAGGGAAATGAAAAAGTGGCTTGATGAACAGAGTAAAGGGTCAGTGGTTTATGTTGCATTTGGGAGCGAGGCGAAACCGAGTCAAGCTGAACTCACTGAGATAGCTCTAGGGTTGGAGCTATCCGAGTTACCGTTCTTTTGGGTTCTAAGGAAGCGGCGAGGGATGGCCGATACGGAGGTGATTGAGTTGCCGGAAGGGTTTGAGGAGAGAACCAGAGGACGTGGATGGGTGTGCACAGGTTGGGCTCCTCAATTTAAGATACTGAGCCATGACTCAGTGGGTGGGTTCTTGACTCACTCGGGTTGGAGTTCGGTGGTGGAGGGAATACAGTTTGGGAGAGCTCTTATACTATTGACATTTTTGGCGGAGCAAGGGTTGAATGCTAGGGTTTTGGAAGAGAAGAGGATGGGTTACTCGATACCGAGAGACGAGCGAGACGGGTCGTTTATGAGTGACTCGGTGGCTGAGTCACTGAGGTTGGTGATGGTAGAAGGAGGGAAGATATTCAGGGACAAGGCCAAGGAGATGAGAGGGCTGTTTGGTGACAGGAATACACAAGACAAGTATGTGGATAATTTGTCAGCTCATTTTCAAAGTCACAAAAAAAGGGAGACTCAAGAAGGAAATTTAAGTGATCCCAATGTAGATGTGAGTGAATAGGTTGTTTTCTAGCTATAAATGCATGTAAGAGGAGTCTTTTACTAATTAATTAATGAATAAATGAGAATCAATTTTCTGTTCTTATTTGTTGTTTTGGGTTATTTTATTTTATTTTATCTTTTTTTTTTCTTTCTCGGAATTTGGCCAGTGTCTTATTTGCTGTACACTATAGGGTAAAGTGCAAAAAAAAACTCCTGAATTATGTCCGAATTTGCAAATAATTTCCTTAAATTATATTTTGCATGTGAATCATACCTACCTAAACTATCTCATTTAGTTGCAAAATGCCCCCAATGCCTTTAACAATTTTTTATTAAATGATCATAATGCAATTTCTTATTGAATTACACTTCATCTTTTTTTCTTATTGAAATAAATTATGAAAGAAAATCATATTAATTTGATGATATTCACCATTAAATTTGCATAAATTTACCTTTAATTTTTTAAATTAAATGTTTAAATAAATATTTTAAGTAGAAAATTTTAAAAAATTAAAGTAATTTATTAATTTTTCATGAATTTATTTAATAAAAAAGAAGGTATTTTTTATTTAAGTAATTTATTAATTTTTCATAAATTTATTGAATACAAAAGAAGGCATTTTTTATTTAATTAATTTATTAATTTTACATGAATTTATTGAATAAAAAAAGAAGGTATTTTTTATTTAAGTAATTTATTAATTTTTCATGAATATATTAAATATTGTATCAAAAAGAATATATTTTTTCAAATTAAAGAGTTTAGACTAAGTATAATAAGTTTTATTATAAATAGTAAAATTTTAATAATAAGTTAATAATTTTAGAAAATGGTAGTAAACAAATCTATTTGTTTTTTTTTTCCAATTTATGATAAATTAATACTAATAATAAAATTAAGGTAAATGATATAATTAATAGTTAGATAAGAGAAAAGGTCAAAATAAAAAATAAAAATAAAAAATAAAAATAAAAATAAAAAATTAATAAGAAATGAAAATTTTAATGAGATATGGTAAAATATTCTTTTGGAAGAGTTTATCCTTAATTATAACAAATTAAAATTTTAGGAGTAATTTGTAGTTTTAAAAAATTATTTTCAAAAGGACAATAATTTAAGAAAGTTTTTTTTACGCTTGAGCCTGTACTATATTAAAGATAGTTTGACTCTACCATTGCAAACAATAAAATCTTATGGTTTTTAAATAATAAAAATTTTAAAAAGAAAAAAATAAAAAGTCTTACAAACAGACAAGCGCACCAAACAAGGACTCATGACGAAGTAAGAGCTTTATTTTATTTTTATTTTTTTTTCTTGAATATTTTTATTTATAACTTCATTGACTAAAACAAAGAATTGAACCCTTAACAAAACTAGATACTATCTGACCGATTCGGGTTGGCTTGCAGTTAATTAATCCAATTTTGAGACTGGTGTAATGATAGTAGCTTTTAATATATAGTAAATAATTATTCATATATATATATGAATGGCCATGGCTGCTACGTGCACTTACCTGCAAGTCAAACTTCTTTTTTCTCACTCTGTGTGTTTTCCTTTTGAGCTGCGGGTCAAAGTTAAAAAGAAGAAAATAAATAAATTATATATAGATAAATAATTTGGTGTCTTATTGGCAATAAAAATGAGAATGTGAAAAGGACATTATATATATTTGAGAATATTATTGTAACAAGATAAGGAGGTTAATATTCAAAACCACTGGTCTAGACTACTCCGCCGCCACCAAAGATGTTAACGTAGTATTTTATATGGAATAAAGCTTAAGATTGAGGCAGAGGGTGTAGGAAGATTAATCTAGACTTATCTAAAAAGATTAAATGATGCTTAGAAGGTAAAAAGAATTTCATAATAATTGCTAATATATGAAATATTTTGGTTCATATGAAATACTTTGGTTTATTGTATATTTTAAATTCATGTACTAGAAGTATATATGGAGTAATATAAATAGGTGAGTCGTGTAAGTGTATGATACACACAAACAATTGAGCAATACAAGATAAATAATTCAGTTTTATAGAAATGAGTGTTTCTGAATTGTGTGTTTACTAATTCAGTTGAATATATGTGAGTGTATCCCATTTGTGTTCACTTACCCACCAAACTGCAACAAAGTGGTATCAGAGCTTTGTTAAAAGATCGGCAAAGAAAAATGGCATTTAACAACATGTTGCAGCCCTAACTTCCCAAGTTTAGTGGGGAGAATTACAATCAATGGAGTATACAAATGAAAATGTTGTATGGATCCCAAGATTTATGGGAAATTGTTGAAAACGGTTTTGTAGAACCGGAGAATCAAGTAGGGTTGAGTCAAGCACAACTCAATGAGTTGAAGGAGAATCGAAAAAAGGACAGGAAGACGCTATTCTTCATTTATCAAGTAATTGATGAAGTAATTTTTGAAAGAATCTTGACGGCTATTACAACAAATCAAGCGTAGGATACGTTACTGGCCACTTATAAGGGTGAAAATAAAGTTGAAGTGGTGAGATTGCAAGCTCTTCGAGTTGAATTCGATACGATTAAGATGAAAGATTCTAAAAGTGTAGAAGAATATTTCAATTGTATTCTTTCGATCACTAACTAATTGAAGGTGAATGGAAAAGATATTCAAGATCAAAAAATTGTTGAAAAAATCTTTCGAAGTATGCCTAGAAAATTTGAATACATCATTATAGCAATTGAAGAGTCAAAAGATTTGTCATCTTTGTCAGTAAATAGCTTGATGGGATCACTCCAATCTTATGAGCTTCGATTAAAGAATTTTGATTCAATGCCTCTAGAACAAGCATTTCATGCTCAAACTTCTTTCAAAGAATGTTCGAGAGGAACAAGAAGTGATCGAGGTGGCCAAGGAAGAGGAAGAAATAGTGAAGGAAAAATTTTTAAGTCTAAGGAAAATGCTAATTTTTCTCCTAATAAAGGAAGAGGAAAAAGAACGAATAGAGGTCGAAGCTGAGGTCGAGGCTGAAGCCAAGTCAGAGGACAAGGTAGAGGTCGTGGTGACTCATATCATCTCCAGTGTTTCAATTGTGAAAAATTAGGGCATTTTCAAGCAGATTGCTGGTTCAAAAAGAATGATAATGAAACAAGCAACAGTTTGACATTCATACATAAGGAAGAAGAAAAGGAAGAAGGAGTTTTCATGTTGGCTTGCAATACACAAGAAGAAGTTTTAGAAAATATATGGTATATTGACAGTGGCTGTAACAATCACGTTACTGGAGATAAAAATGCCTTGGCAAATTTGAATGAATCTGTGACGACCCTAGTTTTTCAACCCGGTGTGTCAGTGATGAACCAAAAGTTGATCCGATAACGGATCCGAAATGCGAAAGTGAAACTAAAAACAAGGTCTATAGGGATATCAATCGTCCCTAAGACACCTAAGTGACTTTTTATGTAGTCATGAAACTCAAAGAAAAAACTACAAGCGGAAACATGAAGAGAAAGGGTCAAATGGTACCCTATGGCACCAATGACAACCAAAGGAAACAAAACCTAGTTCAACTAGACCACATATGCCGTTACATGGCCCAAACATGATTAACGAAGTTGAGTGTAAGTAAACTAGTTGGTGCAAGCCTGAAGAGACAGCAACCAAACAAAATCAACAAGGCAGCTCCATTTCAGTCGACCGAAATGGAGCATCGGTTTGTCGAAATAAGCCTGGAAAAAGAAGAGAAAAGAGCTCTCAGTTTGGTCGATCGAAGTGACAAACCGGTCGACCGGTTTAAGGCTCGAGATGAAAAAAATGAGTTTCGGTCGACCAATGTAGAGAACCGATCGACCGAAATAAGCCTCGATGGTGAAAATGGCTACTAGAGTTAGAGTTTTTGCTGAACAATGAAATCCAAAAGGGGTCCGGTCGACCGAAACTGGTAAAAAACGTGTACAATGGACCTGCTATGCACCAAGGCTGAAATGGGTTCCTAAGCCTCATTTGAATTCCCCATGGCATGATCAAAATGAAATATATGCAAGTTTTTGATGATGTGAACATACACGCAAGTGTAAAATGGTACTTTAAACATGCTACAATGGCCTATGACCTTATTACAATTCATTTACAACATTTGACATGTCAAACCTCCAAGTTAGAAAAATTACATTTCATAGGCAAAACTTAAACATGCTAACACTTGCATGTGAACAAGAATGCTTCTAAAGAAACTTCAATTCTCCAAATTCCCTAAGACAAGCGCAATTCTCAAAATCTTAAACCTGTACCTAAAATATGCCCCAGTAACTTTGGGGTGAGCAACATAAAGCTACTCGTAGGAAATGAGCATACATCGACCTAACGTTTTACGATTTTATCACCTTAAGGTGAAACATGCAAAAGGGGCTCATGCCACTTAACGTCTATGTCAAGATGAGACTTAGGGAGCATCCTAAGCTACCCTAAATCATTTCTAGCATCAATCATATCATCTATGCAATTCAAACCACATAAACGCATGATATACAAGGCAACAAGATATAGATTCTCAAAGTCATCAACTTGAAATCTAAGATGCGTAAACAACTAAATATAACCATTTAGCATAATTTTAATTTCTAGTACCACAAGTTAAGACATAGATTCTCAAAGTAATCAACTTGAAATCTAAAAGTGTGTAAATGTGACGGCCCAAAATTTTCAACCCGGTGCGTCAGTGATGAACCAAAAGATGACCCGATAACGGATCCGAAATACGGAAGCAAAAGACGAAACAATGGTCTCTAGAGATACAACATGGCTCTAAGACACCATTATGACCCTCAACGAGGTCACGGAACCCAAAGGAATCAAATGGGGAAGCAAAGTTTCAAAAATAAACAAGAATGAACCTAGGGGCAAAATTATCATTTTCAGGTTAAAAGTGGGTACCACCGAGTACACTATTGGAAAGACAACGAAAAATTAATAAATTTAGACTCAAGAATCACTTGATTCGGAGTTCGGATGAAGAAGATATGGCTAACGGAAGAAGAAGGGGCAAAATGGTCAAAAAGTGCAAACCCTAGATCATCTAACCGGTTAGGAAGGAAGAGGCCAAAAATCAGGAGAAATACACTGCCCACACTCATCTAACCGGTTACGAAACCCCTCGTAACTGTTTAGATGGGAAGGCGGCAGAATGGGTAGCAAGAAACCTTGGCAACATGGGTTTTTCCGGGAAAAATGGAAATTTGAGGGCCAAGATGACATTTTCTGGAAAAACTCAAAGACGAAACCCCCCTCAAAATCGAGTTTTCTACATGACTTTCATGAAAAATCTAAAAATATGCACTGTGAAATGCCCAAAATGCCCTCCCAAGAAAACTGGTCCACATGGTCTAAAAAGCTGCTAAATTTAAAAACTGAGAGCTGAACTTCGGGATCGATTTCCGCTGCCAAGACGACATTTCCTGGAAAAATACAAAGAAGAAACCCCCCCTAAAATCACATTTTCTATTCAACTATGTGAAGAACAGAATTTATTTCCCAAATTAAATTCTCAAAATACCCTTAGGTCAGATTATGCAACAAAAGTGTAAAATGAGTCCGTAAGAGGCTCATTTCACCAAAGAAGAAGCTTTGCCCGGAAACGATCATGCATGCAAACGTAACTTACCTAGTAAGATGTGCTACAATGGTCCATGGCCCAAAAATATGGCCGATACAAAATATGACCCCCCAACGGCCAAAATGCCAAAAATGAAGCTTGAAATGAAAATTTCGAATTTAAAATCATGAGATGGTTTCAAAATGCCGTTTGGCCCTTGGCCATACTTCATACATGATGAATGAATGCTAATGGAAGAATCAAAATGGAATTCCCACACCCAATGCAAACATGGTGAAGCAAAAACTCAATATTTTTCAATACTTTCATAATATTCCACGAAGTCAAAAATTACATAGGATACAAATTACATGTCATTGGCCTCCGGCCTCATCTCATACATGTCAAATACATCGTAAAGAGTGTACTCATGTACACATTACATATAAGGAAGCAAATGTACACATGTTGACATATAAGACTACAATTGGCATTCCAAGCCAACCTTCACAAAAATGGAAGTCTCCAAGTCCACAAACCATCCAAGCATAATGAAGACCTCAACTTTGATTCTTGTACCTGAAATATGCCCCGGTATCGTAGGGGTGAGTAACATAAAGCTACTCGTAGGAAATGAGCATGCATCGACCTACGTTTTACAAGTTTGCATGATTTAATTATTGTGGTTCATTCCACCTAACGTCTATGTCAAAGGTGAGACTCAAGGAGCATCCTAGCTACCTAAGATCATTTCTAGCATCAATCACTTCATTCATGCAATTTCAGCAACATAGGGTCATGCTTACACAAAGCAACAACATAGGAGCATGCTTACACAAAGCAACAATATAGGCGCATGCTTACATAAAGCAACAACATATAGATTCTCAAGGTTATCAACTTGAAGTCTAAAATGCAACATCAACTAAATGTAACAATTTAGCATAATTAGAATATCTAATACCACACATCAAGACATAGATTCTCTAGGTTATCAACTAGAAATCTAAAAGTGTGAAATCAACTAAATATAGCAATTTAGTATGGATGTACTTAACAACATCAAAATCGCCAATAGCCAAAACCGCAAGTCAACAAGGTAAACATAATTGTCAACTTGGAATTGAATGCAAAAACAAATAGTGGAAGACTTGGACATCACGCTCGGAATTCTGCCGAGACCTCAATGGTTATTCCGGGTACTAACCCGCAGGGATGACCACCCTAAGTACGCACTATGTCAATGACTTAGAGGACTCACGTCCCCGTACTAGGGCCAAACCCTAGCCATCTCAACTCAACAATGTTCCAAGATTCCAAAATAAGCCAAATAAGTTCATAACTTATACATATTACTACTACATAGTAACAAGTTAGCAATATAACTTTCAATTGTGCATAATAAGCATTTCATATTCATAATGCTACGAAATCACAATCCAACAATATATTCATATTAGAAACATACTCTCATGAATATAAATTTAACAACAATACCCTTCAATGCATATAACACAATCAAGTGAATACTTCACAAGTCTAAATCCATAATCTTAAAATAGAAGCACCTTCTAAAACATGATTAAATCCATGGATAAACAAGATAGAATCTAATGACATCAAAATAATTAAACTCTCTAAATTTCAAATCATTTCCAATTGGACCCAATTTAATATATGCTAATAGACATATCATGGTCATTACATATATTCCCACAAAAGCTTAATTATGCCCATGAAACCACAAAATTAGATTTCAATTAATTCTCTTAATTAAAGTCTCTAAATTTTTAAACTCAACCAAATGCTCTCAAATTAAAGTATGTTAACAAACATGCCAAAACTTAATTTAGAAGCATAATAAAACTCAATTTCATGCAAGGTACGACCATGAACTTTAATCTTTCACAAAAAATAAATATTAATTAAAAAGAGCAATTCTTATTTAATTAATCCAAATTTAATATATGTTAACCAACATGTTAAAACAAGATTTTCTACCATGCCACAATTCAAATCAAAGTTATATATCATCATGAATTTTAAATCTTATACAAAGAATTAAAAATTACTAACTTTCTAGATTTGATTCAAGGCACATATATAAGTTGTATAATCATGCTAAACACTCAATACAACACACACAAAAGCCTAAAACATTCCCTACCTCCATTTGAGATGAAATCTCAAATCCCCACCAAAATAAATCGGCTCTGAATCCGACGAAACTCCTAGGTTTTGTCAGGGACAACACCACGAACATGAATCCCAAGGAAGCCCTATCAAAAACACAACTTGACTTTAAACCCGAACTCAAGAAATGGCCAAAACGAGATTCCAATCGGTTCGAATCGAAGGCCTCGCCGAGGGGAACAATAAACACTAAGGCATTAAGGTATTTCATTGAAGGGAAGAAGTTCAAAAGAAGAGAGAGAAGATGGCAGCCATGGCTACCTCTAGATCCGGTCAAGAGAGAGGAGAGAGAGAGCAAAAATCTGATTTTTCACTTAAAGGCCCCTTATTTATAGAAAAACTCAAAAAGTGTCCTGAACGGGCCCCGCCGGGTCCGGAAAAGTGAAATCTGAGCAGACGCTCTCAAACGGCAAAACTCTATGAACGAAAAAGATTCCAAATGAGAAAATATGAACAACAGAAGAAATGACATCAAAAATCGAGTCCCGAGTAGAGAGTTATGCCCAAAACAAGTTTGGCGCAAATCGGGGCCAAAAACCCTGAAACTGGAAAACATCGTCCAGGAGGAAATTCTAAGAGTCCACGACTCGACAAAATGTGAAAATGAATCCCATACGAGGATCCAGGCTCAAAACAAGGCATTGAGCAATAACTTTCATTAATTGCACAATGAACCCTCCAAAAAGTGAAAACTGCGAAACTGCCCCAGAACCAAAAGATATTTTCTTAGATACCCCTGAAATAAAATATTTTCAAAATATATTTATGAAAAGCACCCCAAGAAAAGAAAAGTTTCCAAAGAACTTTGCATCCATACCCCTATGGACACCGGGAGCTAACAGAGTACTTTCTCACGAAAGTAAAGATACGTATCTCATGGGAACCACTGAGAATGAAGATACGTGAAGTCAGAAACCAACTCTGAACACAAGAAGTGTGGTTACGCAAACAGAGTGACAAATGAGGAAAAGACGAAATAGGAAAAAAGACAAAAAGTGAATAGTGTCGAAAAACGAAAAATGTGGGAATGACTCGTCCTCAAAGGAAGTTGTCAATCCACATAAAAGAGTCTCGGAAATCACTCTAGAGTACTCGAGACGACACTAATTGACAAGAAACCAAACTCATAAAGGAAAAAACAACGGAAAAAAAAAAAAAAAGAAAAATTATCCGAAAAATCCGGATCATTACAGTAAACGACTAAAGTGTGTCATGCCACCTAACGTCTATATTCCAAATGAATCTATAGGATCATTCCTAAGTCACATTTGAACAATATAGCATAGATGTACTTAGCAACATCAAAATTTATAATGATTCATTAAAAATTATAAAACATGAATGTACTTAACAACATTAAAACATGCTATGATTCATTCAAAATCATAATGCATAAATGTACTTAATAACATTAAATCACCAATAACCAAAACAACAAGTCACAATTAAGCATTAGTTGTCAACTTGGAATTGAATGCGAAAACAAATAGTGTAAGACTTGGACATCACGTCTCGGACTAAACCAAGAACAAAATGGTTATTCTGGGCATTAATTGTAATACTCCTAATTTTAAAAGGATAGTCCTGGTATTTTTGATTATTTAATTTGTTGCATTTTAATTATTTTAATTGTTTTTGTTGCTTGACTATTTGAATTACTTGAATTATGTGAATTATTTGAATTACTTGAATTATTTGAATTATTTGACTTATGTGAATTAGTTGAGTTATTTGACTTAATTTTAAATTGGTAAGTTATTTAAATGACATAATTTTTATTTCTTTGAATCACTATTTTAATTTTATTATTTGTTTTTATTTAATGATTTAGATTAGGGTTCTTTTAAGAAGTCACGTATGTAGCCGACATAATTCATTAATTAGGTTTTCTATGGGCCAACTAAGGATTTAGTGTAGGGTTTGAATTAAACTAGGGTTTGGTGTAAACCTATAAATATAAGTAATGAAGTTCTGCCTAAGGTTTTAGAACCCTATTCACGACAGTGGAGGCAGGAACAGAGGAGGATTACAGTGGGAGTCGCCGGAAAACTTAGAAGATGACGTTGGGATTTTTGAACCAAAATCTTAAAGGCAAGTTTTAATCCTATCTCTTTTCCTTAGGCTCGTGTTCTTTGCATGTCTAATACAACTCCAGGAAGATAAAAATAATTAAAATTAATCCGTGTCTTCGTGTCTTTGTTGTTTTATAACTGATTATAGTTGTATGGTTTTTGTACTGCTTGTTTTGGGGTTTTCTTGTATATCCTTTAACTGAATGCATGTAAATTGATGTATTTAGTTTTTTTTAATTAATCTGGAACACATGAGATTACAACGGAATTGAACGAGATCATAGGGTTGAATGCTTAAAACAGAGAGTTTTCAGGAATAAACAATTATTTCGTTCTAAGTTTCGTTGCGTAGTTGTGTCCCGATGGATAACTGTGTTTGTATAAAGAATTTAATTGTCTATTAAACATACTGGAATCTAATTTAAACACTTAAGAACTCTAAGAATGAAGAACAGTTCGTCAGAAAATCGCCGAACGTGAAAGAGATGAAGAACAGAGAAGAGACGGCTCAAGATTTTAGAGAACAGGCTCTTCCGAACAAAGAGCAGGCTCCATGGAATCATGAAGCTGGCTCTAAGGGGTCTTGGAGCCACCTCCATGGCTAGGAGAGCCAGCTCTAAGATGAGAAAAGCAAGCTCTTCTTTTAGAAGAGCAGGCTCTTCCCTCGGGTGTGCAGGGCTTGGATTTTCTCATTTTCAGATTCTGTTGGAAGCTGTATTGGAGTGTTTAGAGATGTTCTAAGCCTTGTTGAACTTCAAAGAGTGGGTTTAATGCATAATGAACCATAGATGTTCATAACTTGAACAGTAGTTAATAATGGATAAAACTGTTGTTATTTCAATTGTGGAGGATTTTAATGTTTCTAAACCTCGGGTTAATTATTCTCTGTGAATGGGAATTTGTTTAATTCTGTACTGATAAATAGTAGACAATCATGATAATTAATATAATTAATATTATACTTGTCATGGAATAAGGAACGGGGAAACGGATTTTGTGTAATCTCAGGTGTTGGAGAATTCTGCATTGGTAATTCGATATAGGGATGATAGCTTATCTATTTGTTATTTGTTCAATTGGAATTAATTGATATATCTCATGATAAGAGTTATCAGTTACTGGAGTAAGCATGTTAGATTACAGAATGATTATATGCTTATAATGGATGAATTACTTATACATATGTTGACTATATTAAAAATTCTTGGATAACTGCGTAATAGGGTAAAGTAAGCATGTTCAATTTAATATTTTGACTCTGCTTAGGACGGTGACATACCAGGAATGGTTTAGTTACAAAATACTAAATCTAACCTAAATTGGAATACAAAAATGGATTATAATTAAATCCTACTTATATTTATGCTAAGTCAAAGAAGCTGCACAAGCTGAATGACTAGCTGGATTACTTGTTATCTATGTCAAGTTTGTGCAGTTGAATAAGTTGAATGACTTACTAGATTTATTATGGATGGTTATGAACGGATTTTAAATATATTATTATGGTACCGTGACATGAGCTCGAGTCTCAGAGTCGATGGTTAGGGAGCGTATATGCAGTAGGACGCATAGCTGGCTATACTGGTTGTGGTGTACCCTGTTAGGCTTAGGTAGTCATGCTCATTCAGGTGCATTTTGCATGTTGCCTTCTACTAAGGTTGAGACCCGTATCATAGTCCAACGAGAGTCCATAGTGTGGATATATATATATACATGACTTATATAGTTATTGTTGAGTTTGTTAGAGTGTATATGGGTATTGAGTCTCTGCTTGGATTGTAGTAGGTTAGAACTTGTTCGTGGGCCTGACCCACTCCTATTTTCAGGTGTACGTCAGTTCCAGGCTTGAGCTTGTTCGTGCTGAGCAGAAACGGTCACTCATTCTTCCGACGACGTAGGATCTCTCTCTATGATTTAATTATGGATTTTTTCTAGTTTTATTTCAGTTTGGTTTTATTATTAGGGGTCCACTAGATGGATTCCCGAGTTGTACCCTTGGAGGTTTTGGAGTTGGATTATTATTATCTGGGTTTTTCAGTATTTAATTTTAAAGAATTTTATATTTTAGATTTATTTCAGCTTAAACTAGTATTTCTTAATTCACTTTGTAATCTGTGTTCGGTTTAAAATATTGATTGTTTGATATTCCCTTGGATTTGGGCCTGGGCCTGATCAACCCGTGTCTCGGATTCGAGGGGTATCACATTAACCCGCTGGGAAGACTACCCTAGTGCGCACTATATCAATTGGGGAGAACTCATACCTCTCGCACTAAAGCCAAACTTTAGCCATATCATTTGTAACAATGTCCCAAGACTCCAAAATAAACAAAATAAGTTCACAACTTATACATAATTTATTTAATGCACGAATTCACCCTCCATGCACAAGTAGATTGTAACCACACAATACATGCACTAAATCCACAACTACTATAGGATGGAAATGTCAAATCTTCAGTGTGCGACTCGTTACACGCTATAACAATATAATCCAATATTGAAACATAAATTCATAAATCCATTACAAGTCTAAAATCATGCTTTAAACATACTACCAATGTCAAATACATGATTTAGGACAATAGTGCAATAGAAACGGAAATTAATCAAATGAACTAATTAATTTCCCTAGGTTTCAAATCTCAATCAAATGACCTCTAATTAACACATGTTAAACAACATAGCATGGTCATTGCATATGCCAATTCAAAACTTAATTAGGCCATTTGAACAATGAAATGGAATTTAATTAAATCATGATAACCAAATCCCTAAATTCTAAAACAATACCAAATGGTCCCAAATTAACATATGCTAGTATACGAGCCCTAGTTATCACAAATATCAAGTTAAAAACTTAATTAGGCCAATGGAACCATTAAATGGATTTTAATTAAAATCTCTAGATTTTCATACTTATCCAAATGTTCTCAAATTAAAGTATGTTGAAGAATATGCCAAGACTTAATTTAAAAGCATATCCTAACTTAATTTCATGCAAGATACGACCATGATAATTAATCTTTCACAAAAGAAAAATATTAAATAAAAGTTGCAATTCTTTTCCAAATAATCTAAATTTAATATATGTTAACAAACATATTAAAACATAATTTATCATCATGCCACAATTAATTTCTAAGCTATATACACCCTTGTAGATTAATTCTTATATAAAGAAATAAATAATACAAATTTTCTAGATTTGATACAAGGCATACATATAAGTTGTATAATCATGGAAAACACTCAATACAACACATAAATAATCCTAAAACATCCTTATCTCAATTTGAGATGAAAATCTCAAAAGCCCATCGGAAAAAAAATGCTCCGAATCCGACGATACCAAAGGGTTTTGTCGGGGACAACACGATCTACATGAACCCCTAAGAAGCCCCATCAAAATCACAACTTGACTTCAAACCCAAACTCGAAAAATGGTCAGAAATGGGTTCTAATAAGGGTGAAAGATGCGCGCCATCAAGACAAGCATTAAAGACTAAAGCACTACGATGTTTCACTCGAGGGAAGTGGCCGGAAAAAGAAGAAGAAGGTTGGCAGCCCCTTGGCAGCCGTGGCTGCTGGCCAAGAGAGAGGAGAGAGAGAAGAAAATCTAATTTTTTTCTTTAAGTCTCCTATTTATAGAAAATCTCAAAAAGTGCCCCGAACGGGCCTCGCTAGGTCCGGAAAAGTAAAATTTAAGCAGACGCACTCAAACAACAAAACTCTAAAATGAAAAAGGTTCAAAATGACAAAATATGAACAACAGAAGAAACGGTGTAGAAAACCGAGTCTCGAGCAGAAAGTTATGCCCCAAACAAGTTCGGCGGCAACCGGTGCCGGAAATCCTGAAACTGGAGAAAAACAAGCAGAAGGAAATTCTAAGAGTGCACGACTCGACAAAATGTGAAAATGAATCCTGTACGAGGATCCAGGCTCCAGATGAGGTATTTAGTAATAACTTTCATTAATTGCACAATGGCCTCTCCAAAAAGTGAAAACTGTACTAATGGCCCAGAATGAAAATATCTCCTAAAAATATTTTCTTAAAAACCCTTGAAATAAAATATCTTCAAAAGATATTTACGAAAAACATCCCAAGAAAAGAAAAAGATTCTAGAAAACTATGCATCCATGCCCCTATGGATACCGGGAGCAACCAGAGTACTTTCTTATAAAAGTAGAGATACGTATTTCGTGGAAACCACTTAAGATGGGGGTACGTGAAGTCAAAAACCAACTCCGAGCATGAGAAGTGAGGTTACAGCAATAAGGTGACAAACGGGGAAAAGACAAAACAGGAAAAATGACGAAATAGGGAAAAGAACGAAAAGTGAATAGTGTTGAAAAACGAAAAATGTGGAATTGATTTGGTCCTCAAAAGAAGTCGTCAATCCAAAGAAAAGAGTCTCGAAAATCACTCCAGAGCACTCAAGATGACACTAAGCGACGAGGAACTGAACTCAGAAAGGAAAAGATCAATGGAAAAAAAATATCCGTGAAAACCTAAGAAAAGAAAGGAAGGAAAAATACCGGGTCATTACAACCTTCCCACCTTAAAGGGATTTCGTCCTCGAAATCCTGCCCTAACAAAACGAAAGGTGAAACCAGGATAACTACAGAGTACATCTCCGAGTATCCCACACAACACGCTACACCAGCGACCTCAAAACTAAAAGAAAATCCACAAACCAGTGTCATTTGCACCCATGTGCTCATGACAAGACAACCTCTCAAAAGAAAAGTGACCACATGGCCACACAACAAGTCAGAACTCACACATAGAACCCAAGGTCAGACAAAACAACGGAAAACAATAACCGTAAGCATCCCTCCTGACGAACCATCATACCGATCCAAATACAATCACCAAAAGAACTCCAAGATAACCACGTATCAAATTAAGGTACCGAACAAAGACGACATGGCAGTACGAATAGCGACCAGGACCCGCCCATGGCGTACTCAAATGTGTGGTAGCAATGACAATACCTAGTGCCCGTCCACACTTACTCGTCAGTAAGGTAGCATCAACGGCAACTAGCACTCACCCACAACACATAACTTTATACGGTAGCATGACAGTATAAGGAACTAATTCATAACCTACCCCCACTAAGTCTACCTATGAACCTCTCGATACCAATGACATCAATGTTGTAAAACAATTATAGCCAAAAGCAATATGGGAACCAGGCATCTGTAAGAGTTGGAATATGATCCAAAGACATTCCAAACCATCCTGGCCAATCCCAAACTCTGACAACAATGTCATAGGCACCATTATGCTTAAGGCCCCAAATCCTCAACACTATAAAACCAATATCTCCAATGTCTCAAAATACTCCCATTAACAATATCAATCAAGAATCCGAAGCCCGATAAGCAAATCAACGCCTACAAAAATCAAAACGAACCTCACAATAATACATTTCATTGAAAGTCCTTCATTTCTCCCTGAAATAGATCAACTATAAGACTACACTGTAATCAGACATCGTATCTATATCTCTATCATGGATAACTAAATCCTCGAAATACAAGTCCACCAAGTGGCACACATATCATAATCTTGACGAACGAGGTCACAAAACGAGTCTCTCAAAACTGTACTTGGCAACACCAAGTTAAATCAAAATTCCTCAATTTCGATCCACAACCAATCATCGGAACTACGATTCCTCAAAACAATGCCTAGTCATAACTAGGACGAGAAAACTTTACAACAAGCCATATCCAACAGCGATCCTCCAAAACTTCTACTAAGAGTCAACTACATCTAGATCTCCAAAACCAAATCAAGTCTCCAAAAGACATCCTCAAAAGAGCATCGAGTTCACCTCACGAATCAAACAATTCCTCAATGATATGGACATAAGTCCAAGTAAAAATGATCTCACACCAATCAACTCACTCTGAGCACCACAACTCCGTCAACAACCACGGCAAAACTCCCCAAGGGAAGACACGAAGGAAAGGAACCACCAGTCCTAAGAAAGACAACACCATGACTTCATCTCTAAAATAAAAGACGACAAGGTTAAAGACTTCACCCCCTACATGGAAGTAAGTCGACCAAAATCCATCAAATCCTCACCAAGGACTCAAGACAACAATGGTGATCCTTACGGACTAGCCAACCCAAAAGTTGTGCACAAGGCGATGAAGAGAAGAGACAACTCCCTATGATTCCCCTAGCACGAATCAAGAAGAAGAGGAGAAACCCTATCCCCCCCCCCCCCAAGTGTCAACACAAAAAACGAGAAAAGGGAGCATTCTTCCCACCTCAGGGAAGTGGATAGCTCAAGACAGTACAAATGTGACAACTCCTCTACAAGGTATGTCACCACGAAACCCTTATGGAAACACACATACGTACTACGTGCGACCGAGGGGAAACAAAAGGGAAAAACTAAACATGGAAGTCATGCAAATAACAAGGAAATGCAACTACCAAGAAAGTAAATCTACTCATATAGATAAAATCAAGGATACATGCAGTACGTCTCCACGTAAGCATAAAATCATATCACTAAAACGCAGTAACAACATGGCATCTCTAAGCATATAAAGAAGGCATGCTAATACTACATGTGATACCCCCGGATTTTCGGATGCGAGTTGGCCAGGCCTACGCCCAATTACCCGAGAATATCAAACCAATTAGCAATAAAAGAACATAGAATACAATTAAGAAAATAGGAATAAATAAATTGCTGAAAAGAAATTAGAACGATAACCCAAATACTGAAACCTCAGAATAAAATTTCATAAATAAAGAATTATTCTGATACATCCAAATTCTCCATTTCTAATACAACTCGGGAATCCATCTTATGGACCCCTAAAAACTCCAACACTGAAATCAACAACTGAAGAACTCCAATGCTAAATCCCAAAGAAACTCCTACGTCGTCGAATGAGTGAGTGACCATCTCTGCTCAGCACGAATAAGCTCTAAAACCTGTAACTATCCAATACCTGAAAAATAATAGTGGGTCAGACCCACGAACAAGTTTTATCCTAACTACAATCCAAACACAGACCCGATACGCAGACACACCCTAGATGTCTCAACCATATCTATATAATCCGTAAATAGATATATACATATAACCACACTACCGGACTCTCACTAGGCTATGTTGAGGGTCTCAACTTGAATAGAAGGCAACATGCAAAAACGCACCTGAGTGGGCATGACTACCTAAGCCTAACAGGGTATACCTCAACCAACATAGCTAGCTACGCATCCTACTGTATATACGCTCCCTAACCATCGACTATGAGACTTAAGCTCAGATCGCGGTATCATAATTTATATATATAAATTCCCATCCAAACCAATGTAGTGCCGCTCAATAGTTCGTTGCCATGACACGACATAAAATTAGGATTTAAATGTTTTAATTAAATCCATATCCATTCTACTAACAAAAAATATAAACAACCATCCAATATGTTGTTCAACTGTTTTAGTTGACAGGACATGAAACCATGTAGGATTTAACTATTTTAGTTAATCCATTCTGTATGTATGAACGGGTTGGAATTAGCGTTTTGATCTAATCCGTCCCTCCGTATACCACCGTCCCATATCGGTGCATACCATGCATATGATCCGTAAATGATGCAATAACTCAATCAGTACATCAAATAAATCCACATAATCCAAATAGTTGATGAAACAAAATTTAAACAGTACATCAGCTATAATCCCAAAATACCATCCCTGTAATTGCTAAAACAGTTTAATAGTCCAGCAATAAAAATCCCAATCCATAATCCAAGTAATTGCATAAACAATTTAATAATCCAGCAATTAGAATCCGAACATTTAATCCAAGTAATTGCATAAATAGTTTAATAATCCAGCAATTAGAATCCAAACATTTAATCCAAGTAATTGCATAAACAGTTTAATAATCTAGCAATTAAAATCCCAAATCCATAGTCCAAGTAACTGCAGAAAAGAATATAGTAATTTAACCATTAACATCCAAGATATGCATAAATCAAACTTGTTAATTAAATGATCCTAGCATGCAACCAAAATAAGATTTATAAACATACTAGATCCTGCTTGATTGCCAAAATTAAGCTTAGGCAATTTAAGTTTCCTTCCATCCATTAACCGTATAAAGAAATGCATAAATTTTATACGGTTTGTTCCGTTAATTTAAGAGTAAACTTTGATCAAATAGAGTCCTATTAACACCTAAAATTAACTTCTTAATCATTCTGTGTAGTCCTAGTATTTTTCCAGAATAGTTCAGTTCCACCCGTCCGTTAATAGTATGTTAAATTCTATAGTTTAATACTATTTCATCCACTAGTCTATGGGTATGATCTTTGCCATGTGAGACTTTAATAATTCATGAAATTATGTTTAAAACCCACAGTGCACTTTAAAAATCATTTCAGAACACCAAACAAGTCCCCAACCAGTGCCCAAAAGTCCATATTTCACGAAAACAAGGGAGTCTGCTCTTAAACTCGTAGAGCAGGCTCCAAACAAACTTTGAGCAGGCTCAATAAAAAAAAAAAAAGAGCCTGCTCCAAACACTTTAAGCAAGCTCCATTAAATAAATAAAAAAAGTCGACTCCAAACACATTGAGCAGGCTCAATTTAAAAAAAAGAGCAGGCTCAATCTTAAAAAAAAACCTGAACCTCCTCCGGCCTTCTGCTTTGTCTCCGGCCACTCTCAACCTATCTATTTGGTTTTACAACAATTCCTAAGAGTCCTAACTATGTCCAGTATAATCCCCAAACCCTTGCTTAAATCAAATTGCATCCAATAAAAACCTTAGAACATATACCGATCAAACATGCCTAGGAAGAGCAAACACTGTAACCAAACCAAACTTGCATGAACTGTAACAAAATTAATTAACGCACACATACAGATAATTGATTTAGCAAACGCTAAGCATTTAAGATTCAATTTAATAGTCAATTAAAGCCCTAGAGACAATCTACGGATGTACAGAACACGGGCAATGGGAGAGAGAAAGGAAAGAACTTGCCTCTGTAATTTTGGTTTGCCATCCTCTATCCAGACTTTCCGGTGACCTTTTGACTATCGTCCACTGCTTTATTGCCCTAGGTTCAACCCATAAGCAGTACCCCTTCTTCCTCTCCTTGGTTCAGCCTTAATTCTTGGTCAAAACCCTCGTTTCCTCCTCTGTTTTCCTCACCATCTCTCTCTGTTCCCTCTCTGTTCTCTCTATATTATACTGTACGTGTATAAGGTTCTCAACCCTTTGAAGACCATAACAGTATATATATATAAGCACCAAGAAACCCTAAACCAAATCCTACTCCATGATGGAAAACTTAATTCTAGTTGGCGTGAGACATGCCAAACTCAAACCCTAATTATCATTATAATATAATTCATTAATAATTTAAACCTAATTAACTCCTTTATATAACACAACATTTAATCCATTTAAAATGAATTTAATTAAATTACAGAAAAAAATAAAATACAATTCAATTAAATAGAACAAATAACCAAATAATGCAACTTCAAATACAATTAACAATTAAATCAAATAAAAATAAAATAATTAACAAATTAATTTAATTCATAAACATTTAAATTCACCCAACACTTAATTTAATTCAGAAAAACACCTAACCACATAAATACTAAAAGAAAATAAAATAAATAATGAAAACAATAAAATAAATATTAAAATTCCAATTATAACCCTTTTAAAACTAGGGGTATTACATTCTTCCCCCTTAACAAATGGAATTCCATCCTCGGAATTCATAAAACTCTGAATTATTTTTGTTAAAATTCATTTCCATTCCATTGTGGATGCTGCCGCTACGCAGGAGCTCCACTAATTTCCAAATCCTCCAAGGAAACTTATGAGTTCCATATCAAGGAAACATAAAAGTTGTGCAACACGTAAGTTGTAGTGAGCAACTTCCTATCCTTACCTAAATTGTTTATACAGGGTAAAGATCCACATTCCTCCAAGTTCCATAACAAAAATGTGTAAAACGTCTATGCATCTCATCCTACCATTTTAAACACACAAATCGATAGGCGACCCCTAAATGGAGAAACAACCCCTATGTAATATAAAAACTGACCTTCCTTAGTAACGCATCTTGCTTTTGATATAGAAGACATCCCCAAATCAACTGTTTCCCACTCCCATTTTGATTTAGGCAGTGGCAAAAATCTCCAAAAAGCTCCAGTTATCCATCGTCCACCTTTCAAACAAGTGTTACGCGTATAGACAGTTATATACATGTCTCTTCCCAAACCTGATCCCTAGAATTGACAATTGATGTCTTGATGTTCCGTAGAACCATCCGAGTGCATTAAGAAGAAGTGTCAATTTTTGAAATCGCATTCATTCGGACAACACTAACAAAAACTACGATTCTGCCGTCAGTACCTTAAACTCTAGATGAGTAAAGTAACACCTCCACGAAGATCAAACCCAGTATATGCAGTTGACTTCCTTATTGCCTGTGATAACAGCCCGTGTCATTGTTATACAAGCGAAACTGCCACTATGAACTCAACAATGAATAGCAAGATATGAATATCCAATCGGTTGTTGAGAGCATCCACCTCCCTATTCCTTTCCCCCGGACAGAACTAAATGCAAAATGTGAATCACCACATTGAGGCATCTAAGTCGTCTTGTAATCCCCTCTATTCATACGAACCGATGACCCACCAATTCAAAATAAACTAGAATTTAGCTGATTTAATAAAGAAACGAACCAACATCCCAACCAAATCCTGTCCCTTTGTAAAAGTTAGCAACCCCTCATCTAAATCCGTGAAAAGGGTCTATCAATTGAACATAAAAAATGTCTACAAGGATCTCGTAATCTCGAATGGTCCATCTCGATCATTTTAGAAAATGGTATCCAAATCACCACGTCCCTCTGCTTGCCAATCCTCCAAACAACTGCTTCATACCATGAAGCATTTTATATTGCACCGGGATGAATAAAGAACTAAGAGATGTGAATCTCAGTCCTTATATCCTCATTCCCATTTATCTACAGAAAGTACCAACTGGTCTGGTACCACCAGCTTCCGTCTGCACCATTGCTTACATCGAAGCATTGTCAAAAGCTAACCCTACAACTGTATCTACGCATCACCAGTTAGTGATAAACTTACCGATAATAAAATTAACCGGTAATTCCATTCATCGAAGGTCAACTCATTATGACTTTTTTCACACACACCGTGCACCGCTTCCTTATATAGGTGTTAGGTCTCACCTTCCTATCCTTAACACACCCTACTTCTCTATTATAGGTAAGTGTCAAGTTAACTTCTTGTCTCGTTTCAATTGATATGACCCATCCTCCATATAGTCATCATCGTCGTAGCAACAGCTAATTGTTGCGAAAGATAACTCTTAAAAAAAAAAATTCCACATTTTATACAGTGTAGAAACTTTGGTTCCTCCTCCAAATGCAACACCAGCAACTCCTCCAAATGACACCCTCTTAAAATAATGTCTAGATCACGAATAGACTGATAAAGCTTTCATCAGTCCACTATCCTCCCTCGGCGTCATGCTAATAAGTACCTACCAGCACAAAATCTTCCATCCAAACCATAATGGCATTACAGTGATCTTTACCTAACACATCCTCACGAATCCCCAAAGCATTAATAATCACCATTCTTATAGTGTTGTAAAAACGAATCCCTACCTAGCATATAGCATATCAAACTAATCCTTTTAGATTATTTGACTCGTGTTGATAGTTTAACTATCCCATCTTAAATAGCATACCATATTGATGCATATCCAGGTCCAATAGATTGGCTAGAAGTTTGTATTTCTACCCAATCCTATGACCATACATTCACAAATCCTAGCGTATATAGTGCTATTACCGATGTCATAAAAAATAAGAGTTGGTTGATCATATACTTGTGTCCCCAACCAATCTATATTCCCAATCCGGATTAATTAATAGAAATGAAACACGTACTGACAAAATACAACACATAATCACAAAAATGAAACACATAGATACACACAATTCAACAAAACAACTAAAATATAATTCTATTTAAGACATCCTCCATTCCAGAGAAAAAAACCTCCTTTGAACTCAAATTGCTAAATTAGGTCACAAAAGTTCATTTCGTAGTTTCGTTGGTAATCATCCAACCTTAAAACTGATCCGCTAAACATAGCTTAATTACACAATTGTTTGCCTAAACAAATATCCAAAGTCTTAACCATTATACTCCTTATACGCGGAATGTAAACCATCTAACGTGGCTTTACAAAGCAACTTAGAATGTAATAACCTAATCCCCATACTCTCCGAAATGTGATATAAAATCACATCTTTGTTCTGATAAGAACTTCA
This sequence comes from Cornus florida, assembly GCF_030987335.1. NCBI lineage: Eukaryota > Viridiplantae > Streptophyta > Magnoliopsida > Cornales > Cornaceae > Cornus > Cornus florida. The sequence continues at coordinate 41,090,370 of NW_026775577.1, read as the reverse complement.
CCACATGCCGACCCTCCATAAGAGTACCTCTCAAATAACTCCCGGAGAGATAATACGAAACTTTAACTGTATGTAGATTGGTTTATACCAACTCCATTAGTACCATTCACTATACTGCTGGTGAATGAGAGCACACTTGTACGATCCTTCATCCTCAAACTTCAATATCCCTTTTCTTAGATACGCTGATATCTCCTCCCTTAGGATCCTTTTCAGAATCCTACTCCTCGCTTGTTTCTTTTTTAAGAACAACTGAAGTTGTGTTGGCACCGACATGCGGCAACCTAACACCTACACCCTGATCCGTTCTTGGCGTATACTTTCTAAGTAATGCCAACCTTGGAACTAAACCTTTGATCCTAAGTTCTGCTTCTGGCAAAGTACTCGACAACGTACTCCTTTACGCCTTTAGGTCCGCATCGCTTTCGCCGTGAACCCCATCCTCCTCCTAGTGTCAACCATTCTGTATCTACAAAATTCAATTGATATCAACTCCTCCTAACGAACCGTAAATTGAGTACAACGAATCCTAATATGGCTCTAAGTTTTTAAAAGACGCAACGCGAAAGTCTTATAACAAAAACACTCTAAAGGACACTAGAACCTGGAGTGCTCTGATACCAACTGTGATACCCCTGGATTTCCGGATGCTGGTTGGACAGGCCTACGCCCGATTACCGAGGATATCAAACTAATTAGCAATAAATAAACACAGAATACAATTAAGAAAACAGGAATAAATAAATTGCTGAAAAGAAACTAGAACGATAACCCAAATACTGAAACCTCAGAATAAAATTTCATAAATAAAGAATTATTCTGATACATCCAAATTCTCCATTTCTAATACAACTCGGGAATCCATCTGGTGGACTCCTAAAAACTCAACACTGAAATCAACAACTGAAGAACTCCAATTCTAAATCCTGAAGAAACTCCTACGTCGTCGGATGAGTGAGTGACAGTCTCTGCTTAGCACGAACAAGCTCTAAAACCTGCAACTGTCCAATACCTGAAAAATAATAGTGGGTTAGACCCACGAACAAGTTATATCCTAACTACAATCCAAACAGAGACCCGATAAGCAGATACACCCTAGATTTCTCAACCATATCTATATAGTTAGTAAATAGATATATACATATAACCACACTACCGGACTCTCATTAGGCTATGCTGAGTGTCTCAACCTGAATAGAAGGCAACATGCAAAAACGCACCTGAGTGGGCATGACTACCTAAGCCTAACAGGGTATACCTTAACCAACATAGCTAGCTACACATCCTACTGCATATACGCTCCCTAACCGTCGACTATGAGACTCAAGCTCAGATCGCAGTATCATAATTTATATATACAAATTCCCATCCAAACCAATGTAGTGCCGCTCAACAGTTCGTTGCCATGACACGACATAAAAAATGTTTTAATTAAATCCTTATCCATTCTACTAACAGAACATATATACACAACCATCCAATATGTCGTTCAACTATTTTAGTTGACAGAATATGAAACCATGTAAGATTTAACCATTTTAATTAATCCATTCCGTATGTATGAATGGGTTGGATTAGTGTTTTCATCTAATCCGTCCCTCCGTATACCACCGTCCCATATCGGTGCATACCATGCATATGATCCGTAAATGATGTAATAACTCAATCAGTACATCAAATAAATCCACATAATCCAAATAGTTGATGAAACAAAATTTAAACAGTATATCAACTATAATCCCAAAATACCATCCCTGTAGTTGCTAAAACAGTTTAATAGTCCAGCAATAAAAATCCCAATCCATAATCCAAGTAATTGCATAAACAATTTAATAATCCAACAATTAGAATCTGAACATTTAATCCAAGTAATTGCATAAACAGTTTAATAATCCATCAATTAGAATCCAAACATTTAATTCAAGTAATTGCATAAATAGTTTAATAATCTAGCAATTAAAATCCCAAATCCATAGTCCAAGTAACTGCAGAAAAGAATATAGTAATTTAACCATTAACATCCAAGTTATGCATAGATCAAACTTGTTAATTAAATGATCCTAGCATGTAACCAAAATAAGATTTATAAACATACTAGATCTTGCTGGATTGCCAAAATTAAGCTTAGGCAATTTAAGTTTCCTTCCATCCATTAACCGTATAAAGAAATGCATAAATTTTATACGGTTTGTTCCGTTAATTTAAGATTAAACTTTGATCAAATAAAGTCCTATTAACACCTAAAATTAACTTCTTAATCATTCTGTGTAGTCCTAGAATTTTTCCACAATAGTTCAGTTCCACCCGTCCGTTAACAGTATGTTAAATTGTATAGTTTAATATTGTTTCATCCACTGGTCTATGGGTATGATCTTTGCCATGTGGGACTTTAATAATTCATGAAATTATGTTTAAAACCCACAGTGCACTTTTAAAATCATTTCAAAACACTAAACAAGTCCCCAAACAGTGCCCAAAAGTCCAGATTTCACGAAAATAAGGGAGTCTGCTCTTAAACTCGTAGAGCAGGCTCCAAACAAACTTTGAGCAGGCTCAATAAAAAAAAAAAAAAGAGCCAGCTCCAAACACTTTGAGCATGCTCCATTAAAAAAAAAAATTTGAGCCGGCTCCAAACACATTGAGCAAGCTCAATTTTAAAAAAAAGAGCAGGCTCAATCTTAAAAAAAAAAACCTGAACCTCCTCCGGCCTTCTGCTTTGTCTCCGGCCACTCTCCACCTGTCTATTTGGTTTTACAAAAATTCCTAAGTCCTAACTATGTCCAGTATAATCCCCAAACCCTTGCTTAAATCATTAGCGTCCAATAAAAACCTTAGAACATATACCGATCAAACATGCCTAGAAAGAGCAAACACTGTAACCAAACCAAACTTGCATGAACTGTAACAAAATTAATTCACGCACACATACAGATAATTGATTTAGCAAACACTAAGCATTTAAGATTCAATTTAATAGTCAATTAAAGCCCTAGAGACAATCTACGGATGCACAGAACACGGGCAATAGGAAAGAGAAAGGAAAGAACTTGCCTCTGTAATTTTGGTTTGCCGTCCTCTGTCCAAACTTTTCGGCGACCTCTTGACTGTCGTCCACTCCTTTATTGCCCTAGGTTCAACCCATGAGCAACACCCCTTCTTCTTCTCCTTTGTTCAGCCTTAATCTTGGCCAAAACCCTCTTTTCCTCCTCTGTTTTCCTCACCATCTCTCTCTGTTCCTTCTCTATTCTCTCTATATTATACTGTACGTGTATAAGGTTCTCAATCCTTTGAAGACCATAACAGTATATATATATAAGCACCAAGAAACCCTAAACCAAATCCTACTCCATGATGGAAAACTTAATTCTAGTCGGCTTGAGACATACCAAACTCAAACCCTTATTATCATTATAATATAATTCATTAATAATTTAAATCTAATTAACTCCTTTAACTCCTTTAAATAACACAACATTTAATCCATTTAAAATGAATTTAGTTCAATTACAGAAAAAAATAAAAATACAATTAAATTAAATAGAACAAATAATCAAATAAGGCAACTTCAAATACAATTAACAATTAAATCAAATAAAAATAAAACAATTAACAAATCAATTTAATTCATAAACATTTAAATTCACCCAACACTTAATTTAATTCAGAAAAACACCTAGCCACATAAATACTAGAAGAAAATAAAATAAATAATGAAAATAATAAAATAAGTATTAAAATTCTAATTATAACCCTTTTAAAACTAGGGGTATTACACCACACAATAAGAAGACAAATGTGGATAGACCTCCATCTACTCACGCATCACAATAACATAAATCTTACTGCTAACATGGTAGTAAATGAAACTGCATAAGATAAAAATGACGCAACAACGAACCCTATGGACATTGTGTCCTAAAGTGTCTAGGTAAAAGGAAAGACTAGTCCTAGCCATAACTGACTCCAAAAACCAATGCGACAACAACCTGTCTCAAAACATATGTGAGCCCTTACCACAATGGTAAGACTCTAACAATCCATCTTTGAATTGAAAGGTGACACTACAAGTGACACTAATAGTGCAATGCTCACTCTACCTAAACGTCAATCAATCGACTTGATCCCAAAAACGTCATTAAGTAAGAGAACTCTAGGAAAATGGCAACTATAGCCATACCAACAACAACCAAATCAATCACTACGACTGATCCCCAAAACAACCATCATCATCATCATAGCCTCTACCACTGAGGATGTCTCTAGCAATGAAGTCTCATTACTCCGTCCGTTTATGAAATCAGGGTAGCCTTCTACAGCCAAGAATGTATCGAGGCTTTCAAGTCCAAGGAGGTCCAATGTCCCTCAAGATCCCATGTCCAATGCGATTTGTATTCCCAAGAAGGTTCCTAAGTTAAGGGCAATCATTGGACCTAACGAGGTACTCGCCACCAAACCATCATCTGTCAGCCGTTGGGTACCACGCCCCCATCTACCAGGCATCAGGCTAATCGTTGGACACCAAGCCATCACCTACCAGGCGACAGTCGTCACCTCTCTTCCCTTATAGGAATTGCTTATCGACTTCAGCTTATGCAGAATTTTGGATTGATAATCCATTGCAGGTTAATTTTCAATAATCATTTCTAACACAATCTAATATTTTTAGACAACTGTAAATCATTGCAGCACCAGGCACCCCGTCCGCTGTATAAACATCTATAGAATGGGTCATCACCCAAGATCCCACCATTGGGGACAGAATAGTGGATCATACGATATCAATCGTCAATCTACATATGATGACAAGGTTTAGAAGATTGACGTACCAACCTTGGTACATTGAGCTAGTCGGGTTTCTAGTCTCTCTCCTTTAGCGACCCCTTGGGGGCACTAGTCGTCCAAGACTGGTGCCCGATCCTCTGAAACCATAACCTGGTAAGTCTCTACACACTGGGAAGGACTCTAAGTCCAGTGAAGTTTCTACAATCAATGAGTCCACCGTGTCCAAGGTGGTCCCATGAGGTTTTTAACCATCAAGCACCAATGATTGTCTTTTCTACTAGGAACCAAGCTTTGTCACATACACTTCAAATTTGACGGGTCACTACCACCATAGCCACAAAGCAAGGCAAACATAAAGGATAAGTCCACTAAACTGAAAAACTTTGACTTCCTTATTAAAGGGCAATCATATAAAGCTTGGGTAAAATATCCCCTTATTAAAGGGGAGAGCTGGGTGAAGCTCGTAAAAAATAACCCTTTATTAAAAGGGCGGGCTGAGTGAAGCTCGAAATTATTATTTCCCTTATCAATAAGGCACATTAAGTGAAGCTTGAACATATTACAGACCCCTTACCAAAGGAGTAAGAATGACTACTTCCCTTATTAAAGGGTCGAGACATCAACGGTCAAACAAATCTAAATACGACTCTAGAAAGAGAAAATAGTTCCAACACCAAAAATTAGATCATAAGGGTACAACCATTGGTTATCATAAATCAAGGCTTGGTTATCCAAAACCAAGGCCTAGTCAACCAAGATTAAAAATTGATTGCCCAAATTCTACAAAGGCTCAGTCATCCAAGATCAGTGCCTGGTCACCCCAAGTCTGGTCATCAAAGACCAAGACCAGGGCCTAACTGACAAAAGTATGGTCATCAGAGATCAGGACTTAACCTATAAAGGTTAGGTCAAAATACGATCCTCCTCACAAGTTCCTGAGAAATTCATCTTTAAAGGGACGATGTTTATTGACCGGTAATTTATTGTTTTAAATGGAGGATAACTCCCTCACCTATTATACATATGTGGTAATTAATGCTTTACAAAAAGTTAACAAAAAGCCTAATTCCCTTACTAAAGGGACGAGTTGAGTGAAGTTCGTAAAACCTAATTTCTTTACTAAAAGGACGAGCTTAGTGAAGCTTGTAAAACATAATTCCCTTACCAAAGGAACGAGCTGAGTGAAGCTCATAAAACCTATTTCCCTTACTAAAGGGATGAGCTAAGTGAAGCTCGTAAAATTTAATTCTCTTATTAAAGGTGTGACAAGCTAAGTGAAGCTCGTAAAATTTATTCCCTTGCTAAAGGGATGGGCTGACTGAAACCCATAAAGTTTACAACTAGTATATTGGATTTTCAAAAGTAAAATTCAGTTTTACATCACTAAGAGTCATTGATCATGGATTTGAATTCATGCCCTTCCAAAACAGAACCTTGATTTGGTATCTATGTTAATTCCACTATTGGGAATAGTACCCAAGGGAAGATTACTCAAGGGAACATTACCAAAGGGAATATTACCCAGGGAAAATAAAAATAAAAATAAAAATTCTACTGTTCAAATGAACAGTACCCGCAGGCACTTTCTCGAGGGAACAGTGCCAAGGGCAAAAAAATAATAATAATAAATCTACTGTTCAAGTGAACAGTACCCGCGGCACTATTCCCAAGGAAACAGTGCCCTGGGCAAAAAAAAATCTACTGTTTAAGTGAACAATGCCCAGGGCCAAAAAAAAAAAAAAAAATTAATTAATTAAATTCACATTCCCAAAGCTAGATGAGCAAGCTTGGGAATGGGGGGCAACTGATAGGGAAAAATAAACCTAACCTACCTTGACTTAACGATAGAGGCAACTAAGTGTTGACCAGCCGTCAGATCTCTTCGACTTTCGAACGATGATATTTCCATTCGATAAGAATGATAATATTTCATTATCAAGGATAATGAAAGATGGCGTGGTTCAACATGGTAAGGATAACCTTGACGCAATTTGAGGAAGTCAAAGGAGTAAATCATATCCCCGATAAATTTGGCAACAAACGGATCTCCTCTGATATCGCACAAGCGGATGATAAGGGAGACCTTAACCATTGACATCGGTGGGACCAATTTGATTCCAATCGACAGCCATAAATAGTGCACCAAACCATTAAAGAAGGGACGGGTAAAAACCCCTAAAGAGAAATTACATAATTATTATGTGATACGATTACAAGTATTAACTTAATTGTCGGAGGGTCCTTAACTGGTACCCCACTGGTGCCATTCGAGGTGACGTCCCTTTGTTTTGTAGGTAAACGTCATCGTTCCGAGTCGTGAGGATTTTTGCAGCAACAGTAACAAAAATAAAAATTCCAAGCAAAAGAAAATAGTAAAAACTCACAAAAGGTTTTAAAAAAATCGAAGCTTCCTATCCCTTAAGCGTCTTTGTCCTCACTTCTAAATTCATGCACTTGAAATGAAAAAGAATTAAGGTGAGATATTAGAAAGTCCGAAGACTGGTAAACCAAAAATAATAACGAACTAATTAAAAACTAAACAAATAAACAAATCTCCCTGGCAACGGCGCTAATAATAATCATAAATGAAAAAAATGCATACCGATAGAAAATTAGAAAAATATACCTTAGGGATCAGAATTTAAAAAGTTACTTGTAAATTGAGGAATAACATGGAATAAATATAAGTATGGATAGTAGGCCACATGTTTAAAATTGTGAGTTCACTATTAAAAAGGATTTTGGGGATCGAGATTGTTAAATATGTAATTAAACTGACATATGGGGACCATGGCTATTGATATGATATTGAGAGTTTGAGATTCTTCTTGTTTAATATAATTCTTTATACTTGCTGTAGTTGACTGATTGATGTATGGCTGAGACATTATGATATGAAAATAGGTTTAAATGAGCTTATCGTGCAATTAAGGCACTAATTTGAGAAGTTTGTGGGTATCTGCACTAGAAACCCTCACGAGACTACAATCCACTAGGGATAACCTAGGGGTTTAAAAACTTGTTGCATAAGCTAAATACAACCGTGATTCTCACAAAAGCGGTTTTTTTAGTTCTGTATTGCTAAGAGACTAGCAATATGTAAGTTTGGGGATGTGATGAGTACTGAATATTGCATATTCGAGCTCCTAAATATACGTATGTTAAGACCTAAAGTGATGCATCTATCCTGTTTTATATTGATTTATATTTATTTTATGTTTTCAGGTGTTTTCCCAAAGAAATAAGTAAAACCGGGCTTTTATGATGAAAAGAATGAAAATGAAGTTTACCGCATTGTTGCCAGTCATCTGAAGCAAGCCGAGAGTCAAAATGGTGAATTTTGGAAGAGTTCAAGTTCAGAAGCTCGAGCCTTAGCTCTATGATTCGAGCACAATAGGTAAAAAAAGAAATTCCACCATGGCAAGAAAGCTCGAGCTAGGAATTCTAGTGCTCGAGCCCAACCACAAGGTGCTTGAGCCATTGCCTAAAAGCTCGAGCACATGATACAACGGAATGTGAAAAGTTAATTCAAGTCCTAGGATGTAATGACCCGGTCATTTTCTTCCTTTTCCCTTTTTCTTCAAATTTTGCGGATAAATTTTTTTTTTCATTATCTTTTCCTTTTCAGGTTCGATTTCCCGCCTCTTAGTGTCATCTCGAGTGCTCGGAAATGGTTTCTGAGACTCTTTCCTTTGGATTGACAACTTCCTTTGAGGACTGAGTCATTTCCACATTTTTTTATTTTTTGACACTATTCATTTTTCGTCTTTTCCTTATTTCGTCCTCTTCTCGTTTTTCACTTTTACTTGAACAACCTCATTTTTTGTGCTCGGATTTAATTTTGGTTTTGCATACGTTCATGATATTTAAATTCCATGACATCTACATTTTTACTTTTGTAGAAATGCATATTAAATGCTTACTTTCTTTGTAAAAGTCATGAAAACAAGACTTTTTGCAATTATCCATAACTTGAGGGGTATTTGGGTAATTAAGTAAAGTAATTATTTTTCGTCTTAGGGATCATTTTGTAATTAAATTTGGAAGATATTTTTAAAAAGGACCTTTATGCAATTTTTGAAAAGTGTGACAAGTGTCACACTCTCATTGGTCTACTTGTTGACATTTGTGTGGAAACACTTTAATGCATTGGATGATGACATTTGGAGGGTGAGGATTCACCCACTTGTTGTCTTAAGATTGGTGCACTTGTTGGCATGGATGGTTGACAAGTGTAGGGTTAATATTTAATCTTGGAAGCTTACTTGGATTCATGACAAGTGTAGGACTCACATTTAGTCTTGCATTAGTGTGTGTAAGAGAGGTAGTGCAAGAGCACCTAGTGAGTGGAGAAGTCCACCAATTTAGTTTAGGGTTTACACATTTTAATTCATTCATCACTTTCCTCTCAAGAACCCTAAGGAAGCCACCATTGGAGAAAAGCTTAACTAGTAGCTTTGACTTTATTTTTGGTGCCCTTTCACTCAACTTAAAACTTTGAACTTTGAATACTTTTTAGTCCCCTCATCCTCCTCTTCAAAACCCTTGAAAGATCTAGCCTAACTCTTAATTTTGCTTTAGTATCTAGAGATTCAATTCTCTAGTGAGGTATTGATCTATTATTTTGAAATATTTTTATGTCATTATTGAGTGTTTTATATGCATGGAAGAAAAGGACTTGTATTTTGCCCTTAAACTGTTTTAACTTAAAATTAATCTTCTCAAATTAAATATAGAATATGAAAATATACTCAATTAGCTTTCATTTAGTTTTGGTTTCATGTAATTTGGATTTAAAATGAATTAGTTATGAATTTTTGAAGTTACAAGCTAGTTATTGGAAATTTGAAGCTTTTCCTTTTCAGTCCGGAAATGAATTTTTTATATGGAGTTGTGGTGCTTTAATTGCCTTAAAAATTTTACTAGAACTTTCCCCATAGGTTTTACACTACTCATAATTTTTTTACGTTTTTAGAGCATTTCTAAATTTTTTTAAAAATCCAAAACTATCTGTTGTCCATGTTTTTATTGCAGCTGGAAAACATATTTTTAGATAATTTATTTCACTAACCTTTTGACATTGGATCATGGCTTAATTTTTAGTTTTACACTCTCATATGTTTACTTCCAAAATAAATTAGGTTTGCCCAATTTGGATGTCAAATGAATTTTTCATGAATTTTCAAAGTTGGAAGCTACAGGCTGAAAATGTGTTTTCTGGGCAGAAATTGTTTCAAAGTTCTGGGGAAAAACTGTTTCAATTGGAAAAATATTTTGTTAAACTAAATTGATATTATCAAATTACAGTGTTTAAGCTTTCATTGGGCTTTGGATTCATTCAATTTGGGTTAGAATTGAATTTTTTTATGAATTTTACAAGTTGAAGGTAGCAAACTGAAAAATCTGTTTTGCGGACCGAAAATTTGGGACGATTTCATTTCGGTGGTAATTGGGATTTTCATTCTAATTGAGGTAAGGAATGTTTTAGGATTATTTGTGTGTTGTATTGTGTGTTTGCCATGATTATACAACATATATGTATGCCTTGTATCAAATTTAGAAAATTAGTAATTTTTATTTCTTTGTATAAGATTTAAAATTTATGATGATGTATAACTTTGATTTGAATTGTAACATGCTAGGAAATTATGCTTAGATATGTTGGTTAACATATATTAAATTTGGATCATTTGATTAAGAATTATAACTTTTATTTAATATTTATCTTTAGTGAAAGTTTAATTCACATGGTTGTATCAAGCATTAAATCAAGTTGTAATGTGGTATTTAAATAGGCCTTGGCATGTTCTCTAACATAGATTAAATTGAGGGCATTTGGAATTGTTTAAAAATTTAGAGGAAATTAATTAATTAGCTTGATTAATTTTATTTTAAGTGTTTTAATCACTTAACTTGTCATTTGATGTTATATATATGATGACCATGACATGTCTTTCAATATATATTAAATTGAGGTTATTTGGATTAACTTGGAATTTAGAGAATTTAACTATTTATGTTTAATTAAATTCTACTTTATTACTCCATGGATTTAATTGCATTTTGGAAGTTGTTTCTATATTTAAATCATGGATTTGGATTTGATGTATGTTCACTTAATTACTTTTGAGCATTGGATAACATAGTTGTTACGTTTATATTCATGAGAATATGTTTTTCCTTATTGAATATATTGTTGCTATGTGTAAGGAATTGCACACTTTGTATTTGACATCTTACATGCCAGAGTAGTTGTGAATTTTGAGCATGTATTGTATAAGTTTCCAAAATTTGGATTGTGCTTGGTAAATAGTTGATATCTTGTATATACATGTTGATATATATACGTTGTTGCACAATTTGTTGATTTTAGAAACTTGGGGATGTCGTTGTTTGGCTACGGCTAAGACTTGGTTCTAGTACGGGGGATTGTCCCTCTATATAGTCTAGTGCGCACATAGGGAGGTTACCCATGGGCTAGTAACCCTAAAGTAATTATGTTGTCGGTCTGATCTGGCGTGACGTCCGAGTATCCACTTTGTTTGATTCATGGTTATCAAAATCGCGATTCTGAGTCGTAGAATCGCACGATTCTACGATTCAAAATCCAAAATCGATCCAAATCATAACAAAATCGTTCAATTGATAGAATCGGGGATAGAATCGGTAAGATCGGAGGTAGAATCGTAGAATCGTACGATTCTACACGATTTAATCGATTCTACAAATTTCAATACACTGTCAAAGATTGTTATTCAATCATGAATCCTAAAGGTTTCATCACTATACTATAGGTGAAGAGAAGAGGGCAATTCACTGAACAATCACAGAAATCAGATTAAAATCACATAAATAGGCAAAACATGGTACCTTCATCCTTGCTCGCTGGTAGAACTGGTTGCTGCTCGCCGGTCGCTGCTTCATCGGTCGTTGCTCGCAGGTCGCTGATCGCTCCCCTTTGGTCGCCGCTCGTGTCGCTGATCCCCTCCTCTTCGTCGTTGCTCCCCTTTTTTTATCACTCCTCTTCTTTCACAGACTTTGAAGTCTGAAAGCAAAGATAGATACTAACGGCCAGAGATAAGGTTGCTTCTTACGTGGGCCGTCAGGATTAATTTAATGCAAAAAAATATAATTTAAGTAATTTATAAATACATTCTAAATATAAATATAAACCTTACCAATATATATGTCACGTGCGAAAGAGGCTACCGTGATCTGCCCTTCCTTCACAACTTTGACCCACATCATCTTCATGTTATTTAATTTAAGTAATTTATAAATACATTCTAAATATGAATATAACAAAATATGATATGAGTACGATAATAAGATAAATATTAAATAAATAGTCTGTAAGATACAAGTATATATAAGATACAATAAAAAAATAAAAAATTATATATATATATATATATATATATATATAATATAATATAATTTAGTTTTCAAAATATTATAAATGTAAATATAATTACTAATATAATATAGGAGTTAATTTAATGCAAAAAATATCTCTTAAATGTCAAATTTTATTTTTTGATAGGCTATGTTGAGGTTAGATATATTTAATTGTGTGTTTTGGTCTTATTTTTGTCATATTTTACAGATTTTATTGTTTAAAAAGTTAGTTTCAATTATTTTTTCACAATTTGGTAGAATCTTACGATTCACGATCCAATTCTACGATTCCGATTCTACGGAGACCAAAACGATTCTGCGTAGAATCCCGATTTTAACAACTTTGGTTTGATTTCGTATTTCATTTCAAGTTGATAACTAGATGATATCGTAACTTGTTGTTCCTTATTTGATTTCCTATTTTGAGCTTAAGATGTAGCTTTGTGAAAGCATGCTTCATGCGTTGTATTGGAAGTTCCATTGTTGGTTAAATTGCATCAATATCATAATTTGTGTTTTGATATTCAAATGTAGTTTAGGAATGACCTTATAGATTCATTTTGATAATAGACGTTAGGTGGCATGACCCACACTTGTTGTTTTTGTATTTTGGATTTCAAGTTGAAGACTTTAAGAATCTATATCATGTTACCTTGTATAACATATTTCCATGTTGTTTGAATTGTATGAACAATGTGATTATGATATAAATGATCTAGGTAGCTTAGGATGCTCCCTAGGTCTCATCTTGACATAGACGTTAGGTGGCATGAGCCCCTTTAACATGTTTCACCATAAGGTGATAAATTGTAAAATGCTAGGTCGATGCATGCTCATCGCCTACGAGTAGCTTTATGTTACTCACCCCTACGATACTGCGGCATATTTCAGGTACAAGACTCATGATTTGAAGATTCCATTACTCCTTGGATGGCTTACAGTTTCTAAGTTTCTATTTTATGCAAGTGTTAGCATAAGATGCCTCTTTGTAGCCCTATTTGTTTAAACTTGTATTCGTTGATTCGTATATGTAAAGTGTACGTAAGTGCACTCTTTTCAATGTATTTAACATGTATGAGATGAGGTCGGATGCCAATGACATGTATCTTGTTTTCTATGCACTTTTGTTTTCAAAGTTTATTATGAAAATATTGGAAAATGTTAAGTCATTACTTCATAACTTTCGCATCGGGTGTTGGAATTTCATATCTTTTCTGCCCGGACTCAGAATTAGACGATTCTTGAGTCTAATTTTGTTCATTTTTCGTTGTCCTTCCAATGGTGTGCATGGTGGCACCCTTTTCAGTAAGAAATGACCATTTTGCCCTTAGTTCATCTCTTTTCGGGTTAGGCATTCTTGCTTCATTTGCTTGGCTCATTTGAGTTCCGTGGCTTCATGGAGAGTTATTTTGGGGCCTTAGGGATGACGTACATTTCTTGAGGTCATTTGGCTTCTTTCACTTTCACATTTCGGGTCTGTTATCGGGTCAACTTCCGGTTCATCACTAACGCACTGGGTTGAGAAATTCGGGTCGTTACATAGGACCTCGTGCCAAGCAACATGGGATCAAGCACATGTTCAAGAAGCTCAAACCCACAGCCCCAAAGCTAGAGCCCAACACCTTGGGATTGAGCACCATGAAAGAGGGATCGAGCACCATTAATAAAAAGACGTTTCGGACAAATTTTGCTCCCAGAGCTCGAGCCCAACTCAGAAAGCTCGAGCACAACCATTCAAGGCTCGAGCATTGTTGAAAACTCTATACCTACTTCAGTTTTTAACAATAACTTTTTACTCAAAACTCCAAATTGAGCAAACTTAGTGGCTCTGGAAAGAAGACTCGAAACCTGATGTTTTTGTCTGTTATAGCAATCTAAAGATTTGTGCTCTAAATGGGTCAAAATTGCATTACAACATCAAAATGAGTTGCTGACAAGTTAAGCCCGAGCCCTGACTCCAGAGCTCAGGCTCTGGCATCCTGAAGGTTTAAAATACATGCGGGAATTGCGTAAAATCACCCTTCTTTATTTCCTTATGAGCCCAATTGTAACCAAAAGCTAGAAAACCAATCCAAAGGGGATTAAGACTTATTTTCTCCTATAAAAGAAGAGGAAATGTCACAAGGAAAATAGTTTTGATTCCATCTATATCTCTCTCTCTCACACAGCAGCTTTTAGGGTTTTGAATAAGAAGATCCAAAAGGAGTTTTGGCAGTCCATGGTGATGAAGACCACAACAACACAGATGATATCTTGCGTTGTCATGAGTAGTTAATTCCTCTCTTAGGGCATTAATGTAGCCCGAATCCGAATACTATGATTTGATTGTTCTATACTTTGGGAATTTAATAGATTATGTATTTTGATTGCATGATTATGTGTAATTGACTTAATTCTATTAGTTTTTAATGATTACATAGTTTTTGAATGATTAATACTTTGTCTTAGATTTAATTATTCTTAAATTATATTCAACACATTCTAATTGGACGGTATTTGGTGGAGGCCCATCGGACATAAGAATGAGATCATGCAATGGTGTTCAAACGTTTTTCTTGAATGAATATTTTCATAATCTATGCCTAGGGAAGACGAGTTATACTGCAAAATTAGTTAAAAGTAGGTAGATAGATAATTCGTGCCAACTGAAGATAAGTTATAGTTAATTGAAATTCATGGAATATCTTTCTTTAAATCTGAATTAAACGAATGTTATTGAGTTTAATTCCATATGATACATAATTATTGAAATCCTAAGGTTGAACAGTTGACCATAGTATGTGGTTCATGGTGAAGTCAATCCTTAAGTATTTCTTCTGTTGATCTCAATCCTTTTATTCTGTTTATTTTCTTTTTATATTATTGAATTGCATCATAACACACAAAATCAAGTCTCTTTCTAAATTAAAATAGTATTAATTGAATACTTGATAAACCACCACAGTCCTTGAGGTTCAACACCTTCAACATAGCCCTATCTTACAAGGATTTGTTCTATTGTGAGTAGTATTTTATTATTGATAAATAAAACCACACATCAATACACACTAAAGTAACCTCACAAGACTATAGGGTTGCCTCAATTTGAATAGTAGGCAGCATGCAAAATGTATATATAGTGGGCACGAGTACCTAAACCTACCGGGGCACACAACCATCACTATATCTAGCTATACATCCCTGGCAATATACGCACCTTAACCACTGATCTTGAGATTCAAACTCATATCACAGTGTACACTATATACATATATAATGTCCATCCTATCCAAACCTAAAGTAATCCATCCAACCATATATTTCAATGGTATGTCATCCAACTATTGTATTGACCTGACACGAATAAGTAGGACTTAACTCTAAGGTTAATCCGTTCCCTTAATAATATAAATAAGTAGACTTAACATATAAGTTAATCCGTCCCTAATGTGCCCACATTCTATAATAATGCATTAATCCACAATATAACCAAATAAAGGTTTCCAATTCAAGGATAATGCAAATAATATTTATATCTAATAATCCAAATAAACATGATATAAATCATATATACATCCTTTGAATTTAATTGAGTAAAAGCAACAATTCTAAATAACATGTATTTAATTTTCATCATAAGAAATTAACATACAACTTAATTAAATTGAATACCTCTATAATCTGATTAAATTCATTTAAATCTAAAGAATTGATTAAAATAATTTAATACAATCATATTCAACTATTAATTTAACCTTTTAAATTAATTAAATTCCATACCTAGCATACGAACTTTAAATCATGCATTGAAATTCTCCATAAATCTAGTTTAACAATTTAAAAATTATTAAAACAGATTCCAACAATATAAGTACATGAACAGTATACAAAAACCCCAAAAATCCAGTCCCAGACAATATCGGTCGACCGACTCATTCATTCGGTCAGCCGAAAGGCCATATCCGGTCAACCGATGCTCTCTGTTCGGTCGGTCGATAGCCCCAGTCCGGTCGACCGATTCCTATACCGGTCGATCGAACCCTGCATCCCTGTTTATTCTTCGTTTCTAACGAATTTTGCCCTTTTAATCCCCATTGTTAAAAATTCTACATATTAAATCTACATCCCCAGAGTGTTTCAACAACAATTATATATTATATAAACATGCTTTGAACAACATAAAACACAATACATGCATCAATTTATCAAAACATGAAAAATCAACACAAACCCATTAATATAAACACATGAACTGTAATTTCAGATTTTATTCATGCAATTATATTCAATGAATTTAATTAAATTCTTGAAACTAATCTAGCATGCATAGGTTATGAATCAAAGGGAAAGAATAGAGAGAACTTGCCTTAGGGATTTTCAAACTTGAAATCCTAGCTTCCATCTTCCTTCTCTCTTCCTTCCTCTTCCTTCTCTCTCTAAACTCTTTGTTCTATATATTATGCGAAAATATTTCTAGCCCCCTTTTACAAACCTATAGTTATATATTTATAGGCAATAATAATAACCTTAATCATTTTCCGAATCTAAGTCTGCTAGTAAAGAAAATAATAAAAGAAAAAGGAAAAATATATTAAAAAGGTAAACTATATATATATAATCTTATATATATCCTTTATTAAATAAATATTTATCAGATTATTCCATATTATTATTAATACTAATATTAAAATAATATTAATAATAAATTACTATCCTTATATGTGTGTGTGTGTGTGTGTGTGTGTGTGTAAATACATGTACAACTATTTATGGATAATTATTCGTACCCATTAAACCTCCTATCCAAGTAATCTATGAGATCCAAAAGATTGGTCCATTATTACTATCCACATCTATACAAATAAAATAAAATAAAACAAAATACACATTTAATCAAATTAATTACAAATAAACAAACAAATCATTTAAACAAATACATCAATTAAATCATTTAATTCAAATAAACAATTTAAGCACATAATCTACATTTAATTAATAAAATCAATTAAACACGTAATCAAATAGCCAAATAATCAAATAAATAAATAAAAATACAATTAAAATAATTAAAATAATACCGAAACTATTCTTTAAAAATTAAGGGTATTATATCGAGATCCTTTCTGCGGAATGAATACCGTGCTAAACTGCAACTCCAAACAATAGTCTAAGTGTGAAATTCAAATAAATCAAACAAATCATTTAAGTAAACACATCAATTAAATCATTTAATTCAAATAAACCATTTAAGCACATAATCTATATTTAATTAATAAAATCAATTAAACACATAATTAAATAGCCAAATAATCAAATAAATAAATAAAAATACAATTAAAACAATTAAAATAATACCGAAACTATCCTTTAAAAATTAGGTGTATTACATTGAAATCATTTCTGCGAAATTAATACCGTGCTAAACTGCAACTCCAAACAATAGTCTAAGTGTGAAAATCGATTTCTCTCTCTTGACCTTTCACACATAAAGCTTTATTTGTCCTGTTTCATTGGTGCAGCAGGTTGGAATTCCCAACCGAAAAAAAAAAAAAAAAAAAGAGGAGGCGGCAAAAGCCAATATGCCACTTTGCAAAAGGAAAGGACCACCCACTTGATTGTAGGTTGAAATCTCCGAACCACTTGATTGTAGGTTGAAATTTCCGAACTTTGTGTGGCATTGAACAAATAATAAATTAATGCTACATAAACCAACTATATATTAGTACAAATAATAAATTAATGCTACATAAACCAACTATATATTAGTAATCTATACGTTACATTTTTTATTTCTCAAAAAAAAAAAAAATCCACATCCGATTATTATTCCTATTTAATCTTTCTAATTAACTTGATTAAGGGTTGTTTGGGATGTGATGACGTGGAGGGACAGGGAAAGAAAAGAAAGGATAAAGAAAATGTGTTTGGATGATTTTAGTAGAAAGAAAATAAATGATAAGGAAGAATTTGGAGGGATAACTATCCTCGTATTATTTTTTCAAAAATGAGAAGATAGGGAGGAAAATGATGGTGGGTTAATTAATATTTTTATAATTCTGAAATTGTCCTTAACAATTAAAAGTAAAAAATCATTATTCCACTTATATCCAATATAATTAAAAAAGTATGGTAGTAATTTAATTGTTGTTATTATTTTTTTTTTCTCCTATATCTTATTCAAATAAAAATATTATTATTATTTTCTTCTTCTTTTTTTTTTTTTTTTTTTTTTTTTTTTTTTTTTTTATCTTTCAAAACATGAATAAAAATTATTGACACCATTTTGCTTCTCTGCTCTCCTTGTACTATCATTTTTTATTATTTTCTCCCTTTTCTCAACGGAGCATAGGGACGGTTGTTTTTTATTCAAGAAAAAGGAAGTGCCAAACTCAAACACAAACATCCTTTTTGTCTTGTTCCAACTTTTCAATCCAACAAAAAGTCCTGCTCAATAGATACACTTTTAGCAAATACGATGACTAGTAATTGTACTTCGATAGATTTTTGCCAGACCTTTTCACTCTCCTCCCCCCGTGGAAAGCCCAACACTAGTGACAATACACTTGCCTAATCAAAAACCCAAACACAATTACCTCCTCGACTTTGACTTTGCGTCCATTGAAAAATTATACCCTTATATATACTAGAAGTATTAAAATAACAATTCTACGCCACCTTTTCAGTTTAAGTGTTTAAAAAAGATGTTTGTTGAGCAAAATTAAGAAGAAGAAACTATTGCCTTAGTTAACAGATACAGTAGACCTCTCTAACAGCTTCAAGTTCTCTAGCCATGGAGTCCACACCTCCCTCAACCATGTCAGAAACTGGTAAACTACACATAGTTATGTTCCCATGGTTAGCTTTCGGTCACATGCTCCCCTTCCTCGAGGTCTCAAGGCTCATCGCCCAGAAGGGTCACAAAATCTCCTTCGTTTCCACTCCTCGAAACATCGATCGCCTCCCAAAACTTCCTCCAAACGTAGCTCCTCTCATCAACTTTGTAAAACTTCCTCTACCCCATGTCGAAAATCTCCCCGAAAACGCCGAGTCCACCTCCGACCTACCTTACCACATGGTCAAGTACCTCAAGAGAGCCTATGATCTCCTCCAACAGCCATTGACAAGCTTTCTAGAAGCTGCTTCTCCTGATTGGGTTATCTATGACATGATACCTTATTGGGTAGGTGCAATTGCAGCTAAGCTACACATTTCAAGTGCTTTATTCTGTATCTTCATTGCCTCTTCTATGACTTATTTCGGACCAGCTTCATTCTTGCTGGAACCTCCAAACGATTATCCGAAGAAGCCGGAGGACTTCACCGTCCCGCCCAAGTGGGTTCCGTTCAAATCAACGGTTGCTTTTCGACTCTTTGAGATTATGCGACTTTTCGACGAGGTGGAAGGAGACGGCGAAGGCGGCGTTCCGGGTGTGCATCGGGTAGGAAAGGGCATTGAAGACTGTGATGTGATGATTCTCAGAAGTTCTTATGAGTTTGAACCAGAGTGGTTGAGAATTCTTGGAGATATTCACCGGCCAAAGCCTGTTATACCGGTGGGTCAGTTACCGGCGATATCTTATCATGACGATGACGAGGACCCTGCATGGAGGGAAATGAAAAAGTGGCTTGATGAACAGAGTAAAGGGTCAGTGGTTTATGTTGCATATGGGAGCGAGGCGAAACCGAGTCAAGCTGAACTCACTGAGATAGCTCTAGGATTGGAGCTATCCGAGTTACCGTTCTTTTGGGTTCTAAGGAAGCGGCGAGGGATGGCCGATACGGAGGTGATTGAGTTGCCGGAAGGGTTTGAGGAGAGAACCAGAGGACGTGGATGGGTGTGCACAGGTTGGGCTCCTCAATTTAAGATACTGAGCCATGACTCAGTGGGTGGGTTCTTGACTCACTCGGGTTGGAGTTCGGTGGTGGAGGGAATACAGTTTGGGAGAGCTCTTATACTATTGACATTTTTGGCGGAGCAAGGGTTGAATGCTAGGGTTTTGGAAGAGAAGAGGATGGGTTACTCGATACCGAGAGACGAGCGAGACGGGTCGTTTATGAGTGACTCGGTGGCTGAGTCACTGAGGTTGGTGATGGTAGAAGAAGGAGGGAAGATATTCAGGGACAAGGCCAAGGAGATGAGAGGACTGTTTGGTGACAGGAATACACAAGACAAGTATGTGGATAATTTGTTAGCTCATTTTCAAAGTCACGAAAAAAGGGGGACTCAAGGAGGAAATTTAAGTGATCCCAATGTAGATGTGAGTGAATAAGGTTGTTTTCTAGCTATAAATGCATGTAAGAGGAGTCTTTTACTAATTAATTAATGAATAAATGAGAATCAACTTTCTGTTCTTATTTGTTGTTTTGGGTTATTTTATTTTATTTATTTATTTATTTATTTTTTTCTTTCTCAGAATTTGGCCGGTGTTTTATTTGCTGTACACTATAGGGTAAAGTGCAAAAAAATCCCCCTGAACTATGTCCGAATTTACAAATAATTTCCTTAAATTATATTTTGCATGTGAATCATACCTACCTAAATTATCTCATTTAGTTGCAAAATGCCCCCAATGCCTTTAACTATTTTTTATTAAATGATCATAATGCAATTTCTTATTGAATTACACTTTATCTTTTTTTTTTTTCTTATTGAAATAAATTATGAAAAAAAAAAATCATATTAATTTGATGATATTCACCATTAAATTTGCATAAATTTACCTTTAATTTTTTAAATTAAATGTTTAAATAAATATCTTAAGTAGAAAAATTAAAAAAATTAAAGTAATTTATTAATTTTTCATGAATTTATTTAATAAAAAAGAAGGTATTTTTTATTTAAGTAATTTATTAATTTTTCATAAATTTATTGAATACAAAAGAAGGTATTTTTTATTTAAGTAATTTATTAATTTTTACATGAATTTATTGAATAAAAAAAGAAGGTATTTTTTATTTAAGTAATTTATTAATTTTTCATGAATATATTATATATTGTATGAAAAAGAATATATTTTTTCAAATTAAAAGAGTTTACACTAAGTATAATAAGTTTTATTATAAATAGTAAAGTTTTAATAATAAGTTAATAATTTTAGCAAATGGTAGTAAACAAATCTATTTGCTTTTTTTTTTTTTTTTTTTTTTCCAATTTATGATAAATTAATACTAATAATAAAATTAAGGTAAATGATATAATAAATAGTTAGATAAGAGAAAAAGGTCAAAATAAAAATAAAAAAATAAAAAATAATAAGAAATGAAAAATTTAATGAGATATGGTAAAATATTCTTTTGGAAGAGTTTATTAACAAATTAATAATTTAGGAGTAATTTGTAGTTCTAAAAAATTATTTTCAAAAGGACAATAATTTAAGAAGGTTTTTTTTACGCTTGAGCCTGTACTATATTAAAGATAGTTTGACTCTACCATTGCAAACAATAAAATCTTATGGTTTTTAAATAATAAAAATTATAAAAATAAAAAAATAAAAAGTCTTACAAACACACAAGCGCACCAAACAAGGACTCAGGACGAAGTAAGAGCCTTATTTTTTTATTTTTATTTTCTTGAATATTTTTATTTATAACCTCATTGACTAAAACAAAGAATTGAACCCTTAACAAAACTAGATACTATCTGACCTATTCGGGTTGGCTTGCAGTTAGTTAATCCGATTTTGAGACTGGTGTAATGATAGTAACTGTTAATATATAGTAAATAATTATTCATATATATATATATATATGAATGGCCATGGCTACTACGTGCCCTTACCTGCAGTCAAACTTCTTTTTTTCTCACTCTGTGTGTTTTCCTTTTGAGCCGCGGGTCAAAGTTAAAAAGAAGAAAATAAATAAATTATATATAGATAAATAATTTGGTGTCTTATTGACTGATTTTTTAAATTGGGTTATACCCTGGTTATTTGTTTACTATCTACTTTCTTACTCATCAGAAATATGGCACAACAAGTTATTTTGGGCACCCCCTTTTTAGCTTTGATCATGCCAATTGAGAAAATTGATTCTCAGGGAATATGCTCTAATTTACATGGTCAGTCAATCACTTTTCAATTTTTGACCCCACCAGTAAATAAGCATATCAATGCTCTTAAAGATAACATTATCTTTAAGGAAAAGTAACTAAATTATTTGCAAAAGGAGGTATCCTCCTTAGCAATTAATCAAAGATTGGTACAACCCACTGAGCAACAGAGATTAATCTCCATCTTGAGATCAGGGAGATTAACAGGACGAGAATTTTGTCATTGGTGTTCTAATCTGCTTAGAACTTCTTTCATGCTGTAATGATTTTCTGCTCTCAGAAAATCTGGATTATCCGTATCCTCATTAGATCGTGCCAAAGCAGAACCTATTTCAAAGACTTTCATCTTGATTTGAGGATCTTGGATATGATCTATAAGATCCAATAAGGATTGTTGAGTAGATGTTAAAACATTCAAGCTTAACCCATTCATTTCAACAATTGCCTTATAATAATCATCCTGAGCGGGATTATAGGAACATCTGGGATTTCCAACTTCTGCTTCAGAGGAAGAGGAAGACTGTAATTCCATAACAACATCCCCATAATCATCTGATGATTCTGGTTCAGAAGAACTAGTATTAAGTAACAATTTACTTAATTGAAGTCTCAGTTCATCTAAAGCTTTTGATCAAAATCAATTACAGCTTTTTAAAACTCAATTTTATGATTTTCTACAAGAACGCAAAATGGTTATACCTTTTGTTTCTTGGTTTTATATGACCAATTATTCTCTTGTTAATATAAACATACTGGATGATTTTCTCAAACCATGGACCACATCTGAAGATAAGGTTTACCACTCTGTCCATCCTCCCACTGAACATTTAATTCTGAAAAGAATTGACCCTGACAGTGGTGCAAAAGTGGAAGCCAAGGCTTATAGCCAACCTAAAATAATTGATCCATCCAGTACTGCTACTAAGAAAGATATTTCTCATGTTTACAGGCAGAACAATTATACGAATGTTTGTTTGCAAACGCTAGGGACCCAGCTTGGGAGAATTGAAACAGGAATAGACACGGTATTAAATACAATTAATACTAAGTGTATTACTGATAAGACTTCTCCTCCAGAAGCTTCCTTATCCAAAGCGTTGGTAAAACCTGCAATTGAAGTTAAAGGCTTCAATCTTTCACATCCTAAGAAGAATGAAGAATTCCTTACTCTTCTTACTCAGAAAATTCAAGGACTTAAAATTCAGACTTTATCCCATGATGAATCTGAAATAGGTTCTGATTCTGATGATGTGTTACCTCATATTAAGGTTTTCCAAACCGATTTTACTCAGATGCCTGAGTTAAACAGAATTGTCTATGATAAAAATATCCACTCTAATACAGCCCCTGCTCCGAGTAGATATTATTATTCCAGACCCACACTTCAAGATATCTTGTATGAAGAAGATTATTTTCATACACAGAAATCTTTTCATGGCAAGACCATTTATGAATGGAACATAGATGGGAAATCTGATTATCAGATTTATGAGGTTATTCATCAAATGTTGATGTATAGCCAAGTTTGTAAAATCAACAACAATACTGACCCAACCATTGCTAAATTTGTCATTGCTGGTTTTACAGGCATTCTTACTGAAACTTCCTCTGTGGAGATCAACCACACAAAGCAATTTTCGAATTCCAAAGATAGTCCTCTTACTTATAGTAAAGCTATCTTTAAGAGGCTTATAAGGCCTAGTGACTGGGGATTAAATCCTAATTTGTCAAGGAAAATATCCTATGGACACAGTTACAATTATTGGGATTATATCTCAGCTTGGACATATTCGTTCTTTTATCAAAATCCGAAGCATAAGCATTCTTGGTTCTTCAAGATATGCCCCCAATCAGTTAAGGCTGATTTCCCAAATTGGGTTATACCCTGGTGGGCTATATTTGGCCCTGATCTAGATATTTTGCCAGAATCAATTCGGCAGTTATACTTGTCATGGCAACATTGAGTGGTTTTCTCAAAATATTGAGTGGGAACCAATCCTTCCTGGATACAGTTCATATCTGCACCACTATCAAATGAGAATGTGAAAAGGATATTATATATATTTAAGATTATTGTTGTAACAAGATAAGGAGGTTAATATTCAAAACCACTGGTCTAGACTCCTCCGCCGCCACCAAAGATGTTAACGTAGTATTATATATGAAATAAAGCTTAAGCTCGAGGCGGAGGGTGTTGGAAGATTAATCTAGACTTATCTAGATCTATCTAAAAAGATTAAATAATACTTAAAAAGGTAAAAAGAATCTTATAATAATTGCTAATACATGAAACATTTTGGTTCATATGAAATATTTTGGTTTATTGTATATATTAAATTCATGTATTAGAAGTATATATGGAGTAGTATAGATAGATGAGTCATGTAAGTGTATGATACACACAAGCAATTGAGCAATACAAGATAAAGAATTCAGTTCTATAAAATTGAGTGTTTCTGAATTGAGTGTTTACTAATTCAGTTGAATATATGTGAGTGTATCCCATTTGTGTTCACTTACCCATCAAACTGCAACAAAGTGGTATCAAAGCTTTGTTAAAAGATCGGCAAAGAAAAATAGCATTTAACAACATGTTTCAATCCTAACTTCCCAAGTTTAGAGGGGAGAATTACAATCAATGGAGTATACAAATGAAGATGTTGTATGGATCTCAAGATTTATGGGAAATTATTGAAAACGGTTTTGTAGAACCGGAGAATCAAGTAGAGCTGAGTCAAGCACAACTCAATGAGTTGAAGGAGAATCGAAAGAAGGACAGGAAGACGTTGTTCTTCATTTATCAAGTAATTGATGAAGTAATTTTTAAAAGAATCTTAACGGCCATTACAGCAAAGCAAGCGTATGATACATTACTGGCCACTTATAAGGGTGAAGATAAAGTTAAAGTGGTGAGATTGCAAGCTCTTCGAATTGAATTCGATACGATTAAGATGAAAGATTTTGAAAGTGTAGAAGAATATTTTAATCGTATTCTTTCAATCACTAACTAATTGAAGGTGAATGAAAAAGATATTCAAGATCAAAAAATTGTTGAAAAAGTCTTTCGAAGTATTCCCAGAAAATGTGAACACGTCATTATAGCAATTGAAGAGTCGAAAGATTTGTCATCTTTGTCAATAAATAGCTTGATGGGATCACTCCAATCTTATGAGCTTCGATTAAAGAATTTTGATTCAACGCCTCTAGAACAAGCATTTCATGCTCAAAATTCTTTCAAAGAATGTTCGAGAGGAACAATAAGTGATCGAGGTGGCCAAGGAAGAGGAAGAAATAGTGAAGGAAAATTTTTTGAGTCTAAGGAAAATGCTAATTTTTCTCCTAATAAAGGAAGAGGAAGAAGAATGAATAGAGGTCGAGGCTGAGGTCAAGGTTGAAGCTGAGTCAGAGGACAAGGTAGAGGTCGTGGTGACTCATATCATCTCCAGTGTTTTAATTGTGGAAAATTGGGGCATTTTCAAGCAGATTGTTGGTTCAAAAAGAATGATAATGAAACAAGCAACAGTTCGACATTCATACACAAGGAAGAAGAAAAGGAAGAAGGAGTTTTCATGTTGGCTTATAATACACAAGAAGAAGTTTTAGAAAATATATGGTATATTGATAGTGGTTGTAACAATCACGTTGCTGGAGATAAAAATGCCTTTGCAAATTTGAATGAATCTGTGACGACCCAAGTTTTTTAACTCGTTGTGTCAGTGATGAATCAAAAGTTGATCCGATAACAGATTTGAAATGCAGAAGTGAAACAAAAAATAAGGTCAATAGGGATATCAATCGTCCCTAAGACACCCAAGTGACTTTCTATGAAGTCATGAAACTCAAAGAAATAACTAGAAGCGAAAACTCGAAGAGAAAGGGTCAAATGGTACCCTATGGCTCCAATGACAACCAAAGGAAACAAAACCTAGTTCAAGTAGACCACATATGCCGTTACATGGCCCAAACATGATTAACGAAGTTGAGTGTAAGTAAACCAATTGGTGCAAGCCTGAAGAAACAGCAACCAAACAAAATCAACAAGGTAGCTCCATTTCGGTCGACCGAAATGGAGCATTGGTCTGCCGAAATAAGCCTAGAAAAAGAAGAGAAAAGAGCTCTCGACCGAAATGGAGCATTGGTCTGCCGAAATAAGCCTAGAAAAAGAAGAGAAAAGAGCTCTCAGTTCAGTTGAACGAAGTGACAAACAGGTCGACCGGTTTAAGGCTCGAGATGAAAAAAATGAGTTTCGGTTGACCGATGTAGAGAACCAATCGACCAAAATAAACCTCGATGGTGAAAATGGCTATTGAAGTTGGAGTTTTTGCTGAACAATGAAATCCAAAAAGGGTTCGGTCAACCGAAACAAGCCATCGGTCGACCGAAACTGGTCAAAAACGTGTAAAATGGACCTGCTATGCACCAAGGCTGAAATGGGTTCCTAAGCCTTATTTAAATTCCCCATGGCATGATCAAACTGAAATATATGCAAGTGTTTGATGATGTGAACATACACGCAAGTGTAGAATGGTATTTTAAATATGCTACAATGGCCTATGGCCTTGTTACAATTCATTTACAACATTTGACATGTTAAGCCTCCAAGTTAGAAAAATTACATTTCATAGGCAGAATTTTAATATGCTAACACTTGCATGTGAACAAGAATGCTTCTAAAGAAACTTCAATTCTCCAAATTCCTCAAGACAAGTGCAATTCTCAAAATCTTGAATCCTGTACCTGAAATATGCCCCAGTAACTTTGGGGTGAGCAACATAAAGTTATTTGTAGGAAATGAGCATGTATCAACCTAACGTTTTACGATTTTATCACCTTAAGTTTAAACATGCAAAAGGGACTCATGCCACTTAACGTCTATGTCAAGATGAGACTTAGGGAGCATCCTAAGCTACCCTAAATCATTTCTAGCATCAATCACATCATCCATGCAATTCAAACCACATAGAAGCATGCTATATAAGGTAACAAGATATAGATTATCAAAGTCATCAACTTGAAATCTAAGATGCATAAACAACTAAATATAACCATTTAGCATAATTGGAATTTCTAGTACCACAAGTCAAGACATAAATTCTCAAAGTAATCAACTTGAAATCTAAAAGTGTGTAAACGACTAAAGTGGGTCATGCCACCTAACGTCTATGTTCCAAATGAATCTATAGGATCATTCCTAAGTCACATTTGAACAATATAGCATAGATATACTTAGCAACATCAAAATATACAATGATTCATTAAAAATCATAAAACATGAATGTACTTAACAACATTAAAGCATGCTATGATTCATTCAAAATCATAATGCATAAATGTACTTAACAACATTAAATCACCAATAACCAAAACCACAAATCACAATTAAGTATTGGTTGTCAACTTGAAATTGAATGCGAAAACAAATAGTGTAAGACTTGGACATCACGTCTCGGACTAAACCAAGAACAAAATGGTTATTCCGGGTATTAACCCGCTGGACAGACCACCCTAGTGCGCACTATCTCCATTGGAAAGAACTCATACCTCCCGCACTAAAGCCAAACTTTAGCCATATCACTTGTAACAATGTCCCAAGACTCCAAAATAAACAAAATAAGTTCACAACTTGTACATAATTTATTTAATGCACGAATTCACCCTCCATGCAAAAGTAGATTGTAACCACACAATACATGCACTAAATCCACAACTACTATAGGATGGCAATGTCAAATCTTCAGTGTGTGACTCGTTATACGCTATAACAATATAATCCAATATTAAAACATAAACTCATAAATCCATTACAAGTCTAAAATCATGCTTTAAACATACTACCAATGTCAAATACATGATTTAAATCAATAGTGCAATAGAAACGGAAATTAATCAAGTGAACTAATTAATATCCCTAGGCTTCAAATCTCAATCAAATGACCTTTAATTAACACATGTTAAACAACATAGCATGGTCATTGCATATGCCAATTCAAAACTTAATTAGGCCATTTGAATAATAAAATGGAATTTAATTAAATCATGATAATCAAATCTCTAAATTCTAAAATAACACCAAATGGTCCAAATTAACATGTGCTAGTATACAAGCCCTAGTCATCACAAATATCAAGTTAAAAACTTAATTAGGCCAATGGAACCATTAAATGGATTTTAATTAATCATTTTAATTAAAATCTCTAGATTTTCATACTTATCCAAATGCTCTCAAATTAAAGTATGTTGAAGAATATGCCAAGACTTAATTTAAAAGCATATCACAGCTTAATTTCATGCAAGGTACGACCATGATAATTAATCTTTTACAAAAGAAAAATATTAAATAAAAGTTGAAATTCTTTTCCAAATAATCCAAATTTAATATATGTTAACAAACATATTAAAACATAATTTATCATTATACCACAATTCATTTCTAAGCTATATACACCCTTGTAGATTAATTCTTATATAAAGAAATAAATAATACAAATTTTCTAGATTTGATACAAGGCATACATATAAGTTGTATAATCATGGGAAACACTCAATACAACACACAAATAATCCTAAAACATCCCCTACCTCAATTTGAGATGAAAATCTCAAAAACCCACCGAAAAAAAAAGTGCTCTGAATCCGACGATACCAAAGGGTTTTGTCAAGGACAACACGTTCTATATGAACCCCCAAGAAGCCCCATCAAAATCACAACTTGATTTCAAACCCAAACTCAAAAAATAGTCAGAAATGGGTTCTAATAAGGGTGAAAGATGCGCGTCATCAAGACAAGCATTAAACACTAAGGCATTACGATGTTTCACTCGAGGGAAGTGGCCGGAAAAAGAAGAAGGGTGGTAGCCCCTTGGCAGCCATGGCTGCCGGCTAAGAGAGAGGAGGGAGAGAAGAAAATTTGATTTTTTTTTTCTTTTAAGTCCCTTATTTATAGAAAATCTCAAAAAGTGCCCTGAACGAGCCCCGCCGGGTCTGGAAAAGTGAAATTTGAGGAGATACACTCAAACAGCGAAACCCTGTGAATGAAAAAGATTCAAAATGACAAAATATGAATAACGAAAGAAACGGCGTCGAAAATCGAGTCCCGAGCAGAAAGTTATGCCCCGAACAAGTTCGGCGGCAACTGGTGCCGGAAACCCTGAAACTGGAGAAAAATAACCAGAAGAAAATTCTAAGAGTGCAAGACTCAACGAAGTGTGAAAATGAATCCCGTATGAGGATCCAGGCTCCAGATGAGGTATTTAGCAATAAATTTTATTAATTACACAATGGCCTCCTCCAAAAAGTGAAAACTGCACTAATGGCCCAGAATGAAAATATCTCCCAAAAATATTTTCTTAAAAACCCCTGAAATAAAATATCTTCAAAAGATATTTAAGAAAAATACCCAAGAAAAGAAAAAGATTCTGGAAAACTATGGATCCATGCCCCTATGGACACTGAAAGCAACCAGAGTACTTTATTACAAAAGTAAAGATACGTATTTCGTGGAAACCACTCAAGATGGGGGTATGTGAAGTCAAAAACCAACTCCAAGCATGAGAAGTGAGGTTACGCCAACAAGGTGACAAACGGGGAAAAGACAAAATAGGGAAAATGACAAAATAGGGAAAAAGACGAAAAATGAATAGTGTTGAAAAATGAAAAATGTGGAATTGACTCGGTCCTCAAAGGAAGTTGTTAATCCAAAGAAAAGAGTCTCGGAAATCACTCTAGAGCACTCGAGACGACACTAAGCGACGATGAACTGAACTCAGAAAGGAAAAAATCAACGAAAAAAAAAATATCCGTGAAAATCTAAGAAAAGAAAGGAAGGAAAAAGACCGGGTCATTACAAAATCTATCCAAAGTAAAGTCAAAACTGGTGATAATAAAAGGCATTACGTTGGAGGAAAATGCGACATTCTTGTAGAAAGCAAGAAGGGGGTGCAGAAGATTACTATTGTATATTATGCTCCAGGTCTTAAACACAATCTTTTGAATGTTGGACAGATTCTGTAAAAGGGAAATGATGTACGCTTCAACAATGATGTTTGTGTGGTCAAAGACAAAAATGGTGGTCTGATTACAAAGGTATAGATGACACAAAACAAAATGTTTCCATTGAAGCTTATGTATGAGAAGATGGTTAGTTTTGTGAGTTGTACGCAGCAGAATATTTAGAAAGTTTTGATTATTTTGAAAATAGATCTTGTGTTTTTCTAACTTTCTTTATTTTATCAATTAATAAATTAATACCATGCAATATAAAGTAAAGTAAAAGTTAGAGATATGTAATACCCCTAATTTCAAAAGGATAATCTCGGTATTATTTTAATTATTTTAATTGCATTTTAATTATTTATTTGATTTCTTGGCTAATTGTTTACTTGTTTAATTGATTTAATTATTTGTTTAAATATGTTAATTGACTTATTTGTTTAAATAAAATTGTGTGCTAAAACGTATATTCAATTTCTTTGTTTAAATTAAATTGTGTGTGATGATGTGTATTTATTTAATAATTTTATTGTTTTATTTTTATATTTTTTAAAGAATCGGATATGGATAGTAGTAATAGATCAACCAATTGGGTTCCATGGACTACTTGAATAAGGGGTTTAATGGGTTTGGATAATTACCCATGGAGAGTTGTATATGTATATATCATAAATAAATAAATAAATATATATATAGATATATAAGGAAAGTCCTTTAATAATAATTTAATGTATATTTATATATTATATATATAAAGGAATATATATAGATTATACGTAACATATATTTCAATTACCTTTTTAATATTTTAATATATATTATTTTTCTCTGTTAGGTTGACTTGGATTGGGAAAAGGATTAGGTTATTTTATTTAGCCTATAAATATATAACTATAGGTTAGTAAAAAGGGTTAGAAAATAATCGCGTAATATATTTTAAAGAGAGAAAGAAGGAAGAAGAAGGAAGAGAAAAAAGAAGAAGGAAGTTAGGGTTTTTATCAAATCCCTAAAGGCAAATTTTAATTCTTCTCTTCTCATTTGATTCATACCCTATGCATGCTAGATTAATTTTAGGTTTTTTTAAATAAATTAATTGGATTTAATTACATGAATAAATTTAGAAATTAAAGTTCATGTGTTTTAATAATGGGTTTGTGATGAATTTTTATATTTTAATAAATTGAATATTTAATGTGTTTTAATGTGTTAGGTGTTTTAATAATTGTGTTTAATTATTATTTTTAAGCCGAAACTATTTGGTGGCTTGCATATTATTACATATATATTTTTAAGCATACTTTTACATGATACAGATTGTGTATATGTATTAAGTTAGACGGTGTGTTTGTATTCAACAATTTTTGTGTTAATCTATTTGTATGCTTAGAGCACGCCGAACGAGGAACTCTCCCATAATGCATGAGTTTCTGTATATGTAGTAAATTAGATGTTGTGTTACATTAAATAAATTTTTATAATAATCTAACCATTGCTTAGAACACGCAAAACGAGGAAGGAAACATCAGCATCAATTTTGTTAAGTTGAAATTTCAATCTCATTAAGTTGAAAAAGTGAAGCAATACAAATTAATGGTATGTATCAGTTTTGTTGTTTTTTTAAATTGAAGTCTCATTCTTTCCAAAAGGCCTACACGCTACCTGAGGAGGAAAAAAAAAACAAGTACAAACTGATATGCTTATGTGTTAGGAATGAATTAGTTATATAAAAAAAATAATAACAATTATCAGAATTATTATTTTTATGGGGTGAATTAAATGCCTATATTTAAAATTATTATTTTTTTCTGTTTGTTACTCAATTAAATGCAAATGATGTTTATATGATAGATATCATGTTTACTTGGACTATTTGATAAAAATAATAATAGCAATAATAATGCATCTTTATATGGATATGGAAACCTTTATTTGTTATTGTTGTGACGGCCCAAGTTTTGTAAACCTGGTGCGTCAGTGATGACCGAAAGATGACTCGATAATGAATCCGAAATGCTGAAACGAAAGGTGAAACAATGGTCTCTAGAGATAGAATGCGTCTCTAAGACACCAATGTGATCCTCAATGAGGTCATGGAACCCAAAGGAAAACAAATGTGGAAGTGTCGTTTCAAAAACGGACAAAAAGGAACCTAGGGGCAAAATGGTCATTTTGTAAAAAAAAAAAATGGATTCAAGTGCTATCAAGCACACCACTGGAAAGACAATGAAAAAATAATCATGATAGACTCAAGAATTTCATTATTCGGATTCCGGACGAAGGAGAAACGACAAAACAAAGAAAAACGAGCAATAAAGCTAAAAGGGTAAACTGGTAATTATTCAAAAATATCTGGGTGCAACCAAGTATACCGTTGGATAGATAATGAAAAATTAATCAATTTCAAAAAAAATTTTATTTGATTTGGAGTCCGGATGAGGGAGAAAGGTCAAAAACAAAATCGACATCGTGGCGGCCCGACGAAGGCCGTGACAGCTACAGTGCCATCAACCCATTACTGCTGCAACTGAGAGTAAAAACGGGCATCTAAACGGACTTTTCTGGAAAAACTTAAAGAAGAAACCCCCCCTAAAATCAAGTTTCCTACCCTGTAAGTGAACGGAAATTAAAAAAAAATGCATTCTAAAATGCCCAGAATGCCCCCAAGAAAAATCAGGTCAAGAGGAAAAAAAAATCCGAGCTACTGCCCAAGTTTTGGAAATAAGGCTTCGGGAGGTTTTAAATTGCCTAAATTCAAAATGCAAACTTAAAATACACCCATAAGACCTCCGGAAGTTTCGGATCGGTCGTGATGATTTTAAAAAAAAAGTCGATGAATTGTACCAACTACATTTGTACTAAAAATTTGAAAAACCTGGCAACAAGGATTTTTCGGAAAAATATTGATTTTTGAGGGCCAAGATGATGTTTTCTAGAAAAACACAAAGAAGAAACCTTCCTCAAAATTGAGTTTTCTACATGAAAAATGAAAAAAATGTATTGTGAAATACCCGAAATACCCCTGAAATAGAATAGGGTAAAACTCCCTAAAAATGCTACTTAGAGTTTTTGTTTCATCAAGGAAGGTATTGTTTGCCAAAATGAGTATGCAAGTGCATGCAATATGATAAAATAGATGCACCAACATGGCCTAAAGCCTCTTTACATTCCACTAACAAGTTTTAGCATACAAAGCCTCCATTTCTCACAAATAAAGTACAATGGCAATACTTGAGTTTTAAAGAGAACATGCTTGTAGTCTTTCATGTTAATGGCTCTTGGCCTCATCTCATACATGTCAAATACATTGTAAAGAGTGTACTTACGTACACATTACATTAATGGAATCAAATATACACATTTTGACATATAAAGCTAAAAAGGCATTTCAAGCCAATCTTCACAAAATGGAAATCTTCAAGTCCACAAGTCATCCAAGCATAATGGGAGTCTCAACTTTAATTCTTGTACCTGAAATATGCCTTAGAATCATAGGGGTGAGTAACATAAAGCTACTTGTAGGAAATGAGCATGCATCGACCTAGCATTTTACAATTATATCACCTTATGGTGAAACATGTTAAAGGGGCTCATGCTACCTAACGTCTATATCAAGTGAGACTCGGGGAGCATCCTAAGCTACCCATGCAAGTTAAAGCGAACAACGACATCCAAGTATACATGCTCAAGTACACTAAACCATATTAAAACATGATACACGACATACAAGCATACATTTCCAAGTATACTAACCATGTTAAGACAAGTCACACAATGTCTAAGCATATTACCCAAGTATATACTTTATATGAAAATCTCTTAAATCAAGTATACGAACATAAGTATATTAAGCTCAACAAAATGCACATAGGACAAGTATACATGTCACAAGTATACTAAATGAAAGTCAACCTCACGGAGCAAGTATACAAGTTCAAGTATACTAAATAGTATTCAATTGTCCCAAACAAGCATCAATTCTCAAGCTACAAGTAATCCATGATTAACAACTTGAAATTAAATGCAAAAACAACAAATAGTGGAAAGACTAGGACATGCGGTCGCTAGACCAAGCAAGTATTTTCGGGTAATTACGACCCACAAGGTACTACCTAATACACACTTATGACTTAGAAGACACTTGTCTCCGTACTAGAGCCAAACCCTAGCCATCACATAATATATGTCCTCATAAGCTTTCCAAAACCAATAAGTTCAAAACCTATACAAAATCAAATGCAAGTTACCACATTGCATGCACAAGGAAGGTTGATTCCACACAAACCATGTCCTAGAATTCAAGTCTAAATAGCATATGACATGTCAAGTCCTCAATATGCAATTTATACACAAAGAAAGAATATTTTACAACAAATGAGTCACATTACCATCCTAAGCCACAAGTACTAAATAAGTTTCAATTTAGTAACTAATTTCCAAGGTAAACAATTGTAATATTCTAGATAAGCTATATACCTACACAAGATACATTTAAACAAGCTTTACTAATCAATGATATTCTATATTATGTTAAGTCTAAATACCATTTTAAGAGGCCACAAGTACTAAATATACTTCAAATTAGTAGCATGCTCAGAAGGTAATTAGAATACTACATTTTAAGAGATTTTCAACCTAATCATGGAAAGTCTCTAGATTTCAAATTTATCCCAAACAACCTCAAATTAATTTATGTTAAACAACATAGCATGCTCAATACATATATCAAATCAAAAGAGCAAAATAAGCAAGACATCATCATGTAGATTTTAATTAATTCTATTTTAATTAAATCTATAGATTTCAAAAGTTATTCTAATGATCCTAAATTAATATATAACAAGCACCAAATCATGGTCATACCATATCTCTAGTCTAAAATGGAATACAAGTAAAATACAATTTACTAGAATTTAAATCAAATTAAATCCATTAAATCTCTAGATTTGAAAACTCATCTAAATCATCCCAAGTCAATATATATCAAAGATCAACTCTTGGCCATGCCATTTAACAAGTTTAAAATGAGTTACATGCAAGCTATGATAAATCATAATTTCTCAAATTAGCAAAAGACATGTATACAACTCATATAAGCATCAATAGCATTCAAGAAACAAAATATAACCCTAAAACATCCCCTACCTCACAAGAGGATTGTTCTTCTTGAATCCAAGTCAAATCAACATAAAATGGCAAACCCTTCAAGGGTTATGAAGAGGAAGATTAGAGGAAACTTTTGTCTCCCAAGGTTAATGATCTAAGGTGAGTGGAAGACCCTCAAAAATCAAGGTCAAGGCTTAAGGCTTCAAGCTCCATCCATGGAGGCTAGGGTTTTTGGTGAGAAAGGAAAATGAAAACAATGAATGAAGCATGAGTGGAGGAAATAGAAATCCTCCACTCAGTATGTGATCTTACACCATGGTCAACATACACATCTATGGTCAATTACACAAAAACCCTCCTTTAAAACTATAATCCCAAAGTGGTCCAAAGATATTTGCAAGACTAAATTGTGGCCCTACACTTGTTACAAATCCATGGCTCCTTCTTAGGCTTTATCCCACACCTACACTTGTCAACCATCCAAGCCAACAAGTGCACCAATCCTAGGCCAACAAGTGGGTGAATCCTCCCCCTCCAAATGTCATCATCCAATGCATCAAAGTGTTTCCACACAAATGTCAAGAAGTGGACCAATGAGAGTGTGACACTTGTCACACTTTTTTAAAAATTGCAAAAAGGTCCTTTTTGAAAATATCTTCCAAGTTTAATTGCAAAATGGTCCCCAAGATGAAAAATAATTACTCTATTTAATTACACTAAAACCCCACAAGTTAAGGATAATTACACTAAAGTATGCATTAATGTCCCTTTATGAAAGAAGTAAACAATTAACGTGCTTTTCTAGAAAAGTAAAAATACCACTATCATGGAAATCAAATCCGAGTACAAAAAGTGAGGTTGTGCTAAGAAAAAGGATAAACGAGAAAAAGACAAAATGTGAATAATGTTCGAAAAAATAAAATATGGAAATGACACAATCCCCAAAGGAGGTTGTCAATCTAAGGAAAAGAGTCTCAGAAATCTCAGAGCACTCGAGACGACATCAAGTGATGAAAAACCGAACACAAAAAGGAAAAGACAACAGAAAAAAAAAAATCCATAAAAATCTGAGAAAAAGAAAAGGAAGAAAAATGACCGGGTCATTACAACCTTCCCACCTTAAATGGATTTTATCCTCGAAATCCAACCCCAACAAAACAAAAATGCGAAACCAGGATAACTACAGAGTATATCTCCGAGTATCCCACATAACATACTACGAAAGTAATCCCAGAACTGAAAGATAAGGTACAACCTCATGTCATTCGCACCCATGCGCTCACAATAGGACAACCCCTCAAAAGAAAAGTGACGACATGGCCACACGGGAAGTCAAACTTACACACAGAACCCAAGGTTAGACAAAGGAACAGAAAACAACAACGATAAGCATCCCTCCTGACGAACCATCATAAGGAACCAAAAATAACCCACCAAAAGAACTCCAAGATAACCACATATCAAATAAGGGTACAGAACAAACACAACGTGGCAGCACGAATAGTGACCAAAACCCGCCCACGACGTACTCAAATGTGTGGTAGCAATGACAGTACCTAGTGCCCGCCCACACTTACTCGTCAGTAAGGTAGCATCGACGGCAACTAGTGCTCGCCCACAACACACAACTGGTAACGGTAGCATGACAGTATAAGGCACTAGTTCATAACCTGCCCCCCACTAGGTCTACCCATGAAACCTTTTGATACCAATAACATCAATGTCAAAATGATCATTACCAAAAGCCCTACGAGGACTAACATTTTGTGAGAGTTGAGATATGGTCCAAGATGTCTGGCCGGACCATTTTGGCTAATCCCAAAACTCTAATAACAATGCTATAGGTACCGCTATGCTTAAGGTCTTAAATCCTCAATACAACAAAACCAATAACTCCAATGTCTCAAAACACTCCTATTAACAACATCAATCGAAATCCAAAGCCTACCAGATAAATAAACCCCACCATTAATCAAAATGAACCTCAATACAAGACATTTTATCAAAAGTCCCACATATCTCCCTGAAACAGATCAGCTACAAAACTACACCAAAATTAAACATCAGATCCACATCCTTATCATGGATAACTAAGTCCTCGAAAAACAAGTCCACCACGTTGCATATACATCAAAATTCTGACAACCATGGTCATAAAAACAGAGTCTATCAAAACCATGCTTGGCAATACCAGGCTAAATCAAAATTCCTCAATTTCATTCTATACCCAATCATTGGAATTACAATTCCTCAAAATGATTC
This sequence comes from Cornus florida, assembly GCF_030987335.1. NCBI lineage: Eukaryota > Viridiplantae > Streptophyta > Magnoliopsida > Cornales > Cornaceae > Cornus > Cornus florida. The sequence goes on along the minus strand of NW_026775577.1, from coordinate 41,052,810 downwards.
CTAGCCATAACTAGGACGAGAAAACTTCACAAACAAGCCAAATCCAACTACGATCCTTCAAAACCTCTCCTAAGGGTCAACCACATCCAGGTCTCCAAAATCGAAACAAGTTTCCAAAAGACATTCTCGAAAGAGCATCGAGCTCACCTCACAAAAAAAAAAAAAAAAAAAAAAATCGTCAATAATATGGACACAAGTCCTCGTAAAATGATATCACACAAATCAACTCACCCTTAGCACAATAACTCCGTCAACAAACACGGTAAAAACAACCTAAGGGAAGACACGAAAGAAAGAAAACTACCAGTCCTAAGAAGGACAACACCACGACTCCACCTCTAAAACAAAAGGCAACAAGGTCAAAGACTTCACCCCCTACTTGGAAGTAAGTTGACCAAAATCCACCAAACCCTCACCAAGGACTCAAGACAACCACGGTGATCCGCACGGACCAACCGACCCCAAAACTGTGTACGAGGTGACGAAGAGGAGAGACAACCAAGAAAAAGAGGAGGAACCCTATCCCCCCACAAGTGTTAACATAACAAACACGAAAATGGAGCGCTCTTCCCACCTTAGGGAAGCGGACAGCTCAAAACAAAATAAACGTGAAAACTCCTCCACAAGGAATCTCACAATGGAACCATTACAAAACCTACATAAAAACTAAGTGCGACCGGAGGAAACAAAAGGGAAAACTAAACATGAAAGGCATGCATATGACAAGGAATGCAACTACCATGTAAGCAAATCTACTCACATAGATAAAATCAAAAGTACATGCAGCATGTCTCCATGTAACGCAAAAGCATATTATTAAAGCATAGTAACAATATGGCATCTCTAAGCATGTAAATAAGGTATGCTAATGTCATACAACAAGAAAAAAAATGTGGATAGACCTCCACCTACTCATGCATCGCAATAACATAAATCATACTACTAACATAGTAGTAAACGAAACTGTAGAAGATAAGATGATGCAACAATGTCTAGGAAAAAGGAAAACAAGTTCTAGCTATAATCTGACTCCAAACAAACGTGAGACCTTACCATAATGGTAAGACTCTAACAATCTAACTTCGAATCTAAAGGTGACACTACAAGTGACACTAACAATACAATGCTCTCACTACCCGAAACATCAACCAATCGACTTGATCCCGAAAGCGTCATCACGCAAGAACTCCTCAAGGAAAATGGCAACTACAGCCATACCAATAACAACTAAATCAATCACCACGACTGATCCCCAAAACAACCATCATCATCACTGATCAAAGGACAACGCCTATCAAAACAAAACCAACACTGATTCCATCCAAACTGCGCTGTAGCTAGCCAGCACGGTGGCATGACAGTGCCATGCACCCGCCCACAAACGTACCCGCCCATGAAAATTGCAATCTCAGAGGAATCTTCCTAAACAACCAAGGATCCTAAGAGGTCCACAACTTCATCATGGCCTAAAACCAACAAGTCCAGCACTACTGCTACGCCTAATGGCTCACCCCACGAAAGCCTAAACAAAAGGTGACCATCCACCTATCCAAAGCCAACGCTAGGTCAACAACGACCTAAACTACCATGAAACCAAACTGACAATTGCTAACAACATCTAAGAAAAGTGCCTAAACAAAACCAAAACACACCAAATATTGCACTAAGTGCAAACTCACCAAACAACCCAACCTCGAGGCAAACATCCATGACAAATCCCAAGTCCTATCAAATACGCAAAACAATATGCATATACAAATCTAACCTAGCATACATCATATGTCATGCTTCTTATACTAGAATAAAATCATGTTTTAACCAAACGATATACTACATATACCACCTAGGCACATAAACATGTTATCAAACCAAAACATGTTATTATAAAGCATATAAACAAATAGAGCACGGCAACACAAGCATGATATGCACCCAAAACCCGTTGTCCAAGGTATTCAAACCTAGGAGCTTCGATACCACTTGTGACGGCCCAAGTTTTGTAAACCCGGTGCGTCAGTGATGACCAAAAGATGACCCGATAACAGATCCAAAATGCGGAAGCGAAAGGTAAAACAACGGTCTCTAGAGATACAATGCATCTCTAAGACACCAATGTGACCCTCAATGAGGTCATGGAACCCAAAGGAAAACAAATGAGGAAGTGTCGTTTCAAAAACGGAAAAAAAGGAACCTAGGGGCAAAATGGTCATTTTAAAAAGAAAAAAAAATTGGATTCAAGTGCTATCGAGCACACCACTGGGAAGACAATGAAAAACTAATCATGATGGACTCAAGAAGTTCATTATTCGGATTCCAGACGAAGGAGAAATGACAAAACAAAGAAAAACGAACAATAAAGGTAAAAGGGTAAACTGGTAAATATCTAGAAATATTTGGGAGAAACCAAGCACACTGTTGGATAGACAATGAAAAATTAATCAATTTCAAAAAAAAATTCACTTGATTTGGAGTCCGGATGAAGGAGAAAGGTCAAAAACAAAATCGACGTCGCGGCGGCCCGACGAAGGCCGTGACAGCTACAGTGCTGTCAACCCACTATTGCTGCAACTGAGAGTAAAAACGGGCATCTAAACGGACTTTTCTGGAAAAACTTAAAGAATAAACCCCCCCTAAAATCAAGTTTCCTACCCCATTCATGGACGGAAATAAAAATAATGCATTCTAAAATGCCCAGAATGCCCCCAAGAAAAATCAGGTCAAGAGGAAAAAAAAATCCGAGCTAATGCCCAAGTTTTGTAAATAGGGCTTTGGGAGGTTTTTAAATTGCCTAAATTGAAAATATAATCTTAAAATACACCCACAAGACCTTCGGAAGTTTTGGATCGGTCGTGACGATTTAAAAAAAAAAGTCGATGAATAGTACTAACAACATTTGTACTAAAAATTTGCAAAACCTGGCAGCAAGGATTTTTCAGAAAAATATTGATTTTTGAGGGCCAATATGATGTTTTCTGGAAAAACACAAAGAAGAAACCCCCCTCAAAATTGACTTTTCTATGTGACTCATGAGGAAAAATGAAAAAACCGCATTGTGAAATACCCGAAATGCCTCTGAAACAGAATAGGGTAAAACTCCCTAAAAATGCTATTTAGAGTTTTTGTTTCATCAAGGAAGGTATTGTTTGCCAAAGTGAGTATGCAAGTGCATGAAATATGATAAAATAGATGCACCAACATGGCCTAAAGCCTCTTTACATTCTATTAACAAGTTTTAGCATATAAAGCCTCCATTTCTAACAAATAAACTACAATGGCAATACTTGAGTTTTAAAGAGAACATGGTTGTAGTCTTTCATGTTAATGGCTCCTGGCCTCATCTCATACATGTCAAATATATTGTAAAGAGTATACTGACGTACACATTACATTAATGGAATCAAATATACACATTTTGACATATAAAGCTATAAAGGCATTTCAAGCCAATCTTCACAAAATGGAAATCTTCAAGTCCACAAGTCATCCAAGCATAATGGGAGTCTCAACTTTAATTTTTGTACCTGAAATATGCCCTAGTATCGTAGGGGTGAGTAACATAAAGCTACTCGTAGGAAATGAGCATGCATCAACCTAGCATTTTATAATTATATCACCTTACGGTGAAACATGTTAAAGGGGCTCATGCCACCTAATGTCCATATCAAGTGAGACTCGGGGAGCATCCTAAGCTACCCGTGCAAGTTAAAGTGAACAACGGCATCCAAGTATACATGCTCAAGTACACTAAACTATATTAAAACATGATATACGGCATACAAGCATACATTTCCAAGTATACTAACCATGTTAAGACAAGTCACACAATGTCTAAGCATATTACCCAAGTATACATTTTATATGAAAATCTTATAAATCAAGTATATGAACATAAGTATATTAAGCTCAACAAAATGCACATAAGACAAGTATACATGTCACAAGGATACTAAATGAAAGTCAAACTCACAGAGCAAGTATACAAGTTCAAGTATACTTAATAGTATTCAATTGTCCCAAACAAGCATCAATTCTCAAGCTACAAGTAATCCATGATTAACAAGTTGAAATTAAATGCAAAAATAACAAATAGTGGAAAGACTAGGACATGCGATCGCTAGACCAAGCAAGTATTTTCGGGTAATTACAACCCACAAGGTACTACCTAGTGCGCACTTATGACTTAGAAGACACTTGTCTCCATACTAGAGCCAAACCCTAGCCATCATATAATATATGTCCTCATAAGCTTTCCAAAACCAATAAGTTCAAAACTTATACAAAATCAAATACAAGTTACCACATTTCATGCACAAGTAAGGTTAATTCCACACAAACCATGTCCTAGAATTCAAGTCTAAATAGCATATGACATGTCAAGTCCTCAATATGCAATTTATACACAAAGCAAGAATATTTTACAACAAGTGAGTCACATTACCATCCTAAGCCACAAGTACTAAATAAGCTTCAATTTAGTAACTAGTTTCCAAGGTAAACAATTGTAATATTCTAGATAAACTATATACCTACACAAGATACATTTAAACAAGCTTTACTAGTCAATGATATTCTATATCATGTTAAGTCTAAATACCATTTTAAGAGGCCACAAGTACTAAATATACTTCAAATTAGTAGCATGCTCAGAAGGTAATTAGAATACTACATTTTAAGAGATTTTCAACCTAATTATGGAAAGTCTCTAGATTTCAAATCTATCCCAAACAACCTCAAATTAATCTATGTTAAAGAATATAGCATGCTCAATACATATATCAAATCAAAAGAACAAAATAAGCAAGACATCATTATGTAGATTTTAATTAATTCAAATTTAATTAAACCTCTAGATTTCAAAAGTTGTTCAAATGATCCTAAATTAATATATAACAAGTACTAAATCATGGTCATACCATATCTCTAGTCTAAAATGGAATACAAGTAAAATACAATTTACTAGAATTTAAATCAAATTAAATCCATTAAATCTCTAGATTAGAAAACTCATCTAAGTCATCCAAGTCAATATATATCAAAGATCAACTCATGGCCATTCCATTTAACAAGTTTAAAATAAGTTACATGCAAGCTATGATAAATCATAATTTCTCAAATTAGCAACAGACATGTATACAACTCATATAAGCATCAATAGTATGCAAGAAACAAAATATAACCCTAAAACATCCCCTACCTCACAAGAGGATTGTTCCTCTTGAATCCAAGGCAAATCAACATAACATGGCAAACCCTTCAAGGGTTATGAAGAGGAAGATGAGAGGAAACTTTTGTCTCCCAAGGTTAATGATCTAAGGTGAGTGGAAGACCATCAAAAATCAAATTCAAGGCTTAAGGTTTCAAGCTCCATCCATGGAGGCTAGGGTTTTTGGTGAGAAAGGAAAATGAAAACAATGAATGAAGTGTGAGTGGAGGAAATAGAAATCCTCCACTCACTATGTGATCTTACACCATGGTCAACACACACATCTATGGTCAATTGCACAAAAACTCTCATTTAAAACTATAATCCCAAAGTGGCCCAAAGATATTTGCAAGACTAAATTGTAGCCCTACACTTGTCACCAATCCATGGCTCCTTCCTAGGCTTTATCCCACACCTACACTTGTCAACCATCCAAGCCAACAAGTGCACCAATCCTAGGCCAACAAGTGGGTGAATCCTCACTCTCCAAATGTCATCATCCAATGCATCAAAGTGTTTCCACACAAATGTCAACAAGTGGACCAATGAGAGTGTGACACTTGTCACACTTTTAAAAATTGCAAAAAGGTCCTTTTTTGAAAATATCTTCCAAGTTTAATTGTAAAATGGTCCCCAAGATGAAAAATAATTACTTTATTTAATTACACTAAAACCCCATAAGTTAAGGATAATTACACTAAAGTATGCATTAATGTCCCTTTATGAAAGAAGTAAGCAATTAACGTGCTTTTCTAGAAAAGTAAAAATACCACTATCATAGAAATCAAATATCATGAATGTATGCAAAACCGAAATCAAATTTGAGCACAAAAAGTGAGGTTGTGCCAGGAAAAAGGATAAACGAGAAAAAGACAAAATGTGAATAATGTTCGGAAAAATAAAGTATGGAAATGACACAATCCCTAAAGGAGGTTGTCAATCCAAGGAAAAGAGTCTCGGAAATCATTCTAGAGTACTCGAGACGACATCAAGTGATGAAAAACCGAACACAAAAAAGAAAAGACAACGGAAAAAAAAATATTCGTAAAAATCTGAGAAAAAGAAAAGGAAGAAAAATGACCAGTCATTACAATTGTAATGACCCGGTCATTTTCCTCCCTTTCCTTGTTCGGTGATCTTCTTTTTTTCGTCTTTTTCCTATTTTGTCTTTTCCCTGTTTCGTCTTTTTCCCATTTATCATTTTTTCTTGCATAACCTTACCTTTTGTGCTCGGATTTGATTCCGGTTTTGCATGCATCCATGATAATTGATTTCCATGACATTTGTACTTTTACTTTTGTAGAAAATACATTCTACTTGCTTACTTTTTCGTAATAGGTATGGATGCATACTTTATTGTAATTATTCTTTATTTTGGGGGTTTTAGTGTAATTATGTAAAATAATTATTTTTTGTCTTAGGGACCTTTTTGTAATTTAATTTGAAAGATATTTTGAAAAAGGACCTTTTTGCAATTTTTGGAAAAGGTGACAAGTGTCACATTCTCATGGTGCCACTTGTTGGCAATGGGGTGGAGTGACTTGGATACATAATCTCTTGACATTTGGAGGGTGGAGATTCATCTACTTGTTGGCCTAGGATAGGTGCACTTGTTGGCTTAGATGATTGACAACTGTAGGCTTAAGATTAAGCCTAGGAAGGAACCACTGATTTGTGACAAGCGTAGACTCACCATTTAGTCTTGCATTGGGTGTGTGTGAGAGGTAGTTTAAGAGCACATAGTGAGTGGAGGATTTCTAGACCTTTCACTCATCATTTTACACTTTATCCTTTTTATTTCATTTGTTCTTCATAACTCTAAGCCTAGCCACCATTGGAGGAAAGCTTGGTTAATAGTTTATTCCTTCATTTTGGCCTTCTTCCACTCACCTTAGATCATAAACCTTGGGAGACAAAATTTTCCTTTTGCTCTCCTCTTCAAAACTCTATAATTGTTTTTCATTTTAAAGCTTGGTTGCTTGGATTATAGAGATTTAATTCTCTATTGAGGTAGGGGTGGTAGTATGTTTATATTCTAAGTGTTTTATAATCCTTTGAGGTTTAATATATATTATGTACATGTATTTAGAATTGTAGTATTGCATACTATAGGAAATCTTTATGATTGACTTAGGGTTTATTGATTTAAGCATGTATATTGTGTATGTATCTTAAGTAGGATTATTAATGTTGTATAGAACTCTTATTGATTTAAATTACTATACTATTGTGATGTTAATCCTACATTCTAGTTGATTATTATTGGTAATTGTAATTATTTTAGAAGCTTGTTACTATAATGTTGTAATCTAGTATATAAAGCTTATTGTTGAGGCATGATTTAAAACGATAAGTTAGTGGTATGGTATTGAGTATAATATCATAATGAGGACTTGTCATTTGGTATGCCATTTTAGATTTGGAACCCTAAGACATGGTTTGTATGGTTTCAAAATACTTGTGTATGGAAGGTAGTCTATATGCCTTAATTATAGTGTATGAGTTTTGAACTTGATTATGATTTTGGATTCTCTTGGGACATTGTTATAAGTGATATGGCTAGAGTTTGGCTCTAGTGCGGGAGGTATGAGTTCTCCCCAATTAAGATAGGGCGCACTATGGTGGTCTTCCCAGCGGGTTAGTACCCGGAATAACCATTTTGACCTTGGTTTAGTCTGAGATGTGATGTCCAAGTCTTCCACTAATTGATTTCGCATTCAATTCCAAGTTGACAACCAATGCTTAATTGTAACTTGTAATTTTTGTTATTGGCGAATTGATGTTGTTAAATACATTGATGTTGATATATGTTGTTAAAGAATCATTTAAGTTAGCTTAAGATGATCCCTTAGAACACCTTGAACATAGACGTTAAGTGGAATGATCCCTTGTATTCGTCTATATTGATCTTACAATGATATTGAAACTTTAGGGTATACGCATATGCTTCTTCCTACGAGTAACTTGATTACTCACCCTAGTGGTTTGGGTTGTTTTACAGGTAAGGAGACTATGTTCTTGGATGCTCATCATCCTTAGAGGCTTATGAGTAATTTGAAGCATTTTTATATATTAACATGCAAGTGTTTAGCATGCTTTACTTTTGATGTTATATTTTTGCATACCATGGGTGTATGGTATTTTGGAAGCTAATGTAACTTCCTTGATGTGTAAAGATGCTTAAGTATTTACTTTTGACATTATAAGCATATTTACTTTTGTACTTGTATTCACTTGGTATCAAACTTTTGGTTTAAAATGCATTTTAACCAACTTTGGAGGCTTGGCATATGAAATTTTTGTAATGGACATGTATAAGGCCATAAGTTGTTGTAATACATTCATTTATTCATTTAAAGGTTGTTGACATACTCACATACTCAAATCTCATTGAAAATCAATTTTAAACTTTCATTTTTGAACCAATTCATGAGGGGATTTGAAGTATGTGTTAAACCTCAACACATTTGGCATATAGCAGGTTTTACAGCAGCTTTTTGAGGTGTTTCGGTCGCCCGAAGCTCAATTTCGGTAGACCAATGGCTTTTAGGAAACTCATTGCACAGTAAAAACTCATTTCCAGTAGGCTTTTTCACTGTTCAAGACCATTTCAGTCACCCAATGGCCTATTTTGGTCGACCGATGGCCTAATTCGGTCTACCGAAACAATCTCCTCTCAAAAATCTTGTTTTCAGCAAAATTATGCCCAGTTCGGTCATCCAACACTCTATTTCGGTCGACCGAAATAGCTTGCATTCACACAGCCTCTCTGTTATGTTTCAGCACTAATGTTCTAACTTCAAAGGGTCATAACTTCTTCGTTCCTAATCCAAATAGGGTGATTCTTGAGCCTAAACTCAAGGATTTTGAGTCAAATTTTGAATGGTATCAATTTCATTCTTAGATTCCAATCACAGTGGGAGTTATTAATGTTTTAGTAAGGTAGGTTCAGTTTTTGCTTAAACCGGGAAAGGGCCTTTTTGTGGGATTCTTGGCCAATGTTTTTGGAACCTCTTGGAATCTTGTGAAATAATTAGATTAGGTTGTATTCACCATGTTTGACTTTTTTAGCATCAATTTTCTCATTTTAATTGTGAATTGACCATTTTGCCCTTAATAAACGAATTTAGCCCGTTTTAACTCTAGTTTCTTCTTTCGCTCTCCTCAAGATCCGTGACCTTATGGAATGTCACATTGGCATCTTAGAGATGATTTATATTTCAAAGGACTATGGTTTCATATTTTTCTTCTGCATTTTGGATCCGTTATCGGGTCAACTTTCAGGTCATCACTGACGCACCAGGTTCAAAAACTTGGGCCATCACAAGTGGTATCAGAGCCCCTAGGTTTGAACACCTTAGGATGACTAGTTTTGGGTGCATATCATGCTTTTGTTGATCTACTTTGATATATCCACATGCTTTTGATAACATGTTTTGGCATTATAACCTATTTATGTGTTTCTTGATAACACGCTTGGTAGTATGACATGTCCTTATGCTTATATGCCTATGTGGTTAAGAACATCTTTGTTTGACATGTATGCTTATTTGCTTAAGTGATTGACTATTTAAACAGCTTTCTTTGATTGCTTTAGCATGACCGTATATTGCATACCTTATCTTGCTTCATGTTTCATGCATTCATAGTGTGAGTTGCATTCAGTCATAACAACTTGTGTTATTATTGACCTTCTTTCTTTCACACATTTAGCATCATGGTTGTCACACATAGAGAGTCTTCACATCAGGGCATTAAGGAGTAGGTGGATGACACCGAGATCATGAGGGGTTCGTGGAGGCGCAGGATTCTAGTTCGTGGCGTGGATGCTAATCCGCCTTGGGCATCGACTTACGAGGAGCGGGTTGCTCAGGGAATCAATCAGGGGATCGCTGAATCTCTATAGGAATTGATACACAGGCAAGTGGCAGGGATACAGATTCTGACACCGGCACCAGCACCGATAGTTAATGAGGCGATGGAGTACTTTATGCGACTACAGAGGGTAAAGATTGATCCATTTGTGGAGAGTTGAGATCCGCTAGTCTCAGAAGCTTGGTTGGACCTTATGGTTCGCAAGTTGGATAGTATGGCGGTACCCATGGATAGGTTGAGGATTTCTTTGACTGCTTCTATATTCATAGGGGATACAGATATCTGGTAGAGGTCTATGACCAATGTCCACAATGTTGAGTTGATGACTTGGAATGAGTTCAGAGATTTGTTCTTCGAGCGCTTATTTCCTAGGGCTATGAAACAGGAGATGAGGATACAGTTCACAGGTTTTTATCAGTGCACTATGAGTGTCATTAAGTATGAGACACGATTTACTTCTCTCTCTCGTTATGCTGAGGATATGGTGGCGACGGATGAGGCTAGGGCAATGAAGTTTCAGGATGGGTTACATCTTGACATCAGGCCACAAGTCTCAATTCTTGATTTGAGGACTTACAGAGAAGTGGTCCAGAGGGCTATACTAGCTGAGGCAGAGGAACGGGATCAGTTACGGATCAGGGGTTCACACAAGCAGCCTTGCGGAGACAATCCATTATCTTCCAGGAGTCAGTGGAAGAAGGCCAGGGCAGGGAACAATACTCACTCATAGGGGGCACCGCAGCAGACTCGTCCTGCACCCACAGTTCTTATATCTACGGGATCAACCCAGAGTGTGGTTTGTTACCATTGTCAGCAGCCGGGGCACATCAAGCCTTGCTGCCCACAGCTTCAGCTTCTACAAAAATAGGGCAGGGAGCTTGCTTCTATTGCAAGTGACCAGGTTATCTCAAGAAGGATTGTCTAAGGTTGTTTTATAAGTCACGTAGTGGCATAGATTCACAGATGGTACCGGCATAGTCTGCAGTGGTTCAATCTGGTTTCAGAATTCCTCAGGCACCACAGGCAGTGGTGCCAGTTGGCACTTATCCAGCCAGGGGTTCTACACCTACTACTTCTACACATCAGTCAGGCTATCATGGAAGTTCACAGTAAAGCTTAGGGACTCAGGGATGAGCTTACGCTCTTCCACAGGCGGATGCTTCCACAGGCACCTATTCAGTTCGAGGTATCTTTCTAGTTTTTAGTTCTTGGGCATGAGTTTTTATTGATACAGGTGCATCACATTCTTTCATCTCTGCATCATTTGCACATTCGTTGGGTCTGGCCGTCACACTTCGGGATAGTTTTCTCTGTGTTGACACACTAGTTGGGGGTCCAGTGTCTTTGGATCGTGCTTACTGGGGTTGTGCTATTGAGATAGCTAGGTGGACCTTAGAGTTCAATTTCGTTGTTCTTGACATAACGGGCTTTGACGTCATTCTTGGGATGGATTGGTTGTCATTCTTTCAGGCTACGATCGATTGCTTCCATGGGAGGGTGTCCGTTTGCACTTTCAAGGGAGATTGTTTCCATTTTCTGGGAGATTGGAGTGATTCCCACCCGGTGATGGTTTTCAGTATTGGTGACTGGAGTTGCCACAGATCCTACTTGGCTAGTTTGCCAGTTAATGAGGATAACAGTTTGGGCCGTGTTCTTCTGGCAGCTGTTGAGGATTTTGTTGAAGTCTTTCCAGAGGAACTGACATAGTTACCTCCTTTAAGGGAAGTTATTTTTTCCATTGATGTGATTCCTGGTACAATACCTATCTCTATGGCACCATACCGTATGGCACTGGCAGAACTTGATGAGTTGAAAGGTCAGTTGGATGATTTGAAAGCTAAGGGCTTTATTCCTCCTAGTGCTTCGCCATAGGGGGCACCGGTTCTTTTTACGAAGAAGAAGGATTGGTCTTTGAGACTTTGCATCGATTTCATGACAGGACTTCCGAGATCCAAGGCAGGGAATGATGCCGTTTGGGTCATTGTTGACCGATTAACTAAGACGGCTTACTTTTTGCCTATAGCAATCACAGATAATGCAAAGAGACTCAGTGGATTGTATGTGGGGCAAATTGGTAGGCTTCACTGGGTTCTGGTATCCATTGTTTCGGATAGGGATCCCAGGTTTACGTTTCACTTTTGGCAGAGTTTTTAAGAGGCTCTTGATACGGGGCTTCATTTTAGCACGGCATTCCATCCTTAGACTGATGGTCAGTCGAAGCGTACCATTCAGATATTGGAGGATATGCTATGGGCATTTATTTTGGATTTTCGGGGTAGTTGGGAAGACTACTTACCCTTGGTTGAGTTTGCCTACAACAATAGTTACCAGACCAGTATTGGCATGGCACCTTTTGAGGCGTTGTATGGCAGACCTTAAAGATCTCTAGTTTGTTGGATTGAGGTAGGTGATGTAGTTACCTTGGGTCCCGATATTGTCTTTGAGACTACAGAAAAGATTAAGTTGATTCGGCAGCAGTTAGCTACAGCTTAAAGCAGGCAGAAGAGTTATACTGATAAGAGGAGGAGATCTTTGTCTTTTGAGGTAGGGGACCACGTCTTTCTCAAGATTTCTCCATGGAAGGGACTTCTGAGATTTTGGCAGACGGCAAGTTATCTCCTAGGTTCATTGGACCATTTCAGATTTTGGAGCCCGTCGGTGAAATTGCTTATCATTTGGCATTGCCGCTAGACCTGGATAGGGTTCATGACGTCTTTCATGTATCTATGTTGAGGAAGTACGAGCCGGATCCATCGCATGTTTTACGGTGGACAGATGTTGTTGTTGAAGAGGATGTGACCTACGAGGAGGGTCCAGTCCATATTCTTGATTCATGGGAGTAGGTTTTGCGGACCAAGACCATTCCATTAGTTAAGGTTTTGTGGAGACATTACGACGTTGAGGAGGCTACCTGGGAGCTCGAACAGAAGGTTCGCTCTCGGTATCCCAATTTGTTCTCTCTTTCAGGTACGACTCGATTTCGGGGACAAAATCCTTTTAAGGAGGGTAGGTTGTAATGACCCAGTCATTTTCCTTTTTCGGTGATTTTCTTTTTTTCGTCTTTTTTCTATTTTGTCTTTTCCCTATTTCGTCTTTTTCCCATTTATCATTTTTTCTTACATAACCTCATCTTTTGTACTCGGATTTGATTCCAGTTTTGTATGCATCCATGATATTTGATTTCCATGACATTTGTATTTTTACTTTTGTAGAAAATACATTCTAGTTGCTTACTTTCTCGTAAAGGGCATGGATGCATACTTTATTGTAATTATTCTTGATTTTTGGGATTTTAGTGTAATTATGTAAAATAATTATTTTTCATCTTAGGGACCTTTTTGTAATTTAATTTGAAAGATATTTTGAAAAAGTACCTTTTTGCAATTTTTGAAAAAGGTGACAAGTGTCACATTCTCATGGTGGGTGGAGTGACTTGGATGCATAATCTCTTGGCATTTGGAGGGTGGAGATTGCAATACCCTAAATTTTAAAAGGATAGTCTCGGTATTTAATTAATTTTCTTGGCTATTTGTTTAGTTTTTAATTGTTTATTTGAATTAATTAATAATGTGTTTATTTGAAATAAATGGCTAATTAAATTGTATGATTAATGATGTGTTTTTGGTTGCTTAAATGTGAGGTGCTTACTTATAATTTATGTGTTATGAATTAAATGGGTATTTTTATTTGGTTCTATTTTGTTTTAGATGGTTTTAGATAATAGGAATTGACCATCCAATTGGGTTCATGGACTACTTGGATAGGCCACTAAATGGGTATGGATATTATCCATGGGAAGTTATACATATATATATAGGTATATATGTATATATAAGGAGGATATATTTTATTATAATTTTTATCAGTATATCATATAGTTATATATATATATATATATATATATATATATCATGTATCAGTCTATGTAAAATATATATTTTTATGTACATCGTATATTTTATTTTATTTTCTTTTCCCATAAGATAGTCGACGTAGTAATTGATTGGGATTAGGGTTAGCTTATACTATATATATATACGTGTGTATAATCTGCGAAGGGTTTAGAATCCTATTCACGTAACAGTGGAGGCAGGCAAAATACAGAGAGACTTGAGAGAAAAATAGAGAGGACCAATGAGGAAGGAAGAGGTTTAATTGTGGGTTAGAACCGGAGCAGTAGGAGGCTTAAAGATAATTGGAACTCGCTAAGAAATCACATAGGCAAGTTCTATTTCTATCTCTTTCCCTTAAACCTGTGTTCTATGCATGCCTAGGGAAACTCCAGGAACTTTAAGTTATTAAAATCAATCATGTATACATGCTAAAACTTGAATTACAGTATATTAATTGCATATGTATATGTTTGAATTTTGTTTAAAGTATATCGCATGAGTTGTGATTTTAACTTGTTTAAATTATGCATAAGAGGTTTACATAATGTTTAGGATTGTTCTGGACTTAAAACAGTAGCCTTAGGACCTTAACAGAGGAAGACGTAGTCGCTGAAGCCGTTGAAGACGAACTGTTACAGTTCGGTCAACCGGTTTAGTGTACCCGTCGACCAGTTTGCATGAACCGGTCGACACTTTAGTGATTCGGTCAATCGGTTGGCTGAAACCAGTTGACACCTTGGGGAAAAACGTCAACTGGTTATTAAACCAGTCAACATCTATGATGAATCAGTTAACATCTTTTAGATTCAGTGGACTTTTGCAAACCAGTTGACATCTTGAATTTTACATCAACCGGTTTGTGTAAACTGGTTGACACTTGGAAACTTTACATCAACTGATTTGTGTAAACCGGTTGACACCTAGAGAGAAAACATCAACTGGTTTGGGGAATTTGACAATAGTTTGGTCCAGTGTTGTGTTGTTCATGTATAACGCGTTTGGGGTTATTTTATTAACATCAGAGTATGTAAATTAGGCCAATAACTTACTGGATTGCATAATATACCTAGATATGCTAAGTATGGGATTTAATTAACTAAAAAGGTAGTTAGTGGATGTGTATTAAACTGTTTTAAGTTTTAAAAAAAACTTGAGGTTAAATAGTTTAATTTTGCTATGGAGATTAAATCAGTCTTTTTGATGTGCATAATTAAAGTCTTTATGCTAACGGATGTATTAGTAGGGAAGTTTAAATAACTTTGCATGCTGTTAACTGATGAAAGGAAATTAGTTGCTTAATTTTAATTTTGGCGATTTAACGGATTATAGCATAATTATAAATCTTGTTTTGGATGCATAATAGGGTCATTTATTTGTCATACTTGATCTATGCATACTCTGGATTAATTGTTGAACTATTAAACTCTATTCTGTAATTGCATGGATTATTGTTTTGGTTATTGATTGCTGAACTATTAAACTATGCTCAGTCAATTACATGGATTTATGTGTTGGATTTTAATTACTGAATTATGATATTAAATTCTATCAATTATATAGATGTTGTGGATTGTATGTACTAGTATGGGACGGTGGCATACTAGGGATGGATTATTTCAAATACTAAGTCCTACCTAATTTGGATTGGGATATGGATTAACCTCAAAGGTTAAATCCTACTCATATTTATGTCATGTCAATAAAATAATTGAATGACCTACCTTGGTTTCAGGATGGATTGTTTTACATATATCAGACCTCTATATAGTGGATGATATTTTGTATTAGGAGTATGCAAACTTTATATATTTATGATATGGTGCCATGGTATGAACTTGAGTCTCAGGACCATAGTTATGGTGCGTATATCGCCTAGGATGGATAACTGGACAGTAGTTGTTATTCCTTGGTAGGTCTAGGTACACATAACCACATTATGTGCAATTTGTATGGTATCTCTACTCAGGCTGAGACAGACCTATTGGACTAGTGAGCATCCTATAGTGTGTATTTATACATATATAGACTACTCTAGATATTTTTGAGTTTATCTAGGATGTATCTGCGTATCGAATTCCTATTTGGATCGTAGTAGAATAGGACTTGCATGTGGGCCTGACCCACTCTCTTATTTTTTAGGTGCTCGTCAGTTCCAGAGTTAGAGCTTTGTCGTGCAGAGCAGATACAGACTTACATTCCACCGACTACGTAGGATAGCTTCCTTGTTAGCTTTGGATTTTGATTACAGTTTTTTTATTTTACAATTGGGATTTTTTTTATTCGGGGTCCACTAGATGGATTCCCGAGTTGTTAAATAGTTAGAGGTTTTGGATTAATGGATTTGAACAATTATATTTTGAGGATTTTCAATTAGAATTCTTTTCAGCCATTTTTATTTATTTTCTTATTATTTCAACAAGTATTCTGTGTTCATTAAATATTAATTGTTTGATATTTCCCTCGGGTTTGGGCCTAGGCTGATCAACCCGTGTCTCGGATCCGAGGGGTATCACAGAGATTCACCTACTTGTTGGCCTAGGATAGGTGCACTTGTTGGCTTAGATGGTTGACAAGTGTAGGCTTAAGATTAAGCCTAGGAAGGAGCCATTGATTTATGACAAGTATAGGCTCACCATTTAGTCTTGCATTGTGTGTGTGTGAGAGGTAGTATAAGAACACATAGTGAGTGGAGGATTTCTAGACCTTCCACTCACCATTTTACACTTTATCCTTTTCATTTCATTTGTTCTTCATAACCCTAAACCTACCCACCATTGGAGGAAAGCTTGGTTAATAGCTTATTCCTTCATTTTAACCTCCTTCCACTCACCTTAGACCATAAACCTTCGGAGACAAAAGTTTCCTCTTGCCCTCCTCTTCAAAACCCTATAATTATTTTCCATTTTTAAGCTTGGTTGCTTGGATTATAGAGATTCAATACTCTATTAAGGTAGGGGTGGTAGTATGTTTATATTCTAAGTGTTTTATAATCCTTTGGGGTTTAATATATATTATGTACATGCTTTTAGAATTGTAGTATTGTATATTATAGGAAATCTTTATGATTGACTTATGGTTTATTAATTTAAGCATGTATATTGCGTATGTATCTTGAGTAGGATTATTAATATTGTATAGAACTCTTATTGATTTGAATTACTATACTATTGTGATATTAATCCTACATTCTAGTCGATTACTATTCGTAATTGTAATTATTTTAGAAGCTTGTTACTATAATGTTGTAATCTAGTATATAAAGCTTATTGTTGAGGCATGATTTAAAATGATAAGTTAGTGGTATGGTATTATGCATAATATCATGATGAGGACTTGTCATTTGGTATGCCATTTTAGACTTGGAACCCTAAGACATGGTTTGTGTGGTTTCAAAATACTTGTGCATGGAAGGTGGTCTATATGCCTTAATTATAGTGTATGAGTTTTGAACTTGATTATGATTTTGGATTCTCTTAGGACATTGTTACAAGTGATATGGCTAGAGTTTGGCTCTAGTGCGGAAGGTATGAGTTCTCCCCAATTGAGATAGTGCGCGCTAGGGTGGTCTTCCCAGCGGGTTAATGCCCAGAATAACCATTTTGATCTTGGTTTAGTCCGAGACGTGATGTCCAAGTCTTCCACTAATTGATTTCTCATTCAATTCCAAGTTGACAACCAATGCTTAATTGTAACTTGTAAGTTTTGTTATTGGCAAATTGATGTTGTTAAGTACATTGATGTTGATATGTGTTGTTAAAGAATCATTTAAGTTAGCTTAAGATGATCCCTTACAACACCTTGAACATAGACATTAAGTGGAATGATCTCTTGTATTCGTATATATTGATCTTACAATGATATTAAAACTTTAGGGTATACGCATATGCTTCTTCCTACGAGTAACTTGATTACTCACCCTAGTGGTTTAGGTTGTTTTACAGGTAAGGAGACTATGTTCTTGGATGCTCATCATCCTTAGAGGCTTATGAGCAATTTGAAGCATTTTTGTATATTAACATGCAAGTGTTTAGCATGCTTTACTTTTGATGTTATATTTTTGCATACCACGGGTGTATGGTGTTTTGGAAGCTAATTTAACTTCCTTGATGTGTAAAGATACTTAAGTATTTACTTTTGACATTATAAGCATATTTATTTTTGTACCTGTATTCACTTGGTGTCAAAGTTTTGCTTTAAAATGAATTTTAACCAACTTTGGAGGTTTGGCATATAAAATTTTTGTAATGAACATGTATAAGGCCATAAGTTGTTGTAATACATTCATTTATTCATTTAAAGGTTGTTGACATACTCACATACTCAAATCTTATTGAAAATCAATTTTAAACTTTCATTTTTGAACCAATTCATGAGGGGATTTGAAGCATGGGTTAAACCTTAACATATTTGGCATATAGCAGGTCTTATAGTAGCTTTTTGAGGTGTTTCGGTAGTCTGAAACTCCATTTTGGTCGACCGATGGCTTTTGGGAAACTTATTGCACAGTAAAAACTTATTTCTAGTAGGCTTTTTCACTGTTCAGGACCATTTCGGTCGACCAATGGCCTAATTCAGTCTATCGAAACAATCTCCTCTCAAAAATCATGTTTTCAGCAAAATTATGCCCAGTTCGTTCATCCGAAAGTCTATTTCGGTCGAGTAAAATAGCTTGCATTCGCACCTCTCTGTTATGTTTCAGCACTGAAGTTCCAACTTCAAAGGGTCATAATTTCTTTGTTTTTAATCCAATAGGATGATTCTTAAGCCTAAACTCAAGGATTTTAAGTTAACTTTCTAATGGTACCAATGCCATTCTCAGATTCCAATCACAGTGGGAGTTATTTATGTTTTAGTAAGGTAGGGTCAGTTTTTGCTTAAACCGAGAAAGGGCGTTTTTGTGGGATTCTTGGCCAAGGTTCTTGGAACCTCTTGGAATGTTGTAAAATGATTAGATTAGGTTGTATTAACCTTGTTTGACTTGTTTAGAGTCAATTTTCTCCTTTTAATTGTAAATTGACCATTTTACTCTTAATTAACGAATTTAGCCCGTTTTAACTCTAGTTACCTCTTTCGCTCTCCTCAAGTTCCGTGACCTCATGGAATGTCACATTGGTGTCTTAGAGATGATTTATATTTCAAAGGGCTATGGTTTCATCTTTTGCTTCTACATTTTGGATCCGTTATCGGGTCAACTTTCGGGTTATCATTGACGTACCGGGTTCAAAAACTTGGGCCGTCATAGTTATGATATGGATTAACGCACCATTATGGTATGTGAGCATATTAGGGATGGATTAACGTAAGAGTTAAGTCCTACCTATTTTTAATAGGAGAGCGAATTAACCATAGTGTTAAGTCCTACTTATTCGTGTCAAGTCAACGGAATAGTTGGATGAAATATTATTAAAATAATAATTAGATAGTTTATTTTGATGGTTGGATATGATGGATTTTACATATATAATTATACGCCATGATATGAGATTGAGTCTCAAGATCAGTGGTTAGGGTGCGTATATTGCCAGGGATGTGCAGTTAGATATAGTGTAGTTATGTACCCTGGTAGGTCTAGGTATTCATGCTCACTATATGTGCGTTTTGCATGTTATCTACTATTCAGCTTGAGACAACTCTACAGTCTAGTGAGGTTCCTTTAGTGTGTGTATATCTATATATGGACTATGTAGTTATTGTTGAATTAATTAGGGTGTGTACATGTATCGGGTCTCTGTTTGGGATGTAGTAGATTAGAACTTGTTTGTGTGCCTGACCCACCATTATTTTTTAGGTGTTCATCAGTTCCAGTCTTAGAGATTGTTCGTGCCGAGTAGAGACAGTCATTCACTCTTCTGACTCGACGTAGGACTCTTCTTCATGTTTTAGTTATTAGTTTTATTTCTATTTAGTTATTTCAGTTAGGATATTATTAGGGGTCCACAGTATGGATTCCTGAGTTGTAGTTCAATTAATTACTAGTATCAGAGGATTTGAGGATTTTATTATGTGATTTTTAATTATTATTTATTGGAGGATTTTTAAATAAGGATTTATTATTTAGTTCCCTTCAGCTTATTATTTATTTATTTATTTATTATTCTTTTTGTATTCAAGTGCTTATTTAAATATTAATTGTTTAATATCCCTTGTATTCTGTGCTCGGACTTGGTCACCTGTGGCTCTAAAATCGGGGGTATCATAAAATGACACCAGGATTTTTAACGAGGAAACCCTAGTTGATAAAATACGTTAACTATTTGCGTGGGAAAACCTCGTGAACTGTGCAGTCCAAAGTAAACCGATTCACTATGCTTGAAACAAAGTACACTGAACTTTGACTCTGGCTTACACCTTATCGTTCTACCAAGCACCAATTGCTGACAATCCTCTGGCTTTGTGACTCCCCGTCCAACAACAACTTGACCTCAGGCTTATGCTTGATCTTTGTAGAAGAGTAGTAGGTAGATCAGACAACAGTCCTCGAATGCTCCAACCCTTTCGAAGTGTGATCCCTTTTACTTCTGTTCTTGAACTTCTGAATTCGATATAGAAGTAGATCTACTTTTGTCTAATCGATGTAGATGTAACTGTATGATCACGATCAAGATTCGAACAACATAATATTAAAATCACTATGTGAATATATGTGTGTTCTAGAAAGACAAACAGAAAAATCTCTAAGATTTTCTGAGACAAAAATTTTCCTAAGGCATTTAAGAATAAAAAATTGATAATGCAAAAGCTGTAAATAAACTTATGTGTATGACAAGGTTTATATAGAGTTTAGAATGTCCTAGTTCCTTTGAAAATATGGAAAAATTCATGCATAGGACTTGGTTCAATTCTAGACCAATTGGGAAATAATTTTGAAACAGAAAACTGAAAGTTGGAAACTGATCAGGACTTGTTGAACTGGTTCAGAGGGGGCTAAACTGGTTCAAGATTGGTAGAAGTTTTTCGAAGCCAATCTTGAGCATCTTGAACCGGTTCAGAGGGGCTGAACCGATTCAAGTTTGGTAGACTTGAAATCCTTAGTTCATTTAGAAAACATTATATGGTATGTTCTAAAAATATGGGAAGTGTAGAATGTTTCCTACCCTATTTTGAATCCTTCCTAATGTGTTGTTCGTAACTTATTTTGAATGATCTAAAATATGGTAACTTTGAACAACCTTTCCATTCCACATTCGGTGTCAATCCCGATATAGTAACTTCGAATTACAACTCGACAAGGACTTGTTTTGTTTCCGATAATTGCCAATTACAAAATAATATCTCACAATCTCCCCATTTGGCAATTTCGTGACAAAACCCCAAAAATAATTTTCGCAATCTACCAAAAGCAGAAAAAGTACATTTCATTTTTGTTTAAAGGTAAAACACGGAATATTATCACTGTTCTCTTCTCTTCTTGGATATATGGCTTGACCGAAATTCCTGCACAAAATCAAACAACAACTTCTAGTGAAGTTTAATAAATAAAAATTTATAAAAACTCCCCTGACGGGGTCTAGGGTTCCTATACGCCAAAATAATGCAGTGAATTCACGGTTCAAGAAAAGCTTTTTGAGTCAAATTTAAATTTATAAAAACCACTACCACCACTACTACTAACGTAGCGAAAGTGAATAGGGATCGTCCTAAGGGTTTGGAGGGCTTCAAGTAATGGAAACAATACTTAGGATTTGTAGGTCGAGTGATCAAAGGTAGATTGTTTGGTTGATTAAACTACAATTAAGATTGAGCAAGCTCAATATAAAACAAGTAATTAAAGGATAAAGAAAACAAGAGAAAGAGGTCTTGGGACTTAGAGATCATCACTAAGCATCACTTTTCTATATACTCAATTCATAATTAATGAGGGGGAAAACATATGTTGCAACAATAGTGAGTGTGTGTGGTTGTTTCAACAAGTATGGATGACCAATTAAGTGTATATTGTCTAAACAACACAATGAATAGCACAATATATCAAACTAAGCCATTAATCCTTCCTTTAAGCTCACAATCCTAAACACATCGCATAATTAGAGAAATATACTACTTGCAGTCATGAGTATGGAACATCAAACAACAAGCATTGATTGTCCTCCCATTTAATAACTAAGGTAACTACACTATATCCAAGCTAATGACATGAAAATTAAACTAATTAAACTAAGGGAGAGTCACAATCCATCAAGAAATAAGTATGAACCATCAAATAAACCACAAGAGCATTCTATTAAGCACTATGTCTTGACAATCTCTAGATCTATAGCATCAACACATATAGACATGCATCAACAACACAAGAGATAGAGATAAACACATGAACATCTATTCTAGCATACATAGACATATGGATAGAATGAAATGATCAATTGGAATATTAAACCACACAAATCATTGAATAAACAAGATCTATGTATATAAATATGTCAAAACATGTATTACAATACAAAATCCCCTAAAAAATACACAAATCAAGGTAAAGAAAGATGATTAGGGCTAACTCTAGCGCCAAGAGGATGTTTAGCCTCTCATAAATGGTGTCCTCCAACCCTCAAGGGCTATCTCCATGGTAGAAATGCTCTTCTTCTTGAAGTAGATGGAAGACCTCCTAAGAATGTGTCTCTAGCCTACTCTTCTCGTTTCTTCCTCTCTAAGAATAATAAAAAATTATATCTATCAACTCCTAAAAGCATATATGTAAAAGTGGCTCATAATCCTTATATAGGTAGCTCAAATGTGACACCCAATGGTCTAGGATCGTACACAAGGGCTCCTCCAATGATTGCACAATGCGACAACTTTTAATGAGTTGGAAATTAATTTAATTCGCACTTAAGAGGGTTCGATCGATCAAACCTATGCTGGGATCGATCGCACTTCGCTGAGATCTATTAAACTTTGGCTGGATCAATCCTCCTATGGCGGCGCCTTTTTGGATAAGGACAAATCTGAGATATTTTGGGGAAAGAGACAAAAGTGGTAGATAGGGTGGTACAACAGGATAAGATGAAATCTTTTCGATCGATCTGAGAATTGTTGGATCGATCGAACTTTGTGGGATCTTTGGATGAGGACAAAAGAGTTTGGATCCATCTTGGAGAGTCTAGATCGATGAACTTTCGATCGATCGGAGTATTCTTGAGATCGATCGAACATGCTGATTTCCACACTTTACTTCATTCTGCTTCCACTTTGCCCCTTTTTTCCATCCAGCTTGAGTTAGCTTCTTTTAAGCTCTTATTTGGCTGAATTAGCTTATTTTGGGGATAAGCACCAAAAAAGGACAATAACACGAAATTAGTCTAAAATGGGAAAGTAAGATAGATAAAGGTCCTAAAATACCTAAGCTTAAGGGGTTTAAATGCGAACTTTTCAGCGCTCATCACACCCCCAAACTTAAATATTACTAGCCCCTAGCAATGAACTACAAAGTAAATGAATGAAATGAACAACTATACAAGTATGAACTAGAAAGCAACAAATGGATAACGCCACTTTCGTAGGGAACATGATTGCATTTAGCGTATGCAATAGGCCTTTTAAACCCCTAGGTTACCCCTAGCGGACGAGTGAAGTCTCGTGAGGGTTTCCAGAAGTGATATCCACAAACATTAAGCTCATTCTCACTAAAGAGACACTAATATTGCAAACAAGCATTGGGAGAAAACTACCTCAAGTATACAATTTTTCAACTCTTGCTGAGCAATCTCCCAAAATCTCTACATCAAGCAAACAAGTATGGTCTTCCACATATCAAGAAAATGATCATGAAAATCAAAACAACATTAGAATCCTTTTTGAGTGGACCGGCATCAAATGTGTTGCTATCTAAGCCAACTAAAGAAATGATCACATCCTTACCCTCAAACTAGCACACAAATCTAGTCCCGATTATCAAAACAAAGAGTGGACCTTTTATTAAAGCTTTATTGATCTAGGTGCGCTTATTCTTTTCACTCGATTTTATTATTATTATTATTATTATTATTATTATTATTATTTTTTACACTAATCCTAAGGATCAAAGATGGAAGCATGGTGTTGATCTATTAAGCTTTCTAGCGATCCATGAGATCGAGCGTTAGGTCAATGACTCCCAAACCAGACGACTTTAGGGCACTAGGTGTTCAAACACCCCTAAGGACTTACAAGCTCAAATCAACTAGGTTACAAATCAAAACAACCTCCATCTAATCATTTCCCACTTCTCACCTTTTGGGAGAAGTCCTCACTTTTTTTTTTTTTTTTTTTTTTTTTTTTTTTTTGAATAAATAGTTATTAACTTAGAGTTTGGGCCCTCCACCTTTCGGCGCGAGAAGTTCAGTGCTTGATGAGGCGAGAATCCCAACTACTTAATGAAAAGGGTTTGTTATCCACTTTTATCAAGATGAAAGCTTTCAATGCACTACTAGCTCAATTGGGATATAACCAATTTAATAATCAACAAAGCATGTACCCCATAAATGAATGCTAGTGTGCGTCTGTGCTAGTGTGGAATCCTAGAGTGAATCTCAAAACAATCACAAAATCAGGATGATGTGGACCACAAGTGCAAGCAAGATATCAATCTTTTGAAAAATTTACTCCTAAATAGCATCCACTAAGCAAACAAGGAGTATTGGACTCTCAAGTCAAACAATCTTTAAATTTTAAGCAATATAGTCCTTAAAAGATAAAAATCGTAGCTAGTTATGGACCAATCATAAACAATCCCTCAAATACACAAGTTATGCTTAAAATTTGAATTGAAGCAAACACTGCATTTAACATCATTATCCCCAAACTTAAATGGCACAATGTCCTCAATGTGTAAAGAGAACAAAAGAAAGAGTATACTAGTGTGGCTATGGTGAAGAATGGCCGGGACACAAGTATCCAAAGTGTGTGGTGTATCCCCCCAAACTTGGGATTAATTGTGGTCCTGAAAAGATGGCACTTGGATAAAACTTATTAGATAACAAAAGGGATAATAATAGTGCGCAGTGAACATGCAAGTGTAAATGGGACAAGAATTAAAGTAAAGAGAGAGGAAAAAGGGTTGGTCCTGAAAATTTGGGCAGCACTCTCTCTCACTGAAGTCATTGGGATGCACCTGATGGAGTCAATCACAGACGGATGTATTAATACAAAGATATGACATCCAAAATATAGCATGTATAGAAAAATAAAAATAATGTACATCACAATGTCTGAGCCAACAGACTGACCGCAAAAATAATATAACAGTATCAAAATAGCAGGAATGTATCACAGATATATAACATGATAAAAGAGAGGAATAGAGATTAGGCAGATGAAGTAGGGCGAGTGGGGCGTGATCCCCTGATATCTCTGGATATGCCCTGTAATGCAGCTAAGACATCAGAGCGGAGAGATGCCACATCTGACCGAAAAGAGACAACTGCATCCTCCAAGGCCTGAATACGCTCTCCAAAGCTGGGTGTTTGTGCTGGAGCCTTAGGTACCACTGGATCAGGAAAATGATGTGCGTCCTAAGCCTGCTCCTGGAAATGTAATGGTAACCCTGCTGGAGAGTGATGTGGGATCTCCTCTGTTGGAGGCTCCTGCTCTAAGTCTATATCCATATGTACGGCAGCCGGATTGACTGCTGGGCCATCTACTGTTGCTGCGGCTACTCTGCTATCTCCTCCTCCTCCTCAGCCTCCTCAGCTGCTATCACAGTGTCCTCCACAAGACTCTTGATAAGAGCATTGTAGCTCTTATTCCAATCCTTCTTGCCAAAGTGCAAAGCTCCTATCTCCGGGCACTTATCTGGATAGAATGGATAGCGTTGATCTCGCAAGATCTGAGTAATAAGGTGGCCAAAAAGAAGGTACTTAGCCCGCTTGGGCTTGGCCTTGCTAATGTAGTCCGCGTAGAGCTTCATCATGACACTCCAATATAAGGCCGGAATAAAAATCCAGTACCCTATGTAGAAAGCATACAAGGTAGTTAAATAATCGCCTCGCTTCTGAATCTTATGGCCGGCCATAAACACGTTTCAGTATAAGACTGAATCGAAGAACCACAGATTATCGGGTAAATAGGTTCGAGTAGCAAATGTCTCGCCCTCACTGTAATGGCCTGTAAGTGCCACAACCATGTCTGCATAAGAAGGCCTCCTCTCCAGAATGGGATAATCGAGCTCAAGCTCAAGAGGGCACGCATGTGGGCATCGGCAAGATCTGGCCAGAGTCTCCACTGTAATGCAGATAGGATGGCCATCGACAGTAGTATGTAGCTCCGCCAGATTACTTGAAGCAGGCCAGAGGTTCTGGAAGAACATTCGAACAAGCCTCGAGTAAACTGGGTATCTGACAGGGGCTAGAATGGCTAAAATGCCCCTCCGGTCTATATCCTCGTAGGCTGCCCGGGTCAGAATATACCGAGAAAAGAAAGAGATGTTGAAAACTAACTCATGCGCCACTGTAAGGTGTGAGTATCTCGGCAGAGGTTTGTCTAAGGCCTGGCCTGGCTGTGCATGAGGCGGAGATGAAGAAGGCGATGGTGTATACTCAGCCTCATCATGAGATGGAGGCTGAAGACTGTAGTCTAGAGTCAGTTGAGCAGGACTGAGCTGGATCTGCCTCAATATAAACCTCTAACTACTCCGGCTGCTCAGCCTCAACAAGCTGCTCTGAATCCTGGATATGAGATAGTCATGCCTGATGCTCGGGCTGCTCTTGAATATGGGAAGGCTCACTTGGTTCCTCTATCCTGGGCCTGACTCGGCATGAATGATGCCTATGGGCAACAGTCTTTACCCTAGCCATGGGGTGCAAAACAGAAAGAAAAACACTTACAGAAGAAGTCAGTATAGGCATAAAAAAGTGAAGTACAGTATATAGATACATATATGTCAAATAAGATAGACAACACATAACATGAATCTACGCAAGTGATGATGGAGCTAAATAAACAGTGACATTAAGTGAAGCATGCTAAACAATATAAGTATGGAATGCATTCAATGTGGAAAACACAGGCCTTGGGCATGTATGAGATAACATGGAATCACAAAAGAGAGTGTGTGAAGTGTAGGATGTAAATCTGTGAAGTTCGATCGATTTTTGAATCATCGATCAAAAAAAACTTCGATCGATCGAACTGGTACGGGAAATTCGAAAAGTCACAGATCTGTGATGAGGATGGCACGGGGGCACCCAAGTAAGCTTGTGGTGCCCTCTCACACAACAATAACACAGTATGGGTCACTTGTCAACTCAAAATCACATTCGGAATCAAATATATACATATATATACATGCTTCATTAAGTCAAAAATGGCAAGAATCAAATATGGGAAGCTCAGATCTAGTATAGAATCATCATAAGCATGTAAGTTGAAGCTCAAAAATGGAAATGGAAACACAAAATTACCTAATCCGAGGAGAGAAGTCAATTGGGAGAGAGATAGATGAGATCTGAGACAAGGGAGAGAGATTCGAGGTTCGGGAATGCCGCTGGAGGTCTCGCCGGAGATGGAAGAGGTAGGGTTTGCAGCGGCGAGGGAGATGAGGGCTTAGATCGATGTTGAAATCGATTTAATGACCCTAGGGTTTTATTTTTAAAAACTGGTCTCGACAAGTTCGATCGATCAGGGACAATTTCTAATCGATCGAATATAAATCGATCTGAAAATGTTGAGATCGATCTCCCCTCACTAAACGACAAAATAAATAAATAAATAAATAAATGAAATGTTTTGAATTTTTGGAAATTAAAAATTAAAATTAAAAGTATTTATTATTATTTTTTTTTTTTGAATTTTTGGAAATAAAACAAAAGAAAATTGTTTTTGGGATTTTTGAAAATTTTAAAATGAAAATAAAATAAACACTAAAAATAAAAATAAAATTGGAGTCAAAGTCAAAGTCAACAAAGGGGCATAGATCGATCAAGCTGAGATCGATCGAGAAAATGGTTCGATTGATCGAACAGGTAAAAACCTGTAGACAAGTTCGAACGATGCACAGAGAGGCCTTTTTCATGGATCTCAAAAAAAAATTTAAGTGTGGAGTGAAGATCGATCCAAGAAAAAGTTAAATCGATCTAGGAACTTTCAAATTGATCCATAGAGATTTTTGAACGATACACAGAGGGTTGATTTATGCAGGAAATTTTAGATCGATGGAACAGAGAAATGATTGGATGCAGGAATGGGTGTTCGATCGATCGAACCTCATTTGAGACTGATTGAAGAGGGACAAAATACCTATTTTCAGAATGAAAGTACATGCATACTCAATCAAAATCCTAGCCATGTGTATGAATTCCAAAACATATCTAGACGACGCAAGAAATGAAAGATAAAATAGAAATGAGGGACGAATAGGGTTGTAAACCTTATGAAGCATTTAGTAGTCTTTAACGTTTCTAGCAAGATGTTGGGCTCTTTTAGCCCGGATCAAACATCTTATAATGCATCCCCTCCTTAATGGGGTGATGGGTACTTTGAATTCCACCCAGCAAACAGTTCCTTAAAGAACTTGTTGGATTAGGTTCAAAGGAATTTGTTGGTCCTTTGTCAATGTGATCTTTGGGCTTCCATGCCCTCTCAAAGCAAGTTTTTGAAACATCATTCTTGAGACTCAAGGTTAAAGATGAACTTTTTGAAGTTTTGGTTTCAAGCAAAGACTCCATTCTTTCACATTCATTGTCTAGACATTTTTCTACAACATTTACCTCTTCATGCTTGTCAAATGAATTTGGGGTCGGATTGAAGATATTCAACTTCACTTTCATATGCCCAAATGAGATTTTCATTACCCCCGCCCTACAATTGATGTTGGCATTTGCGGTTGCCAAGAAAGGATGGCCAATGATAATGGAAATTTGGCTCTTGGGATTTGGAACCGGTTCTGTGTCAATGACAACGAAATCGACTGGGAAGAAGAATTTATCAATTTTAATCAAGACATTCTCAATGATACCCCGAGGCTTTTTGATGGATCGGTCAGAAAGTTGTAAAACTACCGATGTCGGTTTCAAGTCTCCTAAGCCTAATTTGACATATACCGAGTATGGAAGAAGGTTAACACTTGTTCCTAACTCTAGAAGAGCCCGATTAATGACATGGTCACCAATGATGCAAGAAGTAGTAGGTGAACTGGGGTCCTTAAACTTTGGGAGGGTGTTATGTTACAAGATTGAGCTCACTTGCTCGGTCAAGACCACTTTCCTAGGTGTTTGGCTCTGTTCTTCCTCTTTTGGGTGCAAAGATCTGTCAAGAACTTGGCATAAGCCGGAATTTGCTTAATTGCATCTAAAAGTGGAAGATTAATCTTCACTTGCCTAAACATTTCAATGATTTCATTGGTCTTGGTCTTTTGTTTGTCAAGATAAATGGATCCTTTCAAGGCATCCGGAAATGGAGCTCTTGGCTCAAAAACTTTTTCAAAACTTTCTTTGAAACATCATCAATACAAGAATTTTTAAAATCTTTTTCAAAGCTTTATTCAATTCATCTTTCAAATCAATTTTGGACTCACTTTTCAAATCACTTTCTAATAGTTTCTCATTTGAATGATCATGCATATGCAATGAAGGAGGAATATAATGTGAAACGGAACATGTGTCAACTTTTGGTTGCACCGGTTCACTCTCTTCATTTGACATACCCACCTTGTTGTCCATAATTTTCCCACTTCTCAAGGTTGTCACCACATTGATATGCTTAATTGTGGGACCTTCCGATGAGGAATGAGTCTCCACAACACATTGTTGCTTTGGTGGGGCATTTAAAGCCATTTTCCCCTTCTCTCTTGCATTTAAGGTACTAGCTATTTGCCCTACTTGGGTTTCTAACTTAGCATTGGATTGAGAGTGAGAATGAAGCAATTGAGTGTTCGCCTTTAAAGTGCCTAAAGCGGTCAAAACATTCTCTTCAAAAGCGGGACTCCTAGAATTTCCTTGAGAATATGATGGTTGATTAGGGAAATGACAATTAGAAAATTGATTGCGGTGTGATTGAAATGATGATGATTTAAAACCTTAGGAACCTTGGCCTTGTATTGGTAGCAGAACATACTTCCCTTGAAAACCACCTTGGGGAGGGTTTGAGCCTTCCCTTTGGCTTTTCCAAGAAAAGTTCGGATGGTTCCTCCAACTTGAATTGTAATGAGTGCCATAGGAATTATTCCCTTGCTTAACAAATGTAGCATTAACTTGCTCATGGAGCTCACTTTGCACATGTCCATGGGGACAATTGGAAGTACAATGCAAGATACTTGAACAAGTCATGTAAGATTCATTAGATGCACGATGATGAATATGAGTAGGGGAGGAAGATACTTGATTCGCCGAATTTTGGTTGATCAAAAATTGATCAAACCTTTGAGATAAGGATTTCATTTCAGTAGCTATGTCATTGGAGTTGTCAACTTGATATAAGCCGACATTCTTCCTTCCACCTAGGTTTCTAGCATTTTTAAAAGATAAGGACGTATGCATGGAATTTTCACTCATACTTTCATACAATTACCATACATCATTTGCATGCTTATCAAGACAAGAATGGTATGGCTCGGGGTGTCAACCCCAACCCATTTAACATATAAACTACAACTACACTACAATTAAGCTAATGACATGAAATTAAACTAATTAAACTAAGGGAGATGCACAATCCATCAAGAAATGAGTATGAATCATCAAACAAAACGCAAGAGCATTCCATTAAGCACTATGTCTTGACAATCTCTAGATCTATAGCATTAATACTCACAAACATGTATCAACAACACAAGAAATAGAGACAAACACATGAACATCTATTCTAGCATACATAGACATATGGATAGAATGAAATGATCAATTGGAAGCATTAAACCATACAAATCATTGAATAAACAAGATCTATATATATAAAAGTGTCAAAACATGTATCACAATACAAATTCCCTCAAAAATACATAAATCAAGATGTAGAAAATATGCTTAGGGCTAACTCTAGCCCTAAGAGGATGTCTAGGCACTCATGGATGGTGTCCTCCAACCCACAAGGGCTAACTCCATGGTAAAGATTACTCCTCTTCGTGGTTGATGGAAGAACACCAAGCTTGTGTTTCTAGCCTCCTCCTTTCTTTTCTTCTTCACTAAGAATATCAATATATTGTGCCTCTATCTACTCTGAAGCATATTATGTATCTCCCCTCAAAAAGTGGCTCATATTCCTTATATAGGTAGGTCAAATATCACCTTAAATGAGCTAGGCTTGTACACCAATATTCCTCCCAATGATTGGATATGAGATAACTTTTAATGAGCTGGAATTTGGATTTTCTCGGGATTTAGGAAGTTTGATTGATCGAACTTGTGGTGAGATCGATCGAACATGGCTAAGATCTATCGAATTTAAGCTGGATCGATCCTCTATGGCGGTGCCTTTTTGGATAAAAATAAATTTGAGATATTTTGAATATATTTTTGGGAAAGAGACAAATGTGGTAAGTAGGGTGGTACAAGTGGATAAGATGGAATCTTTTCGATCGATCGGAAGAAAGTTGGATCAATCGAACTTTGTAGGATCTTTGGATAAGGACAAAAGAGCTTGGATCCATCTTGGAATGCTGAGATCGATGAACTTTCGATCGATCGAATATTTTCTGAGATCAATCGAACTTGCTAAATTTCCACTTGCTTCCTTTTGCTCCCACTTTCCTCCTTTCTTTGATTCATCTCAAGATTGCTTCAATTATGCTCTTATTTAGCTGAGTTAGCTTATTTTGGAGATAAATACCTAAAAATGGAAATAATACAAAATCAATCTAAAGCGAGAAAATAAGACAGATAAAGGTTCTAGAATACCTAAGCTTAAAGGGTTTAAATGTGCACTTTTCAACGCTCATCACACCCCCAAACTTAAATATTGCTAGTCCCTAGCAATGAACTAGAAAGTAGAGGAATGAAATGAACAACTATACAACTATGAACTAGAAAGCAATAAATGGATAACGCCACTTTCGTACGGAACACGATTACATTTAGCATATGCAACAAGCCTTTGAAACCCCTAGATTACCCCTAGTGGATGAGTGAAGTCTCGTGAGGGTTTCCAGAAATGATATCCACAAACATTAAGCACATTCTTTCAAAAGAGGCACTAATATTGCGAACAAGCATTGGGAGAAAACTATCTCAAGTATGCAATTTTTCAAACAATTCCAAGCAATCTCCCAAAATTTCAACATCAAGCAAGTAAGTTTGGTCCTCCACACACCAAGAGAATGATCATGAAAATCAAAAACAACTCTAGAATCCTTTATGAGTGGACCGGCATCAAGTATGTTGCTATCTAAGCCAATTAAAGAATTAATCACATCCTTACCCTCAAACTAGCACACAAATCTAGTACCGATCATCAAGACAAAAAGTGGACCTTTTATTAAAGTTTTATTATTCTAGGTGCGGTTATTCTTTTCACTCGAATTTTTTTTTTTTTTTTAATTTTTTTTTTTATCCCTAAGGATCAAAGATGGAAGCATAGTGCAATGTGTTGATCTATTAAGCTTTCTAGCGATTCATGAGGTCGAGCATTAGGTTAATGACTCCCAAACCGGACGGCTTTAGGGCATTAGGTGTTCAAACACCCCTAAGGACTTACAAGCTCAAATCAACTAGGCTACAAATCAAGACAACCTCCATCTAATCATTTCCTACTTCTCACCTTTTGGGAGAAGTCCTCACTTTTTATTACTTTTGCAACTTTTTTATTTTATTTTTATTTTTTATTAATACATTTATTAACCTAGAGTTTGGGCCCTCCACCTTTCGGCGCTAGAAGTTCAGTGCTTGATGAGGCTAGAATCCCGGCTACTTAGTGAAAAGGGGTTGTTATCCACCTTTATCAAGAATGAAAGTTTTCAATGCACTACTAGCCCAATTAGGATATAACCAATTCAATAATCAACAAAGCATGTACCCCACAAATGAATGCTAGTGTGTTCCTGTGCTAGTGTAGAATACTAGAGTGAGTCTCAAAATAATCACAAAATCAGGATGATGCAGACCGCAAGTGCAAGCAAGATATTAATTTTTTGAAAAATTTACTCCTAAATGGCATCCACAAGGCATACAAGGAGTATTGGACTCTCAAGTCAAGTAATTTTTAAATTCTATGTAATATAGTCCTCAAAAGATCAAAGTCATAGCTAGTTATGGACCAATCATAGAAAATCCCTCAAATGCACAAGTCATGTTCAAAATTTTGAATTTAAATCAAACACTGCAAATCACACTATTACCCCCAAACTTAAATGGCACAGTGTCCTCAATGTGCAAAGAGAATAAAATGAAAGAGTATACCAGTGCAACTATAGCAATGAATGGCCGGAACAGAAGTATCCAAAGTAGGTGGCATAGCCCCCCCAAACTTAGGATTAACTGTGGTCCTGAAAATTTAGCACTTGGATAAAACTTATCAGATAATAAGAAGGATAATAATAGTACACAGTGGACATGCAAGTGTAAATGGGATAGCAACTGAAAATAGAGAGAGGTATAAGGGTGGTCCTGAAAATTTTGGACAGTACTCTCTCTCACTGAAGTCACTTGGATACACCTGATGGACTCAATCACAAACAGATATATCAATACAAGGTATAGTATTCAACATATAACATGTATAAACAGAAATAATATACATCATAGCACAATATCAGGGCCAACAGACTGGCCGCAAAAATAGAGTAACAGTAATAATGTATCACAGATATATAAAATAACAGGAGTAAAGGGCTAGAGAGATAAGGAAGAGGAGGTAGGACGGGCAGGGCGTGCTCCGCAGATATCTCGAGATAAGTCTCGCAACGCAGCCATGACATCGGTACAGAGAGATGAAATGTCAGCTCGGATGGAGACAGCATCCTCTCAGATAGAGACCGTGTCGGCGCGGATAGATACTACAACATCCTCCAAAGCCTAGAGTCGCTCTCCATAGCCGGGTACCTATGCTGGAGCCTCAGGTACCGCTGGAACGGGAGAATGATGATCCTGAGCTTGCTCCTTATCATGAATTGGCGACCCAACCGAAGAGTGATGCTCTTGGCCCTCTGTAGGCTGTTCCAAGTCAATATCCATGTGCATGGTAAGCGGATCTACTGGTATATCATCCGCCGCCTGATCTGCTGTTGCTACTGCTTGCTCCATCTCCTCTCTCTCTAGCTCAACTGCCTCGACAGCATCGGACTGCAGACTCTTAATAAGAGCATTGTAGCTCTTATCCCAATCCTTCTTCTTGAATGTGCAGTCCCCAAACTCAGTATGCTTCTGTGGCTGGAAGGGATAGCGCTGGTCTCTCAGAATCTATGTGATGAGATGGCCGAATAGGAGATACTTAGCCCTTTTGGGCTTGGCCTTGCTGATTTGGTCAACATACAGCTTCATCATAACGCTCCAGATGAGCGCAGGAATGGACAGCCAGTACCCTGTATAGAGGGCGTATAAAGCTGTAAGATAGTCATTGCACCTCTGTGCCTTGTGGCCGGCCATAAAAACATTTCGGTATAGCACCGAGTCGAAGAACCACAGGTTGTCTGGCAGATAAGTTCGGGTGGCAAAAGTCTCGCCACCGGCATAGTGACCTGTGACTAAAACGGCCATGTCTACATATGTGGGCCTCCATAGAGTAAGATAGGTATCCTGGAGATTAGGAGGGTAGATGTGTGGACAACGGTAGGATCTGGAAAGAGTGTCCACCGTGATACTGATAAGGTGGCCGTTAATGGTACTCCGGGCAGGTCGAAGGTTCTGGAAGAACATCCGAACCAACCTCGGGTATACTGGGTATATGACAGGGGCTAGCATGGCTGAGATGCCCCTCTGGTCTATATCGTCGTATACTGCTCCGGTAAGAACAGACTGGGAGAAGTAGTCAATGTTAAAGACTGACTCGTGAGCCACCCGAAGGCTTGAGTATCTAGGTAATGGCCGGTCTAAGTACTGGGCTAGCTGAGCTGGCGGTGGTGATGGAGATGGTATGTGCTCAGCCTCAGCGTTAGCCTGTGAAGAAGATGCCTTGGCTGAAGACTATAGTCGACTATCAGATGGAGACTGAGGTAGAGTGGGCTCTGCTGGCTCCTTCTAAATGGGGTCCTAGGCGTGAGATGGACCTGCCTCATCGTCCAAACTCCGCTTGGCCCTGCGGTGATAGTGTCCGCGAGCAAC
This sequence comes from Cornus florida, assembly GCF_030987335.1. Classification (NCBI taxonomy): domain Eukaryota; kingdom Viridiplantae; phylum Streptophyta; class Magnoliopsida; order Cornales; family Cornaceae; genus Cornus; species Cornus florida. The sequence continues at coordinate 41,017,684 of NW_026775577.1, read as the reverse complement.
AGTCTTGACCCTAGCCATGGCCTATAAAATAAAAGGAAAACTTGCAAAAAGGAAGTCAGTGCCGGTATAAAAAATTAAAGCACAATTGATAGAATCATGTATGTCAAATAAGATAGACAAAACAGATAAGGAACATGAATCTATGTAAGTGACAAGGAATAAGTGACATGATGTGAGACATGCTAGACAGTATAAGTATAGAATGCATCCAATGTGGAAAACACAGGCATTGGGCATGTATAAGATAGCATGAAACACAAGAGATGGTGTGTGAAATGTGTGAAGTATATCTGTGAAATTCGATCGATCACAACCATGTGAGATCGATGCAAGTTCGATCGATCGAGAATAAGTGAGATCGATTTGTTACAGATCAATCGAATAAAAAGTTTGATCGATCGAACTGTGAGGTGAAACTCAAAAAGTCACAGATCTGTGACGTGGATGGCACGGGGCCTTCACGAACATGGTCATGGGCCTATTTACACAACAAAGCATCAACATTGGTCACTTGATTCGGCCCGTGACCCCCGAAATCAAATCAAATCAAGAACTATTCAAAACCTATATACATATATATACACAAAGGTTCAAAGCTTCATCAATGGCGATATGCATCATCAAAACAACATAGATCTAACATTTAAAGCATGGATTCATCAAATCGAAGCTTGAAGTCATAGATGAGATCTCGGATCTTACCGGAATCGAAAGAGAAGGTGAGATGAAGATGAGATCTCGGATCTTACCGGAATCGAAAGAGAAGGTGAGATGAAGATGAGATCCTAGATTCGAGAAAAGAGAGAGATTCAGGATGAGATGAAGACTGCCGGAGTTTCGCCAGAGATGGAGAAGAGTTGGGATGCAGCGGCGAAAGGTGAAACGAGGGTTTGAGATCAATTTTTGTGAAATCGATCGAATAACCCTAAATTGATTTTTTAAAAAAACATTCCCTTGCCAGTTCGATCGATCGAACTGAATCCTCAGATCGATCGAACTGAAATCGATCTCTCCTCTTAAGTGACAAAATATTTTTGGGATTTTTGAAAAATAAAAATAAAATAAATAAAAGTAAAAGTATTTTTAGGATTTTTGAAAAATATTTATTTATTTATATTATTTATATATATTTTTTATTACTGTAGTTTTATTTATTATTATTATTTATTTATTTATTTTTGGAAAATAAAAATAAAAATGACAATAAAAATAATAAAATATTTTTTGGAATGTTTGAAATTAAGAATTTAAAACAAAGTCAAAATTGAAAATCAAAGAACAAAGATTGATTTCTCCAAGATCGATCTCAGAATACTTTCGATCGATCGAGAATGCAAAGATTTGAAGAAATGTTCGATCGATGAGACAGAGAGGCTTTTGGATAAAGGTTCAAAATTTTTTTAAGTGTTGGAACTACAGATCAATCCAAGATAAAGTTGGATCGATCGAAGAACTAAAGATCGATCTAGGAACAAGTTCGAACGATGGGACAGAGAGCTGAAATATGTAGGTTTTGTTCGAACGATTGGACAGAGAGTGATTTGGATGTAGGTTTGATACAGGTGGGAAGTTCGATCGATCAAACTTATACAAAATGCTCAATTTCAACATAAGAGTGCATGCAATCCTAATTATAGTTCCTAGCAATGCATATGAACCCAAAGCCAATATTTAGACTTCGCAAGAAATGAAAGTAAAGATAGAAATGAGGGAGAAATAGGGTTTTAACACTCTATGAAATGTACTAGTCTTTAACGTCTCTAGCAAGACGTTGGGCTCTTTTAGCCCAGATCAAACATCTTGTAGTGCATCCCCTCTTTGATGGGTGATAAATTTTTTGAACTCCACCCAACAAATGGTTCTTTCAGGAACTTGTTGGATTAAGCTCAAAATAAGTTTTTAGTCCTTGGTCAAAGCAATCTTTGGGCTTCCATGCCCTTTCAAAACAAGACTCTGAAACAACTTTCTTTGGTTTCAAGGTTGAAGATGAGCTTTTTGGAATTTTGGTTTCAAGCAAAGACTCTATTCCTTCATATTCATAGTTATGACATTTCTCTACAACATTCACTTCTTTATGCTTGTCAAATGAATTGGGGGTTGGATTAAAAATATTCAACTTTACCTTCATGTGACCAAATGAAATCTTCATTATCCCCGTCCTACAATTAATGTTGGCATTTGCAGTTGCCAAGAAAGGACGGCCAAGGATAATGGGAATTTGGCTCTTAAGATTTGGAACCGGTTCCGTGTCAATGACAACGAAATCAATGGGAAAGAAAAATTTATCAATCTTAATCAATACATCCTCAATGATACCGCTAGGCTTTTTGATAGATCGATCGGCAAGTTACAAAACCACCGACGTCGGTTTCAAGTCTCCTAAGCCTAATTTGGCATATACCGAGTATGGAAGAAGGTTAACACTTGCTCCCAAATTAAGGAGAGCCCGATTAATGATATGATCTCCAATGATGCATGAAGTGGTAGGTGAACCGGGGTCCTTAAACTTTAGAAGAGTGTTATGCTGCAAAATTGAGCTTACTTGCTCGGTTAAGACCACTTTCCTAGGTGCTTGGCTTTTGTTCTTTCTTTTTTGGGTGCATAAGTCTTTTAAGAACTTGGCATAAGCCGGAATTTGCTTAATTGCATTCACAGTGGAAGATTGACTTTCACTTGCCTAAACATATCCATAATTTCATTTGCTTTGTCCTTTTGCTTGTCAATTGAAATGGATCCTTTTAAGGCATCCGGAAATGGAGCTCTTAGCTCAAAAATCTTTTTAGAAATTTTCTTTGAAGTCTCTTCAACACAAGAAGTTTTGAAATCATGTTGCAAATCTTTCTTTCCAAAATCACTTTTCAACACATTCTCATTTGAAACATCATGCATATGCAATGAAGGAGGAATAGGATGTGAAACGGGACGGGTGTCAACTTGTGGTTGCACCAGTTCACTTTCTTCATTTGACATACGCACTTGGTTGTCCACAATCTTCCCACTTCTCAAGGTAGTCACCGCATTGACATGCTCTATTGTGTGACCTTCCGATGAGGAATGAGTCTCCACAACACATTGTTGCTTTGGTGGGGCATTCAAAGGCATTTTCTCTTTCTCTCTAGCATTTAAAGTACTAGCTATGTTCCCTACTTGGGGTTTCTAGCTTAACAATGGATTGAGAATGAGAATGAAGCAATTGAGTGTTAGCCTTTAGAGTGCCTAGAGCGGTCAAAATTTTCTCTGCAAAAGCGGGACTCCTAGCATTTCCTTGAGAATATGATGGTTGATAAGGAAAATGAGAATTAGAGAATTGGTTTCCTTGTGATTGGAATAGTCTATATCCCTGGGAACCTTGGCTTTACATCGGAGGTAGAACATACTTCCCTTAGAAACCACCTTGGGGAGGGTTTGAGCCTTCCCCTTGGTTTTTCCAAAAGAAATTCGGGTGATTCCTCCAACTAGGATTATAATGATTGCCATAAGGGTTGTTCCCATGATTAACAAAAGTTGCATTGACTTGTTCATGATGCTCATTTTGCACATCTCCATGGGGACAATTGGAAGTAGCATGTAAAACACTTGAACAAGTCACATATGTCTCATTGGATGCATAATGGGAATGGTTAGGGACAGATGATACTTGATTTGCCGAGTTTTGGTTGATCAAGAATTGATCAAACCTTTGAGATAAGGACCTCATCTCAGCAGCTATTTTATTAGAATGGTCGACTTAATGTAAGCCAACACTCTTCCTTCCACTTGAATTCCTACTATTCTTAGAAGATAAAGTTCGTCGCAAAGAATTCTCACTCATGCTCTCATAAAGACGCCACACGTCGTCCTCATGCCTATCAATGTAAGAGCCACCCATGGAAGCATCAACCATGCCCTTGTAATTGTCCGATAAGCTCTCGAAGAAATATTGAACTAATTGCCATTTGGGCATGTCATGATGTGGACACTTCCTAAGCAATTCATTGAATCTTTCCCATGCCTCATGGAACGTTTCCCCATCCCCGTGTGAAAACTCTCGAATTGAGGTTCTCATGACATTGGTCTTAGAAACTGGATAGTACTTCTTTAAGAACTCTTGTTGCATTTCTGCCCAAGAAGTTATTAAAAAAGGTCTAAGATTGTTAAACCAATATTTTGCCTTGTCTTTAAGGGTGAATGGAAAAAGTTTAAGCCTTAAAATCTCTTCCGGCATGTCCGTGTATCTCACGGTGGAACATACTTCAAGAAACTCATCCAAATGCTTGTAGGGTTCTTCACTTGGAAGTCCATGATAGTTAGGAAGCATTTGAATGGTTTGTGGTTTGATCTTATAGTGGTGTTCTCTAAATGGTGGCAATTGAATGCATGTGGGTCATTGTATTCATTAGGCACACAGTGATCTCTTAAAGTAAGGAGAGGATTAGCAATTGGAGGTGTAACATGGGCACCTTGATTGCCTTGAATGATAGGAGGTGGTGGAGCATAGATTGGCCTTGGCATTCCCAATGGAACTTGGCCTTGTTGTTGTGGTGGATGAATGAATAGCCTCGGCATGCCTAATAATACTTGCATGTTATCATGATGTACATTGGGGTGGAGGAAACCTTGTTGGTCTATGTGACCAAGGTCCTCCACATGGTCCTCATTATGTCCTTCCATTGATGAAATGGATTGACTAGAACTTCCTCTTCCCCTAGGGTTTTGAACAACGGATTCAAGATGAAAATTTAGAGGGACAAGAGTGAGTCTTAATGATCTACGACCATGCATGCACAATGCAATACAACAAGCAACAAGTAATGAACAGACACTTCACCTTCGCAATAAATCAACAATTAACAAACTTCCTCCACATACAATGATCCCATACTCCCATGCTATCAACAATATGCAAAGAAAATAAATTGCCTCCACGTGGGCTCACTATTTATCTAAGAATTGAAATATAAGTCTCCACGCGGGCCGACAAATGAAGTAGAGATTGAGTTAAGAAAGAGCTCACAAAGGGTCCTTTAGCACTTCAATTCAATTTTCAATTTTAGCCTTGCAAATTTTTTAGATTTTTAGCCTTTTTCCTTTTGCTTTTGCTTAGCTCCTTGCTTGGAATGCTCCTTTGCTTACCTTCTTTATAATGCACCTAGTCAAACAAGAACCAACACAATAAGTAACCAAAATGAAAACAAAGTAAAGACACGATCAAAAGAGTACCAATTCCTAATTGATTCCACAAATACGACGTTGCCTTCAATCAATCCCCGGCAACGGCGCCAAAAACTTGGTGTGGCTCGGGGCATCAACCCAAAGCCATGGTTTGTGCACCAAAAGATAATGGTGTAGAGCTATGATGAATGTGGCCAAGTTTTACATTTAGAAATTGCCACTACTACCTTTCACTAAAAATATAGTTAGGGCAAGTAGGGATCATCCCAAGGGATTGGTGGGTCGTACAAGGTTGAAGAATCAAGATTAAGGTTAGTAGGTCAAGTGATCAAAAGATTGGTTGGTGGTTGAATTACACTAAGATGTAATTTAAACTAAAGTAGGCAATTAAATGTAATGGAGAGAAAATAAGAGAGAGATCTTGGGGTTTAGAGATCACCACTACGCATAGCTTTTCTACACCCTTAATGAATAATTAATGAGGGGGAAAATGTGTATTGCAACAAAGTGTGTGTGTATGGTTGTTTCAACAAGCATGGTTGACAAATTAACCATATATTGTCTAAGCAACATGGTGGATAGCACAATATATCAAACTAAGCCATTAATCCTTTCTCTAAGCTCACAATCCAAACACATCACAAGGTTAGAGATATGTGCAACTTGCTTTCATAAGTATAGAACATCAAACAACAAGCATAGATTGTCCTCCCATTTAACATCTAAACTATAATTACACTACAATTAATCTAATGACATGAAATTAAACTAATTAAACTAAGGGAGAGGCACAATTCATCAAGAAATGAGTATGAACCATCAAACAAAATACAAGAGCATTCCATTAAGCACTATGTCTTGACAATCTCTAGATCTATAGCATTAATACTCATAGACATGCATCAACAACACAAGAAATAGAGACAAACACATGAACATCTATTCTAGCATACATAGACATATGGATAGAATGAAATGATCAATTGAAAGCATTAAACTATACAAATCATTGAATAAACAAGATCTATATATATAAAAGTGTCAAAACATGTATCACAATACAAATTCCCTCAAAAATACATAAATCAAGATGTAAAAAGCATGGTTAGGGCTAACTCTAGCCCCAAAAGGATGTCTAGCCACTCGTGGATGGTGTCCTCCAACCCTCAAGGGCTAATTCCATTGTAGAGATTACTCCTCTTCTTGGTTGATGAAGAAATCCAAGCTTGTGTCTCTAGCCTCCTCCTTTCTTTTCTTCTTCACTAAGAACATCAATATATTGTGCCTCTATTTACTCTCAAGCATATCATGTATCTCCCCTCAAAAAGTGGCTCATATTCCTTATATAGGTAGGTCAAATATCACCCCAAATGAGCTGGGCTCGTACACCAATATTCCTACGAATGATTGGATATGAGACAACCTTTAATGAGCTAGAATTTAGATTTTCTCGGGATTTGGGAAGTTTGATCAATCGAGCTTGTGGTGAGATCGATCGAACATGGCTGAGATCTATCGAATTTAAAATGGATCGATCCTCTATAGCGGCACCTTTTTGGATAAAAACAAATCTGAGATATTTTGAAGATATTTTTGGGAGAGAGACAAATGTGGTAGGTAGGGTGGTACAAGTGGATAAAATGGAATCTTTTCGATCGATCGGAAGAAAGTTGGATCGATCAAAATTTGTGGGATCTTTAGATAAGGACAAAAGAGCTTGGATCCATCTTAGAATGCTGAGATCGATGAACTTTCGATCGATCGTATATTTGCTGAGATCGATCGAACTTGCTGAATTTCCACCACTTGCTTCCTTTTGCTCCCACTTTGTTCCTTTCTTTGATTCATCTCAAGATTGCTTCAATTATGCTCTTATTTAGCTGAGTTAGATTATTTTGGAGATAAGTACTTGAAAATGGAAATAATACAAAATCAATCTAAAGCAGAAAAGTAAGATAGATAAAGGTTCCAGAATACCTAAGCTTAAAGGGTTTAAATGTGCACTTTTTAACGCTCATCAAATAACCACCCATAGATGCATCAACCATACCCTTGTGATTATCTGGTAAACTTTCAAAAAAATATTGAACTAGTTGCCACTTAGGTATGTCATGATGTGGGCACTTTCTAAGCAAATCATTAAACCTTTCCCATGCATCATGAAACATTTCCCCATCCCCTTGAGAAAATTCTCTAATTAAAGTTCTCATGGCATTGGTCTTAGAAACCGAATAGTACTTTTTCAAGAACTCTTGTTGCATTTCCGCCCAAGAGGTTTGTAATGACCCAGATTTTTTCCTCCTATTTCATTTTTGGTGATTTTCTTTTTTCGCCTTTTTCTTATTTCGTCTTTTACTCGTTTATTGTTTTTCCTTGCTTAATCTCACTTTGGGTGTTCGGATTTGATTCCGGTTTTGCATGCATTCATGATACTTGATTTCCATGACATTGGTATTTTCACTTTTGTTGAAAAGCATGTTAGTTGCTTTTACTTTTCATAAAGGGTGTGAATGCATACTTTACTGTAATTATTCATAACTTGAGGGGTTTTTGTGTAATTATGTAAAATAAATATTTTTCGTTTGAGGGACCTTTTTGTAATTTATTTTAGAAGATATTTTGAAAAAGGACCATTTTGTAATGTTTAGAAAGTGTGACAAGTGTCACACTCTCATGGAGCCATTTGTTGGCATTTAGGTGAAGAGACTTGGCACCATGACCTCTTTACATTTGGTGGGTGGAGATTAATCCATGTGTTGGCCTTAGATTGGTGCACATGTAACCATTGATTGTTGACAAGTGTAAGCTTAGGATTAAGTCTTGGAAGAGGCATTGGATTGTTGACAAGTGTAAGCTTAGGATTAAGTCTTAGAAGAGGCATTGGATTGTGACAAATGTAAAGCCATGATGTAGTCTTGCATTGTGTGTGTGAGAGAGAGGTAGTGCAAGAGCACATAGTGAGTAGAGGATCTCTAGCCCTTCCACTCACCATTTTTACACTTTACTTTCTTCATTTCATTATCTCACATAAACCCTAACAAATCCACCATTGGAGGAAAGCATAGCTTACCTCTTCAATTTGGCTCACTTCCATACACCTTAGACTAAGAACCTTGGGAGAGAAAAGTTTCCTCTCATTCTCCTCTTCAAGAACCCTAAACTTGTTTTCCATTTTGTGCTTGGTAGTTTGGATTATAGAGATACAATTCTCTATTGAGGTAGGGGTGGTAGTATGTTTATTTTCTAAGTGTTTTGAAATCCTTTGGGGTTTAATATATATTGCATACATGCTTTTAGAATTGTAGTATTGCATACTATAGGAAATCCTTATGATTGACTTAGGATTTCATTGATCAAACATGCATGTTGTGAATATATCTTGAGTAGGATTGTTGAAGTTGCATAGAATTCTTAATGATTTGAGTTACTATGCTATTGTGATGGTAATCCTACATTCTAGTAGATTACTATTGATAATTATGAGTGTTTTAGAAGCTATTTGTTAAAATGCAAACATTTAGTATATATGGCTTATTGTTGAGGCATGCTTAAATTGATAAGTTAATGATATTGTTTTGTGCATTATATCATGTTAAGAACTTGTCATCTATCATGCCATTCTAGACTTGGAACCCTAAGACATGGTTGTGTGGTTTTGAAGTTCTTGTGCTTGTAAGGTGGTTAATATGCCTTATTCTTTATATATATAAGTTTTGAACGTGATATATATTTTGGATTCTCTTAGGACATGGTTACTAGTAACATGGCTAGAGTTTGGCTTTAGTGCGGGAGGTATGAGTTCTCCCCAATTAAGATAGTGTGCACTTAGGGTGGTCTTCCCTGCGGGTTAATGCCCGGAATAACCGTTGAGGTCTCGGCAGAATTCCGAGCTTAGGTGTCCAAGGATTCCACTTTTTTTGATTTCGCATTCATTTCCAAGTTGACAATCAATGCTATTTGTAACTCGTAAATTTTGTTATATGTGGTTTGATGTTGTTAAGTACATCCATTTTGATATTGTGTTACTAAGAAACATTTAAGTTAGCTTAAGATGATCCCTTAGAACAACTTGAACATAGACGTTAAGTGGAATGCTCCCTTGTATTCATCTATATTGATCTTGCAATGATATTGAAACTTTAGGGTATACGCATATGCTTCTCCTACGAGTAACTTGAATACTCACCCTAGTGGTTTGGGTTGTTTTTCAAGTAAAGAGACCATGTTCATGGATGCTCATCATCCTTAGAAGCTTTTGAGCTAGTTAAAGCATTTTTGTATATTAGCATGCACTTGTTTAGCATGTTTTATCTTTTGGATGTAATACTTTTGTATACCATGGATGTATGGTATTTTAGAAGCTAAGATGGCTCCCTTCATGTAATGTGTATCTAAGTACTCTTTTTGATGCTTGTTTTGTATGTATATCATGAGGCCAAGAGCCATTAACATGAAAGATTACAAGCATGTTCTCTTTAAAACTCAAGTATTGCTATTGTAGCTTATTTGTGAGAAATGGAGGCTTTGTATGCTAAACTTGTTAATGGAATGTAAAAAGGATTTAGGCCATGTTGGTACATCTATTTTATCATATTGCATGCACTTTCATACTCACTTTGGCAAACAATATCTTCTTTGATGAAACAAAAACCTAAAGTTGCATATTTTTAAGTTTTGACCCTATTCTGTTACAGGGGCATTTCGGGTATTTCACAATGAGTTTTTTTCATTTTTCCTCAAGAGTCACATAGACAACTTGATTTTGAGGGGGGTTTCTTTTTTGTGGTTTTCCAGAACACATCATCTTGGCCCTTAAAAATCAATATTTTTACAGAAAATCCTTGCTGCTATGTTTTTGCAAATTTTTAGTACAAATGTAGTTGGTACTATTCATCGACTTTTTTTTTTGAAAATCGTCACAACTGATCCGAAACCTTCGGAGGTCTTGTGGGTGTATTTTAAGATTTAATTTTCAATTTAGGAAATTTAAAAACCTCCCGAAGCCCTATTTCCAAAACTTGGACAGTAGCTTAGATTATTTTTTTTCCTCTTGACTTGATTTTCTTGGGGGCATTCTGGGAATTTTACAATGCATTTTTTTTGTTTCTGTCTATGATCCGGGCTAGAAAACTTGATTTTAGGGGGGGTTTCTTCTTCGAATTTTTCTAAAATATTCCATTTAGATGCCCGTTTTTACTCTCAGTTGCAGCAGTGGTGGGTTGTCCTCGTCGGGCCGCCACGACATCATTTTTGTTTTTGACATTTCTCCTTCGTCCAGACTCCGAATAATACAATTCTTAAGTCTATCATGATTAGTTTTTCATTGTCTTCCCAGCGGTGTGCTCGATAGCACCTGAATCCACTTTTTTGTAAAATGACCATTTTGCCCCTAGGTTCCTTTTTGTCCGTTTTGAAACAACACTTCCGCATTTGTTTTCCTTCGGGTTCCGTGACCTCATTGAGGGTCACATGGGTGTCTTAGAGATGCATTGTATCTCTAGAGACCGTTGTTTCACCTTTCGCTTCCGCATTTCAGATCCGTTATCGGGTCATCTTTTAGTCATCACTGACGCACCGGGTTTACAAAAACTTGGGCCGTCACAAGTGGTATCAGAGCACCTAGGTTTGAACACCTTAGAACGACGGGTTTTGGGTGCATATCATGCTTTTGTTGATGTACTTTGATGCTTTCACATGCTTTTGATAACATGTTCTAGCATTATAACCTGTTTATGTGTTTCTCGATAACACGCTTGGTAGTATGACATGTCTTTGTACTTATATGCCTATGTGGTTAAGAGCATTTTAGTTTGACATGTATGTTTATTTGCTTTAAGTGCTTAACTGTTTTAAGAGCTTTCTTTGATTGCTTTAGCATGATAGTATGTTGCATATCTTGTCTTGCTTCGTGTCTTATGCATTCATAGTGTGAGTTGCACTTGGTCATAATAATTTGTGTTATTGTTGACCTCTTTTCTTTTACACATTTAGCACTATGGTTGTCATGCGTGGAGAGTCTTCACGTCAGGGCACTGAGGAGCAGGTGGCTGACACCGAGTTCACACAGGGTCCAAGAAGGCCCAGGATTCCAGTTCGTGGAGTAGATGCTAATCCACCACGGGCACCGACTTACGAGGAGCGAGTGGCTCAGGGTATCACTCAAGGAATTGTTGAATCCCTACAGGAGGTGATACTCAGGCAGGTGGCAGGGATACAGATTCTAGCACCGGCACCGGCACCGATAGTCAATGAGGTACTAGAGTACTTTATGCGACTTCAAAGGGTCAAGATTGATCCATTTGCGGGGAGCTCAGATCCGCTAGTCTCAGAAGCTTGGTTGGACCTTATGGTTCACAAGTTAGATAGTATGGTGGTACCCACGGACAGGTTGAGGATTTCCTTGACTGCTTCTTTGTTCATGGGGGATGCAGATATTTGGTGGAGGTCTATGACCAATGTTCACAATGTTGAGTTGATGACTTGGAATAAGTTCAGGGGTTTGTTCTTCGAGTGCTTCTTTCCTAGGGCTTTGAGGCAGGAGATGAGAACACAGTTTGCAGGTCTTTATTAGGGCACCATGAGTGTCATTGAGTATGAGATACGATTTACTTCTCTCTCTCGTTATGCCGAGGATATGGTAGCAATAGACGAGGCCGGGGCAATGAAGTTTCAGGATGGGCTACATCTTAACATCAGGCCACGGGTCTCAATTCTTGATGTGAGAACTTACAGAGAGGTGGTTCAAAGGGCTATGCTAGCTGAAGCAGAGGAACTGGATCAGTTACGAATCAGGGGTTCACATAAGCAGCCTCGCGGAGATAATCCATCATCTTCCGGGAGTCAGTGGAAGAAGGCTAAGGCAAGGAACAGTACTCACTCACAGGGGGCATCACAGCAAAATCATTCTGCACCCACAGTTCCTGTATCTTCGGGATCAACCCAGGGAGTGGTTTGTTACCATTGTCAACAACCGGGGCACATCAAGCCTCGTTGCCCAGAGCTTCGGGCATAGGCCAGTCAGACTTCAGTTTCTACAAAGATAGGGCAGGGAGCTTGCTTCTATTGCAAGCGGCTAGGTCATCTCAGGAAGGATTGTCCAAAGTTATTGAATAAGTTATGTAATGGCATAGATTCACAGACGGTACCGGCATAGTCTATAGTGGTTCAGTCTGGTTTCAGAGTTCCTCAGGCACCACAGCCAGTGGTGCCAGTTGGTACTTATCCAGCCAGAGGTTCTACACCTACTGCTTCTACACATCAGCCAGGCTATCAAGGCAGTTCACAACAGGGCTCAGGGACTCAGGGACGAGCCTACGCTCTTCCACAGGCGGATGCTTCCGCAAGCACCTCTTCAGTTCGAGGTATCTTTCCAGTTTTTAGTTATTGGGCACGAGTTCTTGGTTATACGGGTGCATCACATTCTTTCATTTCTACATCATTTGCACATTCATTGGGTCTGGAGGTCACATTTCGAGACGGTTTTCTCTGTGTTGACACACCAGTAGGGGGTCCAGTGTCTTTGGATCGTGTTTGTTGGGGTTATGCTATTGAGATAGCTGGACGGACTTTGGAGTTTGATTTTGTTGTGCTCGACATGATGGGTTTTGACATCATTCTTGGGATGGATTGGTTGTCATTCTTCCGGGCTACGATCGATTGCTTCTGCGGAAGGGTGTCTGTTTGCACTCCCAAGGGAAATTGTTTCCATTTTGTGAGAGATCGAAGCGATTCCCACCCAGCAATGGTTTTCAGCATTGGTGACTAGAGTCGCCACAGATCCTACTTGGCTAGTTTGCTAGTTGACTAGGATAGCAGTTTAGGCCATGTTCTTCCAGTAGTTGTTGAGGAGTTTGTTGATGTCTTTCCAGAGGAACTGACAGAGTTACCTCCTTTAAAGGAAGTGGTTTTTGCCATTGATGTCATTCCCGGCACGGCACCCATCTCTATGGCACCGTACTGTATGGCACCGGCAGAACTTGATGAACTGAAGGGTCAGTTGGATGATTTGAAAGCTAAGGGCTTTATTCATCCTAGTGCTTCACCATGGGAAGCACCGGTTCTTTTTGTGAAAAACAAGGATGGGTCTTTGAGACTTTGCATTGATTATCGCAAGTTGAATCAAGCTACAATCAAGAACAGGTATCATTTGCCTAGGATTGATGACTTGTTTGATCAGTTGAAGGGAGTGACATGCTTTTCGAAGATTGATTTGAGGTCGGGCTACTATCAATTAAGGGTTAAGGATGAGGATATATCCAAGAGTGCTTTTCGCACACGGTATGGCCATTATGAGTTTCTAGTGATGCCATTTGGTTTGACCAATGCTCCAGCAGCTTTCATGGACTTGATAAATTGTGTATTCAGCGACTATCTTGATAAGTTTGTGGTGGTGTTCGTTGATGACATTCTCGTGTACTCAGCTTCAAGAGAAGAGCATGAGTATCACTTGAGCGCAGTTTTACAGATCCTTAGGGATAACTAATTGTATGCCAAGTTCGAGAAATGCGAATTTTGGCTACCGGAGGTGAAGTTCCTTGGACACGTCGTGTCAGGGGGCGGTGTTGTAGTGGATCCGTCAAAGATTGAGTCTGTAATAGATTGGGAGTAGCCGAAGACAGTGTTTGAGATTCAGTCCTTTTTTGGCCTAGCCGGCTATTATAAGAGATTTGTTCAGGATTTCTCTCATCTAGCGACACCAATCACTCAACTTACTCGCAAGGGAGTCAAGTTCGTATGGAATGAGGCTTGTGATTTTGCTTTTTAGGAGTTGAACGTCAGGTTGACATCAGCTCCAGTTTTGATCATAATTGAACGTGGTTTGGGTTATGTGATCTATTGTGATGCTTTACAGGAAGGTTTGCGTTGTGTTCTGATGCAAACTGAACGGGTGGTAGCTTATGGGTCTCGATAGTTGAAGACTCAGGAGTTGAACTATCCAACACATAATTTGGAATTGGCAGCAGTTATCTTTGCCCTTAAGGGGTGGAGACATTGTTTGTATGGGGAGAAGTTCAAAGTTTTCTCCAATCACAAGAGTCTCAAATATCTCTTCTCTCAGAAGGATTTGAATTTGAGACAGCGCAGATGGGTTAAGTTCATGGAAGACTATGATTTTGTGTTACAGTATCATCCGGGGAAAGTCAATGTGGTGGCCGATGCATTAAGTAGGAAGTCACGGGGTACTCTTGCTAGCATTTCTATTCACAGATGGAAGATGCTAGAAGAGCTTGCAGATCTTGGTTTATAGTTGTATGAGGATGTTTCACCGGCTATTTTATTTAGCCTTGTAGCTCAACCGGCTCTTGATAGCAGAGTTATTGAGGCACAGTAGGAGGATGGGGAGATGAAGTCCATCAACGATCAGATTTCAGGCGGCGGGAATGTAGATGGTTGGACCTTGCATTCAGACGATGGTCTCAAGTACAGAGGGAGGATGTTTGTCCCTTTGTCTTGTCGTGATGATATTCTTCAGGATTTTTACCATTCTCGACTCACAGTTCATCCAGGTGGTACGAAAATGTATCACAATTTGCGGAGACAATTTTGGTGGAAGGGTATGAAACGGGATGTTTCTCAGTTCGTGACTAAATGCCTTACTTGACAGCAAGTGAAGGTAGAGCATCAGAGACCGGCAGGTTTGTTGCAACCACTACTGATCGGTTGATCAACTATACATCAACCTTCGCAATAGCACGAATCATTGTAAAATAGGGCTATTGGTCGGGTAAGTCGAACCACTGGGACTGCGCTAGTTTAAGGCAACCTAAGCGTCTAGAATCGTTTTAGAATGATAAGGGGGAATAGGGTGTTTGCTTGGTTTGCCACTAAAGCTATGAAATTAAGATGCATAAAATAGAACTTGCAAGAATTTAAAAGAGATAAAATGTCGGTAAAAGAGACTAGGGAAGTAACTTCACCACCTACAATATAAACATGCTAGAATATGATTCATTCGGGGAAAAACAACATAAATATGTGGCTATGATAAGTAGTTACTCATGGTTACTACATTACCTTCAAAGGATTCATGGAATCAATAGGCAAGAACAATTTATCAAAGATTTTACATGCTCAATTACCTAAACTAAAGTGTAATTTAAGACATGTTCACTAAGCTAGAAATTGTCAAACCATCAATCACATGATAAGAGCACATGAAGCTAAGAATTAAGAATAAGCCATCAAAGGAAGAACCTAAGCTATGGCCTATCAAATCTCTCAACAACATGCCATTAAAACCATTCCAAAAATCTCATATTCATTGTCACTATGAAAATGTAAACCATACAACCATGAAAACATACATTCTAAGACAAGAAAGTAGGTCCAACATGATCATTAAATCAAAATCAATTCATTACATCAAGTAAGAGTTCTAGATTATGGAATCACCACAAAAATACATTATTTTTCCCAAACTAGAATAAAAAATAAAGCATGCTTACAATGAGGGGTTCCATTACCTCCCTGGAGGAGGAGTTAGTTACACATGGGAGCCTTAGAATGAAGAAGAACCATGGATCCTCCTTCCATTTTCGAGCTCCCCTTTCTTGCTCCAAGAACTCTCCTTTTTTTGCTCTCTTCTCTCTCCTCTAATCTTGTAGAATGAAGCTCTCCCCTATTGTGTGGCTCATATCCCTCTTATCTACCACCAAAAGGCCACCAACCAACATCTCCAACCACTTCATTAAAGAGGAAAGCAAAATGAAGAAACCAAGGTGGAAGTGGGCTGAAATGAGCCATTTCCGAAGGGCATTCTGCCCAAAATTCGAGCACTCTAAGCAAGGCCTCGAGCACTCGAATTTAGTGTAAAAAGCTCCATGCTTCACTTGCTCCGCCCAGACCTACTTTGGTTAAACAGCCATAACTTTGTGCTCCGAACTCCGAATGATGAACCGTTTGAAGATTTAGAAAGCTAATTTAGAGCTCTAAATATTTCATGTTTTAGTGGAGATCCAATTCTCAAGGATGGTTGGTCGAAAATGAAGATCAAGGCAGAATTTCATTGCTGCCAGGCAGTTCTGTGCACCTCTGGTAATAAGGCCATAACTCTCTGCTCCGAGCTCCGAATGACAAACCGTTTGAAGATTTAGAAAGCTAATTCAGAGACCTAAATCTTTTATGTTATGAGGGAATTCCAGTTCTCGAGTTTGGAAGGTCAAAATGGCAAGCAAAGTCCGGGTTCTACTGCTGCCAGAATTCAGCATTGGCACCTTTTGTTGCTCAAGATTCCACAAGGCCTTATTCTTGTTCCATTTTGGCCAATGAACCTGAAAATGCATAAAAACATAGAAATGAAAATAATCTACATAAATTAACATACAACGGACTTTACTAATGCAATTTAGGGCGCTTGAATATATAATATTCGGCGCTTATCACACCCCCAAACTTACATTTTGCTAATCCCTTAGCAAAACTACAATGAAAAATTTAATGAAAAGACAACCATGGGCTTGCTACTACAAAAATATCATCCATGGTAAAATAAGATATATACATTGCTCAAAAATAACTTGAAATAGAAAAAGAGCTGGAGATGGGGTCATTGGGAAGACTACCTTGCATATATGAAGCATTGATACAAAAATTGGCTAAATACATTTCCACATACATGCATCAACATCAAAGTCTATATAAATAACTCAATTATCATCTCTTGAATGGAAATCAACTCTAGCTTCAGTGAAAGTGAATTAGATTCTCAACATGCGGCTTTTACTTTCTTTTCCAATTCCAAAGCACAAGTTTTCAAATCATTGAATTCCCCTTTAAATGAGGTTCCTAAGGCATGATTTTATTTACAAGACAACTTTTGTTGCTTGTTGACAATTTATTGTAACTCATAAGCGAAACATAGAATGGTTGTGCAATGCTGAAGTCCCTTAAGCTTTCTAACCAACCTATGTAGCAAGCGTTAGGCCAACAACTCCCAAACCAGATGGCTTTAGGGTGTTAAGTGTAGAGACACTCCATAGGGCTTAATAGCTCAAGTTTGAAAGGCTACGAACTCCAACGAACCATGTTTATTACCAGTTTATTTTTTTTGAATGACCGTGCAATGTTTAAGTCCTTTAAGCTTTCTAACCAACCCTTGTAGCAAGCGTTAGGCCAACAACTCCCAAACCAGATGGCTTTAGGGTGTTAAGTGTAGAGACACTCCTAGGGCTTAATAGCTCGAGTTGGAAAGGCTACGAACGTCAACTGGTCATTATTTTCTTTCCTTTTCAGTTTTTTTTTTTTTTTAGACAACTTAAATCATGCCAAAGATATTCATCTATCAGGTTCATCAAATCAAATTAACTAGGCCAAGGTCAAGGTCGATCAAGTTGCATGCCTCACAGTTAAGTTTCCAATGTGCATCTGTGCATTGTGAAGCTTAAAAGAGTGTTAAATCCAGCGAGAATTTAATTGAGACATTTATACAGACTAATTTGAATCTACATGATCATTTCAACTCAAATTTTTCTTTATTTTCAAAAATGTCAATTGCTTCTATACACAAGGTATTAAACATATGCTTCGTCTCCGACAAGTGTCAAGTTATACTATCATTGCTTAGCAAAAATTATGAAACCAAAAATGCATAAATGCACCCCCAAACTTGAATGTCACATTGTCCTCAATGTGTGAAGACAAGCATACCAAAATAAGAGCAAAAGGGGGGAAAAGGACAATAATACCAAGTGGAGTGACGACGACGTAGATGTGCAGCCATGTGAGTGCGCAACGGCGTCCCCCAAACTTGGACATGAAGACCTATCAGAACACAACTAAAATATACATGAAAAAAGCATAGGTCTCGTAAGAAAAACCAAAACAGAAATAAAAACTCTAACCTGAAGTTTAGTGCAAGATGAAAAACAAAATAATGCCAAAAAAATTGATTAATTTATTTATTTAGTATTATTATTATTAGTATTATATCTATATATATATAAATATATATGTGTGTGTGTATATATATATATATATATATATATTTAAATTTTAAAAGTTAACTTCTTCTTTTTTTTTTTTTTTTTCAGATATGCATGAGTTTGTGGTGAGTGAGAATGTGAGGTTGGTGAGGGTGGATGCCGAGGGGTGATGGTGTGGAGTGTGGATGAGTTGCAGGCATGGGGTTGTGGGTTGCTGCTGCATGCTTGAGAGGATGAGGGATAGAGGAAGGTGGTTGCTGCTGGGGTTGATTTTCGAGCACTCTAAGCATTGAAGTAGAGTGCTCGAAGATGGGACAGTAGGCTTGGGGTTGAGTGAGGAGAGAGTGGGGTGTAATTCGAGCACTCGACATGGGGTCTTCGATTGCTCGAATTAGAAGCAGTAGCCGCGGAACTGAGGTAGGCAACTGCAAGCACTCGAAGCTTGGTCCTCGAGTGCTCGAAATTAGGACAGTGGTGCAAGCAAGATTGGAGGCAGCAGCGAGCACTCGACAGGGAAGGTAGATTGCTCGAAATCATAGCAGTAGTCTTAGGATATTTGGTTTCGAGCACTCAACTGGACATCTTCATTGTGGGTTGACAATGGGCACTATTGCATGCATTGGATGCATTTTCATGCATGGTGTGCTAGCAGTATTCTTATGCATTGCATGAATGCATGCTATGGAATCATTAAACTGGACTGCAACATTGAGATGGAAATTGTAAACCTCGCATGGCATTAGAAAGTGGAAACTTCATTCCCATTAAGGTATGCATTTTGAAAATGTGGCAACATTTTTCCATGAATGCAACCTTCCCATGCATGGAAAAAATTTTGAAAATTTTTGCATGTCATTCCATGTAATGCATGGGGAAAGTTTTAAACTTTGCATGCGGCAACCTAAATTCAAGCTATGCATAGAAAAATTTTGAAGCTTTGCATGGCATTCCCATGCATAGAAGAAATTTTTGAACTTTTGCATCGCAACATCATTCCAATTTTAATGTAGGGAAAATTTTTGAAGCTTTGCAAGATAATTCCAATCCAATGCATGGATGGAAAATTTTTGAAACTTAGCACTTTATCTCTAAAGCATGGAAAAAATTTTAAAATTTGCAAATTCAGTCCATTCCACTGCATGGATGGAAAAATTTTGGAAAAATTGTCAAATTGCTCAACATTTCTAATGCCTAGATGAAAAATTGTCAAACTTTGCATTTCATTTCCAATGCATGGAAAATTTTGGGGAACCATGATCCAACAATGCGTTGAAAATGAGAGGTTGTGCGCATGAGTTGCATGCCAAAGATCCTATGAACTTGCTCGAAAGCGATGGAAATTTCTGGGAATGAAAATTAGAGCTGAGAAGGTCTAAGAGGCCGGTCTAAAATTGCGGAATGCAACTGAAGACCATTTCAGAAAAATCAAATTTTTGGCTTTTCTAAACCATTTCCCAGAAAATTTCAAGGCACGAGCAATTTGAGAAGGTAGGGAAGCTTGGAACATCGAAAGAATTTCTTCCCTTGCTTTGCTAAATTTAATGTCGATAGCTAGCCGAACCAGGATCAGGATCCATTGGAGAGATGGATCCTTAACGCTCCGTATGCAACTTGCCTCCTTCATATGGTCTCAAACTTGGATGAATGAATGGTGAGGGATATTGATCCTTCCGAAGAGAAACAAGTTTGGCCTTAGAGGATTTGAGCATCGCTTTTAATCTCACTTCTTTTCTTTTCAGATTTAAGCAAAGGTGTTGCTTGTTCGAGATTATGGAGGCTCGTTGAATGTCATTGTTTTGACTAACAATGGTAGGATCATGACCTTTCATATTTGCAATCTCCAAGTCATATACCTCATTGTACGCAAATGGTTTGTTCACAGGTTGAGTATCATGGACAATGATTCTAGATTGGGCTGGAATGATTAGAAGAATTTTCAGCAACTTGTCAACATTCTCCTTACCTTTGTCCGGTGGTTCACCCTCAAAATGTTGAGGTAACTCCGGTGAAGAAATGGAAGGAGATGGACAATCCCACGATAGAGATGGATTTGGTGCTTCCCATAAAGGAGAGGAAAATGGTGATGGAATATCAAGCAAGGAGTTGACTTCCCGAATGGATTTGTCCACACCAAAATCCTCAAAATCAAAAGGGACCAAGAAAGCATGTAGGGGATCCTCCGTTGAAGGAGGTGGGATTGGATTTTGAATGTGTTCATCAGCAATAGTGATTTCAAAACACTCATTGTCATCTGAAGGAAGTTGCACAGCATTGAAGATATTGAGCTTAACATTCATATTCCCAAAAGAGATATCCATCAATCCGGATCTACAGTTAATGGAAGCATTAGCTGTAGCTAGAAAAGGACGTCCGAGAATTATGGGAATGTGTTTTCTTGGATCATGGACTGGTTCCGTATCAAGAACCACGAAGTCTACCGGGAAGTAGAATTTGTCCACTTTTATGATCACATCTTCAATAATTCCCCGTGGTTGCTTAATAGATCGATCAGCAAATTGCAACACTATCGGAGTTGGCTTTAGATCTCCCAAACCAAGTTGTAGGTAAACCGAATATGGAATCAAATTCACACTAGCTCCTAAGTCAAGGAGGGCCCTCTCGATTTTGTTGTCACCAATGACACAAGAGATTGTGGGGGCACCCGGATCCTTATACTTCGGAGGAGTGCTGTGCTGAATGATCGCATTAACATTTTCGGTTAACCTCACTTTCTTTGGTAAATGACTTCTGGAAGTGCGCTTTTGAGTGCACAAATCCTTAAGGAATTTTGCATAGGGAGGAATTTGCTTGATAGCATCCAAGAGAGGAAGATTGATCTTTACTTGCCTAAAGACCTCCCACATGTCTTGAATTTTGCAATTCTTATTCCCAAAATGTGTCGACTCTTGAAGACGTTGAGGGAACGGAGCTTTTGGCTCATAAGTAGTTTCCACATTTGGGGTGACATGCGTGGGACTTCCGTGAATGGTATTTGGACAAGAAGAACTTGGATTTGGACTTAAAGAGCTTGAATTTGGATTTTTCAACGGAGGGTTTTTCTCACTTGTGTCTCCATCAACCTTGTTGTCAACCACTCTACCACTCCGAAGGGTGGTGATAGCTTGAACTTGTTCATGAGTCGGCCCACTCGGAGGAGGGGTTTCATCAATCACATGCATTCCTCTAGGATTTTCAAATGGTTGAGCGGGAAGCTTACCCTTGTCTTTTTGAAGAAGTTGGTTCACTTGGTTAGCTATTTGTCCCATTTGATTTTCGAGCCTAGCTATGGATTGAGTATGGGAGTGAACCATTTGGAGAGTAGGTTGCAAGGATGTCAAGAGATGCTTGTTGGAATCTATGATTTGCTTGTTTAATGATTCCATCATTTGCACATTTAATGATTCCATCATTTGCTTGTTTGCAGCCACTATCTCATCAATTGGATTCACAGGAGGTTGAGTGGAGACATTTGGATTGTATGGAGGTTGGTAGCTTGAAGAGGCTTGGAAAGGCCTACCTTGATATTGAGAAGAGGGCTGATTTTGAGGCCCTTGATTTTGAAGTTGGGAATTTTGTGGGGCTTGTTGCCTCCACGAAAAATTCGGATGGTCTCGCCATCCCGGATTGTAGGTGTTGGAATATGGATTGTTCCCGGGCCGTGAGAACATGGCATTAGCTTGCTCTTGGTTGGGATTGGGAAATTGCTCCGGTGTGGGGCAATCTTCCGAGAGATGAAATGGACTATTACATGAGCCACAAACCGAACTTGCCGAATTTTGAGACAATGAAGGAGGAAGATGTGGTGTCATCAATTGATAGAATTTATGAGCTATGGCATCCACTTGATATGATTCCTCCCTTATAGATTTTGGTTGAGAAAGGTTGGTGTTCTTTGCATTGGTTGACGCCGGAGCCCTACGAGAATTGTGTTGAAGTGAATTTTCACTCAAATTCTCAAGTAAGGTCCAAGCCTCATCCGCATTCTTGGACATGAACATCTCACCACAAGAAAAATCAACCATGAATCTATGGGTTTCGGTCAAGCCAGCATAGAAAGCTTGCACTAATTGCCATTTTGGGATCAAATGATGAGGACATTTTCGAAGAAGATCTTGTAGCCTTTCCCAAGTCTCATGGAGTTGTTCTCCATCAACTTGAGAAAAGCTTAGAATGGAACGCCTCATTTGGTTGGTTTTACTCACCGGATAGTACTTCTTAAGAAATTCTTATTGCAATTGAGCCCAAGAAGTAATAGAGTTGGGAGCGAGGGAGTTCAACCAATATTTTGCCCTATCCTTTAGGGAGAATGGGAAAAGATGGAGATAAAGTGCATTGTCCGAAAAACCTCTCAACCGGATGGTCGAACAGATTTCAAGGAACTCATCAAGGTGCTTATATGGATATTCATTATCAAAGCCATGAAATGATGGAAGCATTTGAATGGTACTAGACTTGATCTCATATTGAGCTGCATCGATGTTTGGCATCACTATACAAGAAGGAGAAGCATAGGTGGTAGGAATGAAATGATCTCTAAGAGTCATTGGTTCTACATTAGGAATTTCAGCCCTTTCATTCCCCGGATTTCCTACATTATCCCCCATTATATTGAATTCAGTTTCAAGGTCCCTTGTAAGAGTAGGTTCCCTAAGGTTCCGTCTAAGAGTTCTTTCAAGAGAATTGATATCAATGGGCGAATCGATTGTGGGTAGAGAGAGTGACCTACGACCGAACATCAACAGCACAACATATAATCAACAAAGCAATTCATTATCCACAACTCCACATACGATGTTCCCTTTCTCCTCAATTATCAAGACAGAAAATAAATGGCCACGACAAGGACCGATGCTTATACACAGAATTAAAACAATAATATAGCCTCAACAAGGGCTTGCAAATAAATTAACTACTTCTAAACTTAACACATGCACAATATCTTACAATGTGAAACTAAAAGGTCAAGAAACTTACCTGGGGTCCTCTAGACTTACGCTTTGCTAGCGTTCCCACGGCGAGATTCGAGTCCCTAGGATCTCACTTACAACACTTAAAACATTGAGATGGTCAAAACACACAAGAAATATTCACAAGACACAATATTCACAATCAAACTAAAATTAACCCTAGAACTTTGGTCGCTAAACCGTTTGCAGTCCCCGGCAACGGCGCCAAAAATTGATCGGTTGATCAACTATACATCAACCTTCGCAATAGCACGAATCATTGTAAAATAGGGCTATTGGTCGGGTAAGTCGAACCACTGGGACTGCGCTAGTTTAAGGCAACCTAAGCGTCTAGAATCGTTTTAGAATGATAAGGGGGAATAGGGTGTTTGCTTTGTTTGTCACTAAAGCTATGAAATTAAGATGCATAAAATAGAACTTGCAAGAATTTAAAAGAGATAAAATGTCGGTAAAAGAGACTAGGGAAGTAACTTCACCACCTACAATATAAACATGCTAGAATATGATTCATTCGGGGAAAAACAACATAAATATGTGGCTATGATAAGTAGTTACTCATGGTTACTACATTACCTTCAAAGGATTCATGGAATCAATAGGCAAGAACAATTTATCAAAGATTTTACATGCTCAATTACCTAAACTAAAGTGTAATTTAAGACATGTTCACTAAGCTAGAAATTGTCAAACCATCAATCACATGATAAGAGCACATGAAGCTAAGAATCAAGAATAAGCCATCAAAGGAAGAACCTAAGCTATGAAGCTAAGAATTGAGAGGAAAGTGATGAATGAATTAAAATGTGTAAACCCTAACCTAAATTGGTGAGCTTCTCCACTCACTAGGTGCTCTTGCACTATCTCTGACACACACACTAATGCAAGACTAAAGGTGAGTCCTACACTTGTCATGAATCCAAGTAAGCTTCCAAGATTAAATATTAACCCTACACTTGTCAACCTTCCATGCCAACAAGTGCACCAATCCTAGGACAACAAGTGGGTGAATCTCCAACCTCCATGTGTCATGAGATTAAGCCTCCAAGTGGTTCCACCAAAAAATCAAGAAGTGGCACAATAAGAATGTGACACTTGTCACATTTTCCAAAAATTTCAAAAAGGTCCTTTTTTGAAAATATCTTCCAATTTAATTTGCAAAATGGTCCCTAAGACGAAAAATAATTACTTTACTTAATTACCCAAAAACCCTTCAAGTTATGGATAATTGCAAAAAGTTTTGTTTTCTTGGCTTTTACAAAGAAAGTAAGCATTTAATATGCATTTCTACAAAAGTAAAAATGTAGATGTCATGGAATTTAAATATCATGAACGTATGCAAAACCGGAATCAAAACCGAGCACAGAAAATGAGGTTATGCAAGTAAAAGTGAAAAACGAGAAGAGGACGAAATAAGGAAAAGACGAAAAATGAATAGTGTCAAAAAATAAAAAAATGTGGAAATGCCTCGGTCCTCAAAGGAAGTTGTCAATCCAAAGGAAAGAGTCTCAGAAACCATTTTCGAGCAATCGAGACGACACTAAGAGGCGGGAAATCGAACCCGAAAAGGAAAAGATAATGAAAAAAAATTTATCCGCAAAATTTGAAGAAAAAGGGAAAAGGAAGAAAATGACCGGGTCATTACAACCTTCCCACCTTAAAGGGATTTCGTCCCTGAAATCCAGCCCCAACAAAACAAAAGGCAAAACTAGGATAACTACGGAGTACATCTCCGAGTACCCCAAACAACATGCAACGAAAACATCCCCAAGGCTGAAAGACAACGCTCAAGCCAATGACATTTGCACCCACGTTCTTACGACTGGACAACCTTTCAAAAGAAAAATGACCGCACGGCCACACGACAAGTCAAAGGTCATTCACAGAACCCAACGCCAGACAAAGGAACGGAAGACAATAACCCTAAGCATTTCTCCTGATGAACCATCATACCGATCCAAAAACAACCCAAAAAGAACTCCAAGATCATCACAGATCAAATCAAAGTACAAAACAAGGACAATGTGGCAGTACGAATAGCGACCAGAACCCGCCCACACTTACTCGTCAGTAATGTAGCATGATAGTATAAAGTACTAATTCATAACCTGCCCCCCACTAGATCTACCCATGAAACCTCTCGATACAAATGACATCAATGTCGTGAATCATCATTACTAAAAGCACTACGGGAACCAGGCATCTTGTGAGAGTTGGGGTAGCTAATCCCAAAACTCTGACAACAATGCCACAGGCACCGCTAAGCTTAAGGTCCTAAGTCCTCAATACAACAAAACCAACAACTCCAATGCCTCAAAATACTCTTGTTTACAACCTAAATCACGAA
The DNA here is from genome assembly GCF_030987335.1 of Cornus florida. Lineage (NCBI taxonomy): Eukaryota > Viridiplantae > Streptophyta > Magnoliopsida > Cornales > Cornaceae > Cornus > Cornus florida. The sequence goes on along the minus strand of NW_026775577.1, from coordinate 40,992,302 downwards.
TCCAAAGCCTGATAAACAAAACATCATCTCCGAAATCCCAGATATCATCCTAAAACAAATCAACTATGAAACCACACCGAAATCAAACATCGGATCACAATCCCTATTACGGGTGACCAAATCCTCGAAATACAAGTCCACTAAGTGGTACACACATCAAGTCCTGACAACCAAAGTCACAAAACGAATCTCTCAAAACCGTGCTTAGCATCACCAAGCTAAATCAAAATCTTTTAATTTCAATTCACAATCAATCACTGGAACTACAATTCCTCAAAACTATACCTAGCCATAACTAGGGCGAGAAAACTCCACAAGCAAGCCATATCCAACAACGATCCTCCAAAACTCCTCCTAAGAGTCAACCACATCCAGGCCTCCAAAACTAGAACAAGTCTCCAAAAGACATTCTCAAAAGAGCATCGAGCTCACCTCACAAATCAAATAATCCTCAAAGATATGGACATAAGTCTCCGTAAAATGATCTCACACCAATCAACTCACTTGAGCACCACAACCGTCAGCAACCACGGCAGGAACTCCCCAAGGGAAGACACGAAAGAAAGGGGACCACCAGTCCTAAAAAGGACAACACCACGACTCCATCTCTAAAACGAAAGACAACAAAGTCAACGACTTCACCCCCTACATGGAAGTAAGTCGACCAAAATCTATCAAATCCTCACCAAGAACTCAAGACAACAACGATGATCCTCATGGACCCACCAACCCCAAAACAGTGCACAACGCAACGGAGGGAAGAGACTCACTCGTTGTGAAGTCCCTAACACGAACCAGCACAAAGCCATTGTGGAAAACCGCATACAGACTACGTGCGACCAAGAGAAACGAATGGGAAAACCAAACCTGAAAGTCATGCATATGATAAGGAATGCAACTACCAGAAAGAAAATCTACTTACATAGATGAAAATCAAAAGCACATGCTGCACGTCTCCACATAAACACAAAAGCATGTCATTAAAGCGCAGTAACAACATGGCATCTCGAAGCATATAAGAAAGGCATGCTATTACCACACAACAAGAAGGCAAACGGGGATAGACCTCCACCTACTCATGCATCATAATATCATAAATCATACTACTAACATGGTAGTAAATGAAACTACAGAAAACAAAAGTGATGCAACAATGAACCCTATAGACATCGTGTCCTAGAGTGCCTAGGTAAAAAGGAAGGACAAGTCCTAGCCATACACTGACTCCAAAAACCAATGCAACAATAACCTGTCTGAAAACAAACGTGAGCCCTTACCACAATGGTAAGACTCTTACAATCCATCTCTGAATCTAAGGGTGACACTACAAGTGACACTAACAATGCAATGCTCTCTCAACCCGAAGCATCTATCAATTGACTTGACCCCAAAAACGTCATCGCGTAAGGAGAACTCAAAGAAAATGGCAACTCTAGCCATACAATCAGACAACTAAATCGATCACTATGACTGATCCCCAAAATAACCATCATCATTATCGATTAAAAGGACTACACCTATCGGAACAAAACCTAACGCTGATTCCATCCGAACTGCACTCGTAGCTTGCCAGTACGGTAGCATGACAGTGCCATGCACCCGCCCACAACGTACCCGCCCATGAAAATTGCAATCTCAGAGGAGCCTTCCAAAACAACTAAGGATCCCAAAAGGTCCAAAACCTAACCATGGCCTAAAATCAACAAATCCAGTACTACGGTTGTGCCTAATGGCTCACCCCACGAGAGCTTAAACAAAAGGTGTCTCTCCACCTACCTCAAAACCAACTCTAGGTCAACAACAACCTAAACTACAATACAACAGTGACTACAATCACCATCAACCTCAACTCGAGCCTCAATGACTAATCTTATGTCATGCCAAATATGCAACACAGTTATGCATATACAAATCTGATCTAAAATACATCATATGTCATGCTCTTTACATAATAATTAAATCATGTTAAACAAACGGCATACCACATGTAGCACGTAAGCACATAAACATGTTATCAAATCAAAACATATTATCATGAAGCATATAAACACATAGAGCATGGCAACATAAGCATGATATGCACCCAAAACCCGTCGTCCAAGGTATTCAAACCTAGGAGCTCTGATACCACCTGTAGAGTCCCGAATTTCTCAACTCGGTGCGTTAGTGATAAATCAGAAGTTGACCCGATAACGGACCCGAAATGCGGACGCGAAAGAAGCCAAATGACCTCAAGAGATGTACGTCATCCTTAAGGCCCCAAAATGACTCTCCATGAAGCCACGGAACTCAAATGAGCCAAGCAAATGAAGCAAGAATGCCTAACCCGAAAAGAGATGAACTAAGGGCAAAATGGTCATTTCTCACTGAAAAGGGTGCCACCGTGCACACCATTGGAAGGACAACTAAAAATGAACAAAATTAGACTTAAGAATCGTCTGATTCTGAGTCCGAGCAGAAAAGATATGAAATTCCAACACCCGATGCGAAAGTTATGAAGCAATGACATAACATTTTCCAATATTTTTATAATAGACTTTGAAAACAAAAGTGCATAGAAAATGAGATACATGTCATTGGCCTCCGGCCTCATCTCATACATGTAAAATACATTGAAAAGAGTGCACTTGCGTACACTTTACATATACGAATCAACGAATACAAGTTTAAACAAATAGGGCTACAAAGAGGCATCTTATGCTAACACTTGCATAAAATAGAAACTTAGAAACTGTAAGCCATCCAAGGAGCAATGGAATCTTCAAATCCTGAGTCCTGTACCTGAAATATGCCTCAGTATCGTAGAGGTGAGTAATATAAAGCTACTCGTAGGAGATGAGCATACATCGACTTAGCAATTTACAATTTTATCAACTTATGGTGAAACATGTTAAAGGGGCTCATGCCACCTAACGTCTATGTCAAAATGAGACCTAGGGAGCATCCTAAGCTACCTAGATCATTTATATCATAATCACATTGTTCATGCAATTCAAACAACATGGAAACATGTTATACAAGGCAACAAGATATGGATTCTCAAAGTCTTCAACTTGAAATCCAAAATATGAAAACAACAAGTGTGGGTCATGCCACCTAACGTCTATATTCAAAATGAATTTATAAGGTCATTCCTAAACTACATTTGAACATCAAAACACAAATTATGATATCAATGCAATTTAACCAACAATAGAATTTCCAATACAACGCATGAAGCATGCTTTCACAAAGCTACATCTTAAGCTCAAAATAGGAAATCAAATAAGGAACAACAAGTTACGATATCATCTAGTTATCAACTTGAAATAAAATACGAAATCAAACAAAGTGGATACTCGGACGTCACGCCGGATCAGACCGACAACATAGTTACTTTAGGGTTACTAGCCCATGGGTAACCTCCCTATGTACGCACTAGACTGTATAGAGGGACAATCCCCCATACTAGAACCAAGTCCTAGCCGTAGCCAAATAACGACATCCCCAAGATTCCAAAATCAACAAATTGTGCAACAACGTATATATATCAACATGTATATATAAGATATCAACTATTTACCAAGCACAATCCAAAATTTGGAAACTTATACAATACATGCTCAAAATTCACAACTACTATGGCATGTAAGATGTCAAATACAAAGTGTGCAATTCCTTATATATAGCAACAATATATTCAATAAGGAAAAACATATTCTCATGAATATAAAAGTAACAACTATGTTATCCAATGCTCAAAAGTAATCAAGTGAACATACATCAAATCCAAATCCATGATTTAAATACAGAAACAATTTCCAAAATGCAATTAAATCCATGGAGTAATAAAGTAGAATTTAATTAAACATAAATAGTTAAATTCTCTAAATTTCAAGTTAATCCAAATAACCTTAATTTAATATATATTGAAAGACATGTCATGGTCATCATATATATAACATCAAATGACAAGTTAAGTGATTAAAACACTTAAAACAAAACTAATCAAGCTAATTAATTAATTTCCTCTAGATTTTTAAACAATTCCAAATGCTCTCAATTTAATCTATGTTAGAGAACATGCCAAGGCCTATTTAAATACCACATTACAACTTGATTTAATGCTTGATACAACTATGTGAATTAAACTTTCACTAAAAATAAATATTAAATAAAAGTTGTAATTCTTAATCAAATGATCTAAATTTAATATATGTTAACCAACATATATAAGCATAATTTGCTAGCATGTTACAATTCAAATCAAAGTTATACATCATCATAAATTTTAAATCTTATACAAAGAAATATAAAAATTAGTAACTTTCTAGATTTGATACAAGGAATACATATATGTTGTATAATCATGGCAAACACACAATACAACACACAAACAATCTTAAAACATTCCCTACCTCAATTAGAATGAAAATCCCAATTACCACCGAAATGAAATCGCTCCAAATTTTCGGTCCTCAAAACAGATTTTTCAGCTTGCTACCTTCAACTTGTAAAATTCATAAAAAAATTCAATTCTAACCCAAATTGAATGAATCCAAAGCCCAATGAAAGCTTAAACACTGTAATTTGATAATATCAATTTAGTTTAACAAAATATTTTCCCAATCGAAACAGTTTTGCCCCACAACTTCGAAACAATTTCTGCCCAGAAAACACATTTTCAGCCTGTAGCTTGCAATTTTGAAAATTCATGAAAAATTCATTTGACATCCAAATTGTGCAAACCTAATTTATTTTGGAAGTAAACATATGAGAGTGTAAAACTGGAAATTTAAGCCATGATCCAATGTCAAAAGGTTAGTGAAATAAATCATCTAAAAATATGTTTTCCAGCTGCAATAAAAACATGGACAGCAGATAGTTTCAGATTTTTAAAAAAATTTAGAAATGCTCTATAATCGTAAAAAAATTCTGAGTAGTGTAAAACCCATGGGGGAAGTTTCAGTAAAAATTTCAAGATAATTGAAGTACTACAGCTCCATATAAAAAATTCATTTCCTGACTAAAAAGGAAAAGCTTCAAATTTCCAGCAACTAGCTTGCAATTTAAAAAATTCATAACTAATTCATTTTAAATCCAAATTACATGAAACCAAAACTAAATGAAAGCTAATTGAGTATATTTTCATATTCTATATTTAATTTGACAAGATTAATTTCAAGTTAAAACAGTTTAAGGGCAAAATACAAGTCCTTCTCTTCCATGCATGTAAAACACTCAATAATGACATAAAAATACTTCAAAATAATAGATCAATACCTCACTAGAGAATTGAATCTCTAGATACCAAAGCAAAACTAGGAGTTAAGCTAGAGCCTTCAAGGGTTTTAAAGAGGAGGATGAGGGGAACAAAAAGTATTCCAAGTTTAAAGTTCTAAGGTGAGTGAAAGGGCACCAAAAATGAAGTCAAAGCTACTAGTCAAGCTTTTCTCCAATGGTGGCTTCCTTAGGGTTCTTGAGAGGAAAGTGATAAATGAATTAAAATGTGTAAACCCTAACCTAAATTGGTGGGCTTCTCCACTCACTAGGTGCTCTTGCACTACCTCTGACACACACACTAATGCAAGACTAAAGGTGAGTCCTAACTTGTCATGAATCTAAGTAAGATTCCAAGATTAAATATTAACCCTACCCTTGTCAATCATCCATGCCAACAAGTGCACCAATCCTAGGACAACAAGTGGGTGAATCTCCAACCTCCATGTGTCGTGTGATTAAGCCTTCAAGTGGTTCCACCACAAAATCAACAAGTGGCACCATAGGAATGTGACACTTGTCACATTTTTCAAAAATTACAAAAAGGTCCTTTTTGAAAATATCTTCTAATTTAATTTGCAAAATGGTCCTTAAGACGAAAAATAATTACTTTACTTAATTACCCAAAACCCCCTCAAGTTATGGATAATTGCAAAAAGTCTTGTTTTCATGACTATTACAAAGAAAGTAAGCATTTAATATGCATTTCTACAAAAGTAAAAATATAGATGTCATGGAATTTAAATATCATGAACGTACGCAAAACCGGAATCAAATCCAAACACAAAAAATGAGGTTATGCAAGTAAAAGTGAAAACGAGAAGAGGACGAAATAAGGAAAAGACGAAAAATGAATAAAGTCAAAAAATAAAAATAAAAAGTGGAAATGACTCAGTCCTCAAAGGAAGTTGTCAATCCAAAGGAAAGAGTCTCAGAAACCATTTCCGAACACTCGAGACAACACTAAGAGGCGGGAAATCGAACACGAAAAGGAAAAGATAATGAAAAAAAAAATTTATCCAAAAAATTTGAAGAAAAAGGGAAAAGGAAGAAAATGACCCGGTCATTACAGAAGGGACCAAGGCTCGAAGACTATTTAAAGAGGGGTGTCCAAGGCGGCAATGCCACCGGTAAGCTGAAGAGGAGGTGGACTGTAGAGTTGTCGGAGCAGTATTTGACTGGAAATAGTAAAGACCATCCTTTTCAAACCTCCTACCAATCGTCTTCTTCGTCTTGAGATCTTGAAAGACACAATGGGAAGGAGAAAAAGTAACTGAGCAATTTAAATCTGATATGATTTTGCGAACTGACAATAAATTGAATGAAAATTGAGAGATATATAAAACTGATGAAAAAATGAGACTCGAAGTGCAGAAAGTACCAATTCCATGAACAGGTGATTTGTTTTAAAATTTTCTATTTATGATTTTTATTTAAACATTTAATTTAAAAAATTAAAGGTAAATTTATGCAAATTTAATGAAGAATATCATCAAATTAATATGATTTTTTTTTCATAATTTATTTCAATAATAAAAAATAATAAAAAAAAAAAAAGAAAAGAAGGTGAAGTATAATTCAATAAGAAAGTGCAGCATATAGCAAATAAGACATAGGCCAAATTGAGAGAGAGAGAGAGAGAGAGAGAGAGAGAGAGAAATAAAAATAAAAATAAAAATAAAAATAAAAAATTGATTCTCATTTATTCATTAATTAATTAGTAAAAGACTCCACTTACATGCATTTATAGCTAGGAATTAAACAACTTGTTCACACCCACATTGGCATCACTTAAATTTCCTTCTTGAGTCCCCCTTTTTTGTGACTTTGAAAATGAGCTAACAGAATATCCACATATTTGTCTTGTGTATTCCTGTCACCAAGCAGCCCTCTCATCTCCTTGGCCTTGTCCCTGAATATCTTCCCTCCTTCCTCTACCATCACCAACCTCAGTGACTCAGCCACTGAGTCACTCGTAAATGATCCGTCTAGCTCGTCTCTCGGTATCGAGTAACCCATCCTCTTCTCTTCCAAAACCCTAGCATTCAACCCTTGCTCCGCCAAAAAAGTCAATAGTATAAGAGCTCTCCCAAACTGTATTCCCTCCACCACCGAACTCCAACCCGAGTGAGTCAAGAACCCACCCACTGAGTCATGACTCAGTATCTTAAATTGAGGAGCCCAACCTGTGCACACCCATCCACGTCCTCTGGTTCTCTCCTCGAACCCTTCGGGCAACTCAATCACCTCCATATCGGCCATCCCTCGCCGCTTCCGTAGAACCCAAAAGAACGGTAACTCGGATAGCTCCAACCCTAGCGCTATCTCAGTGAGTTCATCTTGAGTCGGTTTCGCCTCGCTCCCAAATGCAACATAAACCACTGACCCTTTACTCTGTTCATCAAGCCACTTTTTCATTTCCCTCCATGCAGGGTCCTCGTCGTCGTCATGATAAGATATTGCCGGTAACTGACCCACCGGTATAACCGGCTGTGGCCGGTGAATATCTCCAAGAACTCTCAACCACTCTGGTTCAAACTCATAAGAACTTCTGACAATCATCACATCACAGTCTTCAATGCCCTTTCCTACCCGATAAAAACCTGGAACGCCGCCTTCGCCGTCTCCTTCCACTTCGTCGAAAACTCGCATAATCTCAAAGAGTCGAAAAGCAACCGTTGATTTGAACGGAATCCAGTTGGGCGGGACTGTGAAGTCCTCCGGTTTCTTCCGATAATTGTTTTGAGGTTCCAGCAAGAGTGAAGCTGGTCCAACATAAGTCATAGAAGAGGCAATGAAGATAAAGAATAAAGCACTTGAAATGTGTAGCTTAGCTGCAATTGCACCTACCCAATAAGGTATCATGTCATAGATAACCCAATCAGGAGAAGAAGCTTGTAGAAAGCTTGTCAATGGCTGTTGGAGGAGATCATAGGCTCTCTTGAGGTACTTGACCATGTGGTAAGGTAGGTCGGAGGTGGACTCGGCGTTTTCCGGGAGGTTTTCGACATGGGGTAGAGGAAGTTTTACAAAGTTGATGAGATGAGCTACACTGGGAGGAAGTTTTGGGAGGCGATGGATGTTTCGAGGAGTGGATACGAAGGAGATTTTGTGACCCTTTTGGGCCAGGAGCCTTGAGACCTCAAGGAAGGGGAGCATGTGACCGAAAGCTAACCATGGGAACATAACTATGTGTAGTTTACCAGTTTCTGACATGGTTGAGGGAGGTGTTGACTCCATGGCTAGAGAACTTGAAGCTGTTAGAGAGGTCTACTGTATGTTAAAGCTCTCTCTATGTATACTACCAAGTCTACAGCAATAGAACTAAAAAACTGTTACTATGATATTATGTTAACTAAGGCAATAGTTTGTTCTTCTTAATTTTGCTCAACAAACATCTTTTTAAAACACTTAAACTGAAAAGGTGGCGTGCAATTGGTATTTAAATACTGCTATTATATATAAGGGCTAATTGTGTTTGGGTTTGTGATTAGTCAAGTGCATTGTCACTAGTGTTCGGCGGCTTTCCACGGGAGGGGAGAGAGAGAAGGTCAGGCAAGTATCTATCCAAGTAAATTATTAGTCATCGAATTTGCTAGAAGTGTATCTATTCATCAGGACATCCTGTCGGATTGAAAAGTTGGAACAAGACAAAAAGGATGTTTGTGTTGGAGTTTGGCACTTCCTTTTTCTTGAATAAAAACAACGGTCCCTATGTAGTAATAATATTCTAACTATCATGCTTTTTTAATTATATTGGATATAAGTGAAACAATAATTTTTTATTTACAATTGTTAAGTATAATTTCAAAATTATAACTAATTAACTCATTATCATTTTTTTCTCTATCTTCTCGGTTTTGGAAAAATAACATTTGAGGATGATTATTTCTCCAAATTCCTCTCTATCAGTTATTTTCTCTTTACTAAAATCATCTAAACACATTTTTTCTTATCTTTTCTTTTCTTTCCCTATCCCTCCACATCATCGCATCCGAATCAACCCTTAATCATGTTAATTTGAAAGATTAAATAGGAATAGTAATCGGATGTAATTTTTTTTTTTTTTTTCATTTGTTGAGAAATAAAAAATGTAAAGTACTATAGACTACTAATATATAGTTGGTTTATGTAGCATTAATTTATTATTTGTTCAATGCCACACAGTTCGAAAATTTCAACCTACAATCAAGTGGAAAGTTCGGAGATTTCAACATGCAATCAGGTGGGTGGTCCATTCCTTTCGCAAAGTGGCAAATTGGTTTTTGCCTCCTTTCTTTTTTTTCTTTTTTCTTTTTTCTTTTTTAATTTCAACTCGCTTATATAAAATTGCTTATATTCCATGAATATTGTACACTAATGGAACAATACCTATAAAGCTTGATGTGTGCAAAAGGTCAGGAGAAAGAAATCGAATTTCACACTTTGACTATTGTTTGGAGTTACAATTTAACACGATATTCATTCCGCATAAAGGATCTTGACGTCTGGCTTAATTTATACGAGATTTGTTATTATGGATCAAAGTATTTATATCTAACATAAATTATATATGCTAATATAATGTAAAATTATACAATTATATAATTTATTTTCTTTTGAAATCATTATATATATAGACACGTGTATTTTGATTGGTTCCATGCTACTGTTACGTGTATTTTGATTGGTGCCATTGTACTGTTCGGGAATTGCAATACAGATGCACATTTTTTTTTTCGGAAATTAAAGGATTTGTATATATGATTGTTGAATGTACAAATGGGCCTAAGCCCCAAAAAACCTCAAGGTCAACCCATGAGCTCCAATCCAGCCCATACCCATAGGCAGAGCTTACAACCACAAACAAGCCCTAATCGTACTTAGGGGTCATTACTCAGTTGAACAGCTTACAACCACAAACCATTATGCAGTAGCATCTTACAACCATAAAACGCAGTGAACGCATCGTGGGATCAATCTGGTGCAGCCACAACCACAATCCGGTGAGAAAAGATGGGACTATTTACCCATCGTGAGATCAATCTGGTGGCTCCGGTGGCGGATGAATGAACGCCGAAGGAAGATCCCAGTCTAATTGCACTCTTCTGGCTTGAGCTGAGTCATTCACCTTCCTTGTAAGTTGCCTTTGTCTAACCATATCAGTGATTTGTTTCATAATTGCTATCTACGTACATCTTTGAGCCTTGTGCTTTCTATTGTTGCGCTCTGTCCAGAGTCTGTTGATTGTGGTGGAGAGAACGAGCTTGCAAACCGCCGCTGAGAGGATTCGATTATTCCACAGTTCTGAGACATGAACAACCAAATCCTTCCATGTTGATCGGTGAAAATGAAATCGGCACTTGTTTTAAAGGGATAGCCAAATCGGTCTAGTGAAATCACACTGAAAAAGGAGATAATTATGTGATTCATCAACCTACTGACATAGAAAGCATAGCCTGGGGCCAAGGGCAGATCTCATACACCCTGCAGTCAAGGGTTGAGTCGATTTTAAACAGCCAGCCAGAGTGTAAACATACATCTTGGGACAGAGAGTTGGTTCCGGACAAGATAATGCCAAGGCTTTGGTTGATGGTGCAGTGTTAGCTAAAACATTGTGTGGCTTACAGAGAAGGTACCTGTTGGAGAGGGGAGCCAAATAGTAGAGTCATGGGCATCAGTCAGAGGGTCAAGCGTCAAGAGCTCCAATTGTTATTGATAAAAAACGAGGAGAGCTTGTGGTTGGGAGGAACGCCATGGAGCTGAATAGTCTCTGTGGTGGATCTTTGTGAAAGAGGGACTCCCCCAGTCCAATTGTCATCCAAAAGAATGTGTTAAATCCTGAACCCACCCTCTTCCCGCATCATTATCATGGCCACCTTTCTCAACTGTAAAATTCTCTTCCAATTTCCTAAGCACGCCTATGGTATGTTGATTGTCCATAGGCAACGTTCCCTAACTAGCTGAACAGTGACCCATCTGGCCCAGAGATTATCCACATGTGCTGTAAGTTAGAAGCCAAATTAGCCAGTGCTAGGTTCTTGAAACCCAATCCACCATATTCTCTGGGCTGGCACACTGCTCGCCATGCTATCTTAGCCCCCGTATGCTTGTAATCAGTTCCTGACCATAGAAAGTTCTTCAAGATGTTGTCAATCCTTGTGATTATTGACATAGGTAGGATGAATAATGAAGACCAATAGTTTAGCATGCTATACAAGACTGATTGAATGAGTTGTATTCTTCCAGCATAGGAAAGTAAACTTAATGACCAGTGAACAACTCTGCGAGTGATCTTATCTACTAATTCTCTGCAGTCAGTCGCTTTAAGCGTGGAGGAGATAAGGGTTTTGATAGGTAGTTCACCACATTCAAACCCAAGTAGGGTTTTGATATCATTAGTTAGCTCAATATCAATCCTTGAGGTAAAGAAGACACTTTTTGTGTTGTTTATACCTAACCTAGATATAGTAGCGAAGTAATCAAGTGCCTGCTTGAGAGTAGAGATGGATAGGAGATCCCCATGACAAAATAGTAACAGGTCATTCAGAAATATCAAGTGAGAAATAGCTATCTTCTTGCATCGAGAGCGATACTTGAATGATAGTCTTTCAGCAATATATTTGGTGATGATATATGTTAGCACCTCCATTGCTAGGACAAAAAAGTAGAGGTGAGAGTGGATCCCCTTTCCTTAGGCCTTTAACTCCCTGGAAATGGCCTTCAAATTCCCCATTAAGTGATACTATGAATGATGGAGTTGTGATACATGATTTATGTTGACCCTACGAATTTCTCATAAGGGTAATCTAGTACTTTTGATGATAACAAACCATTCATGGTGTTCAATGTACTAATGTTTCCATTGAGTTCATTACTAGATCAAAACGGAGCACTATGTGAAAGGAAGACTAAGTCCAACATAAGATCATATCAAGGACATTGAAGTTGCAATAAACCTCATTCTGGATCATGTCACCAAAGCAACTTAGAACTGGTGCAAGGAAGTCTCTGAAGCGTTAAAGATCATCAACGCTTACCAATGGCGTAGATAAGTTGGTGAGAGACTTAGGAATTCAAGTGTAAAAAATCTGTGAAACCATTTGAAGCTCATTCTAGGATCATGCATGACTCACACTTTAATCCTTTTTTATCGTGTTATTTGAGACGCTATGCATTTATGTAATATCTGTCATTAAGCATCCAAATACAGAATCATCTAGAGCAGCAAGAAAACAGGCCAAGGCTCAATTAAGCCAAATCCCTTATCAACCAAGCCGACTGGATCTGAAACTAAGCCAACTCAGTCTCAAACTTAGTCGACTTGTGTTGGCTGAGTGATGCATAAACTGAAACCTCAACTCAGCCAATTCAATTAGCAATTTAGCCGACTCAGTCTCCAACTGAGCTGACTCCTTCTACAACTTAGTCGACTCGTTTGGGCCAAGGGTTATCATTTTCAAAACCCTGAAAATAGACAACTCAACCGACTCAGTTATCAACTGAGTCGACTCAGTCTTGAATTGAGTCGGCTTAGTTCACAACTAAGTCGACTTCTTCTGCCAGTTAACAAAAACTACTGTAAACTCTTTTTGTCTTTTAGTCTATGTTTCACTTTATGCTTTTGTAGTTTGTTACTCATGCGTATACTACCATAATGACTATATTCTACCACTTTTGAATTGTTTTAATCTTGAAGAGCAATAGTCAATGGCTATTTTGTCTATGGAAGGGCTATATACTTTCAGCTGAGAAGTCTGCCCAAGGCACAGAGCTATATTGACGTAATGATCATATTCTAGCACTCTTGAAGTGTCTTAATCATGAAGGAGGATATTACAACGACTATTTTGACAAAGGAAGAGTTATATATGCTGAGAAAAGATGTCTGCAGAAGGCGTGCTTGAACCTCAATATACAGAACAATATTCAGACCTTCTCACACAGCAAAAGTTCAGCTAATTTCATTCATACACTGAGCTACACTTCTACTATTGATTCTCTCACACTTATATCATTTAGAGAGTGAGCTTCAATTGTATCATTTGATTCTCTAGAGAGTATATTATGTAATTTCAAGATGAGAGAGTGAGATACTTGTAAAATACTTTTATATTATGTTGCAAGCCTAAGAGAAGGAGTTCTCATAGTAAAGCTATTGTAAGGGTTGTTTTGGCCCAAAGAAAAACTAAGGAAGGTTAGCTCTTAGCAAAGAGAAGCAAGGAATTGTTTCTAATCAAGGTTTGCTCTCCATCCGTAAAGAGAAGCCATATTGGATTGGAAGTCTCAAGAGGGGTCTTGAGCCGAGGAGTAAGAGTTTCCGAACCTCGCAAAAATTTTTGTGTCCATGTTTACAATTTCTCTACACTCTACTCTCTACATTTCAGTTTGGTTTTTGTGTGATTTGCTGAATTTGTTTAGCATATATTTGTTCAACTGAGCCTTACATATTGTTATTCTAACTGGTTTTTAAATCAGCCATAATTAAACAAGGACTCTATTCAACCCCCCTCTAAAGTCCATTCTTGGGCAATACTTTGATCCACCCAATGAAGGAAGATCGAAATCCAAAAAGGAGAAGAGTATCCAACATGAAATCCTAGCCCACAGAGTCAAAAGCCTTCCTTAGGTCAAACTTGATAGCACATCTAGGCGGCGTAAAGTGCTTGTGATAGCCTTACAAAAGTTCTTGAGCAAGCATCACACTATCACCTATATGCTTACCTTTTACAAAGGCATTCTGGCACGGATCAATCATGGAAGGTACGCTTAATTTAAGCTTATTAGCTAATAATTTAGCTATACATTTGTAAACTATGTTACAACAAGAGATAGGCCGAAAATCATTAATAGTAGAGGGATTGGGGATCTTTGGTACCAAAGCAGTATAGGAATTATTGATCTCTCCTAGCATTTTCCCATTGAAAAAAAAAAGTTCTAATTGTTGAAATAACATCCCTACCCACGATGGACCAGGCACTGTGGTAAAAATGGGCACTAAACCCATCTGGCCCGGGAGATTTGTCTTTGTTGAGATATAGGAAACATGCTTGGATTTTTGCATTAGTAGGAATAGAATCCAACAATGGTAGCATGTGGGTAGGTACAACTTTATTGATAAAAGTTTGTAGAATATGTCTTCCTGGGTAGTATGGTGGAGAAGTCCCTAAAAGATGATGGAAATGAGATACCACCTTCTCTTTAACCAAACTCTCTGTGTCAATAAACTCTCCATATTCAGTAGTAAGAGATGTGATCTTTCTTCAGCTGGTTTTAGAGTTGAAAGTTTTGAAAAAGAAGGTAGTATTATTGTCCCCTTCTCCAAGCCAACTCACCCTTTGATTTTTGCCTTATGAATTGTTCTTCTATGAGTGAGATACTTGTGTATTATAGAATAAGATCCTTCTCTTGCTTCTTGAGTTCAGTGTCCATAGGATTGTTATCCAAAAGTTGTTGACTATTAGAGAGGCTCTGTTTTGGTTGCTTCACCATTGCAGTTGCCAGTGAAATCTTAACCTTATATTTTTGCCTCAGGATTCCTTTAAGAGTTTTCAGCTTTTTCACCACTTAATACATGTATGCCCCACTTACATAGGTTGCCCACACTTGTTCAACTCCTGGAAGAAAGTGAGCACTAGTTGCCCAAGAGTTAAAGTACCTGAATGAGATCCTTTCGGAGGAGAAATTGCCTAATTTGATTAGTATAGGGCTGTGATCTGAAAGACCTGGTGGGAGAAAGATACATTCTGACATGGGGAAGGAAATTGACTATTGCTCATTACATAGGGCTCTATCTAGCTTCTTTGCAATATTAGCAACCCCCAAGCTCATATTATTCCAAGTATGGTGAATCCTAGAGTACCTCAAATCATCCAACTATAAGTGTAGTAGGTAGTCATTGAAATCAATTATAGCATATGTCTACCTTTGTGATCCTCTAAATTTCACATGGAAATTAGAGATGACATTGAAATCGTCAATGAGAAGCCATGGTGAGTTATTGAAAAGACTTGCATGATGATTAATACTCTCCCATAGCTCTCTCCTATCCAAATAGTCATTAGATCTATAGACAAAGGATACAAAACACTGTTTACTATCAGGGAGGATTACAGAGCAGTGCATGATTTGTCTAGTATAATGCAAAAGAATAACATAAATTTTTTCAGGATTCCATAGAATCCAAATTTTCCCCAAAATAGAGTGTTCATAGTTATTTAGAATAGACCATCTAGGGGCAATGATTATGTGGATGTCACTCATGTTACTAGGGGATACCCTTGTTTCCATCACTGCTAACAAGTCTAGCATGTAGGTTGAGATAAAACTCTGCAGCTCCATCTGCTTGGGGAGGCCATTTAGGCCTCTGATGTTCCAAGCTATGAAATTAATCATTGAAAGGGGGTTTAGAGTTACCTATCAGATGTCCTAACCCTTTGCATGGTTGAACATGCATTAGAAGACCTTTACATTTCATCTTAGTGTTAATCTTCTTCTTCCCTTTGGATGTGGCAAAACTTGTCTGACTCTGTGAGGAGGAAGAAGCCTGAGACACTGATTTTTCAGGCTCTGCCTAAGATGAAACCATGCAATTATTCTTGTCTGTAACCATAAGTGGCCCAAACTGATTTGTTGTTGAAGAGGAATCACAATCCTTATAAACCCTTTGTTTAAGTGATCTGGCCATGCACTTAGTCTATAACACAGACACTCTTCTCTGAGGTGGTGGTAACTCATGATGGTGAGGGCTATTGTTAAATGATTCCTCATGTTGTGTCTGCTCTATAGAGACGTTCAGGTCAGTGGTTGGAGGTGGGATTGGGGAGGCAACTGGCAAAGGATCATTCTCCTAAGTCTCTACTGAGTTATCCACTAAAATAAGTGCTTTCCTTTTTGAGACTATTAGCCATTCAGTGGTATTTTGAGCAGACAAATCATGATGAGAAGGGACTCCCTTTTAAACTGATTGGCATATGGAAGAGGTATGGCCAACTTTCTTACAAAGAGTACAGTACTTTAGTACACCTTGGTACTCTACCTGAATTTGTCTAGTTTTTCCATCCCTTGTTTTCACTGGGAAGGACCTGATAAATGTAGAATTAAGATCAATCTCAATGCATATCTTTGCAAATTTCATCTTTTGCCTAGTTTTAGTTATATGATCAGCATGCAGAGGCCTTCCAAGCGCACTAGTAATATGGCTAAGGCCCTTGGCTGTCCAAAATTGCAAAAGAACATTGTAGAGCTTAACCCAAATATGCACTAAGTGACCATTTTGTTTAACATGTGACAGGTTCGGATGCCATCGCTGCAGCTGGATGGGCTTCCCTACAAAGAACTATGGCCCTATGTCAAGAACTGAGTACATAAAGGATTCACAAAGGATTCACAAGCAAATTTGAAATAGAAAAATCCACTCCCATTTGCATAAACTTATTGCAATCCTTTCTCCCCCCCACAGCTTCATTATTGTTTGCTGGACCACACTGAAGGGCGATTTTTTGGTGGAAAAAGACCTAGCCAAGAGTCCATTCTAAGATGAATTACTTTCCTCCTCAACCTCTATTGGAGGGTCCACCAAAGCTACTATGTTAGTCTTTGCAGGCTCAAAGAATTCAAGAACCATTTTTTGTTAGGATGGATGTGGTGGAGGTTGCTTGGCTATGTCAGCCCGTGACCTATTTAATGGCTAGGGGGTTGGTTGTTTAGTCCCTTGGACAAAGGAGTGTTACAGTCCATATGACTCAAAGTGGGTAAAGGTGTATCCTTATACTGACACTCAACAGTGATAAGGTTATGGGATGGGATGTGTGCACATACAGGGATGGGTAGGGACATCAGAATGTCAGTAAAAGCTTTCTCCTTTGGTGTTGTTGGAGGGAAGGTTAATATTGGATTTGAATTTGAATTTGAATCCTGCCTCTGATCATAACTCCAGCCAGTGGTCGTCATAACTCCAGCCAGTGGTGGCGACAACGGAATGGAACAGTAGCTCTTTGAGAATACCCATTAACTCAGAATGATTAGCATCAACCTTCCTCATTATCTCTATCAATGTTGAGGCATCCACTTCATGATGAGAGGAGCTTCCATGAGAATTGAGAGGGGGGCGTGCAGATGGAATCTGTTAATTAATGCCTTTCATTCTTTCAAGCTCTTCCTCAATTGTCCTTAGTAGTATCCTCATCTTTGCCACTTTATCAATCAGATCAGCCTTGGATGCGTCAATGATGGTGGCTTCTACACCCTTCGGTAAGTAATTGACCTCAGTGATTGTCTTATTATTAGGGTTGAGGATTATATCTTGTTGTAATGCCTTTCTGATCGATCTGCTCCATTATGTTGGATGAAACCGATGATGGTCTGAGATGGTAATCAGATGGATCACGACCAGGTAGGGTTGTTGAGGTGGATATATGGTTACTTTTGGTCTTTTCATAAGGACCAATCAGTGGCTTAGTAGGTGTGGTGATTGGTTTGTTACCTTGTTTTGGCTGCTGTTTGGTTGGTGTGTGAATAGGTTATCTGGATGATGCGTGAATAAGTGGTTTCCTTGTTGCATGAATTGGTCTTCGAAAGGGGGAAGGATTTGGGCTGGAAGGTGATAGATCTAGTATAGTAAGTGGTGGGTGCTGGAAAGGGGGAGGGAAGAGGGAGGAGTCATGGCTGTCACAAAGTAAATGTTCTAATACATATGCATATTGTTATTGGGTTCATGTTGGGTTTGTATTATATATAGACAATCAAGATGAATCATGCATGTGATTGATTCTTGATTTTCGTGTATAATACATGTAATTGGAAGTAAGAGTTTCTGTTTTGATTCAACATAATGTCAATAGTTTTCTAATGATTACAAAGATTCTTTTTTATCTAAAAATTAATAAAGTATTAGATACACAAAATATGTGTATTGATTTGGTTTTTGGAATTTTAGAATAATATGTGGATCTAAAAATTTGACTTTATTATACATATAAATAAATTATTGCTTTATACCCAAACATACAAACGTGATGGAAATTCAATTTTTGATTGGTTCAATTATAATCTCCAAGTCCGGAAATAAAATAATATATTTTATTACGTATATAAAATAAAAAGGGTTTATTATTTAAAATTTCGGACTATTATATTTATAGGATTGAAGTTGCTTAAACTTCAATTGACAAATATGTGTATGTGTGTATAATGTTAAATGTGTAACTTAATAATAAATTAGTTACTAGTTAATTTAATATTCATATTATGTGAGGGTTGGTAGCTGCCAAAGTGGCCCAATCGTAATAATTGATGTATATTAATTTTTGTAGTAGACATAATTAATGATGAATTACTAACTAGTTAATTTAATATTCATATTATGTAAATGTTGGTAGCTGCCAAAGTGGCCTAACCATATTGGTTGATAGATGATAAGTGCTCAAACGTGATGCATTTTAGCACATAAGTTAGGGTATTTTAGTCCATCCATCTATCTTTATTTTTTCGTTTTAGTACTAAATTATGTTTTTATCTATTTTTAGGTCAATAAGGTTCAAACGGGCTAAAAATTGACCATTACAGCCTTTTTGGAGCCTAGCAAAAGTTTAGAGAAAAATCCAGAAAAAGGTCAAAAATGTAGAATTTCGCCACTAATGGGTTTGGATCGATCAAAGATATGCTGGCAGCGAGCTGTTTTATTCCTGCACTCCCGAACTCTACCTACCACATTGTGAGACCAAGAGGGGGGTGAATTGGTCTAATTAAACTTTTTCTTCAATGAAAGCTAAACCAATCAAACTTGAATCAAACATATAACACAAGGTTTACAAGGAAAACCCTCTTAATAGGGAAAAACCTTGATTCTTGGCCTTAACCAATAAATCATCCACTAACTGCAAGTACTTTGTTACACACTCAGCTGTCTCACTCTCTGCACACTCCCTTGTTCAAGAATAGACGCTAACTTTCACAACCAATACTCACACCCTAGCTAACCAATGTGCACACAAGCACTCCCCCCGTCCTAAGCAACCTTGCTTGGACACCAAAAGCTCTAACTATATCAACAATGGGGTGAGGTATCAAAGCCCCACTGCCATTTACAATGAAGTGTTAATATATAAAATACAATACACTTAAGCTACAACATAATGTAGGAATGTAATAAACAGCCTTAAGTGGAACAATGTGGAACCCTAGCTAACTTTCTTCTGCAATCAATGGATACTTCTTCAATGACATAATACAGCTTCAACTAATACTCATACTAGGATCCCACAGTCTTGATTCAGCAAAGCAAACTAGCTCAATTAAGTATTAGACAGTGAATAGCAAGTTCCTTCAACAATTTAGCTAAATTAGACTTCAAACCCTCTTCAAAGGGTAAATCAGTAAACTCACAGAATATCTTCTTCAAGGACCCCTTTTTTTGTCTTCACAACTTTATAATCTTAAAACACACTTGCACAAATGAAAGATACATTAATCATAGCAAGATAAAACAATATCAGCCCCAAAACAGTTTGTATTCAGCAAATAAGCTTCAATAGGCAGCAACAAAGATACTCAACAATGTAGCCCCTTAGTTCAGTTCAAACCTCAGTAATCTCTACTCCCAAGCTTCACTTTACACTTGCTCAACATATTAGATTCAAGAACCAAGCAAGTTATAAAGGTTCAATACAAATTTCAATAGTTGACAGCATATAGCAGGCTATTTTAAACTGAAGACAGCAGCAACCTGATTTCAAGGGCAATTCTAGAAATTTGAATTTTCACTAGGTTTGTTTAGCTTCTCACACTCTTATAAGATCAATATACACTTGCACAAAAAGTCTTCTTAATTAACACAGCAAGATTAGAACAATGTAGTATCAAACCAGTAACAAAACAGTTCATTGTAAGGTCAGTTTTGGTGTTACTGTTATGCCTTTACTCCAAGGGTATAAGTGGTATTCTGTTATGTCTCAGGCATGGAAAATACTCTCACTAGCTTGGTTCATCTTCACACAAAAGATAGGAGGTTAATCACATCAACAAGTTCAACAATCACAGCCTCAAAACTTGTTGCCTGTTTGTTTCTGCAGAAACTCTACACTAAAGGATTGAAATGTAATTTCACTGCTGTACAGTCTTGTACTCAAGACTCTCAGTCATATTTCATGATAATACACATGCTCAGATGATAATTTCATGAATGACAACATGGTATAATATCTTTATAGTTCAAATCACAGAAAATATGCCTAAAACCCTAACACCTTAGGTTCACAAGGCTAAACAACAAGTTGGTCCTATTTTTGGCAATTACTGAACTTCAACAATCTTTGATCAACTATAGGAACTTGCTAGGATGATTAACTTGTGACTCATAGCAAGATATAATCATTTACTACACAAATCAAGAGACTAAACCAGAAAGTAAGCTGAAATTGAGATGTATGAACTCATAATTTTTTTATGTGCAAGTTTAGCCAAATACCTGAGTTTAGCAGATGTAAATAAGTATTTCAAGCTTGCTTCAACCTTCACCTAGCACCTTGAACCTTTGGAACAATTTTGGACACCTCAATCCAGCCTTGATAGCATCATAACAGGCTTAGCAGCACTGTTTCTCTGTTAGTCTTCAAGATATTGTGCCCACGCAGCAATTTCTGGGATAAAAGTAGGCTTACATAGTAGAATTACCACTCAGAAATTCTCATTTAGCTCCCTTTTTCGTGTCACTCAAGAACAGCCTCTAGAGAATACTGAAAATATATATTTTAGGCCTTAAACTTAGTTGCTGCTATATCATTGCCTTTATACACAAACCCTTGATGATACAGCCCTAAAACCAATGGATAGGATTGAGTTGAGGTCCTCCAATCCATGAGGAAGAATATTCTGACATTGTCATGGTGAAAATACCCTTTTACACCCTTGCCAACTCACTTTGTAGTGTGTGTATCAACTCATTATGTCAATATACAATTATATATATCAGCACTGCCTTTTTGATCTGAAGCCCAAGAAATATAAAGTTTGTAACGACCCGATCATTTACCTCCATTTCATTTTTCCTGAAATTTTACGGATAAATTTTTTTCGTTTAATTTTCTTTTCAGAGCTCTGTTTCTTGTCGCTTAATGTCATCTCAAGTGCTCGAAAATAGTTTCCAAGACTCTTTTCCGTGAATTGACAACTTCCTTTGAGGATCAAGTCATTTCTGCATTTTCACTTTTCGGACACTATGCGCCTTTCGTCCTTTTCTTTATTTCGTCTTTTTCCCTATTCTGTCTTTTCCCCCATTTGTCACTTGTTTGGGAAAACCTCACTTTTCATGCTCGGAGTTAGTTTTTGACTTCACGTGCCTTCATCTTGAGTGGTTTTCTCGAAATACGTATCTTTACTTTTGTAAGAAAGTACTCTGGTTGCTCCCAGTGTCCATAGGGGCATAGATGCACAATTCTTCAGAATCTTTTTCATTTCTTAGGGTGTTTTTCATAAATATCTTTTGAAGATATTTTATTTTAGGGGCATCTAAGAAAATATTTTATTTTGGAAGATATTTTCATTCTGAGGCAGTTTCGTAGTTAACCCTTTTTGTAGGGGCCATTGTGCAATTAACGAAAGTTATTGCAAAATATCTCGTCTAGAGCCTGAATTCTTATACGGGATTCATTTTTACTTTTCGTTGACTTGTAAATTCATAGAATTTCATTCTGGTCATTTTACTCTAGTTTCAGAGTTTCTGGACCCAATTGCCGCCGAA
Organism: Cornus florida; assembly: GCF_030987335.1. Taxonomy (NCBI): domain Eukaryota; kingdom Viridiplantae; phylum Streptophyta; class Magnoliopsida; order Cornales; family Cornaceae; genus Cornus; species Cornus florida. The sequence continues at coordinate 40,970,326 of NW_026775577.1, read as the reverse complement.
CTTGTTTGGGGCATAACTTTCTGCTCAGGACTCGGTTTTTTATGTTGTTTCTTTCATTATTCATATTTTCTCATTTTGAATCTTTTTTGTTTACAAAGTTTTGCCATTTGAGCGCGTTTGCTCAAAATTCACTTTTCCGGACCCGGCGGGGCCCGTTCGGGGCACTTTTTGAGATTTCTATAAAAGGGGGTTGAGATATTTCATTTTTCATCTTCTGCACTCTCCATGCATGACCTGAAGCAGCCATGGATGTCCATGGAGCAGCCACCTTCTCTCTCCTCCTTTGATTTACTTTTCCTAAGTGAAAAGTCTTCGACTTTCACGTTTTTTGTTCCCCTCGACGTGTTCTATCTTCCCCCTTATTAGAATTCATTTCTGACCATTTCTTGAGTTTGGGTTTGAGGTCAAGTTATGATTTTCATGGGGCTTCCTTCGGATTCATGTATATCGTGTTGTCCCCGACAAAACCCTTCGGTTTCGGTGGATTCAGAACACTTTTTTTTCGGTGGGCCTTTGAGGTTTTCATCTCAAATTGAGGTAGGGGGTGTTATAATTTACTTTCTTGCTCTATTACATACTTGTGATGCTTATACAACTCAATTGCAAGCTTGGATATTAAATCTAGAATTTTTTATTATTTGTTTTCTAGTATGAAATTTAATTTTCCCCGTGAGTTATAGCATGTTTTAAACTTGTGACTTGACATTATATTACACCTTGATATGTTGATTAACATATATTAAAATTGGAGCATTTGGATAAGAAATGAATATTTTATTTAATATTTATCTTGAATAAAATATTAATTCATGTGGCCTTAATTAGTTTGAAATTAATGTGTGATAGCATATTATATTTGGCCTTAGCATGCTCTTCAACATAGTTGAATTTGAAAGTAATTGTAGGTGTTTTGAAAATTAGTAATTATTAATTAATTTGATTAATTAATTTACCCCGAGTGCACTATTCACTCCATTTGAATTCCGACTTGATATTCTTGATCTACATGCCATATAGCTTCATATATATTTGATTTAGAATATTCGGTGAGGTTTTGAAACCTTTCATTTAATTAATTTCCTTGTTTAAGATTTAATCCTCATGGTGATATACAATTTGGAATTGAATTGTGGCATGCTAGAAAATTAAGCTTTGGTATGATTGTTCACATATATTAAATTGGGATTAATTGCATGAGAATTGCAACTTTTATTTTATATTTAACTTTAGTGAAAGTTTAATTCACATGGTCGTAAATTGAATGAAATAAACTTGTAATGTGATATTACATTAGTCCTTGGCATGTTCTCTAAGATATGTTAAATTAAGAGCATTTGGTTAAGTTTGAAAATCTAAGGATTTTAATTAAAAGAATTAATTAAAATCTATTTAATGGTCCCCTTAGCTTAATTAAGTTTTTAACTTGATAATTGTATTGATCATGACTTGTTTAATTTGGGACTATTAGAAGTTGTTTTAGAACCTTGGGATTCAAATTAGCATGATTTAATTAAAGCTCTACCTTGTTGTTGTGTACTCATTTGGTTATGTTTTGAGCATTGGATAACATAGTTACTATGTTTATACTCATGAGAATATGTTTCCTTATTGAATATATTGTTGCCTTGTGTAATGATTTGCACACTTCGTACTTAACATCTTTCTTGCATAGCGTGTAACGAATCGCACACTGAAGATTCGACATTCATCATATCATATTAGTTGTGAACTTAGAGTATGTATTGTATAGGCTTCCAAATTTGGTTGTGCATGGTAGATAGTTGATTATCTTGTATATACATGCTGATATATACGTTGTTGCACAACTTGTTGATTTTGGAAACTTGGGGATGTCGTTATTTGGTTACGGCTAGGATGTGGTTCTAGTATGGGGGATTGTCCCTCTATATAGTCTAGTGCGCACATAGGGAGGTTACCCATGGGCTAGTAACCCTAAAGTAACTATGTTGTCGGTCTGATCCAGCGTGACGTCCAAGTATCCACTTTATTTGATTTCGCATTTCATTTCAAGTTGATAACTAGATGATGTCATGACTGTCGTTTCTTACTTGTTTTCTCGTTTTAAGTTTCAGGATGTTTACTTTGAGACACCGTACTTTACGCGTTGTATTAGAAGTTCTAATGTTGGTTAGATTGCATTGAAATTGTGATTTGTGTTTTGATGTTCTAATGTAGTTTAGGAATGATCCTATAGATTCAATTGGAACATAGACGTTAGGTGGCATGACCCACTTCTGTTGTTTTCGTGCTTTAGATTTCAAGCTAATAGCTTTAAGAATTTGTATTTTGTTGCTTTGTATAACATGCTTTTATGTGGCTAGATTGCATTGAAATTGTAATTTGTGTTTTGATTGTTCAACATGGTCTAGGATGATTCCTTAGACTTATTTAGAGCATAGACGTTAAGTGGCATGATCATTTTAGTTGTTTTTCTGTATTCTAGATTGCAAGTTGATACCTTTAAGAACCTTTATCTTGTTGTCTTGTATAACGTGCTTCCATATTTTTTAAATTGCATAGATGATGTGATTTATGCTAGAAATGATCTAAGATAGTTTAGGATGACTCATGAGTCTAATCTTTGACATAGACGTTAAGTGGCATGATCCCTTTTGAACTATATCATGTTAGTCCTAAAAATCTCTAAAGAAATCGAGTCAATGCATGCTTATCCCCTATGAATAAACTTGTTAGTCTTGTTTATTCACCCCGAAGTTACTGGGTGTTTTGCAGGTGAAGAAGCTTTGTTGTGGGATATACAACACTCTTAGATGGGCTAGAAGTCTTGAAGTAATTTTGATGATATTGAATATGCATGTGTTAGCATATCATGTTTACTTTTTTTTATTTTGACAAAACTAGTGCTTATTGTTTAAGCCATGTAATGTGCATTTAAGTGCACCTTTTGACACTCTTTTTATGTGTATGTAATGAGGCCGGAGGCCAATATCATATATTATGTATGTTATGCATTTTTACTTACAAACTTCATTATGGAAATATTGAAAATTCATGAGATATTATGTCATAACTTTTACATCGAGTGTGGGAATTCCATTTTCATTCTTTCATAGGGTCTTATAAATCATGTTTGAAGTGTGGCCAAGGGCCAAACGGTAATTTGAAATCATTTGTCAATTTTGGTTTTCATATTTTCTATTTCAAGTCTATTTTTGCCTTTTCGGCCGTTGGGGAGTCAGATTTTGCATCGGCGGTATTTTTAAGCCATGGACCATTGTAGCGCGTCCAAATAGATAAGTTATGTTTGCGTGCATGATCGTTTTCAAAAAAAACACTTTCATTTGTGAATTGAGCCTCCTAGGAATTCATTTTGATATTTTGTTGCATAATCTGATTTAGGGGCATTCTAGACCTTTCACATCAGTTTTATTTTCTTCTTTTGACATGATCGCTTAGAAAACGTGATTTTAGGGGGGGTTTCTTTTTTGTATTTTTCCATAAAATGTCGTCTTGATATCAGAAATCCCTTGTGAAGTTTTAGCTTCCAGTTTTCATTTAGCAGCTTTATGACCCTCATAACCAGATTTCTTGGAGGGGCATTTTGGACATTTTATAGTGAGTTTTTTTCATTTCCGTCCACTATGTCGGGTAGAAAACTCGATTTTAGAGGGGGTTTCTTCTTCATATTTTTCCAGAAAAACTCGTCTTGGCCTCCGTTTCAAGCCTCAGTTCTGTAATCTCACTTTTTTTTTTTTTCCTTGCTGTCAGCTTGTGCATGCCATTGGGCGCCAGCATGGGCGCCGGTGGGCTCGTGCATGGGCGCCGTGTGCGCCATGGCCTTCGTCGGGCTACCGCGACGTCTCAACTTCAAACCCTCGTTTCTCCTTCGTCCGGACTCCAAAACGAGTGAACTTTTTTTTGAACTTAACTAATTTTTCGATGTCTTTCCAACGGTGTGCTCGGTTGCACCCGTATCTTCCTGGATAATTATCAGTTTACCCTTTTAGCCTTAACTGCTCGTTTTTCTTCGTCAAGCCGTTTCTCCTTCGTCCGGACTCCGAATCATGCGATTCTTGAGTCCATCCTGATTATTTTTTTGTTGTCTTTCCAGCGGTATACTCGGTGGCACCCGAATCCATATTTTTCAAAAATGACTATTTTGCCCCTGGGGGCTTATTTATCATATTTTTGATCTTTTGTTTCCGCATCAGTTCTCATTGAGTTTCACGACCTCATGGAAGGTCACTTTAACTTCTTAGAGTCTTATTTTCTGTTTTCGCTTCCGTATTTCGGATCCGTTATCGGATTATCCTTACGGTTCATCATAGGACACGCTAGCCTAAAAACTAGGGTCGTCACAAAGTTGGCCATAGTCTCTTACTCCAAGACCACTGTGCACGTGTCAAGACCTTATAGCTTCACACAGAATTACATAAATACCCCTATAGATTCCTTTTGACAAATCACTAAAAGCATATTGCTATCACATTAGATAAGACTGTCACACTGAATATTTGAGCACACATACACAATGTAGCTTCACAAACATATGTAATATGGATATTGAAATGTGTTCAAAGACCAAAATACCTTTGTCAAGCACTGTAGGCAGATTGTATGTAATGTCACAGAATTTTCAAGCACAAAGAGGGCTGCAGTGACTTCCATGATAATTTAGTGAGCTGTGAGCTTATATCAACTTGTAACTCATTATGTAAACCTCCATTATATGTCAAACTGCACTTAATCAAAGCCCAATAAATTAATGCTCCATTATCAACTCTCTTTGAACCTTTTTACTTTCATTTTGACATTGAAAGAGCAAACCTCAAGATAGGCATCTTAGATTAACAATCTCCCCTTTTTGCCTTTTAATGACAAAACCCTAACATTCTCCCCCTTTTTGACATTAAAAGTCAAAAGGGTCAAGGGATACCAATAATTGGAGTACAATATCAGAGTTGATTTTCAACAATAGGCAACTTGAATTAGGATTCTAAGTTAAGAACTTTAAACTAGTTTCCAAATGTGCTTACCCATGATCTTCACAGACTTGTATTGATAGAATACACTTGCTTGAGAGATAAACTCAATTAAACAAGCAAGGTATAATAATATAACAGCAAAACAACCTTGTTCTCTTCAAAACCCCAAATTGGCCTCCTCAAGAGTAAATTTGTAATTCAGCTTCAGAACCACCCCAATTTCCACATCTTTAGTCTTCAATAGGTATAAACCACTTATTCAGTTGATAAAATCAATAGAAGTAGCAAGGTACAATAGTGTTATCACAGTTTGAGCTCAAATCCTGATAAACCCTAGCTTTGTAGCTTCATAGGGCACCTCTACAATGTAGCTTCAATTCAGGCTTGCTCTTGGCTTCCATAGCTTTGAATCAACAAAATACACTAGGTAGGCAAAACCTCATCAAACCATAGCTTTTAAGCTTCAAAAAGTAAAATTATAAATAAGCTTTAGAAGATCACATCAGCATATTCAAAAAGATAACACTGAATTTTAGTTTTATCAGTCATAACATTAAGATTTTCCAGTTTTTCATCAACCAAGGGCTTCCTCAACTTGAATATGGTAGATTAAACTTGAGAAATAGTTGGGACAAGATATAACAACTGGAACATAGAAGTTACATATTAAGAGAGCACACTAGCCTTGAATTATACCCAAAACCCTAAACTCAGCAATAGAAGGGTAAAACTTTAAATCCACTAAAAACTTGATCACAACAATCACAGTTAGAATATCATGCTCAGCTGAATATGCAATAACTCCTTGCAGGTATTAATCATTTTGTCATAAAATAGCACCAAACAGATCACTGCAGGTACATCTAGTTGCAACTGAAACTTTCAGATTTTAGAAAGCATGTCTGTAATTATGTGCCTTATCCTTCTTATAATTAGTTCCACAACTTTCTTTCATAGAACAACACTTGCTCAAACCATCATTTCACATTTTGTAGCAAGGTAAAACAATTTGTAGCACAAAATCAGTCACCAAACAGTTTTCTACAGTAGTACTGTTCTTAGGGACAATTTAACAATTTCTCAGTAACTCAGACCAGGTTAAGGTTCTCTTAAATGTATATTATCAATATAAATATGCTAAGATGAAGTTCACAGCAACAACATGGTGATATTGTGATCACAGAGTACACAACAGCTGGATTAAAGAATAATAAACCTAACTAGTAGGTTTACTATACTAGGAGCTAAGATGGTCACTTTGTCGACAAAATCTGAACTTGTTTAGCTTTTCTTCCTCAATTCAAATATGTTTAGATGATATACAATCCATGTATAGTTCAAGTTAGACAAGATAAGCTCAATTTTATAGTCTTAAATTAGGAAAACAAGCTGAACTTAGAGGATTGAGTTATTGTACCAGCTTCACTATGCAGTTTCAGGCATCTACAGCTGTTATAAATCACCAACATACATTTAGTCACCCCTTCCATCAATTCGAAGTGATCACAGCAGCATGATACATTTAGAGAATAAGAAACAACTTATCTCTGAGAGGAAGTGGCCTTGTAGAGTTTTGAAGATGACATTTAATGATAGTAGTTGAGTGAAGAGTGTAATACCCCTAATTTCAAAAGGATAGTCCTGGTATTTAATTTATTGTTTAAATTGGATTTTTTTTTTTTTTTATATGCATTAGTTGATTTATTATTTAAATTATTCTTTAATTGCAGTTTATTCTTTATTTGCGTTTTATGTGTTGTAATTGATTCGTTGCTTGATTATTTATTTTATGTGTTTTAAGTGATTCGTTGCTTGCTTATTTGATTTAATTAATGGGTTTTATTAAATTAATTATTTATTAAGTATTTAATTTTTGAACAGGATAATTATGTAATTCCCATTAACTAGTGTTTTAGATACGTTTTAGTTAGGGTTTTTGGTGCCATCTCATAGGCATCTGATATGTATCTAAACTGGGTTACTTTGTGGGCCGACGAAGTTAGGGCTCTGTGGATTAGGGTTTTAATCTTGCAATTATAAATACCTCAGTATATGTTAAACCTAAGGTTACATATTGTCGTAGCTTTTACACGAAAAAGTCTACCAAATAGAGAGAGTTACAGAGGGAGTTTTGGTGAGAACAGAGCAGTTTGTGAGAATTTCGACTGGGGTTCCAAGGTTTAACCAAGGAGAAGGAAGGAGTAGAGGTTCCAGGAGGTTATACAAGTTTCAGTGGATGTCGAAAAACTGAGACCAACGGCAACAAGGGTTTGTTTGCAAACCTATTAAGGCAAGTTCTATCTTCCTCTTTCCCTTTGAGCCGTGTTCTGTGCACCTAGATATGCTCTAGGGTTTTAAGGAAATTAACAACTAAATCATTCATGTATGTTATACCTCAAATTAATCATATGTATGCTTTGAATTATTTCTGTGATGATTTCTGCAATATCTGTTACAGTGCATGCAAGTTGGTTCAGTTTTATGTCCTTTAAGCATGAGGGTTTTTGTCGTAGTTTTTGTCTATGTTTTTTATTGCAACTACTGTAAACTAAGTATGGAAAGACTACGGGAGTTATGTAAATCTCATAGGAAGGTTGTTATTTCTGTTTTAGATCTCTGTTGCATTTTGCTTCATTGTAATCCATGCATGAGGTTTCAGTTTTTGCATAGAAACATGTTTAGTTCCGTAGCAAGTTTACTTATTTTAATTGATTTAAATTGCTGTAATCAAGCTTGGGAGATGATATTAGGATAGTATTGAACCTCTAAGATCACTGTAAGTAACCAACAGAGGGCTAGGAATTAATCGGGGAAAGAATACACGGACATAATGAAGCAAATTTCAAGCAGAGAGTGAACTAACGTTGGTAATACAAAAGAGGCAAAAGGAGAAGGCTCCATGGATGGAGGGAGCTGGCTCCCTCCTCTTTTCTAGGTAAAGAGTCGGCTCCATGGGGCAAAGGAGCCGGCTCAAGGCTCTAAAAGAGCCTGCTCTTTCCAAAAATTGAGCAGGCTCTCTTGGAATTTGATTTTTAATTTTTTTTTATTACGAATTACTTGCTACTGTCCGAGGGGTATCTCAAAGAGTTTGAGGAGCCTTATCTCTAAGAGGAGGTGGTCTTGTAGAGCTTTGGAGCTGATACACAATGACAGAGTTGGATTTCATAAAACTTTCAGTTTTGGGACATTTTTAAAGACCAAGCTGTGAAACTCTTTTGTTAATTTCAAACTTATGAGTTCTTGAGTCGACAAAGAGTTGAGTACAAATCTTCCTTGAATAAGAATTTTCAAACCTTTACAGCCTGGAACTAACTTCATTGCTTTGTTGATTTTGATCTTTCATCCTCACCTTCAAATGCTGTAAACAGTAAGCATCCCAAATTCCTCTAACATTTAAGTTACTGATCCTGGAGAGTGTACCTGCTAACAACCCCACTGAGAATAGCCTTAAAGATGATCTCATCATTTTGATCTTAATTTAGAGGTTCTTGCCTTTGTACTTTTGAAACCCAATCATGCTTGACCTCTTCATGACATAAGCTTGTAAAATACTTGGATGATTTAGAGAAAGCATAAGAGAGTAGTATTTGTTGAATCTTTCATCTTCTTGTCTAATCTTCTTCAAGATTTCCCTTGATCTATACTCTACTAAGTTGAACACAATAAGGGAGAAGGAGACCAGATTTGAAAGCCCAGACTTTTATACTTCAAAGTAAACATCTTCTTTAGCCTCATCCTTTTGAACTAAAGCCTTGACACACTGAGTGTTCATAACATTTCTAGTAATGTTGATTATTTTTTTGTTCTTCAAGGTCATTAGTAGATTCATACACAGTCTCAAGAGTATCCCACATATCCTTGGATGATTTACAATTCCTTACCATTGTGAGGTCAAGTTGGTTAAGACCACTAACCAATACTTGTCTTGCTTTGATATCATTACTAGAGAAATCATTTGTACTTTGAACTCTTACACCATTGATAGCTGCATCCCAAATATCATAAGACTGAGACATTAGGTAACCTTCCATTCTAATTTTCCAATCTTCATAGCTTAAACTAGATAGAACATGAGCAATGTTAGGATCTTGGCCTTTCTCCATTAATAGGATCTTTGCTGCAGGTATGTTAAACCTCGAGATAGTAGACCATAAGTTCTGATACCAATTGTTAAACCAAGAAGGGGGTGAATTGGTCTAATTAAACTTTTTCTTTACTGTAAGCTAAACCAAACAAACATGAATCAAACACATAGCACAAGGTTTACAAGGAAAACCCTCTCAATGCCTTAGCCAATAAATCATCCACTAGCTACAAATACTTTGTTACACACTCAGCTGTCTTACTCTCTGCACACTCCCTTGTACAAGAATAGACACTAGCTTTCACAACTAATACTCACACCCTAGCTCACCAATGCGCACACAAGCACTCCCCATATCCTTAGCAACCTTGTTTGGACACCAAAAGCTCTAACTAGCTATATCAATAATGGGGTGAGGTATCAAAGCCCCACTACCATTTACAATCAAGTGTCAATACACAAAATACAATACACTTAAGCTGCAACACAATGTAGGAATGCAATACACAGCCTTAAGTGGAACAATGTGGAACCCTAGCTAACTTTCTTCTGCAATCAATGGATACTTCTTCAATGACACAATGTAGCTTCAAATGATACTCATACTAGGATCCCACAGTCTTGATTCAGCTCAGCAAACTTGGTCAATTAAGTATTGGATAGTGAATAGTAAGTTCCTTTAACAATTCAGCTGAATTATTAATGGAACTTTTTTTTTTTCATAACTATGGTTGTATAAAAAGAGAAACAAAAATGCACAGGAGCATAGAGTTGTTAAAGGAACTTGCTATTCACTATCCAATACTTAGTTTAAAATAGCCTTCTGTGCTCCTGTACATTTTTTTTTTTCTGTTTTTATACAACCATAATTATGAAGGGAAAAAAAAAGAAAAAAAAAAAAGAAAAAAAAAAAAAAAAGAGTTCCTTTAACAATTCAACTCAATTAAACTTCAAACCCTCTTCAAAGGGTAAATCAGTCAACTCACAGAATATCTTCGTCAATTACCCCTTTTTCTATCTTTACAGCTTTATAATCTTAAAACACACTTGCACAAATGAAAGATACATTAATCATAGTAAGATAAAACAATGTCAGGCCCAAAATAGTTTGTGTTCAGCAAATAAGCTTCAATAGGCAGCAACAGAGATACTCAACAATGTAACCCCTTAGTTCAATTCAAACCTCAACAATCTTTACTCCCAAGCTTCACTTTACACTTGCTCAATATATTAGATTCAAGAACCAAGCAAGTTATAAAGGTTCAATACAAATTTCAGTAGTTGACAGCACACAGAAGGCTATTTTAAACTGAAGACAGCAGCTATCTAATTTCAAGGGCAATTATGTAAATTTAACTTTTCACAAGGTTTGTTCAGCTTCTTACACTCTTATAAGATCATTATACACTTGTACAGAAAGTGTTCTCAATTAACACAGCAAGATTAGGACAATGTAGTATCAAACCAGCAACAAAATAGTTCATTGCAGGGTCAGTTTTGGTGTTACTGTTATGCCTTTACTCCAAGGGTATAAGTGGTATTGTGCTATGTCTCAGGCATGGAAAATACTCTCACTAGCTTGGTTCATCTTCACACAAAAGATAAGAGGTTAATCACATCAACAAGTTCAATAATCATACCTTTAAAACCTGTTGCCTGTTTGTTTCTACAGAAACTCTGCACTAAAGGACTGAAATGTAATTTCACTGCTGTACAGTCTTGTGCTCGAGACTCTCAGTCATATTTCATGATGATACATATGCTCAGATGATAATTTCATGAATGACAGCATGGTATAATATCTTCACAGTTTAAATCACAGAAAACAGGCCTAAAACCCTAACACCTTAGGTTTACAAGGCCAAACAATAAGTTGGTCCTATTTTTGGCAATTACTAAACTTTAACAATCTTTGACCAACTATAGGAACTTGCTAGGATGATTAACTTGTGACTCATAGCAAGATATAATCATTTACTACACAAATCAAGAGACTAAATCAGAAAGTAGGCTGAAACTGAGATATATGAACTCATAATTGTTTTTTGTGCAAGTTTAGCCAAATATCTGAGTTTAGCAAATGTAAATAAGTATACCAAGCTTGCTTCAACCTTCACCTAGCACCTTGAACCTCTGGAACAATTTTGGACACCTCAATCTAGCCTTGACAGCATTATACAAGGCTTAGCAACACTGTTTCTCTATTAGTCTTCAAGATATCATGTCCACACAGCAATTTCTGAGATAAAAGTGGGCTTACATAGTTGAATTAGCACTTAGAAATTCTCATTTAGCTCCCATTTTCGTATCACTCAAGAACAGCCTCTAGAGAGTACTGAAAATGTATATTTTAGACTTTAAACCTAGCTGCTGCTATAACATTGCCTTTATACACAAACCCTTCATGATACAACCCTAAAACCAATGGATAGGATTGAGCTAAGGTCCTCCAATTCGTGAGGAAGAATATTCTGACATTGTCATGGTAAAAATACCCTTTTACCCCCTTGCCAACTCACTTTGTAGTGTGTGTATCAGCTCACTATGTCAATGTATAATTGTATATATCAGCACTGCCTTTTTGATCTTAAGCCCCAAGAAATATAAAGCTGGCCATAGTCTCTCACTCCAGGACCACTGTGCACGTGTCAAGACCTTGTAGCTTCACACATAATTACATAAATACCCCTACAGATTCCTTTTGACATATCACTAAAAGCACACTGCTGTCACATTGGATAGGACTATCACACTGAATATTTAAGCTCACATATACCATGTAGCTTCACAGACATATGTAATATGGATATTAAAATGTGTACAAAAACCAAAATACCCTTGTCAAGCACTGTAGGCAGATTGCATGTAATGTTATAGAATTTTCAAGCACAAAGAGGGTTGCAGTGACTTCCATGATAATTTAGTGAGCTGTGAGCTTATATCAACTTGCAACTCATTGTGTAAACCTTCATTATATGTCAAATTGCACTTTATCAAACCCCAATAAATTAATGCTTCATTATAAACTCTCTTTGAACCTTTTTACTTTCATTTTGAAATTAGAAGAGCAAACCTCTAGATAGGCATCTTAGATCAACACACATAGCTGCAGGATTAGATATTTTAAATGCTCATTTTCTGACTTGTTCATTACTCTAAGGACCTTGTATTTAAAAAGAATTGAATCATTTTGTAAAATATCTTTTGTCTTCAATTATTATTTTTATTTTTACATTGTAATAGTTAGTTTCTTTCTCTAGAAAAGTTAAAGATTAGGGTTAGAAGAAAAGAGAAGAGTGGAGGCACCAAGAACACATCTCAAGATCTACACACACACTCTCTCTCTAGAATTCAACAAAGAAGAAAAGGAAGAAGACAAACCCATATTTAGGGATTGCCCTTGAGGGTTCCAAAATCACATCCACATCCTGTATGATTGGCTAGACTTCTCCTTGGAGCTTGGATGAGCCCCAAGTTTGTAATTTAAACCTCTATCTCTTTCATACTTTTTGGGGAATAATATATTGTGATTAGTGTTTTAGCCTTATGAATTTAATGAATCTTGGATTCTCCTTTGATTTTTATAGATTAATTCTTTCTGTTGATTCTCTATGTGATTACATGTTGTCTTATGTGTGATTATTTGGGAATTGATTTCTACACTAATTTTTCTCTATTAATTGCATGTCTATTTGTGGTTGATTGAGAATCTAGTGATGGCAATGCATAGTTTTCATTGAATGGATTTATCAATTAATTTGATGGGTTATGTTTATACGTGATGGGTTGTTTTACATCTTAATTCATGTTTGTAGTTAGGTAGACAATCTATACTTGATTTGATAGTCCATGACTTATTATTGCAAATTTTATAATTTTCTAGATTGACGTGTGCTACAACTATTATCTACTTTGATGGGTCATGCTTAGAATTAATGGGTTGTGTTACACATTAGTTTATTTGTCGGTTAGGTAGACAATTCATTCTTTAATTTGGTGGTCCATGCTTAATATCACAATTGGTAGTCGCGTTTTATTCATAATAATGTTTTCCCCAAATTGGTTGAAAGTGTGTGGTTTAGTGAACGAGTTTGATGGCGATTCCAATGCACCCCAAGACCTCACTTCTCATCTCTTAAATCCCTATCTCAACTTAGTTATATTTTACTTGCATTTTAATTAATTGAATGTTAGTTTAATCAACAATCTAACCTTCCTTTGCAATCTTTTGATACATTAGAGTCGAAGTTAAATTCTAACACGTATAATCTCTTGGGACGATTCCTTATCACTCATACTGCATAGCATATGTATTAAGCGGTTTATAAATTTAAAGTATGATGCCCACTTGACACTAATTTCTAAACTCAAAGTGTTGTGCATTATTTTGTGCACACGCTTAGGTCGCATCAATGGATATTAATTTAGTGGTAGACAGAATTGCAATATTTCATGAATTATGATGCTTATGATTTTGTGATATTCATAAATATTAAGTTTATTTAACCATAATAAATAATTCTCCAAAAGATAATTGATTTTTAATTGATTAAATAAACATTAAGGGATTGTATGTATTTTTTTAATTGGGTAGATATAGGATATCAAAAGGTAACTTTTCTGTTTAATTAAATAATGCATCACCAATGAAGTTATACATATAAATATATGTAAGTATCATTATTAGCATTTTATAGTTGCCACCCAAAAAGGTACTATAGTTATACATTGTATTTATATTTTAAGTTATATATATGTGTTGTTAACTCAAAATATTATTATTATAATTATTTTATCTTATTATGTTTGTTTTATTACATCCTTTAATTTGCATACTATATCTATTCGGATTCTCAATAAGACTAACTTCTCATAAGGAATGTGTAAGTAAAGTTCAAAATTTAGATGTGCTAAATGTGATACCCCTCGATTCTAGAGTCACGGGTGATCAAGTCCGAGCACAAATCCAAGGGATACCAACCAATTAAGAATGTAAATGAACACGGATTACAAAAGAATTTAATGAATAAATAAATAAATAAGTTGAAAGGAATTTTAAATATTAAATCCTCAAAATTAAATAATTATAATAATCCGACAATCCAAAACCTTCAAGATAACAACACGGGAATCCATCTAGTGGACCCCTAAATAAAAATCCCAACTAGAAATAAATAACTGAAAATAAAATCCCAAAGCTAAGACATGAAATGAGATCCTACGTAGTCGGAGGAATGAGTGACTGTCTCTGCTTAGCACGATCAAGCCCTAAGACTGTAACTGTCGAACATCTGCAAAAAATAAGAGTGGGTCAAGCCCACGAACAAGTTCTACTCTACTACAATCCAAACAGAGACCCGATATGCAGATACATCCTAGATAACTCAGCAATAACTAGATAGCCAATAAATGTATAAATACACACTATAAGACATTCACTACACCATAGATCGGTCTCAACCTGAATAGAAGGCAACATACAAAACGCACCTGAAGTGGGCATGTATACCTAGACCTACCAGGGTACGTCAACTATATCCAGTTATCCATCCTAAGCGATATACGCACCCTAACTATGATTCTGAGACTCAAGCTCATATTATAATATCATAATTATATATATATAAATCCATCCAAAACCAAAATAATGTCATTCAACTGTCTATTGACCTGACACAAGTATAAGTAGGATTTAGCGTTTATAATTAATCCATTCCCTTAATCCAAAATAGGTAGGACTTAGTGTTTGAACTAATGCATCCCCGATATGCCACCATCCCATACCGGTGCATATAATCCACACATCCAATGATTGACAATTTAAACTATTAATTTAAATTTCAATTAATCCACAAGACAGTCCAATAATTGATAAAACAAAAATTAGTAGTGCATCAATTATAATCGAGGGAGTGATATAATATAAATCAGATAACTAACTAAGCATATTATATTCAATTATACTTAGGTATAATCATACAAATCCAATTAACTTGCTAGAACAACAACAAATAATTAAATATTCCATATGCTGTCATGATATCCAGTAATATTAGCATATATTAACTGTTTTAGGATTTTAAGATGTTGATTTAAATTATTTAAAACCCAGCATTTCATTTCAGCCCCTAAAGTTCCAAAAACTACTAAAAATACACCTATTGCTGTATTTAAACAAGGGAGCCGGCTCTCTTAACGAGGGAGCCGGCTCTCCCCCTCATGGAGAGCCAGCTCTCTCACTTAGAGAGCCGACTCCCTCCTTTAGGGAGCTGGCTCTCTCTCCCACAGAGAGCCGTAAACTGTTCTGATTCGTCTTCTTTGCCTCCGACGACGTTACAGAACCCTCTGTAATGTTTAGTACTTTTCCTAGGGTTCAATTTATATCTCAAAGTTACCCAGAAAACATATAAACTCCTGTATGCATCATTAACAGAAATTTAGAACACATATGAGAAAATAATTGTTACGAAGAATCAATAAAAATTTACAACACATATATAGTTTAATTCTAATTTAAAAGGCATACAAGATTAATTTAATGTCCGATTAAAATCTTTGAGATCATCTAGGCATGCACAGATTACAGGTCAAAGGGAAAGAGTAAGAAATAGAACTTACCTTGGAGATTTCAGAATAAAAATCTCGGTGTTGTCTTCCTAACTTTTCCGGCAATCTTTCACTGCTCTAACTCCCCTGTTGCCCCTTAGTTCAACCCACGAGCAACACCCTTTATTCTCTCCTTGGCTTAGCCTTAGCCTTAGCCATACCATAAGCTTCCCTCTCTTTGTTCTCTCTCAGACCTCTCTGTAAATCTCGTCACCTCTACTGTTACATGCTTAGGATTCTAAAACCTTTGGCAAACTTATACAAGTATATTTATAGGCCAATAACTTTATCCTAATTCTAATCATATTAAGAGACGGAAAAGAAAAGAAAATACCATAAAACATAATTAAGTCGGCTAACCCGTAAAAAGATATAAAATCCTAACATTATATTACACATTATATAATGAATAAGATTATAATTCAATTATTAATAATTACTAATAATTAAACTAATTCACATATACATATATACCCATATATACATGTACAAACATCCATAGGTATTAACCGTATCCATATAATCCATGCCATCCAATCATATCCTTAATAAAATTAAACACTTTAACTTAAATATTTAATTCAAGTCACCTATCTTATAATTTCAATCAAACAAATAATGTCAGTTAAATAAATAAATTAATTTAAACCATTAATGAACATCCACATAAACATATAATTTAATTAACACAAATAAATTAATTTAAACAATTAACAATTAAACAAATAGACAGATAATCAAGTAAAGAATTTAAAAATGCAATAAAATCATAAAATAAATACCGTGACTATCCTTTTAAAATTAGGGGTATTACACTAGGTCTTGATTTAGTATTTTAAATTTAGAAACCTGTTGTTATTATTGATAAAGGCAGTGATGAAGAAAAGATTCTTCATAAAGCTTAGGAGAGATCGAACAAATTAAGTATTATGGTTATGCGACTAATTGTTCCCCAAAGTGATAGTATTAAGGAATATTTGAATAGAAGATTTTCGTATTGTAGATAAATATCTAATAGGATAAATTATTAATTGATATCACTACTATGCATTTTTGTTGGTACTCGTACCATGCATGAGCATGGTTTTGAGATGACTAATGTTGCTACAAAATTGAGAACCTTTACTCGTACCATGAATGATTGTGGATGAGAATTTTCTTATTCAATTTATTCTCAATTTCTTGTCTACTCAGTATGGGTCATTTCGAATTAACACTAATAAGACAAGGGGAAAATGAATTAATTAACCATTATGTTAATTTAGGAGGATACAAAGCTTAAACAGTAAGGTAATAATTATGTTCATCTTAT
Source organism: Cornus florida (assembly GCF_030987335.1). Classification (NCBI taxonomy): domain Eukaryota; kingdom Viridiplantae; phylum Streptophyta; class Magnoliopsida; order Cornales; family Cornaceae; genus Cornus; species Cornus florida. The sequence continues at coordinate 40,953,357 of NW_026775577.1, read as the reverse complement.
GACTCAAGAAGGTAGAAAGAAATTTGAGAAGAAACTTGAAAGGGTATTAAGTGAGCAACATGATAAGCACACAACGCTTGTTATTTTATACTTAATAATAAATGATTAATTAATTATTTTTATTAGATAAATGTTTTTATCCCTACTTTTCATGTTTTATAGTGGCTGATTTCGGAATAAGAGAGAAAAAAAAAAAAAAAAAAAAAAAAAAAAAAAAAAAAGACAAAAATATCAAAAATGTGATATTACAAGATCAATAAAAGTCCAATTCAAATTTGTCTTTTCTATCAAATCAGTAAAGATCAAGTCAAATTGGAAAAGATATCATTCGAAATTGAAAAGCACATCAAGTTAAAGATATCAAGCCAGAATGGAAAGCATATAATTCCTAATTGGAAAGCGTTCATATTTTGATAAAAAAAAAAAATTAAAAAGAGGATTCTTCGTATTTGCCAATTAATGGTAATTCGGAGAATGCCTATTTCTATTTACGAAAGATATATCAGATTAAGTAAAATATGTTCTCAAGCAATGGTTATTTCACACTATTATTTTCCTTCATCTTTCCAAGTTGTAATTAGACGGGTGAAGTGATTTGCTTACAATTAGGAAAATTTACATAAAGAAAAATATACAAATTTATTTATAGTAAGTTGTGGTGGTTGATTCTTTGTTTGAGATTTTTTTATTATTTAATCAGAATTTATTTTGTCTTATTTAATTATTTTATTTTTTAATTCATTAGTAAAAAAATCATTAAATTATTTTAAAAGTGTTCTTCCTTCAATTTTGGTTTTAATTTTGAGTTCAAATCTTGGATGTGTGTTCAATCTTGCTTATCACTATTTAATTATTAATTTAGTAGGTATTTTTTTATTTTTGTACAAAGTGTAAAAGAGTAATGACAGAATCCATAAATCTATACGCGTCAAATGGCGCGATTGTCGCATCAAAATTAAGAAATCCAAAATCAATTTTGAACTAAAATTTTTGAGAGTCCACCCAAACTTTCTATCCCTCCCTTTCATTCTTTTTTATTCTTATTTTTGTTGTTCTTTCTTTTAGGTTTGTAGGCTTTTGGATTAAAAAAAAAAAAAAGAAAAAGAAAAAGAAAAATTGCTTAATTTATTGATCCGATCACAAGTCTACTGTTATTTGTTTTATTTTTCTTTTCTTAATTTTCTTTTACTTTTCTTCCCCTTTGAGAGGGGGGGGGGGGGGGATTAAAAAACTTTCAAAGTCAAACTGACTTCTACAAAATCAAACTGCCTTTTCTTCTTCATTAATTGCTTGTGATTGGTGTTTTCTTCATATTCTCAGTGGGAGTTGCAGAGACACGTTTAAGCATTAAATTAAAAAAAAAGTGTGTGTGTGTGGGGGGGGGACTGTTACTGCTCCGTTTCAGTCCCATCTTCATCGCCGGATTCACTCCGCAAGCATCGCCGTTCAACCATTCTTACTCGCCGGTTCCGTCTTGCCGGCTCGTCACCGGAATTCTTGCTCGTCGTTCGCCGTTCAGTTACGCCGAGAACAGATCCTCGTAGCTTCGTTGTCGTCTGAATCCTCTCTGGTTGTCGATCCAAACACAGCCATTGCCGTCTTAAAGCTTTCTTCCTCGCCGACGTGGAGGCGCCTCTGTCGTCGCTAGGAGTTTCTCTGGTCATTCATTGCTGGGTATCTTTTTCTGATCGTAATTAGCGGCTGTTTGTGTTAATTGGGGATTCCATTGTGTTACTTTATATATATATATATATATATATATATATATAGTACCATATTTGGCTTGTTTGCTTACGGACACAGCACTATCCCAATTCTGGAATCCATACAGAAATAAAGTAGTTTGAAAAAAATAAATAAATAAATAAATAAAATCAGATTGTTGATTCGGATTGAGGACTAATTCGAAGAGCATTCAACATTTGGATATTCTTATTGGAGCGATTGCTTTGTCTTCCAGGTAAGTACCTCATTTATATCGTAGGCAACTTTTGTAAGCAGTTTCTTTTATTTTTTTTGTTTAGATTAGAAAAATATAATTTTTTTTAGGTTATCAACTTTTTGCATGCGAACTCTAAGGATAAAATAACTTAGAAATAACCCTAGTTTCACGCTTTCTTCCACGTTATTTTTACTTTTACTTTTATTTTTTTATTTTATCTAAAAAAAGGAAAAATATTCACACACTCCACTCCCTTTTTCTTTTTATTGGTTGTTTTGCCTGTACATATTTTAATTAGCATTTGCACAAGATACTTAAGGGCAGATCTCAACAAGATACGGTCGGGATTTCATCACCCGTTTTCGTAGCCCACAAATCACAAAATTCGAGCATTTGTCAAACACTGAGCTAAATTTAATTAAAATTCATTTAGATATCAACCATTTCTAGGGTTACCAGCTCATAAATAAATTTTAAAAAAAAGTGTTGGTAATGCTAGTTTAGGTTCGAAACGTAGTTGACTTGAAAACTTTCAAAGTCAAACTGACTTCTACAAAATCAAACTGCCTTTTCTTCTTCATTAATTGCTTGTGATTGGTGTTTTCTTCATATTCTCAGTGGGAGTTGCAGAGACACGTTTAAGCATTAAATTAAAAAAAAAGTGTGTGTGTGTGGGGGGGGGGGGGACTGTTACTGCTCCGTTTCAGTCCCATCTTCATCGCCGGATTCACTCCGCAAGCATCGCCGTTCAACCATTCTTACTCGCCGGTTCCGTCTTGCCGGCTCGTCACCGGAATTCTTGCTCGTCGTTCGCCGTTCAGTTACGCCGAGAACAGATCCTCGTAGCTTCGTTGTCGTCTGAATCCTCTCTGGTTGTCGATCCAAACACAGCCATTGCCGTCTTAAAGCTTTCTTCCTCGCCGACGTGGAGGCGCCTCTGTCGTCGCTAGGAGTTTCTCTGGTCATTCATTGCTGGGTATCTTTTTCTGATCGTAATTAGCGGCTGTTTGTGTTAATTGGGGATTCCATTGTGTTACTTTATATATATATATATATATATATATATATATATATATATAGTACCATATTTGGCTTGTTTGCTTACGGACACAGCACTATCCCAATTCTGGAATCCATACAGAAATAAAGTAGTTTGAAAAAAATAAATAAATAAATAAATAAAATCAGATTGTTGATTCGGATTGAGGACTAATTCGAAGAGCATTCAACATTTGGATATTCTTATTGGAGCGATTGCTTTGTCTTCCAGGTAAGTACCTCATTTCTCATTTATACCGTAGGCAACTTTTGTAAGCAGTTTCTTTTATTTTTTTTGTTTAGATTAGAAAAATATAGTTTTTTTTAGGTTATCAACTTTTTGCATGCGAACTCTAAGGATAAAATAACTTAGAAATAACCCTAGTTTCACTTATTTTTACTTTTACTTTTATTTTTTTATTTTATCTAAAAAAAGGAAAAATATTCACACACTCCACTCCCTTTTTCTTTTTATTGGTTGTTTTGCCTGTACATATTTTAATTAGCATTTGCACAAGATACTTAAGGGCAGATCTCAACAAGATACGGTCGGGATTTCATCACCCGTTTTCGTAGCCCACAAATCACAAAATTCGAGCATTTGTCAAACACTGAGCTAAATTTAATTAAAATTCATTTAGATATCAACCATTTCTAGGGTTACCAGCTCATAAATAAATTTTAAAAAGAGGTGTTGGTAATGCTAGTTTAGGTTCGAAACGTAGTTGACTTGAGTTAATAAACTCTTTGGGGTGTCTTTACACCTAATGCCCTAAAACCGTCTAGTTGGGAATCATTAGCCTAAAGCTTGTTACATGGGTCATCTAGAAAGCTTAAGGAACTTAAACATTCAACAACTTGCCATACTTGAAAAATAAAAATAAAAAAAATAAAAAGAAAAATTCGCATATGAGTCATAATTTAAGTCATGACTTCATGCTTTGGATACTTTTAACTTGGAAGGAAATATTAATGAGTTGAAGTTATTATGATGTAATATAAGAATCAAATGGTAAAACACATAATTTGATACTAGTTCACTTCAAAAGGAAACTAGAGATTGATTGATATTGGGAATATGTTGAATTGAACTTGGTGTGGGGACCATAGTATTATTGCATGTAATTAGAGGTTTGGGATTGCTTGAAAATATTAATCTTTCTTATACTTGACATAATAGCTAACTTGATGATGATGTGTATGCAATAGTTTGCTGATCCCATGGAAATAATTGTGCCAAGTGCATTGTGTGCACCATTTTGAATGTTTGTAGGTATCATATCTGGAAACCCTCACGAGGATATAGCTCGTCCACTAGGGTAACATAGGGGTTTAAGGCCTTATTGCATATGGTAAATGCAATCGAAAGTAACATGCGAAAGTGGCACATTTTTAGTTAGGAGTCAATTAAAGTAACAATTTTGTGAACTTATCTCTTTTTACCTTTATTTGCTAGAGGATTAGCAAAAACTTGTTTAGAGATAATTTGATAAGCGCACAAAACTTGTTATTTTATACTTAATAATAAATGATTAATTAATACTTTTTATTAGATAAATATTCTTATCCCTGCTTTTCATGTTTTATAGGGGCTGATTTCGGAATAAGAAGAAAAGAGACAAAAATAGCAAAAATGTGATATTACAAGATTAATGAAAGTCGAATTCAAATTTGACTTTTCCATGTAATCAGCAAAGATCAAGCCAAATTGGAAAATATATCATTCGAAATTGGAAAGCACATTAAGTTAAAGATATCAAGCCAGAATGGAAAGTATATAATTCCTAATTGGAATGTAGCAAGATTTTAGGAAGATTTTATTTTATTTTATTTTCACTTCTGTAATTAGAATTTTCCCCTCCCATTCTATTCTAAACTCTATAAATAGGGATATATGTAGAGGATGTTAAATGTACATTCTTAGTGAGACAAAATAATAAAAGTTAGAGAATTTTTGTTTTCAATTTATTTCTTATAATTTTTGTTATGAAGATTGTTTTTATTTCTTTATTTTGTTTACTTATTATGCTAGCTTAAACACACCTTCTCAAGGGAGTGATAAAGCCACCATGGCTGAAATATAATTAAATTTAGTTTAATTCTTTTATGAAATTTTCTTTTAAGAGCATTACTCTACTTTTCTATTTTGTGTTCTTATTTTGATAAAAAAATTAGAAAGATAATTCTTTATATTTGCCAATTAATGGTAATTCGAAGAATGCCTATTTCTATTTACCAAAGACATATCAGATTAAGTAAAATATATTCTCAAACAATTGTTATTTCACACTATTATTTTCTTTCATCTTTCCAAGTTGTAATTGAACTGGTGAAGTGATTTGCTTATAATTAGGAAAATTTACATAAAGAGAAATATACAAATTTATTTATAGTAAGTTGTGGTGGCGGATTTTTTCCTTGAGATTTTTCTTATTATTTGATCATAATTTATTTCATCTTATTTATTTATTTTATTTTTAGTTCATTAGTAAAAAAATCATTAAATTATTTTAAAAGTGTTCTTCCTTCAATTTTGGTTTTAATTTTGGAGTCAAATCTTCGATGTGTGTTCGACCCTGCTTATCACTATTTAATTGTTAATTTAGTCTTTGCAGGTATTTCTTTTATTTTTGTACGAAGTATAGAAGAGTAACGACAGAATTCATAAATCTACACTCGTCACAACACCCAAAAATAAAAGACTCTAGTTAGTCTATTAAAAGAAAGTAATGTAATAATATAAAAGTTTCATTTTTGTATTGAATACTTTTTAAAAGATTACGCAAACATAAAGAATGATTCAAAAATAAAGGTAAGCTTTTTGGTTTTTGTATATTTCGAATCACTTATTGAAATTCTTTTTAATATATGATGGCCGGTTTGAATTAAGTACTAATGCTTATGTGTCTAATAGATGCAATGATTTCTTATGACTTAAACAACAAATTCAAATGAGAATTTCTTATTTATGGGAAATGGGAAAAAGTTTTGTTGAAACCATTGAAACATTTTGTTTAATCTTAGATAGTGAATTTTAGTTAAATTATTTTCAACTCTTTATGTTTATTCAATTTCCCTCAATTTGATTTTATTTCAAAACTTTATGTTAATGGACTTTCCTTTACATTTGATAATGATGTTTATTTAAGAAATTCTAATTTGTGAGTTATGGTATTCTTATTGATGATTTTTGTAAATTCAAACTTGATAGTTTATTTATTAAAATCGTTTTGATTTTGCATCATAATGTTAGAATTAAGTGTAGCTCAATTGATGAAAAATTCATCTTTCTTGTAGCATAAAAGACTCGGCCAATATCCAATGAAAGGTTAAAAATATTAATAAAAAATGAAATTCTTCATAATCTAGATTTTACTAATTTTAATGTGTGTGTATGTGTGGATTGTATGAAAGGTAAACAAACTAAACACACGAAGAAATGAGTAATAAGAAGTGCAAAGCTTTTTTAATTATTTTTAAGACATTCGTGAACCTTTTGATGTTCCATGTTTTGGTGGAGAAAAATATTTTATCATCTTTATAGATGATTTTTCACGTTATGAATATATCTATTTGTGTTGTGAAAAATCTCAAGTAGTAGATACTCTTGAAGTATATATAAATGAGGTTGAAAGGCAACTAGATAGAAAAGTAAAAATCGCAAGGTCGGATAGGGGTGGTGAATATTATGGAAAGTATGATGAAATGTGCTAATGCCCTGAACCATTTTCTAAACTCCTTCAATGCATGACATTTATGCTCAATACATTATGCCAGGCATGACACAGTCGAAGTGTATAGCTGAAAGGCATAATCGTACTTTAGATATGGTTAAGAGTATGTTAAGTAATTCCTCGTTACCCATAATGTTACCCATAATGTTGTGGATGTTAAGTAATCTAAAGGGTACAAGTTTACTGTCCTAAACATAGTACGAGAATTGTTGAAATCGGAAATGTCAGATTCATTGAGAATGGTAAAATTAGTATGAGTGATAAATATAAAAATATGATTATTCAAAAAGTTAGGACACAAATCCCTTTATCTACAACTTCTAAAGAAACAATTGTTCAATTGTTGAACTGTATAATAACGAAGAACAATTGAATGATCAACAACTCCATGATGAGATTATTACAAATGAAAATATTATAGAAGAACCACAAGGAAAAACATTAATTAGACGAAAATTAAAAAAAATAAAATTATGCTATTCCAAATGACTATGTGGTATATTTGCAAGAATTTGATTTTGATACTAGGATCTATAAGGATCCAGTTACATATTCACAAACAATTAATAGTATTGATTTTATTAAATGGATTAATGCCTTGAATGAAGAGTTGAAATTAATGGAAGAAAATGAATTCTAGAAAATCGTTGAATTGCCTAAAGGATTTAAACAAGGCGGGTGTAAATGGGTCTTTAAAAACGAACATGATTCTACTGGCAATTTGAATGATATAAAGCCAGACTAATAGCCAAATGTTTTATTCAAAAATGAAGCATTGATTATAAAGAAACCTTCTCTCCAATATCTAAGAAGGATTCTTTTAAAATTATCATGACATTAGTAGCTCATTATAATTTAGAGTTACACCAAATGGATGTGAAAACGGCTTTTCTGAATGGGAATTTAGAAGAGGAAGTTTATATGGAACAACCTGCAGGCTTCACATTATATGATAAAGAATGCATATTCTATGAACTTAAGATGTCAATAAATAGACTTAAACAAGCTTCTCGACAATGGTATTGTTGAAAAAGAGAAAGAGAATATATGAAAATGTATATCTTACTGAATGAGTAATACAATAATATAATGGTGTTTAAATAAGAGAAGTTACGGGAGTAGGCGAGTGGAGAATAAGTAAATCCTAAAAATGGTAACTCTATATTTGGTAATGAGAGGTAGATGACTACTCATTCAATACTGTATAATGTGACAACTTATATAATACTGTACAACACTCCCCCTCAAGCTGGAGAGTAAATGTCAATAACTCCCAGCTTGCTAAATATGGAATCAATAGAGTTCTAGGGAAACGCCTTAGTGAAGATGTCTGCTAGCTCTCTACCAGAAGGAACAAAAGGTGTAACAATCTCATTTGAGTCAACTTTAGATCGAATAAAATGGCAATATACTTTAATGTGTTTAGACCTCTCATGGTAGACTGGATTGCTAGCAATATATATAGCTTCCTAATTGTCACAATGGAGAGGAATTGGGTACTGGACTGAAATCCTAAGTTCCTGTAAAAGAGTTTTCAACCAAGTAAGTTCATAGGCAGTGTGTTCCATGGCACGATACTCTACTTTAACACTAGAACGAGCCACAACTGACTATTTCTTACTCCTCCAAGTTACTAGATTTCCTCTTATGAAGGTGCAGTAACCCGTGGTGGACCGTCAATCAGAAGAAAAATTGGCCCAATCTGCATCTGTGTATCCCTCAATCCGAAGATGTCCAGAAGATCGATAAAGCAGATCACGCCCGTAGCACCCTTGAGATACTTTAAGATGCGTACAACTGCCTCCATGTGAGGTACCTGAGGAATGGTCATGAACTGGTTCACAACACTGACTGCATATGAGATGTTTAGACGAATGATTGTGAGGTAAATAAGTTTACCTACAAGTCTTTGATACATATTTGGATCATCGAGTGGGTCACCATCATCCACTTTAACTTTTACATTAGTCTCCATGGGTGTAGGTACATGTATCGAACCAAGATATCAAGTATCCTGTAAGAGATCAAGAGTATACTTTCGCCGAGAAAGACTAATGCCTTGCTTTGATCGAGCCACCTCAAAACCTAGAAAATACCGAAGTTTGCCCAAATCTTTAGTAAGGAAGGTAAAACTCAAGTGATGGATTAGAACTTGTATCCTATCTTTATCACTGCCGATGATAACGATATCATCTACATACACCACAAGAATCACAATACCATGTTTCATTTTCTTAAAAAAAAAAAAAAAAAAAGAGTGATCAGCCTGACTTATAGTCCTACCATGAGCTACCACTGTTTTACTAAACTTATCAAACCATGTACGAGAGGACTGTTTGAGGCCACATATAGACTTCTTGAGATGACACACACACTCCCCCTTATACTCAAACCCAAGTGGTTGAGTCATATTGTAATACTCCTAATTTTAAAAAGGATAGTCTCGGTAGTTATTTATTTATTTTAATTATATTTATTTATTTATTTAATTAATTATTTGACTAATTGCTTATGTGTTTAATTGAATTAGGTATCACTTGATTATTTGATTATGTGTCTATGTATTATTTGTATTTATCTATGTGTTAATTGTTTAATTATATTATGTGCTTAAATGGTGTTTTGATTAATTGTAAATTAAATGTTTTCTTTTCTTTTATTATTTTATTTTATTTTTCTTTTATGGTTATGGTTAGTAGTAATGGGCCAACCAATTGGGTCCCATAGACTACTTGGATAGGAGGTTGGATGTTTATGGATTATTACCCATGGATAATATATGTATATATATAGATATATATTATATACATATATAAAAAGGAAAGTAATTTATTAATTATTTTTATGGTAACTTGGGAAGTAATATTTAATCTGATGTATATATTTATTTAAATAATAAAAATATACATAGATTTGATACGTGTTATATTTTAAGTTACTTTATAATATTATGGTAACTTAAATATTATTGGATAATCAATTAATAAATAATGGAATGTGTATAATTTATTTATTTAATAAATATATACATAAATTATATACGTAACATATTTTGCTTACCTTTTTAATATTTTTATTTTCATTTTTTTTTAAGTTGACTTGGATTGGGAAAAGGATTAGGGTTATTTTATTTAGCCTATAAATATATAGATATAGGTTGTAAAAGGGGGTTAGAAATATTCACGTGATATATACTAGAGAGATAGTGTTAGAGAGGGAAGGAGGAAAATGAAGAAATGATGAGAAAAACCCTTTACAGAGAAAATCAAGGAAGAAGAAGTTTAACTTTCGATCCGAAAGTTTAAGGCAAGTTCTTCTTCTATCTCTTTCCCTTTGATTCGTGTTTCTGTACATGCCTAGGAAATTTCTGGATTTATTAAACACATAAAATTAAATAATTATGCATGTTTAATTGGGTTAGAACATAGGTTTTATGAAATTGGTTCACATCTGTTCTTGTGTTATGAATTGATAAAATGCATGATTTTGATTTGATTTCTTATGTGAATTTTTACATGTTTAAATTACGTATTTTTCATATTTGTGGAATGATGAAATGTAGAAACATTCCTAGGATTCCTAAACATTAAATAGGGATTAGGTTTGGGTTTTAATAAATTTAAATAGACTCAATCATAATGATGCTTGCTATTTGAATGTTTTAAACAAACGAATGGATTTAATCTTTTAAAATATTTTAGCAATTGAGATTAAATGTGTAGGATGAATTTGATATAGAGAATCCTTATTTAACGGTATAATAAAATATCATCATGTAGAAGATTCAGTTTGTGTAGGACATATGATATAGGAAGTTTAAAGAAATAATAAGTCATTCATATTATGTGATAACTTGATATCATATTTATCATAGTTATTTATGGAATGTTTGATGTATTTCCTTAATTGTTACATCAATTGTTAGATTGTGTGGTTTAATGCACCGGTATGGGACGGTGGCATTCTAGGGATGGATTAACTTATCAGTTAAGTCCTACCTATTTTATATAAGGGAATGGATTAACTAAAATGTTAAGTCCTACTTATATTTAAGTCAGGTCAGCTGAACAAGTTGAATGACTTATGCATAATTAATTTATTATATAAGGGAATGGATTAACTAAAATGTTAAGTCCTACTTATATTCAAGTCAGGTCAGCTGAACAAGTTGAATGACTTATGGAGGATTAATTTATACTGGATAGGATGGTTACTAGATTATATATATATAAGTATGGTGCCATGATATGAGCTTGAGTCTCAGGATCAATGGTTAGGGCGAGTATATTGCCAGGGATGTGTAGCAAAATATAGTATAGTTGTGTACCCTGGTAGGTCTAGGTACTCATGCCCACTATATGTGCGTTTTGCATGTTGCCTACTATTCAGGTTGAGACAACCCTATAGTCTAGTGAGGTTCCTTTAGTGTGTATATATATATATATACGGACTACTAGTTACTGTTGGATTGACTAGGATGTAGACGTGTATCGGATCTCTGCTTGGACTGTAGTAGAGTAGAACTTGTTTATGGGCCTGACCCACCATTATTTTTCAGGTGTTCGTCACGAATAGAGGTTGTTCGTGCTGAGCGGGAATCAGTCTACTTCATTCTTCCGATACTACATAAGAGTTCCTTTATGATTCAGTTTCCTGTTTTAGATTACTGTCATTTGTTTAGTTTGGATTTTCTAGGGGTCCACACAGTATGGATTCCCGAGTTGTATTTTGGAGGATCAGTTGTATCAGAAAAGTTTATTAATTAATGGAAATATATTATGAGATTTATTATTAGATTATCATTTTAGTTTCTTGTCAGCATTTTATTTATTCTTCTTTATTCTTTTGTACTATGTGTTCGTTTATTATCAATTTATTTTGATATCCTCGGGTATTCGGGCGTAGGCCTGGCCAACCCGCATTCGGAAATTCGGGGGTATCACATCCATGGATGTAGGCATTAGTGCCGAACCATGTATATGATGTGTTCTCTATCTTTCTCTCTTCCCTCTTCCTATTTTACATCTTATATTTTCGCATCCTAAATTTAACATGGTATCAAAGCAATGATCCTAGATCGTTTGAATCAAAGTTTGCTTGTCTTCTCTGTGGCTACATTCGGAGCGCTGCCAAATTATTATTATTATTATTATTCCTTTCTTTTACTGGTTATAGAAAACAATGAAGGAGAAGACCAGTAAAATCTTATCCGTTTCTGGTTCAGATCTCTCTTTATTTTCCTTTTTTGATCAACCATAAGTTTCCAAGTGACGTCCCGCACCGTCACGAGCCAATGCTCCTGCGAAGTAAATCTGACTCATGCATCACTACCCATGGATCTGACTCGCACTACACGCGTCTACGCGCTCCTCTTTCACCAACGGTAGTCAACCATTTGAAATGGTGACTGACTCACCATCATTTCAGTTACTAGTCAGAAAGAGGTTGTTTGTGTTCTAGCCATTGCGAGGTGTGTTATCTCCGGTCGAGTCCTTCGTTGCCACTTTCCACGTTTTTACGTGCTTCGCTGCTGTCGTTATTATGCTCAGTTTGGTGAATGTCTGGCGTCATTTCCGAATTCGCCTTTGGTTGCATAGACTTCCTTTGCTTTACAGTCGCCGTTGGCGACACCTCTCATTCTGGCGACCTCATTCTTCCACCACAATGCCTATTTTCTCCTTCCATGGTTGGTTTCCACCACCTGAAAAATTTTAGGCAGTGTTTGCCTTATTTTTGGCAGGGTTTCTTTTTGACTTTGTGATTTGTTGAAGAAAAAAAAACGCCCTTTTTCTCGGCTTTGTTCTGACCCATTTTCTCAGCTTTGTTCCAACCCATTTCTCGGCTTTGTTCCTACCCTTTTTCCAGCTTTGTTCCGGCATTGTTTTGGCCTTTCGGATGCTTTTTGCTCCATCACCGTTTTCAAGATTTCATCTCCAAACTCAAGTTGGCTTCAAGAAACCTATCTTGAGTTTGCGGGAGAATATTGAAATATATATATATATATATATATATATATATGTATTATATTCTGTTTCTTTTTTTTTTTTTTTTTTCCCTTTTTTCCTCTTTGATTTATTCCTTTTCTCTGCAACTTTATTCCTATATATTGTATATCAATACAATGTAAAAATATCAAGTACTTCAAACAATAAGAGAAATGTAGCCTCAGTGGCTCTTGATTCATGGATGTAGGCCTTAGTGCCGAACCATATATATGATACATACGTTCTCTATCTTTCTCTCCCCCATCTTTTTATTTTACATTTTATATTTTTGCATCCTAAATTTAACATTTAGTGTCGCAGGTTTTTGTTTTTTGGCATACAAATAGATAGATGACAAATTAGGGTCATGTTTGTTCCATTTTTATTTTTAAAAAATTATTTTTTTCATTTTCGGATCAATTTTTTATTTTTTATTTTTCACATATGAGGTATTTTTGCAACTTACAAGTGAGACTAATCCACCTCAGGAACATGAAACACCCCAATTTCATTTCATTGACCGACTCTTCCAAATTCAAAACCTTCTATTCTTTCACTCTCGATATAATCTGTCCCGTCCCGCCATTAAATGGAGAGAGTGGGGCAAATGGAGTTAGTAGTCTGTTTGTCCCGCCGGGGCTAAGATTGCACACCAATTAAAAATCTATCCCCAAGTACGGGCAGGAATGGTATGGATAATTCTCAACGGGGTGGAGCTTCTCACAGCCATCCCGCACTAGCCTTCTGCTTCCAAAAGATCTGTTCTTGTTCCCACAACTTACTCAGTCTTCCTTTTAGAAACTAAACATTTGCAGCATCAAGTTCACTTTATTCCTGAACTTGCTTGATTTCTTCTTCAGTGTTTGTAATAAGCTGTTGTAATTCCAAATTTTTGCTTTACTCAACCTCTTTTAGCTCTTCTTTAAAACTTACCGACCTTGGCTTTTAATCTGAACCGTAAGTCTAGTGTAGTCATAACTCTAAGCCTTCTCAAAATTTCCCTACAATTCGGATCTTCCACCCATCCAACGTCTAAATTGAAGCATCTACCCACTCTCTGTCTAAGTTCCTCTGTTTCCAAAATCAGGGCCAAGTTGGACATCAAATTCAAGCTCAATTGAAAGATCTCATCCTAGGCCAGACCATATCATAAATATGAAAATCAATAGACATAAAACATCCTTGTCAAAATCAAAATAGCAAACTATTGAAATCAAGCCGAACAACAATCAAGTTTGTATCTACAAAATTGGCAAACAAAGTTCTTTATTTATTTATTCGTAACGAAATCCAAGTACAATGTTGATCCTTTGGTTACAATTCCAATGATATAGGAAACAAAGTTTAAAAATACAAACGTGGACTCATCAACTAAAGTAAAAACATCATCAAGCCCCATACAAACCTGATCCACTCTCGAAAAATACCCCAAGTTCAGAAGCCACAAGACTTTCAGTCGACTTTTAATGTGTTCCCAATGTCGATGACAAACCGGTATTTGACATCAGATTTCTCAAGACGCTCCATGGCAGTGTTCACATAATCCATTGGAATGATTTCAATGTCCGGTTTTATGTTGTTCTTTGCAGAAAAATCAATCATTTCTTGCGTCTCTTTCATACCCCCAATAATACTCCCAGCAACTATCTTCCTCCCTGTCATTCCACATTCCCATTTAGCTACTAGTCAGAACACTAAACAGCATAAAACAGGGTCAATAATGGTAATGTGTGTGAATTCAAGCACTATAACAAAATTTTATTACTCTATGTTTGGCTGCATGGAATTGGAGTCTTGAAATTAGAGAAAAACAACTCAGAAATTTGAATTCCAATTCCGAGGCTACATTTCCATGCAACCGAACATAGCCTTAATGATTTCATATGCTTACCCATAAGCAAAGGCATAACAGGTAGTTCAAGTGCTTTAGGTGCACCCACCAAAACAAGCTTCCCATGAGACTTCAATAAAGCAATCAAAGGCATGAGAGGATGAATAGCAGAAACAGTATCGATAATACCATCCATTGTGCCCACTGCAGCCTACAAACATTCATCATATCATATCAACACATAATTACTAATGCATTGCCAAGATTTTCCATAAAGATATAACTAACAGCATATATACCTAAATGTGACATACATTGGGTAAAAATAAAATTGGTTACCTCCATCTGATCTTGGTCGCGGCTCACTAAAAATGAATCAGCACCGAGATGTTCAATTGCTTCCTTCTTCTTGTTAGGGGATGTACTAATCACTGTCACCTTAGCACCAAAAGCCTTTGCAAACTTCACAGCGACGTGACCAAGCCCGCCTAGACCTACTACGCCCAAATGCTGACCAGGCTTGTCAAGCTCAAAATACTTGAGGGGGCTGTAAGTTGTGATCCCAGCACACAAGAGAGGAGCAGCAGCTTCAAGAGGCAAGTTGTCGGGAATGTGGACCACAAAGTGCTCGTCGGCAACCATGTGATCAGAGTAACCTCCATATGTGATTGTTCCGTCATGGTATGTTCCCTTGTAGGTGACTATCATTTTGGGGCAGTAATTTTCAAGATCGGTGGAGCACTTGTCGCATGAGCGACATGATCCAACCATGCAACCCACACCCACTCTGTCTCCAACTTTGAACTTCTCTACCTTGCTGCCTACTTCTGTTACTACCCCAACAATCTCATGCCTGAATCAATCAATAATTCAATTCACTCAACATGTCAATATTTTTATTCATAGAGATAAACTAATTTTCTCTCTCAAGTGTATTTAGACAATTCGAAGAGTTTATTTCTTAATCAGATCCATGGTATCAAAATTTTAATCATCAACTGACTTTATACTAGTTATTTCCTGTCAAGAATCAAACAAACCATAAGCTTAAAATTCATTAATCATGTCAGTGGTATTATATTTTGTTTGATTGTTTTCATTTGGATTATAGGCTGGATTTGTTTGTTTTCATTTGAATTACCTAAAAAGTTAATCATTTCTAAAATTTTATTATTTATTAATCATCAACTGAGGTTTTGTTTGTTAGTTTTCATTTGGATTATAGGCTTTCTGTAGTTAACTTTGTTTGTTTTTTTTTTCTTTTTTTAAATTATTTATTTATTTATTTTATCATTTTTGACTTTTGGAAGTGGTCTTGTTCAGTTAATATGAGCAGGGACGGAGCCAACGAAGGCCTAGCGAGGCACGTGCCCCCCGAGTTGGTCAACAGCCTATAATATATGTGGTATTTTTTTAAAAAAATTCCATATATATGAAAAAAAATTATATAGTGTCCCCCCTCAAATTGTTAGGTCCTAAAATTATATTTTTATTTTTTCTTTTATTCTTCGCATTTTTTAAATTTCCTTAGTAGAAAAAGTCAAATTTTTCTTCCTCAATTGAAACTTTTTAACTATTTCCTTTTAAAGTTCTCTCATTTTTCTTTCCTTTTATATTTTAATAATTTTTTTCTTCTTTGTCTTTTGAATTATATATATATATATACATAGTCCATATTATTTTTTTTTGACAACGTACCCCTCTCACTTGAAATCCTGGTTCCGTCACTGAATATGAGGGTATGCCTTCAATTGTTGAGCTATATATATATATATATATCTATTTTGCAAGCTGACTTAGGAAAATAAAAATAAAAATAAAAATATTATATTTTTTTCTAGGATTATTGCTATACCCAATTTTATCTTTGGTTGTTGAAGGAAAAAGGGATTTTGTTGAACAAATGCACTATGTGCATACCCGGCCATATATATATACATATAAAGCTCACTCTGTCAAATAGTGTTATTCATAGATAATGATATTTATTTAAATATAAAATGAAACAAAAGTGAAGGTCTAAACTCTAAAGGACTTAGAGACAAATATGAAATGTCTCAAATCATACCCTGGTACAAGAGGAAACTTGGAGCCGCCAAAATCATTCCTGATATAGTGAATATCAGTATGACATATCCCACAATACAGAACTTTGAACCTCACATCTTTATCACTAGTTACCCTGCAACATCATCATATAATGATTATAATCCAAACACAACCTCAAATCAGACAAAGACCACCATCCAAACAAACAAATAAAAAAAAAAACTATTTCAAAATAGATTGCTTATTTGCTTCTAAGATCATCACACAATTACGTACACATCATATTATAAGAAATATCAGTGCGAAGAAAGTTTCTTATTCACCGGTGAACGTGATCATTACTGTATTATAACAAGATATGTTAATTCGAGAAATTGGTTATACCTTCGGGAGAATTTGAAGGGTGCAAGAGAACCAGCTGGTTCTTTGGCTGCCCATCCAAGGGCCTCAATTGGGTGCTGTGTTTCTGGTGATTTCGCCATTAAATTAGCAAAGAGCCAAAGAGGTATTCGGATATATGAAAGGAATGGAAGTATAGAGAGAGAAACTAAAACCCCAGAATAGAGAGAGAGGAGAGATCAGATGGTACTAATATGGCGGGGACTGGAGGCGTTTATATAGTTAGGAGCATGGCTTCGGCTTACTTCAGCAGTGAGGTAAGATTTTTCGAGATGTGGATTTTCGGAGAAATTTTTGTTTGAATTTTCCGGGAAAATGAGGGTGTCGGATTCTTCGTCACTGTACACGTCATACCAGAATCTAGGACTTTAGACGGCGATTTGCCACGTCACGTTGTAAAACGGCTTGTTGCCGAAGCGAAATTTTGTGCGAGACATGTTAATGGGCCTAGTGGATGGCCCAGTCGACTGGTCCACTGGTGGGTTTGAGTTGGCTTTATGTGGGCTAATGAAATAGTCCGAAGGTTTCAAGAAAAATGATTTTCTTGCTTGGGAGTTTGATTTTCTTTTTTCTTTTTCTTTTTTTATTGGGGTTATTTTGACAATTTCAATGTTTGGAGATTTTTTTTTGGACATTTTCTATGTTATTAATTACTTCAGTTCTTGAAGAAAAGTTCAGCTTATTTCAAATATATATTTGAAAAATGTTGCACAAAACTACCTTCTAACCAAAAAATACACCATCCCTAAAAATGGCCAAGAGTATGGTTTTACTCTGGGTGGTAATTGGTATAACCTTTTCTTTCTAAAAAGGAGGTGGGCGATTCGACCCAAATGAACAAAATTGTGTGGCCCATATGAGTTTCTCCAATGTCTTAGAAAGCCTCTCTAGTGTCAAGTCTAAAACTGTCTCAAGACTTGTTTTATACTCCCACTGCCTCAAAAAGAATGTCACGTTTGGGGAATCGTGATTCTTCAATTTGTGAGAGTCACGGTAGACACTTTTTTTTTTTTTTAAGATAGATGGAGTATATCCTATTGGAAATCATATTTGACTTTAAGCATTAAAGAAGCTTAAGTAATTAGCTTCACAGTTTCATTAGATGAATATACAGCTATATACGAGTTACAATTAATGTAAAGATGGAAAAAATATTCAATCAAGTGATGGTTATACGTAAGGACAAGATTTAAGATATTTCCAATATTAAAATCTATCTGTAGTAGTCAGGATAAATGACTGGTGGATGGTGTTGTCTTTTGATGAGGAGAGATCAAAGCTTATTCAGTGTGCCACTGCAAGATGGTGCTCCCATTGCAGACACTGATCTTGGAGCTTGGAGCGAAGAAGAGTGAAGCGATGGCGAGGGGGAGGTTTGGTTAAGGCATTAGCCAGTTGGTCATTGGTGACAGCATCAAAAACTTGAAGTTAGCCTTTCGTAACTTTGTCATGCACAAAATGGAAATCAATTCAATGTGCTTCATAGGAGAATGGAACACTAGCACAAAGAAACGTGGCACCGACATTGTCGCAGTGAATGGTATGTATAGAGGGAAGAGAGACACCAAGCTCACCAAGGAGTGATTGACAGGAGAGCTCAGCAACGGTGGCTGCAACAGCACGATACACGGCTTCGATAGAGGAGCAGACCATTGATCGTTGATTCCTAGAACTTCAGAAAATTGCATTGCCCCCAAGATAAACGACATAGGCAAAGGAGGAAGTACAATCACCACATTTACCAGCCCAATTCGCATCGGATAAGACATGCAGAGTGAGAGGAACCCAACGCTTGAGGAAGAGATCATGGTAAAGGGTGCCTTTGAGATAGTGGAGAAGACGCTTAGTTGCTGCCCGATGAGTTTGGGACGGCTTGTGCATTGATTAAGAGAGTTTATTGCCTGCAAAGGCTATGTCAAGGTGGGTGAGATACAGATATTGGAAAGCCCCAATAGTAAGGCAATAGGTAGTAGCATCAGCCGGAAAAGAACTATCATGGAGGTGAAGAGCAGCGGTGAGTGAAGCCAAGGGGGCTGGCAGGGCTACCAAGGGCCATGTATATATATTAATACTCTCTCTGTTCTATATTAGATGTTCTTTTTGGGGAGTCACTACAAGAAAAGTGTGTTTTTACGACCAATATTTACGAGGTTTATTTATTTTGCCTCATAAAAACTGCATTTGACGAGGATCATAAGGTGTTCCTTGTAGTTGTCGCGTGCTTTCACGGGGTTGTAAGCAGCGTCCTCGTAAAAGAATGCTTTCACGAGGTGTTAAAGGTGCTCGTTAATATATGCATATATTAACGAGGCGTTTGTCAACTTTAACGGGATATTAGTGCCTCGTTAATGAAGGTCAACTTTAACGGGATGTAAGCGCCTCGTGAATGAAGGTCAACTTTAACGGGATATAAGCGCCTCGTTAATGAAAGTTAACTTTAACGGGATACAAACGCCTCGTTAATGAAAATTAACTTTAACGGGATACAAGCGCCTCGTTAATGAAGGGGCCCACGGTTTAAAATTTCCCTCCCCTCCACTTTTTTCCTTCCCACCTTTTTTTTTTTTCGTTCCCCCCATTTTTTCCCTCCGCTGATTTATATACATTTTACTATGTGGGCCCTAAACTATGTCGTTTTTTTTTGGGGCCAATTAACACGTACTGTAAAACACTTTTCTATTTCATTTCCCATTTCATTTAGCCCTAACGTTCTCTTTCTCCTTCAGCCGCTCTCTCTCCTTCCATCACTGATCTAGCCCGATCTTTGAATCCGTTTGGTTTTCCATCACAGCTCTCACCTTCCATCACCGGTCATTACAACTCTCTCTCCTTCCATCAGTTTTGTTGTATTCAGCTTTCTGAAAAATACCCTAGCCTCTCTCTCTATCTCTATCTCTCTGTGTCTCACGCCGAGGCACTACCACCATCAACCCACATCCTCACACCATCACCAAGCCCTCGCTATCTATTCGAACCCCACTGCCGCAAGCTTCTCTGGCCAAACCTCTTGGCTGTCGCTGCTGCTCTTTCCTCTCTTCTCGGTCTCGCTTTCTCTGGCCGATTCTCGGTCAAGGAGAAACCACATCTCGCCGCCGGCCACCACAATTCCAGTTCCGGTCATCTTCTCCAGCCAAAAATTTCAGGCTGAGTCTCTCTCTCTCTCGTTTTTCTCATTTTTCTCTCGGGTAAGCTCTTTTCAACCTGAAATTTGATTTTTGGACTTTGATTTTGGAAGGGGAATTTAGAATTTCCTACATATATCTGTGGTTGTGTTTATTAGGGCTGTGAATGTATAAGTCTGTGATGTGAAAAAGGAGGATGGGTTATGGTAATGGAGAATGGACTAAAAAAAAATTATGTGAAGGGCTTGTCCCAGATTTTTGAAATTGAGGTAGACGATGAATTGAATTGGAAATTCTAAATTGAATTGCAACTTCTTAGGCCTTTAAATTTCATATTATATATATATGGCCTTGTGTTGTATCAAAAATTCTGGATTGTACTTGAATTCATAAAACCTGTGAGATGATTTTGATATAAATACATCTCTGTGACTATGCTTTTGAACTAAAATGGGGCTGTGAAATTTAAACTAAAATGATGTATATATCTTGTTGCCATGTTGAAAATTCTATGAAGCTTGAGACTATGTTTTGATATATACCCATACATTGTTTTGTGTTGAATGATCATTGGGGCTGAGGTTTTTAAACTGCTTGATATACATGTGTCCATTTATGTGTTTACAAAGCTTTTGGAAAATTGTGAATGGGCTACAGTATTTCGAATTTTCTGGTTAGAGCTATAATAGTGACTGAGATGGGTTATCTTGATTTTTCTGTTAAAACTCATGTAGAAGAGAATTGATGAAGCTTTATACTTCAATTCATCAATGACTCATCCCTAAATAAAATTTCTCACTATTGTTGGTGAAAGCTGCCAACTTTAAAGATATATATATATATATTTCAAGAATTGTAAACTTTCAGAGAGTAAATAGGAATTGAAAGAGAATAGCATGACTAGATACCAAAGTGAGATTATAGTCTACATACCTTCAGGCCTTTTGGTTTCAACATTCGATCTCTCTTTATTTTCACTTTCTGGTTTTGGTGCAAGTGCAGCTCCTTCCATGGTCTGCTCAACTACATAAGTTGTAGTTTTTTATTTTATTTTATTTTATTTTTTATTATTATTTGTCCAGCTTCCTAAAATAAATTTCTCACTAATATATGTTGGTGAAAGCTGCCAACCTTAAAGTTATAATATGCTAAACTAAAAATAACAGGAAAAGAAAATACTGTATTTCAAGAATTGAATACTTTTAGAGCGTAAATAGGAATGGAAAGAGAATAACATGGCTAGAAAACGGAGTGAGGTGAAAATCTACATACCTGTACTCTATCATGCATTATGAATAGTTAATCTTGTTGTGTTTAGCATTTTATAATTTTTTTTTTTTTTTCTTTTCATTTCAAGTACTTAAAACTTAGCATACTGATATTAAGACTTGTGTGATACAGTTACCTGCTTGGATTTTGTACCATAAACAATGAGGTGGAGGACGTGTCTG
Source organism: Cornus florida (assembly GCF_030987335.1). Lineage (NCBI taxonomy): Eukaryota > Viridiplantae > Streptophyta > Magnoliopsida > Cornales > Cornaceae > Cornus > Cornus florida. Next base: position 40,931,807 of record NW_026775577.1, on the reverse strand, counting down.
AAAAATTGAAAGTCAAGTTGTGCCGATGATTGAAGAACAATGTGAAGATTTACTTGTTGATGTGTTTTTGACAAACATTGAAATTTCTTTTGCAATTTGGCACATTAAACCATGATGAATTGTCTTTTGATATGTTTAATGGTGTATGCATTGTGAAATCTTTTGATATATTTAATGGTATATAAATTGTTGAATTGCAAAATTGTCTTTTGAAGTACTGTGTAGTTAAAATTGTGACCAATATACAAGTTATATGTGGATGATTGGGTAACATTAATTGAATGTGCTTTTATTAAATATAAATAAATAATTATGTTATTTACATGGTCGTCACAGCTTGTGAATAAAAGTCTTTACATTATTTACATGGAGAGAATCTCCCCGTAAATGAATTATTAACGAGTGGCTAGTAACATTGTAAATTAATTATTAACGAGTGGCTAGTGACACCGTAAACTAATTATTAATGAGCGGCTTTTTCCATTGTAAATTAGTTACTAACGAGACGCCTGGTGTCTCGTTAATAACTAATTTACAATGGAAAAAACCGCTCATTAATAATTAGTTTACGGTGTCACTAGCCACTCGTTAATAATTAATTTACAATGTTACTAGCCACTCGTTAATAATTCATTTACGGGGAGAGTGGTGTCTCGTACTTTACTATTTTACGAGCACTGCAAGTCCCCGTAAAAAGTTAAGAGCATTTACAAGGGCATAATAGACGAGGGTGTCATTTGCGTTTTCACGAGGTGTTTGGGCACTCGTAAAAGACCTTTTTTTTTCTTGTAGTGAGTAGAACTTTTAAAGGGACATGTAATTATTGCATTGTCCTTTTTAAAAATTACAAAGCTACCATTTCAAGTTTAAATATATATATATATATATATATATATATATATATATATAATCAAGTTTGAAATTTTTAAAAATTTAAGGGTATTTTATTGAAAGATGTGAAATATGTTATTTAAACATGATAAGTGGACAAGTATTTTGGAACAACCCGAAAAAGAAAGATGGATAACTAAATTAGGACGGAGGGAGTATTTATTATCGATATGAATTCTAACAGGAAAAAAAAAAAAAAAAATTGTTTTGCGCACAACAACTATCTTATTTAAGGACTTGCAACTTATTGATCTCTCTCCCCCTATTTATTTATTTTGTAGTAGTAGTAGTTCTCCTCTTATTTATTTAAATTATTTTTTTTCTTAATTTGTTTTGTTTTAGATTATTTCAAGAATACGAAGAAGTTATAAAGAAAACACCTTCACATTATAAGGAAATAACAGTTAACCTCTCTGCGGGAGTATCACTAGACATGCTCTTAGTAATATATATTATAAAAAATAATAATAATAAAAAACATTATTATATTTGTATATTCTTGGTGATTTTAATTTCATTGTGCTAGTTTGGCCCCCGCCCAACCCAACATTCCTAGCTCCGCCCCTGGTGAAGAGGCTCGGTGGAAGACAATGGAGTCAAATTGTGTTGCAAAACTACCCTTGCTGATTTCACATTTAACTCCATTGGCAAGACTGCATCATGGCCAATGTTAGCCGATAAGGAATAGTTCCTATACTTGTTCGCTTCGAGTTTCTATAAGCCCACAAGGCTTCTGACAGAGCTTCATGCCATCTTATTGGTTTGTCTTTGATCATCTTTTCGATAATCTCAATCGTAATTTTGTTTGAGACTTCTGCTTGACCATTCCTTTAAGCATAATAGGGAGTTGAGGTTAACATTTTTACTTGCATATTGCGGCCGAGTTGCAATACATCACCTCCTCTGAATACAGATCCATTATCAGTAACGATTGTTTCTGGCAAACCAAATCGGTGAAAAATGTGTCGCTCTAAAAACTATATGATAGTATTTTGAGTTATTGATACATATTCTTCAGCTTCCACCCATTTGGTAAAATAATCGGTAGCTAAAATCATCCAATGATGCCCCTTTGATGAATGAGGATTAATCTTGCCGATTAAGTCCATGGCCCAACCTTTAAAGGCTATGGTTTGACTATTGCTGGAACCCACTACATTGGGCCATGCTTTTGATAATCTGTGCATCCTTTTGCATAGATCATACAATCTTTTATCATTTCAGGCCAATAATACCCATATTGGCGGATCAACCATCTCATTTTTATGCCTGCTTGGTGAGCTCCGCACATACCTTCATGTATTTTTGCCATAATCTTTAATCCTTCAAACTTGCTAATACATTGAAATAACAAATCATCATCTGCCAATCTTCTATAAAGATCTCTATCCATAAATACATAATCGACTGCATTTTGTTTTAATTTTTGATCGGCTGACCCAGTTGGATGCTTTAGGAATAAAATATAAGGTATTCGCCAATTTTCATCATCTAACTCAGCAACATCAGTGACAAAGACTTTTCCCATGACTTTGTTTCTTGCTTCAGCCGATGGAAGAGATCGGCGTATAATTTTCATTATCCTTTCTTTCATGCCATTTAGAAATCTGATCCCCGAAGCGGTTTGGGCCAAATCATTAGCTATTTTATACATAGCCCTTGGTCGGTATTCCAAAGTTACACTGTGAAATTGGTTGACAAATTGAGTTGCCAATGACTGAAATGGCCTTAATTGCCAATTTAAGCATCTAAAATCTTCCGAGATCTGATTAATCAACAAATTTGAATCCCCCACAATGTGAACATCTTTGACTGTCATTTCAAGTAAAATTTTCAAGCCGATAATTAATGCTTCATATTTCGTTTGATTATTCGAACACCAGAAGTCTAAAAAGAAAGAAAAAGAAATTTGGTTTCCCACTAGGGATATTATAGCTATACCAGCTCCCAAGTCTTCGCTGGTATTGGATCCATTAAACGTTCACGTCTAAGGGGTCATGAATATAACTGCCGAGTCAAGCTCATCAAAGACTTGATGGTCGATTTTTGGTGATGGGTGATCAACAAGGAAATCTGCCAATGCCTTTCCCTTAATCGCTTTCTATAGAAAATAGACAAAGTTGAATTCCATTAATGCCAATGCCCACTTGCCGATTCAGCCTATGGTTAATGGCCTTGATAGCATATATTTTATAAGATTTGTTTGACAAACAATAAAAACCAAAACAGGCAACATATATACTCTCAATTTCATTGCTGCAAAGAACAAAGTCAAGCATAAATTTTCAATCGGCGTATATCTACGCTCGACTGTGGTTAGGACTCGACTGAGATAATATATTGCTTGTTCACTCCTTGCTTCATTTTCTTGTGCCAACATACTTCTGATAGAATCTTCAGCAGCCAATAAGTACATCTTCATCGGCCACTTTTTCCTCAGTGGCATCATTACAGGGGGACTCGACAAGTATTCCTTTATTCTTTCAAATGCCTTCTAGTGTGTGTCATCCCATTTGAATTCTTCTATTGGCTTCAACTTGAGTAAAGGAGAAAGCACATATAGTTTATCGGCTGTATTGGTAATAAATTGCCTGAGGTAACTCACTTGACCAAGTAACCTTTGTAATTATTTCTTGCTTCTTGGCGCCCTAGCATCAATAATAGTCTTGGCTTTATTCCTGTCAATCTCAATGCCCCTATAGTCTACCAAAAAACCCAAAAAGTTTCCTACTAATACACCAAAAGCACACTTAATTGGATTCGTCTCTAGCATATGAGTCCTCATTCTCTCAAAAGACGTCTTTAGATGGACGAAGTGTTCCTTTTTTGGTGAAGACTTCACAACCACATCATCGATGTATACTTCAATAAATTTGTCGAGCATATCATGAAAAATAAAAATCATGGTTTGCTGATATGTAACACCAGCATTCTTTAACCCAAACGGCATTACTACCCATTCAAAAGTCCCAATCGACCTTGGACATTGGAAAGCCATCTTTAGGATATCCTCATCGGCAATATAAATTTGATTATAGCCTGAGTGTCCATCCATAAAAGACATAATCTCATGCTTGGCAACCGCATCAATCAGTTGATCGGCTATCGGCATAGGATACTCATCTTTTGGAGTAGCCGAGTTTATATTTCCAAAATCAACACATATGCGCAATTTTTCATTTTTCTTAATAATAAGAACAACGTTCGATAACCACTGAACATACCTTGTAGTTCGAATAAATCCAGTACCTAATAATCGTTCAATTTTCACTTTGATTTTATCCACCACTTCTTGAGACATGCGGCGAGGCGGTTGTCTATATGGCTTCAATCCTTCTTTGACGGGTAACCGATGTTCCACTAGATCTCTGGAAAAACTTGGCATCTCTTTATAATTCTAGGCAAAACAATCTCTGTATTCCCCCAGCATATTAATAAACTAGGCTTGAAATTCTGGCTCAAGTAAAGCACTAATGTGGGTTAGCCTAGGTTTTGTATTAGTACCTAGGTTTACTTCTATCAATGGATCATGGGTTTCTGTTTTGAGGTCATTGTAATGTTTTTGTTTTTTTTTTTTTTTCATTTTTCATTTTCTGGAATTTTCTGATTTTTTGTGGGATTAATTCCGTCTTTTTTTGTTTTGTGTGCCGAATACCGTGGGGAGTGCCGGATGGGTTCAGAGTACTAGTTGGAGCATTTCCTTTAGTTTAGGACTTTTGGAAATGTATTCGTTTCCATTTCGGCATTTTTCCATCTTTCGGGCCGGAAGGTCCTAGGTGGGACCCACTATAAGGATTGTTGAGCGTGGGGGTTGTGTCACGGGTCTATTGTATTTCATACATTATTATCTTATGCGAATTTATTAGATTGTGCGATTAATTGTGTAGTGGTAAGTGATTGGTGAATATATATATATATATATATAAGTATTAATGTTAAAGGAATATTTTTCTTTCATTGTGGGACCCACCTTACCATTCCTTTTAATGGCCTTAAGGCCATTTTGGTTGAAGGATTTTCTCATTCTTTGTCTCTCTCGTCAGGCTCTTTCTCCCCCCCCCCCCCCCCCCTTTTTTTTTACACAAAGTTTTAAAGCTTAATCTCTCCTCCACCTTTGAGAATTTGATTTCGCCACTTAAGGCAAAGTTGACGAGCGCGTCGAGGCCTACGTTTTGATCATAGCAAAGTGCTGTTTGGACCAAGTGAATTTTTTCCCTTAAATTTGTTTACAAGCATGCTTAATTTGATTATTTGGCCTATGGTGCTTAGGGTTTTATATGATAATGTGATTTATGTCCATAGTTAGCTCAATTACATGTTCCTGGAGTTGATGTGATGAAAATATATTAAATTTATGCCATAACATGTACTATATGTTAAATTGTCCATTTAAAACTTGATGTATATATATGTGTTGAGAAATTGTCGCCTATGTGAAATTTTATTGTTAAATTGGCATTGAAAGCATGAAACATTCATGCATTCCATAGGGAAAGAAAAAGGGAAAATGCTTTGAAAACAAATGAAATTGTTTTAGGAAAAAAGCTTTCAAAAAATTTTTGCGAAAACTCGGACGCCTAGGGCCTAGTGATCCGTGGCCTTAGTGTGGTCTAGAGAGGATTAGGGAGAGACCCTAGCATGATTGAGATACATAGGCCCTTTAACGATGCCTTATAGTTGTCATGTGGTCGGGGATAGTTAGCCAATCTTCCTCTCATGACGCCATGGAGTCGTCATGGGTCGGATTGCACTAATGGTTTGGAAAGATGAAAAGGTATTGTTTCGGAAACGGGGAGCGATATTGCACGGCATGGCATTTCATTGGCACATAGTGCATACTTTGTGGTCGGATGACTTATTCACTTACTTGTTGATGTTGTTATTGCTTTATTTACTTCCCAAGGCATGATCCCGTTCACTTGTACTCTATTCTTTATGTGGATTCACGGGGTCGTAAGATGTAATGACCCTGTCATTTTCCTTCCTTTCTTTTTTCCTGTTTTTACGGATTTTTTTTTCCATTCATGTTTTCCTTTATGAGTCTGAGTTTTGATCCTTTAGATTTTCGTGATTGCTCAGGATAGTTCCCGACACTTATTCTTTTGAGAGATTGGTATCGTCCTTGTGAAGACTGTGCCGTTTCCACTTTTCTTTTTCGGATATTTTCCTTTTCCGTCTTTTTCCCATTTGTCACTTATTTCGCGTAACCTTATTTTTTGTGCTCGGATTTGATTTCCGACTTCATGTGCCTTCATTCCATTTGGTTTCCATGAAATGCATATCTTTACTTTTGTAGAAAAGTACACTGGTTGTTCACTGTGTCTGTAGGGGTATGGATGCAAAAAAATTTCAGAAACATTCTTTTTTCTTGGGGTGCTTTTCACAAATATCTTTTAAAGATATTTTATTTTAGGGGTTTTTAAGAAAGCATCTTTTGGAAGATATTTTCATTTTGGTTCAATTGTGCAGTTATCCTTTTATGTAGGGACCTTCATGCAATTAACAAAAGTTAGTGCCAAGTGTCCCATTTTGAGCCTAGTCCTCGTATGAGATTCATTTTCACTTTTCATCAAGTCGCGTACTCTTAGAATTGCCTTCCTGTCATTTTTCCCAATTTTAAGATTTTTAACCCCGGTTGCCACCGAACTTGCTTGGGACTTAGTTTTCGATCCCGTTTCTTCTATTGTTTATTTTTTTCATGTCGGTTCTTTTTTGTTCATAGACTTTTCCCGTTTGAGCGAGTCTGAATAGTTTTCACTTTTCGGGGCCACGCGGGGCCCGTTTGGGGGTTATTTTTAGAAATATTATAAATAGAGGGAGGAGAGAGAAAATTTCAGATCATTTCTCTCTTCCCACAGCTGAGGGCTGCGCCCTTCCTTCTCTTCCTCTTCCTTGCTCCTTCTCTCATCCATTTCATCTCCTTAGCCTTTGATTCCTCCCTCACCGATGAAGACTTTGTTGTCGGCCTTTTAGAATCTGGTTTTTACCATTTTTGAGGTTAGGGTTTGAGTTCACGTTTGGATTTGGATGTTCCCACAAAAGGGTTTGTTGTTCTCCTCGTTGTCTCCGTCGTAACCCCAAAGTTTCGTCGGATTCAGAGAGGTTTCATTTTGGTGTCATTTGAGATTTTCATCTCAAATTGAGGTAGGGGATGTTTTCATGTTTATATCCTTTGTGTTTTATGCGTTTTGGGGTTTTATATAACTTGTATGCATGTCTTAGTATAAAATCTAGAATTTCTATATAGTTATATTTGTATGAAATTTAATTTACATGATTGTATCTTGTATGAAATTAATTTAAGACATGATATTAAATTAGGCCATGACTTAATCTTAAGCATATATTAATTTGGAATTATTTGGATGAGTTTTGAAATCTAGAGATCTTCATTAAATGAATTAATTAATTTTTATTTAATGGTTCCATTGATTTAATTAGGTATTTGACTTGATATATATAATGACCATAACATGATCTTTAAATTATATTAATTTAAGAATATTTGGATGAGTTTTGAAATGTAGAGAAATTAATTAAATGATTTTATTAAATTCTACTTAATTGTTCCATTGATTTTATTAATTATTTGAAGTTCTTTTTAGGCTTAAATCATAGACTTGGAACTTGTAGAATATTTACATGATTATATTATGAGCATTGATATTATAGTGTAGCATGTAGGTACACATATTGTATATTTGACCTATCACATGCCATGATAGTTTAATGATTTAAAGTATGTGATATGTATGTTGTCTTGTGTAGAGATGTTATTTAATTTAGTAGGATACCAAATTCTAGAATTTCATGTTGTAGTATTGATTTCCTTACAAGCTTATTATTATGTTGTTACTAATTTCATAATTAAGCTACTTTGGTAATTTAATTTAGATGATACATGGTATCATTAATTTGTGTAACGAATCGCACACTAAAGATTCGATATTTATATGCCTTGCACGTGTAACGAATCGCACATTGAAGATTCGACATTTTGTATGCCATTAATTGTGAACTTAGGGCATGTGTGTATTCCAATTTGTTGTGCATGGTATGTGGCTATTTGCTTGTATATATATAATATATACGTTGTTGCACATTTTGTTGATTTTGGAAATTGGGACGTCGTTGTATGACTACGGCTAGGACTTGGCTCTAGTACGGAGGATACGAGTTCCCCCTACAGTCTAGTGCTCACATATGGAGGTTACCCATGGGTTAGTAACCACGTGTTGGTCAGATCCGATTGATGTCCAAGTATCCACCTTTGTTTGATTTCATATTTTTGTTTCAAGTTGATAACTATATAAAGTTGTAACTTGTTGTTTCTTGTTAACTTCATACTTAAATTCCAAGTTGATATCACTAAGTAGATGTAACTTGTTGTTTCTTGATGACTTCATACTTTACTTCCAAGTTGATATCATTAAATAGATGTAACTTGTTGTTTCTTGTTAATTTCGTCTTTTAAGTTCAAGTTGATACTATCATGGAGTTGTAACTAGTCGTTATGTATCTGGTTCTCCAATTTTGTTAAATGCATGAATATTGTGGTTTGTGCTAGAAATGCTTTAAGGTAGCTTAGGATGTTTTCTTAGTCTCACCTTGGATATAGACGTTAAGTGGCATGAACCACATGGATCGATTTATACTAAACTTGCAAAACCATTAAAACTTTAGGTTATACGCATGTTCATTTCTTGCGAGTGACTTGTTTACTCACCTTAGTTGTTTGGGATCTTTTTTAGGTATGGAAACTCTATTTTAGGATGCATAACATCCTTAGACTTGTTTAGTAGCTTGGAGCATTTTGGTGTATTTGTTACATGTATTTGTTAGCATGTTTTTGCATTATTTTGGTTTAATATGCCGAAACTTGTATCTTTTATTTGAACTATGTAATGTGCACTTAAGTGCACCTTTTGAGACTCATTTGATGTGTATATAGTGAGGCCAAGGGCCATGAACCTTTGAATCACATGTATGCCATTTCTACTTCATGCCTTATTTGGAAATATTATGAAACTTGAGGTTTTAGTATGTCATTTTTAATTCGGGATATGTAAAATGTGTATAAGCACACTCTTTATGACTTTTATATATGTATTACGTATGGCCAAGGGCCAAAACGTCTTTTACCTTCATTTGTATACATTTTGTTTCATGTTTTCCTTTAAAAGCAACATTTGCAAACTTGAGGTTTAATAGGTCAAATTTTGCATTAGGCATATTTTGAGGCCACGGGTGATTGTAGTGCATCTTAAAATGCATATTACCTTTGTGTGTATGTTCACTTTGCATAAAACCTCACAATTGTATAAAATGAGTAATCCTTTGGACTGAACTTTGGCACTTTCTTGCAAAATCTGGTTTCAGAGTATTTTGGGGTTTTCCTTTAAAAAATAAGAGTGTTTTTTTTTTATTTTTTTATTTTATTTTATTTTTTTTTTATTTTTATAGCATGGTCAGCTAAAAAACATTATTTTAAAGGGGGTTTCTTCTTTGTGTTTTTCAAAAAAAATTCGTTTGAGTGTCCGAAATCAGTTACAGATCTGAATTTTCTGGTGCGCACAATTTTTTTCAGCAAAAAGTCTGATCTAAGGGGTATTTTTGGTATTTCACTTGAAAATTAAAAACTTCTCTTGACATAGGCATGTAGAAAACGTGATTTTTGGTTAGGGGTTACTTTACAAATTTTTTCCAAAAAATATCATTTATGCCCTCAAAACCTCATTTGAAACTTAATATCTGGTGAAGGCCCTATTGGTTTGTCAGGGGGCAGCGCGCGCGCGGCGTGCGCCGTGGGCGCCGATGGTGCCCTCCCCTTGGCAGCCTTGATGCTCCATTTTCAAATGGTCATATCTCCTCTATCCGGACTCCGAATCAGGCGACTCTTGAGTCTAACTGTAACGACCCACATTAGGAGTCCAGATCGCTAATCGGGTCCATAACCAAACCCGAAGATACACTAGGGGCAAAATGATCATTTTATAATATGAGAGGGTAATCCATTCTTAAACTAATCAAATGAGTTTTAAGGTAATCATTCTTAATCATTCCATGACACTCGGTGAAGTTCTACGGTCATGGGTTATGAATTTCCAAAAGTACCTTTACCCGGTTCAAGGGAAATTCCGACACTTTCCCACTAAAATGACCATAACTCTCAACATTAATGGAGTTTGAAGATAAGGTTGGACTCATTGGAAAGCTAACTCAAAATCCTTGAAAATGGACTCAAGAGCTATTTGGGTTCAGAACGAAGAAGTTATGACCGTCCGAAATTAAGCGTTCCAAGCTGACAACAGAAGAAGGCAAAATAGTGCACTGGGGGACTTGAACCGGTTCAGTGGGGCTGAACCGGTTCAAGATGGGTAGTGTGCCCATTCTTGAACCAAAGACCCCCCCTTGAACCGGTTCAATGGGGCTGAACCGGTTCAAGATGCCCAGAACCTCAAAAAATGCCCCAAACAGCCTAAAATTATGATCTTGTGCACTTAGGCACTCCTTTGGTCCCTTGGTGACCTTACTCAAAGCCCAAACCTGTCTCAAATCTTCCATTTGATGATGAAACTAACACAACTAGGGAGTATTAAAATCACATAAGGCCATACATAAGTCCGATACACCTTTAAAATTAAGCAAATTTATCATCCATTAAAAATATGGCCTTAAGGCCTTACATGGATATTGAAATCATAGTGAGATCACAAAATACAAATGGATGGTCTTAAGACTATTTCCAACCATGTGGGAGATACAAAATGAATACCAGTACTATTTACAACTAAAAGGGGTAAAATACACATTGATCACGAAAGAGTCCAAATCCGTCAATTCGACTAAACTGGTGGTGGATTGTCGTCCGCCACTTCTTTGCCATGACCTGAAAAATGTTAATAATAAAAAGGTGTGCATAAAGCTCAATAGGAAGTGTCTAAGACACACTTCTTATAACTTCGTGAATCTATGCACTACAAGAATTAGGGGTATTGATGACAGTCCTTTAGGGACAGTAGAAAAACTGTCCCTAAAAACACCCTTTTTAGTGACACTACATTCCTTCCCGTCCCTAAAAGACCAAAAAAAAAATAAGCGCGCCCTCTAATCTGGTGGCGGCAAAACTTAGGACCATTTTTAATGAAATTATAAGCATTTTTAAGAAAAAAAAATTATCAAAATAGCCTTTGGGGATGGTAATGTTACCGTCCCAAAAGGATATTTAGTGAAATTATAATTTTTTTTTAATAAAAAATTATCGGTAAAGTTACCGTCCTTAATTAACTACTAAGTAATTTTACGAAACTACCCTATCAAAATGATGTAGTTTTGGTTAATTAAAGTATAAATCTGTATGTATATTTCTTATTCAATGTGTGTCACTGTTTCTTGCCGGCCCTAGCTCGATCTTCTCCTTCCGTCCTCTCTCTCAAACTGGTTTGTTCTTCCCCAACCGATCTCTTTCTTTTCAATTAAGTATAGATTTGTATATGTAATCCACGAGGGATCACTCTGCTAAATTCTTATTCGATGCGCTCTGTGTCTGAAGACTGTTTCTTGCCCTAGGTCGATCTTCTCCTTTCGTCCTCTCTCTCAAACTGGTTTGGTCTTCCTTAATCGATCTATTTCTTTTCAATTGAAGTCGTAGCCTTAGATTTTCTCTTTCTCAAGTTGGGTATAAACATGGAGGTCTTAAAGAGCTCCCCAACAGCAGCAGCCGGAAACGATCTTTCCTAACTTCCTTTGCTCTCCTATCGACGAGTCCTCTAACACTCTCAGCCGTCTTCAACATCAATCCCACTGCCGGTAATTTTCACTCCTCAATTCCCTTATTTCCCAATTAATGAACCTTAACTACTTTTACATTCACTATATACACACATATACACATATAATTAAACATGAATGCTTCAGATGCACAAAACTTGAGTGTTTGCTTTTTGTGGGTTTTGTTGATTGATCTTAGTAGTATATAATTTGCAGTTTATTGGCTTCTTCTTGGTCTAATTGGGTGAATGTCTAATTCAATTCAATTGAGAGGCAGCAAAGTCAGTCCATCAACAGGTCCATCATCTTCTCACAAACCCTACTTTTTCGTTTTTGAATATTCTTCTTATGGCTTCTTTATCTTCTTATCTCAGCCACTTTCCCACCCTAGACACTCCCTGCAACAGTTCCGTCATCCTCTCAAAATGTTTAGTTGAACACGTAAAGTGCAGTCCTTTATATTTTTGGAATATCCCATTCATTTGTCTTAGTTTTTTGGATTGATAGTTTGGAATGTTTTCTATGAATTGTTTGTTTGTTTCGTGCCGCAGATCTTCTCTACAAGGACAACCAGAGTGACCAGAAGTTCAATGTCTCTACTTATTCTTCTACTGGTGTTGTAAGTGTTTTTTATTTTTTATATTAATTTTTTTTTTTTTTTTGGTGCTTCTCAGATCTATATTTTTGCTTTTTTGCTGTGCTTTTTTATAGGATTAAAACAGAAAATTCATAAATACTCTCTGCTTTGGATATTGGATTCGCAAGAACCTCTGTATCTAATTGATGGATAATGTCTATGACTTTTTTTTTTTAATGATTCGTATTGATTCAGGAACTCTCATGCATGAATTTATGCTAAATTGTTTATATACTGTGCTGATGTTAATTCTATGATTTCTTCATACACTCCAACTGTAACAAGATCAGGGGATAAATGACAAGGACTGCACTTAATTTGAAAGATTTGTCTAGTTTTCGTTGTATCTGATATTAATGCCAAGGGTGTGTGGGTAACTTGGTTTAGATAGGAAAAAGGCTACAACAATTAATCCATGTATAATTCACGCAACAGGCCATTAAAAATTCGTATTAACATTCTATATTCATTGAATTATTGCAAACTAACATTTGAGGGTTGGAATGACCTCGGTCCCTAGATATTTAATACTCTCTCGTCGTTCAAGTCAAAGTAAAAAGTATTGTTAAAATTCTATTGGACACCTCAACTAATTTTATTTGAAAAAGAATATAAAATATATCCAAAAATAATATGTCTCTACAACATGACATGTGCAACCGATTAATTTCAACCAGTTGAACTTTAAAACCTTTCAAAAATCTCAAAACAAGGTTGGAAAATTTCCAATGGATTAGATTCTGTATGACAAAGTCTAGAGAGTTCTTAAACCATGTGGAGAACTTCTAACTTGATCTCTTGACCACAAATCACAAAGCAAATGAAGGTAAAAAATACATTCACCACCCTCAACCATGTATGTAGGAATATGCATTAATGTAGGAAAATAATAGAATCTAGCTTAACTTTCTAACTCATCTAACACTTCTACCTTGAAAAAAAAAATGTTAGCTAATTCATGACAGGTTCGGGTTGGATTTTGGGTTGCTAAACATGGATGAATCCAAGCCTAGACCAAATTCCAAATAACACTGCCAAAACCCCTTTTTTTTTGGATTGGGCTTTGGGTTTGCCCCGCCGAGTTATAGTCTTTATCATAGGATCGGGTCCTCTTAGAAGTTGTACCCAAAAAAAAATAAATAAATAATGGAAAAAAAAATGGAGAACTCAATAACTGTTACAATGTAATGCACCTTATTTAAACTTTTTTCAAACATTTTATATTAGTCACTACTCCCCTACTATAGCTGTGATCGTCTCCTCATCCTAGCTAACTAGTTTGTTCTTACATAGACACAACATATCTTATTTTTTTAATATATTGAATGTTTGAAATTATTCTACTGGGATTGATTCTCAAGAATTAGATATACTTCTTATAATTATTCCCTGCATTCATCGGTGGTGGGTTCTTCTTCGACCACATCGACCATTCGACCTTCTTCGGCTTAAGGTTTCTGATTATCATCTCCAACAATTGTGAGTTCTTTCTACTTTTCCACGAAGGCCCCTCTTTCTCTCTCTACACACATACATGTATATGCTTATATCGCTTTTTACTTTTCCAGAGACCGATGTGGCAGTAGAAATGCCAAAGAAGAGGACTTGAGCTTTAGGGGTGTTGATCTTGATGCTCTGCGCAACATGTCTACCGATGAGTTTTTCAAACTTAACCTAATAATATAATTACATCTAGAATTCTAATTCACATATATGATAGGATTCTGAGCTCATACACACCCACCCACATCTATGACAGGAATACATATTGTGTTCTGAGTATGAATTAGCTTTCACTCATCTAAATTGACATAATGATAGGTTCAAGAGATGTCTAAAGAGAAAGCCAATGACATTGATTAAGATGTTGCACAAGGCGGTAAGTATTTTGATTGATAACTTTCATGGTTTGATGTTTTGGATTTGATTTATGCTTAGTTTATGCTGGTTTAGGATGAACGTTGTGTTTGTAAATTTTGCAATTAGCACAAGATGTGTTTGTGTGTGTGATGTTCCGCACTTGATTTTACATGAATGGGTTATTGATGGTTGTTATATGTAGGTGTGTTTTGTTTGGAAGTTGACTGTTAAATAATTCATTTCTAGGAGCATAAGAATATTGATAAGAATTATCAGCATAATAGTTTAACCCTTATGAAGCCTCTTTTTTTTCTTCCCATGGTAGAAATAATGTGATAGTTTCTACCTCACATTAAGCCCATGGCATAAAGTGGGTATGTATATATATATATTAAATGGGTAACCTGTCGTCCAACAACATATATCACTCATATCCTACTCCACATACACAACCAAATTGCAACCAAAGGCATATATATATATACAACAATCACCAAAAATTAATCCCAAACATTCATTAAATAATTTGAAGTACAAAGTTTCCATCATTGTTAAAAAAAGAACAACAATCACCAAAAATTAATCCAAAACATTCATTGAATAATTTAGAGTACAAAGTCTCCATCATTGTTAAAAAAAAGAAAACCAAGTGCTAACAAAAGATTGCAAAAAGAAGTAGCACCGCCAAGCTTGCCCAACCATCTTCATTCACTGTGCCAACAAAGGATGATCACTAAGGAAGTTAGGCATGTGTTCACTAGCATTACCACCATCACTGCTAACCCTGAAATGGATTAAAATTAAGATTGTGATCATTGAATCAAAAGAGCTCCCTTAATTAACATGGTAAAAAACCAATATTGCAGTTGCTAACTAAATGCCAGTTGAACAAACCTTCTACCCAAGGTAAATAACCAATGTATTTATCTTAGAAGCCAGGGGAAAAAAATTACCCTTATGCTAGACAATACATAAGATCTAACAATGAACTATTTGTTGTTTTTATCATGAGCATAAACTCATTATTCTTTTATGGAATGGGTAAAAAAATTATGAACAAACTTTCTACCTAAGGTAAATAACAATGAACTATTTGTTGTTTTTATCATGCATATCTTACATGTCCTGTTATTCTTTTATAGAATGGGCAAAAAAATTATGCATTATAAGATTTGCTTAGATTCTCAAAAATTGAGAGGAAAGAAGAATAGATGTTTGTGTGTGTGTGTGATCCACGTAATACTGGAAAGAATAAGCCCAAATCTTAATAGAAAAATAAAGCCCATTATAATATATTAATACACATGTTAATATACAGACATCAAGAGATATATTACTAATAAAAAAAACTTTCACAACTAACTTTTAAATTTTAAAGTAGATAGAACTAGTTTGGCCCCCCAAACAAAAGTTGATGGGTCCACCCCTGATTCATAATAAAAAAAACCAAACCAATAAGATAACAAAACTGCAAATGTTAAAGACATCAATCGAATGAACACAAATACTATGCAGTATCCAGCAATGTCAAAAGCATAACCAGATCATTATGAACTTAACTATAATCGAAAGACCTAGGAGCCAACCATATCATAAATAGAATATGGGAGAACTAACAGTATTGTAGAACTAACGCTATTTAAGTTTGGAAATTATATTTATATCTATCTATATATCACAGTATGCACCAAGACTAGGTTTTGTCATACTCAATTAACTAAAAAGAAATTCACTTTAGCCTCTAAATCATATATCAGGACAAAGATCACATGCAAACCATCCTCTATTAAAATTATACCAAAAAACAAAAGCTAAACTATAATCTAATCATCATGACAGAGCGGTGTGGAGGAGACTGTATACATGCATGATTATTCTTGACATCTAGTCAAACTTGCGAGTGTAAAGAAGAAAGAAAATAAAGAGTGCATAAAATAATACTTACAGTTCTCACTTTTCGTACGGGGGGTACATAACAATGTCAACTTAGGATTTTAAATTCATTAGCACATGGACTTCCACAATACAACTCACCACCTGTTTAATTTTAATTTGGTTAGCAAACAGGATAAAAAGCACTCAGACATTATAATATGTTGTTTAAAGACAAAGGATAAGCAGACAATTTCTATGAAAAAAGAAGAGAAATGTTGGTATATATATATATATATATATATATATATATAGAGAGAGAGAGAGAGAGAGAGAGAGAGTTAAAAAAAATGTCTATAGCACAAGATTGTTGACCAGGTATTAGAGATGAAGCTGCACGTTCAGCTTTTGATTGCATGTGAACTAATAATGAAGGACAAAAAAAGCTCATGGACCATCTGTTCAGTTTATTTGTTTAAATGGACCTGTAGTTCATTAGCAAGACACTTTAGTGCAAAAATATAACTCATAGTCCAAAGCCAAAATCAGGCTTTGAATATATGATAAAAGGAGAATACTCGAACACAATTTTCATTTAAAAAATAAAATACATATTCCCAAAATTTTATTTGGGAACAAATTACAATTTCTCCTATACTATTATGCAGAGTATAATCCCTTAATTCCAAATAAGAGTTCCCTGGGCATATATTTCGATGCTATGCAGGTCTAATTAGAGGTATACATGTTGGGGTTTATATGCCCTGGCATAGCAAATTCCTATTTGGATTATAGTGACATATGTTCCTGACATATCTGAAATATTTATGATTTATATAATTGGTGAATTCAATGTATAATGTTTCGATTCACTATGAAATTGATAGTGTCCCTATGATTACGAAAAATATTTATATATATGTATGTGATGGCAATCAATGCATAATATATAAATAGTAATTATAAATTGTTCATAGTCGGTAATTATGGATGGACTCATAATTAATTAAGACTTGAACTGGATCCGCATTAGGTTGAGATATATTGCGAGAGCCGTTGTATGCAATTGCTCCCTATCACTGTCATAGCATTTGACTCTTAAGCATGAGAAAATTATAGACTCTTTTATTAATTAATAATTACTTTGATTTGTTCGGCGGATTTTTCGGGATCCTTAGACCGACACTTTGGGTAGTTATGTAATTAATAGTTAGAGAGTTATATTTTCAATATTTGCATCATTGTTACTTGTATTTATTTTGCATTGATTATGGTTGATCACAAAGTAAATTCGAAGGCCTTCGTGTGTTTTTAGACAAAATGATTTATTATATATTTATTTATTTAAATTATTATTTTTGTCAAACAAATGTTTTATTGTGATCGAGCCAGAAATAATCAAAGGTACCAAAATAAATATATTAATTAAGTAGTCGGATTGATGGCTTTATTTATCCGATAACTAATTATGCATAGAGGAGTCAAAGTGCAATATTGACTTCGAGGTTATTTATTATTTAATTGGAGTTCAATTAATTTCTTTTAGTGGAGTAGAAATTAATTTATGAATTAATTGAATTGGGTCCATGGATCGGGCCAATTATTAATTCATTGTAGCCAATAAAATAATATGCCCAATGGATTCTCACTCATAGCCCAACTTGATATTGGAATCATATTAGATTTGAGACATATGAATTAGAGATTGAGAATGATTTGTTGTTTCCTTTTCTTTATTTTTATGTTGCTTATAAATATACATGGTCTATGTATATTTTGGGGGTAATTTTTGAAAGAAGAAAAAAAGGAAGCTATTTTCTCTCTCTAGAAAATTAGGGTTTATGTTCTCATCTAATGGAGGCTCCCACAAGCCTAGTTTTCCAAGGTCAGTCATGGAGGCTTATGAGTGATTCCTAAAGGCAAGACCATTACCAAGAAGATGGAGATCCATGGAAAATGTGTCTAGCAAAAGGGATCTACAATAAGTGAGAACATTCACTTTAGATGAGAGATTTAAGGTTTACTCAAACCTTGATGTAAGTATTCAATCTTTTAATTGAATGATACATCATATTTTTATTTTTGCATAAAACTTGTCTCTATGTGATGAATCAAGATCTATGAATTAAAATCCCTCGAAAAGTTTTTAAAACTAACACGTTTCCCTACAGTGGTATCAGAGCATAGTTTAATTCATTACTCGAGATCATGTTTTTATCAAAATTCATCATTCATAGATCCAATTTTGATATGCATATATATTTATTTATTAATGTATGTTGATGTATGAATTAATATATTGATATATATTGATATATAATGATGTATGTATAATTGTGAATGGACGATGATGTGTGTTTGGGCCATGGATGAAGCTTATAGGATAATTGAATGTAATTTTATCTTTGGATGAATGTAATTAAGGCTTTGATTTAGCCGTTTGAAAGTTCAATGATGTAATTTAATTTTTTTTTCATTCTATTTCAAATTATAAATATTTTTAAAGCCATGTAATATTCATCAAAGGATGCTATGAAGCTTTAAGAAGGTCCAAGAAGGTTAAATTAGGCTTCAGGAATTTTCTGGAGTTTTTCTGGAATTTTTCTGGAATTTTTTAGGCTTAATTTATATTTTCTGGAATTTTAAAAATATTTTCTGGAATTTTAAAAATATTTTCTGGAATTTTCGGTGATTTTCCGGCGACCGGAGCAATGCCGGCGGCGAGGGACAGCGCCGGAAGATGGACGTATAATCCAGTGTAGCAGCACCTATGGTGCACTGAAGAGGATAGCCATTGGAAAAGCGCGTGAAGTACACGCGCTGACAAGGTCAGCATTCTGGCGCGTGAGATACACGCGCCAGACAAAGTCAACCATCCGGCGCATGAGGAACACGCGCCGGACAAAGGAACCTTCCCCACGCGCGTGCCGGCACGTGGCAGCGCGTGGCATGCGCTGAATCATCTTTCCAGCGCGTGTAAGTGCGTGGGAGGGCGTGGCACGCGTTGGGACTCTCCAGAGGCGCGTGGGAGCGCATGAATGACCTTCCAGGTGCGTTTCAAGCCTCGTTTTGCTTCTCCTAGCACGTATCAACCTCCTGCGGGTGTTTTCATGCTGATGGAAGACCATCGTGCAGTTATTAGAGTAATTAAATGTTAAAAGCTAAATCCATTGGCCATTTAAATTACTTCTGTCTGTAGTTTGATTATTTATATGATGCATGGAATAATTTAATACTGATTATGATTGTTCATGCATTGGATCCATGATATTTAATTAAATGACTTGATTTATATTAATTAAATTATAAAAATTAATTGGATTTGATTACTAATTAATTTGAGGGCACTTATTGGGAAACGAAAAATTTATTTTTGTAAATTATTTTTAAAGTATGTTTCAAATTAAATATTAGTGAATCATTTAAAGTCCAAATATTTTCTAAATTTAATTGGATTAAAATCAAGACGTTTAGCATGCATCATATCATGTATTTGAATAAAATGAAAACCCTAATTATGAATGATTAAAAAAAATTGAGTGGAAGTGGGGATTTTTATACATTGCCCCATGGCCTTCGTTATTAACACCATTGTAATTAGATCTTCAAAAATAAGGCCCACGCATGATTTGAAGAGTCTTAATATTACAAGAATGGTTGTCTAATGAAAATAAAAATATTAAATGTTCATTGTAATTAGATCTTTAAAAATAAGGCCCTACGCATGATTTAAAGAGTCTAGATTATAATGACAACATATTTAATGTTTTATTTTTCGTTAGAGTTTTAATAACGTTATACACTCAATCTAAAATCAATAGTGTTAGCTTCCCAACGGAGTGGTCTACACTAGGTGATTTTAGAAAGGCTAAATAAAATCGGGAATCATTTCATATGATAGACAAGGCATTGTATTAAGAGATATGGAAATGATGGGATTTGCCCGCCAATAGCAATAATGAACTTCGCCAACCGAATAAGTTATTGGCGTATTGGTTATCCGATTTTTCATGCAGTGGTTAAGGGATCCACATATTATTATTTTAATGGAAGTGCTTACCTAATAGCAAATGAATCTCTACAATAGTAATAATGAACTCTTCCAACAGGATAAGTTATTGACATATTGATTGGTTGATTTATTATGCTACAGAGTTAAGGGACCCGCATTAATTAAAAGGAATTGTTCACCAATAATGATAATGATCTCTTGTTCGATTGAGATTTATTATATTATGTGGTTAACAAACTCATTTTAATTTTAAATATGCATGACAATATTAATAATTCACCTTGCATATTATATGAATGCATTTATATTCAGATTAATTATGTCTAATTCAGTTTATCTACTTGCTTACATATTCAATGTAACTGGACCTTATTAATATTGACTGGGAAAGGAACTTAGATATTTTATTCACAACGTAAGGGTACAAATGTATTTATTACTCCTAAACCTAATCCTTTTACTTTAAGATACCCAAGAGAACATTAATGCTTTGAATAAGTGAAATAGGGCAAATGAGATGACTTGGTATAATATTCTAGAGTTTACCTCGAATACGCTCCAAAGCTAACGTTTACATTATTTTATTTTCTTGAAGCATCATGTTAAATGTCAATAAGATGTTTTGGTGAGATTAGATAGAGAGTATGCCAAAGTACTATGTCAGACTTGAATAGCATCAAGATAGCCTAAGGAACTCCAGTATGAAATGGAATTTTGGAAAAGGATTGTTTATTATTTAAAAATTAGCTGGAGATTAATAGGGCTGACTTGGGTGGTAAGTTTCAAGTTGACATGATTATTGTCTTGTTACCAAACTCGTTCGACTCTGTTAGAGTGAACTAAATAAGGAATCAGTTTGAGTTCACACTCGCTGATATTCTTATAGAATTGGTAACAGATGAAGGGATAATCAAGAGTATGGGCGTTCCTATCAATCTAACCTAGTCTATACCATCTTCTTCTAGGCTCAAGTGGACGGGCAAAGCAAAGAAGAAGGATGATAATAGGACTAGGCTAGCACAAAACATGGGTATCCAACAGGTTAAAGGGAATAAGGTAGTGTATGTTGAGGGCAAATTAAATTGTTTCTTTTGCTGCTAACGAATACACTAAAGGACGAACTGTCTAAGCAATGACGTGGCATAAGAAAATATATATTTAATCATTGAGCCATGTTATGTGGTTGTATCTATTAATTCCTGATGGATAGATTCTGGAGCCATTAAACATTTTTGCAATTCGTTGCAAGGATTTTAGGAATCCAGAAGCCTCGATGATATGGAATATATTTGTACCTGACCTGATGTCAAGGTTGTAGCTAAGTCAGTGGGAGTTTTACATCTGAAATTAGAGAGTATGA
Source organism: Cornus florida (assembly GCF_030987335.1). Lineage (NCBI taxonomy): Eukaryota > Viridiplantae > Streptophyta > Magnoliopsida > Cornales > Cornaceae > Cornus > Cornus florida. Next base: position 40,910,405 of record NW_026775577.1, on the reverse strand, counting down.
GGATATTAGTATTAGAGAACTATCATTATGCACAGAAGTTAGACGCTATCTTATTCTTGTTTCACTTGTGGTTTATAAAAACTGTGTTGTTATTTTGTAAAATTGGTTTTATAAAATTGAATAGATATGTGATTACTTCTGGTGCATTGAAAGATGGTTAATATACTATAATCACAAACTCTTAAGATTTGCAGGATGTAGAAACTAATGTTGCATCTCTAGATTGAATGTTAAGAGAAAATTTGTTATTCCTGACTCATTGTATTTTTTGATGTCAATTTTTGGGTTATAATCAATCAAAATGAGATTCAAAGATTGGTCAAAGAAGGTTTATTACCTAGTGAGGCAGAGGAGCCTAAACCAAACTTGTGAATCCTGTTTTGAAGGATAGATAACTCTAAGGGCTTAATCAGCCAAATGAAATAGACATAAAGAACAATTGGAGTCGGTACACACAGACACGTGTGGTCTTATGAACATCCAAGCAAGATTACTCACGTTTTGGATAAATTTACCTATTGCGACACAAGTCTTATACTTTTGGTATATTCCGAGAGGGTCAAGACTGATGTGGAGCATAGATTAGGTAAACTTATCAAGACATTTCGATCTGATCGAGGATATGAGTATTTCTTGGGATAGTGCAAACACTATATGGCCAATGAGGGTGTTGTGTACCAGTTTTCCGCAATTAACGCTAAATGCATTTAGGTGTCAAATAGGAATAACAGAATTCCACTTAACATGGTTAGATCTATGATCAGTTATGCCACATTATCTCTTTCATTTAAGAGTTTAGCGTTAATGACATCGATGCGCATTATGAACTGCATTCCATCTTAGTCTGTCTCAAGGATACCGTTGAGTTGTGTTTTTGACTAAATCTTAGTTTGAATCACATGCGCATATAGGGTAGTCTTGCACATGTGCGCTTGATATGGACAAGTAAGTTGGAAACAGATCATACGCATGATAGATTTGATAGCTACTCTAAAAGTCACTAGGACGGATTATTTTATGATCTCAATGATAAAAGTTGATTGTTTACACTCACTGTTTATCTATAGGAGAATCATATTATGAATCACATACCTAGTAGCATAGTGTTAGAGAATATGATATGAGTACCAGATGTACCACATATGAACACACTTATTATAGAGATTGAGAATAATAAATGAATTCCCTATTGATGAGTCAGCATCATCTAGTACACAGATTCCTGCATCGGTACATTAATGTAGTGGGAGGATTATCATCCAATCCGATAGAATCATATTTTTAGGTGAGACCATTATGGACATCCCTGTTAAACATGAGTTGGACCCAGTAAGCTACACGGAAGTGTGAACCGATATGGATACAAATCGTTTTGGCAAGTTACTATGAAATCAGAGTTGGAATCTATATATTTTAATAAATTCTGGGATCTTGTAGAACTTTCTAGTAGGATGATTCCTATGGAAGGCAAGTTAATCTGTAAAAAGATATAGAAGATTTCTTAGTGAATAAATCATGAGTGTTCAAGGGAATGTCATTATATTTCTGATTCTATATATATTGATGACATCCTACTCATTTAGAATGATGTGGAAGTTTTGTCATCGATAAAGAGGTAGTTGTTCAATTACTTTTAAATGAAGGATTTTCAAGATGTAAGCTATATTCCTAGGATTAAGCTTTTGCAAGATCAGGTTAACAGGAAAATAGGCTTATCTTAATAATCCTACATTGATAAAGTTTTGACCAGGTTTGGTATGCATAACTCAAAGAATGAGTTCTTGCTTTATTGATATGGATTGCTCTCTCTAGTAAGTAGTTTTCCAAGATTACAGAGGAGATTGAGCAAATGAGACTGGAACTATATGCTTTGGCATATGGAAGTCTCATATATGCCATGGTCTATACCAAATAGGACATCCGCTATATAGTAGGGATAGTTAAAAGATATCAATCCAATTCAGGACTTGATAACTGGTCTGTTGTGAAAAATATCATTAAGTACCTAAGGAGGACCAAGGATATCATACTCATTTATGGATATGATGATATGGTCCTAATCAGGTATGCTAGTTCTGATTTTTAATCAGAAGTAGATACTATTAGGTTCATAACTTAGTGTATGTTCACTTAATGGAAGGGAAATCAGTTGGTAGATTGTTAAGCAGATTTCAACTGCTGACTCAAACCTGCAGGTGGAATATATTGCAGCCTTAAAGGCGGCAAATGAAGCCTATTGGTTTGATCTCACTGATTTGGAGGTTGTGGAGTATACTAGCCTGCCTATTGAGCTATGTTGTGACAATAGTGCAAAAGTAGTCCAAACCAATGACCCAAGGTTCTATAGAGGAACAAGATACACTAAGAGGAAGTATCATGTTCTACATGATATTGTCTGACAAGAAAATGTACTTGTAGCTAGAACATTGCATTGGAACACAACTTTGTTGATCCATTATCAAAGGTGTCATTGATCAATAATTTTGATCATTATCTGGATAACATTGAGTTAGGTGCAATTTGAATTGGCTATGAGGGCAAGTGGGAGCTGTTGGGGTTTATATGCCCTGGTATAGCAAATTCCTATTTGGATTATAGTGACATATGTTCCTGACATATCTGAAATATTTATGATTTATATAATTGGTGAATTCAATGTATTATGTTTCGATTCACTATGAAATTGATAGTATCCCTATGATTACGAGAAATATTTATATATATGTATGTGATGGCAATCAATGCATAATATATAAATAGTAATTATAAATTGTTCATAGTCGGTAATTATGGATGGACTCATAATTAATTAAGACTTGAACTGGATCCGCATTAGGTTGAGATATATTGCGAGAGCCGTTGTATGCAATTGTTCCCTATCACTGTCATAGCATTTGACCCTTAAGCATGAGAAAATTATAGACTCTTTTATTAATTAATAATTACTTTGATTTGTTCGGCGGATTTTTCGGGATCCTTAGACTGACACTTTGGGTAGTTATGTAATTAATAGTTAGAGGGTTATATTTTCAATATTTGCATCATTGTTACTTGTATTTATTTTGTATTGATTATGGTTGATCACAAAGTAAATTCGAAGGCCTTCGTGTATTTTTAGACAAAATGATTTATTATATATTTATTTATTTAAATTATTATTTTTGTCAAACAAATATTTTATTGTGATCGAGTCAGAAATAATCAAAGGTACCAAAATAAATATATTAATTAAGTAGCCGGATTGATGGCTTTATTTATCCGATAACTAATTATGCATAGAGGAGTCAAAGTGCAATATTGACTTAGAGATTATTTATTATTTAATTGGAGTTCAATTAATTTCTTTTAGTGGAGTAGAAATTAATTTATGAATTAATTGAATTGGGTTCATGGACCGGGCCAATTATTAATTCATTGTAACCAATAAAATAATAAGCCTAATAGATTCTCACTCATAGCCCAACTTGATATTGGAATCATATTAGATTTGAGACATATGAATTAGAGATTGAGAAGGATTTGTTGTTTCCTTTTCTTTATTTTTATGTTGCCTATAAATATACATGGTCTATGTATATTTTGGGGGTGATTTTTGAAAGAAGAAAAAAAGGAAGCTATTTTCTCTCTCTAGAAAAATTAGGGTTTATGTTCTCATCTAATGGAGGCTCCCACAAGCCTAGTTTTCCAAGGTCAGTCATGGAGGCTTATGAGTGATTCCTAAAGGCAAGACCATTACCAAGAAGATGGAGATCCATAGAAAAAGATGTCTAACAAAAGGGATCTACAATAAGTGAGAACATTCACTTTAGAGGAGAGATTTAAGGTTTACTAAAACCTTGATGTAAGTATTCAATCTTTTAATTGAATGATACATTATATTTTTATTTTTGCATAAAACTTGTCTGTATGTGATGAATCAAGATCTATGAATTAAAATCCCTCGAAAAGTTTTTAAAACTAGCATGTTTCCCAACAATACAATGGACCATCATTTCCATCTTACCACCTTGGCAACAAATAAAATTCCATACATTAAAAAGGCTCAAAAATTATTCTGCATTATTACATATTATTTGGACCAACTAGTTAAACCAATGAATTATGTATGTTTTCTAAAAACTATATATATATATATATATATATATACAAAAAAATCATTAGTTAAAACATAAAAGGAACCTCAATTGGGGAAGGAAATAATAAATAAACAAAAAGGAAAAGAAAACAGTTACTATTCTGATTTTATAACAAAAGGAATTATGGTAACACAAAAAGACCCCTTAATCAAATGTAACAAGATCAGCTAGAAACAAGCTTTACCATGATCATTGCAATATTTGGAAAGAGACTGAAAGGTTTCACAAATCAAACAAATCTATTGAATATATTATATAAATTCATAATCCTAAGTTTCAATTGGATTAATTAGGGGTTGTGGTTTAAGAGAGCACGTACCCCAAGCAACAGTGCACTCCTCGCTACTCGCACTTGCTTGATTAGCTTGGCACTCAATGCCTAATCAAAATCAACACACATCTAAATCACACAGCATACGCAATAACAATGAAGAAAAACCTACACAAAATAACACAACCAAAAGCTCTTACAGAGATCCATGATATGGTTCCTACAAATTGCACAGTTATCCACAGCAATATCTGCAGCAACCGATACACAAATCAACTCAAATTCACAATGTATCACAAAATACACTATAAATTTCAAACTATTCACACACAAAAACGAATGCATGGTCACATATTCCTACAATCACAATATTATATATATATATATATATATATATATATATACGGACCCTAAGACCAGAGAGTGACGGCACTCCATTTTTTCATCTCGAATCGCTTGGATTTCTTGGCAGCAAAGGGATCAGAGGGAGGTTCGGCGACCGTAGATCCATCGTCAGCGGGCACCTCGCGATATCGGTGTCCATTAATGGGGCCTAAAAGCGGGTAATGTCAGATTCTAGGTTTTCTCTTCCTGAGTATGTATGTATCTATGTCAAGAGAGAAACGGAGAAAGATAGACAGAGAAAGATAGAGGGAGAAAGAGGAAATAGAGAGGGTTCTGATTCTTGTAGATTTTGTAGTTTGCAGTTGCAGAGACAGAGAGAGGGCAAGTTCAGAGTTGAGAACGAGAATAGAGATAGAGGCGATTTCAGAGGCTGATCTGATTCTTGTAGATTTTGTAGTTTGCAGTTGCAAAGACAGAGAGAGGGCAAGTTCAGAGTCAAGAACGAGAATAGAGATGGAGGCGATTTGGGAGGTTGATTTGATTCTTGTAGTTTGCAGTCGCAGAGAGAGGGCAAGTTCAGAGTTGAGAACGAAATAGAGATGGACGCAATTTGGGAGGCTCAAAGGATTTGCGTGTGGTAGAGATGGAGGCGATTTGGGAGGCTGAAATGATTTGCGTGTGTGGTCTGTACTTGTGCGGTCTGAAATAATCCAGCTTAAAATTTTAAGAAAGTAGCGGGAATAAGACCCGCATTCAGAATATCACAAAATTCACTTTTTATAACGGTTATAAGAATAATCGTGGTAAAATAATTCATTTTCTACCACGATTATAAATATAATCGTGGTAAAAAATATAATTACTACCACAGTTTTTTCTTAATAGTGATAAAAACATCTTCTACCATAGTTTTAAAATAACCATGGTAAAATATAAATTTTCTACCACGGTTATTTTAAAACCGTGGTAGAAAATGTCTTTTACCACTGTTATTTTAAAACCGTGATAAAAAGGACGTTCTAAAAAACTGTTTTTCTTGTAGTGCATGCACGAAGAGACTGTTTGAGGCCACAGATAGACTTTTTGAGATGACACACACAGTCCCCCTTATACTTAAACCCAGGTGGTTGAGTCATATAGACTGTCTCAGTAAGGTCACTGTGTAGAAAGGCATTTTTAACATCAAGTTGATAAAGTGGCCAATCTAGATTAGCTGCAAGAGAGATAATCACACGAACTGAATTCAGTTTGGCCACATGAGAGAACGTCTCAGTATAATCAATTAAAACCCCAACGACAAGCAATAACTTAAGTATCAGCAGGCTTAAGAACATACAAGGTCTTAAGTATGATTCAATTTTAAAGCATTTATTTTTTCTTCCATAGCTTTCCTCCACCCTGGATTAGAAAGTGCCTCCCTGTAGAACGTAGGAAGAGCAATAGAGGATAATGACAAAGAAAAAAATGTGAAAGGAGGAGGATAATTTATTATACGATATAAAATTGGAGATAAGGTGATTGGTGCAAGACCGTTTACTTTTCCGAATTGCAATAGATTGATCATGATCAGAGTCTTGATAGATGGAAGAGTCTCTAGGCGTTGAAGCGACTAATGGAAGTGGAAAGGCTGGGTTTTATACTTTTTTATCGTTGGAACATCATTAATTACTCTTTTTCGGCGACGGGCAAAGACACGAAGAGCTGGTGGGATGTCAGAATCAAAAACTGGAGTTGGAAGAACAGAATATATCTTGAAGAATAGAGTCCTCCAAATGAATGCCTTCCTGGGAATAATAAGGAACATCCTCAAAAAAAGTTACATCTGCACACACAAATTGTTTACGAAGAGTTGGATTGTAACATTTATATCCCTTTAGAGTGCGAGAATAACCTAAGAAAATACATTTGTGAGCACGAGGATCAAGTTTGTCTCGTCCTAGGTTTAGATTATGAACAAAACAGACACACCTAAACACCTTTGGAGGAATGGAAAAAGGATTTTTGTTAGGAAACATCATTTGGAAAGGTGATTTTCCTTGAAGGACCCTAGAAGGCATGCAGTTTAAAAGATAAGTAGCAACCAGAACTACATCTATCCAAAAATGTTTTGGAACATGCATTTGAATTATTAATGCATGAGCGATAGCTAGGAGTGGGCCATTCTTCCGTTCAACAATTCTATTTTGTTGAGGGGTATCAACACAAGATGTTTGACGGATAATGCCCCTCGACTCAAGAAACTTTTGAAAAACTTTAAGTTTATATTCAAGGGCATTGTCAATTCTAAGAACAAGTAATTTTGCATCAAATTGATTTTGAATTTCAGCGTAAAAGTATTGAAAAACAGAGAATACTTTAGATCTATCTTTCAGAATATAAATCCAAGTTGAACGTTAATAATCATTACTAAAAGACACAAAATAACGAGCACCAAATAAACCAGTAGTACGAGCTTGTCCCCAAACATCCGAATGTACTAACTCAAAAGGTTTTAAACTTTTATTATCAAAACGAGACTTAAAAGTAGCCCAACGATGTTTACTAAGTTTGCAAGTAGAACAATTAAACTTAGCAAAATCAACAAAAGAAGGGACCAAGGCTTGAAGACTATTTGAAGATGGATGTCCAAGGCGGCAATGCCACTAGTAAGCGGAAGAGGAGGTGGAATGTAGAGTTGTCGGAGCAGTAGTCTGGAAATAGTAAAGACCATCCATCTCAAACCCCCTACCACTTCTTCGTCTTAAGATCCTGAAAAACACAACGGGAAGGGGAAAAAGTAACTGAGCAATTTAAATTTGATATGATTTTGCGAACTGACAATAAATTGAATGAAAATTGAGGAATATATAAAGCTAATAAAAAAGTGAGACCCGAAGTGTGGAAGATACCAATTCCATGAATATGTGATTTGTTTTAAAATTTTCTACTTAAGATTTTTATTTAAACATTTGATTTAAAAAATTAAAGGTAAATTTATGTAAATTTAATGGAGAATATCATCAAATTAATATGATTTTTTTTTTCATAATTTATTTCAATAAAAAAAAAAAGAAAAAAAAAAAAGATGAAGTGTAATTCAATAAGAAAGTGCATTACGGCCATTTAATAAAAAATAGTTAAGGCATTGGGGGCATTTTGTAACTAAATATGATAGTTTAGGTGGGTTTCATACACAAAATATAGTTTAAGGAGGTTATTTGCAAATTTGAAAATAGTTTAGGGAGATTTTTTTTGCACTTTACCTTATATTGTATAGCAAATAAGGGCACAGACCAAATTTCGAGAAAAAAAAAAAAAAAAAAAAAAAAAAGAAAGAAAAAAGAAAATTGATTCTCATTTATTCATTAATTAATTAGTAAAAGACTCCTCTTACATGCATTTATAGCTAGAAATTAAACAACTTATTCACACCCACATTGGCTCACTTAAATTTACTTCTTGAGTCCCCCCTTTTTTGTGACTTTGAAAATGAGCTAACAAATTATCCACATACTTGTCTTGTGTATTCCTGTCACCAAACAGCGCTCTCATCTCCTCGGCCTTGTCCCTGAATAACTTCCCTCCTTCCTCTACCATCACCAACCTCAGTGACTCAGCCACTGAGTCACTCGTAAATGACCCGTCTAGCTCGTCTCTCGGTATCGAGTAACCCATCCTCTTCTCTTCCAAAACCCTAGCATTCAACCCTTGCTCCGCCAAAAAAGTCAATAATATAAGAGCTCTCCCAAACTGTATTCCCTCCACCACCGAACTCCAACCCGAGTGAGTTAAGAACCCACCCACTGAGTCATGACTCAGTATGCTAAATTGAGGAGCCCAACCTGTGCACACCCATCCACGTCCTCTGGTTCTCTCCTCGAACCCTTCGGGCAACTCAATCACCTCCGTATCGGCCATCCCTCGCCGCTTCCTTAGAACCCAAAAGAACGGTAACTCGGATAGCTCCAACCCTAGCGCTATCTCAGTGAGTTCATCTTGAGTCGGTTTCGCCTCGCTCCCAAATGCAACATAAACCACTGACCCTTTACTCTGTTCATCAAGCCACTTTTTCATTTCCCTCCATGCAGGGTCCTCGTCGTCGTCATGATAAGATATTGCCGGTAACTGACCCACCGGTATAACCGGCTTTGGCCGGTGAATATCTCCAAGAACTCTCAACCACTCTGGTTCAAACTCATAAGAACTTCTGACAATCATCACATCACAGTCTTCAATGCCCTTTCCTACCCGATAAAAACCTGGAACGCCGCCTTCGCCGTCTCCTTCCACTTCGTCGAAAACTCGCATAATCTCAAAGAGTCGAAAAGCAACCGTTGATTTGAATGGAATCCAGTTGGGCGGAACTGTGAAGTCCTCCGGCTTCTTCCGATAATTGTTTTGAGGTTCCAGCAAGAGTGAAGCTGGTCCAGCATAAGTCATAGAAGAGGCAATGAAGATAAAGAATAAAGCACTTGAAATGTGTAGCTTAGCTGCAATTACACCTACCCAATAAGGTATCATGTCATAGATTACCCAATCAGGAGAAGAAGCTTCTAGAAAGCTTGTCAATGGCTGTTGGAGGAGATCATAGGCTCTCTTGAGGTACTTGACCATGTGGTAAGGTAGGTCGGAGGTGGACTCGGCATTTTCCGGGAGGTTTTGAACATGGGGTAGAGGAAGTTTTACAAAGTTGATGAGATGAGCTACGCTGGGAGGAAGTTTTGGGAGGCGATCGATGTTTCGAGGAGTGGATACGAAGGAGATTTTGTGACCCTTTTGGGCGATGAGCCTTGAGACCTCGAGGAAGGGGAGCATGTGACCGAAAGCTAACCATGGGAACATAACTATGTGTAGTTTACCAGTTTCGGCCATGGTTGAGGGAGGTGTGGACTCCATGGCTAGAGAACTAAAAGCTGTTAGAGAGGTCTACTGTTTCTTAAAATATCTGTCTCTATATATACTACCAAGTCTACAACAATAGAACTAAAAAATGTAACTATGATATTATTATGTTAACCTGCCGCCAATGATAGGATGTGAGGTGTGCTGTATATACACCTTAATCCAATCATTGAAAGGGAAGTGTGTAGCTAAAATTTTTTGAGTTAAAGTCGAAGAGGTATCTATTGAGCAGCACATTTTGTAGGATTGAAAAGTTGGAACAAGACAAAACGGACTCAGAGTTTGGCAAATAAGTTTGACAAATTAGCTTTTGCCTCCTATATATATATATATATATATGCTTATATAAAATTGCATATATTTCATGGATAATGTACACTAACGGCCAGAGAGGAAAATTGATTTTTACACTTTAACTATTGTTTGCAGTTACAGTTTAACACATTATTTATTCTCACTGTCCGGCTTAATCGGTATGAGATTTGCTATTATAAATTAAGGTATTTATATTTAATTATTTATTTATACATTATAGATATTTAAAAATAGTGAAATTCAATTTCATAGGATTATGTTTGTGTTTAATGTTTCTACACAAATATTATAACATGTTTATTTATAATTAATGTTTGGCACACATAATTATAATTAACATGTGATATCAAAGCTTTTAAAAATTTATTATTTTTTATTAATGTTGCATAAATTATATATGCAAATATAAGGTAAAATTATATAATTATATAATTTATTTTCTTTTGAAATCATTATATATACCGCGACATGTGTATTTCGATTGGTTCCATGCTACTGTTACGTGTATTATGATTGGTCTCATGGTACTGTTTGGGTCCCATGCTGGGTTTGTATTATAATTGGAAGTAATAGTTTCAGTTTTGCTATATTGATGTGAATAGTTGTCTAATTATTACATAGATTTTTTTTATCTAAAAATTACTCGTAATAAAGTATTAAATACACAAAATATGTGTATTGATTTAATTTTTGAATTTCCAAAATAATATGTGGGTCTAAAAATTTGACTTTATTGGACATATAAATAAATTATTGTTTTATACCTAAATATACATATATGATAGAGAATCAATTTTAGATTGATTCAATTTTGGTCTTCGAAAATAAAATAATATATTTTATTGTGTATATCAATTTTTTTTTTTTGTTATTAATTATTTTATTTTATTTTTTAGAATAGTATTTAATTAGATAATTTGATATTAATTAACCTAAATCTTGGTGTTGTGTAACAAGGAATCACGTTTTAAACTCTATAAATTTGTATCTACATTACGTGTTAGATTATTAGAAGTAGGGATGGACCTAACCGAAATTGTGTTTTTTTTCACTATCATGTCTCACTATTTTTTTTTTTTGATATATATACCAAAAAAATATTACCTTTGCTTCCCTAAAATTATTTTAAAAGTTCAGTAGGAAAGGCATGTAACCGAGAGTTGCAAACCGCAACTTGCAGTGGTACGCAGAAAAGAACTCCAAGGCAAGATATATACATTTATAATGGTAATCTTAATTCTACAACTGAATATATCTATTATAAATACTTTGTAATTGTGTGTGATTTTTTATCATAGGAAAATCTTTACAATTTTGCAAGCGAATCTTAGATTTTGAACGAAATCACATAAATTAAATCGATGTTCTTGTTCTACTTTGTTTTGCTTAATTTTGCTCAACAAAGATCTTTTTAAAACAATTAAACTGAAAAGGTAGCGTAGAATTGATATTTAAATTCTTTAGTAATCATAATACTGGTATTATAAGGGGATAATTTTTCAATGGACGCAATTCTTTTGAGTTTGTGACTAGTCAAGTGCATTGTCAGTTGTCGCTAGTGTTCGGCTTTCCACGGAAGGAAGGAGAGAGAGAGAGAGAAGGTCAGGCAAGTATCCAAATACAATTCGTCATCGTATTTGCTAAAACTGGGGTTGATACAATGTCTTACTAATAGAATTTGTTGCTAAAAGTGTGCCTATCGAGCGGAATATTTTCTAAGTTTGAAAAGTTGGAACAAGACAAAAAGGACTGATTGTGATTGAGTTTGGCACTCCCTTTTTCTTGAATAGTAGTAACGGTATTTATTGTCACGGACTTAGAGTTTTAGCACCATTCTAACTACTCTCGTGCGACACTAAGGCGTTGCTTTTACTCTCGCAAGGATTTGGTCAACCTAACTTTCGTACACACCTTAGCCAACGCACTCCCCTCGTGCACTTACTAGTGTTGTAGTGGCCTTCGCCCTCTCCTCATTTGGCTTGCACACTCACACACACTAAGGCACTTAAGTTGGTAAGGAAAGAACACTTCTATTACTTCAAAGAATGCTTTGTACAAGGTTAGCACTCAAACTCTCTACAAGGCTCTCAAGACTCACTCTAGGACTTGTTGGTTACAAAATGAAGTCCTACTCCTATTTATAGGCATCCCCATTCCCTAATGGACGGCTAAGATGCATTCTGACCGATGGTGGAGATCGATTCTCTAGAATCTTCTCCAATCTTCTTCACATTTCCATCCTTATCCACAAGTATCTACAAAATTCTAGAACTCTCCATATTACTCCACACGATTTTGGAGAACTCTAGAACCTTCCACACACTTCTAGAATATACTGTACATTTATACACATATCTAGAATATTCCACACAACTTTAGACTACTCCGAAAGACTCTAGAAACTCCACTCGCCATGTAACGTTCAACTCAGCACCTGCGTTGCGTAACCTCCATAGGCGGGGCGTGACATTCTCCCCCACCCATTTCTGTAACGCCCTCGTCACGTTTTCTTCAGCTGACCCAACCTCTCGCAGGTCATTAGCACTTGCGCATATGTCCTTGCCCAAACGTGCGTGTGCCCTTCGGGAGATGCGCTCCATTGTGTTGACTGCCACCTCCGGACTCTCCTTCCTGCCCACAAGCGGCGCTATGCATTCGGCTCTGCCTTCCTCGCCTCCAAGTATCATCAATGCACCAAGGCATGGTAGTGGCGCGGCGTTGTTCCTGTCCATGAACTCCAGCCCCAGCACCATGTCGTGGTCGTCTATCTCCGCAACTTAGAAGTCGGCCTTGCCCTTCCACCCTTGCATGCATAGCTCTACTTCCTTGCACACTCTGCTCACACGTGCCTCCTCAGAGTTGACGGCCTTGATCCAGCCCTTCGTCTTGCGCATCTCCAAGCCAAGTCGCTGCGCCTCTTTAGGGGTAATGAAGTTGTGTGTGGCGCCCGTGTCCACCAACGCTTGCACGGCTTTGCCACCAACCTGCGCATCCACATAGCACACCCCCGCTACCTTCTTCGCCTTGCCCTTCTTCTTGGTTTCATGTGCCATGCTACTCAGCATCTACATAGCCCCTATACACCTGTCTTCATCGCTGCCCACATCATCCATCTTGCCCTTGCCCTTATCCTTCATAAGGGCGCTTATGGTCTTCTTGTTGGGGCAATGTCGCAATATGTGCGGCCCATCGCACAAATAGCACTTCAGCTCCCACTTGCCCTTGTCGCGGCGCTCTCCTTTGCCATTGGCCTTGAACCTCTCTCCATGGTCCTTGCCTTTGTCATGGCGTGGGCATCTCTCCTCATCGCTGTGCTCATCATCACTGGACTTGGGCGAGCCCCCTTTTTTTGAAGTACCGGTCTCCCCCACCTTTGCCGTGGTCCCTTCTGGGAGACGTGGCCCTCTTGTCATCGCACCTAAAGTCTTCAAGGCGCTCCGCTATAGCCATTACGGATGCTAAGTCTCTAGGCTCCCTCATTCTCAGCTCTGTGGCCACCCAAGACTGCAGCCCATTTATAAACATGCACACGCGTTGCCACTCCGGCATCTCTGGGATCTCTAGCATCAAATTGGAGTACTCCTTCACATACTCCCTTATGCTGCCCTTTTGCTTCAGGTGCCTTAGGTTGATTATAGCAAGGTCCTCAACGCACTCAGGGTAAAACTGCCTTTTGAGCTACCTTTTAAACTCCTCCCATGTGTCAACCGCTCTTGCACCCCTATTGGTGAAGCGCTGCCTCCACCATAGAGCGGCAGTGTCCGTGCGGTACATGGTGCCTGTCTGCACTTTCTCCTCATCATCCTCGATCTCCATGCACTCGAAGTACCGCTCCATGTGCCAGAAGAAGTTGTCAATCTAGCGTGCATTCCTTGCCCCATCATACTCCTTGGGCTCCGGCGCCTTCTTCTTCCTTGGCTTCACCACGATCTCGCGCGCTTGGGAGAACTCCTTCTTGCACTCGGCAATCTCCATGCGCAAGTCATCTACTCGATCGTGCAAGTTCCTTTCTTTCTTTCGCGTCTTGATCGCCATGCTGTCAATCAGCTCGTAGAGCTCCGCCATCTTTCTCTCGAGCCTGTTGAACTTGGTCTCCGTGTAGACCAAGTGTGTGGCAAGCTTCTCCTCTAAGCTCTGCTCCAAGAAGTGGACTTGGTGGTCTCCTCCGCTAGCCATGTCTACTCTAACAAAGCTCCCTTGACGAACCTGCTTTTATACCAATTGTCACGGGCTTAGAGTTTCAGCACCACTCTAGCTACTCCCGTGGGGCACCAAGGCGTTGTTTCTACTTTCGCAAGGACTTGGTCAGCCTAACTTTCGTGCACACCTTAGCCAACACACTCCCCTCATGCGCTTACTAGTGTTGTAGTGGCCCTCGCCCTCTCCTCACTTGGCTTGCACACTCACACACACTAAGACACTTAAGTTGGCAAGGAAAGAACACTTGTATTACTTCAAAGAATGCTTTGTACAAAGCTAACACTCAAACTCTCTACAAGGCTCTCAAGACTCACCCTAGGACTTGTTGGCTACAAAATGAAGTCCCACTCCTATTTATAGGCATCTCTATCCCTAATGGACGGCTAAGATGCATTCTAACCGATGGTGGAGATCAATTCTCTAGAATCTTCTCCAATCTTCTTCACACTTCCATTCTTATCCACAAGTATCTACAATATTTTAGAACTCTCCATATTACTCCACACAATTTTGGAGAACTCTAGAACCTTCCACACACTTCTAGAATATACTATACATTTCTACACATATCTATAATCTTTCACACAACTTTAGACTACTCCGGAAGACTCTAGAAACTCCACTCGCCATGCAACGTCCAACTCAGCGCCTGCGTGGCGTAACCTCCATAGGCGGAGCGTGACATTTTGCTCCATTGAGAAAAGGAAGAAAGTGATACTTATTATTTATTAATATAGAGAGAAAAGAAAGAAAATAATAGTATTAACGATGAGAATCGAGAAAGGAGAAAAAAAATGATATCAATCATTTGTATTCATGTTTTGAAAGATAGAAAAAAGAAACAAAACAAATGATAATATTTTTATTTGGATAAAAATAGAGGAGAGAGAACAAAAAAAAAAAAAAAAAAGTAACAACAAAATTATTATCATACTCTTTTAATTATATTGGACATAAGTGGAATAACAATTTATTCCTTTTAATTGTTAAGGGCAATTTTAGAATTATAAAAATACTCCTTAACCTACTATCATTTTTCTTCTCCATCTTCTCATTTTTTGAGATATAGCATTTAAGAATAGTCATCCCTCCAAATTCATCAATGTCCTTTCTTTTCCCTTTACTAAAACTATCCAAACACATTTTTTCTTATTGTTTCTTTTCTTTCCCTATCCCTCCGCATCATTGCATCCAAACAAGTACAAATTCTAAGCATGGGAGTAATTTTCCTTTTAAGAAGCGACTTATTTACCCGGAAGAAAAAAACAAAGACATTTGTCAAAGGGAAAATGATATCAAGTGGGGCGGATTATAAAGTTTACATCAGAACATATAAATGATCATAATTTAATATTTATATTAGAAAAAATTCTGAAAAATGAAAAATTATAATTTTTATTATAGTTATATATATATATTTGAGAAATGAAAAATGTAAAGTATGGATTACTAATATATAGTTGGTTTATGTAGCATTAATTTATTATTGCTTCAATGTCACAGAAAGTTTGGAATTTTCAACCTGCAATCAAGTGGAAAGTTTGGAGGTTTCAACCTCCAGTCATGTGGGTGGGCGCAAATCCTCTTATGTAATTATTCTTGCGAGGACTCTTGCAGTCCTCTACCATCTAGTGTCTTGTGGCCATGATTTGGCCACGTAGTTTTTCATAAAACAGACATTAAGTCCTCGTTTAGAAATTACACTATCATTTATAAGTAACATCTTATCACCATTTATAAGTAACATAATAGGAATCTAAAAAGTAACATCACCATTTGTAAAATAGAATATCACCTGTGACGACCCTGGATTTTTCAACCCAGCGTGTCCTGTGATGACCCGAACCGGATCCAAGTTGCGGAAGCAAAAGAAGAAAAAATGGCCTCAAGAGATGTACGTCATCCCTAAGGCACCTAGATGACTCCCCATGAAGCCACGAAACTCAAATGAGCTAAACAATGAAGCAAGAATGCCAAACTCGAAAAGAAATGAACCAAGGGCAAAATGGTCATTTCACACTAAAATGGGTGCCATCGTGCACACCATTGGAAAGACAATGAAAAATGAATGAAGATAGACTCAAGAATCACCTGATTCTGAGTCCAAACGGAAAAGATATGAGTTTAAAACAAAGTGGCCTTCGCCGTTTAAAGGTTACCATGAACCTATCTTACTAAAACTAGAATAACTTTCATCATAGATGGAATTATAATGTGTGGTTGGTACCATTGGATAGCTGACTCGAGCTCTTGAATTTGGAGTCAAAAATGACCCAAATCGGATTCGAAATGAAAGAGATATGATCTCCCAAAGTTGGAATAACAAGGCTGTCTAATAGATGCTGAGAGGGAGAGGGTTCCAGGGAGGATCGGTCGACTAAAATGCAATGGTCAGCCGGCCGAAACTCAACCATCGGTCGGCCGAACCCCAGTCGTCAGCTGACCGACACAAGGTTTTTCCTAAAAAGCCTACTGGAATGGTCTCGAGGGAAACGTCAGCCGACCGATGGAGCTTCATCAGCCGACCGAAACTCCTGCTGCTACTATGAAAAGCTGCTGTAATGGTGTATGTGATGCTAGGTTCATTTCTAAGGCTCTCTAAGCTTTATACATAATCCGGACAAGTTTGAAAACACTTTCTAGCCCCGTTCAAGCACCTAAGACATGCCAAGACAAGGAGGAACTTCAAATGACACTCCAAGGAGGAATTTTCCATGAAAATTCATAAAAAAATCACCCAAAAATAAGTCAAAAGTTGAAACTCAAGGGTTTTGTGCAATGTGGACATGCACGCAAACGTAGAAAGACATTTAAGACGCGTTCCAATGGTCTGCGGCTTCAAAATGCCAAGAAGGCAAAATATGACCTCTCAACGGCCAAAAAAGCCTAAAAACACTATAAATGGAACCACAATGCAAAACCTAGAATGAAATGGTATTTAGCCCTTGGCCACACCTCATACATGATCATAGAAACCCTATGAAACAAAAAGAATGGAATTCTTACACCCGATGCGAAAGTTATGAAGCAAAGACTCAAGATATTTCACTATTTTCATATTAAACCTTGAAAACGAAGTGCATAGAATACACGATACATGTCATTGGCATCCGGCCTCATCTTATACATGTTGAATACGATGAAAAGAAGTGTACTTATGTACACTTTACATATTTAGAATCAAAGAATACAAGTTTGATACATAAGGCAATGAAATGGTGTTTTAAGCCAACATTTATATGAAATAGAAACTGAAAAGCTAGAAGCTATCTCAACGAATAGCAAGCATCACAAACCATGTCTTCATACCTGATCAAATCCTTCAGTAACTTTGGGGTGAGTAAACAAGTTTACTTGTAGAGAATAAGCATGCATCGACTCGATTTCTTTAGAGATTTTTAGGACTAACATGATATAGTTCAAAAAGAATTATGCCACCTAACGTCTATGTCAAAGATTAGACTCAGGGATCATCCTAAGCTACCATGGAGTGATAACAACAAGAATCATGATATATATACATACATGAAACAAGTCATAGTTGGGATAATCCAAGATCATGACAAGAAGGATACTAGAACATAGGTTAACATGAATTGCATTATCAAATACAATTAAGCAAGATTTAGAATGATTCCATACAACACGACAAAGAGATACTAGAATACATGGATTGCATTTTTAATACAATTATCATGGTTGGAGCATTCCAATTAACATGATAGGATTAATACACAAAATCAAGAACATGGCATAATATCTATGCAATTTAACAAGGTTTGGACATTTTAATTAACAAGACAAGAATAGTACATAGAATCATGGATAATACATAGTATCAATGCAATAAAACAAGATTGGGACATTCCAATTAACAAGGTAAGAATTATACATGAAACCAAGAATAAGGCATAACACATATGTAATTTAATAAGGATGGAGCATTTCATATAACACGAAAAGAGTCTTAAATCTTCAAGGAATACGACACTTGAAATTTAAGGAGTTAATTCACGAATGAAGCATAAAATCTATGCAATGAGACAAGATTGGAGCATTTCACATACACGACAAGTTTAAATCTTCAAGAATAGCAACTTGAAATTTAAAGAGTGAAATCAACCAATGTGGAAACTTGGATATCGCCCGGGTTAAAACCGTACTCTTGAGATCACTTTAGAGTTACTAACCTATGGGTACCTTTCCCCTAGTGGACACTATAGTGTAGGAGGACAATCCCCCGTACTAGAACCAAGTCCTAGCCATGACAATTCTTGATTGATATCCCCAGTCCCAAAATCAACAAGTTGTGTAAGTCAAGATTGTATCAAAACACAAGAAATTCATTAACACATATCATGCACAACTAAGATTTTGGAACACACAAGTCATGCCCTAAGTTGTCAACTATGATGGCATGTGAAATGTCAAGAAATCAATGTGTGCATTTATATAGACCACAACCAAGATAAATAGCACATGGAATCCATCGAAGCAAATATACCATAAGTATAAGATACATGATTCAATTATATACTAAACAACACATGTGTGAATAAACCATTCCGAAACAAATGAGCATGTTCATTAAGCACATTAATGAAACCAAGATACAAGAAGTCTAGATATACGATATCAAGGCATGATTAACTCGAGGGAGACATAAAAGGAAATTTAATCTACTTAAGGGATTAAATTATCAAGGTTACATGGCAAGTCCAAATGTTCTACGAACAAGTTATGTCAAGGATCATGTCAAGGTCAAGTTCAATGTCAAGTTTCAAGTTCATTTCATACATGACACAACCATGTGAGTTAAGTTCCATACAAGAGAAAAGAATAAATATAAGTTTCAAAACTTATACGATTATGCTCAGTGTAATACACGTGAAGGAACTTATCAAGAAAATCATGAATACAAGGATAGAAACTTAATCAAGTGCATAGAACCATTAAATAGATTTTAATTATTTTATTTAATTAAAATCTCTAGATTTTGAAAGTCATCCAATGACCTCGATTTAATATATGTTATACAATATGTCACAACTTGATTTAAGAACACGGTACAAATACATTTCATGCAAGGTACGGCCACGAGTATTAAACTTTAATACTAGAAAAATAATAATTGAAAGGTTTCAAAACCTAATCAAATATTATAGATTTAATATATGTGAAACTATATGACATGCATATCAAGAATTTCAAGTCGGAAATCCAATGGGATGAATAGTACACTTGGAGCAATTTAATTAATCTAATTAATTAAATATTACTAGATTTCAAAACTTCTCCGATTACTCTCAAATTAATCTATGTTGAAGAGCATGCTAAGGCCTAATATAATATGCTATCACATGTTGATTTAAAGCTAGATAAGGCCACATGCTTTAATATTTTATTCAAGATAAATATTAAATAAAATCTTCATTACTTGTCCAAATAATCTAGATTTAATATATGTCAATCTACATATCAAGGGGTAATATTCTATCAGGCCACATGATTAAACAAAGCTATGGACAACCGGGAAAATTTAATCCTTCACAAGAATAATAAATAATAAAATCTCTAAATGTTGTGATTCAAGCATGCAATCAAGTTGTATAAGCATCACAAACATGTAATATAACAAGAAAGTAAATTATAACACCCCCTATCTCAATTTGAGATGAAAATCCCAAATCCCCACTGGAAAAAAAGTGTTCCAAATTCGCCGAAACCGAAGGGTTTTATCGGGGACAATACGATCTACATGAATCCGAAGGAAGCCTCATGAAAATCACAACCTGACTTCAAACCCAAACTCAAGAAATGGTCAAAAAATGAATTCTAATAAGGAGAATGGTAGAACACGTCGAGGGGAACAAAAAATGTAAAGGCCAAAGAGTTTTCACTTAGGAAAAGTAGATCAAAGGAGGAGAGAGAATGTGGCAGCTCCATGGGCATCCATGGCTGCTTCAGGTCATGCAAGGGGAGTGGGGAAGATGAAGAATGAAATATCTCATCCCCCTTTTATAGAAATCTCAAAAAGTGCCCCGAACGAGCCCCGCCGGGTCCGGAAAAGTGGATTTTGAGCAAACGTGCTCAAATGGCAAAACTCCGTGAACGAAAAAGATTCAAAATGATAAAATATAAACAAAGAAGAAAACGGCATCAAAAAATGAGTTCCGAGCAGAAAGTTATGCCCCGAACAAGTTCAGTAGCAACCGGATCCAGAAACTCTGAAACTGGAGAAAAACGACCAGAAGAAAATTCTATGAATTTACGAGTCAACGAAAAGTGAAAATGAATCCTGTATGAGAATCCAGGCTCCAGACGAGATATTTTTCAATAACTTTCGTTAATTACACAATGGCCCCTACAAAATGGGTTAACTGTGAAACTGCCCCTGAATGAAAATATCTTCCAAAAGATATTTTCTTAGAGGCCCCTGAAATAAAATATCTTCAAAAGATATTTATGAAAAATACCCCAGGAAAAGAAAATAATTCCAAAGAATTGTGCATCCATGTCCCTATGGACACCGGGAGCAACCAGAGTACTTTCTTATAAAAGTAAAGATACATATTTCGAGGAAACCACTGAAGATGAAGACATGTGAAGTCAAAAACCAACTCTGAGCATGAAAAGTGAGGTTGTGCCAAAAACTGGCAAATGGGGAAAAGACAGAATAGGGAAAAGGACGAAATAGGGAAACAGATAAAAGTGAATAGTGTCCCGAAAAGTGAAAATGCAGAAATGACTCAGTCCTCAAAGGAAGTTACCAATCCAAACGAAAGAGTCTCAAAAGCCAATTTTGAGCACTCGAGATGACACTAAACGATGAGAAACAGATCTCAGAAAGGAAAATTAAACGAAAAAATTCATCCGTAAAATTTCAGGAAAAAGGAAAGGAAGGTAAATGACCGGGTCATTACATCACCCCTTAGGTAATATATACACACACACACACACACACACACACACACACACACACACAAGAACACTTTGAGACTAATGTACTGAATATATATAAGTATATATATAACATCACTATGTTGAATTAAGTTACATTTATGTGTAACTATTAATTTTTCAGCACTATGTAAATACCTTTTTTTTATGGTGGAAGTGGTGAGTGTGGCAATTAATATTAAACTTTGCCAAAAAAATTTCAAAGATCTGTTAAATAATTTATACCTAAGATTATGTTTTTTTAATATTTGAAAAAAAAAAAAAAAAAAAAAAAGTGGCTCTTTTCATTATATTTGGAAAAATCAATTGTTTTTTGTTTATTGTCTAAAGTTAATCCAATTGACTTTAATTTTGGTTTAAATTCTTTAAATTAACATGTTAAAGTGTTTTTAAAATACTTTAATTTCAAATAATAACATAAATGATATGTTGAATTGAGTTACGTTTATATGTGACATTATTTAGTCTGTATTATATGCATACATTATTTTGAGGGTGAAGATGGTTTATTTTATTAATTTAATTGTCAACAACATTTATTATTTAAGTGGTGATGTTGCCCTTTTACAAATGGTGATGTTACTTTTTACATTCCTATAATGTTACATATAAATGGTGGTGAAATGTTATTTATAAATAGTGGTATAATTTGTCAAACATGATCTCAGTGTCTGTTAGCTAAAGAATGATACGGCTAAATATGACCACTTAAAAGTTACTGCAGGAAACCGCATTGGAACCTCACTACAAAGGATTCGCGCCCCAGATGGGTGGTCCATTCCTTTGGGCGCGAATCCTTTAAAGTGGATTCCCATGCGATCCCTAACAGTGAGCTTCTAAGTGGTCTATATTTGGCCACATCTTTCTTCATTTAATAGCTCTTGAGACCGCGTTTGACAATTATACTATCATTTATAAATAACATATCACCACAATTTCTAAGTAACATAATAGGAGTCTAAAAAGTAACATCACCATTTGTAAGAGGGTAATATCACTACTTAAAAAGGAAAGGTTGTTGACAGCCAAATACTTCATAATCCCCTTCAAAATCCTCTTTAAATTAACATGTGACTATTTTTTTTGGATGTTCTATTTTTATGATAAAATTTAACTTAAAAATATATAAATAATATGTTAAATTGAGTTAGATTTATGTGTGACTATTAGTTTTTCAGCACTATGTGAATACCTTTTTTTTTATGTTGAAGGTGATGAGTGTGGTAATTAATATTAAACTTTGCCAATTTTTTTCTTTTGATAGTGAAGGTGGTGAATGTGGAAATTAATATTAAACTTTGCCAATTTTTTTTCAAAAATATGTTAAATAACTTATACCTAAGTGTATGTTTTTTTTTAATTTTAATTTTAATTTTAATTTTTAATATTCAGTAGAAAAAAAAAAGAAAAAGAAAAAAGATATGTCTCTTTTCATTATTTTTGAAAACATCAAGTGTTTTGTTTGTTGTCTAAAGTTAATCCAAGTGACTTTAATTTTGTTTGAAATTCTTTGAATTAACATGTTAAAGTGTTTTTAAAATACTTTAATTTCAAATAATAGTATAAATGATATGTTGAATTGAATTATGTTTATATGTGACAATATTTAGTCTGTATTATGTGAATACCTTATTTTGAGGGTGATAAGTACTGAAAAGTGTACATTTAAACCCTCAATCTTAGGTTTAATAGTACCTTTATCTATCTTTAACTTTCCATTTTAGTCTTAATTTGTTTTATTTCCAATTTTAGGTTCTTAAGACTTAAACGAGCTAAATCCAATATCTTAAGGCCCTTGGGAAGTCAAACTGAATCTTGGTGAGAAGCTGGAGTTAAAAGGAAGCTGAATTGAAAATTTTCTACTTGGAATGATCGGAGAACGATTGGTGAACGATTGTAATACCGCTATTTTTAAAAGAATAGTCTCGGTATTTATTTATTTATTTTAATTACATTTTTAATTGTTTAATTGATTATTTAGCTAATTGCTTATGTGTTTAATTGATTTAAGTGTTACTTAATTAATGGGCTATTTATTTATGTGGTATTTGTATTATTTGTTTAATTAAATTGTGTTCTTTAATGATGTGAATTAATTGTAATTTTATTTGGTAGATTAAATATTTATTTTATTTTATTTTAAAGAATGGATATGGATAGTAGTAATAGATTAATCAATCTAGTCACATGAATTACTTGGATAGGATGCTAGATGGGTATAGATAAGTACACATGGATAGTTGAATATGTATATATGTATATATATTTAACGATAGTTTATTCTTTTTACTATTATTATTATTTGTAAATTATTGATTATATTAATATTAAATAAGTCAGATTATATATAGAGAGATATATATAATTACAGATATATATTTGTATATCACGACTATGGTTAATTTGTATTATTATCTTTTTATTATATTTTCTTTTCTTTTTTTTCTCCGTTAGCAAACTTGGAGTGCATATAGGATTAGGGTTAAATTGTGAGCCTAAATATATATATATAAGTATAGGTTTGTGGGAGGAGGCTTTTATATTATTACATGATATATGGTATATAGAGAAGAGAGTTATACAGAGAGTAAAGAGAGAGATAGAGAGAAACTGAGAGAAGGAAGAGGGAGTTCGGCCAAGAGGGTTGAACCGAGGGGGAAGAAGAAGAGAGGGTTATTCATGGATTAGGATTGAGCAGCAGAGGGCTTCGACGGCAGCCAAGGAGTCGCCGGAAAAGTTAGGAAGAAGAAGGTTAAGGTTTTAATCCAAAACCTAAGGCAAGTTCTTCTTCTAACTCTCTCCTTTAGATTTCATGTTCTATACATGCCTAGGAAATTTCAGGGTTAATTAGATAATAAATTGACCATGTATGCATGCTTAAATTGAATTAAAATAGATTTTTTGTGTTGACACACGTTCTTGCTTAATCTTGATATTTGTTGTATGAAACCTTGTTTTGATTCATGTTTAAGATGCATATTACCTTCATATAATTTTTTAGGGATTAATTGGGACTTAGTTCAGACCTTTAGGACCCTTAACGGAGAAGAACGGAAGGTTCGAAGGTTGCCAGAGACAAAGAAGACGGAGAGTAGCAGGTTGGGAGGCGGCTCCCTCTTGGAAGGAGATGGCTCCCTAGGACCGAGGCAGCTCCCCCTTGGAGGGAGTCGGCTCCATGAAGGAGAGAGGTGGCTCTCTCTAGGAGGGAGGTGGCTCCCTTGTGGACAGACCATGCTCCCTTGCTGGAAATTTGTAGAAATTGGTTTTTAAGGTTTTGTTTTGGGTTTTGGGGTTTTCTAAGGTTGCTTAGACAGTAACGGGGGTTTTAAATGACTACTATGTACATGTTAAATACCTAGAATGCATAATTTATATTTATATGCTAACGATTTCAACAATATGAAATTTTAATGAAATTTACATGTTGTTAATGGAGGTTTTAATTGCTTAAAATTATTTTAGCAATTTATATGGATGTTATATGATTTTAATCATGCATTGGCAGTATAATATGATCATGTATTTTGTCTGATCTTATTATGCTTATTTATAGATTTATTTGATGTAGTATTATATTTGTTACATCATTTATGGATTGTATGCATTATATACACTACTATGGGATGGGGGCATATTAGGGATGGATTAACTAAAAACGTTAAGTTCTACATATTCATATTTTTTTAGGGTTGGATTAACTAAAATGTTAATTCCTACCTATTCGTGTCAGGTCAACGAACAGTTGGATGACATATCATGGTTTACTTTTATGTTTAGATATAACGGATTTTATATATGTATAGATATGTGTGATAAGCGTCGAATATTGCATATTCTAGCGCCCTTATTTGCATTAGTTAAGTCCATTAGTTGATAATAATGTGTAGTTTAGCTTTATTTGTTTGTTTTCGTTTACTTTCAGGTCGGTTCCTCCGAATGTGGCTAAAGGAACGATTTTGACAATCTTTTGAAAAATCAAAGCAAGCCGTTGTTGGGGATTGTTATTTGAGCCAAGTTTCTTGAGCCATCATGTGTATGAATGTTGCAGCATTGCATTCAAAATGATGACAGCGTCACTAGACCAACCAAGGTGGCTAAAGAGAAGGCTGAGAGTTTTTGAAGTCAAAGCTCCGCGGGCGGGCGCCCGCCAATCATGCCAGTAGGTCGCCTTCTTCCGCGGGGCCCCACAGCCTCCGCGTGCCCCACCGTAAGTTCCGCCGGCGCCCGCCGCGCCATCGAGGGCGCCTGTCATTTTGTCCAGTGAGCTCCCTCGAATCCTAAGAACCCGTGGGAGCCCGCCGGCGCACCGCGGGCCCCCACCGATCTACAGGTAGCAGATCACCTGCTCCTGTTTTTGTGCTGAATCTTGTTCCCTATGAAATTTTTGTGGTCCAGATTGCTTCTAGGGTGGTTGGAGCTCGTGATGGAGTGGATTGAAGTAGGTTTTTGCCTAGATAAGAGGGGGAGGCTTGTATTTTTTCCATATCTCACATTTTGGTTTAAGTTTTAGAAGGAAAAATAGGAGTTTTGAGAGGGTTTGTGTGTTCTTGGAGCCTGAGTTGCGAAAAATGGAGAGGGGATCTTCTTCTTCTTCTTCATTCCTTGTATCCATGGGTAACTAACTCCCTATCTAGGGAGTGATGAAGCCCCATTTTGTAAGCATTGCTTTGTTTTGATTTATATTTGGGGTTTAATGTACATATGTGACTTTTCCATGAACTAGAGCACTTTATTTGATGTAAAGAACTTCAATGTCTATAAATGATCATTTTGAGTTAAATATCTTGTCTTAAATTGTTTTTCTCTCATGATTATCTTGCTACATTTTCATAGTGACAATGGAGATGAGTTTATGGAAGTGTTTTTATTGGCATGATAATTAAGAAATTTGATAATTTATTGCTTAGGCCCTTTCTTTGATAGATTATTCTTGATTTATATTTCATGTGCTTTTATTATGAGATTAAGGGCTTGATAATCTTTGGCTTAGTAAGCATGTCTAAGGTTGCATCCTAGTTTAAGTAACCAAAACATGTAATGCTTTGATAGGTTATTTTTGCTTATTGATTTCATATATTCCTTGAAGGTAATGTAACAATTTTATGTTGTTGCATTCCATGGTTATATATATATATATGTTATTTTCCCAAATAAATCATGTCTTCGCATGCTTATTGATTGGTACACTACAACATATTAGGTTTTTACCAGCGCTTCTAGAAAAAGCGCTGGTATAGGTCTAATATTACCAGCGCTTTTTTTAGAAGCGCTGGCATAAGTGTAATGGTACCAGCGCTTTTCCTAAGAGCGTTGGTATAGGTGTAATCGTGGTGTAATCGTACCAGCGCTCTTTGTAGGAGCACTGGTATAGGTGTAATCGTATATACCAGCACTTTTAGAAAAAACGCTGGTATAGGTGTGATCGTACCAGCGCTTTTTTTAAAAGTGCTGGTATATGTGTAATAGTACTAGTGTTTTTTGTAGGAGCGCTGGTATAGGTGTCCCCATTTTTTTTCCCTTCCCTCCATTTTTTCCCTCCATTAATATATATAGATAATTTGGGCCCTAAAACTACGTCGTTTTGTGGGGAATTGACATTGTATTCTCCATTTTCCTATTTCATTTTGCAATAGCCCTA
This sequence comes from Cornus florida, assembly GCF_030987335.1. NCBI lineage: Eukaryota > Viridiplantae > Streptophyta > Magnoliopsida > Cornales > Cornaceae > Cornus > Cornus florida. The sequence goes on along the minus strand of NW_026775577.1, from coordinate 40,883,659 downwards.
ATCCATCAGCCGTTCTCTCGCCACGGTCTCGCCCTTCCATCACCGGTCGCGCCTTTCATCACAACTCTCTTATCACGCCGTTCTCTCGCCTTCCATCTCAGCCGTTCTCTCGCCTTCCATCTCAGCCATTCTCTCGCCTTTCATCACAGCTCTCTCATTACGGTCTCGCCCTTCCATCACCGATCGCGCCTTTTCATCACCGGTCAACGATTTGAACTTCTTCAAGTGAAAGCTTGAACCATCACTCTCTCTGTCTTCCTATTCCCAACCCAACCATTCCTATTCCAGACATCATCTAAGTAGATTTTGAAGCAATTTGGCTTCGAGTGCGTAGGAGAAGAAGTGCCGTCATCAAGACGGGAATGCGGAAATAGCCAAAGCAGTACACAAGATCAGGTGGGTTTGATCATGTCAATTTATAGAATGAGAATTCTTATACAAATATTGCTTAAAGGCACTTCTGTTTATTTATCAAGTATTATATGAACTTTCAACGATAAGCATTTATTTTGACTCTAATTTGATAAACAATGAAAATTATTACTCTCCCCCATTTTCATTGATTTTCTTTTCCCGTGTTTATAATTCTAAGTACGAATCATGAAACCATACTTTCGAGTTGATGAGGAATGAAATTTGTTGACAACTTAGCGACCAGAGAATTTGGGAGCACAACTATGATCATTGCGTAGTGTTCCAGTGTAATAGTTTTCTCAATGTCAAAATGACTCTAATTTGTTTTAAGTTTATTTTAGGAACTTTGGAAAAGTATAGAATTTACTTGGGTTTATGAGACCAGATGTAATGATTTGGTTTTGTTGCATACGAACTATAGTTACTTTTTCTAATTGAAGATAAAATTTGATTTATGAATATGGTATTGTTGCCTTCTCAATAAATCCTTATTTGGAGAAATTTGGCTGGTTGTGGGATTAGCAGAGGAAACGAGCAGATGCTGTTGTCATGAGAAAATGTTTTAATCTACTTGGAATTGAACCTGTCTACAGGATATAATTCTCAACAGTTAATTGAATGTTTTTTAATATGTAGTTCTGGGCATTTTAAGGTGTAAAGCTGTGTCCTTGCAAAAAAGAGGTGTTTGGTAGTCCATTAAGAAGCAGCATCATATACATGCTTAATATTATATATTGCTGTTATATGATATATATGTTTTCACGTCAGTACTTCTAAAAAAGATGGAATCTATATTTAGTCGTGGACTATATTTTTGAATCATAGAGGGTGTATGCTTAGAAGAATATTAGTAAATGTCGGATCTATTTATTAGACAATGGCAAAGGACTGTTATGTTAATGCTCCAGGTGATACAAACAGGAAGCTCCGGGTTTGGAATCACAAACTTATACATTATCAAAATAAACATGAACAACAAGTATATAACATAATTGTGAATAGAAAATCAAGTGGAATAATTCTAAATGCTAGTAAATAAACGCGCGCGCGCGCGCGCACACACACACACACATATATATATTAATGATATATATAGTATATAACAGTAGCAGAGGATGTCTTATTCTGCCTCTAGAAACCCTGACAGGGATCTAGATCCAATTGACTTGCTTCCTTCGCGAAAACATGAACAACAAGGCAACACCATATATAAAATATGTGTCTCGTGGTCTCTCTTACATTATTAGAGTCCCATTTGACTGATTCTTTTGTAGAGATCACATAATTGTGAATAGACAATGTGTTCCTTTCAATTATAAGAAGAAAAAAAATGAACTTGAAAATTAATTTCCTTTGGCAATTCCAATAATATATATAAAGATTCTGGTTGCCACTGTTTGGATTGGTAGTTTATCATTATACTGTCTGTATAATCATCGATCTCTTTTTTTTTTTTTTTTTTTTTCCCCTGAAATTCAAGCAAATAAAAAAATATAGGGGTGTATAATCATCTTTGTTATATACTTGAAAGGTACATACATGTATATAATGAATGTATATCCTTATAATTTTTTTATATGTATTAAATATATTTTTAACAATACAAGTATGCTTCATGAACCTACTAATCCTTATTTTAAGGTTACATTTCTATTATCTATTGAAAATGATATATAAGAAAAAGTTGTATGTAAATGTACTGTTTTATGTTAGAGGTCAAGAAATACGCCTCTTGATTCTTGAATATGGACCTAAATTTTTTGAATTTAATGAAATGTCGAGGTAAGTGCCGATGTTGAACACCTCTATCCTTTTAGTTTCAAATAAGTTGTTCAGAATGTTCAATGCATTTTTCTGTATCGCCTTTGCACTTCTCACTTGTGTTGAAAGGTCTAACAGCAAGCCACCTTATTTCTTGCCTAGGCTGGAAATTTTCGCTCTAAATAATTAAAGTACATGTTATATACATAGTACACACACACACACACACACACACACACACACATAAAGAGAGTGTATGTATGGACCATATCCCATGTGGGGGTGATCAGCATCCTCCGTGTTCCATTACATAGAAGATTCTGAGATTGGGTGTGAAAACAGTAGTTTCAAGGTTGAAAGTACTTATCTCCACATCTGCACTTCCAAGAGAGAAGATAGTAGTTCTCATCTTGTATAGCTGCTTGTTTCCTGGAATTATATTTGGTGTGGGGATGAGTAACTAAAGCAGCTATGCAAGGTCTGCAACCAAGGCACCTTTTCATACACTGAGGGGACCTTGAACCCAACACACCTTTCATTTGCCTCATACCCACAATCTCCTCTAGGCTCTAAATACAAGTATGCTTCATGATAGACAAGGTCTAATTTTGGCCTCTACTAATCCCAACATCTAGATATATTTTAAGGTTACATTTCTATTATTTTTTTAACCAATTTTTTTGCATTCAACTTTTTCTTATATATCATTTTCAATATATAATATAGCCAATTTATTCAATTTTCTTGCTGTTGTATTGTGTTGCATTTTAATGAAAAACAATATTTTTTTTCTAATAATCAATATCCAAATGTGCATATGGGTGTTTGGGCATATGTAAATAATTACTTGGTCAGATTACAAAACTTGGTGGGAGATGCCTAAACGGCTGAAGGAGGATATGTGGAACGTTGTAAAGGTAAAACCCTTCAATGATATTAAAATAATTTTTATGGAAAAAGTGGATTAACATGCAGCAATTATCACATTTTCAGGGAAAGTATGATGTGGGAATCCTGTCAAAACATTGGACAATATCCTTCATCGGAAAAAAATGGAGGGGCTACAAGTGTGAATTAAAAAGTGAATATTACTCGGTTAGGGATACAGATGCAGAAAGATTGGCAAACCCACCACCTGATGTTGAAAATGAGCATTGGGAATTTTTAGTTAGGCATTGGGGTACACCTATTGCGAAGGTAATCCTCCATCTACCAATTTTGTTTAAAGTCAATGAGTTGAATTTATAATTTACCTGCTTTCAGTCATTATTTTAGGTGGAATGTTAGAACGTTTACTTTTTCTCACTTTTTGTAGGAGGTCAGTAAAAAAAACAAAGAACGTCGTGGGAAGCAGACAATGATGCATACTACAGGGACAAAAAGCTTTGCACGTGTTTCTGCCGAGGTTAGTTGAAGTTTTGGCAATATAAATTATTTCAGTTCTTATGTCGTTGAATGATTATAAATGTTAGTGGTAAATAATAGTATATATCACAATGTCTATGTTTCTTTTATAGATTGAGGAAGATGAAGGTATTCAGCTTTCTCGTGCAGATTTATTCATTCGCACACATGTAAATAAGGATGGCAAAGCTACTGATGCTGTTGCTTCGGAGATGATTGTAAGTTTTCATGCTTCCATTTTGCAAAAAGGGGGTCATGTGCCTTGAAGTGACAAATTTTTTAACTCTTTGCGGTGTATTAGGGGGTCACATGCCTTAAAGTGACCAATTTTTAAATCATCGGCCCGTGTGGAGGCATTTTAATTTCATTATTTATCATCAGCCCGTGTGGAGGCAATTTACTTTCTTGTATTTGTTGAAAAGTATGGGAGTATGGGATCATTGTATGTGGAGGCTTCTTGTTGATTGATTTGTGTTGTGGAGAAGTATTTGCTATTTGTTGTTTGTGTCAATGTGTCAATCATATTCTCCCCAACATGTATTTAATTTCCATTAACACTTGTACTCTATTTGTTCTCTCATCTTTTCTTTGTTTCTAAGTTTTATTGCTTCATCCTTGTTCTACACCTAGTAATTCTTGGGAAATTATTGACACAATGTGAAGTTCTTTACATTTTTAGATTTTTGGTTCTGTTGAAGTTGTGTTCAGTTTATTAAATTCTACTATATTGACATTGAGTTCATTTTCTAAAATTCTACTTCTATTGTATGACCTTGCTGGTGTGTACTATTACTGCTATATTAGGATTGTCATTGAGTTCTTCTTTGAACATCCCGTGCTTGTCCTTGAATATGTTAAACACATCTGTTGAAACCCAAAATTGTTGGTTGAGAACTGATTGATAACTTAAAAATCACAATCAAGTTAGGGTAGGAGGAAAAGAAAATACACTTCACCATTTAATTATTGGGAAATTAAATCATTCATACAAGATAGAAACACACCAAGGAGACATTCATTGATTTTACGTTTTTTTCTTCCTTTTGTTGATTTCTTGAGATTCAAGTTTTTGAAGATTTTGTGAAGACCAATAATGGAAAGGGAGATAAAGGGAGGAGAGAAAATTAATAAAGTATGTTCTGATTCTAAAACTCCATCTGGAATCTCAAATCTAATTACAAGATATTGCAATAATAAGAATGGAGGAAAAATTCGGATAGAAAATCAAATGAAAGAAATCAAGATGGAGACTAAAGTGGAATAATAATAATATATCCTTTAATTTGAACCTCAAACACTTCGTGTGACGGCCCAAGTTTTGTAAACCCGGTGCGTCAGTGATGACCAAAAGATGACCCGATAACGGATCCGAAATGGGGAAGCGAAAGGTGAAACAACGGTCTCTAGAGATACAATGCGTCTCTAAGACACCAATGTGACGCTCAATGAGGTCATGGAACCCAAAGAAAAACAAGTGCGGAAGTGTCGTTTCAAAAACGGACAAAAAAGAACCTAGGGGCAAAATGGTCATTTTGCAAAAAAAATGGATTCAAGTGCTATCGAGCACACCACTGGGAAGACAATGAAAAACTAATGATGATGGACTCAAGAATTTCATTATCCAGATTCCGGACGAAGGAGAAACGACAAAACAAAGAAAAACGAGCAATAAAGCTAAAAGGGTAAACTGGTAATTATTCAAAAATATCTGGGTGCAACCGAGCACACCGTTGGATAGAAAATGAAAAATTAATCAATTTTAAAAAAAAAAACTCACTTGATTTGGAGTCCGGATGAGGGAGAAAGGTCAAAAACAAAATCGACGTCGCGGCGGCCCGACGAAGGCCGTGACAGCTACAGTGCCATCAACCCACTACTGCTGCAACTGAGAGTAAAAACGGGCATCTAAACGGACTTTTCTGGAAAAACTCGAAGAAGAAACCCCCCCCTAAAATCAAGTTTTCTACCCGACACAAGGACGGAAACCAAAAAAATGCATTGTAAAATGTCCAAAATACCCTCAAGAAAATCAGGTCTAGAGGTCAAAAATCGTTCCAAGCTACTGTCCAAAGAAAGGAAATGGGGCTTCGGAAGGTTTTTAAATTGCCTAAATTGAAAATGCAATCTTAAAATACACCCACAAGACCCCCGGAAGTTTCGGATCGATCGTCACGCTTTTCAAAAAAAAGTCGATGAATAGTACCAGTATATTTGCACTAAAGTCGGCAAAAAACTGGCAGCAATGATTTTTTGGAAAAAAAAAGAGATTTTTGAGGGCCAAGATGACAGTTTTTGGAAAAACACAAAGAAGAAACTCCCCTCAAAATTGAGTTTTCTATGTGACTTGCCAGGAAAAATGAAAAAAACGCATTTTGAAATACCCGAAATTCCCCTAGAACAGAATAGGGTAAAACTTTCTAAAAATGCTACTTAGAGTCTTTGTTTCATCAAGGATGGTTTTGTTTGCCAAAGTGAGCATGCAAGCATATGTAATGTGATAAAATAGATATGTTGCAATGGCCTATGGCCTCATGGCATGTCATATGCAAAATAGAACCCTTCAATGCATTAATCCACATATCTTCCATAGGCAACAATGAAGTTCAAAGTTAGCATACATTTCACATAAGTGTCTTTGGCCCTTGGCCTCATTACAACCACATTCTAAAAGTGTCAAAAGGTGCACTTAAGTGCACATTACATAACTTAGACAATAAGTACAAGTTTTATTAAAGTAAGCAAAAGTAGGATAGGATATGCTAACATATGCATATTCTATGTCATTAAAATATACTTCAAGAACTCTAGTGAGTCTAAGAATGCTGTGCATCCCACACTAAGGCTTCTTTACCTGCAAAACACCCATTAACTTAGGGGTGAGTAAACAAGTTTACTCATAGGGAATGCATTGGTTTATCTTTGTACCAAGTTACAATCCAATACCATTTAATTCATGCTATCAAGTGACAATAGAACTTTCAACATAACACAATGAGATGTAATTTTACAAAGTTAACAACTTGGAATTTAAATGCAAAATCAAACCAAAGTGGATACTTGGACGTCACGCCGGATCAAACCAACAATGTGGTTACTTTAGGGTTACTAGCCCATGGGTAACCTCCCTATGTGCGCACTAGACTTGTAGAGGGACTTTCCCCCATACTAGAACCATGCCCTAGCCATAGTCATAACAACGACATCCCCAAGTTTCTAAAATCAACATTTTGTGCACATTACATATATGTATCAACATAACATATATATATACAATGTAAAGCCATCAACATGCACAAATCAATTTTGGAAACACAATACATGCCCTAAGTTCTCAACTAAAATGGCATGAAGAATATTGAATGATTATTATGCAATTTGCCACTAACTACAACAATATCATTCAACAACAAGAATATAACCTCACAAGTATGATATAAGTTTAAAATCATAATTTAAATAATTTAATAAAACAACTAAATTTCCTAGATTTCACTTCTCATCCAAACATGCTCAATTTAATATATGTTGTAGTACATGTCATGGTTATTATATAAATCACTTCAAACTTGATTTAAGTCATGGGAGCATATAAATAAAAATTAATTAAATTAATTCATTAATTCCTCTAGATTTTAAAACAACTCTAAATGACCTCAAATTAACATAAGTTATGAATCAAACCATGGTCATGTTATTTATCAAGTCTAAAGTGAATTACATACAAGTCACAATTAATCATTTATTTCTCATTTTAATACAAGACAAACATCTAACTTAGATATCACTATAGGAACAAATAAAATCACTTGGAAGATAAATGATAACACCCCCTACCTTAATAGAGAATTGAATCTCTATAATCCAAGCAACCAAGCTCAAAATGGAAAACAAGTTTAAGGTTAATGAAGAGGGGAGTGAGAAGAAGTTTTTGTCTTCCAAGGTTTTATGTCTAAGGTGAGTGGAAGGAGGCCAAAATGAAGAAAAAAGTTATTAACCAAGCTTTTCTCCAATGGTGGCTAGGTTATGGTTCTTGAAGACAAGTGAAAATGAAAATGATAAAGTGTAAAATGGTGAGTGGAAGGGTTAGAAATCCTCCACTCACTATGTGCTCTTACACTACCTCTCTCACACACATAATGTAAGACTAAATGGTGAACCTACACTTGTCATGAATCTATGGTTCATTCATAGGTTTAATCTCAAGCCTACACTTGTCACTATCCTATGTAAACTTCCAAGACTTAATATTAAACTTACATTTGTCAACCATCCATGCCAATAAGTGTACCAATCCTAGGCCAACAAGTGGGTGAATCTCCACCCTCCACATGTCATCATCCAAGGCATCAAAGTGTTTCCACACAAATGTCAACAAGTGAACCAATGAGAGTGTGACACTTGTCACACTTTCCGAAAATTGCAAACAAGTCCTTTTTGAAAATATCTTCCAAATTAAATTGCAAAATGGTCTCTAAGACGAAAAATAATTACTTTACTTAATTACCCAAAAAATCTTCAAGTTATGGATAATCACAAAAGTCTTGTTTTCATGGCATTTAATATGCATTTCTACAAAAGTAAAAATGTAGATGTCATGGAATTTAAATACCATGAATGCATGCAAAACCGGAATCAAATTCGAGCACAACAAGTAAGGTTATGCAAGGAAAAACGAAAGAAACGGGAAAAAGACGAAATAGGGAAAAGACAAAATAGGAAAAAGATGAAAAAAGAAAATCGCCAAAAATGAAAAAGGAGGAAAATGGCCGGGTCATTACACTTCGTTAAGTTTGCCCGCATTCTATGAGTTTAGGTAACAATCATTTGATTTAATGTGGAATCTCAAATCAAATGATTGTTATTACTTATAGTTATAAGTGTTGCTTTGGATATATTTAGGTCAATTTTTGTTTCGTCTTTAGGTGTTAATTTGAATTTCGAAGTTGAATGACACAATGATGAAGAGGTTTTTAAAGTAAAAGGGGAACTAGAAAGGGAAAGTGATTCACAAATGGAATTTATAGCAGAAATAATTTTCAAAATTTTGATATTAATAAGCTCATTTATGGTCATTTCTTGTAAACTGAAATTAGTTTCGGTGACCACACCTCTTAAGTTCTCGTTCTATTTGTGTGTGTGTCAAGTTCAGAATTTCTGTTTATATATAATTTGGTTGTTGTGTTTTGGTGAGAAGGATATGTTCATTGCAAAGAATGCTTAAAAAGTTCATTAGTTGAAGATTAGGAGGAATCTAAGTCACACAGTTCATTTATTCGTTAGTGGGTCTTATTTAACCTTTCTTGTATACTCACATAAAGGCACTCGATTGAAAAAGAGAAAACACATGTAACTAAATCACACGAGGACCTCTCGTTCTTTTCTGTTTTTGATAAGTAAAATATAACGCAAGTGTTGGACTGTTGGAGGGTGAGTAGTGTGACACAAGGACCTCTCATTCTTAAAATGTTTGTAAACATGGTGCTGGGGCGCACACGGTTAGGATTGGATTAGTTTTAGGATTAATGGAAACCAATCAGCTCTCTACAGTTTCAAGAAATTTGAAACCGAACCGAACCTATCACTCCATCTATTCTGAACCAATCTGAACCGTAAGAGAATGGATTGGATTGGTTCGGTTTGGCAGTTTGGACCTTAATAGAGACCTCATTTTCAGAAAATTCAAGAACTACCTTCTAGCCAAACATAGAGTAGAACTCAAAAGATAGAATGTTTTGCAGATTTGTATCCTAATACTAACAAAATTCAACAAACGATAGAATGTGCAAAAAGATGGGGGTTTCGCATGCTAATAGCCTAATACTAACAAAATTCAACAAAATTTTGACCCTAAAAAACCTCAACCAAAGTTGTTGAAATGCATATATTAGAACTCAAAATCCAAACTTCATTTGATAAGTCAATTAATAAAAATTAATAAATAGGATTCATTTGAATAAACTAGGATGAGAGGAATGATTGAGTGTGTGTGAGAGATAGAGATTGTGTGTGTGCAACACGATGGTCGATTTTGATGCGACAATGGTTTATGACCGGCCAAAGTGAAGGAGAGAAGTAGCCTTGGAGGTTGGTGAGCTCGGCCAAGTGAGCAGTTGAGGGTGACGGTAAAGAAGAGCGGCAGGGAGCAGTCAAGGGGTGCAGCTCTGTTGCTATGAGAAGAATGATTTAGGGCTCGAATCTTTTAGTTAAGAAATTGTTGAATATATATTGGCTGATCAGGTGTAGGCAATTCCATGGTATGTAGTGTAGACAACCATATATATATTTATATATAATGCACTGATTGGTTTGGATTTTTCTACCCTCAATCTATGAACTGAACTAATCTAGACTTTTTTTATTTTAAAATTGAACCGAACCGAACTGAACCGATAATCCTTTAAAACCAAACCAATCCCTATGGATCAGATTGGGTCGGTTTTGTTGTGTTTTTTTTGCACCCCTACATGGTGCTAATGCCTTTGCTGATTTGCTTGCATCCAATGAATTGAGAATTTTGACGTACAAAGGAAAATACCATAACTGATGTTTCACAGATCAAGGCCGGTATGATGGAGTCGCGAAGGGAGTAATGATAGTAGCACTTAAAATTTTGTAAATAATTATAACGTAGTATGAATTATTTATGAATGATATCCAAATAATCTTAAGGAAGTTCCTTATCAAATCCATCTGAGACAACACCTTGTGATTAGCAAGATGGACAATGGGACAGTTAACATAATCTTTCTCGATAGATTTTCCCTACCAACAATTTGTCATTAATGTTGTGGCCATTCAAGAAAGTGACATTTTTCTTTTTTGGCAGGAAAACATAAAAGAACTTCAAAAAAGTTACTCTGACTCGCCTATTGGCAGTTCCAATGATTTGTTCTCCATTGTGAGGGGAGAAGAGAGAACTGGTCGTGTGCGGATGCTTGGCTTCGGGCCTACACCAAGCGATGTTTGGGGCCCTCTCCTAGTAAAGCTGAACTGATTAATAATGCAAAAAAATCTGATGAGGAGGCACGTGCTGTACGCGTAGAGTTGCACGAGACCATTTCAAAAATGTAAGCCAACTATGACAACAAGTTGGAAAATTTACGAGCCAACTATGATGACAAGTTGAAAAATTTACAACAACAGGTGGCTATCCTAATGCAGATGTAACAACAAAATTGTAGTGGACATGTATATTTATTATTAGTTTTATTCTTTACTAAATATATGTTTACTTGTGCCAAGATTTTATGTATTTTGTTTTCTTATTTTGAAGGGTTCTGATTCGTTAAATGCTCCTCCTAGAGTATCCCCAAATTCATTATCTAGTCGTGATGCCAATTCAGTTAAGGTTATGAAATTTTAATTTCTCTTATATATATGTTAAATTTTCATTTATTATAATGTGTGCGTAATGAATTTATAAAAAATGTAGGGTAATTCAAATCAAATGGGCAAGAAGACTTGTTGAAGTTGAAGACAGGGTTGTGTTTGTGTTTTTTGAATTTCCTTCGCCTTGGATGGGTTCTTTTTGAAAAACTTGTACTACATTTGTCAAAAATTGTTAATTATTTTTGTCTGACATTTAGTAGCTTTATTTAGACAATTTGGATGGTATATTGGCAGGTTAACTTGTGGTTGTATTAGTATACATTTTTGCTTTTTGGTTGACATTTACCAGCTTAACTTGTGGTTGTATTAGCAGCAAATTTTGATGGTAATTTTCATATTGGCAGGGTTAACTTGTGGTTGTATTATGTAAAAACAATTTGGACGGTACTTTTATATTAACTTGTGTTATATTGGATGACATTTAGTAGTTGGTAGTATTGATATGTTTTTTCCAAAAACTATAAGGGTAATAATAATAATAAATAAAAAATAAAAAAAAATAATCCCTTTACCAGCTCTCTTTTAAGAAGCGCTGGCATAAAGAGGGAGGGAAAAAAAATTTAAAAAAAAAATTTAAATTACCCTTTACCAAAAAGCGCTGGTAAAAACATTCTACCAGCGCTTTTTTCAAAGGTGCTGGTAAAGTACTTCTACCAGCGCTTTTCCAGAAAGCACTGGTAAATACTTTATACTAGCACTTTTTGGAAAAGCGCTGGTAAAAGGCCTTTACCAGCGCTTCTCGAAAAGCGTTGGTAAAGCCTTATCGATGCAGGCTTTACCAGCGCTTTTTAGGACTTCTACCAGCGTTTTTGAGCGCTGGTAAAAGCCAAATCTGTTGTATTGGTAGCGGATTCACTTCCCTAGTCCCTTCTTATTTGTCTTTATCACTTTATTTCCTAGCATTATTGTTTTACGCATTTTTCAATTCCTAATTTTAGTGACAAACCAAACAAAACCCTATGCACCTTCATCATTCTAAAAGTAATTTTAGACACCTTGGTTACCATAATCTAGCAGTCCCAGTGGTTCGACTTACCCGACCAATAACCCTATTTTACAACGATTTGTGCTATTGCAAAGGTTGATGTATAATTGACAACCGATCAATGTGCCATGATATGAGCTTGAGTCTCAGGATTAGTGGTTAGGGTGCATATATTGCATTGGAAAAATGTAGTTGGACATAGTGGAAGTTATGTGCCCTAGTAGGTTTAGGTTCTCATATCCACTATATGTGCATTTTGCATGTTGCCTACTATTCAGGTTGAGGTCGCCCTATAGTCCAGTGGAGTCCCTTTAGTGTGTATCTATATATATATATGGACTATGTAGTTATTGTTGGTTTGACTAGGATATATACGTGTATATGGTTTCAGTTTGGACTTTCATAGAGTAGAACTTGTTTGTAGGCTTGACCCACCATTATTTTTCAGGCGTTCGTCAGTTCCAAACTTTGTGGTTGTTCGTGCCGAGCAGAGACGGTCTTCATCACTCATCTATGTAGGATTCTGCTTTCATTTTAGTATTGGGTTTTGTTACTCAAAAATTGACTCTAGAGGGGGGGTGAATAGAGTCAATGGCTAATTTTCGCAAATTATAGAAATACAATATCTAATCAACAATATAACCTATTGTGCAATAATCAACATATGAAATCAAGATATGAAAGTAAACAATTTTAGCACAATTGTAAAAGAGATAAGAGAAGAGAAATTGCAAACTATAACACGGCGATTTTTGCGAGGTTCGAAAACTCCTACTCCTCGGCTCAAGATCCCTTTTGAGACTTCCCAATCCAATATAGCTTCTCCTTACGGGTGGAGAGCAAACCTTGATTAAAAGTAACTCATTGCTAAGAGAAAACATCTCTTAGTCTTCCTTTGGGTCACACCAACCCTTATAATATCCTTGCTAAGAGACCACCCTCTTAGTTTTACATAGGCCACACCAGCCCTTATAATTTCTTTGCTAAGAGAAACTCTTCCTCTTAGGCTTACAGCAGATTTGTAGATAGAATTTGTAGTACAAGAAATCCTTTCAAGAACTGATACAAATCAAACCTCATAACATAGTATATATGAAATCAAGTGAAGCTCAAACTCTAAGTATGAAATGTATGAGAGATGATGAGGAAAATGCAGAACAAAAGCTCTGATGAAATACTAGAATAAAAGTTCAGCAAAGGCTCATGAAATGCTCTCTAAAGTTCACTATGATTAAGCTATGGAAGCTTGTATATGAGATAAAGATCGATATCTGAACAGAGGCTCTATGAATGAGTAAAACCAGAACAAAAGCTCTGTATAATGGTAGAGCCAAAAGCTCTCTTGGATGCACTTGAATGCTCTCTCAAATAGTATATGAGTGAATGAAAGAGATGAGCAGAAGATATGAGAACAAAAGCTCTCTTTGATGCAATATAATGTCTCTAAAAAATGGTCAACTTATTCAGCAGACAACCACTCTGTATTTATAGAATTTCGAAGCTCAATATAGTTGTTAGAAGTAGTTGGGGAGTAATGAATGAAAATGTTTCCGTTGTAGTTCAAAACCCTAGAAGGAGCTGGCTCTTGTAAACAAGAGGAGGCGACTCCCTAGCCTTAAGAGCCTGCTGTCCATTGCATGGAGACGGCTCCCAGCCTCTGAGAGCCTGCTCCCTATTTTGGGAGCCTGCTCTTTGGTTGGAAGATTAATTTTTCGTTGAAAAATAGCTTACTGGAATGTTGAGAGAGCATGCTCTGTCTTTTACAGAGCCGGCTCTATTCTTTGAGAGCTTGCTCCATTTGTTTGGAGCCTTCTCCATTTGCATGGAGCCGTCTCTAATTTCATGGAGCCTTCTCCATTTTCTTGGAGCCTTCTCAGCCTTCTCCATTTGCATGGAGTCGTCTCTAATTTCATGGAGCCTTCTCCATTCTTTGAGAGCCTGCTCTATCTTTCATAGAGTCTACTTCTTTGGTCTTGAGAGAGCTGGCTCTATTTCTTATAGAGGCTGCTCTTGCTTCATGAAGGCTGTTGCTAAATTGGATTGGATAGAAAAAGTGCATGACTTCAAATGGACATAACTCAGTCCATGAAACTCCAAATGAGGTGAAATTTGAGTCTAAATGTATTGTCTTGAAGTCAGCTTTCTAAAGCCACCGGCTTTGCTCAAAAATTCCAACCACAGTAATGGTTATGGCCATTTTAGTGCAACCTGGTCAGAATTTTTGCAGAGCAGAATCAGGCATCTTATGATGGTTATATCTCTCTCAATTCAAATCCTTTTTAGGTGAAATTTGAGTCTAAACTCAAGGGCTCGAAGTCAGTTTTCCAATGCCACTGGCCTTGTGTAAAAATTCCAACTACACAAATAGTTATATCAGTTTTAGTACAAGCTGGTCTGATTTTTTTTTTTTTTTTGGGCTGAAAATTGTTTCTTTTGAGATATCCATCTTTCTAGCACTTAGGACTTTGATGAATGATTCAATTTTGTTCAAGGCCTGTTTATAAGAGTCTAGGGACATATGAAGATGATAAATTTCAAGTGCATTGTGTCCTAGAGTCATTTACCAAATTTTGGCAACAAAGGCTTTAAAGATGAAAAATTAATTCAATGCCTTTTCCTTTTCTTTTTAGAGACCAAAATAAATGTTATGATTAATGTGCATGGTCTTAGCATTTCTAGCTTAAGTTGTGAGTTCTTTCAAAACTCATGCAAGCTTGAACTAACTCATTCTTAGCAAAGACTTCATATGTTAAATATATATGTATTGAAGTTCATAGTCTAATGCTAATGATGTAGGAGCATAAAAATGATGTATGATATGCATGGTCCTATAGAGATGAGCTTCAAATGAATTCATAAAGACTTTGACATTGAATCTTAAGCTCTCACCATCCTATCTACCATTTTCTTCATTCTTTGACCATGATCATTTAGGCTTGATGAAGACTTTCTTTCTTTCTTTGAAATGCTTTGTGTGATCTTTGAAGTCCGAGTTCTTCTTTAATTTCTTGCACTTTGATGCTTCCTTAAATCCTTTGCTTGAGTGTTTGGAATGCTTGAAATGGAACTTTTAGCTCATCATTGAGGATTGAATGATTGATCAACTATACTTCACTCAATGAAAATATTAGTACTTAAACATCTTTAATGGTTTGTAATCATCAAAATATAAGATTGACCTTTAGATAAAATCCTTGGGCCAACAATCTCCCCCTTTTTGATGATGACAAAACATTAATGTGTTTATTGTCAACGTGGAGCTGCATTTGAAAGAATGCTCCCCCTATCAATAAGCATATCTAGAATATCATATCATGCTTGATTCTACAACAAATATTTTTACAAGACTCCCCCTATCAATAAGCATATCTAGAATATCATATCATGCTTGATTCTACAACAGATATTTTTACAAGACTCCCCTTAACAATATGCATCTATCAATAAAACGCAATAGAATAGACACATAAGCATAAGAACACATCAGAACACATCTTTCTCCCCCTTTGTCATCTCAAAAGGCGGGGGGAATAAAAAAGTTACTTGCCATCGCATGAAATAACAGAGAAAAAATGAATTAAAGGGCAAATGAAAAGCAAATATTTCATTTTGTAAATAACAGAATTCAATACATAAGGAGACTGTGAACACAACTACTATATGATAGAGATTTGAATTGGAGGAGGATTTACTTCACTAGGGCTTGATTCATCATCATGAGTACGTTGAGTATTTCATTTTTGTCCACGAGAAGGATTCTTTCTACGTGAGGATGAAGCCATGAATATTTCTAGAGTTTAGACTGAAATTACAGAAAGAATTCTCTGAATAAAAATCCAATTATCATACAATGAAAATTTCAAGACTCAAATTAGTTTTGGCTGAAGATTAATAGAGGTACTTAAAAGGGTTTTGAAACAATGAACCAATCTAGTTTAAATTTCACATTCAGTCAATTTTGAGTGCTAGGACAAATTTATACTTGAAAACCCCAAAACAAAATTTTATATAACAAGATCTAGAGATTGAAATTGATAAATTCAACCTAAAAGTGGAAATCCAGTAGAATCTTGAAATATACTATCCAAATGAACCATGGATAACACATGTTTAAAATTTATGCAAAGATAAATTCAAAACAAATGGGGTTTGAATTTGGAGACCATAGACTAAGCAATTTTTATTAGAAGAAATCTTTTACATATGAAAGAGAAAAGCTACAGTACAATTAAGGGTTTCATGGAATGATGGATTAAAGGAGATGAGTTTAGAAATTAATCACTAGAATTCATTTAAAAAGCAAGAATCATATTAACTTTAAAGAAAATATTGATGAAGGAAGCTTACTGGTAAGGATGCCCAATAAAAGTCCTAGCCGAGATGTTTACCCATTTATGCTTCTGGAAAATTTTATGTTTATAGAGCAAGCTCAATGAATTTCTATGGAGCCGGCTCTTTGTGAATGGAGCCGACTCTTGATTGAAGTATTTAAGGAGCAGGCTCTTCTAGTTTCTAGAGACGGCTCTATGGCTGGTAGTGAAAGATGCAGAGAGATCCCGAGAGCAACAAAAAAATATGCAGGTTTTGGGAGCCGGCTCTTGTTTTTATAGAGCCTGCTCTCTCAGTTTATAGAGCCTGCTCTTATGTAAAGGGAGCTGGCTCTTTCTTAAAATTTTTGAGATCCTGAAAGCATGCAATTTGATACCATTTGTGGAGCAGGCTATGCTTTGTGTAGAGACGGCTCTTTTTCTTCAAAGAAACGGCTCTACTCTGAATGGAGCTGGCTCTAGTGCAGTTTGTTGGTTCATCTTCTCACAAAAGCTCAGAGGTTAGGCAAGTTATTTCACAATTTAATTTCAGCCTCAAAATCTGTTATAGACCAGTTTCTGTAGAAACTCTGCACTCAGGGACAAAGCTGTAAAATTACTGCGCCACTGCCTTGAATTCGAAGCCCTCAGGCATATTTCATGTTACTACACTTGCTTAGACAGTAATTACATCAAGATAAGCATGGTATACAATTTTCACAGTTTGAATCCCAGATTTTCATGCCTTTAAACCTTAACAGCTTAGGTTTACTAGGTCAAACTTCAAGTTGGTCAGTTTTGATGTAACTTCTGAACTTCACTAGTCTCTATCAACAGCTTAGGTTTACTAGGTCAAACTTCAAGTTGGTCAGTTTTGATGTAACTTCTGAACTTCACTAGTCTCTATTCAACTACAGACACTTGCTAGAATGATTAACAGATGAATCACAACAAGATATTAACACTTCCTTACATAAATCAGAGGCTGAACCAGAAAATAAGCTTAAATGAGGGTTAGGGATATGAAAAACTTACTTTAGCTCAACTTTGTTGAAGTGAGCACCTCCTGCAGATGTAAACATGATATAGGAGCTTGTTTAAACCTTCTTCAAGCTAAGATAGTGATTCCAGTAAATTTTAGTCCTTCTTGTCACCTTTTGCACCAGATTTTCAGTTTATTAGGCCTCCATCATCACTTCAATGTATTTTACACTTGCTCACTGATTTCTGAGAATGTATTCAGCTTTCATTCTTGATTAAGAACTCAGGAAATCATGTGTTCATATGGCCTCTTGAGACACTCTCATTTAGCTTTCTGTTCAAGGGTTTTCTTTTTACTTTGAGGCTCACCCTTTCAATTTGCTATAACAGCCTTTATATAGACCACACACTTCTAACCCTTAGGAAAGCAATATAAATTCTCATTCTTCATTTTAATGAGATGGCTCTTCCAATGAGATTTATTCCTCAAGTTGAACAACCTCATTTTCTATATGCATAGAAGTGACACAATTAAGTATAGATACAACATTTAAGATCACAAAAGTATATCGATGACTTTTTATACATTTGATAAGGTTCACATGAAATAGCATTGATGGCCTACATTAGATAATGTATGCTTTCATTTGATGGCTTATCTTCCAATAAATCTTTCATAAAGATTGGGCATAGTTAATCTAAAGATCATTTGAAAGATAGAGAATCATTTCATGTTGGCATGTTCATAACTCATATGCCAAAAACTACTTTTATGCAAAATATCAAAACATAGACATTTTTACATCTATTAGGAACAAGTAGCATATCAAGAGCGTCATACTTAGAATTTCATGATTGAATTCTTTATATAAAACCATATTAATGAGAAAGGAATTATTTACCCATGGTATTAACTTCATTAGCTTGGAAGTTGTTTCTCAAAGTGATGCATCCTTTATAATCCTTGATTGATGCCATCAAGTAACCCTATAAAAAAGGGTTACATATTCTTCTTTTGGTACCCAAAGTTTCTTGGGTCCATATAAGTTAGGCAATGGAACATAAGTTCCTTTTGGATCCCAAACCTTCTTTGACCTCAACTTCTTTCTAAATGGACAATCATGAATTTTGTGTCCTAGCCTCTTACAATAATTGCATTTAAAGGAATGGGTACCATTTTTGACAAAGTGATCATACAAAGGCTTTCTTCTTCTCAACAAGCATGCATCTTTAGTATGAGGATCATATCTTATCTCATTTTTGAAATAGATAACTCTTTGATTTCCAAGCATAGAACTTAAGTTCTCTTTTCCTTTGGTTGTCTTTGCTAAAATGCCATTTTGATCATCAATGATTTCCTTTGAAAAATTATACTCGGAAACATAATCAATTGATGGTGGCTCTATAGATAGTATATTATCCTTTTTCTTTTTCAAGGATTCGTTTTCAAGTTGGATCTTTTGTAATTTTTGCACAAGATAATGGTTTTTCATTTTCAAAGAATCATTTTCCATTTGGACTTTTTCATGTCTTTGAGAGAGATTTTGATTTTCCTTTTTAAGAGAAGCACATTTCACAGTCATTTTTTCTAGCACACCATGTAACTCTTTAAACGCATCAAGTAATTCATTATGTGCATCAACTAGTTCATTATAAGAGGCTTCTATATCAAAAAATTCATGATTAGAATTTACCTCATCGTCATCGGCCATGAGACAAAGTTTGTCCTAGTCTTTAATGTCACTTGCTTCTTTGCTAGAAGCTTGGAAAGCTATACTCTCCTTTTGAGTTGCTTTATTTTCTTCACTATAGGAAGAAGAATAAGTTTTACTAAGAAAATTCAAATGATTAGTAATGTTAGTAGAACTAGAATACATCTCACTAACTAATTCATTTTCAGTTATGATGGAAGGAACATCTTTTTCAATAAGCATAGGCATGTATGATTTCTCACCATTAATTGATCCTTCATAGGCTAATTCAAGTGAGTTCCAAATTTTTTACCCATTTTACAAAAGATAATCTTATTGAACTCATTTTTGCTTAATGCACAATAAAGATGGCATATGGCTAAAGTATTGCATTGTATTAATCTATGATCATTTTCATCCCATTCACCTTTTAATTTAAGAATTTCATTCCCTTCAATAACTTTGGTTAGGATATGACCACCATTTTCTACAACTTTCCATAAATCAATATCAATACTTTTTAAGAAGGCCCTCATTCTAATTTTTCAATAAATATAATTATTTCCATCAAAACAAGGAGGTTTATCAATGGGATAACCTTCTAAGTGTGTGATACTACTACTATTGGCCATGATCATACTCTAAAATGGTTAAGTCCTTTAATAGAGTTTAGGCTCTGATACCAATTGTTACTCAAAAATTAACTCTAGAGGGGGGGGGGGGGGGGGGTGAATAGAGTCAACGGCCAATTTTCGTAAATTATAGAAATACAATATCTAATCAACAATATAACCTATTGTGCAATAATCAACATATGAAATCAAGATATGAAAATAAACAATTTATAGTACAATTGTAAAAGAGATAAGAGAAGAGAAATTGTAAACTATAACACGACGATTTTTGCGAGGTTCGGAAACTCCTACTCCTCGGCTCAAGATCCCTCTTGAGACTTCCCAATCCAATATAGCTTCTCCTTACGGGTGGAGAGCAAACCTTGATTAAAAGTAACTCCTTACTAAGAGAAAACCTCTCTTAGTCTTCCTTTGGGTCACACCAACCCTTACAATATCCTTGCTAAGAGACCACCCTCTTAGTTTTACATAGGCCACACCAGCCCTTATAATTTCTTTGCTAAGAGAAACTCTTCCTCTTAGGCTTACAACAGATTTGTAGATAGAATTTGTAGTACAAGAAATCCTTTTAAGAACTGATACAAATCGAACCTCACAATAGAGTATATATGAAATCAAGTAAAGCTCAAACTCTAAGTATGAAATGTATGAGAGATGATGAGAAAAATGCAGAACAAAAGCTCTGATGAAATACTAGAATAAAAGTTCAGCAAAGGCTCACGAAATACTCTCTGAAGTTCACTACGATTCAGCTATGGAAGCTTGTATATGAGATAAAGATCGACATCTGAACAGAGGCTCTATGAGTGAGTAAAACTAGAACAAAAGCTCTGTATAATGGTAGAGCCAAAAGCTCTCTTGGATGCACTTGAATGATGTTCTTAAATGCTCTCTCAAATAGTATATGAGTGAATGAAAGAGATGAGGAGAAGATATGAAAACAAAAGCTCTCTTTGATGCAATATAATGTCTCTAAAAAATGGTCAACTTATTCAGCAGACAACCCCTCTGTATTTATAGAATTTCGAAGCTTAATATAGCTATTAGAAGTAATTGGGGAGCAATGAATGAAAATGTTTCCGTTACAGTTCAAAACCCTAGAAGGAGCTGGCTCTTGTAAACAAGAGGAGGCGGCTCCCTAGCCTTGAGAGCCGGCTGTCCATTGCATGGAGACGGCTCCCAGCCTCTGAGAGCCTGCTCCCTATTTTGGGAGCCTGCTCTTTGGTTGGAAGATTAATTTTTCATTGAAAAATAGCTTACTGGAATGTTGAGAGAGCATGCTCTGTCTTTTACAGAGCCGGCTCTATTCTTTGAGAGCCTGCTCCATTTGCTTGGAGCCTTCTCCATTTTCATGGAGCCTTCTCCATTTGCATGGAGTCGTCTCTAATTTCATGGAGCCGTCTCTAATTTCATGGAGCCTTCTCCATTTTCATGGAGCCTTCTCCATTCTTTGAGAGCCTGCTCTATCTTTTATAGAGCTGGCTCCATTGGTCTTGAGAGAGTTGACTCTATTTCTTATAGAGGCTGCTCTTGCTTCATGAAGGCTGCTGCTAAATTGGATTGGACAGAAAAAGTGCATGACTTCAAATGAACATAACTTAGTCCATGAGACTCCAAATGAGGTGAAATTTGAGTCTAAATTTATTACCTTGAATTTAGCTTTCTAAAGCCACCGGCCTTGCTCAAAAATTCCAATCACAGTAATGGTTATGGCTATTTTAGTGCAACCTGGTCAGAATTTTCGCAGAGCAGAATCAGGCATCTTACGATGGTTATATCTCTCTCAATTCAAATCCTTTTTAGGTGAAATTTGAGTCTAAACTCAAGGTCTCGAAGTCAGCTTTCCAATGACATTGGCCTTGTGTAAAAATTCCAACTACACAAATAGTTATAGCAGTTTTAGTGCAAGCTGGTCTGAAATTTTTCTAGGCTGAAAATTGCTTCTTTTGAGATATCCATCTTTTCAGCACCTAGGACTTTGATGAATGGTTCAATTTAGTTCAGGGCCTATTTCTAATAGTCTAGGAACATATGAAGATGATAAATTTCAAGTGTATTGTGTCCTAGAGTCATTTACCAAATTTTGGCAACAAAGGCTTTAAAGATGAAAAATTAATTTCAATGCCTTTTCCTTTACTTTCTAGAGACCAAAATAAATGTTATTATTAATGTGCATGGTCCTATCATTTCTAGCTTAAGTTGTGAGTTCTTTCAAAGCTTATACAAGCTTGAACTAACTCATTCTTAGCAAAGACTTCATATGTTAAATATATATGTATTGAAGTTCATAGTCTATTGCTAATGATGTAGGAGCATATAAATGATGTATGATATGCATGTTCCTATAGTGATGAGCTTCAAATGTATTCATAAAGACTTTGACATTGAATCTTAAGCTCTCACCATCCTATCTACCCTTTTCTTCATTCTTTGACCATGATCGTTTAGGCTTGATGAAGACTTTTTTTCTTTCTTTGAAATGCTTTGTGTGATCTATGAAGTACGAGTTTTTTTTTATTTCTTGTAACTTTGAGACTTCCTTGAATCCATTACTTTAGTATTTGGAATGCTTGGAATGGATCTTCTAGCTTAACATTAAGGATTGAATATTGATCAACTATTTATCACTCAATGAAAATATTAGTACTTAAACATCATTAATGGTTTATAATCATCAAAATATAAGATTGACCTTCAGATAAAATCCTTGGTCCAACAAGTTTTATTACTTTAGTTTTGAGTTTTGGATTTATTAAGGATCCATATGATGGGGCTCACTTTGCACATGTCCATGGGGACAATTGGAAGTAGAATGCAAGACACTTGAACAAGCCATGCAAGATTCATTAGATGCACGATGATGAATATGAGTAGGGGAGGAAGATACTTGATTTGCCGAATTTTGGTTGATCAAAAATTGATTAAACCTTTGAGATAAGGATTTCATCTCGGCGGTTATGTCATTGGAGTTGTCAACTTGATATAATCCAACATTCTTCCTTCGAACTAAGTTTCTATCATTTTTAGAAGATAAGGACCTATGCATTGAATTTTCACTCATGCTTTCATACAATTTCCACACATCATTTTCATGCTTATCAAGATAAGAACCACCCATGGATGCATCAACCATACCCTTTTGATTATCTGGTAAACTTTCAAAGAAATATTGAACTAATTGCCACTTAGGTATGTCATGATGTGGGCACTTCCTAAGCAAGTCATTGAATCTTTCCCATGCCTCATGAAACATTTCCCCATCCCCTTGAGAAAATTCTCTCATTGAAGTTCTCATGGCATTTGTCTTAGAAACCGGATAGTACTTTTTCAAGAACTTTTGTTGCATTTCCGCCCAAGAGGTTATCGAAAAAAGCCTAAGATTGTTGAACCAATATTTTGCCTTGTCTTTAAGGGTGAAAGGAAAAAGTTTAAGTCTTAAAACTTCTTCCGGCATATCCGTGTATTTCATGGTGGAACATACTTCAAGAAACTCATCCAAATGCTTATAAGGTTCTTCACTAGGAAGTCCATGATAGTTAGGAAGCCATTTGAATGGTTTGTGGTTTGATTTTATAGTGATATGCTCTAAATGAAGGCAATTGAATGTAAGTAGGTACATTATATTCATTAGGCACATAATAGTCTCTTAAAGTAGAGGGGGATTTACAACCGGTGGTGCTACTCGAACATCGTGGTTAGCTTGAACCATGGGAGGTTGTGGAGCAAATATTGGTTGAGGCATTCCCAATGGAATTTGGCCTTGTTGTTGTGGTAGAATAAATGGTCTAGGCATACCTAATGGTACTCAGATGTTTTCATGATGCACATTAGGGTGGAGGATGCCTTATTGGTCTATGTGACCAAGGTCCTCCACATGGTCGTCATTCAAATTCCCCATTAGTGAAATGGAGTGATGAGAACTACCTCTTCCCTTAGGATTACGAATAACCGATTCAAAATGAAAATTAAGAGGGACAAGAGTAGTATTTAACGACCTACGACCATGCATGCACTAGCAAAGACAAATAACAAGCAAATAACAATTACTTCGCCCTCACAGCAAATCAATCAACACTCCCATGCTTGAACAACATACAAGGAAAAGTAAATTGCCTCCACGCGGGCTCACGATTTATCTAAGAAATAAAAAACAAGCCTCCACGCGGGCCGACGATTTAACTAGAGCTTGAGTTAGAAAGATCTCACAAAGAGTCCTTAATCAACTTCAATTTAACTTTTAACTTTCTAGCCTTGCTTTGCTTTGCTATTTTTTTAGATTTTTAGTCCTTTTTGTGCTTAGCTTAGCTCCTTGCTTTGAATTCTCTTTTGCTCAATTTCCTTCACTCAATTCACTTAGCCAAATAAGAACAAACACAATAAGTAACCAAAAATAAAAATAAAGTAAAGACACGATCAAAAGAGTACTAATTCCTAATTGTTTCCAAAACACGGCGTTGCCAATTTAATCCCCAGCAACGGTGCCAAAATTTGACGGTGGCCATTCCTATACGCCAAAATAATGTAGTGAATGTACGGTTCAAGAAAAGCCTTTTGGGTCAAGTTTAAATTTATAAAAATCACTACTACCACTACTACTAACGTAGCAAGGGTGAGTAGGGATCGTCCTAAGGGATTAGAGGGCTTTAGGTCGAGTGATCAAAGGTAGATTGTTTGGTTGATTAAACTACAATTAAGATTAAATAAGCTCAATATAAAACAAGTAATTAAAGGATAGAGAAAATAAGAGAGAGAGGTCTTGGGACTTAGAGATCACCACTAAGCATCACCTTTCTATACACTCAATTCACAATTAATGAGGGGGAAAACATATGTTACAACAATAGTGAGTGTGTGTGTTTGTTTCAATAAGCATAGATGACAAATTAAGTATATATTGTCTAAACAACACAATGAATAGCACAATATATCAAACTAAGCCATTAATCCTTCTTCAAGCTCACAACAAACACATCACATAATTAGAGAAATATACTACTTGCATTCATAAGTATGGAATATCAAACAACAAGCATGGATTGTCCTCCCATTTAACAACTAAGGTAACTACACTACATCTAAGCTAATGACATGAAAATTAAACTAATTAAACTAAGGGAGGCACAATTCATCAAGAAATGAGTATGAACCATCAAATAAACCACAAGAGCATTCTATTAAGCACTATGTCTTGACAATCTTTAGATCTATAGCATCAACACATATAGACATGCATCAACAACATTAGAGATAGAGATAAACACATGAACATTTATTCTAGCATACATAGACATATGGATAGAATGAAATGATCAATTGGAAGAATTAAACCATATAAATCATTAAATAAATAAGATATATGTATATAAAGATGTCAAAACATGTATTACAACACAAATCTCCTCAAAAATACATAAATTAAGGTAAAGAAAGCATGCTTAGGGCTAACTCTAGCCCCAAGAGGATGTCTAGCCACTCATCGATGGTGTCCTCCAGCCCTCAAGGGCTATCTCTATGGTAGAAATGCTCTTCTTCTTGAGTTAGATGGAAGACCTCCCAAGAATGTGTCTCTAGCCTCCTCTTCTCTTTTCTTCCTCTCTAAGAAAAATCAAATATTGTATCTATCAACTCCTCCAAGCATATTTGTAAAAGTGGCTTATAATCTTTATATAGGTAGCTCAAATGTCATACCCAATGGTCTAGGCTCGTACACAAGGGCTCCTCCAACTATTGCACTATGAGGCAACTTTTAATGAGTTGGAAATCGATCGAACCTATACTGAGATCGATCAACCTTAGCTGAGATCTATCAAACTTTGGCTGGATCGATCCTCCCATGGCGGCACCTTTTTGGATAAGGACAGATCTGAGATATTTTGGGGAAAGAGACAAAAGTGGTAGGTGGGGTGGTACAACAGGATAAGATGAAATTTTTTCAATCGATCTGAGAATTGTTGGATCGATCGAACTTTGTAGGATCTTTGGATAAAGACAAAAGAGCTTGGATCCATCTTGAAATGTCTAGATCGATGAACTTTTGATCGATCGAAGTATTCTTGAGATCGATCGAACATGTTGATTTTCACACTTTGCTTCATTCTACTTCTACTTTGCTCCTTTCTTTCATCCAGCTTGAGTTAGCTTCTTTTAAGCTCTTATTTGGCTGAATTAGCTTATTTTGGGGATAAACGCCTAAAAAGGACAATAACACGAAATTAGTCTAAAATAGGAAAGTAAGATAGATAAAGGTCCTAGAATACTTAAGTTTAAGGGGTTTAAATGCACACTTTTCAGCGCTTATCAACTAGTATTATCTTATTTTTAAAGAATATATGATGATTATTCTTTTGGATGTTTATGGTTTGAAAAAGGTCTTAATATAGTGAACTGGTGGTTTTGGTATCTCTATTATGTTTCATGAGAACATTTTTTATGATATTTGCATAAATGGTTTTATTAAATTGTATTGGAAAGTGTATATTGTGATAATAAAGGAGTATCATAGTGGAGTGATTGGTATTTGGACAGATAAACAAATATATACATATTTTTTTAACTGCGTTGTGTGGATACGAGACGATTACCAATGAATTTATAAAAGAAACTTGTGGGAATCAATACTGTAAGTTTGATTTCAAAGGAAGAATTCCCAAGAAAGAGCGATATCCTAAATGTGAGTAGATTTTATAGTGCATTATATGCTATATGTGTTTTGCTCTACGGAGTATTCAGAAATATTGTTTATAGTTTAGTTGGTAACACAAGTATATGATCGAGCACATAATATTGCTATACCTATAGGCAATACTGCTATTTTGTATGAGAGTGATGGCCTGTGACACTAGATATTGGTAAACTTAGATTTCTAGACAATATATTGGTCTTGGATATGCATTCTTATGATGTGATGCTTGAGATGGATTGGTTATCTCATTGCCATACCCAAGTTAATTGTTATGATAGGTCTATTGTATTCACTATACCTGGTCAGGATATGTACGTCGTCACTATGTCACGTTATACAGGTTCCTAGTACATATTTATTTTACATTGAGGAGGAGACCGAGGGGGAGATTATTGTATCATTGGATAATATACCAATTTTACAGGAATTTTCGGATGTATTTCAAGAGATTCCAGGGTTACCACCTAGTCGAGAGATAGACTTTGTTATTGACTTAGTTCCAGACACTACATTTATTGCTAGGGCACCATACAGGATGGCACCAGTGGAGATGCGCAAGCTGAGGGATCAGATTCAATAATTACTCAGTCAGGGTTTTATTCGTAAGAGTACTTCACCCTGGGGAGCACTAGTTTTGTTTGTGAAGAAGAAGGATGGTTCACTTCACTTGTGTATAGATTATAGGGAGTTAAACAAGGTTACTATTCGTAACAAGTTTCCCTTACCGAGGATTGATGATCTTTTTGATCAATTGAAGGGAGCTACTTATTTCTCTAAGATTGATTTACGTTCCGGATATCATCAACTTTGGGTCATGGAGCAAGATGTTCCTAGGACAGCGTTTCTCACTAGATATGGTTTTTACGAGTTCTTCGTCATGCCTTTCAGATTGACTAACGCACTGGTAGTCTTCATGGATATAATAAATAGAGTCTTTAGGGCTTACTTAGATCAGTTTGTCATCGTATTCATTGATGAAATTTTAATCTATTCTAAGTCAGAGGATGATCATGCTAGACATCTTCGCACAGTGTTGTAGACGCTTCGTGAACACCAATTGTATGCTAAGTTCGAAGAGTGTGAATTTTGGCAGCGAGAAGTGAAGTTTCTGGGTCACGTAGTATCAGACAAGGGGATAGTGGTAGATCCATCCAAGGTTTCAACAGTGGTAGAGTGGGGACAGCCTTCTTCACCTACAGAGATTCGGAGCTTTCTTGGATTGACAGGATACTATCGTAGATTCATTCAGGGATTCTCGAAGATAGCGGGACCATTTAATCATCTAACTAAGAAGGGTGTACAGTTTGTATGGGATGAACATTGTTAGAAGCTTTTGATGAGCTAAAGAACAAGTTGACTTCTGCACCGGTTCTGTCTACACCCCAGAGCAGGACAGAGAATCTTGTATATACAGATGCTTCTTTGTAAGGTCTTGGGTGTGTTTTAATCAGGAGGACCGACTAGTTTCATATGGATCCTGTAAGCTTAAGACTCGTAAGCTTAATTATCCGATACACGATTTGGGGTTGGTAGCTGTAGTCTTTGCCTTATGCATTTGGAGGCATTATCTGCTGGGAGAGTCCTTCAGATTATTTAATGATCACAAGAGTCTACAGTATTTGTTCACTCAAAGGGAGCTAAATATGAGACAATGCAGATGGTTAGAGTTTGTGAAAGACTATTATTTCTCTATACAGTACCATCTAGGGAAAGCAAATGTGGTGGCAGATGCACTTAGTCATCGACCCTATGCTAGTCTTTCTGCATTATTTGCCACTCAGTGGGATGCTTTGAAGATAGTTGATGAGTTATCTGATGCTTTCATGGGTTGTATAGTAGTTACACCCTCTATCATTCACAAGGTTCTGAAGGTACAATTCACGGATCAGCAGTGCATTGATAAAGTTGCAGAGATAGCTTCTAGAGAGGTTCCATTTTACTATGTTGGGACTGATGGAGGTTTGAGGTATAAAAGACGTTTAGTAGTACCTTCTTCTAATGACTTGAGGAAAGATGTGATGACTGAGATACACGGATCTGAGTTTTTTATCCATCCAGGAGGAGACAAGATGTATCAGGATATGAAGCGGCAATTTTGGTGGGCAGGTACGAAAAATGACATTGCTAACTTTGTCTCTAAGTGTAGTACTTGCCAAATGGTAAAGATTGGTCATTAGAGACCGCCCGGTTCTTTACAGCCACTACCTATATCAGAGTGAAAATGGGAGAGCATTTCTATGAATTTTGTGGAAGGATTGCCTAATTCAATGAAGGATCACAATTCCATTTGGGTCATCGCTGACAGGTTGACTAAATCAGCTCATTTCTTACCTATTCGCACTGATTACACTTCGGAATAGTTGGTGAGACTTTACATTATAGAGATTCTAAAGATACATGGTATACCGTTATCCATTATATCAGATAAGGATTCGAGCTTAGTGTCAAGATTTTGGAAGAGTTTTCAGCAGGCTTTAGGTACAGAGTTGCATCTTAGCACTGCTTATCATCCTCAGACTGATGGACAGTCTGAGAGAGTTAATCAGATCTTGGAGGATATGTTTCGTTCTTGTGTCATTGACTTTAATGGCCACTGGGAGGATTATTTGTTACTTGTGGAGTTTTCATATAACAATAGCTTTCAGAAGACTATTGGTATGGAACCGTTTGAGGCATTATACGGTCGACCACGTAGATTTCCTATTTGTTGGATGGAGGTTGGAGAGAGCAGATTTTTGGGTCCTGAATTCATTAAGGATGCCTCGGAGAAGATCGCTCTTATTAGGGATCGTATACGCACTACTAAAGTAGGTAGAAGAGTTATGCAGATTGTCGTACTCCTGCATTGGAATTTTTGGTTGGGGATCAAGTTCTACTTAAAGTGTCTCATATGAAGGGAGTAATGCGCTTTAGGAAGAAAGGGAAGTTGTCAACGCGTTTCGTCGATCCTTTCATGATTACAAATCGAGTTGGAGCTATAGCTTATCGGTTAGCACTTCCGGACCATTTACATCTTGTCCACAATGTGTTCCATATTTCCATGTTGTAGAAATTTTGCGAGATGAGAATCGTTATTAGCATATAGATGTTAGTGAGACTGGGTTACAGTCGGATACAACCTATGTGAAACTACCGTATTGTATTTTAGACCGTAGGGATCAGATCCTTCGCAATAAGGTTATACCTTTAGTGCGTGCCAGGTGGAGCCATCATAATGAGGCTGAGTCTACTTGGGAAAGGGAGGATGTCATTCACTCACAGTTTCCAAAAATAATAGAAGAAAGTAAGGGCGAATTCCGAGGACAGAATTCCTTCTGTTAGGGGGGGGGGGGAGGGAAGAATGTAATACCCCTAATTTTAAAAGGATAATCTCGGTATTTATTTATTTGTTTTAATTGCATTTTTAATTGTTTAATTGATTATTTAGCTAATTGCTTATGTGTTTAATTGATTTAAGTGTTACTTAATTAATGAGCTATTTATTTATGTGGTATTTGTATTATTTGTTTAATTAAATTGTGTTCTTTAATGATATGAATTAATTGTAATTTTATTTGGTAGATTAAATATTTATTTTATTTTATTTTAAAGGATGGATATGTGTAGTAGTAATAGACCAACCAATCAAGTCGCATGGACTACTTGGATAGGATGTTAGATGAGTATGGATAAATACCTATAGATAGTTAAATATATATATAGATATATAGATATATATATATATGTATTTAATGATAATTTATTCTTATTACTATTATTATTATTTGTAAATTATTGATTATATTAATATTGAATAAGTCAGATTATATATATAGAGATATATATAATTATAGATATTTATTTGTATATCCCGTATACGGTTAATATGTATTATTGTCTTTTTATTATATTTTCTTTTCCTTATTTTCTCCCTTAGCAGACTTGGAGTGCATATATGTGATACCCCTCGGATCCGAGACACGGGTTGATCAGGCCCAGGCCCAAATCCGAGAGATATCAAACAATTAATATTTTAAAACGAACACGGAATACAAAAGTGATTAAAGAGATAAAATTTAAGCTGAAAGAAACTAAAATAAATCCTCAAATATAAATATTTAAACCTTGACAATCCAAACTCCATAAGTTTAACAACTCGGGAATCCATCTCTAGTGGACCCCTAATAAAATCCCAAACTGCATGGAAGAAAACTGAAGATAAAATCCAAATCTAATATCTGGAAAGAAGTCCTACGTTGTCGGTAGATTAGAAGTCTGTATCTGCTCTGCACGATCAAACTCTAACCCTGGAACTGATGAGTACCTAAAAAATATAAGGGTGGGTCAGGCCCACATGCAAGTCCTGATCTACTACAATCCAAACAGGAATCCGATACGCAGATACATACTAGAAAGACTCAACAATATCTAGAGTAGTCCATATATGTATAAGTACACACTATAGGACGCTCACTAGTCCAAAAAGGTCTGTCTCAGCCTGAATAGAGATACCATGCAAATCGCACATACTGTGGTCATGTGTATCTAGACCTACCAGGGAACAACACCTCTGTCCAGCTATCCATCCTAGGCAATATACGCACCCAACCATGGTCCTGAGACTCAAGCTCATACCATGGCACATATAATAAATATATAACGTTCGTGTCCTCCTATTACAAAATATCAACCATCTGAAAAGTGGTTTGATAAATGTAAAGCAAATCCATCCTGAAACCATATTAAGTCATTCAATTATTTGATTGATATGACACAAGTAGGTGATGGACTTAACTCATATGGTTAATCCATACCTTAATCCAAATTAGGTAGGATTTAGTGTTTGACTAATCCATACCTAGTATGTCACCGTCCCATACCAGTACATACAAATTCTCCATATAGCATAGTTATTAAAACAATACTATATAATCAACAACCATCCTCCAGTATATGCATTGGTATAAATTCATACATATATCAATATTAGGTATTCACTACAGAACCTAAATATCATGCTCCAATCATTTAAACAGCTAGAATAAGACATAGCATTTGAATCCTCCAAAACAGCCAACAAATTGATACATATTAAACCAGTTAAATGTCAATTTAAATCCAACTAAGTATAGATAAATATAATTAATTTACCATACTTATAACACAGTAACAATATAAGGTTATATATAAAAACTTTGCCAAGTTCCAGTTATATAAACCTAGCAAAAACAGTGCAACGTATAGCCATTATTTGATCTGTTCATTGCTCCTACCCTTAAACCATTATGGTATTAAATGTTTTAAACATTTATTTAAGTCCCTAACATTTAATTACATCTCACAGTAGCTTTTAAACGGCTTCAGAAAACACTGCACAGCCAAACAACCCCTTAAAACCAAATATGTGTGCAATAAAAGAGAGCAGGCTCAAATTAAACATTGAGCCTGCTCAATTTTCCACTTGGAGCCGGCTCCATTAGCATTGAGCCGGCTCCAAACAAAGATAGAGCCGGCTCCTTTGCCTTTGAGCCGGCTCTAAGGCTTTTTAGAGCCTGCTCAATCCCCTTCAGTAGCCTTTTGCCCGTTCTAGCTTCATCTTCTCTAGCTCCGGTGATTACAGAGCCTCTGAGGTGTTTCTAAAACTTTGTTCTAAGTTCAAGCTCAGTCCTAGGCACATATTAAACCACTGATATTCAACTAAAACATGCATGGAACACAAGCTTTAAAGCTACGATTACAAAACCTCTGTTGTCCAATTTTAAGCAAGTTCCAACAGAAATTTATTTCAGTTTAATTTAGTGCAACTAAATCATGTTCTAAGAATTTGTTCTAGAGTTCAAACTCAGTCCCAGATTAGTTACAAGGCATCAAGTCGCATCCCTAATCTCAACCATCAAAGCTTAATCGTAACCCATAGAAGGAAACAAAAACAGAATAGTAAGATCATGCAAAACAATTAATTCACGAGATTAAACATAAATTCCTATATGCACAAAACATGTTATTATGTTTATTTACAACCGTTTTAGCATTTATTAAATCCCTAGAGTCCAACTAGTCATGCACAGAACACGAATTAACGGGAGAGAGAAGAACATAACTTGCCTTTGAATTTCAGATTTGAAATTCTAATTCACCGTCTCTGTAAGCTATGTTCGTGTCCTATACTGCAAGTCTGCTCCTCCAATGCCTTGGTTCAACCCCAAAAACACCTCTATTTCCTCCTTCTTGGTCCAACCTTGGTCTAAACCTCCTCTCTTTTCTCTCTCTGTATCTCACTATTCTTTGTAGAACTCTGTTACGTAAATAGGTTTTATTGAATTTTCTAAAACCCTAAACCCACATGCGATTATATTTATAGATTTAAACATTAACCCTAATCCATAAATAACTTGGCCCATTGAATATTCTAGGTTTAAAACAGTGTCGGCTAAACTAGAAACATAAAACCCTAAATTCAGATAAATAAAATAAAATAATTAAATTAAAGCAAATAAATAATTAAATACCCTAAAACAATTTAAAACAATTAAACCACACCAAAGAAATAAACAAATGCAATTTAACCAATTGATTACATAAAATACAATTTAAACAATTAATTAAATAAAAATACTATTTAAACAATTTATTAAATTCCAGGACTGTCCCTTTTAAAATTAGGGGTATTACAATATAAGATTAGGGTTAAATTATGAGCATATATATATATATATATATATATATATATATATATATATATAAGTATAGGTTTATGGGAGGAGGCTTTTATATTATTACACGATATATGGTATATAGAGAAGATAGTTATATAGGGAGTAAAGAGAGAGATAGAAACTGAGAGAAGGAAGAGGGAGTTCGGCCAAGAGGATTGAACCAAGTGGGAAGAAGAAGATAGGGTAGTTCATGCATTAGGACTGAGTAACAGAGGGCTTTGACGGCAACCAAGGAGTCGCCAGAAAATTTAGGAAGAAGAAGGTTAAGGTTTCAATTTGAAACCTAAGGCAAGTTCTTCTTCTAATATTGCATTGGGAAAATGTAGTTAGACATAGTGGAAGTTATGTGTCCTAGTAGGTCTAGGCTCTCATGCCCACTATATGTGCGTTTTGCATGTTGCCTATTATTTAGGTTGATGCCTCCCTATAGTCCAGTGGAGTCCTTTTAGTGTGTGTATATATATATATACG
The DNA here is from genome assembly GCF_030987335.1 of Cornus florida. NCBI lineage: Eukaryota > Viridiplantae > Streptophyta > Magnoliopsida > Cornales > Cornaceae > Cornus > Cornus florida. The sequence goes on along the minus strand of NW_026775577.1, from coordinate 40,850,244 downwards.
GACTATGTAATTATTGTTGGATTGACTAGGATGTATACGTGTATCAGGTCTCTGTTTGGACTATAGTAGAGTAAAACTTGTTTGTGGGCCTAACCCATCATTATTTTTTAGTTGTTCGTCAGTTCCAGGTTTAGTGGTTGTTCGTGCCAAGCAGAGGCGGTCTTCATCACTCATCTATGTAGGATTCTGCTTTCATTTCAGTATTGGGTTTTATTACTTTAGTTTTTAGTTTGGATTTTTATTAGGGGTGCATATATTGGATTCCCAAGTTGTAATCTAGATAGATTTTTGGTATTAGAGGATTAGGATATTATTGGAAGATTTATTATTTAGTTCTTTCAGCTTATTCATTTATTCTTCTTCTTCTTCTTCTTCTTCTTCTTTTTTTTTTTTGTACTCAATGCTTGTTTATTTCTTAATTGTTTGATATTTCTCTCAGGTTTGGGCTTGGGCCTGATCAACCCATGTCTCGGAGTCGAGGGGTATCGTAACGATCGAGCCAGACCTGTTATCTATCCAACTTGGAATGATCCAACCTGATGTGTGATCAATCACGCCTAAGGTTGGATCGATCAATCTTGTCGCTGAAGCTATACAAAAGCAAATCTAAAGCTAATTTCGAACCAACTCGGGCTGTGCTTGAAATGGGAGATCCTTAGGCCGAGTTCTAACCTATTTTGGCTCAAAAAGTCTTGAGTGTTAGAAGAAAAGAGGGGAGTGGAGGCACTAAGAACATATCTCAAGATCTACACACTCTTTCTCTCTAGAATTCAACAAAGAAGAAGAGGAAGAAGATGGAGCCATGTTTGGGGATAGCCCTTAAGAGTTCCATGACCACATCCACCTTCTCCATGATTGGTTACACTTCTCCTTAGGGCTTGGATGAGCTCCAAGTTTGTAATCTAAACCCTTTTCTTTAACTTTTTAGGGATTTATTTCTTGTGATTAATGCGATAGTCTTGTGTATATATGAATCTTGGGTTCTCCTTTGATTTTTATAGATTAATTCTTCCTATTGATTCTCTATGTGATTACATGTTGTCTTATGTGTGATTATTTGGGAATTGATCTTTACACTAGTTTTTCTATGTTAATTGCATGTCTATGTGTGGTTGATTGAGAATCCAGTGATGGTTATGCATGGTTTTCATTGAATGAATTTGTCAATTAATTTGATAGATTATACTTAGATTTAATAGGTTGTGTTACACATTAGTTTACTTGCTGTTAGGTAGACAATCTATGCTTGAATTTGATATTCCACGGCTTATTATTGCAATTTCTATGATTCTCTAGATTAATGTGTGCTACAATTGGACTAATTTGATGGGTTATGCTTAGACTTGATGGGTTGTGCTACACTTAATTTATTTATTGGTTAGTTAGACAATTCACACTTAAATTTGATGGTTCATGCTTAATATCGCAATTGGTAGTCGCATTTTGTTCACAAGAATATTTTTCCCCAATTAGTTAAAGGAAGTGGATTAGTGAATGAGCTTGGTGGTGATTCCTATGCCCTAATACCTCTCTCCCATTCTCTTAAACCCCTAGCTCACTTTAGTTTATTTTACTTGCATTTTCATTTAATTGAACTTTAATATAATGAACCAACCCATCCCTCTCTCTTTTGCAATCTTGTGATCCACTAGAGTCGAAGTTAAATTCTAACTACGTGTTTAATCCCTACGGACGATCCCTACTTGCTATACTTCCTTAGTAGTAGTAGTGGTTTTATAAATGTAATTTGACTTTCTAAGCTTCCGAAACCATAATCATATTTTGGCCTTGCGAAGCGACCTCTGGCATTATAAAGTCGGTTTTCTATCACATAGAAGAGGGCTTGTCAGAGGGTGAAGATGGTCTATTTTGTTAATTTAAAGAGGATTTTGAAAGGGATTATAAGGTATTTTGTTGTCAACAACTTTTATTTGTTAAATGGTGATGTTACTTTTTAGACTCCTATGATGTTACTTATAAATGGTGATGAAATGTTACTTATAAATGGTGGTGTAATTGCTAAACGTGGTCTCAGTGTCTGTTAAGTGAAGAAAGATTTGGTCAAATATAGACCACTTAAAACTCCACCGCAGGGGACCGCATGGGAATCTCACTTCAGAGGATTCACGCCCCATTCCTTTTGCAAAGTGGCAAATTGACTTTTGCTTTTTCTTTTTTTCATTTTTTTTTTTTTTTTTTTTTTTTGGGATTCCAACCTGCAATGATCATAATTTAATTAAAGATGAAGGTGGTTTGGGACATAGAGCTATGGAACAAAATTGGTCCCCTCTGTCTATATAAAAGTGTATATATCCCATCAATAATGTATACTAATGAAATAACACGTATAAAGCTTTATGTGTGCAAAAGGCGAAAAGAGAGAAATCGGTTTCCACACTTTGACTATTGTTAAGAGTTACGGTTTAGCACGTTGTTCGTTCTGCAGAAAGGATCTCGATGTTGGACTTGATCTCTACGAAGTTTGCTATTATGGATCGAGGTATTTATATCTAATTATTTATTTATACATTATAGACATTTGAAAATAATGAAATTCAATTTTCTGGGATTATGATTTGCGTTTAATGTTCTCGTATAAATATTATAGCATGTTTATTTGTGATTAATGTTTGGTACGAATAATTATAATTAATATTTGATATTAGACCTTATGGTTTAGGAAACTCATTATTTTCCATTAATGTTGCATAAATTATATATGCAAATATAATATAAAATTATATAATTATATAATTTTTTTTTCTTTTGAAATCATTATATATATAGACACGTGTATTTTGATTGGTTCTATGGTATTGCCATACATACACATATTGCTATTGGGTTCATGCTGGCTTTGGATTATGCTTCATGAATGGATATAAGCAAGTAAGATGAATCATGCATGTGATTGATTCTTGATTTTCGTGCATAAGAAAAACACTTACCTCAGGCTGCATAAGTAGAAATTTCCTACTTATGCTGACATGGACTACTAACAGCATGACACTTGATTTTCGTGCATAAGGAAAAAGCTTACCTCAGGCTACATAAGTAGAAATTTCCTACTTATGCTGACATGGACTACTAATAGCATGACACATATAAAAAAAAATTGCCTAAAAACATTCGGATATTTTTATGGGTCATCCACGGCTTTGTGCACTCTCTTTCTTTCTCTAAGTCACAGAAAATTCCAGCAAACCACCAACACCACTAATCCCTCGGTTCTATATTTCATCAACGTCGGAGGAAGTGTGGTTCACTAAGTCATCGTCACTGCTGTCATCTTGGAATAACACGATTTCAGTGATTGGAAGGAGAGAGAAGGGTTCTTGGTGGTGACTTAGAATCGACGAGTGTGATCCATTTTCATGTGGAATGGGTCTAGATGATGATGGTTGAAGAGATCTTCAGTGTTTCTTTCTCTAAAATTCGTGTCCTCTCTGGGTATGGTGGAGTGTCGACAGTGGTGGTGGTGAATTAGGGGAAATGTTTTCGGGTTTGGTGATATAAGAGTATTGTTGTATTTTTAAGTTTGGATGACCCGTTAAAAGATCCAAATAGGCAAAACTTTTTTGACATGTGTCATACATTTAGTGGTCCACGTTAGCATAAGTAGGAAATTCTTACTTATACAACCCGAGGCAAGGTTTTTTCCGTGCATAATACATGTAATTGGAAGTAATAGTTTCTATTTATATTCAGGATGATGTCAATAGTTGTCTAATGATTACAAAGATTATTTTTTATCTAAAAATTAATAAAGTATTAAATACACAAAATATGTGTATTGATTTAATTTTTGAATATTTAGAAGTATATGTGGTTCTAAATTAAAATTTGACTTTAGTGGACATGTAAATAAATTAGGAAAATGATTCTTGTACTGAATAATTGCAGTAAATTGCTAGACATATTCTTTTAATTGGTCAATTATGCAACAAATGAGGAAGTGGGGCCTTCCACTTAGTTGTATTTGGTATAAATAGCCAATTAATAATTATTCGGTTAGGCAATTTACGGCAAGTATTCGATGCAAGTATAACTACTTAATAAATTATAATTTTATACTCAAACATACATACATGATGGAGAATCAAATTTAGATTTATTCAATTATGATCTCCAAGTCCGAAAATAAAATAATATGTTTTATTAGGTATATAAAATAAAAGGATATTTTATTTGAAATTTCAGACTATTATGTTTATGTGATCGAAGTTACTTAAACTTCAATTGACAAGTATGTGTATGTGTGTGTAATGTTAAATGGGTAACTTAATGATGAATTAAATACTAGTTAATTTAATATTCATATTATGTGAGAGTTGGTAGCTGCTAAAGTGGCCCAATCGTAATAATTGATGTATATTAATTTTTGTAGTAGACATAATTAATAGTGAATTACTTACTAGCTAATTTAATATTTATATTATGTAAATGTTGGTAGTTGCAAAAGTGGCATAACCATAATGGTAGATGGATATTAATTTTAATGATAGACATAATTGCAATATTTCATAAATTATAATACTTATGATTTTGTGACATTCATAAATATTGAATTTATTTAATCATGATAAATAATTCTCCAAAGGAAATTGATTTTTAAGTGATTAAATGAACATTTAGGAATTGCATGTATTTTTTAGGGTAAATTACACTTGCCTCTCCTGAGCTTTGCACAAATCTCACATAGGTGGAGCGTTTGAGGTTATTACTCTGACCTCTCTTAAGATTATAAAAAATCAATTATATCCTTATATGTAATATATTTTTATAATACAAAATATATTATAAAATCTAAAAAAAATTAATTTTCTATCTCATCTCTCGTATTACTTTATCTTTCCTCTCTATCACCGTTACCCTCTCCTAAACAAAATATTGTAAATAAATAAAATAAAATAAGTGTAATTTGGAGAGAACAATAAAAAACATTTCAAGATTTCAGGAAAACATTTGGCCTCCTTAAGACTATAAAAATATTTTTTTTAAATTCTTACACGTCATGCCTACTTCATATTGAGTGCGGGCGAGAAATAAATTTCAAGATATCAATTTCGAAAGAACAATAAAAAACAAACATTGGAACTTGGTGGCTAAAAATTAACTAAAACCAATTGGATGTCTTTTTGAATGAAAAATCTTTATGATTAAACATGGAAGGGAGGGGTATTTGTTTATTGTCAAGTTCTCATCTCATATTTAACTATGAAGGAGAAGTGGAGAGAACATGTGATATTATAACTACACGAAAATAGTAGGGCTAACAACAATTTATTTAAAATATCATGAATTAACCATCACAATTCAAAAATATATCCACAAAAATTTAGAAACATATCCAAATTAGAGCCAGGAAAATGGTGACTTATAATTTTAAAGAGAGCTCGAATTGAAGAGAGAGAATAGAATGGAAAAATCAGGAAGTTGGTGGAAACGAAGAGTGTGAGGAATCGGGGAGAGAATCGAAGCTACTACAAAAATCACTTGTGTTAATTGGAAAGAAATGAATTCAAAAAATAAAATATTCACAAAAATTATGTTCATGAAATAATCACAAAAAATTAGAAGCCTACTCATGAAAATTCAGATTAGGGACTATGAGTCGATGACTTAAAATCTTATATTCAGAAAAAAGATCAGGGCATAAATATGTGCACGAAGAATGTAAAATCGAAGGAAAAAAGAGAGCACACCAGAATTGAAGACAAAGGAAGAATGGAAGAAGATGACAAAACTATTAGAGAGAGGGAATCATTATGAGCGAGAATCGAAGAGAGAGAGATTGTGCGATGCATAAGTATGTTAACCAGCGCGTTTTTCTTTTCTTAATTAAGAGTCCAAGTGATATAGCTACATAGGATTCGGATAAAACCCGTCCTTAACGGACGCTCTATCATTATTCTTTTTATATAAGGAACAATAAACCGACCCAGGATCTCCATTTTAATTTCTCGAATGATTTTTGAACTTTAAATGCTTACAACCATCCGGAAATCACATAAATTATTTAAGTGCGGGTCTCGTCTTCATTGAGAATCGAACTACCGAATTAAGAGTAGTATCTCCAAAGACCTTCGCCTATTCCGCGAGGAACGAAGTAAAAGGTCAGTTACTCCTCCCGTCCTCCAGAGTCTTTTGCACTGTATCACTTCACCCGGCTAGCCACCAAAACCTAATGATATATATATATACACACACACACCCACACACACACACACAAATAATTATAACATCAACTTTTTTCTCCAAACTATGTAACAATTATTATACCATACAAAACAAAAGGCAACAAGCTTCTTGTAAGAATGAGACGAAAAGCAAATCAAGAAAAATCATTTTATCACAACAAACTATGTTTGTTTGAGAATCTTAAAGTCACACACCATCAATTCAACTAGGATTAATGATTATTTACAGTTCATATATACACACACTAAGGATTCATTTACAGTTTGGTCAACATAAATTAGCTTCCGTATGTAACAATTCATAGTAAAAATTATAATAATACCCACCATTATAAATCACATGAATTTTCAGCATCACGGCTTTGGGAGGATCCAGTAGTTCCCAGCAGGCGATTGCTAGCTTGCGGTAGCTGCTCTGCTTTAACATCAGTGAAGCCTACGAGTCCCAGCAGGCGATTGCTAGCTCACAGTAGCTGCTCTGCTTTAACATCAGTGAAGCCTACGAGTCCCTCTTTAAGAAAATTACCATACCAACCATATCTAATAACGAAATGAGCTTCAAAAAAGTATTCGACCTAGTAGAGAGGTTCCACACAATCTAGTCGAGATATTCCACACAGAAGAAAACTATTCATAAGCTCAAACACGTACAACAACCAGTTACATTACAACACGTTGCTTCCTTGTTTTTCATATATTCCGAACACGAATACCCTAATAGAAGTCTAAAAAGAGAAACTTAAACTACTGGATTTTCATGGTAACAGATTTTTGAATTCCACAAGCCTTCTCAGCAGCCCTCAGATTTCTCCAGAGCTGCAAAAAAAGGCCAAGTTAGTTCAATAATAAATAAATTTAAATATAGAACTGATTTTTTCACCCGCGTACAACTGTGTGGTTTCTCTCCAGTGAATTTTCCACCACTATCATCCATCGACCAAAATCCATGTTATTCACATTAGTGTTAAAAATGAAACACAACTGCATGCTTAAATATTACAGAAATCACAATTGGTGAAATGACCTTGTTTTAATCTTCGGTATCAGTCCTGATCTTAAGAATCACATATAACAACTCAAGGTACAAAATAATTTTCCGTTCACCAAATGGCATCCATTTAAAAGTAGCCACTCATCCTTCCATATAAGAAAAGATGAAACAATTTTAGATCTTAATGGTGGACACTAGAAAATTCCCAGAAAAGAGCTCCTCCTCCTACTCCCCAACCCCACAAAAAATAAAATAATAAAGAAGAAAATATCCAAAGCAACATATATACATAGAGAGAGGGAGTAATGTTGTAGTTCAAGAGCTTCTCAATTAGGTCAACATGAGTCGTGAGCATTCGTCTATAGCAAAAAAAAAAAAAAATGTTTCATGGCAAGTAGATTCTTGTAAATTTATCTTACCAATATATGTGTGTGTAGAGAGAGAGATAATGGTGTACTATATACATGAGCAATAAAAAAATTAGATATAAAGTAACATAATCGCAAAGTTGGAATGGGCACTCAGACATCATCAAATGTATACATGAATTTCCATCTAGAAAACCATGCTTTAATTCATCAAATTATAGCAATTGACAGCCAATAAAGTGTATTCTTAAAGAATCTTGATGAACTGCAAGAAAATTAATGAAATATAAGTAAAAAGAAACTAAAAGAAAGCGAGTGAGTGTTTCTCACCCTTTGGTGTAATCCGCTTGAAGAAAATTAAGATATGTGTCCCATTTGTTTCCAATGACCTAAGAGAAACAAACATTTGAAGAACAACCTTACATATATAGAACAATTACAAAAAAATGTGTAATAAAAATGTTTCTCAGTCAATTGAAGAAACAAAGATCATCTGTCGGAGAACAAAAAGTTATAATACAGTGATGTACCTTTCCGAAAGTGAAGCAACGGACCGGTATGATCATCTTCGGTTGCCCTAGTCTTCGTTCCTCCTGTCTATTTTGCTTCTATTTATACGACAAATATATATTTGTGTATATGTTATATATATATATATATATATATATATATATAGGCCTGATTGGCATCATGACTATTGGAGCTCAATGGAATCAAGCCTTGGACTTGGACCACCATCATGACATAAGGTTGGCCTAAAAGTTCAACCGGCAAGTAACTTTTGGATCCAATGAAGTATAGGGGACAAAAAATGATCTTCATTAAATTTTTTTTTACAAAAATCCGAATTCTGAAGGAAAATGTTGCTCTTCAGGAACAATTTTCACATTGAGACATAAATTTTTGGACTAATTGTAAGGAAACCTCACTTCTAAATTTTTTAAGTAATTCCTTGACTTATTATTATATTTTAGCAAGAAAACTTTTGATGTTTTTTGAAAATGTTGTAAAGACCATCTTGCCGTCACAATGCTGTTAAATTAAGAATAAAAATTAAATCAGTTGACAAAAATGTATATGCATAATTGGATCCAATTTAAACCCGATTTGCATACATGGAATAAACCAACCTGGTTGCATACATAAAGTCTCGTTTTCATATAGATTGATGGCCACGGCAAATTCTCGTGATGTGAGTCATGAAACAATAACAAATAAAAAGAAAACTATAGTGCCTAACTGCTTATCAAAGCTAAAAACTATAAATTATCGATCTTTTGGTTATATGGAAACACTGCCAAAAAATCTATAAACAAGAATTCCATAGAAAACAATAAAGAATATAATGATAGGAAAAATTCTAACCACATCATTTGCCTTGACAATTTATATAAATTTCATTGATTGAATAAATGCTCAGTAACTTCAACTACTCCATCCGTCTCATAATAGATGGACACTTTGGGAACACTCACCTAAAAAAAAAACCTTTGCTAATCAGATCAATAAGAACCCACATCAACCCCTCCTTGCTTTAGAAATTCCTTGGCCTCAATAATGTCCTACAAAACAAAGCTATCAATTATGCATCCATAAATCATTCAACGAAATTAAATTATCATCAAATGAATGAGAATTCAACCACAATTATATACATAGAAAACTAAATTTTTTGATTTGACAGTATATATCACGGTGAAAATACAGGGATAGTAAGTAAATGATAATCTAGCCCAATTTGGTTGAGTTGGTGCAGTGGGTAAATGTCGGCAAATGCTCCATTTTTAGATCAGAATGAGCATGAAAACTTGCACATTGAGGTGAACAGAAAATGGTAAAGTGAAATACCTGCTGCAACAGCACTGCCTCGTGGGGACAAGTTGGAAATCGCATCAAACCAACTCCAACCATCAACAGGCCATAGCATCCTAATGACACAATAAAGTGAAGAGGAAGCTGGGAAAAAGAAGGTAACACCGGTAAGCTATAAAATAAGAAACAAATTGTAAATATATAAATGATGTAAAAGCTAGAGGAAGGAACTCACCAACCAAGCATGGCTATGCGAAATAATTGATGTCTGCAAGAGGCCAATCCAAAAGGCAGATATTGCCACCAGCAATGTCATAATCTTCACAATATGCTTCATTGGAGCAATGAAAAGATGCCTCCTCACTCTTCAATCCTGATTATTTTTAGAAAAAATGAAATCTTAGCAACATAAATTTAGCGATTGATCAAAAATAACTCAGATAGCCCCATGTGAACTCCCCCTTGCACCCCTGAGAATATTTAATGCAAAAATAATTATACTACAAAAGTGAAATGCCCCCTAAAAGATTACCATTCTCATGCATACAAGGGAAATGAGTACAAAAGTAAGTGAAAATCAAGAAAACATTGAAGTGTAGAAAAATATGTCCAGTATTTAGAACTAAATTTTTCCTTAATGTTTGTTCACATACTTCGAATTTACATCACAAGAATTTAAAAATGATTTATCTAAAGCATGCACTAAACAAGACCTCAAAGCACAAGCCTTAATTGCCAGTAAAACAACCACACAAAAATATGCAGCTTATGCACATGCATAAAGCACCAGATGCACAAACCCCCCACATGCTATTAACCAAACAAAAAAAACTTCCGATATTAATTAAATTTCAAATCATGAATAAGCATAAACACACTCAACTAATAAACCTAATCCCAAAAGCTTGGAGCAGCTATAATCATACATAACCAAACAAGGTAAATTCAGATAAGGGGTGGCCTAAATTACTAGTGCAGGGAGGGGTAAAACTGTAAAAGGACCGAACGTCACAATTCAATATGTAAGTATTCCTCTCAACACATGCATCCGCACACAGGACAATAAAAAAATTCTATCAGAAATATCCCACTGTTTCCAACTTCCAAGTTCTCAATGCTCAGTATTTATAGGCATTACAACACCCCAAAAAATATATATAATAATAATAGGAAAAAACGTGTTGTATCGAAAAAGTACAGTTTCTTCAGTCATATGATTCTTCATTTGAGGACATCAATTAAAGGGATAAACAAACAGTGTGTCCTCTGAAATATGTAGATTGATAAAAGTCTATGTGTTGCTTAAAAATCAATCAATATTAGTGCCATCAGAAGGGATATGTAGTTGAAATTTTCTCAAGGTTCCATTTTTGGAACAGCTGCTAAATGGAACTCAAAGCCCTTGCGCAATTCCCAAACATCATATGGCAGCTAACTCAAATCACCCAATTATAATTTGAACTCATATCACTAATTATTCTCTACAAGATCAATTAAAACCTATATGTTACCGACAGAGAACACTGTGAATACTAATACGTATTAAAAAGATGTTACAAATCAAATTTGATTTAACTTTTTAGAAAAGAATTTCAAAGACATCAAGTTGGCGAGGATCAATGTTATGATCATTTATATACTATAAAACAATCATTTGTATATTACAGAATTCCAAAAGAAACCTAACCATAAAGCACCAGATGCATAAGTCCTACATGCTATTAACCATGGATCTTTTCATAAATATTTGATCCATGAATTGAAGAATAGAAAATATCAACAAAAAAAAAATCTTCCGATATGAAGTAAATTTCAAATCGTGAATAATCAATCATACATACGCTCAACTAATAAGCCTAATCCCAACAACTTGGAGTGGATAATCATGCATAACCAAACAAGGTAAATTCAGTTAAGGTGTGGCCTAAATTACTACTGCAGGGAGGGTAAAAGGCCTGAAAGACAAAATTCGACATGTAAGTATTCCTCTCGATGAATGCATATGCACACAAGCCAATAAAATAAATAAAAAAATCTATCAGAAATATCCCACTGTTCGCAACTCTCAAGTTCTCAATGCTCAGTATTTACAGGGACAACGATGAGCCACAGACTTTAGGCGGTAAATTTGGTGTTCAAGCTCACATGGAGAGATGTACTGTGCTTTTAGGCATTACGAAATACGACCCACAGACTTTTTCCTTGGCAAGAAACTCACACCCATTTACCCGTAATGGGATTTAAACCCTCACCTTCCACTTTGACAGGTAGAGGAGATGTCATTGGACTACAGTCCTTGGTACGACTAACAGACTTGACTAGTGGACCAGCGGGACAAAACAGTCAACTAATTGACTAATTGAGATAAAACTTCTAGTATTCAAACATATAAAATTTTTAGGATTTTTATTATTATTTTCATGACAATAGATGCGGGACAAATTTGTCGACTAATTGAGATAACTTCTAGTATTCAAAATTATAAAAAATTTAGGATTTTAATTATTATAAATTATGTTGATTTTCCATTACAATAGGTACAATTCTGTAACATTTCTTGTCAGAGAATAAACAAATATATGTTAAAACCATGTAAGGCTCATTGTTTGCAACAACCGCCTCCTCAAAAAAGATTGTAATAATAAATTAGAATACCAAGATCTGTTTTATTATTTTGTTCATAATAAATGAGGTGATTCATCTCTAATAGTATTATTTTAGTCCACAGGCAAGTTGTGGATAGGCATCTGCTTCCCCTTCAATAAAGTTATATTAAACTACAGTTATTTATTTACATTTTACTTCTTATAGGAAGACTGAAGACACACACAGCCATGGCTGCTACTAAGACTCGAACGAGTAGTTTCTCACGCAATGTTTCTGATACACCTACATCTCAGATCCCTGGATTGAAGAATGAACCAAATGGCACAATCTTGACAGTAATTGAACAGGCAGTTGATGACATCTATTGCAATCTTCATTATTCAAATAATTCAAGTTCCTGAATGATAATGATTCAAGAGTGAAAGACTTCAAGTTACTGAATCATAATGATTCATCATTGATCATTCATCAGCAGATTCAGCACTCAAAAAATTGAAACAGAACAGAACACACATGCTTGGAAAATCAGAATGTAAAAAGAGTCTAACTACTAACTACTAAGGTAGTAGTACACTAGTACTAATTACTAAATACTAACTACTAAGCTAACTAGAAGAACCAATGGACTAGTGGTCTAACGGTTACGTCACGGGTTTGAGTTTTGGTAGAAAAATATGTGTTTGTGTTTGAGTTAACAACTAAGACAGTTAGACAGGTAAACAAAAAAAAACAGAAGATTCAGAACAGAAGCATAACAAAGAAAAATTTCCAATAGAAATCAGAATAGAAATTATAGAAGCAGAACAAGAACAGAAACAGAATAAAAAAAAAGTTTTGCCCAAATTAAACCCCAAATTTCAAATCATCATATTACTCCGAAAAAAAAAAAAAAAAAAAAAAAAGGAGTTAAAAAACATACCTTTGTTGAGTGATTTGAGAACTGAGAAGATCTGAGGAGTGAGGGCTTTGAAGTTCGAAGCCGTAGAAGACTTGAAGTGTGGAATGAAGTCTGGAACTGAATCAATTGATCGCGACACAGTCTTGCCGTAACTTTGTCAAGCTAGCAGGGGCATCTGTTTTTTTTTTTCTTTTTTTTCTTTTTTTTTTGACCCAGAACTCCCTGCGGCAGCCCTTCGGACCCACCCAAGGCACCAAATTGAAATACAACAGTAGCCTCACAACTACAACACTAGGTTAACGGAGGATAATAAGAAAGACGAGAAGGTTCGATCACTGACCTCCTGTGTGTGGCAGCTCTAGCATTGGCATCTGCTGTTGAAGACATTGACGCTCGTTTCAGAAAAACAAAGAAGCCTAACTCACGTGGCTTTGTTTTCTCCCCCAGGCTTTTTCATACTCTTTTGTCTCCTTTTGAGCCCATTGTCACGATCCGATTCCTAACGACGCCATGAGCATAGAAGATACGCATGCTAGTTGGCTAAGAACATTCATTGACTGGGAATGGTTCCAGGGAAGGGGCGTGCAGGACCACAGGATGGTACCTCTTCAGAGTTCAGGCAGGTCGACTCGGTTCAGTTCGAGGTGCTTGTCGCTAGTCTTGGACTTGACTATGAAGAAGGGAGTTGGCCATCCCTGCACAAACTGGTCGGGAGCTGGAGCCGTTCCCCTGACGAGGCCATGGCAGGCCGAAACCAGTCAGCATGTATCCTTGGGAGGGCAGGTCGTGGTGGCTGACCAGGGCGCTTGCGCGAGCTGAAGCAACGCCTTGGTGCAGCACGGGCCGTGCCGCTGCGCCAAATCTCTAGGCCCGTGACAAATGGTATCAGAGCAGGACTTGGGGAAAAGCACAAAGGTGTGCCCCCTTGTCGATCCGGGGGTCTTGAGAATGAAGACGGTGCACTAGAGCGTCGGTGGGCAATCAATGCTGTTGGAGGAGAGCCTCCATCTCCCCATGAAGATGCGTCCTTTAAGCCGGAGGGCCGCGCGCATCGGATGGCCGGAGGGCCGCGCGCACCAAAGTTCTTACAAGTTCAAGAGGCGTGCAAACCGTTGTGAAGGGCAGGTATCAAGTCAGCCGGAGGGCGCTTGTTTGCTCGGGGTGTCGCGGAGGCGGCATAACGTGGGGTTGCGTCCCGAAGAAGTGGGCGTCCCTTTAGCCCGAAACCCTATCATTGGGCGAGTGCAGCCAGGGGTTGTACAAGGAAGTGATGGTGGGCAGGCGAGCATACCACTTGGAGGAGACAGGCTTTGGAATGTTGGACGCAGCGGAGTCAGCGCCGCACTGCGACGAGGGCGTCGCAGGATTTGGGTGGGGGAGAATGTCACGATCCGATTCCTAACGACGCCATGAGCATAGAAGATACGCATGCTGGTTGGCTAAGAACATTCATTGACTGGGAATGGTTCCAGGGAAGGGGCGTGCAGGACCACAGGATGGTACCTCTTCAGAGTTCAGGCAGGTCGACTCGGTTCAGTTCGAGGTGCTTGTCGCTAGTCTTGGACTTGACTATGAAGAAGGGAGTTGGCCATCCCTGCACAAACTGGTCGGGAGTTGGAGCCGTTCCCCTGACGAGGCCATGGCAGGCCGAAACCAGTCAGCATGTATCCTTGGGAGGGCAGGTCGTGGTGGCTGACCAGGGCGCTTGCGCGAGCTGAAGCAACGCCTTGGTGCCGCACGGGCCGTGCCGCTGCGCCAAATCTCTAGGCCCGTGACAAATGACCACGACCTGCCCTCCCAAGGATACATGCTGACTGGTTTCGGCCTGCCATGGCCTCGTCAGGGGAACGGCTCCAGCTCCCGACCAGGGCGCTTGCGCGAGCTGAAGCAACGCCTTGGTGCCGCACGGGCCGTGCCGCTGCGCCAAATCTCTAGGCCCGTGACACCATGCCCATGTGACATTTCCTATTAAAAAACAAAGAAGCCCATGCCCATGTGCCCATGTGACAAATTATCCACGAATTGCTCACGGATCCATTTATGGATAGGTTTGGTTTTTTTAATACTTAATATGTTAACCGAATGGGTAGGATTATTAAATTTTTAAACCATTACCAAAATACGAGACTTAAAAATCAAATCGAACCAACGAATTAGATTCACGAATTTATTATTTGTACACCTTTAAAAAAAATTGTACTCTCCCTCGGCCTCTCCTCTGAAAAGCTTGATGCCAGCGACTCAAAACACAATTAACCCTGCAACTTTGACTCAAAACAATTGCATTAAAAGATGACGTTCTTTATAATAGCATAATTAGGGTTTACACGCTTGATCATCTTCGTCTATATATATTTATATTATATATAGACCTAGCTCCAAGTTCTAGTCCATATATACCTTCTTCAACCATGGCCGAAACTGGTAAGCAGCTGCACATAGTTATGTTCCCATGGTTAGCCTTCGGTCACATGCTTCCCTTCCTCGAGCTCTCAAAGCTCATAGCCCAAAAGGGTCACAAAATCTCCTTTGTATCCACTCCCCGAAACATCGATCGCTTCCCAAAACTTCCTCCAGACTTAGCTCATCTCATCAAATTTGTAAAACTTCCCCTACCCCAGGTCCAAAACCTCCCCGAAAATGCAGAGTCCACCTCCGACCTACCTTACCACAAGGTCAAGTACCTCAAGATGGCCTATGATCTCCTCCAACAACCCATGAACAGTTTTCTAGAAGCTTCTGCTCCTGATTGCGTTATCTATGACTTTATAGCATATTGGTTAGGTCCAATTGCTGCTAAGCTCAATATTTTAAGTTGTTTGTTTTGTGTTTTCATTGCGTCTGCTTTAGGCTATGCCGGACCAGCTTCAGTTTTGATGGACCCTCAGAACGAATATCGGACGAAGCCGGAGGAATTCACCGTCCCACCCAACTGGTTTCCGTTCAAATCAACGGTTGCATTTAGACTCTTCGAGATTTTGCGAATTTTTGACGAGGTGGAAGCACTGGTTGATAATGTTCCGGCTGTGTATCGCTTGGGAGCGGGCATTGATGGGTGTGATGTGATAACTATGAGAAGCTGTTATGAGTTTGAACCGGAATGGTTGACACTTCTCGGAGATATTCACCGGCCAAAGCCGGTTATACCGGTGGGTCAACTACCTCCGGTAGCGTATCATGACGACGAGGAGGACGATGCATGGAGGGAAATGAAAGCGTGGCTTAATAAGCAGAGTAAAGGGTCAGTGGTTTATGTTGCATTTGGGAGCGAGGCGAAACCGAGTCAAGCTGAACTCACTGAGATAGCTCTAGGGCTAGAGCTATCCGAGTTACCGTTCTTTTGGGCTCTAAGGAAGCAGCGTGGGATGGCCGACACGGAGGTGATTGAGTTGCCCGAAGGGTTTGAGGAGAGAACCAGAGGACGTGGATTGGTGAGGACGAGTTGGGTGCCTCAACTCAAGATACTGAGTCATGACTCGGTGGGAGGGTTCTTGACTCACTCGGGTTGGAGTTCCGTGGTGGAGGCAATACAGTTTGCGAGAGCCCTTATACTGCTGACGTGTTTGGCGGATCAAGGGTTGAATGCTAGGGTTTTGGAAGAGAAGAAGATGGGTTACTCCATACCGCGAGACGAGCGAGACGGGTCGTTTACGAGTGACTCAGTGGCTGAGTCACTGAGGTTGGTGATGGTAGAGGAGGGAGGGAAGATATACAGGGACAAGGTCAAGGAGATGAGAGGATTGTTTGGCGACAGGGATAAACAAGACAAGTACGTGGATAATTTGTTGGCTCACTTTCAAAGTCACAGAAAAGGTGGACTCAAGAAGGAAATTAAGTGATGTCAATATTTATTTATTTATTTATTAATTATTTTTTTTTTTTAAAGTTAAGGCAATTTAACACTCTACCTCCTAAGGTTTAAACTCCTGATCTCGTTGTAAAAAAAAAAAGTGATACCGCTGAGCCAATTAATCTAACTAATGTCAATATGAGTAGTAATACAAGGGAGTTATATATTTGGACAAATTAATACGTTAGGTGAGTTGAAATTAATGTAATGGTATATTAATGATTGAATTTTGGATTCTTTTGTTGTGGTAACATTACTTTGCTATATATATACTATATATTGTTGGACTGTAATATAGTATAGAATAAAATTTTATGATCCTCATGTACACACAACCGCACTAAACAAGAAAGAGGACAAAAGTAAGATAAAGCCATATTTTTATCTATATTTTTTTACACTAGAAAACAAAGGATTGAACCTTGGAAACTACTACCTGACCTACTTGGCTTGGTTGCGCATAAAACAGATTTAGTAACTTTGTGCGTGTGTGTGTGCGCGCGCATGCTTGCAACTCTTAACTGCAAGTCTTGCTTCTCCTCCTCTGTTTTCCTTTTGAGCTGTGTGGGCCGGTCAAGGTGGGCGCGTCTTTCACTTTCATATTAACAACAACAACAAAGTTTTTGGTTCTGGCAATAATACAGAGAGCACGAAAAGGATGTGTTATTTCTGTTAACCCTTAACAATAATATGTAAATCTCTCCACGTATTTCCAAGACAATGTCCAAAAAAGTATAGTTTAGTCATGTTAGTCGTTTGGTAATATAATTTTATTAAATATAATTTTTTTTAAGGTTTATTATTAGTGTTATTGTAGTTTACTATAAATTGTGTAGGGTAATGATATCTTATCAATTTCCTATGTCAATTAAAAAGGGACGGAAGGATATTACAAAGTCTCCTTCGGGTTAGATCAAAACTTGATGAATATTTTGGTTTTAATTTTCAATTATACCCCAAATTACTTTTTGGACTCTGATACATGTGGTTTGACCTATTTAACCTCATTTTTTTAAAAATACAATTTAATGAAAAATATCTATAAATTTAAATGACAAAAATACCCCTATTATATATATATATATATATATATATAATTAAAAAAAAAAAAGCACCAAATCATGACTCTACTCTCTCTCTCTCTCTCTTGGTTTTTTTTTTTTTTTTTGGCTTGAGAAGTCATGCTCTGTAATGAATATAAATATGTATGTATATATGTATGGCCATGCATGCTCGCAACACCTAACTGCAAGTCTTGTTTCTCCTTCTCTGTTTTCTTTTTGAGCCGTGGGTCAAAGTTGTATGTATGGCGATGCAAACTTGCAACACTTGACTGCAAGTCTTGTTTCTCCTTCTCTGTTCTCTTTTTAGCTGTGGGTCAAAGTGAGCGCCTCTTTCACTTTCATATCAACAACCAAGTTATTGGTTTCGGCAATAAAACAGAGAGCACGAAAAGGATGTGGCGTCTCTGTTAACCCTCGTAGCATCTTAACGGTTGTGTATATATATATATATATATATATATTGTGTAAATTTGATTTGTCACAATATATTTATACAAAAATTTTGTACTACTATCTTTAACTCCAGCCATTATTTTATATTTTTTATGTAAAAATATATGTGCCAGTAACAATCAATTACGTGTCATGCAATGATTTCACATTTCTTTTACAAACTTACTTAATATAAAGTTGATTCCTTAATGGAATTTGAAAGGGGGAGAAAAATGAAAGATGCTAATGTGGGTTGTGTAAAATACACAACAATTTTATACATTAATGACATGACAATGTATATCTTAACATATTATTACAGATAAAAAAATAAAAAATTACGCATTATCAACAAGCTTAAGCTTAACACAAGGTCATGTCTACGGGTGAAAGTTTAAGCTTTACCCGATTTATGTGAAGGATATATTTTGATTTTAATTATCAATTACACTTTGAATTACTTTTTGAACTTTGACGTACGTAGATTGACCCATTAATCTTTATTTTTTTAATATAATTTAATAAAATATCTATAAATTTAAATGACAAAAATATCTCAATTTAATATACAAAACCCACGACACCGAATCATGACTCTCTCCTCTCTCTCTATCTTGCTTTGTTTTTGGCTTGGGAAGTCATGCTCGGTAAGACTGTAATGGAGAGAGATTTTACCACCGTCTCTGTGGTTTTGCTAGTTTGTCTCTTTAGTAGTAACAAATGAGAGTAGTTTTGCTGAGTTCATTTTTTTCTAATGATGAGACAATTGTGTGTATATATATATATATATATATATATCAAGGTTATCAAAATTGCAACCTAAGATCATAGAATAGCACGATTTTACAATTCGAAGAACTCAAAACAAGTCAACTCGTTAATAAATCGTTCCTAAACTGAATAGAATCGTATCAGAATCACTGCTATAAATCTTTGTTGGGCATCTTGTTCTTAAGGCTTGGTTCACTTTATTGATAGTTGGGGTTTTTAAATAAGAAAGGCCCACATACTTGAGGCCCAAAAAATGGATATAAAAATGAGAATGGGCCTAATTTCTCATTCCATGCCACAGTCGCAATCCAACCTTTTAACAAAAAAAACAAAGGCAGATGTTTAGACCTGTCAACGGATCAGATTTGGACCGGATCATGGTCAATCCGATCTGAATCCGATAAGCATAATGAGTGATCCGATCCGGTCCAATAATCCGACGGATTTTTACTTAGTCAATCCGTATCCGATTTGTTTAATTATCGGATATCCGATCCGATAATGTAACCGCACAGTTGCACAAATCAACAAACAATTTTCTTGTAATTTAATGTCCCAAAATGAATGAAAGGCGAGATCATGGAAAGAGAGAATCAACAATCATTTCTATTCCAGTATTAATCAATATGAATCCTAATACTTAGTATTGATGAGCTTAAATTATGTCTGTGTCCACCAAGCATGCTTTATATAAAAATAAAAAATAAAAAATAAAAAAAGTACTGGCCAATTCAGATTTCAGAATTCTACAACAGAGGATATATAATTTCAGACCATTAACACTTAACATAACGTTTAATAGGTTCTTCATAAACTATGAAGAGACCCAAAGGAAGGAATCAAACTGGAAAAACTCCAAAAATGACAAAGAAATAAGGAAAAATACTTGGACCTGAATTGAATCATGAACTCCCAATCTTGGTTGGCCTTTCACCCCTAGCCACAAGTCATCCCCATATCAGTGACGGTCAAGTTATAATCTTCAGTTTACTTTTAAAAAAAAAAAAAAAAAAAAAAAAACCTATCATGCCAATATGAAGAGGAGAGAAGTGAGATCGGATGAGAAAGAAAGGAAGAACACTAACCTAAGAGGAGTAATATTTTGCAGCGGTCGCCGATCGATTGGTTTCTGATTGTGTTGCAGCTCTGCTACGTGGGACTGTGGGAGTGTTTGGGGAAATGGCTGTTTTGCAGCAAGGGTGAGAGAACATATATGAGATAATGTTGTTGTGAGTTAGGGTTTAGATTGACTAAAGAAGGAATGGGCTTGGAGATAATAAGTGAGTTTGGGAATAAGAAGTGGGCTTAGAGATGGGTTTGGGCTGGACTCATATACATATATATATATGGGCTTGGAGATGGGTTTGGGTTGGACTCTTATATATATATATATATATATATATAATTTTAATTCGGATTGGATTATTATCGGATCGGATCGGTAAAATCCATATCTAATTTGTTAAGCAAACGGGTTATCGGACTTGGATCATAAACGGGTTATCGGATTTTTTGTTCAATCCATATCCGACTAATCGGATCGGATTCGGATCAGAATCCAATCCATTGACAAGTCTACAGATGCCCCTACTATCTCCTTACATTGGTTACCCGATAGCGACGATTACATCATATCTGCTTCTCTAAGAGGGAAAATATTACTTGTAAAGTAGTAACTTTTGAAAAAAAAATTTTCAAACACAAATTCTTCTACTACCAAGTCAATGAAAGGGTGTATTAAAATTAAATTGAAATAAAATAGCAATGATAATTGAACTAACATGACTTCAAGCTAAGAATGATAACTAAGAAGTGGATGTTCAATATAAGTTAGTAGTGATTAACGAGAAAATTGTACTTAATCTAAACTAGTAGTATAACTAAGGACTCACTTTTAATTAGTAGTGATAGCTGAGAAGTGAGTGCTCACTCTGTGGTGATTGTATCCAAAGCTTAAATAATAAGAGAATTATTTGCTAAAATGATTAAGTTATGTGATGTGTGACACATGGAAGGTTAGGACATGTTAATATGGCTGACTTAACATAAACCTAAACATAGATATCTCAATTCATAAATACGAGAGATATAGAAGTAAATATTAATTAGAGCCCATTATAATTAATATCTCGAGTATTAATTTACAGTAACATCTATAACTTGTTAACAAGCTAAAGATAAAGTGAATACATATGAACTAGATACTGTTATACATGTTTGCTGAGAAACAAATATATAGAACCTTGGAAAGATTGATAAGGTTAAGTATTTAGTATATGGTATTTCAAGAGTTAGAAAACCATGATAAATACATCATAAATAAAATCTCAAGATTATCTCAATGTTGTGGGAGGATATTGTCCATAGATGAAATTTGCTACGAGTTACCTTATCAGATAAGAAATACTTATAAATGTGGAAGTTCTTAATCCTAAGAGATTTTGATATGACAAAAAATCATTTATAATATTGGTTATAACAACAGTGTATCTTGTTTCTTGTGAAAAAAATATTTAATGGGACAAGTTCATTGTTCTAGATTAAGAGTTAAGTGTGCAAGCTTATAAGTCCTTAAATGGATTAAAGCTAGTACCGAGACAATAACATAAATGTGATGCGTAAGTCATTGTATGACCTAAAAAATTAATGATATACTAATTAGTATATTTAATATGAAAGATTTAACGTTGTTGAGGCTGAAATTCGCGCAGTCCGATACGATACCGTTTTCCTGCAAGGAAGAGAGGAGAAGATCGATGAACCTTGATGGCACCGGTGTGGTGCCTGCCAAGAGCTCTTTGACGATCAAATTAGTCACGGAGGTCTAAAAAGAAGGCAGGGATTAATAATAGTTTTTACATCGTACCTTCTTTAATGGCTTGGTGCTCTATTTATGGCTGTCGATTGGAATCAAAATCGTTCCGCCGATGTCGATGCTTGATCTTATCTTCCGCTTGTGCGAAATCATATGAGATTTGTTGCAAGATTTGTCGGGGATATGATTTAATCCTTTTGACCTCCTCCAGTTATAATAGGATTATTCTTACCTGTTGAACCACGTTAGATTTCATTATCCTTGATAATGAAATCTAATCAATCTTATCGAGGGTAAGGTAGGTTTATATTTTTCCCTATCAGTTGTCCCCCATTCCCAAGCTTGCACATCTAGCTTTGGGAATGTAATATATATATATATATATATATATATTTAATACCCCTTTGAACAGTACCCGCGGGCACTATTCACGTGAATAGTAACTCAGGATTTTTTTTTGGCACCCGAGGGTACTGTTCATGAATGTTTTTTTTTTTTTGGCACCCGAGGGAACAGTACTCTTCCTTTGATAAGAGAATAAATTGTATGAATTTCACTCATTTAATAAGGGAATTGAACTTTACGAGTTTTACTCAGCTCACCTCTTTAATAAAGGATTTTTATTTATTATCCCTTATTGTAAGGGGATATTAATTACGGGATTCATCCAACCCAAGTCCTTGTAGTACAGGACATTCATTTATTATCCCTTATATTACAGGAATATGGATTACGGGATTCATTTAGCCCGGGTCCTGATAATACATGATACTTATCCCCTATAGTCCGGGGATATGGATGACGGGATTCATTCAACCCGGGTCCTTATAATACAGGACACTCATTTACTATTCCCTTATAGTACGGGGATACGGATTACGGGATTCACTCAGCCCGGGTCCTTGTAATACATGACACTCATTTACTATTCCTTATAGTACGGGGATACGGATTACGGGATTCACTCAGCTCGGGTCCTTGTAATATAGGACACTCATTTACTATCCCTTATAGTACGGGGATACTGATTACGGGATTCACTCAGCCCGGGTCCTTGTAATACAGGACACTCATTTACTATCCCTTATAGTACAGGGATACTGCACGTATAAACTAAAAGGAATTTTATTAAAGACCATCATTGCCTCAAGGCTTATTAAAAACAAAATATTACGTGATGAAGCTACTCTCTATTTAAAATGATTAACTAAGATGCCCCCAATTTTTATTGTGAATGACTTAATAAGGCTAATTCCAGCCGTGAGACAATTTCTAGTCGGTATACTCATCTGAGTCCTTCTCATGATATGTGCTGTCGCTCTGGCTGAAGAACGATTTCTTATATTTGGTATTATTTTCATCCTTGGCGAGAGGGGCTGGCCTCTTCTTATCCTCTCCTTCCTTCCGTGCACTCATGGTGTCTTCAGCGTTGATGTGTTTTTGTGCTCTGACCAGCAACTCTATCATGCTGGTGGGAGGTTCTTTTGATAAGGAGAACAAGAATCTGGAGGTTTGGAGTCCTCCTATAAAAGCGGTCAAAGCTACCTTGTCGTCCACCTCTTCTACCTGCAACATCTCTGCGTTGAATCGGGTGATGTATTCCCGAATCGACTCTTCCTTTTGTTGATCCACGGTAAACAGGTAGGTAGCGGGCCTCCTATGCCTCTGACCTGCAATGAAGTGGCTCACAAACTGCTTACTCAATTCTTTGAAGGTGTTGATGGTTCCTGGCTTCAACTTATTGTGATACCCCTCGATTCTAGAGCCACGGGTGATCAAGTCCGAGCACAGATCCGAAGGATATCAAACAATTAATATTTAATCGAACACAGATGACAAAATGAATTTAATAAATAAAGTTTAAGCTAGAAGAAACTAAAAGTAAAATCCTTTATAATTAAATACTTAGAATCTGATAATCCCAAACTCCATCAGTTTAACAACTCGGGAATCCATCTCTAGTGGACCCCTAATAAAAATCCCAAATCTGAATGAAAGTAAAAACTGAAAATAAAATCCAAATCTAATATTTGGGAAGAAGCCCTACGTCGTCGATAGAATGGAAGATCGTCTCTGCTCAGCACGAACAAGCTCTGGACTGGAAATATCCGATACCTGAAAAATGATGAGTGGGTCAGGCCCACATGCAAGTTCTATACTACTACTACCCAAGCAGAGACCTGATACGCATGTACATCCTAACCAATCACACTACAGGACTCTCACTGGACTACAGGCCCGCCTCAACCTGACTAGTAGGCACATGACTACCTAGTCCTAGCAGGGTACACATCCAACCATCATAGCCAGCTATGCATCCTAATGCATATACGCTCCCTAACCAACGACTCTGAGACTCAAGCTCATATCGTGGCATCATAAAAATATATTTAAATTCCATTCCAAACCAAAGTGCCACTCAATTATTTATTGATCTGACACAAAATATAGGTAGGACTTAACTTTTGTAGTTAATCCGTCCCTTAATCCAGAGTAGGTAGGACTTAGCATTTTTTTGAGCTAATCCCCCTAGTATGACACCGTCCCATACCGGTGCATACAAACCATCCATCCAGTATTGATAATATATATATGATAGCATAACATATCAATATCAACATATCCAATCATAAGCATAACCAGAATGTTTAATTAGCATGCTTGTTCAATACATCCAGTACCTGGTTCTCTGAAAAATTTTAAGTGCAGAGAAGAAATATAATCATCCTGTAACTCACAATAAGCATAATAATAATAACAATAGTATATACATGCTTACTTGTAATTACTCCACAACATCCCACAAGTTGACATAAACAAATTCTTGGAAACATCAACTAGTTCCTTATTAAGTATTAACTGAATTTATATTAGTTAATAGGCTTAATCCCCATACCACTGATATATGATTTACATATCAAACTCCTAATTCAGTTGCTAATTTAAAATTAATCAACTTGAATTATTTACAAAATTTCAACCATGTAAACTTCCTTAAAAGTGTCTTACTGTCACTTATGAATATATATAATCATTCTGTAATCTAATAAACTTAACTTAAATTAAATTACAGAAAGATGATTTAACAATATTACCATTCCCAGATAAATTGCAACTTATAGGGTTATGCACTTAAAACCCTCTGCCTCCAAGAACAGTCCACAAGTTCACCTGAAACTGTAACGGCTTAAATCTACCGATTTCTTTGTAATTTATTATGTTTCATCACACCTTCAGAATTTCTAATAGGACTTAGATGCTACTGAAACATCCCTGCATAGCTCCTAATAGCATCTGAAAACACCAAATTCTGAAATCCGTAGCCAAAACCATCACTGAAAAGGCGAAAAACTGAAACCTATTGAAGGAGCCGGCTCCACACAAAGTGGAGCCGCCTCCACTACCAAGTAGAGCCGGCTCCACTTTTTAATTGAGC